>NC_143148.1:15122500-16372500 GCF_059928025.1 Delphinapterus leucas
TAAGTTCTCTGTATCCTCTATTTCCCTGGCTGCAGCCCAGCCTTTTCCTTCCAAGGGACTACTGCATTTTCTGTTTTCCAAACTTGATTCTCTTCTCAATGGTGTAACTCCCTAAAGAAGTCATCCGTTCTGAGACCATATGTTGCTCACAACCGGCCTCTTTGACATTTTGCCACCTTTTGTCCGCCTTGTACCACCTAGGCTCCCCTACCCTCCATTTTACCAGTCTGGATCATCTCCACAGTTATGTCCACTTATCCCTGTTTTTTGTCGAGCAAGAACTGAAGTCATCCTCTTTTTTACTTGCTACCTCCCCTCCACCCCACATGCACACAAGTGCATGCATATATATACCTCACCTTCTCATTCCAGAGTTTTGCTACCATGAGCTCATTTTGAAGCTTCTGTCTCTGTCACCCTAATTGTTCTATGCTTATGTGCTAGTTTTGTTGGTTTTCCTTTGAGAAATTACTTTAAATCTTCCTGTCTACTTTTCATTTCCCACTGACATCTCCTAAAATTGGACCCAAATTACCTCATGCCTGAATGTCTTTAAGTTAGGGGTTCTTAATCATTTTTGTGCCATGGAACTCTTAACCATTCTGGTAAAGCCTAATAGACCCCTTTTTTACATATTGAAAAAAAATAAAACCCATAAGATTACATGAGATACAAATTACTAAAATACAGTAATTACTAAAATAAAGTTAGAAAATGCAATATCAAAACATTAATGATGTTAATGATATTAATGATAATAGTAGATATACTTCCTTATTTATATATTAAATTATGAGATCTCCCATCAGGTCAAATAATTGTCATGATCTCAAAGTAGAGATGATTGTAAACATATTTTGAGAAATCTGTGACAACTATAGTGTGACATGAAAATACCTTATTCACAAACTAGGACAGTTACAGGAGCTAATACTACTGTGTTTTGTTGTTCACATTCATAATCAAAGGAAATGCTCAGTTGTAGTTAGGACAGATTTCTATATACCAAGTTAAGAGTTCCTGCTTTAAATTCTAGTTAGCTTCGTTGATTCCTTCTTTTATCTAGTTCATCTTAGAGCCCTTGCCATTTATATTATTACTAACTAGCTCAACATAAACTCTCTGCTGTAACAGTGCTTGTCAAACTCTTAATATGATAACGAAGCATCTGGGCAACTTGTTAAAATACAGATTCTGATTCTGTAGGTTTGGGGGTGGGGCCCAAGATTCTGCATATCTGCCTACATATCAGTTCTCAGATGAGGCTGATGCTGACCATTGAGAACCATGCATTGGGTAACAAGGTGCTTTATGACATTTAAACCCCTTTCCTCTGTAACAGGGATCAGCAAACTTTGGTCTATAGGTCAGCCACCTAATTTTGTGCATAAAGTTTTATTGGAACACAGCTGCACCCTCCTTACATTTACATACTGGCTGTGTTCTCACCATACAATGGGAGAGTTAAGTAATTGTGACCGAGACCATATATCCCACAAAGCCTAAACTAGTCGCTGGTCCTTTAAGAACATGTTTGCCAACCACTGCTCTATAATATTTTCTCATCTTCAAAATTATTTCTCTCTATCATCTATGACATGTTTCATTACATTTGTGCCAGTTTCTGAATCTTCTATACTCGTATAATACTTTTCCCTGCATTGGTGCCTTTAGTTCTGATTCATGCTCTCTATTCATATACTGTGCACCCTTTAAATTTTTAGGGCATTTCTCAAATAGTTTTATTCCAGGTCATAATAACAGATTCATAAGGAAAGGTTTGCTGTACCTTCTCCAGAAAACATTTGGCAAGGTAACGTCCAGAAGAAAAGACGGCAAGACATGCTTTTGAGGCAAGGTACATTCATCAGCAAGAAAACGTTGCCCAAGGAAAGAAGCCATGAATATAATAAGTTTGGGAAAATATCACATCTGAGCACTGATCTTTTTCCTTCAATTCAAAACCCTAATAACTGGGACGCTTGTGGAAAGAGTGTGAACCATAATTTAGACTTGAATGGTTTTAAGAGAAACTATTCAAAAAAGCAAGATGAGTGCTATGGATATGGGAAATTATTACAACATACAAAGCATGATAGAAGACCTAATGGAGAAAAATTCTGGGAATGCAGTCACTGTGAGAAAGCTTTCAGCCATAACCCAGCACTTATGTATAAACCAGCAGTAACCAATTCCCTTGTGTACAAACGGAAGAGGGTTCCACCTACAGAGAAACCCCATGTTTGTACTGAGTGTGGGAAAGCCTTCTGCTACAAGTCTGAATTCATTAGGCATCAAAGAAGTCACACTGGGGAGAAGCCATATGGATGCACTGACTGTGGAAAAGCCTTTTCACATAAGTCAACCCTTATTAAACACCAGAGAATACACACTGGGATAAGACCCTTTGAGTGTTTTTTTTGTGGGAAAGCCTTCACCCAGAAGTCTCACCGCAGAGAACATCAGAGGACACATACAGGAGAGAGACCCTTTGTGTGCAATGAATGTGGGAAGTCATTTGGTGAGAAGTCATACCTCAATGTACATCAAAAAATACACACAGGAGAAAGACCCTATCGTTGCAGAGAATGTGGAAAATCCTTCAGTCAAAAGTCATGCCTCAATAAACATTGGAGAACTCATACTGGAGAAAAACCCTATGGATGCAACGAATGTGGCAAAGCTTTCTACCAGAAGCCAAACCTCAGCAGACATCAGAAAGTTCATGCTAGGAAGAATGCTTATAGGAATGAAAACCTAAAAATTGTAGAAAAACCTTGAGCAAGATATCCTATTTCATTATATGTGGAGGAATTCATCCTTAGGAGAAATCTCATTGATCTAATGACCAAGTGTTTTATCATAAGGCAAGTCATGCTCCAATTGTGACAGAAAATTTTATACTAAAGATTATAGAAAATATTTTATAAAACATAAACCTGTTCATTCTGGCTTATGAAAGTTTAAATGATAACAGAATACAAAATATATGTGAAGAAAATTAGAGGTATATTATGGTATGTCCCACAGTGAGCCACATAATAAGCACTATTTATATTTTAGAATTATAAATGTGAATTTAATAAATTATGAATATCAAGCACATATGTAGAATGCCATTCACCAAACTTTTTTACTCTAAATATCACCATTGTCTTTTGGTGTCTAACAATGCAAAAAACAATAATAGTAATAATAATAATAATAATATGGCCAACTACTTTTTAAAAAAGCTTTAACATATTAAACCAGCACATTTTCTCCACCTTTTCTAGCACAACTGGCTTTTTAATCAGGAAGAAAGTAAAGTTGAACGAACAGCACAAACCATACAAAAAAAAAAATTGGAGGCGGACTTAAGATTTAAAATTTTAAAATAACAATAAAATTCTTGAAAGAAAATGAAAGGAGACTACATGTACAATCTAGGAATTGGGGGAGATTAACTTTACCAACCCAGGACACTCAAAAGCTGTTAAAAAATAAATATTTGACTACATAAAAAGTGCAATCTTTTGCATGGCAAAAGATGCCATCAACAGTCAATAAACAACGATTTGGGGGAAAATATTTGCAGAGCCAGTCAGAGAAAGAGTGGTCTTCGTACTGACAGGAAAAAAATAACCCAATAGCAAAACATGGCAAAGAATGAATAGACAGTTGAGAGAAGAGCAAATCCAGGTGGCTGATGGGCTTATCAAAAAAATGGTTAGCCTCAGTAGTTGTTGGAGAATGCAGATTAAAGTTATAATGAGATAACTGACAATCAAGCTGACGAAAAAGAGCAGGAATGCTTTTTGCTGTCAGGACAAAAGGTGTTCTTAAGACACTGCTGGTAGAAACATAAATTGTTACAGCTCTTTTGAAAAGCAATCTGACATCTATTATAACTTAAAATACTTATGCCACTTTGTGCAATCTTCTCTTAGAAGTAAAACCCCAATACATAAGGGACATGTACATTTATTGTGAATTGTTCCTAGTGGCAAAAAACACTAGAATCAAAATAAATGCCCATCAGCAGGGAAATTGGAAGAGGGAAGGAACTATAGTATATCCATTCCATAGGATGTTTATATAGCCATTAAGGTGGACAAGTTAAAACTATGCTAGTGGACCTGAATGGAATTCCACAATGTTTCCTTGAGAGAAAAAAGCAAGGTAGAAGTGTGTAAAATGACTCTGTTTTTGTAAATCAGTTACAAAATGCTTCTAGGTGCTTATGAGTGATAAACATGTATCATATATGTTTGTGTAAGATTTTATATGCATGGAGAAAAATATAGAAGAGTATACATTGGGTTCGGGGAAGGTGGGTGATGCAGGTGGATAATGGGGTAGTCAAGAGAAGGAAAGTGAAAGCCCCAGAGAAAAATTATGTAAATAACTGAACCAAGTATGATATGTCAAATATGTGATTAAGAAATTTGAGGGGGAAGCTAGAACTCTACTAATTTGTGGAGATATTTGTGGTATATTGTTAAGTGAAAAGAGAACATTTCAGAATAATGTATATGAATCTATTTTTTTAATTAAAACACGTATATGTGTATTTATGCATGTGTGTGTTTATACGAACAAAGAGAACAGTGTGGAGGGACAGATATAAAACAAGATATTAACATTGGTTACCCTGGTGGGGAATGGAAATGTAAGTAGTTTTTAAATTTATATATCTTTGTATTGTTTTACTTGTTAACAAACATATATTACTTTTGTAATTTGAAAAACAAAATAAAGGGGGGAAGAGTGTTTTGAAATACATGGCCTTGCAAATGTTTTTATTTTCTGACAAGATGGCACTCTGGCCTGGTCTATTGCCTCTCCCCTAGCTCAGTCCTTGGGATATCACCAGAGTAAAAGAAAATGTGTAGATCTAAAGAGCAAAAGGCAATACTTTGAGAACCCCTCAAGTAAAGATTTTTTTGATTTTATTTTGAAATAATTTTTGACTTATAAAAAAGTTGCAAAACAGTTCCCAAATATTCTTCACACAGCTTCCCCTAATGTTAACATCTAATATAACCATAATACAATTATCAAAACCAGGAAATTAATATTGATATAATACTGGTAATTAAACTATAGCCCTTCCCACTGATGTCTTCATCTAGCCCAAGATCCAGTCCAGATCCCACATTGCATTTACCTGTTATTTCTCTTTAGTCTCCTCCAGACTATGATAGCTCCCCAGTCTTTTGTCTTTCATCACTTAGACACTTTTGAACAATACTGGCCAGTTATTTTGTAGAATATCCCTCAATTGGGGTTTGATTAACTGGGTTATGCATTAATATTACAGAAGTGATGCATCTTCAGTGCATCATATCAGAGGGTACATGATGGTGATAAATCTTATTGGTGATGTCAACCTTGATCATTTGGTCAAGGTGCTCAATGTCAGATTTCCCCACTCTAAATCTGCCATTTCTGCCTTTGTAGTTAATAAATATCTTGGGCAAGACACTTTGCAGAGAATTTTTTTTAAAAACATATTGGCCCCAGTGATTCTGTTTGATTAGCTCTGGCAGAGGGTTCAAGCATCCTCAGTAATTCTGATGGTCAGACAAGGGTGGAGCTGTGGTATGGATCACACATCTAATCATTAGCCCTGAAACAAAGCATCCTCCTCACAGAACAGATGGTAATGAGAAAAAATTATGACATCTGTTAACACTGGTCTCTAGCTTTGGTAACCTAAGTGTGTTAGTTACCTAGTGCTACCTAACAAATTATCACAAATTTAGTAGCTTAAGCCAACCCACATTTGTTATCTCACAGTTTCTGTCAGTCCAGACACAGCTTAGCTGGGTCCTCTGGTTCAAGTCTCACAAGGCTACAGTCATGGTGTTGCCAAGAACAGTGGTTTCATCTGATCCTCAGCAAGAGAAGGAGCTGCTTCCAAGATCACATGGTTGTTGGCAGAATTCAATTCCTTGTGAATTGTTGGACTGAGGGCCTCCATTTCATGCTGGCTGTGGGCCAGAGGTTACCCTCAGTACCTTGTCACATGGGCATCTCCAAAGTCCAGCTCACAACACAGCAGCTTGCTTCAAATAAGGAGTCTGCTACCAATACAGAAGTTACACTCTTATGTAATATTATCATGCAAGTGACATCCTGTCACGTTTGCTGTATTCTGTTGGTTAGATGCAAGTCACAGTTCCCAGCCACATTCAAGGGGAAGAAATTACACAAGGGGGATTCCTCTTTCCAGACTTCCAGGAGGTAGAAGTCATTGCAGGCCATCTTAGAACCTACCCACCTCACCAGGGAAATAGATTTGAAAAGTAGGAAGGAGTCAGGAAGGCTAGTGCTGGAGCAGAGATCTGAGTGAGCCACAGATTCTGGATGTGCTTGTTGGGAGTTCTTGAACTCTAAATAGAAGTGCATCCTTTACCCACAAGTGCATTCTAAGTGCTTACCGTGAACCAGGCACTGTTCTTGGCATTGGGGATACATCAAACAGAAAGGAAAACTGATAATTGTCAATGAGCAAAAAGTAAATAGGGAAAGGGTATATAAAATAGTAGGAGCGTTGGGACTTCCCTGGTGGTCCAGTAGTTAAGATTCCGCACTTCCACTGCAGGGGGCGCAGGTTTGATCCCTGGTCAGGGAACTAAGATCCCACATGCCAAGTGGCGCAGCCAGAAAACCCAAAAACTAACTAACTAAATAAGTTAAATAGTAGGAGTGTTACAGAGCCCAAGCTCACTCTACTCACTGCAGGACAGGCCGGTAAATCAGGAGGTGAATTGTTCTGGCAAGGAATAACGACTTTAATTGGAAACCTAGCAGGCCAAGAAGATGGCAGACTAGAGTCTCAAAAAACCATCTTCCCTCAGTCCAAATTCGGTCTCCTTTTATACAGAGGAGGGGGAGGGGGAGAGGCCCACTGCGGTGCTGACTAATGGCTGAGCAGGACTGCTATAGGTCGTGCCTGCGCCTCCCCTATTACAGGAGGGGAGTGAAATTTTAGATACAGTAGCCGAGAAAGGCCTCCAAAGGGACCTCTGCATAAAGACCTGAAAGAAATGAGGGACCTAATAATGCACGTGTCCAAAAGAAAAAAACTATTCCGGGCAGAGGGAATAGCAAATGCAAAGACCCTAAAATAGGCAGTGTGCCTGGAATGTTGGAGACCAGCAAGGAAGGTGTACTCTCTATTGCCGAAAAAAAACTACCCCCAAAATTTACTGACTTAAACCAACAATAAACACTGTCTCACATAGTGACTATGGGTCAGGTTGGAAGCGCCGTTGGAGCTGCACTCCCCCTTACTGCAGCTTCTTTCCCCTTGCCCTGCCCTTTCCCAAACCTTTGTCCACCCAGGGCCTCTTTCCCAACCCCATCAAGCCAGAGCCCAAGTGCCTTTTGCACTTATTGGAAGGTACACCCTTGCCATGGCCTCTTCTGTGTAGGGACCCAGAAGCAGAATGTAAGATGCCTGGCACCTCCTCCAAAATGGTGGCGCCCAGGATGCCCTACCTTAACGCTAATAAAAACTGGTTGCAGGGCGCTGCCATCTTTCTTATGAGCGACAACAGGTTGATTAAGAGGAGACGCTGGCTGTTGTATTGATGCAGAAGTGGCAGCGCCAGAGCTGGAGTCCCTGAAGAAAGGATGGGAGCAGGTCGGTATCAGTCGCCTATCCTCCCTACAAGCAAAAACTGGGCCAGAAAAAGATTGGTGAATTGCCAGAAATATCCTTGATAATGGTTGCCCCCAGGGAGCCAATGGGCGCAGCTACCTGCTGCACCACCATAGACCCACCTGCAAAGACTGTACACAAATGTCTGTAGCAGCTTTATTTGTTATAGCCCAAAACAGGAAATAATCCAGTGTCCATCAATAGATGAATGAATAAACAAAGTATGGTATACAATGGAATGCTACTCAGCAATAAAAAGGAATAACTATTCATACAACAATATGGATGTCTCAAACTAATTATGCTGAGTGAAAGAAGCCAGATTTTTTTTTTTTTTTCCTCCTCAGGGCGCAGCTTGCAGGATCTTAGTTCCCTGACCAGGGATCGAACCTTTGCCCCCGGCAGTGGAAGTGCTGAGTCTTAACCACTGGACGGCCAGGGAAGTCCCAAAAAGCGTACATTCTGTGTGATTCCGTTTATATGAAGCTCTATATAGAAAGCAGATCAGTGGTTGTTTAGGGGATGGAGTTTTGCCCGGTGTGGGAGGGAGAGTTACAAAGTAGCACAAGTAACCTTTTGGGGTGATGGGTATGATCAAATATTGGTTGTGATGGTTTTACGTGTGTATGTATATGTTGAAACTTATTACACTGTACACTTTAAATATGTGCAGTTTATTGTATGTCAATAACATCTCAATAAGTAACAGGGTAAGAAATAAATCTTTAAAACAATTATTTTACAATGAAATAAACAATTGTTATTTTAATATTTTATTTTAATTTTTAATATCTATATATTTGAATATTCGAAAGTATTCATGCATTTTACATACCTTAATTTGTGTAAAAAACCTGATCTTCAAAAAAAGTCCTATCACACATGTGAAGCATTAATGTGAAAATCGTCCCCCTGAATTTATTTAAAAACCATGTCTGCTTTCAAACTCTAAGTATAACCTATTACTGGCATATTTTAATGGTCTGAGAGGCTTTTTCATCAGGAGCCATCCTGATGTGGGACTTCAGATGCACTGTTTTTTCAGATATGTCTGGTAGGTGGGAAGGAGAGAGTTGGGGGAGGACCAGTTACATAATTTGTGGACCTAGGGCAAAATGAAAACGTGGGGCTTCTTGTTCAAAAATTACCACAAATTTCAAGACAGCAACAGCAGAGTGTTAAACCAAGTGTGGGACCTTCTGAGTGTGGGGCTGTCTGCAGCTATACAGGTTGCATGCCCATGAAGCCAGCCCTGGGTAGAGGGGACTGTCCTGGGTAATCTGTTAAGACCTGAGTGAGTTGCCTTGCCATGGCAGTCACTGTGCGTGTTGATGCTTAAAATTCCCTGGGTCTCTTAGTGCAGGAGCAATGGAAGCGGAGGTCCTCCATTGGAAGTCAGTAAAAATGTCTTACACAAGAATCAGTTCCTCAGAAGTTACCCCAAGATCATCCCGTTTGTAACCTCCTTCATGTTCTCTTCCCCTGTTACCCCTCTAACTTTGTATTATGAAAACTTTCAAATATACAGAAAAGTTGGAACAATTGTCGAGTGAACACTCCTATACCATCATTAATATTTTACCCTATTTGCTTTTTTATCTTTCCATCTATCCATTCATCAGTCCATCTCAATTTTTCATTCATTTCCAAGTAAGCTGAAGAAATCGGAATATTTTATAAGTGTACATTTGCTGAATTTAAACAAATGCATGCACTTGTATAACCCAAACCCTTCTGTAAAGCCCTTTTAATCTCAAGAAACTTTTACCTCCTGGTTCTTTATTCACCTTCTCTGTCCTTTCTCCTCAAATCCTTGTTTCCTCTTCTTTCTAACAGACTTTGCAAATCTGTTAAACCCAGAACCAGAAGGAACTCAACAGCTAATCCCCCTTTCTCCCTAGGAAGTGTTAATCATCTCTGAAACAGCAGATTTAGTGCTTTAGAGCTTGGTGAAGAGCCAGACAGTATTTTCAGCTTTGCAGGCCTGGCCTTACAGTCTGTCACAACTACTCAACTCTGCCCTTGTAGTGTAAAACCAACCACAGACATTACATAAACAAATGAGCATGGCTGTGTTCTAATAACCCTATTTACAGACACTGAAATTTGTGTTTCATGTAATTTTCTCATTTCACAAAATATTTATTCTTTTTGATTTTATCTTAACTACTTAAAATTATGAAATCTTGGACTTCTCTGGCCATGCAGTGGTTAAGACTCCGCACTTCCACTGCAGGGGGCATGGGTTCAGGCTCTGGTCAGGGAACAAAGATCCCACATGCCGCCAGTGCGGCCAAAAAAGTAAATAAATAAAATAAAATTATGAAATCTACTCTTAGCCATAAAAAACAAAGGGACTTCCCTGGTGGTCCAGTGGTTAAGACTCCATGCTCCCAATGCCGGGGTCCCGGGGTTGATCCCTGGTCAGGGAACTAGATCCTGCGTGCCGCAACAAAAGATCCCGTGTGCCACAACTAAGAACCGGCACAGCCAAGTAAATAAGTAATATTAAAACAAAACAAAACCAAGCAGCAGGCTGATTTAGTCTGTGGGCTGTAATTTATTAATTCCTGCTTTAGAACCTCACTGCTCCTAAGGTGTCCTCAGACTAGCCCTATGGCAGCTTATTTGAAAGAGATTCTCTGGTCCAACCCCAGACCTCCTGAATCAGAACCTGTATTTTCACTGATTCCTGGATGATTCTTGTTCACATGAAAATTTGAGAAGCACTACCCCATAGCTTGGGTTTGGAGACCAGAATGCAAGAGGTTGAATTCATCCACTCTTACTGGATGAGTGACTGATGGTAAGTTACCGTAATTGCAGGTTTAAAAATAGAATTCTACTTATTAGTAATTATGAGACAAATTGACAATTACTGATACAGATTGTGCACCTAAAAAATTCTGAAGGAAAAAACCCTAGCACAATATGGGAAAATGAAAGAGTTGTGAAATGAATGTTATATCTGATTGTTCACTTTATATGTGGAATAAACTCTTAGAAGATATATACTGGCAAAAACTCCTAAATATTTATGTACTTTAAAAAGACAAACAAAACTGATCTTACTAACAATTTAAAATATTATAGTGGTACAATTTGTTTTTAATGTGATATTGAATAGAGATAAAGTATAGTGAATACTGAGGTGTGCCACCCATCTCTCTCCCTTTCAGGGCCAAAGCACCCATCCCCCTAGCTGCTGGGATTGTTGGCTGCTGACAACTCACAGCTGAGTCCCTCTTCAGCAATTGCAAAGGTACAAACACCCAACCTCCTTGCCATTTTTCGGGAAATCACTGAGAGCCATCTTAGTTTTAAACCACACCTGAATATCCATTTGGTGTCAAGGAACCCAGGATCCGACACAGATCAACAGGATATAGAAAGGACATCAGCAAAAGCAATACTACTGCAGTAGTGAAGACGCTCTTGTCTGAAAGCTAAAGAAACCAACTCTGGCTACCTTCAGCAGAAAAGGCAGTTAACCAGAATACTAGGGTAAGGAGTGGGTTGAAGAAAACCCTGGACAACAAGAATTATCTAATAATCAGCTAGGGCTGTTTGGGGAATGCTTGAACCTTCTATATTGTGGCAGCTCCCAGGCTAGGCATGTCTCCCTTCCAGATTTCAGACTGCCAGGAGAGGGAAGGTGACTGGCTGAGCTTGGGGTGAGGGCAGCTCTGGCAGGGTCGGGAAGTAGGGGAAAGGGGAGGTGGTGGACAAGACGTAGTCAAGACTACTTATAGGGTGACCAACTGTCCTGGTTTTCCCAGGACTATCCCGGTTTTAGCACTGAAACACCTGCTTCCCGGGAAACCCCTCCTCAGGACGTGCAAAGTCCCAGTTTTTGCAATGGGTGCAAAGGTTGTGGGTAAAGTAGAAAACTGGTATGGTGGCCCCCAAAATAGGAACTGCTGAAAGCAACAGATTTTAGTGTCAAATGATACAGCAGAGATTTTTTTGCCTTCCATACTGCCCCTGACTGCTGATGTCGATAACCAAGATCGGTAGTTCACAATAAGGAATCATTCATTGATGCATCACTCTGAGTAACGCAACTTAAGTGTATTGTAATTAGGAGCCGTAACTGTCTTTGCCTGTGCCTGTGGATTAACTCATGCTTTGTATCAAGTAGTGCTAGTTTTAACTTCTGACATTGTGAATACTGTGATAATGTTTTCTAAGATTTTAGATAATGAAAAGAATGGTTACGATACCAACACCAGCATAACCCAGACCAAAAAAAGGCTAAGTGAATGTGTTCTTTTTTTTTTTTTTTTTTTTTGCGGTACGTGGGCCTCTCACT
This sequence comes from Delphinapterus leucas, assembly GCF_059928025.1. Lineage (NCBI taxonomy): Eukaryota > Metazoa > Chordata > Mammalia > Artiodactyla > Monodontidae > Delphinapterus > Delphinapterus leucas. The sequence continues at coordinate 15,134,464 of NC_143148.1, forward strand.
GCCGTGGCCTCTCCCATTGCGGAGCACAGGCGCCGGACGCGCAGGCTCAGCGGCCACGGCTCACGGGCCCAGCCGCTCCGCGGCACGCGGGATCCTCCTGGACCGGGTCACGAACCCGCGTCCCCTGCATCGGCAGGGAGACTCTCAACTACTGCGACACCAGGGAAGCCCAAATGTGTTCTTTTAATGACAAATGGAAGGACACATGGATTAGGGAGATAAATAACCAAAACAGAGAATACTGAACAATATGGAGAAAATTCAGGATTGAGTATTCGGGAGAAAGGTATGTAAAAGTACACACGGTGGCAATCTCACAAGTCTGGGAAAAGACAGGTAAGTACTTTTAACTTTGTCAAGGTTTTTCAGCTCCCCCAAAGACACCAATAAAAATAGTGGTGGTGAATTGGCTTAGGTATACCAAACACACATCGTCATCATTCCTTTGACTGCTCTGTGAAACCAGGTACAGTTCAGGTACAGTTAATTTTCCGAACTCAGAGCTTGCAGCTAAAACATCCCGTGGGCAAGCTAAAGGGGAAATTTTGACAAGATATGTTGGTCCCTTACAGTCTAAAGCCTATTTTGTCAGATCTTGCCAGCCATCATGATCAGCGTTCTACAGTTTATCGAGTGGTGTGTGGAGTCATGGTAACAAAAATTTCCCCCTAGTTCTTAAGGTACTCGAAAAATGGAGTTTCAAATCATCTTCTTGATTTCTATGAAGATTTTAATGAAACCACACCCACACAAACATAAAACGAAAGGGTGTTGATATCTTGTTCAATTAATAACTAGATTTTGTTCATCTATCTGCACATTTGGCAGACAATGTAGATGTAATTTTCGTAAATTCCATTCAGTCCCTAAACTTTTCACCGAAGAAAATAAAAAGATATTAGGGACTTCCCTGGCGGTCCAGTGGTTAAGACTTCACCTTCCAATGCAGGTGGTGTGGGTTTGATCCCTGGTCGGGGAGCTAAGATCCCACATGCCTCGTGGCCAAAAAACCAAAACGGAAAATAGAAGCAATATTGTAACAAATTCAATAAAGGCTTTAAAAATGGTCCACATCAAAAAATCTTTATAAAAAAAGAAAATTAAAAGATTTTATCCGCAACACTGCAAAAAAGGGGATGTGATTTGCTTATCTGAATACTGAGGCTTTCATAATGAAAGGTTTTGGTTATTTCTCGATTTCTTCAAAACATGCAGAAGCACTTGGGAAGATTTTAAGCTTTAAAGAAATGGACGGAGATGGCCTCCTTAGACATATGTGTACCAGATTGCTATTGATGCTAGCCATAGAAAAGACGTTAAAATGTCTTACTGTAAAATTATATTTTCCAAGTGTGGAACAAGCATGTCCTTCTCTAATTTGGAGAATGAGGATGAGAAAGGAGAAAATGATTATAGTAAAACAAAAGTTATATGCTGTTTCTCCAGAATTGTTTGATGATCTGGTTAAATAGAACTTTCTCAATTTCTTGACTGAAACTGTTAACTTCAACTTCACAAGTTCAAATTACCTTTCTCATTTTCCCTGAGAGGGGTTAACTTAAAGTGACATTCAAACACTGAAGTGCTTAAAAATTGTGGACATTTTAGACATGGATAGCCTCTGATGAATTTATAGATCCAAGACCCAGCAAACAGCTGCTTTACTAGCATAAACCTTTTAGATACAAAGTGGATAGACATTTTTAGAGAGCTGGAAATGAATTCATCCAAATCTAAAAACCTGCTGTTGCTAGTAGATAAAATCATTAAGTATCCCACGCTCATATGCTTTTGTTTAGGAGATATTTGGCTTGCTGTCATCAAATTGGGGTGACACCAGGAATTAGCATAACGTGGGCTTGATAGGAGCAGAGCTCCAAGTCAAAGTAAATTTTGTATGTAGTCAGTTTTACCACTACTGTTCATACAAGAAAAGAAGTATGTCTTGAAGGCCACAGGCAGTTCAGAGAAATATTGACAAAGAAAACAGAGTAAAAACATCCCACTATATCATGAAACAGAAATATTTCCTTTTTAAAATTAAATATAGGTATTATCTTTTTCATTAGGTCTATTGCATTTATGTTCTCCTTTTAAAGCCTTAAACTTGGGGCTTCCCTGGTGGCGCAGTGGTTGAGAGTCCGCCTGCCGATGCAGGGGACATAGGTTGGTTCCCCGCTCCGGGAAGATCCCATATGCCGCGGAGGGGCTGGGCACGTGAGCCATGGCCGCTGAGCCTGCACGTCCGGAGCCTGTGCTCCGCAACGGGATTATATACTGTAGACTATACATTAACATAGCCCACAGATTTTAAATATCCAATGGAGAGTTTTCAAAAAGTTAAACTGTTGTATCAGAGGAAAAAAAGAAACACAAAATATTGGGGTTTCTTCCTTGCATAAAGTATGTTTAATTTGTTCTACTATTAATTACTACTAATTATCACAATTAACTGATTCTATTGTTTTACTCAGACCATTGCATGATTTGCCCCTGCACCCCTCACCCTATCTCTCTCCATCCCTTTATACGGTCTTTTCATTAGAGCACTCACCTGTGTTTTAAAAGTTTAACGTTGTCTATTGCTCAACTAGAACATAAGCTATTGAGACCCATCTGTCCTGTTCACTGCTGTGTGCCACACTTCTAGAAGTGTCCAGCACTCAGCAGGAACTCAGGCAGTATTTCCTGAATGAATTAAGTGATGTGCACAAGGCCACGTTCTGAGCCACAGGAGAAGCCAAGAGTTAACAAGCTCAAGCTCTAGTCCTTTTTCTTGGTATAAATAGGTGTCATGAATCATGCACTCATTTTGTACTCAGAGGAGGTAAGATTTAGTTGTAAAGGGTAGAGTAAAATGAGATACAGTTGGGATTTAAAAAGAGCTGCTTACAAGCTCTGGGATCCCAGGGCAGGCCTCAGTTTTTTGTTTTTTGTTTTTGCGGTATGCGGGCCTCTCACTGTGTGGTCTCTCCCGTTGTGGAGCACAGGCTCCGGATGCACAGGCTCAGCGGCCATGGCTCACGGGCCCAGCCGCTCCGCGGCATGTGGGATCTTCCCGGACCAGGGCACGAACCCGTGTCCCCTGCATCAGCAGGCGGACTCTCAACCACTGCGTCACCAGGGAAGCCCAGGCCTCAGTTTTATGGCATGTAAAATGGGGACAATAGACGCCTCCAGAGCTGGTGCCCCAGGATGTAACATGGAAGCATCAACCCCTGTCTTATTTATTTATTTATATATTTTTTTTAATTTTTATTTTTTGGCTGCATTGGGTCTTTGTTGCTGCACGTGGGCTTTCTCTAGTTGCTGCGAGCAGGGACTACTCTTCATTGTGGTGCATGGGCTTCTCATTGCGGTGGCTTCTCTTGTTGCAGAGCACAGGCTTTAGGTGCACGGGCCTCAGCAGTTGTGGCATGTGGGCTCAGTAGTTGTGGCTCACAGGCTCCCGGGCTTAGTTGCTCTGTGGTATGTGGGATCTTCCTGGACCAGGGCTCGAACCAGTGTCCCCTGCATTGGCAGGTGGATTCTTAGCCACTGCACCACCAGGGAAGCCCTCTTCTTTTCTAATATATATATTCAATGCTATAAATTTCCTTCTAAGATCTGCTTTCACTGTATCCCACAAATTTTGATAAGCTGTGTTTTCATTTTTATTTATTTTAAGATATTTTAATATTTCTGAGATTTCTTTGACTTGTGTGATATTTAGAAGTGTGTTGTTTAATCTCCAGGTATTTTGAGGTTTTTCAGCTATCTTTCTGTTGTTAATTTCTAGTTCAGTTCCACTGTGGTGTGAGAGCATACATTTTATGGTTTCTGTTTTTTTAAGTTTGTTAAGGTATGTTTTAAGGCCACAGATGCTTGCTGTGTTTATCTTGGTGAGTGTTCCTTGTAAAATTGAGAAGAATGTGTATTCTACTGTTGTTGGAAACAGTAGTCTATAGGTGTCAATTATATCCAGTTGATTGATGGGGCTAGAAGTCAGCTGTGTCCTTACCGATTTTCCATTATTAAAAAAAGGGTGTTGAAGGAATCCAATTATAATAGTGGATTTATTTATTTCTCCTTGTAGTTCTAAGAGTTTTTCCCTCACATATTTGGATGGTCCATTGTTAGGTACATATAAAGATTACCACTGTTTTGTTACACCTGTATCATTATGTAATGGCCCTCTTTATCCTTGATAATTTTCCCTGAAGTCAGCTTCCTCTAAAATTACTACAGCTGCTCCAGCTTTTTTGTTTTTTATACATGGTCTTCTCAGTCCCTCCCCTCCCCCTGACTCAATTTTGAATGAAGACGTGGATTTTGAAAGCTAACACCTTGTACTCTTACTTGGCGTCACTTTGACATTGTTTTGTTTTTGTTTATTTTGCGGTACGCGGGCCTCTCACTGCTGTGGCCTCTCCCGTTGCGGAGCACAGGCTCCGGACGCGCAGGCTCGGCGGCCATGGCTCACGGGCCCAGCCGCTCCGCGGCATGTGGGATCCCCCCGGACCGGGGCACGAACCTGCGTCCCCTGCATTGGCAGGCGGACTCTCAACCACTGCGCCACCAGGGAAGCCCCCAGCTTTCTTTTGATTAGTGTTAGCATGATATACTTTTCTCTATTTTTTTTTTTTAATCAGGGTTGAAACCTTGCTTCCTTCCTGCTAGGAGGTGCCATGTCATTTATTGAAACAAAACAAGACAGAGCAAACACATTTCTTAATAAGTGTAGTTTGTTAAAGTCCTGTTAAAACATATGGGTCAAGGGGAAGTAAAAATAATCAGAGGATCACTGTAGGAAAAACCTTTAGGTCTGGCACCTGGGAGACCTCTGGAGAGGAGGCAGTGAGAAACTTCATGTTCTGAAAGGAAGGAGCCCCCCAACTCCCTTCTTCCCTCTCACCCGATTAATCCCACCAGAAACCACCAAGATGCCCGGAATAAAAGGTTTCAACTTCAATACTCACACTCTCTCCAAATACAAAAGGCAGGTACAATTCAACTGAACACAGAAGGTTTTGTGCAAAGTTACGGGAAACTGAGACATTGTATAAAAAGTTAGGTTAAAGATGATTCTGTGGTTTTGTTTTGTGTGTGTTTTGTTTTGAGGGTGTGGCTCTTCCTCCATCACCTGAACTCAGCAAAGAAATGGTTATCCTGATGAAATATCAACAGCCGACCCACAGTAAAAAGGGACAAATTCTAAAAATTAAAAAAAAGCATAATTACCAAAAAAAATCTGTCACTTCTTCCTCCTGCTGCCTTTTGCTTTTTTAAACTTGTGTGTTTTTAAGTTTTTGATTTTTTTTTTAAATCCTGAAAAGTAGACAGTAAAACAGCTCCTGGAAGAATTTAAAACCAACTGCATGAGAATCTGGGAAGCTGAGGGGCTGGAGCAGGGCTGGGACCAGAGGACAGGAAGGGGCCCCCCCCACAGCCCTGTAGCCTCACTGTACGACCAAGGGAAGGGGCGTCTTTAGTCTAAAAGGAGGAAGGGAGGAAGAGGAAGAGGAGGGGGGTGGGGAGACAAACAAAATAAGAGGTCTGGGCTTCCCTGGTGGCGCAGTGGTTGAGAGTCCGCCTGTCAATGCAGAGGACATGGGTTCGTGCCCCGGTCCGGGAAGATCCCACATGCCGCGGAGTGGCTAGGCCCGTGAGCCATGGCCGCTGAGCCTGCGCGTCCAGAGCCTGTGCTCCGCAACGGGAGAGGCCACAGCAGTGAGAGGCCCGCATACTGCAAAAAAATAAAAAATAAAAAAATGAAAGGTCATTGTTGCCTGTTTGAATCCAGAGGAAAATGCCGGCCCTGTGTGGGGTAAGAGCCCCTTGGAGGGGAGGCAGCCCTGGGAGGACCCGTCCCCCAGCACCACATGACACGGTGGGGTGGACAAGGGGGGCCAAGGTGGGCGCTGGTGGAGGAAGCCGGCAGGGGCCTCCAGGACACACTGGCTACTGTGTGCTTGTGCCCCCCTGTGTTTTCCCGGAGTAGCTCCTGTAGTCACAGTTCCAGTAGTACGGCGGCCACTGGCCCTGGTTCTGATTGTACTGGTTCCACTCCTGGGCATACTGTTGGTACTGGTTATAGCTGGGCTGAGGGTAGGTCTGTGTGGTGGGGGGCGGCGGAGGGGTGTAAGGGGCTGGGTTGTAGCTGCCGTAGCTCCCATAAGTGTAGGCAGGTGGTGGCAGAGGTGGAGATGGTGGAGCTGTGTAGCCCTGGCTGTAAGCTCCCTTGTAGGGAGGTGGCTGGCTGTAACCCGGCTGTGGAGGGCTGTGGCTGCTGACAGTAGGGGTGTTGGTATTGGCGCTCGAGCCAGGGATGTTGCTGTTCTTAGCGTAGCTGCCAGCCCCTGGAGAGTTCTGAGCAGGGCTGTAGCTGGGTGGCGGCAGTGGCTGCGGTGGCGGTGGCTGCTGTGGTGGTGGCTGTTGCTGGGGAGCCCGGTTGTAGCTGCCTCGGGTGTTGGAGTTGTTGTTATCCCGGCTGTTGTTACCCCAGCTGTTCTGGTTGTAGCCACCACCTCCACTGCGGTTGAAACCTCCTCGGTAGCTGCCTCCTCCGCTGCCTCCTCCCCGATTCTGGAAGCCTCCTCAGTTGCCCCCGGGGGGACCTCGGTTGTCATAGCGCTGGAAACCGCCGCCACCCCCAGAGCCCCGGAAGCTGCCACCACCTCTGTTGTCAAAGCACTTTTCAGGGTGTGGCCCAGCCTTGCGGCCTTCCTCATTGTATTGCCTCACCAGCTTGTCTGCTTCCTCTCGCTGCAGCTCAATGAACGGCACCTCGTCCAGGAAGTCCCCAACATCTGGCAACATGAAGTTGGCTTTCATTTCTAAGACCGCGTGATCTGGGACATCCTTCGCTTCTTCGTCGTTTTGCTTTATCGTTCGGTCTTTTAGGTCCTCATCAGTGGGACAAATAGCAATAGCTTTGTGCTGGAAGCCTTCATATGGTCTCATTTTTCGTCTCTGGGCTGACCCATAAACATTTGTCTGATCTAGGATATAGCTGCGTTTCTTTCGGGCAGCGATCTGCATGAGGCGGTTGAAGCACTGGGTGGCCTGCTGGATCAGGACGTCCCAGCGGCCGGCGTAGTTCCTCTGACGGCGTAGGCCCATCACCTGCATCTTATCCATGATGGCATTGGTACCCAGGATGTTGTACTTCTTGGAGGGGTTGGAGGCTGCATGTTTGATGGCCCATGTGGTCTTACCGGTGGCAGGCAGGCCCACCATCATCAGAATCTCACACTCTGCCTTGCTCTTTGGTCCGACAGTGCCCTGGATTCGCTCACTCAGGGGAGGGTGCTGGATGAAGGTGTAGCCTGGGAGGACGGAACAGTAGAGCTCTGCCCTCTGCCCGAAGTTGAACTCCACTGCACAATTCTTCACCAGGACATGAGGGTAGAGGGCCTGACCCCCTAAGGCTCCCTTCTGGATTCGGAAGGCAGTGCCCATCCACTTCCCATTTTTGGTGAAGGAAAGTTCCACGTCATTTCCACATTCAAAGTCCTCAAAGCAGCCAATCACATCATTCTCTGCAAACTTGTCTCCGTAGTTTTCAAACCGGCTGTTGGTGGACTTCTTGCCAGTGCCTCCATAGCCATAGGAGAAAGGCTCTTTGCCTAGCTGAGTGCTGCAGGAGTCCAGGGACCAACAAATACGGACAACGTGTGGGTCGGGCTCTGTAGATGGAAGGTGCTTCACAGAGACTTCCTCATTGATCTTTATCTCAAAGCACACACGGCCCCTTCTGACCCCATAGCTGGCACAGGCTGCTGACCACAGGTATGCAAAACCTTCAGTTGTGAGTGGGCAGCCACTACTCCGGTCTCAGGCCACCTTGAAGTGGAGGTCGCAGTTATATGTGTCGATGGCAGCAAGGGTGTTGTCAAAGTCATCTTCATCCTCTTCAGCGGGAGGCTGAGGAAAGCAGCCCCTCCTATCCTCCCGGTGCTTGAAACACCCCCGTTCCCTGTTTTCTTCATAAGGCCTCTTGCGATTCTGGAACTGCTGTCTGTCTGGTTTGGGTTGAGATGACTCGGGTGGGAGGAAGCTGGTGGGTGCTTCTTGCTTCATCTCTGTCTTCACTTCTACTGGGCGATAGGCCTGCTGCTGCTGGTCCATTTCCAGTGTTCTCCTCTCGTAGCCTGACTCGTTCTCTTTCTTGATGACCTGCATCTCATAGAATTGGTCCTGCATGATAATATTGTCCATGACATCTCCTCGTTGTTGTGCCCGGGTTGCCCCAGTTCGTTGTCGGCCTCGAGCTCCCGCTCGTCGTCGGGCTCCTCGGCCTCCAGCGCCGCCTGCAGCCGCTCAGCAAGCTCGGCCTTGAGGCCACGAGTGTCCAGGCCGCGGCGCTGCTGCTCCTCGCGAAGTTCGTTCACCTTCAGTCGGCGTACATCCATGGCCCGTGCCCCCGGGGCGGCCCCCAAGCCCAGCCCGGCCTCCCAGGGCTCAGTCCCCCTTAAACCTTTCCTGTCAGGAGGCAAAGGGGGAAAGGGGAGGCCCCCACTCCACTCTCTTTATTTTTTAAAATTTATTTTTTATTTTTGGCTTTGTTGGGTCTTTGTTGCTGTGTGTGGGCTTTCTCTGGCTGTGGCGAGCGGGGGCTACTCTTCGTTGCGGTGCGCAGGTTTCTCATTGCAGTGGCTTCTCTTGTTGTGGAGCATGGGCTCTAGGCGCCTGGGCTTCAGTAGTTGTGGCACGTGGGCTCAGTAGTTCTGGCACGTGAGCTCTAGAGCGCAGGCTCAGTAGCTGTGATGCACGGGCTTAGTTGCTCCGTGGCACGTGGGATCTTTCCAGGCCAGGGCTCAAACCCTGCATTGGCAGGTGGATTCTTAACCACTGCACCACCAGGGAAACCCCACTTTTCTCTATTTTTAATTTTATCTTTGATATGTAAAGTGGTTATTGATATAATTGGATTAATACCTATCATATTTGTTACTGTTTTCTATTAATTGTCTCTGTTGTTGTTTTCTTTGTTTTTTTTTAAACCTAGACTTCATGTTCTGGGTAAAAGGAACACTGGTAAGACCTTTAGTGATGTGGTGATAAGGTGTAGGGGGAGGGGTTATGTTCTATAGTCCTGTGATTAAGCTTCAGTCTTGGTGAAACTGCCACTGGACTGTGAACTTTGCCAGTGCCTCTCAGTCTACCTCCCTCCCTCAGGTGGGACAGGATGGCTAGAGTGGGCTGGAGCTGAGCATTTCTTTTCCCTCAGGTTGGTTAGACACTAATGAAACCTCAGTAGGTTATTGGCTCTGGTACAATAGTTTCTCATTGCGGCATGCCTTATTAAGAACAGAATGCTTTGAGAATATTTTAAAATAGCGACTTTCCCCCTCTCTCTGCCAGAAACACAATGGAGATTTTTCTCCAGTCTTAGTGAGGACTTAGTGAGGACTTGATTGGGCTCCTGGAGGTAAAGCTCATAAAAGTGCAGGGGCTTCTTAAAGACTCGGACCCCCTTGGTGCATTTAACTCTCAGATTTGTCCACACTGAGCCTCCTGCAATTTTTCCATTACAGTTTAGGTTTTCCATCTTCTGTACTGGTTCCCACAGAGGTTTCTGCTAATGTGCCTATGCTCTGGTAAGTTGTGAGTCTCTGTATCCACCTGTCTGTGGACAGCAGTTTACCCTGTGACCTTAATTCTCTGATGGATCTATGGAAGAGTTGATTTTCAGTTCATTCTGCTTTTTACTTGTTATAATGGATTGATGACTTCCAAGCTCATTATGGACTAGAAACTGGAAGTCTTATCTCTAGTTGATTTTTTGTAGTGACACGTTTTGATTCCCTCCTCATTTCCTTTTTTGTGTATTCTATAAATATTTTCTTTGTGGTTACCAGAGGGATCACATATAACATCCTAAAGTTATAACAATCTATTTAAAATTGATACCAACTTCCATTGCATACTAAAGCTCTATTCCTTTACAGTTGGCTCCTTCTCTTTATGTTACTGATATCACAAACTAAATCTTTATATATTGTGTATACTTTAACCTAGATTTACAATTATTTTTATGCATTTGTTTTTTAAATCTTGTTTAAAAAATCTCCAAATTTTTCAAATCAAAATTACATTAATACTGTTTTTATATTTATTCATGTATTTACCTTTATCAGCGATCTTAATACTTTTGATGGCTTACAGTTGTATCCGGCATCCTGTAGTGCCTGATATTAGGAAGATGGAAAATACTCCATCCCCAAATTCCTAGCTTACCTGTAATGATTTCTTTAATTTCATCCTTTGATTCATGATTTTAGCCAAAAAACAAAATAAAAACCCAAACAGTTCCCAAACATATACACTTCCCAAAAATGTTATGAGCGATTAGGAGCAAATAGGATTTCATGTTCAAATTAGTTTGGATCACACTTGGATAAACCACTTAAGTGGGAGTTCTCTTTTTTTTAACTGCACAGTTAATATGCTGCTGTGCATTATAGGATGTGGGATTATAAGGCTATTGCTAAGATGCAGACATAGTATGTGGAGGTAACTCCTAAAGTCACTCATTACATCCACATTCATTTCATTATAGAATGTAACATACTGTTTTGTTTTTAACAAAATATTTTGCAAAGTGCATGGCAATGGTGAGATGCATTAAACTATAGGTGACTGGTGTTTTCTGGATCGCTAAATATTTGGAATGTGGACAGAATGGTAATGATGATAGCAGTGACATCACAGCAGATAGGGTAACAACTCACTTTGAGATCAGGTTGCATGTATGTTGACGTATGTAAAATGGTGAATATATAAGAATATATTAAAAATCCAATTCTAGGGACTTCTCCGGTGGTGCGGTGGTTAAGAATCCGCCTGCCAATGAAGGGGACATGGGTTCGTGCCCCGGTCCAGGAGGATCCCACATGCCGCGGAGCGGCTAGGCCCGTGAGCCATGGTCGCTGAGCCTGCGCGTCCGGAGCCTGTGCTCCGCAGCGGGAGAGGCCACAACAGTGAGAGGCCCGCGTACCGCAATAAAAAAAAAAAAAAAAAAAAATTATAGGCTTTGCAAACCACTTAGTCTGTCACAGGTACTCAACTCTGTTTTAGTGTGAATGCAGCCAAAGACAATATGTAAGTGAATACATATGGCTCTGTATTAAAAACTTTACTTATGAACAATGAATTTCATATAATTTTACAATATATCATTTTTCTTTTCATTTTATTTCAACCACTTAAAAATGTAAAAACCATTCTTAGCTTGCGGGCCATATGAAAACAGGCAATGATCTGAATTAGTTTACTGACCCCTTAGAGTTTGATGGTAAGTTTTTGTTTGTTTGTTTTTTGCAGTACGTGGGCCTCTTACTGTTGTGGCCTCTCCCGTTGCGGAGCACAGGCTCCGGACGCGCAGGCTCAGCGGCCATGGCTCACGGGCCTAGCCGCTCCGCGGCATGTGGGATCTTCCCGGACCGGGGCACAAACCCGTGTCCCCTGCATCGGCAGGCGGACTCTCAACCACTGCGCCACCAGGGAAGCCCTGATGGTAAGTTTTTATCGAAAGTATTTGATTTCTGAGTTTAGGTAATGGATTCAGATTATGATGAGTATCTGTATTCTTTTAATAGACTGCTACAATAAATTTTCATGTTTGCAGACTTAGTACTATATGACACTCAAATTATTATATTTTTTACATCAGGATTATGTGAAACTCACAGAACAAGCTTTTTATCTCATTTGATTTGTAAATTCCTTGAATATTTGATAGATTTTGCCCATAAAATGATCTGGCTTGGTGATCTCTTTAAGTAGAGATTACATCAAAATATTATTTCTGCGTTGTTTGGGTCTATTAAGGGTTTACATCTTTTGGAGTTAATTCTGTCATTACATTTTCCTACAAATATCACATATTTTTCTTGATTTCCAGTTATTAGTAAATACATTAATCTCTCTAAACATCATCATGTCCATATATAATTTATGTATTCATCTGTCTTCTATTTTTTCCATCAGAATTAGCAATACTTGTATCTATATGTATTTTTTCTGACAAAGAAATAATTTTACTTTTTCCTTGAAGTATTTTTGCCTTTTATTTTTTACTGATACCTTTTCTTCTATATTTGGATTTAGTTTGCTTTTATTTTTCTAGCATTTTGTCTTGTACATTTAGTTCACTTATTAATCATTTTTTTTCTTTTGGCTGTTACACGGAGCTTGTGGGATCTTAGTTCCCTGACCAAGGATTGAACCCCAGCCCTCAGCAGTGAGAGCGTGGACTCCTAACCACTGGACTGCCAGAGAATTCCCTATTAATAATTTCTTCATGTTTTAATATCCACATGCCTATTAGGCTATACATTTTAATCTAAATACAGATCTGGCTGCCTATCAACCCTCAACATTTTTCTACATAATGTGCTTATTTTCATATATACATAATTCAGGGATTGATTTCCTTCTTAACTAATATTTGGAGGGGTGTTATCAATATTCAGATATTGTTGGCTATCATATTTTTTTTCCCATTCTGGAAAAGAATGTGACCTACATGTGTTCTGCTTTGAGGGGGAAGTGATTATTGATATTTCATGTTTTGCTCTTTTTTGACAAATGTGTTTTCAACTACTATAAATAGGTTTTTTTGATGGGTATGAAATTGTGCAGCATGAAATATGAGGTGTGAATGTAGGCTTATTCACCCATTATTTGTCTTTGAGTTTTCTTAGGATTTTAATTTTCTTTTTAAACTTCATGCTGAATAAGGAGTGTTGGTGAGATTCTTTTCTACAAACATTATACCCACTGGTCTTTTTTCGTTATAAATTCTTTGATATAAATTGAGGTGTGAACATGATGAAACATGGTAAAAGTCCTTTCCACAAATAATAACAGTGAAAATATTACTGCTAACGTTGGATAACTATCAGCTAATTACTATATATTAGCAAGAGTCCCAACCATTTTACACTTAACTCATTTATCCTTACAGCAATCCAAGACACACATCATCAGTATATATTTATACAAAAAAAATTATAAAGCAGCACTTTTTCTACAAGCATTTACTTATTTGGTTGCATGTGCATGCATGTAAAAAAGTTTTTTTAAAAGGTCTCAAAGGATAGGGCTTCCCTGGTGGCTCAGTGGTTAAGAATCCACCTGCCAATGCAGGGGACATGGGTTTGAGCCCTGGTCCAGGAAGATCCCACATGCCGTGGAGCAACTAAGACCGTGCGCCACAACTACTGAAGCCCGTGCACCTGAAGCCCATGCTCCGCAACAAGAGAAGCCACTGCAATGAGAAGCCCGCATTCCGCAATGAAGAGTAGACTCCGCTCACTGCAACCAGAGAAAAAGCCCGCATGCAGCAAAAAAGGCTCAACACAGCCAAAAATAAAATAAATTTTTAAAAAAAGTCTCAAAGGATAAAAACAAATCTGTAATAGTGATTATGAGGGAATTGGGAGTTATTGGCAATTTTTTATACGAAGAAAATGTTCATCAGTTATTTCAGCACTGATATTTAATGTTTTTAAGTTTCAAACAAAAAAAGTACTAAAGTTGCATTTAGAAGGCAACTTTTATAACTGCAAAGTTTAAACAGGCACCAAAATGTTTATTGGTAGTTATTTAGCAAAATGATAGTCAATCACAGAAAAGATTATTATGATACCATTAAAAGGAATGATACATAAACATCTATACTTGCTGAAATAGTAGCATGATAAAAAAGCAGGTTATGGTACAGCATGCATGTCACAATTACACTAAATAAAGCCTGTAAGGATATGTTGTGATAATTTGAAGTAGTCATCTCTGTTTGGTAGGCTTACAAATAATCTTTATTTTTTTCTTGGTGTCCTTTTTTTTTTTTTACAATAAGAAAATATTAATTTTACAAAAGGAAAAAAGAATACAGCTGCCTTCAAAAACAAAGTTATAATTCCACCATGAATTCAAAGATAGCCTATGTAACACAATTTACAGTGTAATTTGGTAGGCCACAGATACAGAAAAGACGGCCCTAAAACATAAGTTAATACAAACTATATAATCAAAGCAGAGAATAATTGGGAAGGAATTATGGAATAAGTAGTTTTGGGATAGAATCTTTTTGGGGGGAAAAGGGAGTTTAATTTAGACCTTGAATTCACATTTTAAAATACATTTGATTAACTTTATGTATAAAATTACAAATACTTTAGAAAAAATAGTGTTAACAGAGTGTAACGGGTTGAAATATGCTGAGGTCCTAACACCTGGTATCTGTGAATGTGATCTTACATGGAAATAAGGTCTTTGCACATATAATCAAGTTAAGATGAGGTCCTTAGGGTGATCCCTAATGCAATATGACCAGTGTCCATATGAGAGAAGAGACACAGAGAGAACACAGTGTGGAGATGGAGGCAGAGATTGGAGCAATGCGTCTACAAGCCAAGGTATGTCAAAAATCACTGTTACAAGAAGCTAGGAGAAGGGCACGGAACAGATTCTTCCTCAGAGCCCCAGAAGGAACCAACCTTGCCAACAACTTTGATTGTGGTTTTCAAGGCTCAAAACCTGAGAGAATAAGTTTCTGTTGTTTTAAGCCACCTAGTTTTGTGGTACTTGGTACTTTGTTATAGTAGCCCTAGAAAACTACTACAGAGAGGAACTTTGATCATGCATTATCTGGGATTTTTTGTTTATTTTTTGCATTACCTGTTTTAAAATATATTATTATAAAGGTTATCAGAAGGGTCTATCATTTATCCAATATGAATTCCTTCATGGTGGGTGAGGTCACAGTGACTACCAAAGGCCTTTCCACACTCCTTACAGTCATAAGGGCCTATCATTTATCCAATATGAATTCCTTCATGGCGGATGAGGTCAGAGCGACTACCAAAGGCTTTTCCACATTCCTTGCAGTCATAAGGTTTCTCACCAGTGTGAATTCTTTGATGTCGAGTAAGGTTTGAGCCTTTATTAAAAGCCTTTCCACATTCATTACATTCATATGGTTTTTCATCTGTATGAATTCTCTGATGTTGAATAAGTTCTGAGCTCTGAATAAAGGCCTTTCCACATTCTTTACATTCATAGAGTTTCTTGCCGGCATGAATTCTGTGATGGTTAGTAAGTGTTGAGGCACTACTAAAGGCCTTCTCACATTCCTTACACTTATAAGGTTTCTCACCAGTATGCATCCTGTGGTGCTGAATAAGCCTTGAATGTTGAGTAAAGGCTTTCCCACATTCCTTACATTCATAAGGTTTCTCACCGGTATGAATTCTCAGATGTGGAAAAAGTTGTGAACTCTTAGTAAAGGCTTTTCCACATACTTTACATTCATAGGGTTTTTCACCAGTGTGAATTCTCTGATGATCATTAAGGTTTGAGCAATAATTAAAGGCTTTTCCACATTCCTTACATTCATAGGGTTTCTCACCAGTGTGAATCCTCTGATGTTGAGAAAAATATGAACTACAAC
Organism: Delphinapterus leucas; assembly: GCF_059928025.1. Lineage (NCBI taxonomy): Eukaryota > Metazoa > Chordata > Mammalia > Artiodactyla > Monodontidae > Delphinapterus > Delphinapterus leucas. Next base: position 15,149,903 of record NC_143148.1, read on the forward strand.
TAAAAGCCTTGCCACATTCTTTACACTCATAGGGTTTTTCACCAGTGTGAATCCTCTGATGTCGAGCAACAAGTGAGCCACGACTAAAGGATTTCCCACACTCCTTACATTCATAGTTTTTTTCAGCAGAATGAATTCTCTGATGTTGAACAAAGTGTGAGTTTTGATTAAAGGCCTTTCCACATATTTTACATTCACAGGGCTTCTCTTCATTAATAGTTTTTTGATGTGGAATAAGAAACGTGGGCTGAATAAAAGTGGGTATGTCTTCATGGGTAAACATCACTTGATTAAAATGTCTCTTCTTTAGAGAGAGTAACTTGGTCTCACACATGGATTCCAGATCTGGAAGAAAATAAAAAGGCATATGCTCATTTTTCCTATGCTGGGAAAGGTTAAACTTCTGAAAAAGAAATGCAAAGATTAAGCTGAAAATATTCGGGAAAGTAAATGCTTAGACAGTTCCCAAATATGGCTAGGCAATTTGTAAAATTGATAAGAAAAGCACAGACATTAAGGAGAAGCAACAGAGGAAGTTGAAGAGGGTTAATTAGGGAAATAGATGACTCTATAATCCTGGTGTGGATCAGAATCACCTGCAACTTCAATGAATCCACACTATTCAGGGCCATCCTCCACATTATACAGTGATTCTAATCATATATACATTTATATAAGCATATACTCATACACAGAGCGTCATACTATATGTTTTGTTATTTGTGGATAACTGTCATACCTATAGGACTACTGAGGAATAAATGTGTTGAAATGTATAAATGGGGTTGGGAGAGGGTCAGCAGCTCTAAGCAAAGGGTATGTTGTTGGCAAATTCACACTGGTGGACAGCCCTCAACAAGTCTAGGGTGCTGAATGAAACTGGTGAGAATGGAGGACACGTAAATATCTTCTGTGAATAGAGCCTCATGTATGTAGGGGATTCACTGAAAATAGTTTGCCTTGGAATTCTGTGATGCTGATGCTGGGAAAGAGAAATGGAATCTTCAAGTCATGGCAGTTACTAAGAAGGGAGGAACCTTGAGTGTTAGAAAGAAGAGAATAAGAATGAAACTTTCTCTGTGAGAAAATAGGAACTCCATGTCAACATTTTCTGCCGCTCTGCATATGTCTGCTAATTACCATGAAAACACTGTAAGTATTGATTTGGGGCTTACAAATAAATCTTAGGGAATAAGTGAATTCATAAATAATCTGTGAGTAATGAGGGTCAACTGTATTTTTAATAAAAGGGGGGCATAATTTCTGTTAAAAATGGCAGACAGTATATGTAAATTTACCAATTCTTGTTCACGAATCCACAGGAAAATTATAATAAAAGCTTAACAAGGGGAAAGGAAAACCCCACTAGGACAAAAGATACTGAAGAAGAAACAGTAGCAATAAAACTTGGAAACTGGAAAGCCAATGGATGAGTGATAAGTGACTGCAGACTGGAGAATATCAAATTGAGCCAACAGTGGGTAAATTCCACAGTACTGATTCATGGTGCAAATCCCTACAAATGCACAAGAACTGGAGGCATCAGGCACTTCTAATAGTGGAGTGCAGAGAACAGTAAAAGCTGAAGGATGAATTCAAAGGCTGTATCTCCTCCCCATCCCACAGGACAGGATGATTATAGTTGTTCATTCTCACAGAAAACTAGAAATCTAGAAAAATGGAACCAGAGAAAATCTGGACTCAGGAACATCCAGCATAGCTGTGGGCATGGGTACTGAACTGAGAAGAAAGAATTAACAGAAAATATACACACTTGTGATACAAAAAATACATCTGGTCTTTGTTTCCAGTTCCTGGCAGAGCTTCAAAAACCACTGGAACTTCAAAAACCACTAGACTGTCTTTTGTTATTCACAAGTGCCTTTTGATCATACCTGAATTTATGATAAGGAGGTGATTCACAATGGACCCTTAGTTTCAAGGGATGGGACTGGTCACCACTCCCCACATAATGACACCCCCAGTACAAAACTTGGCAAGGATTGGGGGAAGCTTCCTGGTTGGTGAACATATCTATGTACCAGAAGAGTACAATGTCAATAACACAAAGTGTGGGTAGTGAGAAGTAAAAGTGTTTTTGTATGTGATTGAAGTTAAATTGTTATCAACTTAAAACATACTGTTATATTTTTGAAAGCCCAATGATAACCACAAAGAAGATACCTTATAGAGATTACAGAAAAGAAAAATAAAAAGGATTCAAAGCATATCAATACAAAAAATCAAAGAAAAGGAAGGCAGCAAGAGAGGAAAAGCGGGACAAAAGAACTACAAAAAGAACAGAAAACAACGAACAAAACGGCAATAGTAAATCCTTCAATAATAACTTTAAATGTAAATGGATTAAACTCTCAAATCAAAAGAGACTGGCTGAATGGAGAAAACAACAATATCCAATTATATGATGTCCTCCAGAGACCCACTTTAGATTTAAGAACACAGATAATGGCTGAAAGTGAAGGGATGGGAAAAGATAATCCATGCAAATGGTAACCTAAAGAGAGCAAGGGTGGCTATACTTACATCAGATAAAATAGACTTTAAGCTAAAACAGACTTTAAGCTAAAGCTGTCACAAAAAACAAACAAGGATATTAGACAATGATAAAACGATCAATTCACCAGGAAGCTATAACAATTATAAACATACCTGCACCCAATATAAGAGCACTTAAGTATATTAAGCAAACATTGTCAAAACTGAAGGAAGACATAGACAAAAATACAACAGCAGGACACTTCAATAGCCTACTTTCAATAATAGAAAGAACAATCAGACAGTAAATCAAGAAAGAAAAGTGACTTGAACAATACCATAGGGCAAATGAACCTAAATGACATATATAGAATATTCCATTCAACAGCAGCAGAATATATTCTTATCAAGCATACATGGAACATTCCCTAGGATAGATGACATGTTAGTTCACAAAATAAGTCTTAAGAAATTTAAGATGGAAATCATATCAAGTATCTTTTCTGACTACAATGGAACAAAACTAGAAATCAACAGCAAAAGGAAAACTGGAAAATTAACAAATATGTGGAAATTAAAAACACACTTTTGAACAACCAATGGCCCAAAGAATTAGAAAATATCTTTAGACAAACAAAACCACTTATGGGATGCAGAAAAAGCAGTATGAAAATGGAATTTTATACTTCGTACATTGAAAAAGAAGAATTGCAAATATACAACCTAACTTTACATTTCAAGGAACAAACTAAACCCAAAGTTAGCAGAAGGAAGGAAATAATAAAGATTAGGGCAGAGATAAATGAAATAGAGACTAGAAAAACAACAGAAAAGATCAATGGAACTAATAGTTGGTTTATTGAAAAGATAAATTGACAAACTTTTAGCTAGATTAAGAAAAAAAGAGAGGAGACTCAAAATCAGAAATAAAAGAGACATTATAACTGACATAACAGAAATAAAAACTGTCATAAGAGAATACTATGAACAATTATACACCAAGAAACTGGATAAACTGGAGGAAACGGAAAAATTCCTAGAAACATACAACCTACCAAGACTGAATCATGAAGAAATAGAAAGTAATGAAGAAACAGAAAGTCTAAATAGAAAGTCTATAACTAGTAAGGAGACTGAATTAGTAATAAAAAGCCTAGGCTCTTCTTTGCTGGGAGGTTCACTAGTGAATTCTACCACACACTATGCCAATCCTTCTCAAACTCTTCCAAAAAAACTGAAGAGCAGGGAAGACTTCCAAACTCATTTTATGAAGCCAGAATTACCCTCAGACCAAACCCAGACAAGGAAGTCACAGAAAAGAAAATTACAGGCCAACATCCCTGATGAATATAAATGCAAAAATTCTCAACAGCACACTAAAAGGATCATACATCATGACCAACTACGATTTATCTGTAGGATGCAAAGATGGTTCAACATACAAAAATCAATGTGATATACCACATTAACAGAATAAAGGATAAAAATCACACAATCATCTCAATAGATAAGAAGCATTTCATAAAATTCAACATCCTTTCATGATTAAAAACTCTCAACAAACTTAGAAGTAAAATTGTCCCTATTTGAAAATGACATAGAAAAAACCCTAAAGGCTCCACATAAAAACTGTCAGAATTAAACAAATTTAGTTTTCAGTTGCAGGATACAAAACTACAGTGTTTCTATACACTAACAATAAACAATCTGAGAGGAAATCAGGAAAACAATTCCATTTATAATAGCATCAAAAGGAATTAAATACTTAGGAATAAACTTAACTAGGGAGATGAAAGACTTGTACAGTGAAAACTATAAAACATTGAAGAAATTAAAGATGACACTAAATGGAAAGCGATCACGTGCTTGTGGACTGGAAGAGTTCATACTGTTAAAATGTAATCTACAGATTCAATGCAATCCCTATAAAAATCCCAACGGCATTTTTTACAGAAATATTAATAGAAAAAAAATTGGAAGAGCTAAAAATAATCTTTAGGAAGTGTAAGAAAGCTAATGGTATCACACGTTCTGATTTCAAAGTATAAAACAAAGCTACAGCAGTTAAAACAGTATGGTACTGGCATAAAGACAATCACATAAACCAATGAAACAGAATATGCTAAGCATGTTTTAAAGATTTATTTAACTCATTAATGAGAGGGCCAGAGGAATGATCAAGCTAGTTCCAATTATCTAGGAGAGACTGAGTTCATATGGTACCCTAAATAATGCAGGACTAACATCACTAAGTTGGATACAAAAACGATTTACTGTGTTATAGGATAATAAAACCATACCCTTCAGCTACCTTTTCCACCAGACGAATCATTCGCAACTTATCAACCTTTTTAAATTTAACATCTAATTTTAAGAGAACCTGGTCCCTAATGAGTAGTAAATAGTAAGTGAAACAATGATACATTTCCCAAGATAATTAAATAATCCTCAAATGGACCCGATAGATGATACACTGGTATGACATTTGAAAGACATGAAGTATTTATCCTTTTGCATTATTTTCAATTTTAGATATATACCCCAAAGTGGGGCATATGTATACCTGTTTAAGTAGTACCAGATGGCTGTAGAGAAAGGCAACACCACTGTATACTTTCACCAAAAGTGCATAAGAATTTCTTTGTCCCCACCCACAGTTGTCATTACCCAGCTTTCTACTTTCCTAGCCTAATAAGTGAAGTGATATTTCATTATTGCCTTCATTTGCATTTCTAATTATTAATAAGTGTGAACATCTGGTAGGCTTATTAGCATTTTAGTCTTGTTAACCTTTATTGGTATTTTTATTGGGGTCACTAACTTCTTCCTCTTAATTAGAAAGTATCTTCTAGTCTACTGTGCATTAAATTTATCTATTGTGTCCTTCATTTAGCAGAAATCCTTAATTCTGATGTATTTCCAGTTCATGTTTTTGCTGTATGGTTTGTACTTTTGGAGTTTTATTTATTTATTTATTTTTAACAATATTTACTTAAAAGAAAAAGGGAAAAAGAAAAGCTTCAAAATCAGAGCGTGATGCCCTGTTAAGTATGTCTAATATGAATTCAAAGTACTGGAAAGCAATTTTACCAAAGGGCAATGTCACTAGGACATGTGGACTGTAATTACAAAAGAAATTTTGAAACATAAAGGTGCCCATGGAAAAGAATAAAGAGAGGGAACAACGGCAAGGACACAGAACAATGAGCAGGTGCTTTGAGAGTAAGGCTCTAAGAAATGACTTGGACATTGGCCCAGGGCTGAGGTGGATATCTGGCCAACAGTCTGGGTTCCGAAGGGTAAGAGTACAATTAACAGGATTAGAGAAGGCACTGCTTCAACCTCCAAACAAGCCTCTAGTTTTCATTCCCAAGTGGATATGCTTTCCAGATTTCAATAAGGTCTCCTTGGGAGGATTAGCTCTCCGCTGTGTAGTAACGATACAGAATACCTAAGAGAACATGACCTATGATGGGGAAGATCCAATACGACCAGCAGCTTTTGCACGTGTTGCTTTTTGGAGGGTCCTTGCTACCACTTCCACGTTTCTTTGTTTGTTTTTAAAATATTTATTTATTTTGGCTGCACCGGGTCTTAGTTGCAGCACATGGGATCTTTAGTTATGGTATGCATGAGGGCTTCTTAGTTGCAGCACATGGACTCTTAGTTGAGGCATCCATGTGGGATCTAGTTCCCCAACCAGATTGAACCCAGGCTCGCTGCATTGGGAGCACAGAGTCTTACCCACTGGAGCACCAGGGAAGTCCCCCACTTCTAGGTTTAATGTAATTCAGAGGGAAATCACCAATATAGTACTGCTTGAGCACTTCTCTGGCCTCAGACGAGCGGCCTACATCTTCAAAGCTTTCAGTTGCATCTCCACGAGCTTGTTCCAGCAGAACCTCTTCTCCACCAGGAAGCTCGTTAAGGAGGCAGGTGACATCACAGACTTGCCCGTGGATCACCAGCCATATGTCCTTCAGGGAGTTGCGCTTTGCCACCTCCTCCAATCGGTAAAAAGTAACTGAGGTCTCGACCCCCTTGCCCTTTCCCATTGCTGCTGCTTGCTTCCACAGTCGCCATTGGGCCTAAGCTCTTCTCCACCGCTATCCAGGTTTCCGCTGACAACTTCCTTGAGGTAGACTTCGTGCTCCTACTTTTGGAGTTTAAGGTAAGTTAACTTTATTTTTCACAAAGATTTTCTCTTTAAAAAGTTTAAATATTAAAAAATTTCCTTTTTAAACAATAGTTTTACCTTTCACGTTATATATTTAATACTATTTAATTAATTATAAAAAAGTGGAAAAAGAATAAACAGAGATCATGTGGACAAGTATGGGGTCAAGGAAAGATAGAGAAGGGAGTGAGTAAGCAAGTTGGTAGGGAGGAAAAGCAATAAGAGAGACACAGGGAAATAAAAACAAAAAAAGCAAAAATACTCCAGAGGCTAAGTAAACCTTGGATCTGAAAAATAAGGTGATATTAGATATTAAAAAATACAAACCAAAGAAATAAAGACACTCGTACTGGCATTATACCATAACAAGACAATAGAGTGCTGAGAAAGACTCATATATGCGAATTTATTATCCAATAAAGATGGCAACAGAAATCAATGAAGAAAGCTCAATTCTTTTACAGATGATAGAGAGGAAAATGATTCAATTTATGGAGGAAAAAAATTCTGGATCCCTGCTTATAAAATATTTAAGGCTAGCTGAGACCTATGGAGGGCAAGGAAGGAGATTCACAAACTCTTGCTTAGGTTCCTAGAGCTTTGTTGAATCCAGAATTCTCTCTCAATGGAGGCATGGTCTAATTCTATCACTATCTCGATAGGTTACATCTACTTCCAAGGATCCAACAATTAATTTCTATTGAATCAATACCACTTCTGTATTTTTTGACTGTTTTATAACTTTTTTCTGAGCTTCCTATTTGTTCTTCTTGTTTGCTGAATTCTACTTTGTAGAAATTATTTACAGAAATGTTCTAGCTCCCACATTAAACAATGAATTTCTTAATAAGTCTACATATTTTTTAAACTATGTAGCACCTAGCAGACTACTTGCACAAATTAAAAAATCAAACTTTTTTAGAAGACTGTTCCAAAATGTTAATTCTCCAGAAACTGATGTATAACTTTATTTTAACCTTAATCAAAATGTCAGCAGTTATTTTTATGTGTGTGTGAATATTAATAAGCTGATTCTAAAATTTATATAAGGACTTCCCTGGTGGCACAGTGGTTAAGAATTCGCCTGCCAATGCAGGGGACATGGGTTTGAGCCCTGGTCTGGGAAGATCCCACATGCCGCAGAGATACTAAGCCCATGTGCCACAACTACTGAGCCTGTGCTCTACAGCCCATAAGCCACAGATACTGAAGCCCGTGTACCTGGAGCCTGTGTTCTGCAACAAGAGAAGCCACCAGAATGAGGAGCCCATGCACAGCAACATAGACACAACGCAGCCAAAAATTTAAAAATAAATTTATGAAAAATAATTATAATAAAATAAATTTATATGAAAATTATCAAGAAGAAGAAGCAGGAGAGCTTGCTCTGCCAAATAAGCCTTATTATAGACTACAGTACTATTATAGTGTGGTATTGGGACAAAGGTAGACAAGCCAATGGAACAGAATAAAGTTCAGAGACAGACCCACAGATATGGCAACACATGATTTATAACAAAGGTAGCATTATAGAGAAAGGGAAAAAGTCTTTTCAGTAAACACTGTCTGGTCAATTGGATATTTACATGGAAAAATAATGACATTTGACCCCTACCTCATACTATAAACAAATATCAGCTCCAGGAAATTGGAGATCTAAATGTAAAAGGTAAAACAAAAAAGCTACTAGAATATAACACAAGAAGCATCTTCATGACTTTGGGGTAGGCAATGAGTCCTACACAGAACACAAAAAGCAACAACTATAAAGGAAAAGATAGATAAGCCTGACTACTTAAAATTAATAAAATCAAAAGACAGCGCTAAAAGGATAAGAAAGTAAGCTATAAGGTGGTAGATGATATTTACAAAGACTCATATACAGAATATACAAAAAACTCCTTCAAATCACTAAGAAAAATTAAGACAACCTAATGAATAGAAGCAAGAAACTTAAACGGGCAAGTCACAGAACACACACACACACATACACCGGCAGAATGTCTAAAATTAAAAGGTCTAGCAATATCAAGAACTGGCAAGGGCTTCCCTGGTGGCGCAGTGGTTAAGAATCCGCCTGCTAATGCAGGGAACACAGGTTCGAGCCCTGCTCCGGAAGGATCCCACATGCCACGGAGCAACTAAGCCCGTGGGCCACAACTACTGAGCCTGCTCTCTGGAGCCTGAGAGCCACAACTGCTGAGGTCCACACGCCTAGAGCCTGTGCTCCGCAACAAGAGAAGCCACTGCATTGAGAAGCCCGTGCACTGCAACAAAGAGTAGCCGCCGCTTGCAGCAACTAGAGAAAGCCCACACGCAGCAACGAAGACCCAATGCAGCCATAAATAAATAAATTAAATTAAAAAAAAAAAAGAACTGGCAAGAATGCAGAGGAATAGCAACTTTCATACTGCTAGTGGAAGTATAAATTGGTATAACCACTTTGGAAAACTGGCATTATCTTTTAAAATTGAACCAACACATATCCTATTACCAGTAATTCCACTCCTGGGTAAACACCCAAAAGAAATGTGTACACATATGCACCAAAGGAATGTTCACATAGCTAAAAACTGGAAAACAACTCAACGGTCAATAGTAGAAAGGACTTATTTATAATAATTAGCAATATATAATACACACTATAAAATATATTCATAGAATGGAATACAGCATAGCACTGAGAATGAACATCAGCTATATGCAATAACATGGGTGATGTGTCCCATAAACATAAAGTTGAGAAAAAACAAAGGCAAAAGTATAAATACTGTATGATTCCACTTATATTCAGCTCAGAAAAAGGCAAAATTATTTCACGGAGTTAGAAGTCAAGAGGAGGACAAAGAGGCTAGTGATTGGGAAAGGGCAGAAAGGATTCTAAGGTGCTAGTAATTTTCTATTACTTGTCTGAAGTGGTGGTTACATGGATGCATTCACTTGTAATTCTTCACACTATACAATCACTCATGTAGTTTCCATATGTATGTTATATCTGAATTTTTTTTAATGGAAAAAAAAATCAAATGTTTGATAAATGAAACAATGAACTACTATCCAGGACAACCTGGTTAATGAAGTTAACAAATACTTAGAAAGTCAATAAAATGAAAACCAGTATTGGAACACATACACACAACACACACACACTTCTTAGGGTGGGAATATCTACTGTTAATACAAGTCTAAATGCAGCAGATCCTATGAAGGAATGAAATCTAAAAGGTGGGTAGAATAACTCTTAGAAATGACAAAGGAAGGTACTTGCTACATTGGACTGGGAATAAAGTATAAGAGAAAAAAAGCAAGATACCTCTTTTATGGAAGAGGGCTTGGGTTTTTGAGGGGAGTTTTCTGATAACATCTTATATAGGTAATACCTCCTCAGGCTCTGCTCCTGCTCTATCACATCTCACTTACCTGAACAAAGGCCTCTCGTCAGCTCTCTGTCAACCATCCAGGGCTCTTTTCCTTGTTCCAATAAGGAGATCACAGTTGGCTTAGAACTGGAAAGTCCTGATCACAAGAAAAGACATGGGACATGGTTATGCTGTTCGTGTCCCAGAAATCAGATCCGGTCCCTTGGTGATCAAGAAAGAGATGCCCCTATAGGGAAGGACCAGAGAAAGATGAAGATGAAGCTTCAGCCACAGCCCAGTGGAGCTGCCCATTTCCAACTCTTGCATTCCATTCCAACTCAACCATTCCTTGGGGAACAGAGTGCAGAAATTTTGCTGGTTACTTGAAATGTGTAATTCACAATGGAGAAAGGACACATTCCCAAGGGCAGACTCTGAATTTGGGGGGATAGTTATCCTTACCCACTGAAACCAGGTTGCTGAAATTCTCCAACATCACTTCTTTGTATAAATTCATCTGACCAAGGTCCAGGCACTCCCATTCCTCCTGAGAGAAGTTTATAGACACATCCCTGAACATCACTGACCCCTGAAACAACAAACATGCTTTCACAATGGAAAGAGAGAAGAAAAAGATGATAGTAGATGAAGTGGTAGGGGGCTCTACATAAAAGGACAGAGATTATTAATCAAATCGAAGGAGCTGGAATCGATTAAATCAATATAAGACATATCTCCTATATACAGAGGGGTATGTCTAGGAATGTGCAAACAGAGTGGACTTTTCCAATGAGATGAAATAGCAAGCATGCAGTTCAGTGCCTGGCCACAGTAAAGTCTGCATAAATGAGAATTCCTTCCCATGTTCTCTTTAAGCCCCAAGAGAGGGAAAAATGTGATGGACTTAAAAAAAAAAAAACCTTATGTTTTGGAGTAAAATTTCAGAATATCAGGGAAAAACAGAACTTTCTAAAAGCTTCTGTGGATCACATAAAAAATTTCAGGAATCAGAATGGCAATGGATTTCTCAACAGCACCATTTAAAACAAGAAAATGAAGTGATTCCTTTAATATTACAAAAGACAACAAATTCTGGCCGAGAATTCCACACACAGCCAAAGCTAGTATGAAGATTATATACAAAGCAAGACTAAATACCAAAATTGGTTTGCAATAGTAAGTCATGCTTTTCCACTAAAAGGGGACAGAAGGGTGGTAATCCACGAGATAAGCTAAATTCTTAGAAGAATTCCTTGATCGGAAGTTATGGCTTTGCATTTTGTTGTTGTATTTCCTGAAAATAACTTGAAGATGCTCCTGATTTGTCCACCTACTGCTTTGATTCCTTGGATACCACTCATTCTTTCACTTTAAGCAAAAACAAGTAATTGTTGCAGACGTCTCTGTATTTTGCAGCTGCCCTCTTGTAAGGCGCACTTTTCCCAAATAAAACAATTTTTAAAACCCATTTAAAAAAAAAAGAAAGATTAAATACCAAGTTAGTGTGACGATTAAATCAAGACAATTCTAGGGACTTCCGTGGCGATCCAGTGGTTAAGACTCCACACTTCCAATGTAGGGGGCATGGGTTCGATCCCCGGTTGGGGAACTAAGATCCCACAAGTCATGTGGTGCGGCAAAAAAAAAAAAGACAATTGTAGAACCATAGAGAATGAATGTTAAATTATCTCCTGTCTAGCTTTTCTTAGGAAGCTACTGGCCTAAGTGTTCCATCAAAACTAGAGAGTAAATTAAGAAAATGAAAGGTATTATACTCTGAAACTAGAAAACTAACATGAGAATGGTGAACTAAGTCCAGTATAATTGTAAAAGGCAAGTCCCTGAACAATATCTAGACCTAGAGAGCAGACTTAGAGAGCAACACCTAGAAGAGGAGGATAGAGGACTATAGTAAAGAAACTGACTACTGAGTGAAGAGGAGTTCAGATTAAAGAAACAAAGCAGCTTAGTAGGTCCCCCTTTTCACACTGTAAGCTTCTAGCTTGGAGCAAACCTGAGCTCAGAGAAAAGGCTTTAAATGAAATTTGCACATTATTATCCTCAACTAGAGGTTGTAATTAGTAAAATGAGACTGATCTTGTGACTGAAAATAACCAAAGAATACCAAAGAGTAATCAAAACAATTATAGGGACTACACAAGCTTTTATTCAGGGCAACAAAAACATTAGCCATAGAGTTGAGAGTGGAAATTATAGGGAAAGAAAATCCTTTTGCTTGCTCCCTATGGAGTCCTGCTTATTTCAAAGTGTTGGTTATAAGTTGATTTGATTTTCCAGGTACACAGTCATAGCATCTGCAGAAAGTCATAATCTTACACTCTCTTTTCTAATTTTTAACCTAATTTTTCCTCTTGTCTAAGTGCTTTGGTGAATACCTACAGAACAATGTTAAATAACATTGGTAATGCTGTATACCCTTGTCTTTTTCTGATTTTACCTGGAATGTTTCAGATATTTCCTGATTAAACATTAGGTTAGCTTCTAAGAACAAAATTCATTTTATTCCTTTTAAAATTTATTTTCCACTACAGTATACTACCTCCCTAGAGTTACTCCCATTAATATTGGGCAATAATCTTCATTACAGAGATGGTGAGTGTAATTAGAGGTTGATGGGGGAGGGGAACCAGATGCTCTGTTTGGGCTTCGGCAAAGGAGAATGGATTAGGAAAGACTCAGCCCTTTTCCGAAGAAATTCAGATAGAAAGGCCTTACACTGAACAGACTTGGGAGACTGTTTCTCATCCTGGTTTTCTTTGGCTCTGTACCAAACACACATTTTTAAAACTGAGAGTTCCAAATTTAGTTTCAGCTCCCAATTTATACCTTCAGAAAACACAATCCCTATTCTGAGTCCTCTACCTTGGTACACTCTAATTTTCAGATATGAGAATCATAAAGTGAACTGAGAGCCTTATGATTTGATGAGCTCCCCAAGATTAGAAGTGTTGAAACATAACTGAATAAAGATATTTTTTTCTACCAGTTAAAGGAAGAACCCCACAACTCTAGCTACCTGCCATGCCCTCCACTCCTGTCCTGAAACAAGGCAAAGTTCTTTTGCCTAATATTGCTTTGATTTTAGCTACAAGTATTAACTCTAAAAACCAAAAAGAGAGTAAGAGACCAAAAAAAAAAAAGGGGAGAAATTATAACCTAATGTATAATTAGAGCCTAAGAAGAAGAGAGAGAATGAAGCAGGGCAATCTTTTAAGATGGCTGAGGATATTCCTGAATACCTATCCACAAATTTAAAAAGCTGAACAAATTCCAAGCAGATAAATAAAAAGAAATGCACATTTAGGCACATCATACTTGAATTACAGAAAGCCAAAAACAGAGTGACAGTTTTAAAAACAGCCAGAGGAAGAAAAGTCAAATTACCTCAAATGAGGAGCTAGAATAATTAAAAATAGGTTAAGTAAATAAACGGGATTATTGCTTTAAATATAAATATAGAATATTTACATAACCTTGGGACAGGGAAGGATTTCCTAAATAAGATACAAAAAGATACCACCAAGGGAAAAAAATTTGATAAAAAATTAGGGGGACTTCCCTGGTGGTGCAGTGGTTAAAAACCCGCCTGCCAATGCAGTAGACACGGTTCGAGCCCTGGCCCAGGAAGATCCCACATGCTGCAGAGCAACTAAGCCTGTGCACCACAACTACTGAGCCTGCACACCACAACTACCGAAGCCTGTGTGCCCTAGAGCCCACGCTGTTAACTACTGAAGCCCGCGTGCCTAGAGCCCGTGCTCTGCAACGAGAGAAGCCACAGCAATGAGAAGCTGTGCACCGCAATAAAGACTCAACGCAGCCAAAAATAAAAAAATATATAATAAAAAAGTCAGATTTTATTCGTAAAACTACCTAAAGGGAAGTGATAAAACAATCCAGATAGTAGAAAAATATAATCAATAAAGGATCCATATCCAGAAAATATAAAGAATTCCCATGAATCAATAAGAGATAATCCAGGGACTTCCCTGGTGGTGCAGTGGCTAAGAATCCCCCTGCCAATGAAGGGGACACAGGTTCTTGGTCCGGAAAGATCCCACATGCCACGGAGCAACTAAGCCCATGAGCCACAATTACTGAGGCCTGAGCTCTAAAGCCTGCTAGCCAGAATTACTGAGCCCGCATGCCACAACTACTGAAGCCTGCCCGCATAGAGTCCGTGCTCTGTAACAAAGAGAAGCCACCGCAATGAGAAGCCCGTGCACCACAACGAAGAGTAGCTCTCCGCAACTAGAGAAAGCCTGTGTGCAGCAATGAAGACCCAAAGGAGCCAAAAATAAAATAAATAATTTATATATTAAAAAAAAGATAATCCAAGAACAAAATAAAAGATTTCAACAGGTGTGTCACAAAAGAAGAAACCCTGATAACCAATAAACATATGAAGTGGTGTTCAATCTCATTATTAATCATGGAAATCGCAACTCAAACCTACATGCATCTATGTATATGTGTGTTTGTACAAATAAATATTTTAAATAAGTGTTGAAAGATTTCATGTCTGACAGCTCATCTGACGAATAAACCATAACTCATTCACAAAAAAAGTGTATCTTTGAAAAATAGTATTTACAAAGATCATTTGACAACACAGGAGAATGATACTTTTTAGTGAAAATGTAGGGTATAAAATGATAAATGAAGCATAATCTGATTTCGGAAAAATAATGAAAATACACCAAAATGTAACACTAGTTATTTGAGTGGTCTCATTTCATTTTTTCTTGGTAATCTGTGTTTTTAAAATCTCTAAAATAATCATGCTTTTATTTTAAAGTCATAATAAATATTGCATTTAAAAAGAAGAAAATTTGGGACTTCCCTAGCGGTCCAGTGGTTGGGACTTCGCCTTCCAATGTAGGGGGTGCGGGTTCGACCCCTGGTGGGGAAGCTGGGATGCCACATGTCTTGCAGCCAAAAAACCAAAGCATAAAACAGAAGCAATATTGTAACAAATTCAATAAAGACTTTGAAAATGGTCCACATCAAAAAAAAAATCTAAAAAAATTAAAAATATAAAAATAAAAAGAAGAAAACATGGCAAACAGAAGTGGAGCCATTTTCCAAATAAGTAAACATTAGGTATATGGGAGTTATTGTGCTTCAGTAGCAGGCTCAACTATCCTTTTCTCCAGTGGGAAAATTATAGGAACCTATAATCAAACGGCATCTTTATAAGCATTAACTTTCAGAAGAACGAAAGAAAAGAGGAAACCCCAACATACCCTGAAAACTGCTTGTATAAGTTCAGCATGCATTGTTTCCTTCTCTTCTGCGCCTCACCTGGAGAAGGATAGAACTTGGAAAGTAGAAAGCCATCGTAAGACACCAGGTTCTTCTTGTTGCTCAAACTGGTCAGGTCACAGGTCAGCCCCATACCCATCCCCCAGCACAAAAGCGAATGAGATCAGAGGAATGGGGCGTCCCGTCCAATCCCAGTGTCTCAGGAGAAAGCTGAGGTTACTGCTGTTGAGGTCAATAATCTAACAAAACCTCACAGAGATTTCCTAAGGACAGAGTTCTGGAGTAACAATCGCACAGCTGACAGGAGCCTCATACCCATACACACAGTGCCACATACCTTAAGCAGTCATTCTTAAAACAAGGGAACACGCACTCCACATCCGCACACAGAGCCAAACATGGTATCACAGATACAATCGCAAATTCAACACGGAATACATACACTCGCACAGTCGCAAGTACCCCAGTGTCGCGGGGTCACAAGCACACACCACCATAGGGGGACATAGTCACAATTCCACAATGATAGGCATCCTATATCTGCACACGGGTCGCATAACCTCCCCCTTCTCACGCCGCTCCGCCCGCACAGGCCCAAGTACCGAGCTCCATATCGGCCTCCGGTCTCCTCAACTTAGGCCTTTCGGGTCCCCGGGGGTCCGAACCTGCAGAGCTGAACCAGTTCCCCCAGGGGCCCACGATCTCACCTCAAGGATCTAACGCTCCCCCAGGCGTGATGAAAAGTTCGAGTTCCCGCGAGAAAAGCGACGGGCTGCCGGGCCCTCTGGGAAATGTGGTCCACAGCGAGCCCCACGGCCGATTCCTCTCAGCGCCCTCGCTGGGTCCACCCGAAACGACTGCTCCTGCAACTTTCAGAGTTTAGCCAGGTCTCAGAGTTGCAGTTCGCGGTAACTCGGCACGCTCGGGCTCAGCCACCAGATCAGACCTAGCCCACCCGCCTCCCTCACACAGGAAACTCCGGCTCCGTTCTGGCCGGAAGTTGAGTCGGGCCGTGAGGGCTTCTGGGAGGTGTTGTGTAGTGGAACTTCCGTTGGGAGGCAGGCGCGGAGGGTTGGTTCGGCGTTACCGGCACCTGGCTCGGGCCATCGTGCGTGTCACCTTCACCCAGCCTCCCAGAAACTGCGCGCTAGATGCGCACTCGGGCGTTTCCGACAGGTGACGCTACCGCGTCCCCGGAGCGGGACTTGAAGGAGGGCCTCAAGCAATCTGGGCTGAACCAGCGCGCGCCGCTGTCGGGGCGGAGCCTTTAAGGAGGCCCCGAGGATCTGGAGTAGTGGCAGTGCAGAGTGCTCGGGGTGGGAGTACGCTCCTGGAGCGTGGCTGGAGTTGTTAGAACAAGAAACTGGTGGAGAGTTAGTCTGTGTGTGATTATGATGGTCTGTGAGGTTGTGATCCTGTGTGTATGTGATTGTGATGATGCGACAGTGATGGGGGTGTGGTTGTGTTGAGTGTGGTGGAGTAATTGTGATGGGATATTTTTGTCATGGTGATGTTTGTAATTGTCTGTGATTTATGATAACGTGTGTGGTGTTGTCTCTGATTGTCAGGTAGATGTGCAGTGTGTGTGAGTGTGGAGGTGTTTGCAATTGTGATATGTGTAGTGGTTCTTGTCTTACCACATTTGACTTTTGTGTAGCCATTGGCATAATTGGTAACCGCTTGAAAAAATTTTCTGTATTTGGTTTCACGTGGTCTTTCCTCCCCACTGGCTACTCTTTCTTAGTCCCCTTTGCTGCCCTTTTTTTCCCCCAGCAGTTCTTGGCCCGGTTCTGTTGCTCTCCAGTTTCCCTTGGTGATCTTTTCCAGTTTTATTATTTCATCTTCCTGTGTCTTCTTTTATTATATGTATTAGTTATTGTAATCATAATAATGCTGCCTAACAAACCACTCTTAAACTCAGTGGCATGAAACAGCACACATTTATTCTCCTGTTCACAGGTTTGCAGGTTCTGTGTTCAGCTTATCTAGGCTGGGCTTGCCTGGGTGGCTGGACTGCAGAATCGATTCAAACCTGCTCCACATGTGTTCTTTCTGCAGCTCAGGCTAAAAGGACAGTGGTTACCAGGACGTGTTCTGGTGGATCACCAGAGTGCAAGACTGATCATAAAAACACCCTTAAAAACCTCTGCTCCCTAGTATACTAATATTAGGTTAGCCAGAGCTATTCAGGTGCCTAAGTGTAACATTAATTACACGCAGTCAGAAGGCAAGGCAAAGTTAAATGGCAAAAAGTGTGAATATGTAATCCTCTTAGAAGGGGGTGAAACATTGGGACCAAGATTCCAATCTACGACATTAAGAAACATGCCTCTTTATCCTGGTGAATGTCTTTTGGTCCATGTTCTCTTTTGTCTGATAATATTGCTTTTTGTGTTTTGTTATTGTATTTTCCAGGAATTTCATTTTACAACCCCTTCCCTTTATGTCTTTATACTTCAGGTCTGTCTCTTGTTAAGAGCATATTGCTGGGCTTTTCCTCTTTTTATCCTGTTTGACTGTTATTTTAATAGGTGAGTTTAATTCATTTACATTTATTGTGATTGCTGATAAAAATTTGTTTTATGTTCTATTATGCCTTCTTTTTTATTGTGCAGGTTTACCTTATCCCCATTTCTTTCTCCAATGCTTTGGTTTCTTATCCTTGAATTTTTAAAAAATTAATTAATTAATTAATTAAATTTTGGCTGCGTTGGGTCTTTGTTCCTGCGCATGGGCTTTCTCTAGTTGTGGTGAGCGGGGGCTACTCTTCGTTGTGTGGTGCGCGGGCTTCTCATTGCAGTGGCTTCTCTTGTCTCAGAGAACGGGCTCTAGGGCATGCGGGCTTCAGTAGTTTTGGCTTGTGGGCTGTAGAGCGCAGGCTCAGTAGTTGTGGTGCATGGGCCTAGTTGCTCCGTGACGTGTGGGATCTTCCTGGACCAGGGCTCGAACCTGTGTCCCCTGCATTGTCAGGCGGATTCTTAACCACTGTGCCACCAGTGAAGCCCTCTTATCCTTGAATTTTTAACATGCATGTTTAACAAAACCCTAACTTAAGATTTTAGAACACTTGCCAACTCCAAACTACCCACCCATTTCTATGTTATTCTTATCTGATATTTTGCTTTCTTCTAATTTTAATTACCCCAAATTAGTATTTATTCATTTGCTCAATATGTACAGCTGACCTTTGAACAACGTGGGGGTCTGATTCCCTCCTCACCCCTTGCAATCAAAAATCTAAGTAGAACTTTACAGTTGGCTCTCTGTATCCTAGGTTCTGCAGCTGCAGATTCAACCAACCTCAAATCATGTAGTAGTACTGTAGTATGTTTTTACTGAAAAAGAAATCTGCCTGTAAGTGGACCCATGCTGTTCAAACCCATGTTGTTCAAGGGTACACTCTGTGTGTGTGTATTTTTTTAATTGTGGTAAAATAGAGATAACATCACATGACATAAAATTTGCTATCATAATATCTGTACCCCTATGTTCATTGCAACAATATTCACAATAGCCAAGATATGGAAACATCTATCCATTAACAGATGAGTGGGTAGAGAAAATGTGGCATATATGTACATTGGAATATTATTCAGCCTTAAGAAAGAAGGAAATCCTGCCATTTGTGACAACATGGATGAACCTTTAGGACATTATGCTAAATGAAATAAGCCAGTTACAGGACAAATACTACATGATTCTTTTACATGAGGTATTGAAAATAATCAGACTCAAAGAAGCAGAGAGTAGAATGGTGGTTGCCAGGGGCTGGGAGAGAGGGAAATGGGGAATTGTTTTCCAATGGGTACAAAGTTTCTGTTATGTAAGATGAATAAGTTCTAGAGTCCTGTACAACATAGTACCTATATTAACAAAGTGGTATTATGCACTTTAAAATACGTTGAGAGTAGATCTCACGTTAGCTGTTCTTACTGGAAAAAAACCACAAAACACAAGGAAGTTTTTGGAGGTGATGGATATGTTTAGTACCTTGGTTATGGTACTGGTATTAACAGATGTATGCATATGTCCAAACTGATCAGGATATATACATTAGATTTGTGCAGTTTTTTTGTGTATCAGATATACCTCAATAAAGGCAAAAAAAATACACAAAAATTTTACCATCTTACCAACCATTTTTAAGTGTTCAGTTCAGTGGCATTACATCCATCGTGGCTGTGCCACCATCACCATCTGTTTATCCATAGAACTCTTTTTATCTTGCAAAACAGAAACTGTACCCATTAAACAATAACTCCCCATTCCTTCAGTCCCCCAGTTCCAGACAACCACCATTCTACTTTCTGTCCCTATGAATTTGACTTTACCTCATTATGTACTCCGTGTACCAGATCTTACAGTATTTGTCCTTTTGTGACTGGTTTATTTAACGTAGCATAATGTCCTCAAGGTTCATCCATGTTAAAGCATGTGTCAGAATTTTCTTCCTTGTTAAGGCTGAATAATATTTCATTGATTGTATATACCACACTTTGTTTATCCATTTATCTGTCAATGGACAATTGGATTGTTTGTTTCTTTTGACTATTGCAAATAATGCTGCTACAAACATGTGTGTACAAATACCTGTTTGAGTCCTTGCTTTCAGTTCTTTTAGGTAT
Source organism: Delphinapterus leucas (assembly GCF_059928025.1). Classification (NCBI taxonomy): domain Eukaryota; kingdom Metazoa; phylum Chordata; class Mammalia; order Artiodactyla; family Monodontidae; genus Delphinapterus; species Delphinapterus leucas. Next base: position 15,169,846 of record NC_143148.1, read on the forward strand.
ATATCCACAAGCGGAATTTATGGATCATATAGTAATTCTGTTCTTAATTTTTTGACTGCCATACTGTTTTCCCTAGTGGCTATACCAGTTTATCAACATATTTTTTGAGCACCTACTATCAGTGGCAAAAAGACAAAAATAAATCCCTGTTTTCATGTATTTTATATGAGGGGGTGGAAAGACAATATGTATGATAAATTATATAATTTGTTAGTGATAATTGCCATTCAAAAAAAATAGAAACTGTGTGAGGGACAGTAGGAGTATATCCCAAGCATAACACTTCTCAAAATTTATTATAATTGAATGTTTTCTGTTTTATTATTTCTTTTCTGTCATTCAGAGTAAGGATTAGTCTACTCTCTTGTGTATCATTTTTTCACCATAGATGATAAATTAATGTCATGTGACAACGTCACTGTGACATGAGTATAATTCTCATTTCAAATGACGAGTATGGGAGTTCTGTGTTACAACTCTCGTTTATCTCAGTTGTCAAGATAGATAGGAAATGGAATAGCTGGACTTTTAATGCACCTCTCTTTCACACCAGATCTGGGGTTGATGAAAATCTGAATGTTTTTTGACTCAGCTTTATATCTGTCACTGCATCAGGCCTACACCTTTATGCTCACAAAAGATATTTGAGGAGCAGATATTATGTGAACATCACTATTGTATTCACTTTGTTTCTAGACTCTTGGTGTTTCTATTGGTTCAACCTGAGTTGCTGAGTCTTTGAGTTTTCTTCCAGACTCCTGCTGTCTCAGCATCTCTGGTCAGTGACTCCAGGGACTGTGAATTACAAGCAAGGAAGCTAATTGTTTGGGACTGTATTAATTATCTATTACTGTGTAATAAGGTACCTCAAAATTTAGTAGCTTAAACAACAATAAACATATATTAAACAACAATAAACATTTATTATCTCAGTTTTTGGGGAGTGGAGAGTGACTTAGCTGGGTATTCTGGCTCAGATATTTCATGAAGTTTCAGTCAATTGCTGGCAGGGCTGCGGTCATCAGTAGGCTAATGGGGACTGGAGGATTCGCTTCCAAGATGGCTGGCAAATTGGTGTTGGCTGCTGGCACAAGCCTCTTCCTAAGGCTTGTTGAGTGTCTTCATGGCATGGTGGCTGGCTTCCTTCAAAGTGCGTGATTCAAAAATGTGCAAGACAGAAACCATATCTTTTATGATCTAACCTTGGAAGTCGCACACTGTCATTTCTGCAAGATCCTATTGGTTATGCAGGTCAACTCTATTCAGTGTGGGAGGGGTGTATGAAAGACATGAATACCAGAAGACAACGATCATTGGGGGCCACCTTGGAGGCTGGTTCCCATAGGGATCCAGTGAGAAGACATCAGGTAAATTGGATTTATATCATAAGCCCACAGGTCCTGGCTCCACAAAGATAAGACAGATCTGTGATGTGAGGATAAAGAACAGTGAAGAGCAGGTATCTATCATGGAAGGAGACCTGATCTGAGACCTTCCCTGGAAGCTGGGGAGTCCTGAGATAGAGTGGACCCTGGAATTGCTAGACGTGCACCCTATCTTAACCCCTCTGTTTAGAGTGGGAAAGGCCTGAATGACATCTCAACCTTCAGAGATCAGCAGTAGCTGTGTGACAACGGAGCATTTGACCCAGATGATGGAAGGGACAGGTGAGGTGGCTCAGAGATGGGCAGAGTTTAGGAGAGAGTCTGTAAAAAGAGTTAGGAAGTTCAGTACTCCTACCAAGAAAGTTCACAAGTTATTGACTGTGTTGACATTTGTTTTTTATTTTATTCACTTGACAACTGTTTTTTAAAATAAATTTATAATATAATTCCTATTTTTCTTATATACATTTAGATTTTTTTTTAAGTGCTGTTAAATATATAATTGTAAACAAAAGTTTCCTGTTCCATTCCTTCCAATACCCTGTTCCCACTACCCATAGGCAATTACTTGGAACATTTTTTTCTGGATATTCTGGTATTCAGCTCTGCTTTCCTGAATAACATCCTCATACTGCTAATGTTTGATTTCAGTTTTAGATATTTTCTATTGACTTTTGACAGTAGAAATAAAGATTTATTTCTCTTTTCTATCTAACCCCTTCCTCATCACCCTCACCCCACCCCGACTCCCACCCACTCTTCTCCTTGCCCTTCTTTCTAATATGGTGTTTTGTTCGAGGTTGAAGTTTGACCAAATGTCAGGATCTGTATGCATTTTCTTTTGAGCTAGTCAGTTTTCCCAGCAAGAAGTCCTAGATTGTTTGAGGAGTATAAGCCAGGACTCCTGCTTTTGGGAGGCAAAGAAAGGAAAAAAGTTGAGGGGAACACTTCATCTTTCAATCTGACAGCTTTTACTTAATTCCCTTATTTTCTCTACATTGCTTCAACCCCACCTTGTATGTAGTTCCCTGTTTTTCAGCCCCACCCCAAACTCCTGCCTGTAAAAGTACCTCATACCTCCATTCCTGAGCCTTTCAAGTGTTCTGCCATGGTTCCCCACCCTCGCTTAAGCTTCATCTTTCTCTAAGTTAGAAACCAGTCATTTGCTCTCTATCTTTCAGAATTTTGCTGACATCTCTTTTCCGCGAAAATCTTCTGTATTCTTTGTCCTTGTGAGATTGTTTCTTTCATTTTGGTTGTGTTTCAGAGAGAGCAGAAATAAATGCAAGTATTCAGTCTTCCATTTTTAACCTGAAGGCCCTGAATTTTTTTAGGGTAAAAAATAAGTCAATTACGTTATTTTAAAATGTCTTTAGAATTATAGCTGCATTTCATTCCATCATATGAATGTTCCACAATGCCTATAACCTGTCTCTGATTAAAGTTTTTCCCAAATTATTTACAGTGCTTCATAAATAATTTAATCCTTAAATCTTTGTGGTATTTATTATTATGTACTTAAAAAATCTCCTATTAGGAATAAAATAGCAGGAAACTAGGGAAATAGATTCATTGGGCACCCTAGACTTAGCCCTCCAGAAATTCCCATAGAACTCTATATGATTAAATTACAAGCCATCTATGTACATTTCGGTGTCTCTGTAGCCTGGTGGTGGTTAATATTTCTCAAAGCTCTGAGGATCATTATAGGTGATCTTACAGCTGATGCTGAAGATTTCTCTAGTCCTTTTTCTGGGGCTCTGAAGTAAACAGATTTTTATTTCTCTTTCCTCAGCTTGGTGTTCTCCAGATTCTGCCCTTTTCAAGGAAGAAGAGGATATGACCAGTTCTCTTGTACGTTGTGTTTTTTTTTAAAATTTATTTATTTTTGGCTGCGTTGGATCTTCGTTGCTGTGTGCAGGCTTTTTCTAGTTGCGGCGAGCAGGGGCTACTCTTCGTTGTGGTGCACGGGCTTCTCATTGCAGTGGCTTCTCTTGTTGCGTAGCACAGCCTCTAGGCGTGTGGGCTTCAGTAGTTGCAGCACACAGGCTCAGTAGTTGTGGCGCACGGGCTTAGTTGCTCCACAGCATGTGGGATCCTCCCGGACCAGGGCTCGAACCCGTCTCCCCTGCATTGGCAGGCAGATTCTTAACCACTGTGCCACCATGGAAGTCCCTTCTTGTACGTTTTAAGCATTTATTTGTTTCCTGCATTATTTTACAATGCAGTTGCAGTGGGTTACCTTAACCTACCAGTAAGTTGGAAAAAACTAAATCAAAAATCAAGGTGAGGGCCTCCCTGGTGGCGCAGTGGTTGAGAGTCTGCCTGCCGATGCAGGGGACACGGGTTCGTGCTCTGGTCTGGGAGGATCCCACATGCTGTGGAGCGGCGGGGCCTGTGAGCCATGGCCGCTGAGCCTGCGCGTCCGGAGCCTGTGCTCCACAACGGGAGGGGCCACAATAGTGAGAGGCCCGCGTACCGCAAAAAAAAAAAAAAAAAAAAAAATCAAGGTGAGGAAAAATGCAGCTAGCAGATCAGAACCTGGGGAAGTTTGACATGTGGCTATGCAGAAACAGGTCCATACAGGATTACAAAACTTGAGTTCAAATTTGAGGGACTTCCGTGGCAGTCCAGTGGTTAAGACTTTGCCTTCCAATGCAGGGGGTGAGGGTTCAATCCCTGGTCAGGGAGCTGAGATCCCACATTTCTCACGGCCAAAAAACCAAAACATAATACAGAAGTAATATTGTAACAAATTTACTAAAGACTTTAAAAATGGTCCATATAAAAAAAATCTTTAAAAAAATTGTTTTGAATACGATCTGGAGAAGCAAAAGCAAACTGAGACATAGAGTTCATCCCATAACTTGCACTACTTATGAGGAAAAAGCTTATAATTCAGGAAAGTAAAAAGCTTTTCATTGGCACTTAAGTCAAAAAGAAATCCAAAATAATTCCATAATTCTTACGATTTTAAGCTCAGTTTATTAAAAGTCCTTCTTGGCCATAGATTAAAGACTAGAATTATTGGGAAGAGTAAATCGAGTACTTCTTTCAAATGACCCTCCATATATATTTCTTTCAGTTGAGACTTTTTAAGTTGAGCTAAAATATATACTAAAATTCTGTGGCAGAATTTTTTGTAGTTCTGGTATCTATAACTCTCTACGTCTTTTTTTATGGTCTCAAAAGATACAGTATTCTTCATCTTCTTACAAAATGACTCATTTTCCTCTGCTGTTGATTCTTTTTGTTTCCAACACTGGAATCCCTCACACTCCTGTATTTTAAATATTTTCTACTGCCTCTTTTTCCTCAGCTCATATCTTTTCCATCCTGAAACACACACACATTTCTATTGACCACATGATTGTGTGGCTTATCCAGTTATTTCTCCTTTTGGCAGAGTGGTTTTCTGGGCCTAGACAGACTTGGGTTCAAATCTTGGCTCAGTGACAGTAAGTGCATGATTATGGGCAAGTTTCTTAATCTCTTTGGCCTTAGTTACATCATTTGTAAATGGGGATAATAATAATACTTACCCCATAGGAATATTGAGAGGGTTAAATGCACATAGTAAGTGCTCCATAAATGATAAATATTGTTAATAATTATTAGCTATATAAATCTTTCTACCTGAAAATGTCTTTGAATGTGTTCGCTGTATTCATTGACCTACTTTTTTAGTTTAACATATGAAACTGATAAGATAAAAGAGTAGATGCCTCATTTGTGTTCACAAAATTAATCCTTCTCTTCAATAAAACTACCATAAACACTGTAATAAGGCAAAACTGGGAACAGTTTTTGTAATACATATGCAGAAATATACTAACAATTCTTAAAAACCAATAATTAAGAAAATAGAAAATTGGGTGGAGAACATGAGCAAGCAGTTGGAAAAAATGCAAGTGGCAATAAATATTTTAAAATAAAAATGTCACAAAGAAACAGACTATTCAGATTTGTAGATACATTTTTTAGGTGTATTTTGAATTAGTGGGTAATGACCATCTTTTATGAGAGGTTTCCAAATAATTAGTTCACATGTGAATTTTCCTTATAAAGTAAAAAGCTGGAGATAAGGAGTTGTGATCTACAAATAGGACACTCTGTTAGCTTTCAAAAACATCATTCAGTTCCTTTCAGACACCAGAGCCAGACATCTTGGTCTGGACTATCAAACAGAAATGGACTGCCTATGTTTCTGGGCATTCATTCTAGAATATGGATGTAAATATATTACATGGCAGCTTTTATTTATATTTGAATAGACTACACAGCAGCTAGAAAAATCTTCTACAGCAATAAGTATAATAGCTTTATTGAGTACCTATTATGTGCCAGGTATATTGTGCTATAAGCTTAACATAGCTTATTTCATGTAATCGTTATCAGAAGTTTGTAAAGTAGATATTATTTTCATTTTTATAGAGAAAGGAAGTGAAGCACAGAGATTAAGAAACTTACATAAATTCATGCATCAAGTGTGCAGTAAAGCCAGGATTCAAACCCATACAACCTGCCTCTAGGACCACACTCTTATGATACTGTACAAATGGAAATCCACTCATGAGTGAAGAAATGCAAATTTTGCCGATTGACTGTTCATATTATTTGTCCATTTTATGCCGTTAGTCCTTTTTCTACTTGAAATTAAGGGATTTTAAGAATGCCTGCTTCAGCATTAGGATTTATGCAGATATCTTCTTCTAATTTGTCACTTATATGTTATCGTGTATCTTTTGTTGTATATAAACTTTAAATTTGGGTAGTTTCATCTAGCATATGATAAGTTTGTGCATACAGTAATAATTCAGTCAAAATTAATATGCAACATTAATTTTTATTGTTGTTGTTAAACTTGGGAAACATTTATTTTTACTTTCCCGTATCAGCAATCATGGATATAAGTGGTTAAATCTTGTATCTCCTCAGGAAGACATAGCACTGTTGAGTGACTATTACATCCTGTGGAGAACTTCAGTCTTTGGTCACAGCATTAAGAGCTCCTGGTTTTGGTCTCATAAGCCCTCTTTGAAATGACCTATGCAACATTAATGTTTAATAGTCTTCTTTCATAAGTTTCTAATGTTGGTATTTTATAAGATATCTTTCCTAATATTATGTTATAGTTTCTTTTCAAAGATTTGCTTTTCATATTTAGTTTTTGATCCAACTGAAATTCAATTTTGTAATTGGTCCAAGGTAGGAATTTGCTGATAATTATATCAGTAAAATTATTTTTGCATGTAGGCGACCAGTGTTCCAATACCATTTGTTAAATAGATCTTTACTTTGTGATGCCACCTTTATAATATACATGCTTAATTGTTTCTAGGCTCTTTGTTCTGTTTCTTTAATCTGTTTGTCTACATCTATACCAGTGCTATGCTCTGTGTGTGTGTGTGTGTGTGTGCGTGTGCGTGTGTATGTGTTTACATTGTCTTAACTACTTTAACTTTATAATAACCCTGTTTGCTTGGCAGGCATTTCCCCACTTCCCACTATACAAATGTTCTAGTTTTAAAAAATTCCTCAGCTACTTTGGGACCTCTATGCTTTCATTTGAAAATCAGTTTATCTAGCTCTGAGGAAAAAACGCTGTTGGGATTTTAATTGGAATTGCAAAGAATTGTAGACTACAGACCTTCCTGACTTACATCCTGATAAACCCATCATAATTTGAAAATATCATAAATTGAAAATACATTTAATACACCTAACCTACCAAACATCATAGCTTAGTTTAGCCTACCTTAAATATGCTCAGAACACTTACATTAGCCTTCAGTCATCTAACACAAAGCCTATTTGATAATAAAGTGTTGAATATCTCATGTGATTTATTGACTACTGTACTGAAAGTGAAAAACAGAACAGTTGAATGAATATAGAATGGTTGTAAGGGTGTATTGGTTGTTTACCCATGACATCACATGGCTGACTGGGAGCTATGGCTTGCTGCCACTGCCTGGCATCACCAGAGAGTATCATAATAAAGCTAGCGTGAGAAAAGATCAAAATTTAAAATTCAAGGTATCTTTGTTTTCTGTGTGTATCACTTTTGCACCATTGTAAAGTCGACAATTCATAAGTCAAACTGTCTTAGGTTGGGGACTGTCTGTAATTAGAGAAGAATTGAGTGAAACATTTTTTTCTGTCTATCAGAAAGATGTTTCAATTTAAGGAAATCCATTAATATAATTTATCATATTCAAAAATATATATAATCAGGGCTTCCCTGGTGGCACAGTGGTTGAGAGTCCGCCTGCCGATGCAGGGGACACGGGTTCGTGCCCCGGTCCGGGAAGATCCCACATGCCGCGGAGCAGCTGGGCCCGTGAGCCATGGCCGCTGACCCTGCGCGTCCGGAGCCTGTGCTCCGCGACAGGAGAGGCCACAACAGTGAGAGGCCCGCATACAGCAAAAAAAAAAAAAATATATATATATATATATATATATAAAATCAGCTCCACAAAGCTACTAATTTTTTTTAAATCAGAATTTGAGATTTTTTAAAGAGGATCTATTTATAAAATAGAAGTAAAAGGACACTTCCTTAACATGATATTTAAAAAATTATTCTACACACATACTAAGCTAAAGGCCAGAAATATGTTTCCTGCAGGAAATGACACATATTCCTACTAAAGTCAGGAACATGACCAGATTACTCGTGGTACCACATTTATTTACTATAATTCTATATGCATATAGAAAAGAAAAAAAGATAAACATTGAGAAGGTGCATACAAAATTATATCTAGGTGATACAATTATGTATGTGGGCAGTTGAAGAGGAAACAAGAGAATTCAATACAGTATGGACACAAAATTAATATACAGAAATCAACAACATTTCTATATACAAACCACCAACCAGTTCAAAAGTAAAATGGAAGGTGGGAATTCCCTGGTGGTCCAGTGGTTAGGACTCGGTGCTTTCACTGCCATGGCCCAGGTTCAATCCCTGGTCAGGGAACTAAGATACTGCAAACCTCACGATGCAGCCAAAAAAAATTAAAATTAAAAAATAAATAAAATGGAAGAAAAATGTTAAGAGTAGAAACAAAATCCTAAAGGAAAAAAAAATTGTATCTGTTGTATATGGGAGAAAGAAACCTTTAAAGCATTACTGAGACCTAAAAGAGGATTTGAATAAATTTTTAATACATACTTTTTTTGGAAAAGATCATCATTATTAAATCAATATAAATTCTCTTTAATCTTGAGATTTATTGGAATCTCACATATTCTAAATATTCTTTTTAAGGCAAGTCTATTCAAGCTGACTGTAGAAGACATTTGAAAAATAAGTGTGTAAAATATCCAAGAAAAAATATGAAAAATGTTGTGTGTTATGCTCTAAGTTTTAAAAAGAATATTCGTTTAATGTTTGTGTAACTTTAAGGAAAAAAGAAACTTTTACAAAAAGTTGCCAGTCAGAAAGAAAAACGTTGCCAGTCAGCATATATACCATAGAACTGATGTGTAATTATCTTTATGCTTTCACTGTAAACTTTGTTATTTTTTAAAAAAAGATTTATCATATTAAGTATCTTAAAAATAAAGGAGAGGAAACTGCTGTGATACCAGCAGGACCTCTGGAAATGTTAAGGCTTCCTTCCAGGGCCCAGGAGATACTCATCTTTTTCTTGGTTCTGTCTGACAGGAGGAGGAATAAAATTTAATGACAAGAAATGTGAATTTGTGTTTTTTAACAATCCTCTTTGTTCCTTGCTCCTAATATGGAATTCTTGACATATGTATGTAAAGAGAGCCAACATCTTAGGAAAATAGACTATTTGTTCTAAAGCACTGATTCATCATTTTATATAGTTAGAAATTAACCCATATTTACTTTTGTTACTTGTTTTATAATTTTTGTCAGGAGTACAGTTTTTTTTTTGGTATGAAATTTATGCTAATTTACTAGTTAGTGGGAAAGATGTTTTAATGCTAATTTACTAGCACTAGTAGAAAATATATTTTCTTTGTTGTTCTTCCCTATTTTTTTTAGTGGTTCATATTCCATAGGGGTTATCTATTCCTGAAACATTTATTGAATGATTATTGGGTGCCAACCTCAGTTCTGAGTGCTTCACAGTTTTTGGCCTCATTTAGTCCTCATAACAGCCCTTGGAGGAAAATGCCACTTTACAGATGAGGCTCAAATTTGGCTATTTGTCGAGTTTAGTTTAAAAAAACACTTTTTTGTTTTTGGCTGCGCCGCGAGGCTTATGGGATCTTAGTTCCCAACCAGGGATTGAACCCGAGCCATGGCAGTGAAAGTGCCGAGTCCTAACCACTGGACTGGCAGGGAATTCCCACACGATTAAATTTTGAAGCCAGGATTTGAACTCATGATGTCAGACTCTACAGCCTGTTAACCAGTAAAAATATCTAAATCCACCTCCATTTTGAGAGCCTAATTCTTTGAAAAATTTGCAATCAGGTATCTCTTCAGCTTTTCTGCTTCCTTTATGAGACTTTTATTCTCATGCAGGTTGACTATGTGGGCTTTGGGCTCTGCTTTGGGCTGCAGATCACCTGGCCGTGACTCGGGCTGTGGCATGGGCTCACATCTCCTCCACGTGTGTTCATTCAGGTGAAAGAGCAGCAGCTTTCTGGGGCAGGCTCTTCACTTGCCAGATCGCTGGAGTACATGAACCAAGTCAAGGGTGTGTTTAAAAACAAAATTCAACTGATTACATTTTGAAGATCTTATTGGCTTTATTCAATGATTCATGAGTCAGGGAACAGCCAATCTAGCAGATACATAGGAACTCTGAGGAGCTGTACCAAGTCAAAGATTTTTATAGGCAGAAGGGAGTGGGAATAAGGAAGTTATAGTAGCAAAAAGTGGATTGGTTCTGGCCAGGTTACTTTCCTTTAGGGGATGATAGGGTCTATCAGGCAGATTACCTCACTAATGCTGATCAGGTGATTCCTGCTTGACTAGTTTAAGATTTTATTTCTAGGAGAGGCTGAAACTGTAGGTAAGTCTCAGTTTGGTGACATGAGGCTTAGCATAAGTGACTCCATTTTGGGCCTGTTGTCTTGTTTTTAACAGGTGTAAGTGCATTTCAGGCCTCTACTCACATCATGTTCACTGACATTCCTTTGGCTCTAACAAATGGCTCACTCAAGGCCCACACTGGGGGATGGGACATTAGCTAGAGACACAAATGAATATTTGTGGAATAATAATCAAGTTAATCAGTAATATTTTCTGATGGAACTATTTTTATTGGAATTTTTTTAAAACTTGAAATACATTGGAACAGTCTCACAACCTAAGAAAACTTTGTTGACATATAAGTCACATACCATAAAATTGACACATTTAAAGTATATAATGCAATGTTTTTTAGTATATTTATGAGTTGCCATTACCACAATCAATGTTAGAACATTTCATCACCCTAAAAAGGAACTCTGTACCCATGAGCTATCACTTCCCATTTCCCCCCAAGTCTCCTTTGTACTTTCTGTTTCTATGGATTTGCCTATTCTGGACATTCATATAAATGGAATCATATAATATATGGTCCTTTGTGACTGTCTTCTTTCACTCAGCATAATGTTTTCAAGGCTCATCCATTTTGTAGCTTGTATCAGTACTTTGTTTCTTTTTATTTCCAAACAGTATTCTCTTGTATGAATATGACATATTTTTTAATAAATGTATTTATTTATTTCTATTTTATTTTTTTGGCTGTGTTGGGTCTTCGTTGTGGCAAGTGGGGGTTACTCTTCATTGCGGTGTGTGGGCTTCCCATTGCAGTGGTTTCTGTTGTTGTGGAGCATGGGCTCTAGGCACGTGGGCTTCTGTAACTGTAGCGCAGGGGCTCCGTAGTTGTCGCTCACGGGCTCTAGAGCTCAGGCTCAGTAGTTGCGGCGCATGGCTTAGTTGCTTCACAGCATGTGGGATCTTCCTGGACCAGGGCTCAAACCCATGTCCCCTGCATTGGCAGGCAGATTCTTAACCACTGCACCACCAGGAAAGTCCTGAATATGACATTTTATTTATCTTTTTATCAGTTAATGGACATTTGAATTATTTCCACTTTTTGGCTATTATGAATAATGTAGCTAAGAACATTTGTGTACAAGTTTTTATGTGGACATATATTTTTAGTTCTCATTATATGTAGTGGAATTGCTAGCTTATACGGTAACTGTACATTTAACCTTTTAAGGAACTGCCCCACTGTTTTACACAACAGTTTACAATCTTAGGTTTCCACCAGCAGTGGATGAGAATTCTAGTCTCTCCACATCCTCATCACACTTATTATTATCTGTCCTTTTGATTATAGCCATCTAGTGGTTGTGAAGTGATATTTCATTGTGACTTTGATTTACGTGTACCTGGTAATTAGTGATGTTGAGCATCTTTTCATGTGCTTATTGGCCATTTGTATATCTTCTTTGAAGAAATGTTTATTTAGATCCTTTGCCCTTTTTTTTTTTTTTTTTTTTTTTTTTTGCGGTACGCGGGCCTCTCACTGTTGTGGCCTCTCCCGTTGCGAAGCACAGGCTCCGGACGCGCAGCCTCAGCAGCCATGGCTCACGGGCCTCAGCCATTCCGCGGCATGTGGGATCTTCCCGGACTGGGGCACGAACCCGTGTCCCCTGCATCGGCAGGCGGACTCTGAACCACTGCGCCACCAGGGAAGCCCTTTGCCCATTTTTAAATTAGTTTGTCTTTTTATTATTGAATTGTAAGAGATCTTCATATATATTCTGGATATGTTTCTTATCTGGTATATGATCTGTAAATATTTTCTCCCAGCCTATGGTTTGTCTTTTCACTTTCTTGATGATGTCCTTGAAAGCACAAGATTTTTACATTTTTCTGATGTCCATTTTTATTTAATTTTCTTTTTTTGCTTGTGCTTTTGGTGTCATATCTAAAAAAACCATTGCCTATCCACAGTTACAATTTACCCTTTTTTTTCATTATTTTTTTCCTTTCACATAGTCATAATATTTCAATTTTATTTCAACTCCAAGTTGTTTTTTTTCCATTTGTGTTATTAGGTTTTCTTTTATTCTGGTTCCTTGGCAATGTATATAGCTTTTAGATTAGATCTTCATTCTCCATCCCTCATGCTTGTATCATCTCTCAACATTTTCATCTCTGGTGTGTGGGGCTGGGTCCTGGGCCCCCTGGTGGACAGGGTCATGTCAGGGGTGGCTGTAGGCTCAGAGAATCTTAAGGCAGCCTGCTTGCTGATGGATGGGTCTGTGTCCCTGCCTGGCTAATTGGTGGGCCTGAGGAGTCAGAGTACTTTTGCCTACAAACTGGTGGGCGGGGTGGAGCTGAGTCCCAAGGCTAATAAGCTAGAGAGAAGATTCCAAAATGGCACTTGCCAGCACCAGCGTCCATGTGGTTGAGCGAGCTCTCCAAAGTGGCTGCTGCCAGTCTCTGTGTCCTCAGGGTGAGCTCAAGTTGCCTCCTGCCTCTCCAGAAGACTCTCCAAGGTCAGCAGCGGGGTCTGAACCAGGCTCCTTTCAAATTCCTGCTGCTCTCCTGAGTCCCAGAGCATGTGAGATTTTGTGTACGCCCTCTAAGAGTGGAGCCTCTATTTCCTACAATCCTCTGGGTCTCCTGAAAGTAAGCCCCACTGGCCTTCAAAGCCAAATGCTCTGGGGGCTTGTCTTCCCCTGTGCAGGATCCTCAGGCTCTAGAGCCCGATGTGGGGCTCAGATCCCTCGCTCCCTGTGGAAAACCTCTGCAATTGTAATTCTCCCATTTGTGTGTTTCCCATCCAGGAGTATGGGTCTTGACTATACATTGACTCTACCACTCCTACCCACCTTGTTGTGGTTCGTTCTCTTTATAGGTTCCAGTCTTTCTCATCAACAGTTGCTCCGTAAATAGTTGTAATTTTGGTGTGCCCATGAGTGGATGTGAGCTCAGGGTCTTTCTACTCCATCGTCTTGAGCAGTATTTTATTTTTTCTGATGCTATTGTAAATGGGATTGTTTTCCTTGATTTCATTTCTGGATGTTCACTGCAAATGTCTAGTTATACAATTGGTTTTTTACTATTGATCTTATATTCTGCAACCTTGCTGAAGTTGTTTATTAGTTCTAATAAAATTTTAGTGGATTTCTTATGTTTTCTGAAAATCATGCCATCTGAAAATAGAGATAGTTGTATTTTCTCCTTCCCAATCTGGATACCTTTTATTTTCTTGCCTAATTGCTCTGTTTAGAACCTTCACTGCAATGTTAATAGAAGTGGTAAGAATATACATCCTTGTCTTGTTCCTGACCATAAGGGGAAAGCATCTAGTCTTTCACATTTAGTATGATGTTAGCTGTGGGGTGTTTGTAGATGTCTTATAACACGTTGAGGAAGTTCCTCTTTTTTGCTAGTACGTTGAGTGTTTTTCTCATGAAAAGGTATTGAGTTTTGTCAAGTGCTTTTTCTGCATCTGTTGAGATGATCATGTGGATTTGTTCTTTATTCTATCGGCATCGAGTATTACATTAGTTTATTTTCAGATGTTAAATCAGTATTGCATTCCTGGTATAAATCCCACTTGGTGATGGCACATAATCCTTTATATATTTGTTTGTTTGTTTGTTTGTTTTTTGTTTTTTGGCAGTACGCGGGCCTCTCACCGTTGTGGCCTCTCCTGTTGCGGAGCACAGGCTCCGGACGCACAGGTTCAGTGGCCATGGCTCACGGGCCCATCCGCTCCGCGGCATGTGGGATCTTCCCGGACCAGGGCACGAACCCGTGTCCCCTGCATCGGCAGGCGGACTCTCAACAACTGCGCTACCAGGGAAGCCCTGTTTGTTTGTTTTTAAAGAGCAATTTCAGGTTCATGGCAAAGTTGATAGGAAGGTACAGGGATTCCCCATATACCCTTAGCCCCCACACATGCATAGCCTCCCCCATTATCAGCAACCCCCATCAGGGTGGTACATTGTTATAATTGATGGACCTATACTGACACATCATAATCACCCAAAATCTAATAGTTTACGTTGAGGCTCACTCTTGGTGTTGTATAATCTATGGATTTGGACAAATGTATATACATGTGTCTGTCATTACAGTATCATACAGAGTGTTTTCACTGACCTAAAAATCCTCTCTGCTCTGTCTAGTCATTGCTCTCCTCTCCTCCAGCCCCTGGTATCCACTAATCTTTTTACTGTCTCTATAGTTTTGCCTTTTCCAGAATGTCATATAGTGGAATCATACTGTATATAGCTTTTTCAAGTCAGCTTCTTCTTTTTTTTTTTTTTTCAAGTCAGCTTCTTTCACTTAGTTATATGCATTTAAGGTTCCTCCATGTGTTTTCCTGGCTTGATAGCACATTCCTTTTTAGCATTGAGTAATATTCATTTATCTGGATGTACCACAATTTATTTATCCATTCACCTACTAAGGGACATCTTGATTGCTTCCAGGTGTTGGCAATTATGAATTAAAGCTGTTATAAACATCTGTGTTCCCTTTTTATATATTGTTAGATTAAATTTGTTAGTATTTTGTTGAGGATTTTTACCTCTGTATTAATAAGAGATAGTGGTCTGTAATTTTCTTTTTCTTTTTTTTTTTTTTTGTCTTTGGTATATCAGGGTAATACTGGCCTCATAGAAGGAGCGTTCACTCCTCTTCTATTTTGGGAGATTTTGTGAAGTATTGGTATTAACTGTTCTTTGGTGTTTGGTAGAATTTACCAGTGAAGCCATCTAGCCCTGAGCTTTTTTTTGTGGGTAGTTTTTTGATTACTAATTGAATCTCTTTACTTGATATAAGTTTATTCAGATTTTCTTTTTTTCTGTCCTTGAGCAGTTTCATTACTTTGTGTCTTTCTGGGAATTTGTCCATTTCATCTAAATCATCTAATTTGTTACCATACTGTTCTTCATAATACTTCACTATAATCCTTTTTAATCCTGTAAGGTTAGTAGTAATGCCTCCTCTTTCATTTCTGAGTTTAATGTTTTGAGCATTCTCTCTTTTTCTTGGTCAGTCAACTTAAAGGTTGGTCAATTTTGTTGATCTTTTCAGGGAACCAATTTTTGGCCTTATTGATTCTTTCTATTATTTTTCTGTTCTCTATTTTATTGATTTCCTTTTTTAAATATTCATTTATTTATTTGGCTGTGTCAGTTCTTGGTTGCGGCACATGGGCTCTTTGTTGCGGCACGCAGGCTCCAGAGCACGTGGACCCTGTTTTTGTGGCACATGGGCTGTAGTTGCAGCATGCGGGCTCACTAGTTGTGGTGTGCGGGCTCAGTAGTTGCGACGCGCAGGCTCATTTGCCCCGCAGCATGTGGGATCTTAGCTCCCTGACCAGGGATCAAACCCATGTCCCCTGTGTTGGAAGGTGGATTCTTAACCACTGGACCACCAGGGAAGTCCCCAGTTTTTGTATTAAAGTCTATTTTGTCTAATATTCACTCCAGCTTTTTTACGGTTATTTTTTGCATGATATATTTTTTCCTGTCAATTTATTTCAGTTTACTTTTATGTTTGAACCTAAAGTATGTCTCCTATAGACAGCATATAGTTTGATCTTGTTTTTCTATCCAGTCTGACAGTCTCTGCCTTTTTGATTGTTCAATCCATTTACCACTAATGTTGACACTAAATTATGTCTGCCATTTTCCTTTCTCTTCTCCATGTCTCATGTCTTTTTTTACATTAAAAAAGGCACACCTCATGTATTTAATTTAATTTATTTGTTAACATCTTTATTGGAGTATAATTGCTTTACAATGTTGTCTTAGTTTCTGCTGTATAACAAAGTGAATCAGCTATATGTATACATATATCCCCATATTCCCTCCCTCTTGCGCCTCCCTCCCCCCCACCCTCCCTATCCCACCCCTCTACGTGGTCACAAAGCACTGAGCTGATCTCCCTGTGCTATGCAGCTGCTTCCCACTAGCTGTCTGTTTTACATTTGGTAGTGTATATATGCCCATGCTACTCTCTCACTTCATCCCAGCTTACCTTCCCCCTCCCCATGCCCTCAAGTCCATTCTCTACATCTGAATCTTTATTCCTGCCTGCGCCTAGGTTCATCAGGACCTTTTTTTTTTTTTTTTTTAGATTCCATATATGTGTTAGCATACAGCATTTGTTTTTCTCTTTCTGACTTACTTCACTCTGTATGACAGACTCTAGGTCCATCCACCTCACTACAAATAACTCAGTTTCGTTTCTTTTTATGGCTGAGTAATATTCCATTGTATATATATGCCACATCTTCTTTATCCGTTCATCTGTTGATGGACATTTAGGTTGCTTCCATGTCCTGGCTATTGTAAATAGTAAAATTTTTTGTTCTAATTCTTTGAAGAATGCCATTGGTATTTTGATAGGGCTTGTATTGAATCTGTAGATTGTTTTGGGTAGTATAGTCTTTTCACAATATTGATTCTTCCAATCCAAGAACATGGTATATTTCTCCATCTGTTTATGTCATCTTTGATTTCTTTCATCAGCGTCTTATAGTTTTCTGAATACAAATCTTTCACCTCCTTAGGTAGTTTATTCCTAGGTGTTTTATTCTTTTGTTGCAATCGTGAATGTGATTGTTTCCTTAATTTCTCTTTCTGATTTTTCATTGTTGGTGTATAGAAATGCCAGCAATTTCTGTGCATTAATTTTGCATCCTGCATCCTTACCAAATTCATTGATTAGTTCTAGTAGTTTTCTGGTGGCATTTTCTATGTATAGTATCATGTCATTGGCAAACAGTGACAGTCTTACTTCTTCTTTTCCAATTTGTATTTCTTTCATTTCTTTTTCTTCTCTGATTGCTGTGGATAGGACTTCCAAAACTATGTTGAATAAGAGTGGTGAGAATGGACATCCTTGTCTTGTTCCTGATCTTAGTGGAAATGCTTTCAGTTTTTCACCATTGGGTATGATGCTTGCTGTGGGTTTGTCATATATGGCCTTTATTATGTTGAGGTAGGTTCCCTCTATGCCCACTCTCTGGAGAGTTTTTATCATAAATGGATGTTGAATTTTCTCAAAAGCTTTTTCTGCATCTATTGAGATGATCATATGGTTTTTATTCCTTAATTTGTTAATGTGGTATATCACATTGATTGATTTACGTATATTGAAGAATCCTTGCATCCCTGGGATAAATCCCACTTGATCATGGCATATGGTCCTTTTAATGTGCTGTTGGATTCTGTTTGCTAGTATTTTGTTGAGGATTTTTGCATCTATGTTCATCAGTGATATTGGTCTATAATTTTCTTTTTTTGTGATATCTTTTTCTGGTTTTGGTATCAGGGTGATGGTGGCTTTGTAGAATGAATTTGGGAGTGTTCCTCCCTCTGCAATTTTTGGAAGAGTTTGAGAAGGATGGGTGTTAGCTCTTGTCTAAATGTTTGTTAGAATTCGCCTGTGAAGCCATCTGGTCCTGGACTTTTGTTTGTTGGAAGATTTTTAATTACGGTTTCAATTTCATTACTTGTGATAGGCCTGTTTATGTTTTCTAATTCTTCCTGGCTCAGTCTTGGAAAATTGTACCTTTCCAAGAATTTGTCCATTTCTTCATGGTTGTCCATTTTATTGGCATATGGTTGTTTGTAGTCGTCTCTTATAATCCTTTGTATTTCTGCAGTTTCAGTTGAGATTTCTCCTTTTTCATTTCCAATTTTATTGATTTACGTCCTCTCCCTTTTTTTCTTGATGAGTCTGGCTAAGGGTTTATCAATTTTGTTTATCTTCTCAAAGAACCAGCTTTTAGTTTTATTGATCTTTGCTATTTTCTTCATTTCTATTTCATTTATTTCTGCTCTGATCTTTATGATTTCTTTCCTTCCACTGACTTTGGGTTTTGTTTCTTCTTCTTTCTCTAGTTATTTTAAGTGTAGGGTTAGATTGTTTATTTGAGATTTTTCTTGTTTCTTGAGGCGAGATTGTATTGCTATAAACTTCCCTCTTAGAACTGCTTTTGTGTCCCATATGTTTTGGGTTGCTGTCTTTTCATTGTCATTTATTTCTATGTATTTTAAAAATTTTTTCTTTGATTTCTTCAGTGATCTCTTGGTTATTTAGTAGTGCACTGTTTAGCCTCCATGTATTTGTTTTTTACAGTTTTTTTTTCTGTAATTGATTTCCAATCTTATAGTGTTGTGGTCAGAAAAGATGCTTGGTACGATTTCAATTTTCTTAAATTTTCTGAGGCTTGATTTGTGACCCAAGATGTGATCTATCCTGGAGAATGTTCCATGTGCACTTGAGAAGAAAGTGTATTCTGCTACTTTTGGGTGGAATGTTCTATAAATATCAGTTAGATCTATCGGGTCTGTTGTGTCATTTAAAGCTTATGTTTCCTTATTTATTTTGTGTTTGGATGATCTGTCCATTGGTGTAAGTGGGGTATTAAAGTCCCCTATTATTATTGTGTTACTGTCAACTTCACCTTTCATAGTTGTTGGCATTTGCCTTATGTATTGAGGTGCTCCTATGTTGTGCATAAACATTTATAATTGTTGTATCTTCCTCTTGGATTGATCCTTTGATCATTATGTAGTGTCCCTCCTTATCTCTTGTAACAGTCTTTAAAGTCTATTTTATCTGGTAAGAGTATTGCTACTTCAGCTTTCTTTTGATGTGCATTTGCATGGAGTATCTTTTTCCATCCCTTCACATGCAGTCTATATGTATCCCTAGGTCTGAAGTGGGTCTCTTGTAGACAGCATATATATGGGTCTTGTTTTTGTATCCATTCATCCAGTCTGTGTCTTTTGGTTAGGTCATGTAGTCCATTTACATTCAAGGTTATTGTCGATATGTATGTTCCTATTACTGTTTTCTTAATTGTTTTGGGTTTGTTTTTGTCAGTCTGTTTCTTCTCTTGTGTTTCCCACTTAGAGAAGTTCCTTTAGCATTTGTTGTAAACCTGGTTTGTTGGTGCTGAATTCTCTTAGCTTTTGCTTGTCTGAAAAGCTTTTGACTTCTCCATCGAATCTGAATGAGATCCTTGCTGGGTAGAGTAATCTTGGTTATAGGTTTTTCTCTTTCATCACGTTAAGTATATCCTGTCACTCCCTTCTGGCCTGCAGAGTTTCTGCTGAAAAATCAGCTGATAACCTTATGGGGACTCCTTTGTGTGTTATTTTTTGTTTTTTCCTTGCTGCTTTTAATATTTTTTCTTTGAATTTCATTTTTGTTAGTTTGATTAAGATGTGTCTTTGTGTGTTTTTCCTAGGGTTTATCCCATATGGGACTCTCTGTGCTTCCTATACTTGGGTGACTATTTCTTTTCCCATGTGAGGGAAGTTTTCAACTATAATCTCTTCAAATATTTTCTCAGACCCTTTCTTTTTCTCTTCTTCTTCTGGGACCCCTATAATTCGAATGCTGGTATGTTTATTGTTGTCCCAGAGGTCTCTGAGATTGCCTTCAACTCTTTTCATTCTTTTTTCTTTATTCTGCTCCTCAGCAGTTATTTCCACCATTTTGTCTTCCAGCTCACTTATTTGTTCTTCTGCCTTAGATATTCTATTATTGATTCCTTCTAGTGTATTTTTCACTTCAGTTATTGTGTTGTTCATCTCTGTTTGTTCTTTAGTTCTTCTAGATCTTTGTTAAGCATTTCTTGTATTTTCTCAGTCCATGCCTCCATTCTATTTCCGAGATTCTGGGTCATCTTTACTCTCATTACTCTGAATTCTTTTTCAGGTAGATGGCCTATTTCCTCTTCATTTATTTGGTCTTGTAACTTGCTCCTTCATCTGTGACATATTTTTTTGCTGTTTCTTTTTTTTTTCTTTTTTATGAGTGGGATATTATTCCTGTGTTACTGGTTGTTTGGCCTGAGGCTTCCAACACTGGAGTTTGTAGGTTATTGGTTAGAGCTGGGTCTTGTTACTGAGATGAGGAACTCTGTGAGACCTCACTGCATTGAATATTCCCTGGGGTCTGAGGTTCTCTGTTATTCCAGTGGTTCAGACTCAGAGCTCCCACTGCAGGAGCTACAGCCTGACTCCATGCTCATGAACAAATATCCCGCAAGCCACCTGGGGCGGCAAAAAAAAAAAAAGAACAATAGCAAAGTAAAAAATAAAATTAGACTAGGAAACTAACAGATATGTTAGGAAGAATATAAAATTTTAAATATAGATGTATAAACAACCGGAAGGTACATCTGTACCACAATAATAAAAAAGAGGAGGGAAAAGAAATAGACAAAAAAAGGGGGAAAGGCCTTGGCTGCGGAGGGCAGGGCCTAAGCAAGGGTGAGGTTTGGGTGGTTGGTGCGGCCAATGCTCAGGACCCACAGGGCTGGAAAAGGCCCTGGGGGCTGTGGGGGGTGAGGCTTAGGCTCAAGGAATAGAAGAGGCCCAGGTGTGCCCCCCACCCCTGGTCTCAGAGGGCAGCGGACTCTCTTGTGTTTCCAATTGTCTATCTTGAATTGGGGAATATTTCTGGGATTCTGAGACTTCCTGCTGACTTGGAGAAGTATAATATGATGGATAAAAACATGGGCTCTGCAGCTACACTGCTTGGGCTGGAATCTCAGCTCTACCACATAGTAGCTTTATGACCCTAGGAAAGTTAACTCTTAGTGCTGGTTTCCTTACCTTTCAAATGGATAATAACAGTAGCTACTTCATAACCTTATTAGGGGAATTTTGGAAGTTAATATATCTAAAGAAATTCTAACAATGCTTGGCATATAAGTACTCAATAGATGACAGTGATGACGATATTGATGGTAGTAATGATCATAGAGATAGTTTCTGAGAAACATTAGTTGTGATTCAGCTTTTGGTAATCTCCATTTGTATTTCCCATTTTTCTATCTTATTTATACAGTTTCTTGAATATTCTCCCAAATATGGGATATATATTTCTTTCTTAGAGCCTTTGCAGGTAAAGATTTTTCCTTATTTGTATACTGAAGTTTTTAAATGGAGAGGAAGAGTTAGTTTTTGTGATCAAGTAACATTCTTTTCTAAAAATTTATCATTTGTTTTTTAGTTTCTGTCACACCACTCTCATAGTTTTGATTCTCATCCCACGACTGTAAATATAAGCAAGAAACAAAAACCTAAGACCCTTTCTTTGATGCTTAATGGTTGATTCTGACCTTGGCCCTTTACCTACCATGTATGTTCTTTTTTTTTTTTTGAATTTTATTTTATTATTTTTTTAATACAGCAGGTTCTTATTAGTTATCTCTTTTATGCATATTAATGTATATATGTCAATCCCAATCTCCCAATTAATCCCAACAACAACAACAGCACAACCCCGCCCCCAATTTCCCCCCTTGGTGTCCATACGTTTTTTCTCTACATCTGTGTCTTTATTCCAGCCTTGCACACAGGTTCATCTGTACCATTTTTCTAGGTTCCACATATATGCGTTAATATATGACATTTGTTTTTCTCTTTCTGACTTACTTCAGTCTGTATGACAGTCTCTAGATCCATCCACGTCTCAACAGATGACCCAGTTTCCTTCCTTTTTATGGCTGAGTAATATTCCATTGTATATATGTACCACATCTTCTTTATCCATTCATCTGTCGATGGGCATTTAGGTTGCTTCCACGACCTGGCTATTGTAAATAGTGCTGCAGTGAACATTGGGGTGCATGTGTCTTTTTGAATTATGGTTTTTTCTGGGTATATGCTCAGTAGTGGGATTGCTGGATCATATGGTAATTCTATTTTTAGTTTTTTAAGGAACCTCCATACTATTCTCCATAGTGGCTGTATCAATTTACATTCCCACCAACAGTGCAAGAGGGTTCCCTTTTCTCCACACCCTCTCCAGCATTTGTTGTTTGTAGATTTTCTGATGATGCCCATTCTAACTGGTGTGAGGTGATACCTCATTGTAGTTTTGATTTGCATTTCTTTAATTAGTGATGTTGGCAGCTTTTCATGTGTTTCTTGGCCATCTGTGTGTCTTCTTTGGAGAAATGTCTATTCAGGTCTTCTGCCCATTTTTGGATTGGGTTGTTTGTTTTTTTAATATTGAGCTCCATGAGCTGTTTATATATTTTGGAGATTAGTCCTGTGTCCATTGATTCATTTGCAAATATTTTCTCCCATTCTGAGGGTTGTCTTTTCATCTTGTTTACAGTTTCCTTTGCTGTGCAAAAGCTTTTAAGTTTCATTAGGCCCCATTTGTTTATTTTTGTTTTCATTTCCATTACTCTAGGAGGTGGGTCAAAAAAGATCTTGCTGTGATTTATGCCAAAGTGTGTTCTTCCTATGTTTTCCTCTGAGAGTTTTACAGTGTCCGGTTTACATTTAGGTCTTTAATCCATTTTGACTTTATTTTTGTGTATGGTTTTAGGGAGTGTTCTAATTTCATTCTTTTACATGTAGCTGTCCACTTTTCCCAGCACCACTTATTGAAAGGCTGTCTTTTCTCCATTGTGTATCTTTGCCTCCTGTGTCATAGATTAGTTGACCATAGGTGCATCGGTTTATCTCTGGGCTTTCTATCCTGTTCCATTGGTCTATATTTCTGTTTTTGTGCCAGTACCATATTGTCTTGATCACTGTAGCTTTGTAGTATAGTCAGGGAGTCTGATTCCTCCAGCGCTGTTTTTTTCCCTCAAGATTGCTTTGGCTATTCTGGGTCTTTTGTGTCTCCATACAAATTTTAAGATTTTTTGTTCTAGTTTTGTAAAAAATGTCATTGGTAGTTTGATAGGGATTGTCTTGAATCTGTAGATTGCTTTGGGTAGTATAGTCATTTTCACAATGTTGATTCTTCCAAACCAAGAACATGGTATATTTCTCCATCCGTGTCATCTTTGATTTCTTTCATCAGTGTCTTATGGTTTTCTGAGTACAGGTCTTTTACCTCCTTAGGTAGGTTTATTCCAGGTATTTTATTCTTTTTGTAGCAATGGTGAATGGGATTGTTTCCTTAATTTCTCTTTCTGATCATTTGTTGTTAGTGTATATGAATGAAAGACATTTCTGTGCATTCATTTTGTATGCAGCAACTTTACCAGATTCATTGATTAGCTCTAGTAGTGTTCTGGTGGCATCTTTAGGATTATCTATGCATAGTATCATGTCATCTGCAAATAGTGACTGTTTTATTTCTTTTCCAATTTGTATTCCTTTTATTTCTTTTTCTTCTCTGATTGTCATGGCTAGGACTTCCAAAACTATATTGAATAATAGTGGCAAGAGTGGACAGCCTTGTCTTGTTCCTGATCTTAGAGGAAATAGTTTTAGTTTTTCACCATTGAGAATGATTCTTGCTGTGGGTTTGTCATATATGGCCTTTATTACGTTGAGATAGGTTCCCTCTATGCCCACTCTCTGGACAGTTTTTATCATAAATTGGTGTTGAATTTTGTCAAAAACTTTTTCTGCATCTGTTGAAATGATCATGTGGTTTTTGTTCTTCAATTTGTTAATATGGTGTATCATATTGATTGATATGTGTATATTGAAGAATCCTTGCATCCCTGGGATAAAACCCACTTGATCATGGTGTATTTTCCTTTTAATGTGCTGTTGGATTCTGTTTGCTATCATTTTGTTGAGGATTTTTGCATCTATTTTCATCTGTTATATTGGTCTGTAATTTTCATTTTTGGAGTATCTTTGTCTGGTTTTGGTATCTGGGTGATGGTAGCCTCATAGAATGAGTTTGGGAGTGTTCCTCTGCAATTTTTTGGAAGAGTTTGAGAAGGATGGGTGTTAGCTCTTCTCTGAATGTTTGATAGAATTCACCTGTGAAGCCATCTGATCCTGCACTTTTGTTTGTTGGGAGATTTTTTATCACAGTTTCAATTCCATTACTTGTGATTGGTCTGTTCATATTTTCTATTTCTTCCTGGTTCAGTCTTGGAAGGTAACAACTTTCTAAGAATTTGTCCATTGCTCATGTTGTCCATTTTATTGGCACAGAGTTGCTTGTCATAGTCTCTTATGATGCTTTGTATTTCTGTAGTGTCCATTGTAACTTCTTTTTCATTTCTAACTCTATTGATTTGAGTCTGCTCTTTCTTTTTCTTGATGAGTCTGGCTAAAGGTTTATCAATTTTGTTTACCTTCTCAATGAACCAGCTTTTCGTTTATTGAGTTCTGCTATTGTTTTGTTTCTATTTCATTTATTTCTGCTCTAATCTTTATGATTTCTTTCCTTCATCTAAGTTTGGGTTTTGTTTGTTCTTCTTTCTCTAGTTCTTTTAGGTGTAAGGTTAGATTGTTTATTTGAGATTTTTTTTGTTTCTTGAGGTAGGATTCTATTGCTATAAACTTCCCTCTTAGAACTACTTTTGCTGCATTCCATCAGTTTTGGATCATCGTGTATTCGTTGTCATTTTGTCTCTAGGTATTTGTTGATTTCGTCTTTGATTTCTTCAGTGATCTCTTGGTTATTTAGTAACGTATTGTTTACCTTTCATGTGTTTGTGTTTTTTCCTTTTTTCCTTGTAATTTATTTCTAATTTCATAGCGTTGTGGTCAGAAAAGATGCTTGATGTGATATCAATTTTCTTAAATATATGGAGGCTTGATTTGTGACCTAAGATGTGATCTATCCTGTAGAATGTTCCGTGTGCACTTGAGAAGAAAGTGTAATCTGCAGCTTTTGAATGGAATGTCCTATAAATATGAATTAAATCTATCTGGTCTATTATGTCACTTAAAGCTTGTGTTTCCTTATGAATTTTCTGTCTGGATGATCTGTCCATTGGTGTAAGTGAGAGTTAAAGTCCCCCACTATTATTGTGTCACTGTTGATTTCCTCTTTTATGGCTGTTAGCATTTGCCTTATGTATTGAGGTGCTCCTATGTTGGGTGCATATATATTTATAATTGTTATGTCTTCTTCTTGGATTGCTCCCTTGATCATTATGTAATGTCCTTCCTTGTCTCTTGTAACATCCTTTATTTTAAAGTCTATTTATCTGATATGAGTATTGCTACTCCAGCTTTCTTTTGATTCCTATATGCATGGAATATCTTTTTCCATCCCCTCACTTTCAGTCTCTATGGGTCCCTAGGTCTGAAGTGGGTCTCTTGTAGACAGCATATATATGGGTCTTGTTTTTGTATCCATTCAGCAAGCCCATGTCTTTTGGTTGGAGCATTTAATCCATTTATGTTTAGTGTAATTATTGATATCTTTGTTCCTATTACCATTTTCTTAATTGTTATGCGTTTGTTTTTGTAGGTCTTTTTTTTTTTTTCCATACACGGGCCTCTCACTGTTGTGGCCTCTCCCGTTGAGGAGCACAGGCTCCGGACATGCAGGCTCAGTGGCCATGGCTCACGGGCCTAGCCGCTCCACGGCATGTGGGGTCTTCCCAGACCAGGGCACGAACCTGTGTCCCCTGCATAGGCAGGCAGACTCTCAACCACTGCGCCACCACGGAAGCCCTGTAGGTCCTTTTCTTCTCTTGTGATTTCCACTTAGAGAAGTTCCTTTAGCATTTGTTGTAGAGCTGGTTTGGTGGTGCTGAATTCTCTTATCTTTTGCTTGTCTGTAAAGCTTTTGGTTTCTCCGTTGAATCTGAATGAGATCCTTGCTGGATAGAGTAATCTTGGTTGTAGAGTCTTCCCTTTTATCACTTTTAATATATCATGTCACTGCCTTCTGGCTTGCAGAGTTTCTGCTGAAAAATCAGCTGTTAACCTTATGGTAGTTCCCTTGTATGTTATTTGTCATTTTTCCCTTGTTCCTTTTAATAATTTTTCTTTGTCTTTAATTTTTGTCAATTTAATTACTATGTGTCTTGGTGTGTTTCTCCTTGCATTTATCCTGCCTGGAACTCTGCACTTCCTGGACTTGGGTGACTATTTCCTTTCCCATGTTAGGGATGTTTTCGACTATAATCTCTTCAAATATTTTCTTGGGTCCTTTCTCTCTTTTTTTTCCTTCTGGGACCCCTCTAATGTGAATGTTTTTGCGTTTAATGTTGTCCCAGAGGTCTCTTAGGCTGTCTTCATTTCTTTTCATTCTTTTTTCTTTTTTCTTCACATCTTTATTGGAGTATAAATGCTTTACAATGTTGTGTTAGTTTCTGCTGTATAACAAAGTGAATCAGCTATATGTATACATATATCCCCATATCCCCACCCTCTTGAGCCTCCCTTCCACCCTCCCTATCCCATCCCTCTGTGTTGTCACAAAGCATTGAGCTGATCTCCTTGTGCTATGCAGCTGCTTCCCTCTAGCCATCCGTTTTACATTTGGTAGTGTATATATGTCAATGCTACTCTCACACTTCATCCCAGCTTTCCCTCTCTGCCATGCCCTCAAGTCCATTCTCTACGTGTGCATCTTTATTCCTGACGTGCCACTAGGTTCATCAGTACTGCTCTTTAAAATTCCATATATATGCATTAGCATACAGTATTTTTTTTCTCTTTCTGACTTACTTCACTCTGTATGACAGATTCTAGGTCCATCCACCTCACTACAGATAACTCAATTTTGTTCCTTTATATGGCTGAGTAATAATCTATTTCATTCTTTTTTCTTTATTCTGTTCTGCGGCAGTGAATTCCACCATTCTGTCTTCCAGTTCACTTATCCGTTCTTCTGCCTCCATTATTCTGCTATTCATTTCTTCTAGTGTATTTTTCTTTTCAGTTATTGTATTGTTCATCTCTGTGTTTTGGTTCTTTAATTCTTCTAGGTCTTTGTTAAACATTTCTTGCATCTTCTCCATTTTTGCCTCCATTCTTTTTCTGAGGTTTTGGATCATCTTCATTATCATTATTCTGAATTCTTTTTAATGGAAGATTGCCTATCTCCACTTCATTTAGTTGTTTTTCTGGTGTTTTATCTTGTTCCTTCATCTGGTACATAGTCCTCTACCTTTTCATTTTGTCTATCTTTCCGTGAATGTTTTTGTTTTTGTTTTTGTTCCACAGGCTGCAGGATTGTAGTTCTTTTTGCTTCTGCTGTCTGCCCTCTGGTGGATGAGTCTATATAAGAGGCTTGTGTAAGCTTCCTGATGGGAGAGACTGGTAGTAGGTAGAGCTGGTGTTGCTCTGGTGGGCAGAGCTCAGTAAAACTTTAATCCACTTGTCTGCTGATAGGTAGGGCTGAGTTCCCTCCCTGTTGGTTGTTTGGCCTGAGGTGACCCAGCACTGGAGACTACATGTTCTTTGGTGGGGCTAGTGGTGGACTCCGGGAGGGCTCCTGCCAAGGAGTACTTCCCAGAACTTCTGCTGCCAGTGTCCTTGTCCCCGTGGTGAGCCACAGCCACCCACTGCCTCTTCAGGAGACCCTCCAACACTAGCAGGTAGGTCTGGTTCTCCTATGGGGTCGCTGATCCTTCCCCCGGGTCCTGATGTGCACACTGGTTTGTGTGTGCTCTCCAGGAGTGGAGTCTCTGTTTCCCCTAGTCCTATCTATTTCCTGCAGTCAAATCCTGCCAGCCTTCAAAGTCTGCCTCTCTGGAAATTGCCCCTCTTGTTGCCAGACCCCCAGGTTGGCAATCATGACATGGGGCTCAGAACCCTCACTCCAGTGGGTGGTATAATTGTTCTCCAGTTTATGAGTCACCCACCCAGCGGTTATAGGATTTGATTTTATTGTGATTGCACCCCTCCTACCATTTCATTGCAGCTTCTCCTTTGTCTTTAGATATGGGGCATCTTTTTTGGTGAGTTCCAGTGTCTTCCTGTCAATGATTTTCAGCAGTTAGTTGTGATTCCGGTGCTCTTGCAAGAGGGAGTGAGCACACGTCCTTCTACTCCACCATCTTGAACCAATCTACCATATATGTTCTTTACAACCACTCATATCCTTCTGCCATGGATTCAGCTCCCAATTTTCAGTTGATGGCTAACAAATTCTCATCTCCTTTCTTCATACCTCCAGCTGCATAGTGGACATTTCCATCTGGAAGTCTTAGAAATATCAAATTTTGCATGTTCAAATTTTCATACCTCTCCTCATTCCTCCAGCTTTATTTCTCCTCCTTCTCCACTATTTCCAAGTCCTCTTTCTTACTAGATTACATAATTGCTTGGACAGGTTCTGAGCCAGTTACCTATGAATCATGTCTATGTCATCTCTGTCACAGCCTAGTATAAATCAGTGACCACTATTTCCAGCTTCCTGAATAATAGATGATGAATTCATCAGTTTGCTGATTCAGTAATTAACATACTTCTACAGGATATTTCTATTACGGTATATTTCCCCATATAGTATAAATACAAAATTACGTAAATATGCAAGCCTGATATATGGTATCTGATCAGCTGAATGGGTTCTTAGATGTTTTGACCACAGTGTTTAGTTTTGATGACTTCAAATTGTCTTTTTACAGGGAACAGTAACATTTAAGGATGTGGCTGTGGACCTCACCCAGGAGGAATGGCAGCAAATGAAACCTGCTCAGAGGGACTTGTACCGTGATGTGATGCTGGAGAACTATAGCAACCTAGTCACAGTGGGTAAGGGTAACTTTGTAATTTTACACAGAATTCTTTTCTATCTTTGAAATCTGTGACGACTTCAACTTGCCAGATGTCTTTAACTAGCCTTCCCTTTCTTCATTTCATTGTATGTGCTTGTCTTTAGGGTAAAGGCTAATTACTTTGTCTCACTGTGGAAGTTCCTCCATCCTCATCTTTCATAGGCCCTCAAGTCCCCAGGACTCAACCCAAGGTCTGGATGGTTGTCTCCAGCATTAATATCCAAGTCCTTTGTTGTCTTTCATAACAGGCTGCCAAGTCACCAAACCAGATGTGATCTTCAAGTTGGAGCAGGAAGAGGAGCCATGGGTGATAGAAGAAGAAATGCTTGGGAGGCCCTGTCCAGGTGAATAAGTGAAAATGCGGGTCTGAATGAGAAAGACACATGACAGTTGTTCAGGGGGTTGATACCATTTCACATTTTCCAAGATTTGCTTAAGTCTTCTACAGTGACAAAAGGTATGAATGCCTTGGATTATGGTGACACTTCCAAATACTGTATTGGAGCTATCTTCCTTTTTTCAAATTTTAGATACCAAAACTTCCCTAGTTCATTTACAGCATTACTTTCAGGATTCGTGTCCCTCTCTATGATCCTTAAGCTCTCTCTTTGCTTTGTGTTCATAGGGTTTTTTCTTATGCATTCAATATTTGGTGGATGTATAGTATTTTAAAAAACACATTTGTTTCAGAGTTAGATTCCTTTTCTTTCTATTTTGAAAAGCCTCAGATTTGTTTTGTAACAATACTCACACTTTCCATTGTACTTCACAACTCTCACAATCCCACATAGGTTTAAAAGTTTCTGGCTTACAAATTGTTACCTCCTTCCTGCTTATTTACACCTCTCATTCCTTTAATTTTTTTGAAATATAATGTATGCACAGTTAGTTAAAAAATATAAACAGTCCAAAAGATAACATTGAAAAGTGAGTGTCTCTTACCCGTGACACTCATTCCCTTTCTTTTCCCAGTTGAGTACACTTTTTTTTTAGAGTTGTGCTGGCTATTCTTTTTTTTGTTTTGTTAATTTTATTTACTTATTTGTGTCTGCGTTGGGTCTTTGTTGCTGCGCGTGGGCTTTCTCTAGTTGCAGCGAGCAGGGGTTACTCTTCATTGTGGTGCACGGGCTTCTCATTGAGGTTGCTTCTTGTTGCAGAGCACGGGCTCTAGGTGCATGGGCTTCAGTGGTCGTGGCACACAGTCTCAGTAGTTGTGGCTTGTGGGCTCTAGAGCACAGGCTCAGTAGTTGTGGTGCATGGGCTTAGGTGCTCTGCAGCATGTAGGATCTTCCCAGACCAGGGCTCGAACCAGTGTCCCCTGCATCGGCAGGCGGATTCTTAACCACTGTGCCACCACAGAGGCCCTGTGCTGTCTATTCTTGATTGTTTATTTCACCATAAGAATTTTACATTCAACTGTCTCTTTCCAGAGAAAAACGTGTTGGATTTTTTGGTGGGAATGTGTTAGAAGCATAAATTAACTTTCGGAGTGCTGACATCTTTATAACGTCGAGGTTTTCTATCCAAGAACGTGTTCTCTGTCTTTGTTCAGATCTATTTTTTGTGTCCTTCAGAAATGCTTTCCAAGGTTTCCTTTATACCTTTTGTAAATTTCTTACTAAGTTTATACCTAAGTAACAGACAAGAGAAAAAAATCAGTACTAGAAGAATTGGAAAGGACCCTGTAAAACCATCTTTATTTATAGATGATAAGATTATATCCCTTAAAACACAAGAGAATCAACTGCAACAAATAGTAAGAGAATCCAGTGATATGGCAGGGTATCAAATTAACAAATAAAAATCAGTAGTTTTCATGTATACTTCAACAACCGAGTAGAAGATATAAGGAAAAGGAAACCACATTTATAGTCATAACAATATAGATAAAATACTATTCTGGACATGGGCTCATGGAGCTTATAATTTAGTGGGAACTGGAGTCCCTGAGGTTTTGCAAACAAGCAAATATCTTTTTTTAAAAACCTTTATATTTAGTTGATAGTTGGCTGTGTATACAATTCTTGAGCCATACTGTCTTTCCTAGAGGTTTTGTAGACAGTTCCCTGAAGACTTTAGATAGTCCTCTGCTGCCTCTTGGCTTTGAATTGTTGCTTGGAGAAATCTGAAGCCTGATTGTTTTCCCTCATAGGTGACTTGATTTATTTGCCTAGATGCCCATAGGTTTGTTTTTCTTGAAAGCTTTAGAACTTTATGAGGCTTATTGATCAGTCAGTATCAGTTTTTCCTGTAAGCTTGTATATTCATGTTTTTTGATTCTTGTAGTGTGGTATAGATCTGAATACTGGTTCCTTTTATAACTACATTCCTCATCTTTTTTTTTTTTGTGGTACACGGGCCTCTCACTGTTGTGGCCTCTCCCATTGCGGAACACAGGCTCCGGATGCACAGGCTCAGCGGCCATGGCTTATGGGCCTAGCCGCTCCGTGGCATGTGGGATCTTCCCAGACTGGGGCACGAACCCATGTACCCTGCATCGGCAGGCAGACTCTCAACCACTGCGCCACCAGGGAAGCCCCATTCCTCATCTTTGAATAAGGTTATTTCCTGCTGGACCCACTATTTACAGAAGGAGAGTGCTGGAGATTGTCTAGAAAAATACTCTTGAGCTAGTAGGAAGCCTCTGTTGCTCTGTTGACTTCCTCTGTCATACAAGTTTTGGTGTTAAGAGTTGGTTTGCCCTTTACTTCTTCTGAATCAGAGATTATTAATTGCATGCTTCCTCTAGCACTCAGTATCTCTTCTACCCTCCTATGCCAGCATCCTGCTTATACAAGAATAATGGCTATTTGCATCTCCTTGTATAGCTCTGCCTTCCCTACCATTTGACAGGGCCAGAAGAAGACCATTATGTCCCTGCCACCATGCAGTCTTAACACATCTGGATTCCACTGTTGTAAAAAATGACTCATTCATTCTGTCCACAGGGTGTTCCATCTGTTTTGGAGAACTCTGTTCACCATGCTTTCTGTCTAAGATAAGAAAGAACAGCCGATGTCTGGATTTCTTCCCTACCTGGTTCAGTGTACCCTCTGGTCTTTCCTTATACTCTGGAATTGGAGTTTAGCTGTCTTTTAGTTTTATTGAGGATATATTTTCTTTTTTGTTTTTTCTTCGTGTTTGCAGAGAGGAGAGAACACAGAGGTGTTTAATTCCACCATATTGAAACAGGAATTCCTCTTCTATATTTGATCCTGTGGATCACCCTTCCTGAAAATGTCTTCTTTTCTCTAAAGGATTCTGATTTCTCCTCAGTTCCTGTTTATTTTTTCTTATTCCTTTATGATCTGTGTTTTACATGACTCCTTTTCTCCAGCCCTTACTGAGCATTATCCAAATGACTCCTTTTTCCTTTATGTACCTTCATGATATAGATGTATTCATGCCTTCAAATCAGTATATAACTCCAGGCTTTAAATTAATCCTCTGTTTTTCAGCCCCACTCTTATCCCTGCCTTTTAAGTACCTAAATCCTCCAATTTTTGAGCTTTTCTAGTGTTTTGTTGTCAAATCACTTTGTTGTTGGACGTTTGCATCTTCGTAGCTCAAAACTTGAATTTCTTATCTAAGCTATCAGTTGACAGTTTTCTTACCCTTTTGCCTTCCAGTATTTTGTTGAAATGTCTTGTTTACCCTTATTTTTACTCCTATTTCCTTTGTTCTAATGGGTTTAAATCTTTATTTTTTACTGTCATTTCAATGGAATTTTAAGAAGTGGGAGAAATAAAAATATACATTCGATCTGTTTTGTTTAACCACAAGTGTTAATTTTATCCTCTAGTCATTTGACTTGCTATCCAGTCATTTATGTGTTTGCCCTTTCATCTTAATTATTCTATTCATTTTACTGATATCTGCATTGTATGTTTTTTAAATCAATCAGAGCAGCTTGGGCCTATTAATGGCAGTTTTCTCTCCATAATATTATCTATAGGAGTTAACTTCTCAAATCTTAGAAACTAGGGACATTTGCACTTTGGATTTCTTTCATATTGGGAGACTAGAGCCAATATCTAAGATCAACCCCACTTTGACAAATTTCTGAAATGTTATCAATAATGCAGTAGGAGAAAAATTCAAAAGTTATAATTTTTGGTCCTCCATTTTAGAAGTTTGGGAAGATGATGAACAGATCAAGGAGCAGCAGGAAACACTTGTGAGGAAAGTCACATCCATCTCCAAGAAAACTCTAATTAAGGAAAATGTCATTGAATGTAAAAAAGTTGCAAAAGTATTTCCTCTGGGCTCAGACATTGTTACTTCAAGACAAAACTTCTATGAATATGACTCATTTGATAAGGGTTTTGAACATAATTTAGACTTACTTAGTTATGAGAAAGGCTGTATAAGAGAGAAAAATTATGAGTGTAATAAGTATGGGAAACCATTTTACCATTGCTCATCACATGTTGTATCCCCCTTTAAGTGTAATCAGTGTGGACAAGACTTTAATCATAAATTTGACCTCATCAGACATGAGAGAATTCATGCTGGAGAGAAACTGTATGAATGTAAGGAATGTGGAAAAGCTTTCAGTAGGAAGGAAAATCTTATTACACATCAAAAAATTCATACTGGGGAAAAACCATATAAGTGTAATGAATGTGGAAAAGCTTTCATTCAAATGTCAAACCTTATTAGACACCAGAGAATTCATACCGGAGAAAAACCTTATGCATGTAAAGATTGTTGGAAGGCCTTCAGTCAGAAATCAAATCTCATTGAACATGAGAGAATTCATACTGGAGAAAAACCCTATGAATGTAAGGAATGTGGAAAAGCCTTTAGCCAGAAGCAAAATCTTATTGAGCATGAGAAAATTCATACTGGCGAGAAACCTTATGCATGTAATGAATGTGGTAGAGCTTTTTCTCGAATGTCATCTGTTAATCTGCATATGAGAAGTCACACAGGGGAGAAACCCTATAAATGTAATAAATGTGGAAAAGCCTTCTCTCAATGCTCAGTATTTATTATACATATGAGAAGTCACACAGGGGAGAAACCCTATGTATGCAGTGAATGTGGGAAAGCCTTCTCTCAAAGTTCATCCCTTACTGTACATATGAGAAATCATACAGCTGAGAAACCCTATGAATGTAATGAATGTGGAAAAGCCTTCAGCCGGAAAGAAAATCTCATTACACATCAAAAAATTCATACTGGAGAGAAACCTTATGAATGTAATGAATGTGGGAAAGCTTTTATTCAGATGTCAAACCTCATCCGACACCAGAGAATTCATACTGGTGAAAAACCCTATGCGTGTACAGTATGTGGGAAAGCCTTTAGTCAGAAATCAAATCTCACTGAACATGAGAAAATTCATACTGGAGAGAAACCCTATCATTGTAATCAATGTGGAAAAGCTTTCAGTCAGAGACAAAATCTCCTTGAACATGAAAAAATTCATACTGGAGAGAAACCATTTAAATGTAATGAATGCGGTAAAGCCTTCTCTCGAATCTCATCCCTTACTCTTCACGTTAGAAGTCATACAGGGGAGAAACCGTATGAATGTAATAAATGTGGAAAAGCCTTCTCTCAGTGCTCATTACTTATAATACATATGAGAATTCACACCGGTGAGAAACCTTTTGAATGTAATGAATGCGGGAAAGCATTCTCTCAAAGAGCATCCCTTTCTATACATAAGAGAGGTCATACAGGTGAGAAACGCCGAGTGTACTAAATGAATAAAGGCCTTCTCTTAAATTCAATCCATGCTTTACTTAACTTTAAAATATCTTGGCATAGTCTCAAAAAATGAAAAAGGTCTTTATGAAAAAATTGTAAAGCTTTGTTGAAGGGCAAAAGACTTGAGTAAATGGAGGGAAATACGATGGATGTAGATGGAAAAACCCAATATCATAAAATGTCTTTTCTCCCCAAATTAATCTATGGACCTAATATAGTTCCAAACATCTAACAAGAATTTTCTAGGGTCTTTACCAAATGATTCTAAAATCCATATGAAATAAAAGTCTATGGATTGCTGAGACAATATTGAATAAGAACAGAGAGGACACACCTTCTACCATATACTACACGTATTATGAAGTTATGGTCATATAATAGTGTGTGGTATTAGAACATTAATGGATAAATAAAAAGGATTTACAGAATAGAATGCTTAGAAGTAAATGAATGAATATATGCAAACTTGTTATATATATATATATTAGACATGACATCGTGAATCAGTAGAAGAATGATGGTCTAGTCAATAAGTACAGTTGGGAGTATCTGAATCTCCATATTGGGGAAAATAAAATTACATACAACCTTACAACATATAAAGAAAAAGAATTCCAAAGGATTTGAACACCGAAATGTGAAAAGCCAAACTCTGAACTTCTTGAAAGGAAATAACAGGATATTGTCTATGACTTTGAGGCAGGGAAATATTTTTTAAAAGGACCCTGCCATTCCACTTCTGGATATACATCCTAAAGAAATTCATAAATATGAATAAAATATATATATATATATCTGAATTGAAAACAACATATATATTGAAGGGATAATGGATGAATAAAATGTGATATATTCAAATAATGGAATGGTATACAGCAGTTAAAAGAAATGAGCTTGGTCTGTATTGTGTAACATGGTTGCTATCTAAAATAATGTTGAGTGAAAAAAAAATCAAGATCCAGATGAAACATACCATATAATAACATTCATGTAAATTGGAGTGAAATCATTCACAAAGAATAGAATTGTTTTTATTATTGAAATATGTATGTAAAACTATTTAAAATGGATTAAAAAGGACACATACCAAATTATTGATAGTGTTGTCTCTGGCAGGAGATTAGGATTGAGGGTGTTGGTAAAAGGGGGCTTTTAGCTTTACTTGTAATTTTTATGCCTTAAAAAAAGATGGGTAGCATATAAAATAAATCTTAAAAGTTAATGATACACAATGGTGATATGGATGTCTTATCTTAATAGTGTTTTTGTACTTATTTCTCAGGATTTATGGGCTAGGGGAAGCCTATACCCAGAGAATAAAATGTTACAATGGATTCATATGCCCTATCAGGTGCTGAACTATTTTTTGAAAAATATTTCCAGAAAAGTAGTAATTAAAAGTGATAGTTCTGTTTACTATATAATATGAAGTTAACATGTTTTATCAATCCCATGATGTTTTTCCCCCCACATTTTCACATTCTGAATTTAGAACTCAGTTTTCAACCAAGTATATCTTAGATTCAAGGAAGTATATAATTATTTATGAAAAATTTGAAAATCAGAGGGCAGTGTGACAAATCAAATGTGATTTTATTTACTATTTTAGGGCATCATCAAGGTCTAATGATACCTACTCTCTTAATGTGTCTTGCTGACGTCTTTTGAATTTTCTGGTCGATTTACGACCCCAGGATTTTTTTTGATGGCAGGTGTCATTTACAGGCCTGCAATTATGTTGAATATTAAGTGACCATTAGCGCTGGGTTTAAAGCTGCTGTTGTGTGAAACGGCCAGAAGGCGGCAGCATTTCTCCTTACCAAATCTGGTTACTAGGGCAACAGAGCCATAATGGAAGTTGTGCTGTAAGTTGTAAATTAGGACGGAAAGTGCCAGGAAAAGCCCCTTAAGATTATGTCTCATTACTTCTTGTTCGTTTTTTAATTTAATTTTTATTTTTTATCACAGCCAATTTGATTACAATGTTTTGTTTGTTCTAGGTGTGCAAGATGTGGTTCTTTGCTATTTTAGGGCGTCATCAAGGTCTAATGATCCCTACTCTCTCAATGTGTCTTGTATTATTTGGCAACTGACTTGTTGGATTCATAGCTAATAAGTTAGTAATATGCTTAGAGTCATTGTGGAGAAAAAAAGATTTTCCTGAGAAATTAACTCTACAATATTAGTCTTGCACTGTAAGTTTCCATACAACCAGCATAGGCATTAATATCATTGTTAATTATTACAATATTTTGAAACAAGAAAGCCTTTTATAGGCCATTTAAAAATATTTATTTATTTACTTGGCTGCATCGGGTCTTAGTTGCGACACACAGGATCTTCATTGAGGCATGTGGCATCTTTTGTTGCAGTGAGCGGGCTCCAGTGCACATGGGCTCTCTAGTTGTGGCATGCGGGGTCTCTAGTTGTGGCACACAGGCTCTAGAGTGCGTGCTTAGTAGTTGCGGTGCGCACCTTGTGGGATCTTAGTTCCCCGACCAGGGATTGAACCGAACCCACGTCCCCTGCATTGGAAGGCAGATTCTTAACCACTGGACCACCAGTCCCAAGAAAGACTTTTATTTTTTTGAGGTGGCCATAAGCAATTATGTAAAATTGCTTCACTCTTCTACAACCCTTGTTTTATGTACCTATCTAGTTTTGGTTGGAAGCAGTGGTGGTCTAAGACCCTGAGCAGTAATAAGAGTTTCGCTCAAAGGATCTTATTCTCTGTAACAATACATGAATCACCCCTTCAGGTACTTTTTTTTTTAATTATACCACCTCTACAATATTACTTGACATGCAGAAAACCATTAGTGCCTTTTTAAAAACATGATTAGGATTGGCGATGTTGTTCAAAAGGAATCTTTAGCTTTGAATGTTTGAATGTCAGCCACATTTATTTTAAAGCTGATTTCACAAAACTAAATCTTTCTCAAACTAAATTTATGAAGTACAAGCATGAGTAATGTCAATTTTACTTTTATTAGCTATTTCTGAAGACTGACAGTGACTTATAATTGTAAATAGCAGGTGCTGATTTTTATGAAGTCAATTTACCAAAACTTAAGTATCTAAATGAGTGTTGTAATTTCATAATCTCTTCTTTCATAGATTTTGTGCTAAGTCCAATTTTGCCAGCACACTTTTTTGTAGACTTCTTTTTTAAAAAAATAGTTTTCAAAGTTCATGTATTATATACATAACAAGATCTGTATATTTTTAGTTGCAAAACTTTTTTTTGGGGTCTAAACTTTCATTTTTCACTCTTGATTTTCTTCTTTTTAAAAATAATTAATTAATTTTTATTTTTGGCTGCGTTGGGTCTTTGTTGCTGCGTGCCAGCTTTCTCTAGTTGGGGCAACCAGGGGCTACTCTTCATTGCAGTGCACAGGCTTCTTATTGCGGTGGTTCTCTTGCTGCAGAGCACGGGCTCTAGGCGCGCGGACTTCAGTAGTTGTGGCACATGGGCTCAGTAGTTGTGGCTCGCAGCCTCTAGAGTACAGGCTCAGTAGTTGTGGCACACAGGCTTAGTTGCTCCACAGCATGTGGGATCTTCTCGGAGCTGGGCTCGAACCTGTGTCCCCTGCATTGGCAGGTGCGTTCTTAACCACTGTGCCACCAGGGAAGTCTCCTGATTTTCTCCTTCATGTTTTTTATTTTCATTTTTGTTTGTTCGTTTTGTGCTGCATCATGCAGCTTGCGAGATCTTAGTTCCCCGGCAGTGAAAGCACAGAGTCCTAACCACTGGACTGCCAGGGAATTCCCAATTCTTCATGTTTCTTTATTTGGCTCATATCTCATTTAAATCTTCTGCCCCTTTACATAGCTTTGGAGTCAACAGAAAATTTTAAAATTTCACCTGCAGTCCATAAGGCTACCTTAGGGGCCTCTTTTAGCCTCTCCCACTAAGAGTGGCTGTGCTTATTGGGTGAGATAAAGTGCCTGAGAGTAAACCTGAATCTCAAGTCTAGGAAGGCTGTTCTGCTGACTATATGTCAACAAGAAAGTGATCTGGTCTCTAAGTTTTTTCCCTGTCCTAAGGAATAGAAATAAGGTCTAAGTGACTGAGATAACATCTGAAAAAAAATCATTAATCAAATTACGATAAATCCCTCTCCACTTGGACGCATGTGAACTGCTGCCTGGAGAATTTCCATTCTAGGTTTCAGACTTGATTTGAAGTTTGCTGATATGAAAGATGAGGAAAAGAGAGATAAAGGATAGCTCTTACATTTTTGTGGAGAGCAACAGCTGGATGGTCGCCATTTGCTAAAAATGCAGCAGACTAGGGAGAAACATTTTGGGGTAAAGATTGGAGGATGGAATCGAGTTCTATTGTGGACATTCTTTTACCTTGTATCTGCCAGAAGCAGACCTTAAGATGAGAATTCCTATGCAAGTGGCTTATTAAGGAAGTTCTCCCAGTAAGAATGGTAAGGGCATGAAGAAGCAGGACAGTAAAGTGGAAGTTAAGGGTGTGATCTCAGCTGTAGTCCTGCCATGGGTCGTTTCAGCCCGATCACTAAGGAAACTCTAGAATGTAAGTTATGCCTTAGACTTGTCAAGATTCCCCCCTCATTGTACTGCCAGCTGCTGAGGATCTTGACTGCTGACAACTCACAGCTAAATTCCTCTATAGGAGTTGCTCTTGCACAAAGAGAGCTGGGTCGTGCACGGTTAACACTGCCTCCCCAAGGGCAATTTAGAGCAAGTCCAAAGAGCCAATCCAGAGCTCCCCAACAGATTGCAACCCTATCACAGATCAACTTAACCTTCCACCCAATCTGCTTCCTCTCAGATTCTGTTTCCCAGGCAACCTGACCTAAGACAGGCAGACATTTTACAACAGCAAATCTCAAACTGAAATAAAAATTTTAAATTCATTTAAAAATGAATAAACTCATCACATGTTAACATGATAACATTTTATGAATAGTAATTATTTTCCAAAACAAAAATAATGAGAGTGGCATCATTATATAATTTTTTAGATACCTTTAATAGTTTAATGGAAGACAGCTGGTTTCTCCTATCTGCATTCATTCTGTAGCAATGTCACATGTTATATAGACTGGGAGACTCTACACTCATGAGAGGATGAAAGTGAAAAAGGAAAATAAAGTCTTGGAATTACTATGGAAATATTTTGACCTAAGGGACCCCTAGGGATTCTCCAACCACTCTTTAAGAATTGCTGTTTTGACATCTGCCCTGGTTTCTTCAAAAACTCTTTGTTAGTGGACTAAAAAGTTGTGAAGGGAGGGGAACTGAGGAGAGGTGTTGGCATGCTATTTAAATATATAAGTGGTCCTAGATAGAGGATTTGAGAAACAAGAATAGTGGGCAAAGAAAATGTTAAAATGTGAATAAATAGAACAAATATTGACAGTGGAACAGAATAACAGAATTGACTTATGGCATTAAAAACGACAGTGAAATTACTGGAAAATACTGGCATATAATTCACAGGATTGGTGTGGGTTTGATTTAAAGTATTTTAGGTCCCTTTATTGTTAAAGCTAATGTTTTGAGATACAGATTTGGAATGTAAGAGACCTCAAATAACAGTGCCTTAAAATAAAATTAAAACCTGATTTTTTTAATCCTTACTTTAATAGTCTGAAGTTAGGTAGTACAGAACTGGTACGACTTCTCTTTCTTGTTTTCCAGCACTCCTAGGGTGGTGACCTTATTCACACAGCCCAAGATGGCACACTATCATATTCACATCCCAAGGAACCAAGTGGAAAAGGGGGCAGAGAGGCACATCAGTTTACTCTAAGGACAGGTATCTAAAGTTGGAGACATTACTTTCCTTCACATTTTACTGGCTAGCACTTAGTAACAAGAACAGAAATAGCTGCAGAGCCAGCTGGGAAATTACAAAGACATAACATCCAGCACTGATGATTATGCAAGTAAGTGAATGGTAATGATGT
This sequence comes from Delphinapterus leucas, assembly GCF_059928025.1. Lineage (NCBI taxonomy): Eukaryota > Metazoa > Chordata > Mammalia > Artiodactyla > Monodontidae > Delphinapterus > Delphinapterus leucas. The sequence continues at coordinate 15,210,334 of NC_143148.1, forward strand.
GAAATGTATGACTCTTTTGGAAATTAAAGTTTTCATACTGATTAAAAAATTCAGGATTTCTGGTTTCAGCTCTGATATTTAAGGAGCTTGGAAGTCATTGCTCCCATCCTTACAACAAGGAAAAAAAAACCTGAACAAACTGAAAGTCAATGACTTCCCCCCGCCTCTGAACTCTGGGAACCAACAATTATTACTATTATTTTTTTAAGATTTTTTTTTTTTTTTTTTGCGGTACGCGGGCCTCTCACTGTTGTGGCCTCTCCCGTTGTGGAGTACAGGCTCAGGACGCGCAGGCCCAGTGGCCATGGCTCACGGGCCCAGCCGCTCCGTGGCATGTGGGATCTTCCTGGACCAGGGCATGAACCCGTGTCCCCTGCATTGGCAGGTGGACTCTCAACAACTGCGCCACCAGGGAAGCCCTAAAGATTTTTTTTAAGGGAAGTTTTCAGTTAACAGGAAAACTGAGGGAAAGGTACAGTGATTTCCCATATGCCCCCTGCCCCCACACATGCCTAGCCACCCCATTACTAACATCCCCCACCAGAGTGGTACATTTGTTACAATTGATGGACCTACTTTGACACATCATAATCACCCAAAGTTCATAGTTAACATCAGGGTTCACTCTTGGTGTTGTACATTCTATGGGTTTGGACAAATGTATCCACATATATCCACCATTATAGTATCATACAGAATATTTTCACTGCCCTTAAAATCCTTTCTGCTATTCATTCTTCCCTCACCCCAACCCTTGGCAACCACTGATCTTTTTGTCTGCATAGTCTTGCCTTTTCCATATAGTTGGAATCATATAGTATGTAGCCTTTTCAGATTGGCTTCTTTTACTTAATAATATGCATTTAAAGTTCCTCCATGTCTTTTCATGGCTTAATAGCTTATTTCTTTTCAGCACTGAATTGTCTGGATATGCCACAGTTTATTCATTCACCTGCTGAAGGACATCTTGGTTGCTTCCAGGCTTAGGCATGTATGGATAAAGCTGCTGTAAACATCCGTGTGCAGGTTTTTGTGCAGACAGAAGTGTTCATCTCTTTTGGGTAAATATCAATACCAAGGAGTGTAATTGCTGGAATATTTGATTAGAGTATGTTTAGTTTTATAAGAAACTACCAAACTCTCTTCCAAAGTGGCTGTATTGGCTTCCCTGGTGGCACAGTGGTTAAGAATCCTCCTGCCAATTCAGGGGACACGGGTTCGATCCCTGGTCCAGGAAGATCCCACATGCCATGGAGCAACTAAGCCCGTGTGCCACAACTACTGAGCTTGCGCCCTAGAGCCTGCGAGCCACAACCACCGAAGCCCATACACCTGGAGCCCGTGCTTTGCAACAGGAGAAGCCACTGCAGTGAGAAGCCCAAGCACCGCAACAAAGAGTAGCCCCTGCTCACTGCAACTAGAGAAAGCCTGTGCACAGCAACACAGCCAAAAATAAATAAATAAATTCATTAAAAAAAAAAAAGTGGCTGTATCATTTTGCATCCCAACAATGAATGAGAGTTCCTGTTGCTCCACATCCTTGTCAGTGTTTGGTGTTGTCAACTTTCCAAATTTTGGCCATTCTAATAGGTATGTATAGTTGGTATCTCATGGTTGTTTTAATATTAATTTCCCTGCTGACATGATATGGAGAATTTTTTAAATTTCATTGAAGTATAGTTGATTTACAGTGTTGTGTTCATTTCTGCTATACAGCAAAGTGACTCAGTTATATATATATATTGCTTTTCATATTCTTTTCCATTATGGTTTGTCACAGGATATTGAATATAGTTGTCTGTGCTATACAGTAGGACCTTGTTGTTTATCCATTCTATATATAATAGTTTGCCTCTGCTAATCCCAAACTCCCATTCCTTCCCTCCCTTACCTCTCCTCCCCCTTGGCAACCACCAGTCTGTTCTCTGTATCTGTGAGTCTGTTTTTGTTTTGTAGATATGTCGATTTGAATCATATTTTAGATTCCACATATAAGTGATATCATATGGTATTTGTCTTTCTCTTTCTGACTTACTTCATGAAAACAATGACTTTTCTTAAACCCATCAGAGAATTGAGGTCACAGGGAAAACCACCACTCTGAATTGTGGAGAGATGGAAAAATATAGACAACAGCCAAAATCAGCTTACCCGGAGCAAAAGCCACAGGAGCCATAAACTGTTAAGAACACTTAAATGATAGTTTTGATGAATTGCTGAAAGGTGAGTGTGGATTAGCTTGAGTGTGAGAAGCTCTGGGGGCCCAGCCTTAGGGAACCCCCACACTTTCATGTGTTTTATCTCTTGAGAACCCACCAGGTTCTCAAGGTAAAGATCTAAGAAACACCCTCCCCTCATTTTTGGGACTAGGAAAGGGCAGGCTTTTTGAAATACACTTAGAGTGTTCTACATAATAAATTCCTGCTCTCCTAGGCAAATGGTATTACCAGAGCCCTATCCCCTGGCGGGAAGGGCAGCTAGCCAGTGCCAGCCCCCTTTAACCTTCCTGTCTCACTGAAACAGAGAAGGGAAAAAAAGGCTGAAAAATACTTCCAAAATATTATAAGAGTATAGAATGCTTCCCCTCCCCCACACCTTAGCACCACATTGATAGGGCTCCTGTATAATAACAGTGGATTGCAATGGAAAGAGCCACAGGATACAGACTTGATTTAAGAAGGAGATCTTAGGGAAACCCAAAGACAACAGAGGAGGAAGAAACGATGACACCAGAGAAAACTGAAGCCTCTGTCACTTACAGCTGTAGCAAACATTAAACATGGTCCAGCTACTGGCCAGATTTACATAAAATCTCACACTAAGGTATATTACTTCCGTTTATATTACCCAATACATCATATCCAGTTTTCAACAAACAATTACAAGCTATGCTAAAAGGCAAGAAAAAACTGAAGCAAGCATTAGAACCAGGCTCGGATATGACCCAGGTTTTGGAATTATCAGGTAGGAAATTCAAAATAACTGTGATTAATATGCTAAAGGACTCTAATGGAAAATGTAGGCACTATGCAAGACAGTTGGGTGTGTAAGAAAATAGATGAAAACTCTAAGAAAAGATCAAAAGAGAATGCTAGAAATCAAAAAATACCTTTGATAAGTTCATCAGTAGAATGAATATGGTCAAAGAATCGATGAGCTTGGAGCTATGTCAGTAGAAATTTGCCAAACTGAAATGTAAAGAGAAAAAACTGGTTTAAAAACAACTCCAAAACAAAACAAAACAAAAAGCCAGAACAAAATATCCAAGAACTTTGGATAAATAACAAAAGTGTTACATACATGTAATTAAGATGCCAGAAGGAGGAGAAAAAGATAAAGGAGAAATATTTGAAATAATAATGGAGGAGAGTTTTCCAAAATTAATAACACCAAATGACAGATCCAGGAGGCTCAGGAAATACCAAGCAGGTGAAATACCAAGAAATCTACACATATGTACAGTTGATCCTTGAACAATGCAGGGATTAGGGGTGCTGACCCTCAGAACAGTCAAAAATCCACAAACTGCTATCTCTGTCTCAAAAACAAAGGAATTGATAAATGACTCACCCAAGGACAGGAGGCTGAAACAGTTTGGATAGAATCAGGACTCAAACCCTAGTTCTTTTGATCCCACATATTGTGATTTCTAATTGAATACAAACCTTTCCCCGCACATAAAATTCTGTAAAATGAAAATATACGTACTGTATTTATTGAAAGTAATCCATGTATAAGTGCACCCACGCAGTTCAAACCCGTGTTCAAGCAGCAACTGTATATCATATTGAAACTGGAGAAAACCAAAGACAGAGAAAAATCTTGAAAGAAGCTAGGTTTTGTGGTGGGGGAACACCTGAAGTCTGGAGAACAAGGATAAGAATTACATTGGGCTTCTCTCTAGAAACCATGTAAGCATGAAGAGAATGGAGTGAAATATGTAAAGGGTTGGGGAAAAAAACCCTAGCATTCTACAAAGCTATAGTAATCAAAATAGTATGGTGCTGGCACAAAAACAGACACATAGATAAATGGAACAAAATAGACAGCCCAGAAGTAAACCCACACATAATCTGGTCAATTAATCTATGACATAGGAGGCAAGAATATACAATGAAGAGACAGCCTCTTCCATAAGTGATGTTGGGAAAACTGGACAGCTACATGTAAAAGGATGAAATTAGAACATTTTCTCACACCATATACAAAAATAAACTCAAAATTAATCAAAGACCTACTGTAAGACCTGAAATCGTAATACTCCTAGAAGAAAACATAGTACACTCTTTACAGGTCTTAGCAATTTTTTTTTTTTGGATCTGTCTCCTTAGGCAAGGGAAACAAGAGCAAAAATAAAACAAGTGGGACCTAATCAAACTTAAAAGCTTTTGCACAGCTAATGAAACCATCAACAAAACAAAAAAAGCAACCTACTGAATGGGAGAAGATATTTGCAAATGATATGTCTGATAAAAGGTTAATATCCAAAATATATTAGGAACTCATACAGCTCAGTAGCAAAAACAAACAAACAACCTAATAATGGCCAAAGGACCTGAATAGGCATTTTTCCAAGAAGACATACAGATGACCAACAGACACATGAAAAGATGTGCAACATTACTAATCATCAAGGAAATGCAAGTCAAAACCATTGTGAGATATTACTTCACACCTGTCAGAATGGCTACTGTCAAAAAGACAAGAAATAACAAGTGTTGGCAAGGGTGTGGAGAAAAGGGAACCCTAGTACATTATTAGTGGGAGTGTAAATTGGTATAGCCACTATGGAAAACAGTATGGAGGTTCTTCAAAACATTAAAAATAGAACTACCATATGATCCAGCAATTCCACTCCTAGTTATATACCCAAAGAAAATGAAAACACTGATTCAAAGATACATGCATTCCCATATTCACTGCAGCATTATTTACAACAGAACAAGGAAAATTATCGGGGAAAAGAGGGCATCAAATAATCATAAAGAGATCAATTGCTCAAGAAGTCATAATAATCATTAAAGTGTATAGACCTAAGAGCAGAGCATCAAAATGCATGAGGCAAAAACTGATTGAACTATATTCATAATAGCCAAAAGGTAGAAATAATGAAAATGTCCACTACCAGATGAATGGATAAACAAAATATGCAGGGGCTTCCCTGGTGGGACAGTGGTTGAGAATCCGCCTGCCAATGCAGGGGATACGGGTTCAATCCCTGGTCTGGGAAGATCCCACATGCCCCGGAGGAACTAACCCCGTGTGCCACAACTACTGAGCCTGTGCTCTAGAGCCCATAAGCCACAACTACTGAGCCCGCATGCCACAACTACTGAAGCCTGCGTGCCTAGAACCCGTGCTCCACAACGAGAGAAGCCACCGCAATGAGAAACCCACACACCACAACAAAGAGTAGCCCCAAGTCGCCGCAACTAGAGAAAGCCCGCACGCAGCAACAAAGACCCAACACACCCCAAAATAAATAAGTTTTTAAAAAAATACTGTATCCATTTAACAGAATGTTATTTGGCCATAAAAAGGAATGAAGTACTGATACACGTTATAGTATAGATGAACCTCAAAAACATTATGCTACATGAAAGAAGCCAGAAGCAAAAGACCACATATTATATGATTATTCCATTTAGGTGAATTATAAAGAATAGGCAAATCCATAGAAACAGAAAGTGGATTAATGGTTTCCAGGGACACTGGGGAACGAGGGATTGGGGAGTGACTGGTTAATGGGCATGGGGTTTCCATTTGGGGTGATGAAAATTTTCTGGAATTAGTGGTGACAATTGCACACCGCTGTTAATGCACTAAATGCCACTGAATTGTACACTTTTTAAATGGATAAAATGTGAATTTTATCATCATATAAATGACTGATAGAACCGTAAGGAGACTACTACACCCCACCTTCAGTAATTGATAAGTCTATGAGGCAGAAAATCAGTAAGGACGTAGTTGAACTGAATAGCAGCATTGATCAGCTGAATTTAATTGACGCTTATAGACTGTTTCATCCAAAAACAGCTGAGTACACATTCTTCTCAACTCAGTTCAAACATTCACCAAAATAGACCACATTCTGGCCATAAAACACACCTAACACATTTTGAAGACTAGAAATCATATAAAGTATGGCCTCAGGCCACAATGAGAAATAAACTGGAAATCAATAATAAAAAGCTGAAAAAAATCACAAAATGTTTGGAGATTAAACAACAGATTTATAAATAACACATGGGTTAAAAAATTATCAAGAGAAATTCAAATATATTTTCAACCAAATGAAAATACAATTTATCAAAATTGTGGAGTGCAGTGAAATGAGTACTTGGAGAGAAATTATAGGCTTGAAGTACTATATTAGAAAAGAAGAAATATCTAAAATCAATAACTTAAGCTCCCACCTTAGCAAATGAGATAAAGAGGAGCAATTTAAACTTAAATCAAGCAGAAAGAAAGCAATAATAAAAACTAGAAATCATTGAAATTGAAAACAGGAAATTAATGGAGAAAATCAGTGGAAACAAAAGCTAATTCTTTGAAAAGATCAATAAATTGATAAAACCCTAATGAGTCTAACCAAGAAAAAAGATGACAAAACTATAAATCTCTTAGAAAAAATATTTAGGGGACAACTGACATTGGATTCGTAATGATTTCTTGGCTATGACACCAAAAGCACAGACAATGAAAGAAAAAGTAGATATATTGGACTTAATCAAAATAAAAAACTGTGCATAAAAGTATACTATCAAGAGAGCAAAAAGACAACTCACAGAATGGGAGAAAAAATCATATTTCTAATAAGTGATTAACATCCAGAATATATGAAGAATTCCTAACAAGTAACAATCCAGTTCAAAAATTGACAAGTGCCTTTTATAGACATTTTTCCAGTGAAGATACACAGATGGTTAACAAGCACATGAAAAGATACTCAACTTCAATTGTCATTATGAAAATGAAAAATCAAGACCATAATGAGATATGACTCCACACCCTCTAGGATGACTATTATTTTTTAAATGGAAAATAATAAGCTTTGGCAAGGATGTGAAGAAATTGGAACCCTTGTGAATTGTTGGTGGGAAAGTAAAATAGTGCAACTGCTGAGGAAAACTGTTTGGCATTTCTTCAAAAAAGTTAAACTTAGAGGGCTTCCCTGGTGGCGCAGTGGTTGAGAGTCCGCCTGCCGATGCAGGGGACACGGATTCGTGCCCCGGTCCGGGAAGATCCCACGTGCCGCGGAGCGGCTGGGCCCGTGAGCCGTGGCCACTGAGCCTGCGCGTCCAGAGCCTGTGCTCTGCAACGGGAGAGGCCACAACAGTGAGAGGCCCATGTACCGCAAAAAAGTTAAACTTAGAATTACCATATGATTCTGTATTTCTACACCTAAGTATATATCCAAAAGAATTGAAAGCAGGAATTCAAATTGATATTTGTAAACCAATGTTCATAACAGCATATTGACAATAGCCCCAAAATGGCCATCAGTGGATGAATGGGTAACCAAAATGTGGTATATATATACAATAGAATATTATTCAGCCATGCAAAAGAATGAAATTCTGATATACACTACAATATAGATGTAACTTGAAAACAGTGGTGAATTTTGTCCTGAAAAACAGTTACCTTGGCTGGATTATTTTTTAATAAGAATCTTGATAGATGGAATTTTTTTGATATTTATTTTATTTATTTATTTGGTTGCACTGGGTCTTAGTTGCAGCAGGTGGGCTTCTTAGTTGTGGCTCACTGGCTTCTTTGTTGCAGCTCACCAGCTTCTTAGTTGTGGCAGTCAGGCTCCTTAGTTGTGGCTCATGGGCTCCTTAGTTGTGGCATGCAAACTCTCAGTTTGGGCATGCATGTGGGATCTAGTTCCCTGACCAGGGATTGAACCCAGGCCCCTTGTATTGGGAGCATGGAGTCTTAACCACTGTGCCACCAGGGAATCCCTTGGCTGGATTTAAAATACAATCTGTCTCCCCTGAATAAGCAGTAACTGAAATATCTGCTCCATTTTTCCAGTCTTCTAGTTGTTGATTTCCCTAGGCTCTTTGGAGTTTCCTTTTACTTGTAAGTTTCAGGCATCAGTCAAAGATTTGGGCAGAATTTGTATGTAGATCGTGAGTCTCTTTCTCTGTAGCTCCCTCCTTACTAGAATTTAACTCTTCATTATTAAACCATTTCATGAAACTTCAAACGTCATCCTCCAACTTCTCAAGCCAGTATGATTGTGGCTTTCTACTTGTGTTTAGCTACCTCGTGCCACAGAGGCTGTAAAGTGCTCTTAGGTGATAATCTATATAAATGTTAATGTGTCACAGTGCACTTTTTGTTTTTCAAGGTTCAACTCCCCTTCAATTTTTGCCTACTTTTATTTGTTCCTCAATGCCTTCACTTTGTGTGTGTGTGTCTGTGTGTGTGTGTAAAAACATAGTCCAGAGTTTATTATCTTTGTGTGGATTAGTCTGAAATAAGCAAGTCTGCCACTACTGAAAGTGGAACTAGACAATGACATTTGAGCAAAGAACTGAAGGAGGTGTGGGAATGAGTCATGGAAAATTTTGAATAAAGAACATTTAGCTTTAGAGAACAGAAATTTCAAAGACCCTGCAGAGAGCATACGTGACATGTTCAAGGAATGGTAAGAAGCAGGACATTATGGTCAGAGAAAAGAGAGGTAAGAAGGGACTAGTAAGTGATGAAGTTTAGAAAGAGATTGAAGGCCAGATTAAGTTGTGTCTTGAAGATGAGTCTAGGAAGGGATTGGCTTTTGTTTTGTAAGGAGTGGGAAACCATTGGAAGGCCATAAGTAGAGGACTAACACAATATGACTTATGTTTTAAAGGGATTGTCTTATAGGACCTATTAATATTAGAGGGCAGAGGAGCTAATGTGGAACCAGAGATACAAATTGAGAGGCTCAAGGTAATAAGGGCTTGGATCTGGGTGATAATGGTTGATGTATTGAGAAGTAGTCAGTTTTTTGAGATATTTTCAAGGTAGAGCTATAAAGATTGGCTGATAGATTTGGTGTGGCTCATTAGAGAAAGAGAAAAATCAAGATGATGCCCAGATTTTTGACCTGATCAACTTAAAAGATGCAATTTCTATCTGTTGACATGGAAAAGCTACAGGACAAGCTTGTTTGAGTGTCTGGATGGACAGGTTGCTAGGGAGAGGCCTAGATTTCCAAGCACAGAAGTCTACTAGACAACTAGATATGTGGATCTGGAATCCAGGAGGGACGTCTGACTAGAGATATACTTTCATGGGTTGTTAGAATATTAATTGTCTTTAAAGCTATGAGACTGGATGACAAGAGATCTAAGGACTGATCTTTGGGGGGACCTCTATCATTTAGAGGGCAGAGAAACGAAAAGCAAGCAGCATAGGAGGTAAGAAAGTGGAGCCAGGGAGTTAGAACAAAAACCTAGGGAGGAAAAGGTATTGGGAGCAAAGTGAAGAAAGAGTTTTTAAAAGGAGGGAATGATGAACTTTATCAAATTTTGCTAATTGGCCAAGTAAAAAGACTGGGGGACTTCCCTGGTGGTGCAGTGGTTAAGACTCTGCACTCCCAATGTGGGGGGCCCGGGCTCAATCCCTGGTCAGGGAACTAGTTCCCACACTCATGCTGCAACTAAGAGTTCACATGCCACAACTAAGGAGCCCTCAAGCTACAACTAAAGGAGTCCGCCTGCCTCAACTAAGACCTTGTGCAACCAAATAAATAAATAAATATTTTTTAAAAAGAAGAAGATGGGATACTGACCACTGAATTCTTTAGCAACAGTAAAGTTATTGGTGACCATGACAAGATTAGTTTCAGTAAAGTGGTGGTAAGTAAAACTCTGAAAGTAGATAGAATATGTAGTTAAAATGACTATAGTGATGGGAGATTTTACAGTCTCTCTAATTGACTGATCAAGCAGACAAAATGTTTTTAGGCTTATAGATAATCTAAGCAGCACAATTAACAAATTTGACCTGCTGGACATATCTAGAGCATGCATCTGACAACTTCAGAATATACATTCTTTCCAAGCAAACATGGAACATTTATAGAAGTTGACCATAAAGAAACTATCAAGCAAATATCAGTAGATTAATATCTTAAGCTGCAATCTCATCACACTGCAGTTAAACCAGATATCAGTTACAAAAAGCCTGGAACCTTTCAGTATATCAGAAAGCAAGAAAGTTATCAGATTACTGGGGTCATTTCAAAGGACACAGGAGCCAACTTGAAGGGACTTTCACTGGCCAAAGATCATTTTAACAAGGAAAAGATTAATGACTACAGAGGACTGAAATATAACAATTGGTGAAAATCCATAGGATCAAATTATGCTGGAAAAATAGCAAGAAATCAAAACTTATTTTTCACCAGTGGCTGGTGCACCAACTCCTTATATTGAAAATGTGATAATTAAAGAGTTCTCTGTATGAACTGTATTTCGTAGTACACAAATAGTCCTAATAGTGGTTGCAAATAGCTAAGTAGTTTAAAAAGAAAAGTCTGTACAGAGTAATTCTAGTTAATAAGTCTAAGAAGTATGCTAGAAAAAAAGTATGCTAGAATTAGAAAAATCAACATTTTACAACCTTAAATGAAATAACTGATTCAAGGAATCATCATCAATCTATGCTAAAACCCTAAATAAATGGTTGATTGAGAAGTGGATATTTTTAGGATTTCAAAGTGTCACCCTACATAAAAGTCAACTTAACTTTAAAGTGGAAAGATCACTGGTCAATCTCAGACTCAAAGTAGGACAACTAAATACTAGGTACTGATTGGTGTTATACAATACAAAGACAGGGCCAGTAATGTTTCATTGGAATCTAATTGAACATTTAACTTATACTTTACATAAAGAGTAGAGGAAAAGTTAAGTAATGCCAAAAAGAAGCAATCAGGCAAATCCCAAATGTTGCATATTCTGTTGGACAATTGATCTATTCAGTTTCAGTAAGTCAATGGCATGAAAACAAAGGAACATTCTAGATTAAAAGAGATTTGAACCTCAAAATTCAGACAATTTAAATCCAATAAAAGTAAACCAAATTTTAAAATAAATAAATAAATAAATAGACTTGAGAGACATAACAGCCAAACACAATGTGTAGACTCTGTTTAGATCTTTTTTATTATTATTATTTATTTATTTTTGGCTGCATTGGGTTTTCGTTGCTGTGCGCGGGCTTTCTAGCTGCGGAGAGCGGGGGCTACTCTTTGTCGCGGTGCACGGGCTTCTCATTGCAGTGGCTTCTCTTGTTGCAGAGCATGGGTTCTAGGCACACAGGCTTCAGTAGTTGTGGCACGCGGGCTCTAGAGCGCAGGCTCAGTAGTTGTGGCGCATGTGCTTAGTTGCTCTGCGGCATGTGGGATCTTCCTGGACCAGGGATCGAACCCGCTTCCCCCGCATTGGCAGACGGATTCTTAACCACTCTGCCACCAGGGAAGTCCATGTTTAGATCGTTTTTTGATGAAACCAGTGGCAAAAGGATATTTGGGAGTATAGTGGTATCTTATTGCAGTACCTTTTTGTATATTATTGGCCAGTTAGATTTGCTAAATGCCTGTTGTAGTCTATTGCCCATATATTTATTGAATTGTCCATCCTTATTAATTTGTGGATATATATTCTGGATATGTATCCTTTGTCAGATGTACACATTATCTTCTCCCAGTGGCTTGGTTTTTGACTCTCTTAATGATATTTCTTAATGAACAGAATTTCTTAAATTTGAGTGACATCAATATTTTTTCTTTTATGATTAGTGCTTTCTGTGTCCAATTTTAAAAATCTTTGCCTATAGGAGTATCATAGATATATTTCCCTTTAGTTTATTCTAGAGACCTTAATGTTTTATCTTCCACACTTAATTGTATTATCAATTTTGAATTATTATATATAGTTTGAATTAAGGATCAAGGTTTATTTTTTTTCCTCACATGAATATCCAATTGATCAAGCACTATGAATTGAAAAGACCATTCTTTACCCATTGAATTTCAATGGCTTCTTTTTCATAAATCAGGTATCTAAATATGCTCAGTCTGTTTCTGGACTTTCTATTCTGTTCTATTGATCTATTTATTTATCCTTGCACCAAACCACAGTCTTATTGGCTGTGACTTTAGCACAAGTCTTGGTAGATGGTAATTAAGTCCTTCAGCTTCTTCATATTTTCTTGGTTATAATAGAGCCTTTGCATTTCCATATCATTTTGGAATTAGCCTGCCAATTTCCACAAAAATTGTGCTGAGATTTTGATTGAGACTACATTGAATTTATAGATCAATTTGAATGAAAATTGACATAGTAACAACAATCTTGCAGTCAATGAACATGGTATATCTGGGCCACCATTCAATCAGTATAGATGGAGACATCCTGTCAGGCCAGTGAGGAAAGAAGGGACAGTTGAATCAAAGGAGCAGGAAAAAATTGGTTTTTTATTTGGCAAAAGATGAAGTTCGGCCTTCAATAATACACAAAATCAACTCCATAAAGATGAAGGATTTTCATGTTAAACATAAAACTTTAAAACACTGGTTAAAAATATATAGTTGCATGTCTTTTAGACATTGGGGTAGGGAAATATTTCTTAAATAAAACACCAAAGAGTTGATTAACAAAGAAAGAATTAATGTATTTGGCCATTTTAAGTGGTCATTCATCAAATGATATCTTAAACCAAAAAAACAAGTTATAAATTAGGAAAAGACATTTGCCATACACATAGCTGACAAAGAATTGATATCAAGAAAACCCTATACAAATCAAGGAGAAAAGCAAAACAACCCAGTATGAATATTGACAGGAAACATAAGCATTTCAAGAAAAAAATATATGAGATCAATAAATACATTAAGAGATGTTCAATGTAATTAGGAGTAGAGGAAATGCAAGTTCAAAACCACAGCAAAATATTATTTAACACCCATTGGATCAGCAAAAGTTAGAGTCTAACAATAATGTATCAATCCAGGCCTTGCAGGAAATAGGTAGTCGTTCAAATTGGGTACATTGAGTAGAGGTAATTAAAGGAACTATTTATAAAAATGTGGATAGAGTGTAGAGAAACCACAGTATCCTGAGGCAGAGATCCATTATCACCCTAAACCTGAGAGGTGTCTGGGAAAAAGAGTACCAGAACCCCCAAATAGAGAGGGCCATGTGGAGAGGGAATGTTTGTCAAGACCTGAGAACTTTAGTTGAGGGTCACAGCCAACATCATGCTTCCGCAGGGAAGGAATGGGGAAGGGATAAATGCCTCATCCACTTTCCTTTCTCCCTCTGATCTCCTGGTAGGGCTCCCATTGAAGGAATGCAATTAGAGAAAACAAGTTACAGCTTGTCCGAAGGTAGTGCATTATCTCAATAGATTGTTCACAGTCAGTTACAGATCGCACTCCTCATTCTACTCTTCCCCCCCTTCTCACTACTGCACTTGACTAGTCTTAAAAAAAAAAGTTACAAATTAGGAATATATATTTGCTATACACATAACTGACATTGATGCCAGTCAGCCTCTCCTGCACAGAATAGGGTGAAAAATGATAGAGAATTGATCAGGAGAGGCAAAAGAAAGCTATTCAGTACAAATCCCAAATGTTGGAGAGGATGTGTTCCCAAGTTCTGTCATTCGTTGCTGGTAGTAACATAAATTAGTGAGCCATTTGTGAAGAGTTTGGCAGTTTAGTTTTTTGGGTTTTTTTTGCGGTACACGGGCCTCTCACTGTTGTGGCCTCTCTCGTTGCGGAGCACAGGCTCCAGATGCGCAGGCTGCGGATGCGCAGGTTCAGCGGCCATGGCTCACGGGCCCAGCAGCCGCTCCGCGGCATGTGGGATCTTCCCGGACCGGAGCACCAACCCGTGTGCCCTGCATCGGCAGGCGGACTCTCAACCACTGCACCACCAGGGAAGCCCGGCAGTTTAGTTTTTATCTTCTATGGTTGAACATTTACATGCCCAGGAACTGTACTCCTAGGAGTATACCCAAGATAAGCTGTTACACATGTACACCAGGAGACACGCACAAGAATGTTCATCACTGCACCATTCTCAATAGCCAAAATATAGAAACAACCCAGATGTCCATCAACAGGAAAAAGTGCTTTACTCTCACAGTGGACTACTTATTAGATAGCAGTCAAAATGAATGAACTGCAATGACACAACGGTACAGAAAGTCTTAGTGATATAATAATATTAGAAGAAAAAGTAAATTCCAAAGATTACATATAATGAAGTAGCTTTTATTAATCAAGTAAAAAATAATTAATAATATACTTTTTAGCAAAACATATGCAGTAAAACTGCATAAAAGCAAACAAAGGGACTGATGAACACAGGATTCAGGATGGTGATTACCGGGAGAGGAAGGGGGTTGGAGAGAGTTAACATATAGTTACATATAGGCTATTATCGAGGTTATATTTATTATGCTGGGTGGTGGGTTCATGAGTGCTTATAACATTACTTAAAATAACAAACTTCATTGATCAGTTTAGAATGAACTACCATGTTGTAACGGGTGAGTCTGAGATCTTAGTGACAAACAGCAAAGAATTATTTCTCACTCATATTCATGTCCATTGTAAGTTGGCAGCTGGTCTGTTCCATGTTATCTTTATTCCAGGACCTAGATTGCAGAAGCAGCACTTATATAAAATGTGGCAGTCTCATGGCAGAGGGGAAAGAGAGATGGTGAAACCAAGCAACTACTCTTACAGCTCCTGCTGTGAACTGGCACATGTCACTTTCACACATTACGAAGCCTGATATCAATGGGCAGGAAGTATAATCCTCTTCTAAGGAGAGGCCCAGAGAAAAGTGGTAAAAAGTATGGTATAATATCAAAGTCTACCACACTAGCCAACTAAAAAACCTAATGTGGGCCCTGAATGGACAAAGGCTGTTATTAATATAACTATGTGCACCTGAGGTAAAAATATCAGACAGGGGCTTCCCTGGTGGCACAGTCGTTAAGAATCTGCCTGCCAATGCAGGGAACATGGGCTTGAGCCTTAGTCCGGGAAGATCCCACATGCCGCGGAGCAGCTGAGCCCGTGCACCACAACTACTGAACCTGCGCTCTAGAGCCCGCGAGCCACAACTACTGAGCCTGCAAGCCACAACTACTGAAGCCCGCGTACCTAGAGCCCATGCTCTGCAACAAGAGAAGCCACCGCAAGGAGAAGCCCACGCACCTCAACGAAGAGTAGCCCCTGCTCACTGCAACTAGAGAAAGCCTGCAAGCAGCAACGAAGATCCAACGCAGCCATAAATAAATAAATAAATTGAAAAATATATATACATCAGACAAAACCCAGCAAAACCAAAGACAAAGTTAGGAGACATGGATCTGGTATCTACATTTCTTCTCAGTAGAATTACATTCCTTACAATTCTGAAGTCCAAATAATGTCTTCAAAATTGACAGAAAGACTTCAAAAAGAAGCATCTCTGAAAAAAAATAAATAACCACCTACTTCCCAAGCCTGTGATTAAGATATAGTGTCTGTAAAGTCGAAGTTTTCAGATGAAATTCTGATGGAAGTTAGTTGCCTTATGATTTTCAAAGGATTTGTTGGAAGTCTCTATTTCCATTGGACTGTGTCTCAAGAATTACTAGGAAGGGTGTGTAAGGGTTTTGCTAAAGTAAGAAGGAGGGGTACTTGCTTTATTTAATCATGTTTCATTGGCCTTTCTCTTTGGATTTAGTGCAATGGGCTTCAAACTTTGCCCAAAGGTACCCGAGATTTTGGTTCATTTTTTTTGTGGGAAAATTGGATGGTTTGGGGTCCTGTAGAGGAAATGGGTTCAAGAAGATCTCTAATAAGAGAGAATTCCATGTCCTATTGATCTGCACTGGGCCTAGTGAAAAGTCCTTTCACCAGGAGTTGAATGGGAACTGGGTGTGTTGAACGAAGTTGAAATGTAGAAGGCAGAGGCCAAGATCTTTGGGGTAGATTATTTCTAACTCAGAAGTGTGGGAATAAGGGAGACAAAATACAGAGGGGAGAGAGGAAATGAAGAAAGAGTCACTGCTACTTTAAGATTGCAATAAACTTAAAGGACTTATGAAGGCTTCAGTACACTTAAAATCAAATAAATGCAGTAAAAAAACCCCACATGTAGCCTACATTAAAATTATTTTTATGTAGCTCAATAGAATTGTGTTGAATATTAAACCTGTCAAATTGAATTTTAGAGACATTTGACTATACATGGTAATTTTTATATCGTAGGTCTCATGTTTTAAAACCTACACATAGGTTTGAAATATTTGTAGGCCCTAGAATAGTCCACAGGGGTCAGGTGGTTTGCCCATCATTACTTCATCCTTTACTCTATCCCTGACTCATGTCTCTAAAACTTCCCCACCTACTTCCTTAATGACTAAAGGTCTATTAATGTCTTTTTTTCCACTCTTTCCCTTTTAAAAAATTGAGGTATAATTTACATATAATAAAATATAAAAATATTAAGTATGCATCATGTGCATATAACTGTGTGTCCCTCACCCAGATCAAGAAATAGAATATTTTCCATTCCCTCAGAAAGTTCCCTTGGCTCCTTCCCAGACAACAGCTACCATCCTCTTCTGAAGTAATCACTCTTCTGACCTCCGTTTCCGTAGATTAGTTTTGCTTGCTTTAGAACTCCATATAAGTGGAATCATACAATGTCTTTGGTATCTGCTTCATTTGCTCAGATGTGAGATTCATCTATGTTGTTGTGTGTAGCAGTTTCTTTCTTTTCATTGCTGAGTAAGGGTACCACAGTTTGTTTATCAAATCACCTGTTGGTGAATAGTTGGGTTGTTTCCAGTTTGGGACTATTACAGATAAAGCTACCATGAACATTTGTATACAAGTCTTTGTATAGATCTATGTTTCCATTTCTCTTGGATAAATACCTAGGAGTGGATTGACTGTGTTCTATAGAAGGTATATATATGAAGATTCTTAATTTTTGATACTGTTAATTCAGTCTCAGTAGTTTCATTTTCTTAGCTTGGCAACCCATGGAAATATTAGCCAGAGTGGCAATTTCAACTGATAATTTTGGACCAACAGATAGAGGTGAACATCAGCTGCACCAGGCTTTGGGCAGAGTGCCAGTGGAAAAGCCAAGGCAAAGCTTCAGCTGCTGTTTCTGGGGCATAATTAATGACTGTTTTAGTGTTCCCAGATAACCAGCTGCTAGTTCTTCTCTAACTAAATTTGACAACCAAGAGCAACATGAGCAGCCATTTTATGCAATGCTACCGATAGAGTCTCTGTTAAATGAACTTGGCAGAGAGCTATACTATGACTGCTGCCCCATCCCAAAGTTGTTTCAAGCCACATGAATTTAAATTGGCCTCAACCTTCGTGAAATTTTACTTTCTTGTTGCATGTTGGACAATACCTTTCTAAGATCTCCTGGTGTCTAGCGTGCAGGAGTGGTTCTGCTATGTCTGGGAGTTCCTTCAAGGGACAAATACTGAAGGCACAGAGTAAGTCATAAGTGTTATTTAAAATATGAGGCACTCAAACTGATCTGATCTTTAAATAAAAACAGTGAAGTGAAGGTAGACATAAGAGGTGGTTGAGCTTGCAGCAGAAGACAAATAAGGTATGTCCCATGGGCTGACTGATGCCCCCAGTGTTAGAGGTAGAAGAGGGGTACCTCTGAATAAAAGAATTTATCTTTTGCACTCTCTTAATTAGGACACTAGTTTGGTCTTTAGTTATTTGGGGACATACAAATGTTACAGGAGGAAGATTACAGCTGGCCTTGAAATTTTCATTAAGGATATAAATGAGATTTTATTTCTTTGGTCATATTGACTAGAATACAGAAAACTATCAGCTCTCTGTTCGAAAAAGACTAAGTAAATATCCCATCCCATCCTTTGTCTTTTAAAGTAGTGCTTCTCAAATTGTGGTGAAAGACAAAATCTTTTTTCTTTTCTTATTTAAAAATTTCAAACTGTTGTGGACCAAGACTTTTGGAAAATATAATAAACATAAATTTAATGAAAAATAAAAAAGACATACATAACACAGCCCCAATTTTTTTCATTTTTAGATTCAACAAACATAAAATTAGATTTTCATAAATATAATCAGAACAAACATAACAGGGAAAAAGAAAATAATATTAAACACTTCACATTGTTCATTAAAGTGTGCATAGGGGTGATACAAAATTACTGTTATACTCATAGCTTTTGTAGTTCCATAATCCTAACCAAAGAAAATATGAAGGAAATAGCAATTCTCCATACTGTGTCTATACACACACTTTGAATGAACACTGTGCATAACACGTTTTTCAGTTTCTGTGACAAATGAGCTATTTAAATTGTTGAGTAGGAACTTACCTCTTCTGTGCTACCCAACTGCCATCTGCCTGTCACTATTACCTCTATCCACAGGCCTCAGAGTGTACACTTTTTCATCTACCCTGGTAATAAACGCTCCATCCAAAGCATCACCAGCGTCTGCCACTTCCAGGAGAGTCTCACCTTGGCCCTTCCTCACAGGTTTTACCAGGGGTTACTCTCAGGAGTGATGATTTCTGTTTCTAAGGCCATGTCCTCTTATTTCCCTCCAAAGAATCTGATTTGCACGTATCTCTAGTTCTAACAGTGTGATTTTTGCCCAAGTCTTAAGCTCAGAAACATTGTCTCTTTACCCAGAATCTTCACTCTGGGCCCAAGTTTGTATCTTTCCTGCAAGAAACCAGTTCTCTTCTGGTGGGTGCTTGATGTTTGACAGACATAATAGACAGTCTCAGCCCACCTTTACTTTACTGATTTACATTACAGATTTTGGAGGAATTCAGTATTTTGTTTTCTAACCTACCTTGTGACTAAGGGCAACCATGTGCCATAAATCTGGCCAGTGATATATAAGCAGATATATTTGGGGGTCAGCATTTTCTTTCTTTTTTTTTTTTTTTTTTTTTGCGGCACGCGGGCCTCTCACTGTTGTGGCCTCTCCCGTTGCAGAGCACAGGCTCCGGACGCGCAGGCTCAGCGGCCATGGCTCACGGGCCCAGCCGCTCCGCGGCATGTGGGATCTTCCCGGACTGGGGCACGAACCCGTGTCCCCTGCATCGGCAGGGGGACTCTCAACCACTGCGCCACCAGGGAAGCCCAGCATTTTCTTTCTTAATAGAAGGGGAACAGTTATCTAGCAAAGTCTTTCCCCTTAATTTTTGCCAACAGCAGAGACCAACCTTGAGTCCCTGATAAGGCACCATTCCCTGTGAGGACCAGCCTGGTAGAAGGTCAGTTACATTAGACATTTCCATCATGGATGAGGCAGAGATTCATCCTCACAAGTATAGACACATATTATCTTAGATTTCCTTTCCCTCCCTTTAATGCTTCTGCCAGCATCACTAACCACAGACTCATAGAATGCTTTATCTACCATTATGGCATCCTGCACAAATTTTTGTCTGAACAAGAAACTCATTTCACAGCAAAGGAAGTGCAGCAGTGCATTAATGCCCAGGGAATTAACTGGTCTTATCACATGCTGTATCACCTGGAATCAGCTGGCCCCGTTGAAAGATGGAATGGCTTACTGAAGATTCAGTTACAGAACCAGTTGGAGACATCACCCTGAACGGTTGGAGTTCTGTTTTACAGGATGCAGTATATATTTTGAATTGGAGACCATTATGGCCTCCCCTATAGGTAAAACACATGCTCCAGAAATGAAGGAGTGAAGTGGGAGTAGCTTCTCTCACTATGACACCTAATAACCCACTCATGGAATTTGAGCTTTGCTGCTGTGGAGAGAATAGTTCCCAAGAGGGCAATTCTTCCACCTGGAGACACACCAATGGCACTTGGTCTATGGAATTGGAAGATGAGACTTACCTCTTGAACATTTTGGGCTCCTTATACCACTGTACCAACGGGGGAAAAAAGTTAATCTGCTGGCTGGAATGATTGACCCTAATTACCAAGGAGAAATGAGGTTAGTGTTATACAATGGAGGTAAAGAGGGACATATCTGGACATCTCTGGCATTCCTCTTAGTACTTCTATGTACTAGTAAAAGTAAAGTAAAAATTAATGGAAAATGTAGGTAATGAAAAGAAAAAAATACAGAATGATTGAGGACACTGAATCTTCAGGAATGAAGGTTTGGGTAAATCTACCAGGTAAAGAATCTAGAACATCTGAGGTTCTTGTCCAAGGCAATGGAAATACAGAATGGATTGTTGAAGAAGGAAGTCATAGACATCAACTATGACCTCATATCTAGTTAGACATGAGGACTGTAGTAGCTTTACATATTTTCTCTTTGCTTGTTGTATGAGTTTATTTGTATGTACTAACTACTTTTTCTTCTTCTCATTTTTATTTTATATACAAGAAGTTGTTGGAGGTTAACTTTACAATTTATTCTCTAGGCAACAGAATATTCAGTGGGGCTATTACTGAATCCCACTTTGGCTTGAGGAATAATTAATATAGCCAAAAATTAATTAATTAGTAATCAATATAGCTAGCTCTTGGGATTGTACATTTTCTTGTTTGGATAGTTTTACCTAGCTAGGCAGATATGTAGAGTTGTTTTGTTATTGTATGGGAGCTCAAATGTGCATAGAAAGTTATTTAGAAACTGAGTAGCCAAAGGGGTTGACTGTGCCCAGTTATTGCCTCTCAGCTCCAAATTCATCCTTCAATACCTACACCCTTCAATACCTACTCTCTATTTATTTATTTTAGGCTGCATTGGGTCTTAGTTGCGGTATGAGGGATCTTTCGTTGTGGCGCAAGGGCTTCTCTCTAGTTGTGGCATGTGGGCTCCAGAGTGCATGGGCTCTAGTTGTGGTGCACAGGCTCAGTAGTTGCAGTGCAGGGGTTAGTTGCCCCAGGGCATGTGGGATCTTAGTTCCTACCAGGGATCGAACCAGCATCCCCTGCATTGGAAAACAGATTCTTTTTTTTTTTTTTTTTGAATTTTATTTTATTTATTTTTTTATACATCAGGTTCTTATCAGTCATCAATTTTATACACATCAGTGTATACATGTCCATCCCAATCGCCTAATTCAGCACATCACCACCCTCACCACCCCGCCGCTTTCCCCCCTTGGTGGCCATATGTTTGTTCTCTACATCTGTGTCTCAATTTCTGCCATGCAAACCGGTTCATCTGTACCATTTTTCTAAGTTCCACATATATGCGTTAATATATGATATTTGTTTTTCTCTTTCTGACTTCACTCTGTATGACAGTCTCTAGATCCATCCACGTCTCAACAAATGATCCAGTTTCCTTCCTTTTTATGGATGAGTAGTATTCCACTGTATATATGTACCACATCTTCTTTATCCATTCGTCTGTCGATGGGCATTTAGGTTGCTTCCATGACCTGGCTATTGTACATAGTGCTGCAATGAACATTGGGGTGCATGTGTCTTTTTGAATTACGGTTTTCTCTGGGTATATGCTCAGTAGTGGGATTGCTGGATCATATGGTAATTCTATTTTTAGTTTTTTAAGGAGCCTCCATACTGTTCTCCATAGTGGCTGTATCAATTTACATTCCCACCAACAGTGCAAGAGGGTTCCCTTTTCTCCACACCCTCTCCAGCATTTGTTGTTTGTAGATTTTCTGATGATGCCCATTCTAACTGGTGTGAGGTGATACCTCATTGTAGTTTTGATTTGCATTTCTCTAATAATTAGTGACGTTGAGCAGCTTTTCATCTGCTTCTTGGCCATCTGTATGTCTTCTTTGGAGAAATGTCTATTCAGGTCTTCTGCCCATTTTTGGATTGGGTTGTTTGTTTTTTTAATATTGAGCTGCATGAGCTGTTTATATATTTTGGAGATTAATCCTTTGTCCGTTGATTCGTTTGCAAATATTTTCTCCCATTCTGAGGGTTGTCTTTTCGTCTTGTTTATGGTTTCCTTTGCTGTGCAAAAGCTTTGAAGTTTCATTATGTCCCATTTGTTTATTTTTGTTTTTATTTCCATTACTCTAGGAGGTGGATCAAAAAAAGATCTTGCTGTGATTTATGTCAAAGAGTGTTCTCCCTATGTTTCCCTCTAACAGTTTTATAGTGGCCAGTCTTATATTTAGATCTCTAATCCATTTTGAGTTTATTTTTGTATATGGTGTTAGGGAGTGTTCTAATTTCATTCTTTTACATGTAGCTGTCTAGTTTTCCCAGCACCACTTATTGGCGAGTCTGTCTTTTCTCCATTGTATATCCTTGCCTCCTTTGTCATAGATTAGTTGACCATAGGTGCGTGGGTGTATCTCTGGGCTTTCTATCTTGTTCCATTGATCTATGTTGCTGTTTTTGTGCCAGTACCATATTGTCTTGATTACTGTAGCTTTACAGTATAGTCTGAAGTCAGGGAGTCTGATTCTTCCAGCTCCGTTTTTTTCCCTCAAGACTGCTTTGGCTATTCAGGGTCTTTTGTGTCTCCATACAAATTTTAAGATTTTTTGTTCTAGCTCCATAAAATATGCCATTGGAAATTTGATAGGGATTGCATTGAATCTGTAGATTGCTTCGGGTAGTATAGTCATTTTCACAATGTTGATTCCTCCAATCCAAGAACATGGTATATCTCTCCATCTGTTGGTATCATCTTTAATTTCTTTCATCAGTGTCTTATAGTTTTCTGCATACAGGTCTTTTGTCTCACTTGGTAGGTTTATTCCTAGGTATTTTATTCTTTTTGTTGCAGTGGTAAATGGGAGTGTTTCCTTAATTTCTCTTTCAGATTTTTCATCATTAGTGTATAGGAATGCAAGAGATTTCTGTGCATTAATTTTGTATCCTGCAACTTTACCAAATTAGCTCTAATAGTTTTCTGGTGGCATCTTTAGGATTCTCTATGTATAGTATCATGTCATCTGCAAAGAGTGAGAGTTTTACTTCTTCTTTTCCAATTTGTATTCCTTTTATTTCTTTTTCTTCTCTGATTGCCGTGGCTATATTGAATAATAGTGGTGAGAGTGGACATCCTTGTCTTGTTCCTGATCTTAGAGGAAATGCTTTCAGTTTTTCACCATTGAGAATGATGTTTGCTGTGGGTTTGTCATATTTGGCCTTTATTATGTTGAGATAGGTTCCCTTTATGCCCACTTTCTGGACAGTTTTTATCATAAATGAGTGTTGAATTTTGTCGAAAGCTTTTTCTGCATCTATTGAGATGATCATATGGTTTTTATTCTTCAATTTGTTAACATGGTGTATCACATTGATTGATTTGTGTATATTAAAGAATCCTTGCATCCCTGGGAAAAATCCCACTTGATCATGGTGTATGATCCTTTTAATGTGTTGTTGGATTCTGTTTGCTAGTATTTTGTTGAGGATTTTTGCATCTATATTCATCAGTGATATTCGTCTGTAACTTTCTTTTTTTGTAGTATCTTTGTCTGGTTTTGGTATCAGGGTGATGGTGGCCTCATAGAATGAGTTTGGGAGTGTTCCTTCCTCTGCAATTTTTTGGAAGAGTTTGAAAAGTATTGATGTTAGCTCTTCTCTAAATGTTTGATAGAATTCACCTGTGAAGCCATCTGGTCCTGGGCTTTTGTTTGTTAGAAGATTTTTAATCACAGTTTCAATTTCATTACTTGTGATTGGTCTGTTCATATTTTTTCTATTTCTTCCTGGTTCAGTCTTGGAAGCTTATACCTTTCTAAGAATTTGTCCATTTCTTCCAGGTTTTCCATTTTATTGGCATAGAGTTGCTTGTAGTAGTCTCTTAGGATACTTTGTATTTCTGCGGTGTCTGTTTTAACTTCTGCTCTTTCATTTCTAACTTTATGGATTTGAGTCCTCTCCCTCTTTTTCTTGATGAGTCTGGCTAATGGTTTATCAATTTTGTTTATCTTACCAAAGAACCAGCTTTTAGTTTTATTGATCTTTGCTATTGTTTTCTTTGTTTCTATTTCATTTATTTCTGCTCTGATCTTTATGACTTCTTTCCTTCTGCTAATTTTGGGTTTTATTTGTTCTTCTTTCTCTAGTTCCTTTAGGTGTAAGGTTAGATTGTTTATTTGAGATTTTTCTTGTTTCTTGAGGTAGGCTTGTATAGCTATAAACTTCCCTCTTAGAACTGCTTTTGCTGCATCCCATAGGTTTTGGATCGTCGTGTTTTCATTGTCATTTGTCTCTAGGTATTTTTTGATTTCCTCTGTGATTTCTTCAGTGATCTCTTGGTTGTTTAGTAACGTATTGTTTAACCTCTATGTGTTTGTGTTTTTTACGTTTTTTTCCCTGTAATTGATTTCTAATCTCATAGTGTTGTGGTCAGAAAAGATGCTTGATGTGATTTCAATTTTCTTAAATTTACTGAGGCTTGATTTGTGACCCAAGATGTGATCTATCCTGGAGAATGTTCTGTGCACACTTTAGAAGAAAGTGTAATCTGCTGTTTTTGGATGGAATGTCCTATAAATATCAATTAAATCTATCTGGTCTGTTGTGTCACTTAAAGCTTCTGTTTCCTTATTTATTTTCATTTTGGATGATTTGTCCATTGGTGTAAGTGAGGTGTTAAAGTCCCCCACTATTACAGTGTTACTGTTGATTTCCTCTTTTATAGCTGTCAGCAGTTTCCTTATGTATTGAGGTGCTCCTATGTTTGGTGCATATATATATATAATTGTTATATTTTCTCCTTGGATTGATCCCTTGATCATTATGTAGTTTCCTTCCTTGTCTCTTGTAACATTCTTTATTTTAAAGTCTACTTTTTCTGATATGAGTATTGCTACTCCAGCTTTCTTTTGATTTCCATTTGCATGGAATATCTTTTTCCATCCCCTCACTTTCAGTCTCTATGTGTCCGTAGGTCTGAAGTGGGTCTCTTGTATACAGCATATATATGGGTCTTGCATTTGTATCCATTCAGCAAGCCGTCGTGTCTTTTGGTTGGAGCATTTAATCCATTCACGTTTAAGGTAATTATCAATATGTATGTTCCAATGACCATTTTCTTAATTGTTTTGGGGATGTTTTTGTAGGTCCTTTTCTTCTCTTGTGTTTCCCACTTAGAGAAGTTCCTTTAGCATTTGTTGTAGAGCTGGTTTGGTGGTGTTGAATTCTCTTAGCTTTTGCTTGTCTGTAAAGCTTTTGAATTCTCCATCGAATCTGAATGAGATCCTTGCTGGGTAGAGTAATCTTGGTTGTAGGTTCTTCCCTTTCATCACTTTAAGTATATCATGCCACTCCCTTCTGGCTTGTAGGGTTTCTGCTAAGAAATCAGCTGTTAACCTTATGGGAGTTCCCCTGTATGTTATTTGGCATTTTTCCCTTGCTGCTTTCAATAATTTTTCTTTGTCTTTAATTTTTGCCAATTTGATTACTATGTGTCTTGGCATGTTTCTCCTTGGGTTTATCCTCTATGGGACTCTCTGCACTTCCTGTACTTGTATGGGTATTTCCTTTCCCATGTTAGGGAAGTTTTTGACTATAATCTCTTCAGATATTTTCTCGGGTCGTTTCTCTCTCTCTTCTCCTTCTGGGACCCCTATAATGCGAATTTTCTTGTGTTTAATGTTGTCCCAGAGGTCTCTTAGGCTGTCTTCATTTCTTTTAATTCTTTTTTCTTTATTCTGTTCCACAGTTGTAAATTCCACTATTCTGTCTTCCAGGTCACTTATCTGTTCTTCTGCCTCAGTTATTCTGCTATTGATTCCTTCCAGTGTATTTTTCATTTCAATTATTGTATTGTTCATCTCTGTTTGTTTGTTCTTTAATTCTTCTAGGTCTTTGTTAAACATTTTTTGCATCTTCTCGATCTTTGCCTCCATTCTTTTTCTGCAGTCCTGTATCATCTTCACTATCATTATTCTAAATTCTTTTTCTGGAAGGTTGCCTATCTCCACTTCATTTAGTTGTTTTTCTGGGGTTTTATCTTGTTCCTTCATCTGGTACATAGCCCTCTGCCTTTTCATTTTGTCTATATTTCTGTGAATGTGGTTTTTGTTCCACAGGCTGCAGGATTGTAGTTCTTGCTTCTGCTGTCTGCCCTCAGGAAGCAGATTCTTAACAACTGGACCACCAGGGAAGTCCCTGGACTGGATTCTTTAAGCATATCTTTACAGTGAATATGATATGAAGCTTTGTCAGTAGAGGGCACTGGAGGAGGAAGGGGGCATCTCTTCCTGGTTCTGGTCACTGTATTTTGCTTTTTCTTGCTCTTGCTTCATGGTCTATGAGGTGTGTGTTTGTATGTGTGTGTGTGCGTGTGAACCCTCAGTGATGCTCAGCACCAGCTGTGCTCCAGAGCATGCAGTCTCTTGGAGGTCTCGCAGACTTGAACTGGACCCAGTGACCACCTTGCTGAGGTCCTCCTGATGAGACACTGTGTGCTCCAGACCTCATGCCCATAGTGGCATACCAACTCTCTCTGCATGCCTGCCCATCAGCTTTGGCTTGCATGTGCCTTGGAGGGCTATTTCCTGGAACTCTTCTGACGTGGGTACCATGCATCTCAGGCCTCATACCTGTAGTGCTATTCTAACTTTCTCTGAGTACTTGGCATCCCAGCAAATTTCTTTGCCATCCAGTGGGCTGCAACCACATTTTATCAAATGAGGTCTGGAACCCAGCTTCTGGGAGGGACTCTCCTTCCAAGTTTGTCCTTCCTCAGCCATAAAGGACCCTTTCAAATTCTCTGATGTCTTTATAGTTACCCTCCTATAATTGCTTTATAATTCTTTATATTAAACTTCTGTTTAAATTCTGGTACAATTTTTGTTTTGTGAATGAACCCAAACTGATACAAACTGACTATAGGAATTGGCTACTGGTACAAAAACTTCTCATTCATTTTTGGCAAAAACCCACGATTATTCACCAAGACCTTCACACTTAAGTTCTCTATGATACACAACTATTAAAAGTCTTCGGGCTTCCCTGGTGGCGCAGTGGTTGAGAATCTGCCTGCTAATGCAGGGGACACAGGTTCGTGCCCTAGTCTGGGAGGATCCCACATGCCGCGGAGCAACTAGGCCCATGAGCCACAACTACTGAGCCTGCGCGTCTGGAGCCTGTGCTCCGCAACAAGAGAGTCCTCGATAGTGAGAGGCCCACGCACCGCAATGAAGAGTGGCCCCCGCTTGCTACAACTAGAGAAAGCCCTCACACAGAAATGAAGACTCAACACAGCAAAAATAAATTAATTAATTAATAAAACTCCTACCCCCAACATCTTCTTTAAAAAAAAGAAAAAGTCTTGTAAGGCAGGATAGTTTTTGCCATCTGCCTCCTTGACAGATCATGATCTCCACAATAAAGACCCTCAACTTTCTCTTCAAGATATGTGTTTCTGCCGATCAGTGTTCTTAACACAACACTGAGCATGATGGAGAAGCTCAACAACCTGAAAGTGAATATTTGTTTACAGTGATGTTATATTTTTATGGGGGTTAAATTCAAAAGTCAGGAACAGAATAAAAAATTGGTTATAGTCTAAATTATACTATAAAATATCTTAAATGGTTCACAAGGCATATAACATGGATTGATTACCTAACACTGAGGAATAATGTATATATATATGTGTTAATAATACATCATTAATACACATATATAAAGTCCATATACATAATACAATTTCATGGTTCATATTTACATGAAATATTAACACATATATTAATTTATGTAACATGTACCTTATATTAAATATCATATGATTGTTGAGAAATAGGATATTAATGTGGTCCTAAGTTATCAGCCCTCAGGTTACTCACTAGTTAGGAAAAAATATAACTTTACAATTAAGATATCTGGCCATTACCACCTTAACCAAATGATCAAATTTAGCATCACCAATAGTGACATGACCTGACTTCATGTTTCTCCTGATGTGATACAAGAGGACACAACACTGTCTACGTAGTATCCTTACCAAATATGTTTAACCTGGATTTTACCATGAGGAAATAACCAGATAAACCTAGAATGTAAGACATTCTGTAGAATAACTAAGCTAGAATCTTTTTTTCTTTTTTAGTTTTTTGGTGACGCCGTGCAGCATGTGGGATCTTAGTTCCCCAACCAGGGATCGAACCCGCGCCCCTTGCATTGGAAGTGCAGAGTCTTAACAACTGGACCTCCAGGGAAGTCCCTTTTTAAAAAAAAAAAAAAATCAATGTTTAAAGAAAACAAAAAGGTGGAGGGACTGTTCTAGATTAAAAGAGACTAAAGAGACATAACCTCAAATATAATGCATAAACTTTGTGTCCTGATTAAAGAAAAACCTGTACAAGACATTTGGGGAACATTTGGGGGAAATTGCAAGTGAATTGTGGAATTATTAATTTCCTTGGCTCTGATCATGGTGTTGTGGTTAGAGATACATGGGATGTGCTACTGTGTTTACTGATGTGAGTGTGAGTGGTTTTTGTGGTATGTTTTTTGTGGTACCAAAACAATTGAGTGTTTTTTGCGGTATGTGGTGATATATGTGTGAGACACTGTGTTTAGTGGTGTGTGGTAAGAAAATGTCCTTGTTTTTAAGATACGTGCTGACATATTTAGTAGTGAAGTATCATGATACTTGAATTTATTTTCAAATGGGAAATAAAGTTTATCAAAAGTGGCAAGTTGTTAACAACTGATGAATCCAGGGGATAGGCATGTATAAGAGTACTTTGTACTATTCTTTGAGTGCTTCTGGAGATTTGAAAATTTTCAAAATAAAAAATTGAAGAAAATGTGACTTTTGAGTGATTCCGCTCTACCGTATGAGAGAAATAAATGTGGGAGGGCACTGAGATGCTTAAGGATGTACCCAAAGACCCCACTGGAACAGGAGAACTAGGGAACCAGTTCCCCAATTTGTTTCCATAAAAGAAGTTTCTGGAGAAGGATTGCAGAATATCCTGGTTGGGCCAAGGGGTGGGGGGGAGGTGAAGTATCTCAGGAAGTAAGGCAGAAGGACTTGGCTTTCTGATGAATTGATAGGTCATTCCATTCCTCCTCCTGCTCTGAAGGAAGATTTACTCATCGAGACAGAGGTTAGAAGACTGAAATTGATCTTATGGGCTAAAATCAAGGTGTTGGCAGAGCAACATTCCTCCTAAAAGCTCTAGGGGAGCTTTTAAAATTTATTTTATTTTATTTTATTTTATTTTTTGGCTGCAGAGCTTGCGGGATCTTAGTTCCCCAACCAGAATCAAACCCGCGGGCCCCTACAGTGGAAGCGCAGAGTCTTAACCACTGGACCGCAAGAAAAGTCCAAAGGGGAGCATATTTTCTCTTGCCTTTTCCAGCTTCTAGAATCACCTGTACTCCTGGTTCATGGCTCCTTACTCCCTCTTCAGAGCACATCATTCTAACCTCCCCTTCTTTCCTCACTTCTCCTTTCTGACTCTGACCCTCCTGCCTTCCTCTTATAAAGAACCGTATGATTACTTTGGGGCTACTCAGATGATCCAGGATAATCTTCTTATTTCAAAAGATCCTTAATTTTTTTTTTTTTTTTTTGCGGTATGCGGGCCTCTCACTGCTGTGGCCTCTCCCGTTGCGGAGCACAGGCTCCGGATGCGCAGGCTCAGCAGCCGTGGCTCACGGGCCCAGCCGTTACGTGGCATGTGGGATCCTCCCGGACCGGGGGATGAACCGTGTCCCCTGCATCGGCAGGTGGACTCTCAACCACTGCGCCACCAGGGAAGCCCCAAAAGATCCTTAATTTAAGCATATCTGCAAAGTCCCTTTTGCTATGTAATATAACATAGTCATTCACAGGTTCTGAAGCTTAGGACTTAGACATATTATGGGAGAAGGGGCATTATTCTGTCTACCACATTATCTTATTGGCATCATTTGATATATATATATGTATATATATATACATATATATATATATATACTTTTTTCTCCTTTAATTTGTTCATGCAATACGTTTTGTCATTTTGTTGTTCTTTCAACATTAGCAAATTTTTGGACAAAATTAATTGTACAAATTTTATACTACATTATTGAAATCAGCCTTTTATTTGGAATTTTTGCATCTATAATCACAAATGTTAAAGTAATTAAAGAAGGAGGCTATTAGACTGAGGTGACTCTAATGCCTTGGTAGCTTATGTAAGCAAACCAAAACCTAACCCAGAGCCAGTGCACTCGAATCAGAGAAAATAAACCTTAGGGACAACCAATCACAAACAGCCAACTCAGCTTTCCCAAATAAAATGACTGCTTAAGGTATAGCCAATCAAATAACTTCCTTGCTTTGCTTTGGGGTCTTCTCTATAAAAACCTCTCCACTAGCTCCTATTTGTTGAGTGCTCCTAACCACTTTTGACTTGATGCTGCCTGATTCAAATTGATGTATGCACAAGTAAACTTTAAAAATTCTGTGTCTCAGTTTATCTTTTAACACAAATGAAACTGATTAATAACTTTTCTTTTGGCCTGTCGTTATCAGGTTTTATGCTAGTTAAACAAAGTTAATTAGAGAGTATTCCTTCTTTTCCTAGGATCTGAATAAACTGAACAATCGTTATTAGTTCAAAAATTAGCTAAAACTCAATTATAACCATCTGGTATCTTTCTAATAGTACATATTTTAAGATATATTTAAATTTCATTATAGCTAATGTTCTGTTCAGGTTTTCTACTTCTTAGTAGAAATTAGTAATTTAAATTTTACTAGAAAATCTACAGTTACCTCTACTGTGGTTATAAAGTTGCACATAGCCTCAAAATTATTTTAAACATTATGTCTATGGTTTAACCTTCCACACTTCTAATGTTTTTGTTTTGATTTAATTTTTTTGTTTTGTTATTGTTTATCGATATTGTGTTTCATTTATCTTTTAGAACCAAATTGTGAATTTTAAAAGTCCAGCCCACTTTTTTGTTTTCTAGTTCATCATTTTCAGAATCTATACTGATAGAAGAAATTTTCATATATTGAGGTATGGGGAAATCATTCTGGTTTATACATAATTTGGCCTGAAATTTATGTTCCTGGAACAGCCTTGTGTCCTGTTTATCATACATTACACACCTGCTTTAACCATTAAAGAAAAAAATGCATGATCCCAAAGTAAAGAATGTCCACTTTGAAGATAAGGATAAATGCCTCCCTTCCTATAAGCCCATACCAGTTCTCCTTTAAAGATAAGGTTCCTTTCCCAGACGCCAAGCCTATACTGACTCACTGTGTACGTGCTAATCTGTCTCTTGAAAGCTTGAAGGAATGTACCCATGTCATGTTTGATGCATGTTCTTTGTTCTGACAAGATATAAAACTATGCTGAAAGCCATGCTTCTCTGGAGCAGTTTCTCAGAACTACTGAGAGGCTATGTCCCCTACTATAGTCCTCAGCACAGCTGGAATAAAACTCTCTTCTATTCCTTATTGTAGATGGTTTATTGATTATTTGCATCCACAATAGTTATTCATTTTATATTTGACAAAATTTAATAAGTAATGTTTTATAAGAAGGACATGAAAATGGCCAAAATATACGGTGATACTCTTTTTGTGTGTGTGTGTGTGTGTGTGTGTGTGTGGTACGTGGGCCTCTCACTGCTGCTGCTTCTCCCGTTGTGGAGCACAGGCTCCGGACGCGCAGGCCCAGCAGCCATGGCTCACGGGCCCAGCCGCTCCGCGGCACGTGAGATCCTCCCGGACCGGGAACCCGTGTCCCCTGCATCCGCAGGCGGACTCTCAACCACTGCGCCACCAGGGAAGCCCAAGATGATACTCTTAAAGTAAAAAGAAAAAAACTCACACATCCTAGAAATTAACTACTGTTAACAAATGTTAGTGTGACTTTCCAGCGATCTTATTACCTGTGTCTTTTAATCTATATTTATGTACTTATAAAATGTTTGAAAACAGTATTACATAGTATACAGAGTTTAGTATTGGTATTCCATTCCGGACTCAGGGTTGTCCTTCCTGAACCTCCCCGGGCCCTTCTCAGACTCCCCCACCCTGAACTCTACTGCTCCCCTTCAGACTCTCCCCGCCACGTCCCCAACACGCTAGGCTGGTACTACATTTCCCAGACGCCTTCAGGGTGGGCCCAGCCCCTACCGGGCGTCCCTGGGGCCCCGCCCAAATCGTGCTGAAAAGCCGGGATTGCAGGCTGCAGCGTTCCAGCGTTCCAGAGTGAGGACTGCACTTCCCGGCGGCGCCCGGGACCTGGGAATGAATTCTCAGCGGAAACTTGAGCACCCCCTTTCCCCGCCTGTGGGCTACATTTCCCAGAAGCCTCCACGGGCCACAGCCCTTTCTTACCCGTCCGCAGCCACCTATTGCTACCTCGACCTGTGAATTCGCCCAGGTTCTTGGAGGATGTTCGCATGCGGCTGGGCGGTCAGGACTGGGCTTCATTGAAGCTTGGAACACGACGCGACTTGGGGCGGAGAAGACTGTTGTGCCGGTTCAGGCTCTATTTGGATTTTTTCCCTCTCTGGACTACATTTCCCCGAGGGCTCCGCGGTGTATGCGGATTCCGGCCGAAGTTCGCTGGCCGGTGTGAGTTGCCGGGAGTTCGGACGCAAAGGATCGGGGCATTCCAGGTTGCCTCGCTCACTGGTTTGGGGCGGATTCAATCAGACTGGAGTGAGAGGACCTCGGAGAAGTGGACGGTGAGGAGGCTCGGGGCAGGGCTGGGGTCCTTTGGGAGTTTAAAATATGGGTGGCTGTCGGGCATGTCCAAGATGCGTGCACGCGCTTGAAAAATAAAGGACGACGGGGAGGGTGGTGCTCTCCAGGCCGCTTGTCCACACTCGGGGGTGGGAGGTATGGGCCGCGCGCCATCACGGGAGGGTGTGGCTTAAGGCTGGCGCGGGGGCGGGCTGGGGATGTCTGGAGGTTAGGGGTGCCGTAGTTGTGTGGCCTCCTGCCTGGGGAAAGTCCGTGAGATACTCCCTGGTGTTGATTTGTGCGCCAGACGTCCGGTGCTCGGCAACCAGTGCCTCGCGGTGCTGTGGTGGGTACTCTACCAAAGCGGGACTCCCTGTGGCTCGGTGTGCGCGCGCCCAATGTGGCCACGTCGCAGACTCTGCCCTTTGGAGCTGGGAATGGCGCCTTCTTTGTGCATTTTTGGTGGGCGCTGAGTGGGTTGCGCGGGTGGGTGTGTTCCGGGCGTCTACCTCAGGCCGGGACTGCGCTCCCATTGCACTCTCCAGCCCAAGAACCGGCACAGCTGCAGCCGCTCGCTCTCCAGCGCAGTGAATGGCGCTTCCGGGGCTGTTTATGGTGGTGTCGGGGGGTTTCTAGAGCTTTGGACTGGGACGCCCTTCTACTTCCACTTCTCTGTTCTTTCACCGTGTGGCCACCAAGGCCCAGGCAGGTGCCCCCAGCCTAAAGGACAGGAATGTGGGATTCTTTAACAGGTGAATCCAATTAGGATGTTTCTTGGAGCCACAGATCTGGGCTCAGTGTAAGATACTGGAGTCTGAAAATACCCAAAGTCAGGTTCTTATGGAGGAAAGAGGCCACAGTCCGGGAGTCTTTCCCAAGACTCCCATCTGGGCCCCTAAGGTCACCTGCTCTTCTTTTTGAAGATGAGAGAGGGTGGTGGGGTTGCAGGCTTCTTTGGTTTTGGGCTCCCTTTCAGTGCCTGGGGTGGGGTAGGGATTTGTTCTGACTCGGCCTCCTCTGGGCTCCAGGAAGGAACTGCTGTCTCTTAGTTTCTTAACCATTTTCTACCTTTTTCCTTCTCTAAGAATCCAGAAGAGGAGGAGAAAAGAGCTGCTGGGCATCAAAAGTCATGGCGGAGGTAAGTTGTATTTGCAATTTTCTTCTTGGAAGGGCTTCTCTGTTTTCAGGACACTATTCTATTTCAGGATTCTAGCCAAGAGATTTACAGTAGTGATTTGGAGAAAGGGGAAGAGATGGTTTCCTCCTAAACTAGCCAGGAACCTAAACCTGGGCTGTCTGCCTTGCATACATTGTCTTATCTGATCTGGATTTTCCATTTCCCTGGATTTTGTTCAGTGCTATAACAGTCTTGACAGGATGTGCCTCCGTGATTTGGCAGGGAAGTTGAAGAACAGAATAAGTTTAGTTAAGTCTCACTAATTTCTTTGTTGTCCCCTCCAGAGTCACATGCAGTAGCCTATTTTCTTCCAGATTTCTAACAGCCTGGAATGCCTGCCTGCCCCCTTCAGATTTAGATATCCCCCCCCTCCAAATAGAAATAACCTAATTGCTCTCTTTCTAACGATTAAAGTTATATAGGATTTTTGCAAAAATTTCAAAATTTGAGTAAGTTATTAAAGTTTATGGCCCATGGTCCCACCACCTAGAGGCTAATCACTATTAATGTTTTTAAATTATTTTGTTTGCACGTATGTGTGGGTATGTAATTTTGTTTACAGAATGGGATCATATTACTAATAGAAGCAACTAACTTATTGGGTGTTTACTTTGAGCCACTTTTAGTTTGAAGTTCTTGATATGTGTTATCTTGTTGAATCCACATAACAACCCAATGAATCAGTTATGACTGTTTTTCATTAATTCAGTGATGCATTTTTCCCCCACATTTTAACTTCTCTGAAATCAGGATGGGTTTTTCAATTCCCTTTAAGTTATAGTTTCATTGATTGCATTTTTTTTCTTTCGTGGTATATAAAGTATTGGTGGCTTTACAGTCAGTGGCATCTCAGATTTTATGAAATATATTATTATTCTAAGTTGACAGATGAGAAAATAGATTCTGTTAAGTCACTTGGTCCAAAATTACAGTTAATAAATGGTACAGTTGGGATTTCTAAATTGCCTACTGATTTCTTTTGCCCATTTGTCAGTTTATACGTTAAGCATATTTTCTCTTTGTCATTTACAGGTGGTTTTAGAAATATTTTTTCATGGTTAATGTATCTTTTGTGTGTTTTTAAGATTCAGAGTTTTCAAAAAATGTTCTCTTTATGTCATGCCAGAAGGTCTTCTCTGCAAAAATAGAAAGTCACTCATTTTTCTAAAGTACTTTTGTCTAAACAATTTAATCCTTAAGGTATCTGGTTTGAGATATAACTAGAGAATGTTGGCTGTAAAATTCCTAGTTGATTTTAAAGAATGGCATGGTAATTGTAGTATGTGAGATTTGGAGTTTTTTTTCCTGGATGTGTCTGAGTGTAGGTCTTCCTTTATTAATTCTGTCCACTTGCTTTTCAAGGATTCTTTTCACCCTAAAGACTAAAGAAATATTCTTTCTTTTCTGGATGAATCTGTTTCTTCCTTTCTCTTTGACTTTTCTGAATCCTGTGAGAACTTACTGAGTTTGTCTTCCAATTTCCATTCTGGCCGAACCCTTCCTAAGATTCTCAGAAGAGGACCACATTCTCCCCATCAATTCTCAGCATATTTGGGTGAGGAAGAAAGTCTAGCTCCCCTTTGCCCTTCAACCTTCGACTGTCCATTTCTCCCTCTGTTTCCTCCTCTCCTCAGAGTGATCATTGTCCTTTCACTGTATTAATAAGAGGCTCTGCACTGCATAAAAGCGTAGAGTCTTACCCAATATCCACCATTTATTAGCTCTCAGACCATGGCTTCCTCATAACTTCTTCTGTATAATGTAGTCTACAGGGTTTGGGGAATATGGTGGTAATGGAAATTTACCTGAATGTGCACTTACACCAGCAACAGGGAGGTCCCCAGCTCCTACTTCCTGATCTCCCCAACATTCAGTGTGGCGGCAGATCCCTTTGCATCTGTCCCTTTCCTGCTCCTTTTTGGTCTCGTGCCCTGTGACCTCACTCCACTGTCTGTGTGCCAGATGAGACTTTTGTGGGAGTGGGTGATACGTTGATTTAATCGTACTCCCTGGCTCTAGGTTATTCCTCCAAAATAAAATAGTCCAGTTATGTCACTTCCTTTATTCAGTGAATCCCTGTTACTTTCAGGATAAAGCTCTAGCTCTTTCACATTCATTGTTTATTTACTAAAAAGCACATTCTATATTTACTAGAGCACCAATCCTAGTATTGGAGTAAAGTGGTGAGTAAAGATGGTATGTTGAGTCCTGGCAGAGGTGACCGTCACCCAAGACCTTTTTGTTCTGATCCCTTTGGACTTCTTCAGCACCGCTTCTATCTACTCCTTGCCCAGAATCCCTCACCAGTTACCCCAGTGAACTGTCTGCTCCTCAGACACACAGGATTCAATTAGTCTCCCTCTCTACCTCCAACTTACCACGTTCACTCTGCTTGGAATGCTGCTTGGTCTGTTTTTGTTTGCTGGAGTTCTGTTCCTTTTCAGGGCCCCAGTTAATCTTCTACATGTTACAGGAAATTCTCCACATACCCCTCAATCTAAGTAAGTCACTGTACCTCGTTTCCCATAGGAAGTTTCTTCTACTTGTAATTGGAGCTCATGTATCCTGCTTAAAATCCCTGACCTGTGAGGGAATTCCCTGGTGGTCCAGTGGTTAGGACTCCACACTTTCACTGCCCAGGGCGCGGGTTCAATCCCAGCTCGGGGAACTAAGATCCCGCAAGCCACGTGGCACGGCAAAAAAAAAAAAAATCTCTGGCCTGTGAGAACCTCTAAAGGTCTCGTGAGCTGATACTTGTTTTCAGTCTCATTGCTCTGCTCCCTCTCTGACTTGACTTTAGCCTTTGTCAGAATGCCCAGTGCTATCTCTGGCCTCCATGGCACAAGAAGAACAAGAGGGGCGCTTATCCCTCACCACCACTTTCTCAGGGTTCTGTGAAGCCTACTTCACTTACCTGATTATGCTTGCTGCCTCTGAGTGACTGCATTCCCCTGTGTTGCATCTGTTCTTAACACACTGTATTGCAACTCTCGTTTAAAAACTGCTTTTATTAAATATTGAATAGTAAAAAATGTTTATGGTGTGGTGAATGAGTGAACACCCATATTTAAGAAGTAAAGCATTAAGCATTGTTAAAAACCCCATGTGAACTGTGAATCATCCCAATCCAGTTCCCTTTTCTGCCCTTCAGAGGTAACTCTTATTCTTAATTTTATGTTTTTCTTTCCCTTGCTTTTCTTTACAGTTTTAATCATATATGTTTATTGTCATTTTAAAATTTGATATAAATAAAATCAAACAGTTTGGAATCTTCTGCAACTTCATTACTTGTCTCTCAACGTATATTCATGAGATTCATTCACATTGTGAATTTATCCTACTGTATAGCCATCCACTGTATAAATATATATTATTTTCTTTCATATTACAGTCATTATTCCTGTGAACATCCTTGAATTTGTCTCTTGGTATCATGCACAAGAATTTCTCTAGTTATATAACTGGAAATGGAATTGTTGGGTCATAGGGTATGTGCATCTTTAATCTCACTAGACATTACCCAGTTGTTCTAGTGTTTATACCCAGTAATAAGTCCTGTTACTTCATATCCTCACCAAATACTTGGTACTGTCAGACTTCAATTTTTACCCATTTGGTAGGCGTGAATTGCTATGTTATTCTGAATTTAAATGTGCGTATCTTGGTTTAAAATGAGGTTGAGCCCCCTTTCATGCTTTCTCTTCTCTGAAGTACCATTTCATCTCATTTTCTAATTTTTCTATTGAGTTTTATATTTCCAGTTTTTCGTTCCATTTAATACTTTGTAAGCATTCCTTAAATACTGTGGATTGTCAGTCATATGTGCTGTACATGCTTTCTCTCATTTTTTGTCTTGACTTCTAACCTTTAGATAGTAGAAATTCTCAATTTTAATGCCATCAAATTTAACACTGTTTTCCTTTACTAATTTATGTATGTCTTGTTTAAGAAATCTCTTTTCTCCTAAGAGTAAAGATATTTTCCCATAATGTTTTCTATAAATGGTTTTGTTTTGCCTTTTGTGTTTAAGCTTTTAATTCACTTGGGGTTGATTTTTACCATGGTGTATGGCAAGGGTCCAATTTTACTTCTTCCATTTGGATAACTAACATCCCAGCATCATTTATGGAAAAGGCCATTGCAAAGGTTTAGGCAAACTGCACAGCCTAAGGGAATAAACCCTGTAAGACTGCCTGCTCTCACTTCAGACACCAGCTGCAAGTTTGAAGGCCCCAGGGCCACCCTCACTTCAGACCAGCTGGCTATAAA
Organism: Delphinapterus leucas; assembly: GCF_059928025.1. Lineage (NCBI taxonomy): Eukaryota > Metazoa > Chordata > Mammalia > Artiodactyla > Monodontidae > Delphinapterus > Delphinapterus leucas. The sequence continues at coordinate 15,248,421 of NC_143148.1, forward strand.
TTTAGAAATTCTCACAACCACCCTCAGGTTCAACAGTTTATTAGAAAGACCCACAGAACTCACTGAAATCTATTAATTCATGGTCACATTTATTACAGGGAAAGGATACATTAAAATTAGCCAAGGGATCACTATATTGTACACCTGTAACATATAATATTGTACATCAACTATACTTCGATTAAAAAAAAACTTGCAGTCTTACTGGACAGATAGAACAACAACAGCAACAAAATTAGCCAAGGGAAAAGATGCGTAGGATAGACTCTGGGAGGGTTCCAAACTTGAAGTTTACCTTCCCAATATTGATATGTGACAACATGCAGGGAAGCTCACCTGAGCTCAGTGCCTAGAGTTTTTATTGAGGCTTCATTGCATAGGCAAGATTGAATCATTTTCACGTGGTCAAATGCAATCTCCAGCATCTCCCTTCCCTACTTGCCTGGAAGTCAAGCTGCTATCACATAACCCAAAGCCCCAAGGTTCTGATTACATGGTTGGTCTTTCTGGCATGGCCAGCCCCTACCCTGCATTGTTTCGTTAGCATAAACATATGTGGTCTTGGGGGCCCACCATAAATAATAAAGACACTCCTGTCACTTGGGGAATTCCAAGTGTTTAGAGGTTGTCCTATTAGCTAGACAAAGGCAAGAATGTCTCTTTGGAGGCCAAATTTTTTACTCCACAATCATCCTTTCCTCTCTGTACTTCAGTGGCAACTCTGTCATAAATTAAGTTCATATATATATATATATATATATATATATATATATATATATATCTCAACATATGCTCTTTGGTCTATTCTGTCCTTTCTAATCCACTGGTCTGTTTGTTTTTCCCAGCTGGCCTATTTGTCTATCCCTCCACCAAAACCACATTGTCTTAATTAAGACAGCTTGGTAATAATATTTGATATTTTGTAAGTCATGTTCCTCTACCATCATAGTCTTGTCCTCGAAGAGTGACTTAGCTGTTCCTGGCCTTTGGATTCTCCATATAAATTTTCGAGTTGGCTGATCAAGTTACGTAGAGATCCAGTTGGGATATCAATTCATACAACATTGAATCTTTGATTGTTTTGTGGAATGTTGACATTTTTACAGTATTGAGTTTTCCTCTCTATGTGGTATAACTCTGCTGATTTCAGTCTTGTATAATGGTTTCCAATAAAGTTTTTTAATTGGAGTCTTACACGTCTTTTGTTAATTTTATTCCTAGGTATTTTAATATTTTGTGTTTTTTGTGAATGGTATTAATTTTTAGACTAATTTTCTCATTGTTTCTTGTATACAGACATGAAATTGATTTTTAGATAATGATTTTATATCCATCCAACTTGCTGAACTCTCATTTATTGTAATATCTTGTAGGTTCTTTTGGATTTGGGGTCATCTAACTTAGATAATCATATCATTGATGAATAAGGACACTTTTTGTGTGTAAATAATTGTGTTATCTGTAAATATTGATGTTTTCCTTTTTTCAGTCTTTATTTGGTGCTAATTCTTGTCTTATCACACTGGCTCCATCTCCCAGGACAGTATTGACTGGTGAGAATGTGGGCACATTTTCTTAGTCCCAGTTTTAGAGAGGATTCCTTTGATGTTTCACTTCTAAATATGATGGATTTTTGGTTTTTTTCAAGATGTCCTTTATCAGGTTAGAGACATTACTTTTTATTCCTAATTTGCTCTGAATTTTTAATCACGAATGAATATTGAATTCTTTGAAACACCTTTCTACATCTCTTGAGGTGATCTTATGGATTTTCTCTTTTAATTTGCTAATGTGCTTAGTAACTTTAATTGATTTCTAAAATCATTTATACTATGTTATACCAGGAGAAACCTAACTTGGCCATGATATATTATGATTCTTTTTCATATCGCTGAATTCAGTTTGCTAATAATTTATTTAGAATTTTTACATCTGGGCTTCCCTGGTGGTGCAGTGGTTGAGAGTCTGCCTGCCGATGCAGGGGACACGGGTTCGTGCCCTGGTCCGGGACGATCCCACATGCCGTGGAGCAGCTGTGCCCGTGAGCCATGGCCACTGAGCCTGTGCTCCACAACGGGAGAGGCCGCAACAGTGAGAGGCCCGCGTACCACAAAAAAAAAAAAAAAAAAAAAAGAATTTTTACATCTGTAGCATGTGTAAGCTTGGCCTATAATTTCCATTTTTCATAAAATCTTTATGCAAGTTATGTTGTCAAGGTTACTCTAGTCCAAGAGTCAGCAAACTGTGGCCCTGGCCTGTAAGCCAAGAATGTTTTCTACATTTTTAAATGGTTAGAAAAAAAATTAAAAGAAGAATAATATTTTATGACATATGAAAATGGTATAATTTAGATTTCAGTGTCCATAAATAAGGCTTTATTGGAACATAGCCGCACTCATTCATTCATGTAATGTCTACGGCTACTTCCATGCCCCTGTGAGAGTAGAGTAGTTACAAGAGACAGTAATGGCCCACAGACTTTAAAATATTTACTTGGGCTTCCCTGGTGGCGCACTGGTTAAGAATCTGCCTGCCAATGCAGGGGACATGGGTTTGAGCCCTGGTCCGGGAAGATCCCACACGCTGCGGAGCAACTAAGCCCGTGCACCACAATCCTGTGCTCTAGAGCCCGCGAGCCACAACTACTGAAGCCCGCACGCCTAGAGCCCGTGCTCCGCAACAAGAGAAGCCACCGCAATGAGAAGCCTGCGCGCAGCAACAAAGACCCAATGCAGCAAAAATAAATAAATAAATAAGTAAAATTTTAAACATAAAATATTTACTTTCTGTCCATTTATAGAAAAAGTTTGCTGACTTCTGGTCTAGCCTCATAAAATATGTCATAGTGTTCCCTTCTCTTCTTTTTTCTTTTTCCCTTGGTAGGATGGGGGGAGGATTTGAGTGCAGTGTTAATCATAATCTTCACTTCATGGCACATTGTTATTGGTCTGGGCAAGGTTGTTCACTTGTTCTGATTATTTATTTACTTCTCTTCCATTCCATTTCCCACCACCACCCCCATAGGCAATCCTATTAAGGTGCGTCTTTTTATTAGTATGTATTCATGAAAAATGTTTCTGTCTTGTCTTAAAGTCCAGTGTGGTCAGTTTTTCTGAATCTTCCAGATATGATTGAGATGATTATTATTTGAGTTGGGTGCATTTTTCTGTATGTGGCCAATAAATCAAGCTCACTAGTTTTATTATTTAAATGTTCTCTATTTTTACTGACTTTTTATCTGTGTTATCAGTTATTTTGAGAGGTATGTTAAATCTCCCATAATGATGAGGGTTTATCTGTCATAATTCTGTTCCTTTTTGTTTTGTGTGTATGTACTATATATATTTATTATTTGTTAGGTGTGTACACGTTATCTACTAGCCTTTTACTTCCAGTCTTTCTGGATGTTTATGTTTTGGATGTGTCTCTTATAAACAGCATATAACTGGGCTTTGGTTTTTGACCAACTGTATCTTTTAATGAGAGCATTTAGTCTATACAGTGGTTGTAACTACTGACATAATTGAAAATATCTTTGTTGACTTAGTTTGTGCTTTTTATTCTACGCTTTCTGTATTTTATTATCTCGTTCCCTTTTCCCTTCTGTGAGTTTGAAAGTTATAAACTATGTTTGTTTATTTATTGGTTACCTTAGACATTTTAACATACTTTTCTTACCAGTGTCTGAAACTAAAGAACATCTTTATGCTCTTGCTGAATAGCATAAGGAACTAGATATTCCAGCTGATCAAGCAACTTATATTGTAGTCAGGTATTTTTCTTTCATTGTTTTTTTTTTAGTCCATAAAACATTTTTATTATTTTATATATTGAATGTTAGCTTAGTTTATCCACATTTTTGCCATTTTAAAGAACGGCACCATTCACCATTCTTACATCTCAAACCCTCTATCTGGGAACACTTTCCTTTAGTTGGAAGTACATACATTAATGAATTTCTGTTCTTTTGGCTTTTTGAAAATGTTTTTATTTGTCCTCCCTTGTGAGAGAGAATTTTTATTCTGTCATCTCTGATTTACATTGTTGCTGTTGAATAGACATCTGTCAATCAGACTGTTATTCTTTTGTAGACAATCTGTCTTTAATATCAAATTACTTTTAACATAGTCTCTGTTTAATGCTCTGCAGTTTTGATATAATTGCCCTGGATTTCTTTTTATTTATTGTTTGAGACTCATTTGGCTTCTGAATAATGCTTTCTTTTGCCAGTTGTGAAAATTTCTTAGCCATTATGTCTTCAATTACTACCTTTTTCAGTCCTTTCTCCTTTTTTCTTCTAGAACTCTAGTTAGATATCTGTTAAACCTTCTTACTTTATCTTCTTAACCTCGTATACTTTCCCCCATTGTCTTTGATAGCATTCTGCGTAATTTCTTTTTAAATATTTCAGCCCAGTAATTTTTCTCTTCAGAGATATTTATTCCAGCCATTGTATGATTTAATTTTAGGTATTGTGTTTTTTATTCTAGAAGTTTTAAATTTTTTTCTTTTAAATCTACCTGTTATTTTCGTGGAGTTTTGTTTCTTAATACCTTACCCCCTTTTTTAAAATCATATACCTGCGTTATCTGCATAATATGTAAATTTTTGCAGGTGTGATATTTTCCCTCCAACATTTTATTATGGAAATTTTCAAATATAATGAAAGTTGAAACAGTTGATTTTCCTGCCTCTTGGATCATGGAATTATGCCTCTTTGCATGTTTCATTTAATTTTTTATTTAGGTGAAATTCACATAACATACAATTAATCATTTTAAAGTGTACAGTTCAGTGGCATTTAGTTCATTCACAGTGTTGTGTTGTTTTATTATTTTTGACTCTTTGGTCATTTTCCTTGGAATTCTACGCATGGATTCTTGAGGTCTGGATGAAGGTTGTTCCTCTAGGACACATCTGGGCTTGCTTCTTCCAGGAGCACCGCCAAACCAGAACCCCATTAAAGTAGATTCATAGATGGTAGGGTTTTTAGATTCACTTTAGTAATAAGAATGTGAGCTGAGACCTGTGTGAGGGCTAATTTGTGGTTACAGTTCCTCAGGGGAGAATATTTTCCTTCCACCAGCAGCCAGAGTTCAAGTCAGGCAGTTTTCCTTGTAGCCCCTGAGAATGGGAGTGCTGCTTCTACTTTTTCCTTACTCTGAGGGCCTGGTCCTAGAGGTCCCAGGTCTTTGCAGTGCAGAACCAATACATTATGGACAGTTGGATTCCCTGGGATTCAGGGAAAGCAAAGGTTTGTTATTCTCCTTCAAGTCAAGAAAGAGAAAGAGACTCTGTGCGTGTGTGTGTACGCACTGGGTTGCCAAAAGCAGGAAGATAGGAACAGAGGAGGAGAGAGGAAAATTCATTTTCAGTCCTTTGGGAACTCTGAGGTCAGTCTGGTGACTCAGGGCTGCTCTAGCTTCTTCTTCCTTTGCCTTTTTAAGCTTGCTTTTCTCTTAGATGAGCCCAGGATATAAATGATCTGGTTTTGCAATCCTAAAAGCCATTGTTTATATGAACTGATGTTTCTTCTCTCCTTCATTGAAAGCATTTTTTATTCTGGAAGATTTCAACAGTGGATTTCTTTTTCCTGAAACTGCCTGCCTCCCTGAGCCTTTCCAAGGGACTTGTTCCCCACTTCTTCCTATTCCAATGAGTGATGCTACCAAAAGCTGCTGTCCCATAAGTGTCTCTCTGTTCTCCAACAAATGTTTATTTATTCAGAAAACCCCTTAGCATTCGATAAGTGCTTATCCTTCCACCAGGAGTACTGATGGAATGGGAAAATCAACCCTTGCTGAAAATTTTGTACCTCCCTTGTTCGAGCTGTGCTTTGATGAAGTGGAGGTGAGTCATTAAGTGAGATTCCATGTTGCAAACTTGGGTTTTCCAGGTAAACAAGAAGGTAATTGACACTGATTTGTTGCATTCTCAGTATTTGCCCGTGTCTTTAGCTTTGAGATTTTTTTTGACTGGGAATATGATAGATTCAGTATATGAAGTTATGTGATATTCCAAGGAGTCCGTGGGTCCATTTTGAACTTGTGTGGTGTATACTCATCTTGGGTCACATCAGTGTGAGTCTGGATCTTACTTCATCAGTCCTGGTAGTTCTGGACCAAGGAGAGTATAGTTAGGGACAACTTATTGTAACAGGAACAGTTTAACCAGATGCATAAATTATTGAGAAGTAACGACTCTTGTAACTGCAAGGGAGCTTGTTTAAGCTAGTGCTGCAAAATAAGAACATTGAATACATAAGATGGGGCATCGTACAGCCAATGAAAATTATGTCTATTTATAGTGACATGGAAAACAGCTAGAATTGCATATGAGCCTGAGTTTTTAAGAAATTAAATCACATAAGTTATATCCAAATCCTATGTTCAGAGAGATTTTTAAAGATATCTGTGAATTCTTCAGACTTTTTTTTTTTTTTTGCTGTTTGCGTGGCTTGTGGGATCTTAGTTCCCCTATTAGAGATTGAACCCAGGCCCTTGGCAGTGAGAGTGCTGAGTCCTAACCACTGGACCGCCAGGGAATTCCTGAATTCTTCAGACTTCTAAACAAATTTTTAAAATGAGAGAATGGAAGGAGATGGTCACAGTGTTATGTGCTGAACATAGCATGTGCTATGTACATGTACGTACAGCTTCATTTAATTGGAAGACACCAATTATCTGGACTCTATCCACCCAGGCCTGGGAATAAACAATGGAAGAGGATAATGCCGAGAGGTTATATCTGTAGTAGCAAGCATGTTTAAGAATGATTTGTACAACACAAGGAATGTAACTAATATTTTATAATAACTATAAATGGAATATAACTTTTAAAAATTGTGAATCACTGTTATATACGTGAAACATATAATATGTACATCAACTGTATTTCAATTAAAAAAAAAAAAAAAAGAATGATGTGTGCACCAAGAACGTGTGCTGTGATCATCCTTGTTTCCACACTGACCTATCCATGTTTTCTTTCTTTTTTTTCCCTAATAGAAGTATAATCAGTTTATTGATACAATGTTATGTTAGTTTCAGGTGTACAGCAAAGTGATTCAATTATACATATATTTTTTTCAGATTCTTTTCCCTTATAGGTTATTATAAAATATTGAGTGTAGTTCTCTGTTCTATACAGTAGGTACTTATTGATTATCTATTTTATAAAGCGTAGTGTATATATGTTAATCCCAAACTCCTAATTTATCTCTCCCCCACCCACATTTCCCCTTTGGTAACCATAAGTTTGTATTCTATATCTGTGGGTCTATTTCTGTTTTGTATATAAGTTCATTTGTAGCTTTTTAAAAATCTATTTATTTATTTTATTTTTGGCTGTGTTGGGTCTTTCTTGCTGCTTGTGGGCTTTTTCTACTTGCGGCGAGTGGGGGCTACTCTTTGTTGCAGTGTGTGGGCTTCTCATTGTGGTGGCTTCTCTTGTTGCAGAGCATGGGTTCTAGGCGTGCAGGCTTCAGTAGTTGCAGCATGTGGGCTCAGTAGTTGTGGCTCGCTGGCTCTAGAGTGCAGGCTCAGTAGTTGTAGTGCACGGGCTTAGTTGCTCCACGGCATGTGGGATCTTCCCAGCCCAGGGTTCGAACCCATGTCCCCTGCATTGGCAGGTGGATTCTTAACCACTGCGCCACCAGGGAAGCCTGTATCCTTATTTTTTAGATTCCACATATAAGCAGTATCATATGATATTTGTCTTTCTCTGTCTGGCTTACTTCACTTAGTATGATAATCTCTAGGTCCATCCATGTTGCTACAAATGGCATTATTTCATTCCTTTTTTATGGCTGAGTAATATTCCATTGTATAAATGTACCACATCATTTTTATCCATTTATCTGTAGATGGACGTTTAGGTTGCTTCCATGTCTTGGCTATTGTCAGTAGTGCTGCAGTGAACACTGGGGTGCATGTATCTTTTCGAATTATGGTTGTCTCTGGATATATGCCCAGGAGGGGCTTGCAGGATCATATGGTAGCTCTGTTTTTAGTTTTTTAAGGAACCGCCATGCTGTTTTCCATAGTGGCTGTATCAATTTACATTCCCACCAACAGTGTAGGAGGGTTCCCTTTTCTCCACACCCTATCCAGGATTTATTCTTTGTAGACTTTTTTTTTTTTTTTTTTCCTGTACGTGGGCCTCTCACTGTTGTGGCCTCTCCCATTGCGGAACACAGGCTCTGGACATGCAGGCTCAGCGGCCATGGCTCACGGGCCTAGCCGCTCCATGGCATGTGGGATCTTCCCAGACCGGGCCACGAACCTGTGTCCCCTGCATCGGCAGGCAGACTCTCAACCACTGCTCTACCAGGGAAGCTCTCTTTGTAGACTTTTTGATGATGGCCATTGTGACCGGTGTGTGGTGATCCCTCATTGTAGTTTTGATTTGCATTTTTCTAATAATTAGCGATGTTGAGCATCTTTTCATGTAGCTTTTGGCCAGCTGTATGTCTTCTTTGGAGAAATGTCTGTTTAGGTCTTCTGCCCATTTTTGGATTGGGTTGTTTGTTTTTGATATTGAGCTGTTGACTTACTCATGTTGAAAGGTCCAGCACATTCTGTTTTCCCAACAGTGTTCCCCTATTGAATTGCTTTTTCAAGATTTCTTTTATTTTATTGTAAAGATTTTGCACGTTAATTTCTGTGTATTTTTATCTGTGGTTTCAGGACTTGAAGTTCAAAGATGTGGCCATTTACTTCACTCAAAAGGAGTGGGAGTGCTTGCACTCTGCTCAAAAAGATTTGTACCGAGATGTGATGTTGGAGAATTATAATACCCTGATCTCACTGGGTAAGTTTACCTGCCCTCCAGAATTCAGAATTGGTCTTCTGGAATTTTTATGTTTATTGTTATAAATTTCTTGTGAGTGCCTCCCAAGTGCTTGACTGAATTAATGATTCTTGCTTACCAAAGAACGCTTTTTGTGCCTTGTGAAGTTAGAAATTGGCTGCTCCATCAGACTTTATCTTCTTCATCCTTTCCTCTGACCCTTAATTTACTTACTCCTCTTTCCTGACAATAATGGACTGATTTTAATTCTGAGACACTCACAACATAACTTGGTCCTTTTTTTCTTTCTTGAACAGGATTTTCTGATTCTAAGCCAGATGTGATCTCCTTATTGGAGCAGGGGAAGGAACCTTGGATGGTTAACAGCAAGGAGACAAAAGAATGGTGCCCAGGTGAGTAATGGTTACTCATATGGGAAAGGCCATGGCAGGTGGTCACCCACCTGGCCTGTGAGAAGGCAGGCAGCACTTATGAGATGTTGGTAGGAAAGCTCCCTGAAAAGCCTGAGATCTGAAGTAAGAATGTTTCAGCATGAGCCCCCAAATTTTCATTCCACTTACCACTTTCATGCTACCCTTGCTCTTATTCCTTCTGATTTCAAGAAGGAAGTGCCTCCTCTTTCCCATGAGACAACAATTTACCCTGCACTTTGGTTCCAGTTTTGTCCTGACTTAAAAATAGCTCTGTTGAGATATAATTGGCATATCATAAAATTCATTCATTTAAAGATACAGTTCAGTGGCTTTTAGTATATTCAGAGTTTTGCAACCATGACAACAATCTAATTTTAAAACATTTTCCTTTACCCCAAAATGAAATCCCATACCCATTAGTGGTCACTCCCCACACCCAGCCCTATGCAACGACTAATCTGCTTTCTGCTATAGAGCTGGCCATTCTAGACATTTCATATTAATGAAATCGCACAGTACATAGTCTTTGTGACTGGCTTCTTACAATTAGCAGAACATTTGTTTTCAAGGTTCATACATGCTGTAGCATATACTACTACTTCATTTCTTTATATTGCCAAATAGCATTCCATGTTGTGACTATAGCACATTTTGTTTATCCATTCATCAAATGATGGGCATTTGGATGGTTTTCCACTTTTAGGCTACTATGAATAATGCTTCACTTTTCCTAGTTTGTCAAATGTGTTTATCATGAAAGGGTTTTAGAATACTTTTGTTAACTGCTTTTTCTACATATATTGAGATATGTGGTCTGTATCCTTTGTTCTATTAATATGGTATATTGCATTGATACATTTTTGGGTATTAAACCAACTTTGCATTGCCCAGGTAAATCACACTTGGTCATGATGTATTACCTTTTTATTTGTTGATGGATTTAGTTTGGTTTTATTTGTTGAGGATTTTTGTGTCTATATTAAGTAAGGGATATTGATCTATAGTTTTCTTGTGGTGCCTTTTTCTGGTTTTGATATCAGGGTAGTAGTGGCCTGAGAATTCATTGGAAAGTATTCCCTCCTCTTCTGTTTTTTTGAAGTGTTTGTGAGGAATTTGTATTTGAAGTGTTTGTGAATGATTTGTATTAAGTTTTCTTTAAGTGTTTAGTAGAATTCAGCAGTGAAGCCATCTGGTCCTGGGTTTTTCTTTGTGGGAAGGTTTTTTATTATTATTATTTATTTTATTTATTTATTTTTTTGGCTGTGTTGGGTCTTCGTTGCTGTGCACAGGCCCCCTCTAGTTGTGGCCAGCAGGGGCCACCCCTCTCTGGGGTGTGCTGGCTTCTCCCTGCAGTGGCCTCTCCCGTTGCGGAGCATGGGCTCTAGGCACATGGGCTGGGAAGATTTTTAAATTACTGTTCAATCTCTTTGTAGGCCTATTCACATGTTCTCTTTCCTCTTGAGTTAGTTTTGGTAGTTGTCTTTCTAGGAATTTGTCCATTTCATCTAAGTGATCTAATTTGTTGCATATAGTTGTTCATAGTATTCCCTAGAAATTCTTTTAATTTCTGTAATGTTGGTAGTAATATCCTCACTTTCATTCCTGGTATTATTATGAATCTTCTTTTTTCCTTGGTCATTCTAGCTGAAGTTTGTCAGTTTGTTGTTTTCAAAGAACCAACTTATAGTTATGTTGATTTTCTCTATTTTTTTTCTATTTTATTTATCTTCTCTCTTTATTTTCTTCCTTCTGGTATCTTTGGGTTTAGTTTGGTCTTCTTTTTCTAGTTCCATAGGTGTATAAGTTAGATTATGGATTTGAGATCTTTTGTGGTTTTAATATAGGCAATTTAAGCTGTACATTTCCCTTTAAGACCTGTTTTAACCATATCCCATGAGTTTTGGTATGTTGAGTTTTCATTTCATTCATACTGGAAAGTATTTTCTAATTTCTTTTGTAATTTCTTGTTTCATTGGTTTTTTAAGAGTATGTTGTTTTCTGTTTCCTTGTTGATCTGGCAGGTCGACCTATCTATTATTGAAAATAGAGCATTAAAATCTTCAATTTGTTGAATTGCCACTTTTTCCCTTTAATTCTGTAGGTTTTTGCTTCCATTTATTTTCGGGCTCTATTATTAGGTGCATATATACTTATAACTGTTACATAATTTCCTGATGGATTGACCTTCTTATCATTATATAGTAATTATAAAATTATAAAATTGTCATTATAAAATGGTCAGTTATAAAATTTCCTTTGTCTCTAGTTATAATTTTTGTCTTAAAGTCTGTTTTGTCTGATAATAGTTATTGAAGCTCACTTTTTTAATTGAAGTATAGTTGATTTACAATGTTGTGTTAATTTCTACTGTACAGCAAAGTGATTCAGTTATACATATATATACATATTCTTTTTCATATTCTTTCCATTATGGTTTATCACAGGATATTGAATATAGTTCCCTGTGCTGTACAACAGGGCCTTGTTGTTTATCCATTCTCTGTATAAGTTTGCATCTGCTAACCCCAAACTCCCAATCCATCCCTCCCCACACCCACCCACTTTGGCAGCCACAAGTCTGTTCTCTATGTCTGTGAGTCTTTTTCATATATAAGTTCATTTGTGTCATATTTTAGATTCCACATATAAGTGATACATATGATACATGTCTTTCTCTTTCTGACTTACTTCATTGAGTATGATAATGTCTAGGCCCATCCATGTTGCTGCAACAACATGGATGGACATTATTTCATTCTTTTTTTATGGCTGAGTAGTAGTCCATTGTATATGTACCACATCTTCTTTACCCATTCTTCTGTCAATGGACATTTAGGTTGCTTCCATGTCTTGGCTATTGTAAATAGTGCTGCAGTGAACATTGCGGTGCATGTATCTTTTCAAAGTATTGTTTTCTCCAGATATATGCCCAGGAGATGATGGTCTTTTTGATGATGGCCATTCTGACCAGGATGGGATGGTACCTCATTGTAGTTTTGATTTGCATTTCTCTAATAATTAACAGTGTTGAACATCTTTTCATGTACTTGTTGGCCATCTGTATGATCTATTTAGGTCTTCTGCCTATTTTTTGATTAGGCTGTTATTGAGTAGGATTACATAGATTTTTATTGTTGTGTAAAACTGTCAATATTCTAGGACACTGGTGTAGGCACATGAACAGATTTGCTCTAATGGCACAGGCTTGCTTCTGTGTTAACTGCCATATGCATCAGAAGTGATGTAGGGAGAGCATTTTGAAGCTGGGCAGGAATCAGAGGCAGGAAGACACCTCTATCACCTGTTAAATAATTAGAAGCATGGAGTGATAAGTGAATCTCAAGTCACTCTCCTAATCTCATTATCTTTAGCTTATTTCTCTTTATTTCCATTTGAATACGCTTAATCTACTGATTAGTTTATTTAACATTAACTGAACTGTATGCTGGGGTTGGTTATATCATGGAGCATACAATAAGTATTATGTCAGTTCTAGGCCACTTAGGGAGAAATTATACCAGTAGATAAACTGATGAACAAATATGTAATTCCAGAACTGAGAAAAAGATCGAGGGCAAAGAACAGGATACATGACAGAAAATTAAGATATTTAGAATGAGAGAAACTGGCCATGGAGAGATCCTGGAACACAAAACATTCATGGAAGATGAAACATTTCCTGAAAGGGTCTAAGATGAGAAAGTAATTGGCATGATATGGGAGTCAAATGGATGCCAGTATAGTGAGCTCATGGTGAGTCAAGGTGAGAGCACCTCAAAATGAAGGTGAATAGGGAAGCAGGGACCAGATACTACAGAATTTTGCAGGTCTGGTAGGGAATTTTGTATTTTTTTTGAAGTGCAGTGGGAAAGGCACTGTATTTAAACATTGAGTGCCACACTTTGAGTTGCCTCAATCAGTGAGGGAGATTAAAAAAAAAATACGAATGGCCATTCATTCACCAGTCATTGAGTATTTACTCTATATAGGTACAGTGAAGGGTGAGCAGACAATACAGAAATAAACAAGTTAAAATATAATCTGTTGAATTTAGAGGTGAAGTATACTAATGTCTGCAAGATGGATTGATGGATGGAGGGGCAGATAGATGTGTGAAAACGCAAGTAGAGCCAAATGTTTATTGTAGAATCTAGCTATTGGGAATATGGGGGTTCCCTGTCTGATTCTTTTCATTTTTCTTTATGTTTGAAAGTTTTCATAATAATGTTGGAGAAATAGATTAAATGACATGTGTACTGCAGAAAAATGCAGTAAGTAGAGGGATGAGCGTCCTGTTTTGTAAAGTGTGGTCTCTTGGGGAATCCCCAGGTGGCCCAGTGGTTAGGACTCGGTGCTTTCATTGCCATGGCCCGGGTTCAATCCCTGGTTGGGGAACTGAGATGCCGTGGGGCATGGCCAAAACAAATAGTGGTCTCTTAAGTCGGCGTTTGCATAGAGGTCAGAATGAAGTAATTGAATGAGCCATATTGATATCTAAGGGAAGATATTTGCAGGCAGAGGTTCTGAAGGAGAGGTGTGCTTGGCAAGTTTGAACATCCAGTTGGTCAGGGAGCTGGAACAGAGTCAGCTGAGGGGAGGAGATAGCCAGTGAGGTTAGAATGAGGTAGTGCAGGACAAGTTCAGAGGCCCTGTAGATCACAGGAGGATTTTGACTTTTACTCTGCATGAGAGGGAAATACAGTGGAGAATTTTGAGCAGAAGAATGACATGATCTAGCTTATTTTAAGAAGAACAGTACAGCCACTGTGTTGGGTGTGGAATATAAGGAGGAAGTAGGGAGATACTCCAGGATAGTGTTTTGTTAATCTTGATGAGGGATGGCTTTGGACAACGTGATCGCCACTAGAGATACTAGTAGAAGTAGTCAAAACCTGGATATATTTGAGGCTAGAGATGAGAGGATTTGCTGTTAGATAATGTCCTACTCCTTTAGATTCTCATTTAGTTGGTTGGGTCCTGGACATTATATTTTTAACAGTTCCCCAGTTGATTCTGATTCTTACCAGAGGCAAAGAATCACCTCCTTCACAAGCTCCCCTCATTTTCTCTGTTCTTATTCCCCCCAACCCTTTTTTCAAGTTGCAATGCAGTGTTAAGAGTTTACATTATTCACTATTTTTAGTTTGTCATTTCTACCTTAGAACTTTCCTTTCTCCTGCAACATGAAAATACCCACTATTTTCTTTGTTATCTTACAGATTGGGAGTCTAGAAGAGAAAACAAGATGCTAAAGGAGGACAGTTATGAAGTTCAATCATTGCAACCAGAGATAACAAAAAGACTTACAAACTCTACCCTTGAGTACACTAGGGTCAGAAGTAACAGAGAAATCAGATGCCACTTGGAGAGGCTACAGGAAGGACGTTTCAGACAAGCCACAATAACCTCTGAAGAAAGATCCACTTCCATTCAGCGCACAGATCGTAGAACACCTCAGACAACTCATACTGGGGCAAAATCCTGTGAATCCAAGGAATGTAAGACTTTCAGGTACCAATCACACCATAATCAACATGAAAGAAGTCATAATAAGGAAAAAGACTCTAAATGTGGAGAATGTGGGAAAGCCTTTAATAGTAGGTCAGACTTGATTAAGCATCAGAGAATTCATGAAAGCAAAAAAAGTGATGAAAATAAGAAATGTGCCTTTATTCGTGATGCTCAGATTACTAAATCCCAGAGCATTAATACTGCCGAGAAACCTCATAAATGTAAGGAATGTGGGAAAGCCTTTCATTCTAACTCGCAACTTAGTAAACATCAAAGGATTCATATAGATGAGAAACCCTATAAGTGCACAGAGTGTGGAAAGCCATTTCCATCTACCTCACAACTTAATTTACATCAGAGAATTCATACTGATGAGAAATACTATGAATGTAAGGAGTGTGGGAAAGCCTTTACCCGTCCCTCACACCTTATTCGACATCAGAGAATCCATACTGGTGAGAAACCCTATAAGTGTAAGGAATGTGGGAAAGCTTTTCGTTATGACACACAACTTAGTCTTCATCAGATAATTCATACTGGTGAAAGACGCTATGAATGTAAGGAATGTGGGAAGGTCTATAGTTGTGCCTCACAACTGAATCTACATCAAAGAATTCATACAGGTGAGAAACCTCATAAATGTAAGGAATGTGGGAAAGCTTTTATCTCTGATTCACATCTTGTCCGACATCAGAGTGTTCATACTGGTGAGAAACCATATAAATGTAAGCAATGTGGGAAGTCTTTTCGTCGTGGCTCAGAACTTACCAGACATCAGAGAGCTCACACGGGTGAGAAACCTTATAAATGTCGGGAATGTGAAATGGCCTTTACTTGTAGCACAGAACTTATCCGACATCAAAAAGTTCACACTGGTGAGAGACCCCATAAATGTAAGGAATGTGGGAAGGCTTTTATTCGAAGGTCAGAACTTACTCATCACAAGAGGAGTCATAGTGGTGAAAAACCCTATGAGTGTAAGGAATGTGGGAAGGCCTTTGGTCGTGGCTCAGAACTTAGTCGACACCAGAAGATTCATACTGGTGAGAAGCCCTATGAATGTAAGGAATGTGGGAAAGCCTTTATTCGTGGCTCACACCTTAGTCAACATCAAAGAATTCATACAGGACAGAGGAGTGAATGAAGACATGTGGGAAGCTTGGAATTTAATTGACACGTGGAAATTCATACTAGTAAAACATAAAACCCCCTGTAATTGTAAGGAATATGGGAAAGCATTTAAGGATAACAACTTAATATCAGAGTTCATACTGTGGATGTGAGGGAGTCCAGAATTTGATATTTGTTACTGATAAAAAACCTTATAAATGTTATGAATTGAGAGGGGTGTATTTGTGTTTCAGAATTTATTAGACATCAATCAATTGGTGAAAAAGTGAAAAACTCCATGAATATAAAGAAAGTGGAAAGGCTTATTAGGAAAGCAGTGTTAGACATTAATCATTCTAACTTTTCTCAACATCAAGGGTCAATTAGCCCTTATGGGAAATCAGAAGTCATAATATAAATATTTATATGGAGCACCAATTTGCTTTAGCTAACTAATTTTCATCTGATAATTCATACTAGAGGAAGGCTACATTGTTAAAAATGCAGCAGATTCTTCCATTCCGTTCAACTCTTGTTAAATGTTTGCAAGCTCTGAACCGAATCAGAGTGGGAAAGGATTTAACCAATATTTAGTGTTTACTTGGCTTCACCATTATTACTCATTTCTTATAGGGCTAATGACTTAACCAAATTCTCTCATTTATCAATTAGTAATATTAGAACCATATTTCTTAGTAGCATTGTGTACATTGTATCCCTTAGAATAGTGTCTGGTTCATATTGAAAGTGTGTTAAATAAGAGGGGCTTTATTCTTTTTTTTTTTTTGCGGTACGTGGGCCTCTCACTGTTGTGGCCTCTCCCGTTGCGGAGCAACAGGCTCCGGACACGCAGGCTTAGTGGCCATGGCTCACGGGCGTAGCCGCTCCGCGGCATGTGGGATATTCCCGGACCGGGGCACGAACCCGTGTCCCCTGCATCGGCAGGTGGACTCTCAACCACTGCGCCACCAGGGAAGCCCTAGAGGGGCTTTATTCTTAATTTTGTTTTCCTAATTGTGTATTAGAGATCATATGAGAGGAAGGCCTTTTGTGTGCAGTGACTATATGAAGATCTTACATCATCTTTCTTCATGGAATGTTAGATATTTCCTTCTGGAGAAAAATTTTAAAACTGAAGCTTTTCATAGGTTGCCCTTTTCCCCATTAGGGGGTTCATAATGTAAAGAACCCCAGTAGAATAAAAGTGGGGTGCTGTGAGGTCAGAGGGAAGACTTAAATAATTTTTTTTAAGACCTTCCAAAAAACAAGAGATATATGTCACGATCTCTGGACTCTCTCTTAGTGAATTAGAAAATAAAGCCTCAGCCAAAATCCATTTCTCCACGAGGAAATTTAAGATACTTGTATAAATAATTTTTACATTAAAAAGGAAATCAAGGCAGGGCTTCCCTCATGGCTCAGTGGTTAAGAATCCGTCTGCCAATGCAGGGGACACGGGTTTGTGCCCTGCTCTGGGAAGATCCCACAAACCACTGAGCAACTAAGCCACAACTACTGAGCCTGCGCTCTAGAGCCCGCGAGCCACAACTACTGAGCCCGAGTGCGCCTAGAACCCGTGCTCTGCAACAAGAGAAGCCACCCAATGAGAAGCCTGGGCACTGCAACGAAGAGTAGCCCCCACTCAGCGCTTAGCCTGCACACAGCAACAAAGACCCAACGCAGCCAAAAATAAAAATAAATAAATTTTTTTTATTAGAAAAGGAAATCAAGGCAAATTATCACTAGGCAGATTGTCATTCAAATGAATGACAAAGACAACTTCATGTTAAAATTTGTAGGATGCAACCAAAGCTTTACTGAGGGAATTTAACTTCTTTCAGTATATGTAGAAAACAGGGAAAATTCAAAGCGAGGATTCATTCTCACTTCCTTATACTTAGTGCACTGCCTATTCCTGGTAGGTTCCCAGTAAACATCTGTTGATCAGAGGAATGAGAGAGTGAATGAATAAGTATCCAACTCTAGTATGTTGAGGTGCTCTAACAAAATAAGTGCAAAGCCCAAAAAAACACCTTAAACTTTTTGAAGTGAAAAAGATTGCACCCTAGAAAGAAAAAACTCAAGCATCATAAGTGAGAAAGGATATGTAACTACAGAAATGAAGGAGATGATGAAGAAATAAGCCAATATTGTTTGGCTAACACTGTTGGTTGCCTGTCCATTGGTATTAACCATTCTCCCTTTGCCAGGATTGCCTGATGCCCACCTAAGTCTAAACACCAGATGCTTGCCCTCCTAATTGCTTTGCAGCTGGGCATGTGTGTAACAGTCCCGGCCATAGAAGATCTAAGCAAAAAGTCTGCAGGTGAGCTTCAGTTAAATATTGTTTACTAACAAAATAGGAGGAAATGGTCTTCCTATAAACAGGATGCATGTCTCTGTGTCTGTGTGATACCTGGAATTATGGCCATTTTACAACCATGGGAGGCGAGAAACTGAGATTGGCACAGGAATAACTTGTGTCTTTGACATTATTGAGATGATGAAACAATTCAGAACTGCCCTGTGCCTGAACGGGTGTGAACTAAGAAATTCTGTGCCTATCTGTTATAAGTTTATATTCAACTTTATATATCCGAGTCCTGGAAAAAAATATTTTCCTATACATACACGTTTATTCCACTTTAGTAAGATGAGAAAATGTTTATATTCAGCTTTTTATAGTGTATGTGAAATTATAGAAAAAGCATTATTTTCTTAAACGTATATGTGTGTGTATATATATACAACTTTGATTTGTTAAGATGTAGGAAATGTCTGTTTGCATTTAGTGTCTCACAGTATATGTTTATATGCAGTTTTTTTTAGTATGTCTGAAATCCAGGAAAAGTAGTAGTTTCCTGAATATAGTAAGAACCAAGAAAAAACTAATTAAAGAGCTACACCATATAATTCCTCTAGTACTAGAGTAGATAAAATCTAAGTCTTTAAGATATAAAGAGTATCAGCTATGAGGCTAACACAACCCCTATACCAGATTTGGAAAAGGACAGCATCCAGCTCAAATCAGCTATAAAAACAATCCATTGTACTCAATGGAATATGAGTATTCCAATTAAAATAGCAAGTCAAATCTAGCAGCCTATTAAAAGAAAACAGAGGGGTGGTTTTGTCTAGAATAAAATGGTTCATGACCTGATCTGTCAGACTGTAAAAAATGTGATGTATAAATGTAGTGTTTGCACGTTGAAAACTAGACGCTAAAACAACTTATCCACTGAAAGTAGTAAACTGTTAGCAGCATATGCATATTCAACTGCTGTGAGGTCACTGCATTGCCCTCTTAATCCCACCTCATGGGGTGTAGTCAGTCACAGCGTTTGGAACAATCACCATCCGGTGTATTCCACCTTTGACCCACACTTCAGAAAAATATTACGTACTAAGTTTAATGTAAACATGTATTATGTGACAGATTAACTCGGTCATAGCTAAATATCAATCAACCCATTGGAGGACAATTTATAACAAAAATTTGAGCATTTTTTTTAAAGAGGGAAATGATTACTAAATTTTATCTATACTTTCTCTACAATTTCTAACATTTTTTGAGTTATAATAAATGTTATAGTTATAATGAATGTCAAGAAATGATTCTCTGTAGACTGGAGGTTGCCAAGGGGGAGGGGGATGGGAGAGGGGTGGATTGGACGTTTGGGATTAGCAGATGCAAACTGGTATATATAGAATGGATAACAACAAGGTCCTACCGTATAGCACAGGGAACTATATTCAATATCCTGTGATAAACCATAATGGAAAAGAATATGAAAAAATATATGTATAACTGAGTCACTTTACAGCATTAATTAACACAACATTGTAATTGAACTATACTTCAATAAATTTTAAAAAGAAATGATTCTGATTTTTTGCCCATGTATACATATTTCTATTTTCAAGATTTGAGAGTTCTATTCCAAATTTATGTAACATGTTTTGCCAAAAATGAGATATACTGCAAAGGTTTAAACAAAACAGAAAAAAGAACTATCTGTACCTATTTTCTGAAGTGCCAACATCAAAAGCTTTTCATCCTTTTCTCCATACCCTCTCATACCCACATTGGAGCTTTATTTTCGTAATGGGAGTTATGGCTGGGAGTAGTGTAGTTTGAATGGGATTGTGCTGACACATTGAAATATAGCCTCCTTTTCTCACTTGATAACATACCAGTGGACTTCCTTCCAATCAAAACCTACAGATGTAACTAGTTAGCTTTAAATGATTACATAGAAAAAGCACATTAAAAAATGCCCAACATCACTAATTATTAGAGAAATGCAAATCAAAACCACAAGTACCATCTCACACCATTCAGAATGGCCATCATCAGAAAGTCTACAAACAGTGCTGGAGAGGGTGTGGAGAAAAGGGAACCCTCCTACGCTGTTGGTGGGAATGTAAATTGGTACAAACATGATGGAGAACAGTATGGAGGTTCCTTAAAAAACTAAAAGTAGGGGCTTCCCTGGTGGCGCAGTGGTTGAGAGTACACCTGCCGATGCAGGGGACATGGGTTCATGCCCCAGTCCGGGAGGATCCCACATGCCGTGGAGCGGCTGGGCCCGTGAGCCATGGCCGCTGGGCCTGTGCGTCCGGAGCCTGTGCTCTGCAAGGGGAGAGGCCACAGCAGTGAGAGCCCCACGTACCGCAAAAACTAACAAACAAAAAAACCTAAAAATAGAACTACCATATGATCCATCAAGCCCACTCCTGGGCATGTATCTGGAGAAAACCATAATTTGGAACATTACATGCACCCCAGTGTTCATTGCAGTGCTACTTATAATAGCCAGGACATGGAAACAACCTAAATGTCCATCAACAGAGCAATGGAGGAAAAAGATGTGGTATATTTATACAATGGGATAATACTCAGCCATAAAAAAGAATGAAATTGGGCTTCCCTGGTGGCGCAGTGGTTGAGAGTCTGCCTGCCGATGCAGGGGACACGGGTTCGTGCCCGGTCCGGGAAGATCCCACATGCCGCGGAGCGGCTGGGCCCGTGGGCCATGGCCGCTGAGCCTGCGCGTTTGGAGCCTGTGCTCCGCAACGGGAGAGGTCACAGCAGTGAGAGGCCCGCGTACCGCAAAAAAAAAAAAGAATGAAATTATGCCATTTGCAGCCACATGGATGAGATCATACTAAGTGAAGTCAGAGAAAGATAAATATATGATATCACATATGTGGAACCTAAAAAAAAATGATACAAATGAACTTATTTACAAAACAGAAACAGACTGAGATTTCAAAAACAAACTTATAGTTACCAAAGGGGAAATGGGGGGGATAAATCAGGAGTTTGGGATTAACATATACACATTATATAAAATAAACAGCAAGGACCTACTGTATAGCACAAAGAACTATACTCAATATTCTGTAATAACCTTTACGGGAAAATGAAAAAGAATGGATATGTATATGTATAACTGAATCACTTTGCTGTACACCTGAAACTGACACATTGTTAATCAACTGTACTCCAATATAAAATAAAAAAAGTTTTAAATGATTACATAATAAAGACAAATCCTATTCTACCAATGAAAGTTCAGGTTTGTTATTTTTACAAATGATTGTACAATTTTACTGCACATGTATTATTTCATGTTGCTTTTTTAATTTCTGGAAGTGGGTAGATTCCTATCAGTTGGATTCCTTGCCTGAGAACATAGATATTTAAAATGTAGTTAATGCCTTATTTTTTTTTAATTTTTTTTATTTTTGGTGAAACTTGCCATTAAACTCTACAGGAATTTATATCTGTTTCCAACCTAATTTCAACCAGGACTGAACTTTTTTTGTTAAATTGGATGAAGAAAAATAATGTGCCTTCAATTTGCATTTTCTTAACTGCCAATGAGGTTGAGCATCTACCATGCCTGAGTCATTTGAATTTTATTTCTGTGAATTGCTTTTTTTAATCTATTCCTTTTAATTAGACTAGCTTTTAAAGCAATTTGTAGAAATTTTGTTAAGGAGATTGTTTTGTCATATATTTTATAGTTTGTTTTCTTAGTCTAGCATGTATCTTCCTTTTTGTGACAAAAAGTCAAACTTCTGTGAAGGCCAGCCAGTAAATATTTTAGGCTTTGTGGTCATGCAGTCTCTACTGCCTTTGTAATATGAAAACACGTAATAAACCAGCGGTTCTCAATCAGAGGTAGTTTTGCTTTCCCTACCCCCACCCCCCAGAGACATTTGGCAATTAGACATTTTTTGGTTATTGCTATGAAGGGGAGTGCTGCTGGCATCTCGGATGTGCTAAACATTCTACCCACCCTCCCCGCCGCCCCCCCCCAACAGAATTATCTGGTCCAGAAAGTCAGTGGTGCTGAAGCTGAGAAATCCTGACCTGTAAGCAAGTGGGCATGGCTGTGTTCCAATAAAACTGTATTCAGAAAAACAACAAGCCACATTTGGCCTACAGGTTGTCATTTGTTGACGCCTGTTTTAAATTCTTTTTGCTATATGAGATCTCGTTTTCTGGTTTTGTTCCTGAATTTTCATCTCATTTTTTCCAAATTTTCTTCCATTTTATTTTATGCTTTTAAATCTTCTTGACTAAATAAAATACAAAACAATAGCAACTACGGCCTAATAATTAGGCCTCTTATTGTTTTGTTTTAAAAATGTTTTTATTTATTTTTGGCTGTTTTGGGTGTTCGCTGCACAGGCTTTCTCTAGTTGAGGCGAGTGGGGCCTACTCTGTTGCGGTGCACGGGCTTCTCATTGCAGTGGCTTCTCTTGTTGCAGAGCACAGGCTGTAGGCTCACAGGCTTCAGTAGTTGCGGCACGCAGGCTCAGTTGTTGTGGCTCGCGGGCTCTAGAGCACAGTCTCAGTAGTTGTGGCACACGGGCTTAGTTGCTCTGCAGCATGTGGGATCTTCCCGGACCAGGGCTCGAACCCCTCTCCCCTGCATTGGCAGGCAGGTTCTTAACCACTGCGCCATCAGGGAAGTCTCCCTCATTGTTTCTGATTAAAATTTTATAAATCATCTCAGAAATAGGTCAAGTCTTTTCCCTTTGGTCCTGCTTTTCCCCCTGGGTCTGTAGAAGCAATAGAAAACCAACACTTGGTGTACACATAGAAACACATGGTATGAGGTACCACTTAAGTAACACAAGCAGTGATACATCTGTAATTTTCTTTATTGACAGTATTTTAGTAGGA
Organism: Delphinapterus leucas; assembly: GCF_059928025.1. NCBI lineage: Eukaryota > Metazoa > Chordata > Mammalia > Artiodactyla > Monodontidae > Delphinapterus > Delphinapterus leucas. Next base: position 15,271,467 of record NC_143148.1, read on the forward strand.
TCTAAAACTATTGAAAAATACTGATCTAATTCTTTTACTTGCTGTTGTATTTTTATGCATTTATCAGTCTCTTTACCGATAAAATATAGAAAAACAATTGCAGATAAAAATCCATTCTATTCTAAGCAGCAATGGATTTAATAAGAGGTATTTTGTAATTTGAAGAATTTTCAGGAAGCCAAGGAATCGGGCCTTTGGAGTGCACCATCCAGAAAAAAGTAGTAAGAATGAGGCCCAAATATAGCACAGATGCGCTGATAAAGGCTCAGATACACTGTTCCTTGAACAGTACTTGGATGGCACTGTGTTTAAGGAAAAGTGCTGCTGCTACTTACTGCATATCACCTATTGTTCTATGGAATGGATGCTAGAAACTTCCATAGCTGCCTCAGGAGAACCAGTCACTCCTGCCACTGTGGGTCCTACCCCCGGATATGCTGCCACCACCTCATTATACTCATGTCTTCCACCTCCAGTGTTCAGCTAGTGCCTGCTAGAAGCTGGGGAGTTGCATGCCAGCTCCCAGCTACAGTGGGGTCCAGGTGAAGCCTGTGAATTGTAATGAGTAATCACAACTTGGGGGATGACAAGGCAGATTCATTCTTATTTAACACTGTCTCTTTAAATTTGGTAGAACAAGTACTTTCTCCGGCCCCAGATAAAATCATGGGCAGACCATGTATAGAAAGCAAAACCTTTGTTTTTAATTAATTTATTATTTTTTTTTAACAGTAGGTCCTTGTTGGTTATCTATTTTAAACATAGCAGTGTGTACATGTTAATCCCAAACTCCCAATCTATCCCTCCTCCCCACCCTTTCTCTGACTTACTTAAGCATCGTTTACAGGTGGGCTTCTCCCTTCCCTTACCTCAGGCATGTTGGAGGGTGGGTAAGATGGCAGCTGAGAAAGAGACTGGAAAGGCAGAAGCCATCCATGTCGTTTTTTTCCTCATCTCCCAGCTGTCCTAGTTTCTGATTGTTTCCTTTATGGAGCTTAAGTATTGGAGAGAGAGTCAAGTTCCTATTTGCATGATAATGGTGATCCTGCCACACTGCTCCCTGCACTTGCTGGCTTTCTGCTGGGGTGCTTTAAGTTCTTTGCAGGCCCTCAGCATATAAAACTGATGACCTATTCAATACTCTTTTTGCATTCCTTTTTTTTAAAAAAAATACACCTTTATTTTATTTCTTGGCCGTGCCGTGTGGCATGCAGGATCTTAGTTCCCCTACCAGGGATCGAACCAGTGCCCCCTGTGCAGAGTCTTAACCACTGGACACCCAGGGAAGTCCTGCATTCCTTTTCTGATTTGTGTCTACTTTAGTATTCTCAAGTTTATCTTTTTCTAAATATTTTTTCTTAGCTGTTAATGTGATGGATTACTCAATTTGAGTCTGTTAAGGGTTCCCTCATGATTAAGTTCAGAATATGCATCTTTGCTTTTATGAATTTTTGACAAACACTAATCTCTCTTCAGACATTATGTGAAGGAATACATGATGCGACTATCTTATTATTGGTGATGGTAACTTAATCACCTGATTAAGGTGATGTTTTCCAGGTTTCTCCACTGGAAAGAATATCTTTCCCTTTGTAGTTAATATGTAATATGTGGGGAGATGCTTTTACATTATTAAAATAATTGTTTTCCATTAAAGGTTTAATATCCATTGATGATTCTTCATTGAATCATTACTATGATGGTCATATCCTATGATTCTAATCCTTTTGAGATTTGTTGAAATTTGTTTTATGGCTCAGAATATTCTCAATTTGTATAAAAGTTCTGTGCTTGCTTTAAAAAATGCCCATCCATCGAATCACTATTCATGAGCTTCTCAGGCTGCTTCTAAAAGTTTGTACCAAGAATCATCAGTTCAACAAATTAATGTGCAAGGTGTTTAGAACAGATCCGAATTGACCTGTTAACTGTTGATGAAGATAATACACATACTGTTAGATAAATATTAGCTGCAATTTATTACTAACTTTAACAGTTGTAAATTTTCCATTATTTTATAGTAAATTCATATAATTTCAGCAGTGTTTTATTGTGGAATTGAGTCTTGGTTTCAGGCCTGCTCTCCTAGGAGAGAAATCCAAAGTGGAAATGTGTTCTGTTGGTTAACATTTGAGAGGGAAGCTCCTTTGAGTATGGGTAGAAACCAACAATAACAGTTATGCATAGCCTTGATTGCTTTTAAAAATAACTTAGCACATTACAGAAAACATTGTGACAATTACGGTGAAAGTGTGGCATAAAACCAGGAGGGTCCACATAGGATAACTAAACAAGGAACAGAATGACCAGAGAAGAGACAGACTTGTGATTACATACAGTGCTTATTTCTGCTTTCTCCCTTAAAATGACAGTCAAGTGTAAAATCAAAAGAACAGGGAATTCCCTGGAGGCCCAGTAGTTAGGACTCAGCGCTTTCACTGCGGTAGCCTGGGTTCAGTCCTTGGTCAGGGAACTAAGATCCTGCAAGCCAGGTGGCACAGCCAAAAAAAAAAAAAAAGAGGATGAAGGGGAATTAACAGAAAAAATGACAGATTTTTAGAAGATGGAAAGCATATGAGGACTTCCCTGGTGGCACAGTGGTTAAGAATCCGCCTGCCAATGCAGGGGACACGGGTTCGAGTCCTTGTCTGGGAAGATCCCACATGCCACAGAGCAACTAAGCCTGTGTGCCACAACTACTGAGCCTGTGCTCTAGAGCCTGCGAACCACAACTACTGAGCCCACGTGCTACAACTACTGAAGCTCGCATGCCTACAGCCTGTGCTCCGCAACAAGAGAAGCCATCACAGTGAGAAGCCTGCACACCACAACGAAGACCCAATGCAGCCAAAAATAAATAACTAAATAAATTTATTAAAAAAAAAAAAGAAAACATATGGGAGAATATCAATTGATACCACAAGCTTGGGAGCTTAATGAAGAAGTCTTGAAGAGAAATTCGAAGTGAGATTTTGTACCGCAAAATACCAGAAAGGCCTCCAGCAGTCCCATGGCAGCAATAGTGGTGACAGCAGAGGCAGTTGGGACAATGCCAAAAATTTAAAGGGAGGAAAACCTTTCTCTCTGACCAGAGGAACTGTGTTTCCAAAAACATGTGGGGGATCCTGTTGCTTTCTTTATATCTGTTTACTGCGTGGCCCTAGAGGTTCACAAGAAATGCATGGTAGAACAGAAAAGCAAGTTGTCTCACCTACCAGAGGACAGGGAGGAGGGAGGGGGTCTCTGGGTAAAAAATATCCAAATGAAAATTTTAGAACTGAAAAATATAACTCATAGTTCACCATATGGGCTCAATATCAGAATGAAGGTGATAGAGGAAAGATTAAGTGAAGCTGATTAACAAAACTAATCTGTTTAACAGAAGAAAAAAGATCAGGAACTTCTGGTTTTGGTGCTGAGATTTAAAGTGCTTGGACTTCATCACTCCCATCTCAAAACAAGAAAAAGCTGGACGAATTAAAAAACAAAACTTCTCTTGGGCACATCAGAAAACAGGTTGCAGGGCAATCCACTATCCTGAAATCTAGAGAGATGGGCAAACTCAGACACGGTCAAGATCCGTTTATACCTGCATCAGAGCAGACTTCAGAACAAACATTATCAGGATTAAAGAGGGGCACAACATAATGATAAAGAGGCAATTTCCAAGAAGATAATCCTAAATGTATGTACTTGACAACAGAACATCAAAGTACATGAGGCAAAAACTGATAGAACTGAAAGGAGAAATAGACACATCCACTAGTTACAGTTGTAGAATTCTCTCTCCTGTCCGTAACTGATAGATCAAACAGGTAGAAAATCAGTAACGATACGGTTGACCTTAACAGCATTACTGTCAATTCAGCATGATTGAATTCATTTTTTTAGTTTTGAGTTTTTTGTTTTATTGAGCTGACATACAGCACAAGCTTAAAGTGTACAACGTAGTGACTTGACATACTATCTTGTGCAATGATTACCCCAATAAGGTCAGTTAAATTCATCACCTCGTATAGGTATCAAAAAAATTTTTTCCTTGTGAACACTTTTAAGATTTACTCTTAGCAATTTCCAAATGTACAAGACAGCAATGTTAACTATAATCATGTCGTACATTACATGCCCAATGTATTTATCTTATAATTGGAAGTTTGTACCTTTATAGTATACTCCATCCAACAATAGAATATACATTCCTGTGCTCCCATGGAACATTCACCAAGTTAGACTACATTACTGGCCATAAGACACACCTTAACAAATTTAAAGTAGAAATCATACAAATATATTCTCAGACCTCAATGGAATTAAACTAGGAATTGGAAAGATAGCTGGAAAAATCTCCAAATACATGGAAATTTAACACAGTTCTTTATAACAGATGGATGAAAGAAGTCTCGAGACATTTTTAATATTTTAAACTAAAAAGAAATAAATAAAACTGTAATAGGCTGAAAAATGTACTCCCCTCAATAATATCCACATCCTAATCCCTAAACCTGTGATTGTTACATTATTTGGGAAAAGTGTCTTTGTAGATATAATTAAGTTACAGATCTTGAAATGGAGAGATTATTCTGGTTTACCTGATTGGGCCCTAAAAAGGAGGAAGAGGGAGATTTGACACACACAGAAGAAAAGGTAATGTGAAGACACAGCCAAGGTGTATCTGAAGATGTCAGTTCCGAGGGCTAAAGTGAAATCACCCAAAGGAATTACAGCAATTACCAGAAGCTGGAAAAGGCAAGGAATGGATCTTCTCCTAGAACCCCGGGAGGAAGCATGACACATGAATCCTTGATTTCAGCCCAGTTATTCTGATTTCAGACTTCTAGCCTCCAGAACTGAGAGAGAATAAGTTACTGTTTTTTTAAGCCATTGAGTGCATGGTAATAAGTGAAAACGGTGCTTAGAGGGAAATTTATAGCATCACATGCATATGTTAGAGAAGTAAGATATAGACTCAAGAACCTAAGCTTCTACCATAGGAAAGTAGAGAAGAGTAACTTCAGCCTAAAGCAAGTAAGAGAAAAAAGAAGTTTAGAGCAGAAATCATTGAAATTTAAAACAGAATAGAGGAAATCAATGAAAGCAAAATTTTAGAAAAGATTAATAAAATTGATAAATCTCTAGCCAAGGTAAAAGAAAAAGAAAATGCCAATCACCAATATCAGAAATGAAAGAGGGGTCATCAGTACTGATCCCATATACATTAAAAGAATAATATGGGGGGTTTCCCTGGTGGCACAGTGATCGAGAGTCTGCCTGCCGATGCAGGGGACACGGATTCGTGCCCCAGACTGGGAAGATCCCACATGCCGCAGAGCGGCTGGGCCCGTGAGCCATGGCCGCTGAGCCTGCGCGTCCAGAGCCTGTGCTCCGCAACGGGAGAGGCCACAGCAGTGAGAGGCCTGCGTACCGCAAAAAAAAAAAAAAAAAAATGAATAATATGGGAATATTATAAACAATTCTACAACTTTGATAATTTAGATGAAATGGACCAATTCCTTGAAGACACAAACTACCAAAACTCACACAAGGAGAAATAGATAACCAAGTAGCCCTTTATTTTGAAGAAATTGAATCAATAATTAATAACCCCCCAAGAAGAAAGACAAGGCACAGATGGTTTCAACAGTGAGTGCTATTAAACATTTAAGGAAGAAATGAAACCAGTTTCCACAATCTCTTCCAGATAGTGGAAGCAAGAGAGAACACTAATAATTCATTCTATGAGGCCAGCATTATCTTAATACCAAAACCAGATAAAATTTATAAGAAAACTACAGACCAATCTCTCTCATCAATACAGATGCAAAAATTCTCACAAAAATATTAGCAAATCAAATTCAACAATATATTAAAAGAATTATACACCACGATCAAGTGGGATTTATTCCAGCTATTCAAGGCTATCAACATTAAAAAAAAAGAAAAAAAGTTAATGTAATCCACCATATCAGACAAAAGAGAGAGCATGTGATTATATCAGTGATACAAAAAGCTTTTGACAAAATCCAAAATCCATTCATGATAAAATAATTCCCAGATAATTAGGAGAAGAGGAGAACTTCCTCATCATGATGAAGAGCATCTACAAAAAACCTACAGCTAACATCATACTTAATGATGAAAAACTGGATGCTTTCCTCCTAAGATCACGAACAAAGCAAGCATATCCTCTTTCACTATTCCTATTCAATATTAGACTGGAAGTCCTAACTAGTTCAGTAAGAAAATGAAATAAAATGTGTACAGATTGGAAGGAGGAAATAAAACTTTCTTTGGTCATAGATGACACAATAGTCTATGTAATCCCAAAGGATCAAGAAAAAATTCCTGGAACTAACATGCAAGTATAACAAGGTCACAGGATACCAAGTCAACTGCTTTCCTATATACCAGTAATGAACAATAGGAATGTGAAATTTAAAGATGCAGCACCATTTATATTAGCATGAAAATAAATAATTAGGTATAAATCTGTCGAGAGTTTAGGTAAGCTACCCATAGTACTGCTGTCTTGGCATCCATTTTGTTTGGCCAAGCAGTCTGCAGGGACCTTCAACTGACACTAGCCCCCTCATGCTAGCTCATGCCCTAGATAACAGTCTGCAGAGTCACTAGCAAATGTAAGTTCCTGATATGACCTCCTCAATACCTTTGTGATCAACAATCTCCCCTGCCTCCCAGCACTTTCTTGTGCACCCCTTAGTCTTCTGCAGCCCCTGTGGGGCTTGTCAAAGCTCTCTTTTGATTTGAATTGGCCAATCCAGCCTTAGCCCAGGAACCCCGAAGCCTTCCTTCATGACCCTAATAAAGGTATGTGCCCCAGGTCCTATCTCTCTGTCTGCACTCTGCCTTGACCTCCCCCAATGTCCCCTTGATGCATGCTGGGTACTTTCTCCAGGACCTGTGAGTAAACTTCCCTATTTCAATTTCTCTTGTGGTCTATTGTTGAATCATAGCTATCTGGCCCTGTTCTCCACTTATCAAGTATTAATTTGACAGACTCATAGCAAAATGTAAGTGTGTGTATATATATATATGTATTTATTTATATATAGGATCTATATGTGAAAGACTATAAAACTCTGATGAAATAAATCAAAGATCTAAATAAATGGAGAGAATCAAGTTCATAAATTTGAATACTCAAAGGGGGAAAGTGGCGGGGGGTGGTGGTGGTGTGATGAATTGGGAGATTGGGATTGACATATATACAGTAATATTTATAAAAGGGATAACTAATAAGAACCTGCTGTATAAAAAAATAAATAAAATTCAAAAAAAATTTTTATACTCAATATTGTGAAGAAGTCAACTGTTTCAGACTTGATCTGTAGATTCACTCCAATTCTCAATCAAAATGCCAGAAATTTTGTAGATATCAAAATTATTCTAAAGTTTATGAGGAAAAGTAAAATCCTCAGAATAACCAACACAACGCTAAAGAGGAAGAACAAATTTGTATGGCTCACATTACATATTTAAGACTTATTCTAGGGGCTTCCCTGGTGGTGCGGTGGTTAAGTCTCCGCCTGCCAATGCAGGGGACACAGGTTCGATCCCTGGTCCGGCAAGATCCCACATGCCATGCAGCAACTAAGTCCATGTGCTACAACTACTGAGCCTGTGCTCTAGAGCCCGTGAGCCACAACTACTGAGCCCACGTGCCACAACTACTGAAGCCCGCACGCCTACAGCCCATGCTCTGCAACAAGAGAAGCCACCACAATGAGAAGACCGTGCATTGCAAGGAAGAGTAACCCCCATTCACTGCAACTAGAGAAAGCTCACACACAGCAATGAAGACCCAATGCAGCCAAAAATAAATAAACTAATTAATTAATTTTTTAACTTCTTAAATATTTAAGGAGTCAGTTGATCCCGAGGTGGAATGCAAAATGTGATAAAATCTAAATGTGTTGTATAGTATTGTGATTAATTTTAGCAAGTCCATTATAACAAACATTATAGTAAGATTTGTAATTATGAAATTGTTCTTATTTCAGCATTTATGTTGTTTGAACTGATTAAGGAATTTGTGGTTTTATTGACATTTAGTGTTCTACAGTTCTCACATTCAAAAACATATTGGCTCTCTTGACAAATGAAATAAAACCAGAAACAAACAAATCAGACCTCAAACTTAAAAGCTTTTGCACAACAAAGGAAACTGTAAACCAAATGAAAAGACAACCTACAGAAAGGGAGAAAATATTTGCAAACGATGCGACTGACAAGGGGTTAATTTCCAATATATACAAACAGCTCATATCAAAACAACCTAACCAACAAACTGGGCAGAAGACCTAAGGAGACATTTCTCTAAAGAAGACATACAGCTGGCAAACAGGCACAAGAAAAGATGCTCAACATCTCTAATTATTAGAGGAATACAAATCAAAACCACGAGTACCACATTGCACCAGTCAGAATGGCTATGAAAAGTCTACAAATAATAAATGCTGGAGAGGGTGTGGAGAAAAGGGAATGCTCCTACACTGTCTGTGGGAATGTAAATTGGTACAGCCACTATGGAGAACAGTATGGGAGTTCCTTAAAAGACTAAAAATAGAGTTGCCATATGCTCCAGCCATCCCACTCCTGGGCATATATCTGGAAAAGATGAAAACTGACTCGAAAAGTTACAGGCACCCCACATTCATATCAGCACTATTTACAATAGCCAAGACATAGAAGCAACCTTTATATCCATTCAACAGATGAATGGATATAAAGATATGGTGTATATACATGATAGATTACTACTTAGCCATAAAAATAAAAAAAGAAATATTGCCATTTGTAGCAACATGGATGGATGTATAGAATATCACACTAAGTCAGAGAAAGATTATTATATGATATCACTTTTATGTGGAATCTACAAGATACAAATGAATTTATCTACAAAACAGAAAAACATTCACAGACATAGAAAACAAACTTACGGTTACCAAAGAGGAAAATGGAAGGGGGGAAAGGCATAAATTAGGAGTATGGGATTAACAGATACATATATCAATACATATAAAATAGATAAGCAACAAGGATTTACTGTATAGCACAGGGAACTATATTCAGTATCTTGTAATAACCTATAATGGAAAATGTGAATATACATAACTGAATCACTTTGCTGTACACATGAAACTAACACAGTATTGTAAGAAACATATTGCATATTGTAACAAATGCAGTTGAGAGAATCCTTAATTTATCTGAAGCATTAAAATCACACTTTAAAGAAAAGGGCCTCCCAAGTTTGTTGACTTTTTTTTTTTTTTTTTTTGCTGTATGCGGGCCTCTCACTGTTGTGGCCTCTCCCGTTGTGGAGCACAGGCTCCAGACGCGCAGGCCCAGCGGCCACGGCCCACAGGCCCAGCTGCTCCACGGCATGTGGGATCCTCCTGGACGGGGGCACGAACCCGCGTCCCCTGCATTGGCAGGCGGACTCTCAACCACTGCACCGCCAGGAAAGCCCTATTTTGGAGATTTTAAATTTATTTTATTTATTTATTTTTGGCTGCATTGGGTCTTCGTTGCTGCATGCGGGCTTTCTCTAGTGTTGAGCAGGGGCTACTCTTCGATGTGGTGCGCAGGCTTCTTATTGTGGTGGCTTCTCTTGTGGAGCATCAGCTCTAGGTACACAGGCTTCAGTACTTGTGGCACGTGGGCTCAGTAGTTGTGGCTCGTGGGCTCTAGAATGCAGGATCAGTAGCTGTGGCACATGAGTTTAGTTGCTCCACAGCATGTAGGATCTTCCCAGACCAGGGATTGAACTGGTGTCCCCCTGCACTGGCAGGCGGATTCTTAACCACTGCACCACCAGGGAAGTCCCTGTTGACTTTTAAAATAACCTACTGAATGAAGCTTACTTGTTTATAGTTTTTAATATCTTTGTGATAGTTAATTTTGTGTGTCAATATGGCTGGACCATGGTGCCGAGATATTTTGTCAAACATTCTGGGTCTGCTGGATCATATGGTCCATGTGACAGAGCAGCTTGCATGGCAGCCTGGACCTGTTGCAGAGCCTTCTCTTGTTCTGGGCCCCACTTAGAACCACCAGATTTTCAGGTCACCTGGTAAATGGGCCAGAGTTGCACACTGTTGGGCTGCAAGGCTTGTAGTTGCCCAGCCTAGAGACCAAAGAAAGCCTGGAGACAGCAAGAGACGTCAATAGTTTTTTGGACAGGGGATCTTACAGACAGTGGGCAGGACACTGCAGCAGTCTTCATTACTCAGGGGAGAAGGAGGCTACCATTTATAGGGCGATTGATGTCAGCTTGACTCATCAGTTACCAGGGAAACCAGCAGCTGGGGCACATCACTCACAGCCCCTCAGACTAACAAGCATCACTAGGGCAGATGTTTCCCTTTAGTAAACTAGGAGGTGGAGCCATTCCAGCCTGAGGATTAGAGCCATTCATAGCTAGGGCAAGCGGCAAAGACGTTTACGTGAGTAGGGTGCAGGTAAAGAAAGGACTGATCGAGGGCTTCCCTGGTGGTGCAGTGGTTGAGAATCCGCCTGCCAATGCAGGGGACACAGGTTTGAGCCCTGGTCCGGGTAGATCCCACATGCCACGGAGCAACTAAGCCCGTGCACCACAACTACTGAGCCTGCGTGCCTAGAGCCTGTGCACTGCAACGAGAGAATCCACCGCACTGAGAAGTCCGCGCACCACAACGGAAAATAGCCCCGCTCGCCACAACTAGAGAAAGCCTGCGCGCAGCAACGAAGACCCAACGCAGCCAAAAATAAATAAATTTATTTAAAGAAAAAAAAAAGGACTGATCGAGCAGGGGATGCACAGAGCAAGAGAACAGCCACCTTGGGTGACCTGACCAAACACTCCACCCCTACATACCCTGCACGACCCTTACAATTTTGGTCCACCCCTCTTCCGAGATATCCCTGGGGTCAGGTATGTAGAGGTGCACTGCAATCAAATACCACAAATGCAATACGGACAACAGCATCTAAAGGATATCGAGAGTCCAAGAGGTAGAAAAACTTTGTAGCCAGATGCTTATCAGGTCAAGTTTTCATGGAAATCCAGAGGAGGACACCAACAGCCTCTCACTGTAGACCCAGCACTCAGACTCATTTCACAGTGAGGCCTCCACTGTGGCCCAGTCCACGAACAAATTCCCTCCCCTCACACTAGGGACAAAATGTAAGATGTTTAACAGGCACAACACAGGGAAGGTCGTGACCATTAAACAAAACACAAGCAGTAATCACATTCTGAGATAATACCACCTCTGCCTGTGGCCCTGGCCTGCAGTACCATTCCACCAGTCCACCCTTAGCCCCACAGCTTGTGCCGAATACTGGAGAGGTGATGTAACAACCCACCACAGGGTTAATATGATGGCGCCTTTCTCTAGTAAGGGGCCCGGAGTAATTACCTTAGGAGTCTCAGGTGGGCCGAGTAGGAGACAGGTGAAGTTGGTCAGTCCCTTTCTAATCCTGTCCCCCATGGGGCAGCAAACTCCAAACACCTGGGACTTACCTGCCAGTCCCAGGGCCATTTTATAACGTGTTCCCCTGGAGGTAGACCCTGTGGCAAGGGCCAGAGTGAGTTATTGTCCTGACCAGTAGTTGGCAACCGTCCTTCGGTGGGCAACCGTTGAACTCGCATTGTGTTGACTAGTTGTCTCTGGGTTAATATGGCTTGGTCATTGGGAAAATTGCTCCTGAGATGTTCAGTTATAGTCCTTAGGGCTTGAGTTAGCCTCTGGTCCGCATATTGAGAGCATGGGTTTTCAACATCAGTTGTTAAGGAGTCCATTTATTCTTTCCATTAGCCCGGGAGCAGAGAGGTTGGAGGGCAGGTGGAAATGTCAGCGTATGTCATTTTTAATCAGCCCATTCCTGAACATCATGGCTGGTAAAGTAGTTTCCTTTTTCACTGTTGATGTCCATGGGGGTCCTATATGTTGCACACAGGTGTTCTAGACCCCAAATAGTAGGGTTTTCTTGCATTGTTAGATGACTCGGGTAGGTCTTTGGTAATGTCTTCCACCTTTGCAATGCACCGTAGATGCATATAGCTGTTGTTCCATCACACTAGATTGTTGCTCTGCCCTCTGCCATAGCTGGGACCAGAAGGTTACTATTATTTTGCCATTGCCACAGGCCCCAACCAAACCCTTCCGGGTAACTGGCCACGTCCAATTCACAAGCCTATCCCTGAGGTAATATCCCTAAAGCTTGTGTATGTAATTGTTTAGGGGTGAGGGGTCGGAGGGTGATGCTAGTCTTTTGTAGATAATCCAGGTCCTTGTGTGTTTTATTCATCAGCCATCCATGTGCAGTCAGATAAGCCATAAGCATTTGGCTGCTACTTTTTTAAAGTTACTTATTTATTTATTTTGCGGTACGCGGGCCTCTCACTGTTGTGGCCTCTCCCTTTGCGGAGCACAGGCTCCGGACGCGCAGGCTCAGCGGCCATGGCTCACGGGCCCAGCCGCTCCGCGGCACGTGGGATCTTCCCGGACCGGGGCACGACCCCGTGTCCCCTGCATCGGCAGGTGGGCTCTCAAGCACTACGCCGCCAGAGAAGCCCCTGGGCTGCTACTTTTAAACTGGAAAGAGACTCTGAGGTTAACAGGATATCATTGATATAATGGAAGAGAAAGACATACCTCATGGTAGTCAGCTGCCACAGGGCCCCACATGCTAGTGGACAGCCACCTCGGGATCACCCCCATAACTTTCTGTCCGACATCTTTATATCCTGACCTCACGGCACTTGTGGGAGTTTCCTCAGCCTCCTGGCTGGCCAACTATTGCGCTGTACCCCACAGAACTGCAAGCCTTGTAGTTGCCCAGCCTCAAGACCGAAGAAAGAGCCCAGAGATGGCAACAGAGATATCAGTGGTTTATTGGGTGAGAGGATCTTACATACCTGAAGCAAGGTCCTGGAGTGACACCCCACAGTGTGCATCAGACAGCGAGTAGGACATGGCAGCAGTCTTTACTACTCAAGGGAGAAGGAGGCTACAATTTATAGGGGGAAATGACGTCAGCTTGGCTCCAGTTACCAGGGAAACCAGCAGCTGGGGCACGTCCCTCACAGCCCCTCAGATTAACATGCATCATGAGGGCAGATGTTTCCCTTTAATAAAGTAGCAGGTGGGGCCATTCTAGCTGGAGGATTAGAACCATCACTAGCTGGGGCAGGAGGCAAAGACGTTCACGTGAGTAGGTTACAGGTGAAGGAGGAACTGGTCGAGTAGGGGATTCACAAAGAGCAAGAGAACAGCCATCTTGAATGACCTGATCATTCTGACACCTGTCAGAATGGCTATTATCAAAAAGCTGACAAACAATAAGTGTTGGCAAGAATGTCGAGAAAAGGGAACCCTGTGGATGGGAATGTAAATTGGTGCAACCATTCTGGAAAACCATATGGAGATTCCTGAAAAAGTTAAAAATAGAACTACCATATGATCCATCAATTCCACTCCTTGTTATGTATCTGAAGAAAATGAAAACACTAATTTGAAAAGATACATACACCCCAATGTTCATTGCAGCATTATTTACAATAGCCAAGACATAGAAGCAACCTAAATACCCCTCAACAGATGAATGGATAAAGAAGATGTGGTATTTATTATAATGAAATATTACTCCGCCATGAAAAAGAATGAAATAATGCCATTTGCGGCAACATGGATGGACCTAGATGGTATTATGTTAAGTGAAATAAGCCTGACAGAGAAAGACAAATACTCTATGACTTCACTTATATGTGGAGCCCAAAAAACAAAACAGATGAACAAGCATAACAAAACAGAAACAGATCTATAGATACAGAGATGAAACAAGCCAGAGGGGAGGGGTTGGGGGAAGTAGAGAAATAGGTGAGGGAGATTAAGAGGTACAAACCTCCAGCTGCACAGTAAATGAGTCATGGATATGAAATGTACCTTGTGGGAAATACAGTCAATAACTATGTAATATCTTTGTATGGTGACATATCATAACTAGACTTATTGTGGTAATAATTTTGAAATATATAGAAATATCAGGGCTTCCCTGGTGGTGCAGTGGTTGAGAGTCAGCCTGCCGATGCAGAGGACACGGGTTCGTGCCCCGGTCCAGGAAGATCCCACATGCCGCAGAGCGGCTGGGCCCGTGAGCCATGGCCGCTGAGCCTGCGCATCCGGAGGCTGTGCTCCGCAATGGGAGAGGCCACAACAGTGAGAGGCCCGCGTACCACAAAAAAAAAAAAAAAAAAAAAAAGCCTTTTTAAAAAAGAGAATGAAAATGTAATAGGACAAATTAAACAGATGTTACCTATATAAAATAAACAATAACATGTTTCTCTCCATCCCTTGGTATAGTAGAGTATTTTTACTCTTCTTTCCTTTTCCAATAATACTTCTTCTAAACTACCTGCACCCTTTAAGACATCGTGTTATTCTGGTATATTGGTAAAATAGAATATAGGTAAACATGAAATTCACTTTGACATGCAGCTCTGCTCTTATTAAGCCCACATTACAAAGATTCTCGTCGTCAGCCTAATGTGATGACATCAAGTTAAATACAAAGCATTCGAGCATTTGTGGGATATACGTATAGAATTTTACTTACAGGCAGCATGTCCTTAGACTTGTAATTAATCTCTAGGCCCATAGAATGTCCTGCCTGATAGGAGTGTCTTTGTTTGCTTGGGGGCTCTCGCCACCAGTCTAACAATGTGATTTATGATAGAGGTTTTGGGACACACCATATCAGTTCTGGCCACTGGAAGAACTGGAGACTTGAAACTTCGATGCTCATACTTGAAAGGTGTGAGCTTGAACCTTCTGAAGGAGTTGAAGGCTAAAGATCAGCCTAACCTCATGGACAGAATGTGAGCACCAACAAAAAATCTGGAGACCACAGGCTTGGGCAAGCTTTCTTGTGTATATTGTCACAACTCATGGCCAAGAGGAGGTAATATCATCCTTGTGTTCAAGGAGAAGATGACCAGAAGCTCCACATTTGGATCCCTCCCACACTTTGTCCTATGCATCCATCTCTCCCTTTAGCTGATTCTAATTTGTATCTTTTCATTGTAATAAAACTAATCATAACTGCACTACATTCCTGAGTTGGGTCAGTTGTTGTAGTGAACTACTCAACCTAAGAATGGTTGTAGGAACCCCTGAATTTGTCAAGAAATCTGCATAATTCATCACATCAGAAAATAAAAGGAGAAAAAACAGGTTCATACCAACAGATGATAAAATAGCTCCCAACAAAATCTAACAGGCATTAAGCAGAACAGGGACTGAATGAAACTACTTACATATAACAGACTATTTACGCTAAGTCAATAAGCATTATACTAAATGTTTAAATAGATACGTGATTTCCATTAAATTGGAAAAATGAGGTAAGTTATTCCCACTAGTATTCAACTTTATTCTGAAAACTCCGGCTACTGCAATAAGAAATAGAAATAAAATAAATAATAAAAAATATTGAGGGAACTTATTTCTATTTGCAGATGCATGGCAGAAAACATAAAATATAAAAAAGAATACAATTATTTGGTATGGCTTAAAATGAAAACTGTATGCAAAACAATAAACACCATAACACAGTTAAAACACAAGCCACCTTGAGAGAAAATAAGTCCAACATTTATAAATGTGTAATACCTGGAATTATAAATACCTGGATTATTTTAAAAATCCTAAAAAAAATCAGTGAGATAACCCAAAAAGAAAGAGAGAAAATGCATGAATAAAAAAAGCACTAAGGGGGCTTCCCTGGTGGCGCAGTGGTTGAGAGTCTGCCTGCCGATGCAGGGGACACGGGTTCGTGCCCGGTCCGGGAAGATCCCACATGCCGCGGAGCGGCTGGGCCCGTGGGCCATGGCCGCTGAGCCTGCGCGTTTGGGGCCTGTGCTCCGCAACGGTAGAGGCCACAACAGTGAGAGGCCCGCGTACCGCAAAAAAAAAAAAAAAAAAAAAGCACTAAGGGAAACATCATTGGCCAATAAACGCATATGAAAAAATGTGCTCAATTCACTTGCAATCAGGGAAGTACAGACACTCATATTCAATAAATGAAGGGATTCAATATTGGTGCAATGATGGAGCAATAATCTAGCAATATGTGAAACACAGTATACACAGCACTTCTAGATATGCACCTTTGAGTCTCAACTCTTCAAAGAAATAAGAAAACGGCTTTCAGCGACTGTGAAGCTGGGGAGGTCCAGGCTGGGAGGACATCGGATCTCTTTGTCCTCCCAGCCTTTCGACCCTCCCCCAAAGCCCCTCAATAAACTGGTTTGATTCCAAAAAATAAAAATAAGAATAAAAACCCCGCACAAAATGGTATTCAATATAGCATTTTTATTACAATGAAAAATCATTTTGTCCTAATCACTGTTTAATAGAATATTTTAGCATGTTTAATACATACATTATCAAGCACCAGGCTGGAATCTTTTCCATTCTATAGAAAATCACTAGCCTTCCATTCAAGCAGGAAGCTGCTTTCAGAGTATAATGTGAGCTGCAAAAGAAAAGTGCCCTTCCTCACCCCTTCCCAACACAATCACTCACCATGTCTGAAATGACATCCTTGAAGACATTCATTGTGGTTATGGTAGCATCTACCAAAGTGGTTCACATTCTAAAGGTGTTAAAAGGTATTTGGAGTGAGAAGTGCACAATGAAGTAAATTTGAGATACACTATGTTAAATGAAAATTTCTTTAATACATCTTTCGACAAGCTGATAACGTGTACTTGGATTTCCCCCAGAAGTAGATACTTTATCCTTTGTTTCATTTACACTTTTTCCCAAGATATCTTTTTTCAAATATCATCAAGGACTAGTATTCCCTGAAGCAAACTTGTGGAGAATGTTGGTTAAACACTGGTCTTCTGAAGCTACTTGGTACTTGGGAAAGGCAAAACACTGGCCTATTAGTGAAGACTGATTTTGTAAGAAATTCTAAATATAACTATTTAGAATTATGAAGAATAGAATTTTCGTAAGTGAAGTTGGTCTAGATTTTGCTCTTTATCTTCATCTAGTTTTGTATCAGATTATTTCACCTGTGTAAAATTAATTGGTAAAATCTTGTTAAGGATTATCTATTCTTAAGGTTTTTACCTACACAACTATCAGATTTTTTCCTTAAACAGGAACTTCGTACACACACACATTTATTTGTTGGTCTGTGGGTTCTAGAGCACAGTCAATTGTGATAACATACTTATAGAGAAGAAAATGTAATCCCTCTATATTTTTACATATATTGGAATACATATAGTACATACAGTGTTACCTTATAATTAAAAGGAAAATTTATTGATAATCTGTAATCACTTTTATCATCATTAATGCTGAATGTTTATATTTCATTTTCTTTTCCTTGATTAGACCTGCCAAGATACAGTCATTAACATTGGAAGTCTACTAGTGTCTAATCTCTTAATTTCTACTTTCAATTGTACTTTGCTTCTCTTGTGTTGGTTTTACTTTGTTCTGTTTCTTGTTTCTTTACATAAATGCTTATTCATTCCTTTAATACATTTATCTACGTGACAGGCCCAGCACTGATTGCTGCAGGTAAGTGAAGAAGATGAAGACTGGGCCCACAAACGAAGTTTCCTTAATGCATTCAGGGGCACACATTTCTCACTGAACAGAACTTTGGTTACATCTGACAAATTTAGATATGCAGGCATCTCATTAACAATCATTTCTTAAGTAGTGTATAATTTCAGCTTTGATTTTAAATATTATTTAAAATACATAAAAAAGTAAAAATATTAGAACAATGAACCCTTCATAAACAGCTACTCTACTTCAGTAATTATCAACATTTTGCTAATCTACTTTCTAGCTGTTTGCCAATTTGCTTTCTTTTTCTTTTGCTGGAGTTATTTTAATGCAAATCTGGGTATCTTATTTCATATATATGTATCTCTAACACATAGGATGTTCTATCTTTTAATAACCACATTGACATTATCATCCCTAACAAACAAAACTAATATTTCTAAAAATCATTTAATACTCAGTACATGTCCACATTTCCCCCAGTCTCCAAAATGTTGTTTTACATTTTGTTCAATCTGGGTCCAAATAATACCCACATATTGAATTTAGTTGATATGCCTCGTCTTTTTTAATCTGTTAACAGTGCCCTTCTTTTCTTTTTCATGCCACTCATTAGTTGAAGAAATCAGGTCTTTTTTTTGTAGAATTTTACACATTCTGGATCTGCTTGGCTGCTTACTTGCGGTGCCATTTACTTTTTCATCTATTCCCCAAATTCTTGGCTTTAAAATTTTTGATTTAAAGGTTTGATTCCTTCAGTTCATTATTCTGGCAGTAAGACTTCATAGGTAGTGGTACGTACTTCCTAATTGCATTGTATCAGGAGGTGCCTATTGTCTGATAGTCCCACCTTGATAGACGTTAAAATTGAATAAAAGGCTCAGAGGTGGTCAGCTTGATAAATCCAATGTAACGTTCTCACTATAAACTTTTTCCCAAATCGTTTTAATATCCACTGAAGATCATTTTCTGGACCCATTATTCCATTAGGAACCAGAAAATTTTTCTAATCCTATCAATTTTTCTGTATTTACTGGTGAGATTTCTTAAATTAAAAAAAAATTAATTTGATGAGCTTTGGGTGACTCTGAAACTTGATTCACATGGGAAAAGCAAAATAAATATTTATTTTTCCATTTATTTATTGGTTTTCAGAATAATGAGTTGGTACCCAAGCATTTCCCATAGCAGCCATAACTGAGTAAATTATCAAACTGCTATTGGGGTCATGTGAAAAGACCCAACTCCCACTGGCTGAAGATGGGGCAATTTGAGCATCAAAAAGTATATTGACTGTAATGGAATGTTTTCTTTCTTTTATACAAGAGTATCATACACACACACACACACACACACACACAATTAAATTTCCAAGTGGTTAGTTCCTTTATGCCACCTTTTTGATAATTTCTAATTAATTGAATGGTGGTCAGAGATGAGAGATTATAAAACATTTACTCTTTGGAATTTATTATGGGAAAATAATTTCATATTTCTCTTTGATTCTTCCAATAGTTGTACTCTTAACCTCATATTCATAAAATTCATAAGGTTTCTTTTCAGCATGAAATTTTGGATGCAGCTCAAGTGATGAAGAACTTCTCACATTCAACATAACCTCCTGGATTTTATCCAGAATAAATTATCTTAAGTTTAGTAAGTGCTGAGCAGTGACAGGAGGCATTTCTACATTTATTACTTCTATAGGATATTCCTTTCATATGAATTCACTAATACTAATGATGTTAATAACAACTATAGGTAATATTTACAGAAAACATGCTATGTGGCTGCTATTTTTCCAAGTATTAACTACTCACTCCTCACAACAATTCTATTACATGATGTAGCAGGCTGACTCTGAATTGGCCCCAGTGGTCCCTTCCTCCTGGTATTCATACTCTTGTGTAAGCCTTTTCCCTTGAGTGTAGGGTGGCCTAGTTCCTCGCTTTTAACCAAAAGAAGATAGAAAAAGTGATGAAATAATGTCATTTCAATGATTGGATTACACAAGACGATAGCTTCTTTGATGCTAGCAGCCTCTTGCTTCCTTGGCTTGCACACTCTGATGAAGTAAGCAGCCACCTTGAAGAGGCCCATGTAGCAAGGAATTGAAGTCAGCATTTAGCCAACAGCCAGCTAGAAACTGAGGACCTCAGCGCAACAGCCCTCAGTGAATTAATTCGGTCAACAAGCACATGAGGTTGGAAGCGCATCCCTTCCCCAGTTGAGCCTTCCGATGAGACTCAGCCATGGTTGAAATCTTGATTTTAGCCTTGTGAGAGGCCCTGAAGCAGAGAACCCAACTAAGTTATGCCTAGACTCCTGACCCACAGAAACTGAGATAATGTGTATTATTTTAAGCTACTAAGTTTGTGGTAATTTATTACACAGCAATAAATAACTAATATACATAAGTACTACTATCACCATTTTACAAGTGAGCAAAATGAGGCACAGAAATTTAAGTACCTTATCTAATAACACACTGGTAATAAAGGGTTGAAATGGTGATAATGATAGATAAGGCTAAAGATTTTCCTGCATTCATTATATTATTTCCTCATATAAATTTGCTGAAGATATACAATGTCTGAATGGTGGTGGAAGGTTTTAAAGCAACAATTTTTTCTGAAATATAAACTTTTTAATGCTTAGTTATAAGCATGAAACAAATTTTCTCAAAAATGAATTTTCTGATGTTCTGTAACATGTACATTTGAAAGCCTTCTTGTATTAAATTCCATTATGAATTTTCTGATGCTGAGTAAGGTGTGAATGTTGTCTAAAGGCCTTCTTACATTCCTTACATTTGTAGGGTTTCTCACCAGTATGAATTCTCTGGTGTTGAGTAAGAAAAGAATAAAGTCTAAAAGCTTTACCACATTCCTTACAGTCATAGGGTTTCTCTCCAGTATGAATACTCTGATGTTGAGTAAGTTGTGAGAGCAATCTAAAAGGCTTTCTACATTCCTTACATTCATAAGGTTTCTCTCCAGTATGAATACTCTGATGTTGAGTAAGTTGTGAGAGTAGTCTAAAGGCCTTCCCACATTCTTCACATTCATAAGGTCTCTCGCCAATATGAATGCTCTGATGGGAAATAAGTTGTGAGTAACTACTAAAGGTCTTCCAACATTCCATACATTCATAGGGTTTCTCACGAGTATGAATTCTCTGATGGCGAACAAGTTGTTGCCTTAATCTAAAAGTCTTCCCACACTCTTTACATTCATAGGGTTTCTCACCAGTATGAATACTCTGATGGACAGTAAGCTGTTGGCATATTCTAAAAGCCTTTCCACATTCCTTACATTCATAGGGTTTCTCCCCAAAATGAATTTTCTGATGTATTCTAAGGTCTGGACCACATACAAAGGCCTTCCCACATTCCTTACATTCATAGAGCTTCTCAGAAGTATGAAGTCTCTGATGTCGAGTAAGGTGTGTACACTGCCTAAAAGTCTTCCCACATGCCTTACATTCATAGGGCTTCTCACCAGTGTGAATTCTCTGATGTCGAGCAAGCTGCTGATGTACTCTAAAGGCCTTCCCACATTCCTTACATTCATAGGGCTTTTCACCAGTATGAAGTCTCTGATGTTGAGTAAGTTCTTGGAGGACTGTAAAGGCCTTCCCACATTCCTTACATTCATAGGGTTTCTCACCAGTATGAAGTTTGTGATGTCTAATAAGGTGTGCACGCTGTCTAAAGGCCTGCCCACATTCTTTACATTTGTAAGGTTTTTCACCAGTATGAATTCTCAGGTGTTGACTAAGTGTTGAGCGACGAATAAAGGTCTTCCTACATTCCTTACATTCATATAACTTTTCTCCATTATGAATTCTCTGATACTCAGCAAGAAGATTATGCCTTTTGTAAGTGGACATTTTTTCAGAAGCAATTTTCACTTGCCCAAAATATCCCTCTTGTGGTTCCTTTTGCCCCTCAATCTTGCTTTTGCATTCCCAATCATTTCTAAAAAAGGAGTCTTGAAGGCCATAGCTTTTAATTCTTTCCATTATCTCCCACTGGAATGAATATATTTCATAAATGTCCTTTTCTGGAGATAAAGTATTGGTCCTGTATCTGGACTCCAAATCTGAAAGAAAACAAGAAAGCAAACACACGCTGTTTTCCGGTTCCAGAAGAAAGAAAACTATACAGAAATAAAAAGCACCTAAAATAATGCCTATTACTAAAACTGAGCAGGACCCTGTGGGGCTCCTGGGCACGGAAGCCTTTCTGTGTCCCCCATTTCTTTGTTTGCAGGGAACAGACTCCAGCCTCCATGACCTTCCCTGAGTTCCAAAGGGCAAATTCGAACAGTTGCTAATCAGGGAAGGGAGGGGATGCAGAAACAAGGAAGGAGTAGTCAAGAAACAACAGTACAGCCTTGGGGTGTCCTGGTTCTACCTCAAGGGATACACATAACAGAATCTTTGAGTTCTTCTGCAGAACTAAAACCCCCACCAAACAGAAGATGTTCCAGAGAGAAAGTCACAGTTTGATAACCTCGAGAAGCTCATCAGGAGACCACCTGAAGCCAGATTAAAGGAATACAGGCCCTGCACACACCCTGATCCTTATCAGCAACCCCACCCTTGAACCACTGCTATAAAACTCACCAAATCCTCCTGGGTTGGGACACACAGTTCTTGAGGCACTAGCCTGCTGTGTCCCCGTTTGCCTGGCAAAGCAATAAAGCTATTCTTTTCTACTTCACCCAAACCTCTGTCTCCGAGATTTGATATGGCACTGGTGCACAAAGGCTGAATTTTCAGCATCATTACCAGTGAATAGATTAGACATCTCTAGAAGATAGGCATCCTTGCTACAATAACACATATGTGTACCTAAAAAAACCTATCTTCTGTAAAATTACACACCAAAAATTAGAGTTTATGGGGAAAACAGGGCTGGAGAAGAACACTCAAATCTATGCAACTTTATTGGCAGAGCACTAACAAATATAATCATTGATATCTCAAGAGATAACCTGAAAGGCAGCTCAACACAGCTGAAGGCTGCATCATGGATATTAAAATGCACACAAAAAATTGAAAACACTGGATTTCAGGTGCTGAGACACTGTACATGAAAATAAAGCCCTGAGCCAGTGAGGCTACCATTAAGATGGAAATAGGATGACGTGAAACCTGTCATCAGCTAGGAGACACGCAAGGTTGATGGTATCCATGTCTGGGGAGGGAGCCTGAATGTAGGCATTTATTATTAATTTTCTTAATATGGAGGTGTAAGGGCTCTTAACAATAAAGTATCAAATTAAAGGCTTTTGCCTTTCCTGCTGAATGTTATAAATCTATTTCTACCATTCTGGCACTATTCAACAAGGAAAATTACCTGTGAAACAACTAAGTTCCACATTATACTGATATCATTCCCTACTTCATATCATTACTAAGCTAATTTGTATTATGGATTATTAACTGTATTATGGAACAGACTATATTCTCATACATTTCAAAACAAGGCAAAGGAAACAGAGAATAAAGAAAGTTCAGGAATGGAGGTGAGGTTGGTGATTAGGCAAACAAGGTAAATCAGTTGAGGCCTGATTTAAGTGTGTGTAAGAATCACCTAAAGGTCTGTTAAAACTATACAGAGATGTTTGACTGAAACAAGATCTACAGGACTAGTTCCTGCACATGTTTTTGTTTTGTTCTTTTTTATATCTGACAATAAATGACCCTGTTGCTGATCAATGTTTGAGTCTCTCTACTTAAACGTTTTCAATGATTTCTCTTTACAATTAGAATAAAACAGAAATATCTGAGCATGAATAATAAGGCTTCTGCTTATCAACTCCTCTCCCATTTACTTTCTCTGTTCATGCCATAAAGGCCTCTTTTCAGCTCACAAAATGCACTGTTTAATGTTTAATGCAACTGTTGCCATTAAATAGGGCTCTTGACAGGTTGCTCCTTCTTTGAGAAATCCTCTGATTTTGCATGGTTGACTTCTCTTCATCCTCAGATCTCAAATCAAAAATCACTTCTTCAGAAAAGATATTCCTGCTGATCCTATTTAAGTCTAAGCACTTTATGCTCTATCCCAGAAACATGTTGCTCGTCTCTATAACATTGCAATAACATATTTATTAATTTTCTCACTTGTTATTCCATTAGTCTCTTACCCCTAAGTTTTCCCAGTGGCAGAAATGATTCTAAGTTCACTTACTATTGAATAAGCAACCCCAAATTCGCAATAGATGTTACTCATTTAATTCCCACAATTATGTAATCACTAACAAATATATACATCCGTCTCTAACCTTTTTTTTTATTTATTTTATTTCTGGCTGTGTTGGGTCTTTGTTGCTGTGTGCAGGCTTTCTCTAGTTGCAGTGAGCAGGGGCTACTCTTCGTTGCAGTGCGCAGGCTTCTCATTGAGGTGGCTTCTCTTGTTGTGGAGCACGGGCTCTAGGTGCTCAGGCTTCGGTAGTTGTGTCATGCGGGCTTCAGGAGTTGTGGCATGCAGGCATCAGTAGTTGTGGCACGTGGGCTCAGTAGTTGTGGTTTGTGGGCTCTAGAGTGCAGGCTCAGTAGTTGTGGCACACGGGTCTAGCTGCTCCGCAGCATGTGAGATCTTCCCAGGCCAGGGCTCAAACCGGTGTCCCCTGCACTAGCAGGTAGATTTGTGACCACTGCACCACCAGGGAGGCCCTGCCTCTAATCTTTTATACTGTACTACAACGACTTGCTTATCTCCACCAGAGTTCATACAATTACTACATCAGTGCTACATTTACTCAAACACTTGCTCCTCCATATCTTCCCTAGGTGCTCCTCTCCAATCCTACATAGCCGCAGCAACTTTCGTACTTCCCAGAGAAGGACCTCAAATATTTTTCAATCATGCTAATATTGACAGGCTTATGACATCCTGAGCAAAAAGGCATGTGTAGATATTGAGTACAGAAGAATGGCTGTCAACTATGGAATGGGATTTGGTATCACCTGAGTACAAGAGAGTACAAATAAAGGCTATGTTAGATGTGGGCTTGAAGACAGTGACCCAGATGCGGGATTTGAGTGAAGAATATCTAAATGCAAATGAAGTAAGAAAAGAGATGGGAGAAGATGGGATAGGAGAGATAGGAAAGTATTTTTCTGCGACTACCGTATAAATGTATAAAACTGTTGAAATGACTCAAATCATTGCCTGATCACTGAAACAAAATGAGAAATAAAATCATAAAACCAAGAGACATCTTCACTTCAAAAATTTAAAACTATTTACTAAATTTAAAAAAATTGAAGAATTTCTAGAATACTGAAAACACCACATTATCAAGAATCTATGAAATACAGCTACAGATCTTAGAAGAAAATTCATCAATACATTTAAATAGAGCAATAGAAATGAAAGAAAAAAGTATATGAGTATCCCACTCAAAACTTAAGAAAAGAACAACAAAATATACTGAGGAACCCAGGAGAAAATAAATTAAAATAAATGCAGAATTCCATTAATTAGATAACAGAAAAATAATGAAATTAATATGCAAGTGAAAAACCCAGGTTGTTTGAAAAAAATTAAATGAAATATATTAACCATCTGCTAAGATAATAAGAAAAAACAGGAGGGACTTCCCTGGTGGCACAGCAGTTAAGAATCTGCCTGCCAATGCAGGGGACACAGGTTCAATTCCTGATCCAGGAAGATCCCACATGCCATGGAGTGACTAAACCCGTGCACCACAACTACTGAGTCTGCGCCCTGGAGCCCGTGAGCCACAACTACTGAGCCTGCGTTCCTAGAGTTCGTGCTCTGCAACAAGAGAAGCCACCGCAATGAGAAGCACATGCACCGCAACGAAGAGCAGTCCCCACTCGCCACAACTAGAGAAAGCCCGTGCACAGCTACAAAGACCCAACACAGCCAAAATTAATAAATTTAAAAAATATATTTTTTTTAAGAAAAAAAAAGGAAAGCATTCAAACAAAATAAAAAACAGCAACTAGGTATCAGAGCACTCCTTGCAAGCAAAAACACTGACTACCTTTGTTCTGGACTATAATTTTGAGAATGTTTGTATAACAAATACCCTTGGAAGGTAGAGATACTCTCTCTCTCTAAATCAACCTACAGGTTTGCTAACTGTTCAATATAATAAAGGTAGTATCTCCCTCAAAGCAAAGGTCATGCATGTGTATTACCCATTATGAAAGATTTGGGTTCTCTAAACTCCGGGTCCTCTCCCATAATGCAGCTCACTGAATGCTCACGTATCTACCTGGACCATCCGCATCACCCCCATGGAACTTGTGGGCAAAGAGGAACAAGGCAAATATGTTGATGTTCATGCTGCTTGTTGTGCTTTGAGCAATAAAATCCTCTGCCTTTGGATTAGGAGCCTTGTGTCTTCTGCCAGCATCCATGGCACTGCTGTAGGCTACTTGTTAGCTTGCAAGTAGGGTAAAATTTCAGACCCTTTACACTTCTTGACACTAACAAATTATTAATAAAACAGAATATTTTGAAAATCGTAAGGAACTACTATGGCAATAAAGGGTAATTTTCTAAGAAAATATAGAGAAAGTAGTCAAAGACCTTCTCCAAAAACTATCTTGAAGATTATCAAAACTTTAGAAAGCATGTAGCCCAATATTTAAAGTAGCCCAGCACGTTAAAAATAAGAAAATAATTCCAAGTTATTTTTTTCCAAGTTATTTTTTAAAGTTTATTTTATTTTTGGCTGTGTTTGGTCTTCGTTGTTGCACGTGGGCTTTCTCTAGCTGCAGCGAGCAGGGGCTACACTTGGTTGCGGTGTGCAGGCTTCTCATTGCTCTTGTTGCAGAGCATGGGCTCTAGGCGCTTAGGCTTCAGTAGTTGTGGCGTGCAGGCTTAGTAGTTGTGGAGCATGGGCTTAGTTGCTCCATGGCATGTGGGATCTTCCTGGACCAGGGATCGAATCCATGTCCCCTGCATAGGCAAGTGGATTCTTAACCACTGTGCCACCAGGGAAGCCCCCCAAATTATTTTTAAGTGAGTGTAAAAATGAAATCTAAACCTAGTAAAGGAAAGCTATATGCCAATATCACTTATAAAAATTCATGCCAAAACTCATAGCACACTAAAAGAAAATATATCATAACTAACTGTGGCTTACCCTGAGAATGGAAGGGCAGTTCAACATTAGTAAATCTTCTAAAAAATTTATAATATTAGTTATTCATTTTTAAAATTTATTTTTATTTTATTTTATTTTTTTGGCCACACGGCATGTGGAATCTTAGTTACCTGACCAGGGATTGAACCCATGCCCCCTGCATTGGAAGCACGGAGTCTTAACCACTGGACTGCCAAGGAAATCCCTATAATATTAATTATTCTAAGGATTAAAATTATACACTTATTTCTAAAGACACTGGAAAGCCATCTGACATTAACTCATCACTCATTATTTATAAAAAAAGCACTCAAAATAATAGGAATATACAGTTACTTCCTTAACATGATAAAAAATGTATTTCTTAGCCCAAAAGCTAGATTTAACTTAGTGAAGAAACACTGGGAGCATGAGGAGACTTAGGAACTGTTCTAAAAATTGATTGTGGTGGTAGTTACATAACTATATACGTTTATTAAAATGCCTAAAACTGGATACTAAAAAGAGTGAATTTTAATGTATGTCAATTATATATTCATCAATAAACTGAATTTTTTAAAGTATAAAAATGTAAACACAAAAAAGATGTAGATTCCCACTAACTTATAAAAATAATGCAATCCTCAGGGAGTATGTGGAAAATTTCTGTACCTTCCATTCAATTTTTCTGTGAATGGAGACTATGAATGAAGTCTATTTTTAAAAAAATGAATGTAAAGTATCTTGTCCCTCTAACTCACCTATATTCTACTTCTTTTTATTCTGAAATATGTAATTATGAACTCTAAAAGTCATTTTTCTTTTTGCCCAAACTCTGTTCCAAAAATTAATTTGTAATGGCTTTCTTTAGTCACCAGATTATCACCTAGAATGGAAAAAACCTGTAGGTCAGAGATATAAGTGGCCTAATGCAATGCAATAATGCTACACTGATTCGAATTAAGGATCAACACTACACTTTAAATCCATTTGTGTAAATGGTTTTTAAGTATATGTTTTATTATTTTTTTAAAATTTTTAATTAATTTATTTTTGCCTGCATTGGGTCTTCATTGCTGTGAGCTGGCTTTCTCTAGTTGCGGTAAGTGGGGGGTACTCTTTGTTGTGCTGTGTGGGCTCCTCATTACGGTGGCTTCTCTTGTTGTGGACCACGGTCTCTAGGCATGTTGCCTTCAGAAGTTGTGGCATGTGGGCTCAGTAGTTGTGGCACACGGTCTTAGTTGCTCCGTGGCATGTGGGATCTTCCCAGACCAGGGCTCGAATCCATGTCCACTGCATTGGCAGACGAATTCTAAACCACTGAGCCATCAGGGAAGCCCTTAAGTATATGTTTTAAAAGGATTAGCAAAATATTTTTGTTTGGGGTTTTCTACACAAATATATAGCTATCACTGAAAAACTGGGGTAGCTGACACCCTAAATCCAGGTAAACCTCCATGAGATTACACTACGCAGTCCCTATTTCTTAGGGTAACACAAGCAGACCCCAAAACATGGAAAGTCTGGAGGATGTCTCAGCAGGGCAACCAAAGAGATCAGGATATGACTCCACCTGAGCTGCTCTGAGACCTCCTGGACGAAGTGCTGCTCTGCTTTGGAGAAAGCAGCTTTCAGAGAAATCAGCACCATGTGGCTCCTTCCTGAGAGATCCCAAAAGCATAAGAGGGGTGGCCATAAGGTGGCTTGCAGTTTTAACTGATACTCTGTGATTCTGAATCCCAGTGGAAAATTCTACTCAACAAGCAGAAGAAGAAAATAATTTATTCTCTTCTAGAACTAGAAAGTTAGTCTTTTAACAGAATAATATGCCAGTCAAATGATTTCTTTCTTTCTTATAATGCTCCTTAGAAAAGCAATCTTGCTGTAAGATCCAACAGATGTATTTTATGCAAACAGAGAGGTAGAATAAAATTAACACAATCCAAATTAAAAATACGAATGAATTTTTCCTAGAATTAGACATGTTAATTCAAGAATCTATATGGAGGGCTTCCTTGGTGGCGCAGTGGTTGAGAGTCCGCCTGCCGATACAGGGGACACGGGTTCGTGCCCGGGTCCTGGAAGATCCCACATGCTGTGGAGCAGCTGGGCCCGTGAGCCATGGCCGCTGAGCCTGAGTGTCCGGAGCCTGTGCTCCGCAACGGGAGAGGCCACAACAGTAAGAGGCCCACGTACCACAAAAACAAACAAAAACAAACAAACAAACAAAAAAAAAAACAAAAAAAAAGAATCTATATGGAGAAATAACCAAGAATTTTTTAAAAACTGGAAAAGAAGACTAATAAGAAGGGAATACTCCAAAGGTTAGTAGAGGTACACTAAAAAGCTCCAGTAATCATACAGGGACTTCCCTGGTGGTCCAGTGGTAAACAATCCACCTTCCAATGCAGGGGACGCAGGTTTGATCCCTGGTCAGAGAACTAAGATCCCACATTCCACGGGGCAACTAAGCCTGTGCACGACAACTACTGAGCTCACGCGCCTCAACTAGAGAGGCTGTGTGTCACTAACTACAGAGCCCACGTGCCCTGGAGCCTGTACACCACAACTAGAGAGAAGCCCAAGTGATGCAAAAAAGAGCCTGCGTGCCACAATGAAAAGATCCCGCAAGCCTTAATGAAGATCCTGTGTGCCTGCAACTAACACCTGAAGCAATCAAAATAAATTACAATACATACTTTTAAAAAAAATAACAAAAATAATATTGACATTGATGACAAAAAGCTGCATTAAAATATTAAAAATTTTTCAGGTGAAACATATTGTTGAGAAGCAAGAAGAACTACAATCCTGCAGCCTGTGGAACAAAAACCACATTCACAGAAAGACAAAATGAAAAGGCAGAGGGCTATGTACCAGATGAAGGAACAAGATAAAACACCAGAAAAACAACTAAATGAAGTGGAGATAGGCAACCTTCCAGCAAAAGAATTCAGAATAATGATAGTGAAGATGATGCAGGACCTTGGAAAAAGAATGGAGGCAAAGATCAAGAAGATACAAGAAATGTTTAACAAAGATTTAGAAGAATTAAAGAACAAACAAACAGAGACGAACAATACAATAATTGAAATGAAAGATACACTAGAAGGAATCAATAGCAGAATAACTGAAGCAGAAGAACGGATAAGTGACCTGGAAGACAGAATGGAAGAATTCACTGCTGTGGAACAGAATAAAGAAAAAAGAATGAAAAGAAATGAAGACAGCCTAAGAGACCTCGGGGACACCATTAAATGCAACAACATTCGCATTATAGGGGTCCCAGAAGGAGAAGAGAGAGAGAAAGGACCCAAGAAAATATTTGAAGAGATTATAGTCAAAAACTTCCCTAACATGGGAAAGTAAATAGCCACCCAATTCCAGGAAGTGCAGAGAGTCCCATACAGGATAAACCCAAGGAGAAATATGCCGAGACACATAGTAATCAAATTGGCAAAAATTAAAGACAAAGAAAACTTATTGAAAGCAGCAAGGGAAAAATGACAAATAACATACAAGGGAACTCCCATAAGGTTAAGAGCTGATTTCTCAGCAGAAACTCTACAAGCCAGAAGGGAGTGGCATGATACACTTAAAGTGATGGAACCTACAACCAAGATTACTCTACCCAGCAATGATCTCATTCAGATTCAGTGGAGAAATCAAAAGTTTTACAGACAAGCAAAAGCTAAGAGAATTCAGCACCACCAAACCAGCTCTACAACAAATGCTAAAGGAACTTCTCTACGTGGGAAACACAAGAGAAGAAAAGGACCTACAAAAACAAACCCAAAACAATTAAGAAAATAGTCATAGGTACATATTGATAATTACCTTAAACGTGAATGGATTAAATGCTACAACCAAAAGACACAGGCTTGCAGAATGGATACAAAAACAAGACTCATATATATGCTGTATACAAGAGACCCACTTCAGACCTACGGACACATAGAGACTGAAAGTGA
The DNA here is from genome assembly GCF_059928025.1 of Delphinapterus leucas. Taxonomy (NCBI): domain Eukaryota; kingdom Metazoa; phylum Chordata; class Mammalia; order Artiodactyla; family Monodontidae; genus Delphinapterus; species Delphinapterus leucas. The sequence goes on from NC_143148.1 coordinate 15,302,154, forward strand.
GGGGATGGAAAAAGATATTCCATACAAATGGAAATCAAAAGAAAGCTAGGGTAACAATACTCGTAACAGATAAAATAGACTTTAAAATAAAGAATGTTACAAGAGACAAGGAAGGACACTACATAATGATCAAGGGATCAATCCAATAAGAAGATATAACAATTATTAATATATATGCATCCAACATAGGAGCACCTCAATACATAAGGCAACTGCTAACAGCTATAAAAGAGGAAATCGACAGTAACACAATAATAGTGGGGGACTTTAACACCTCACTTACACCAATGGACAGATCATCCAAAATGAATATAAATAAGGAAACAGAAGATTTAAATGACACAATAGACCAGATAGATTTAATTGATATCTATAAGACATTCCATCGAAAAACAGCAGATTACACTTTCTTCTAAAGTGTGCACGGAACATTCTCCAGGATAGATCACGTCATGGGTCACAAATCAAGCCTCAGTAAATTTAAGAAAATTGAAATCACATCAAGCATCTTTTCTAACCACAACGCTATGCGATTAGAAATCAATTACAGGGAAAATAACGTAAAAAACACAAACACATAGAGGCTAAACAATACGTTACTAAATAACCAGGAGATCACTGAAGAAATCACAGAGGAAATCAAAAAATACTTACAGACAAATGACAATGAAAACACGACGATCCAAAACCTATGGGATGTGGCAAAAGCAGTTCTAAGAGGGAAGATTATAGCAATACAAGCCTACCTCAAGAAACAAGAAAAATCTCAAATAAACAATCTAACCTTACACCTAAAGGAACTAGAGAAAGAAGAACAAAACAACCCAAAGTTAGCAGAAGGAAAGAAATCATAAAGATCAGAGCAGAAATAAGTGAAATAGAAACAAAGAAAACAGTAGCAAGGATCAATAAAACTAAAAGCTGGTCCTTTGAGAAGATAAACAAAATTGATAAACCATTAGCCAGACTCATCAAGAAAAAGAGGGAGAGGACTCAAATCAGTAAAATTAGAAATGAAAAAGGAGAAGTTACAACAGACACCACAGAAATACAAAGCATCCTAAGAGACTACTACAAGCAACTCTATGCCAATAAAATGGACAACCTGGAAGAAATGGACAAATTCTTAGAAAGGTAAAACCTTCCAAGACTGAACCAGGAAACAGAAATACAAAAGAAATAGAAAATATGAACAGACCAATCACAAGTAATGAAATTGAAACTGTGATTAAAAATCTTCTAACAAACAAAAGTCCAGAACCAGATGGCTTCACAGCTGAATTCTCTCAAACATTTAGAAAAGAGCTAACACCCATTCTTTTCAAACTCTTCCGAAAATTGCAGTGGAAGGAACACTCCCAAACTCATTCTATGAGGCCACCATCACCCTGATACCAAAACCAGACAAAGATACTACAAAAAAAGAAAGTTACAGACCAATATCACTGATGGATATAGATATAAAAATCCTCAACAAAATACTAGCAAACAGAATCCAACAACACATTAAAAGGATCATGCACCATGATCAAGTGGGATTTATCCCAGGGATGCAAGAATTCTTCAGTATATGCAAATCAATCAATGTGATACACCATATTAACAAATTGAAGAACGAAAACCATATGATCATCTCAATAGATGCAGAAAAAGCTTTCGACAAAATTCAACACTCATTTATGATAAAAACTGTCCAGAAAGTGGGCATAAAGGGAACCTATCTCAACATAATAAAGGCCATATATGACAAACCCACAGCAAACATCATTCTCAATGGTGAAAAACTGAAAGCATTTCCTCTAAGATCGGGAACAAGACAAGGATGTCCACTCTCACCACTATTATTCAATATAGCCACGGCAATCAGAGAAGAAAAAGAAATAAAAGGAATACAAATTGGAAAAGAAGAAGTAAAACTCTCACTCTTTGCAGATGACATGATACTATACATAGAGAATCCTAAAGATGCTACCAGAAAACTACTAGAGCTAATCAATGAATCTGGTAAAGTTGCAGGATACAAAATTAATGCACAGAAATCTCTTGCATTCCTATACACTAATGATGAAAAATCTGAAAGAGAAATGAAGGAAACAGTCACATTTACCACCTAGGAATAAACCTACTGAGGGAGACAAAAGACCTGCATGCAGAAAACTATAAGACACTGATGAAAGAAATTAAAGATGATACCAACAGATGGAGAGATATACCATGTTCTTGGATTGGAAGAATGAACATTGTGAAAATGACTATACTACCCAAAGCAATCTACAGATTCAAAGCAATCCCTAACAAATTACCAATGGCATTTTTGCGGAACTAGAACAAAAAATCTTTAAATTTGCATGGAGACACAAAAGACCCCGAATAGCAAAAGCAGTCTTGAGGGAAAAAAACGGAGCTGGAGGAATCAGACTCCCTGACTTCAGACAATACTACAAAGCTAGAGTAATCAAAACAGTATGGTACTAGCACAAAAACAGAAATACAGATCAATGGAACACGATAGAAAGCACAGAGATAAACCCACGCACCTATGGTCAACTAATCTATGACAAAGGAGGCAAGGATATACAAAGGAGACAAGGATATACAATGGAGAAAAGACAGTCTCTTCAATAAGTGGTGCTGGTAAAACTGGACAGGTACATTTAAAAGAATGAAATTAGAACACTCCCTAACACCATACACAAAAATAAACTCAAAATGGATTATAGACCTAAATCTAAGATCGGACACTATAAAACTCTTAGAGGAAAACACAGGAAGAACACTCACAACAAGATTTTTTTTGATCCACCTCCTAGAGTAATGGAAATAAATACAAAAATAAACAAATGGGACCTAATGAAACTTCAAAGCTTTTGCACATCAAAGGAAACAATAAACAAGACGAAAAGACAACCCTCAACATGGGAGAAGATATTTGCAAATGAATCAATGGACAAACGATTAATCTCCAAAATATATAAACAGCTCATGCAGCTCAACAATAAAAAAACAAACAACCCAATCCAAAACTCGGCAGAAGACCTAAATAGACATTTCTCCAAAGAAGACATACAGATGGCCAAGAGACACATGAAAAGCTGCTCAACATCACTAATTATTAGAGAAATGCAAATCAAAACTACAATGAGGTATCACCTCACACCAGTTGGAATGGGCATAGTCAGAAAATCTACAAACAACAAATGTTGGAGAGGGTGTGGAGAAAAGGGAACCCTCTTGCACTGTTGGTGGGAATGTAAATTGATACAGCCACTATGGAGAACAGTATGGAGGTTCTTTAAAAAACTAAAAATAGAATTACCATATGATCCAGCAATCCCACTACTGGGCATATACCCAGAGAAAACCATAATTCAGAAAGACATATGCACCCCAATGTTCATTGCAGCACTACTTACAATAGCCATGTCATGGAAGCAACCTAAATGCTCATCGACAGACAAATGGATAAAGAAGATGTGGTACATATATACAATGGAATATTACTCAGCCATAAAAAGGAACGAAATTGGGTCATCTGTTGAGACGCGGATGGATCTAGAGACTGTCATAGAGTGAAGTAAGTCAGAAACAGAAAATCAAATACCGCATATTAACACATATATGTGGAACCTAGAAAAATGGTACAGATGAACTGGTTTGAAGGGCAGAAATTGAGACAAATGTAGAGAACAAACGTATGGACACCAAGGGGGGAAGTGGCGGGGGGTGGTGGTGGTGGTGGTGGTGTGATGAATTGGGAGATTGGGATTGACATGTATACACTGATGTGTATTAAATGGATGACTAATGAGAACCTACTGTTTTAAAAAAATAAAATTCAATAATTCAAAATAAAATGATAAAAAAACATTGTTGATAACAATATTATGTACTTGAATAAAGTAAATTAGAAGATATGTAAATTTCATTAGGACCCATCAGCCTTTCTTGAGGAATTCAGTAAAGAATAAATTAAGAAAAGAAAGAGAGATCTGGAAAGAAGGAAAATCAAAACTATGTCATAACAATTGGTATGAGTATTGAAACTTTTTAACTCTATGACTAATTTTAACAAAATGTGTTAATAATGTGAGGATTAGGGTTACAGAACATAATTTACATGTTATTTACTCTAAAATATAGAAATACTATAAGAAGAGGTGGGAAAGGAGACTTCTGTTTCTGACTATGACAGAGAAGCTAGTTTTAGACTAACCCACCCAAGACAACTGAAATGGTTAATTAAAATAATTGTTTGATGATACTAATGAACAACCAAAGCAGCCAGGACTGGACAGCCAACGTCCTGGAGAGAAAGCAAACATGTTGAATTCAGCCAACACTCTGCATGGAATTTCCCCTGAGGTATTTGCTGACTCTCAAACTGAGCATCAATCAAGGCCATGAAATTAAGCAGAAAGTAACTTCTAAAAGGCTAAAGGTCCAAGTAGAGATTTTGGCAGTCTCAAAGTGCTAGGGAGACAGAAATTGGAGTCCAGATCCCTCTAAAGAGGAACTTTCCTAATAATCATCCCAGACTTTCAGCTGAGACCCCAGAAGAGCTACAAACAGGCAGTAAACAGACTATTCTTAAATGGATGAAGTTGATCAGCCCATGCTCTGTATGCCTACCAGAGGCAAATTAAATCATCTCTGAAGAAAGACAACATATTGTTCAGAAACTTTCAGAGCCTCTAAAAATTTTCAAACACAATGTCCAGAATTTGACTATAAATAATCAGGTATAAAAGACTGGAGAAAAATGACTAAAAAACCAAGAGGTTAAGCAGACAACAGAAACAGACCCAGGCTATTACAAAACTGTGATTAATATTCCAAAAACACAGGGGCTTCCCTGGTGGCACAGTGGCTAAGACTCCGCACTCCCAATGCAGGGGGCCTGGGTTCAATCCCCAGCCAGGGAACTAGATCCCACATGCATGCCACAACTAAGAGTTCACATGCCAAACTGAGGAGCCCGTGTGCCACAACTAATGAGCTGGTGAGCCGCAACTAAGGAGCCCACAGGCTGCAACTAAGGAGCCCACGAGCCACAACTAAGGAGCCCACCTGCCGCAACTAAGGCCCCACACAACCAAATAAATTTTTCAAAAATTCCAAGAAAACAGATATAAGATGGAGAATTTAACCAGAAGTAGAATTCATTAAAAATATCCAAATAGAATTTTTATAACTTAAAATTACAATAAGTAAAATTAAAAATTTAACAGATAGCTTTATGGGAATTCCCTGGCAGTCCAGTGGTTAGGACTCCATGCTTTCACTGCCAAGGGTACAGATTCAATCCCTGGTTGGGGAACTAAGATCCTGCAAGCCGCACAGAGCAGCCAAAAAAAATAATAAATTTTTTTAAAAATCCCTTTGCCAGACCACAGAGCCTAAAGATTAAAAAAAAAAAAAAATTTTAACAAATAGCTTTAATAGGGCTTCCCTGGTGGCGCAGTGGTTGAGAGCCCGCCTGCTGATGCAGGGGACACGGGTTTGTGCCCCGGTCCGGGAAGATCCCACATGCCGCGGAGCGGCTGGGCCCGTGAGCCATGGCCGCTGAGCCTGCGCGTCTGGAGCCTGTGCTCCGCAATGGGAGAGGCCACAACAGTGAGAGGCCAGCATACCGCAAAAAAAAAAAAAAGAAAAATACTTGATTAATCCAAAAATAGGCAGGAGATGGAAAAAAGGAAGAAAGGACATGTTGAACAAACAGAAAAAACTAGGAAGACAGTAGATTTAAGCCCAAATATATAAGAAAATTACTTAAATGTAGATGGATAAAATATACCAATTAAAAGACAAAGATGCTTCTTATCTACATAGGGGGGAGGAGGCTGTGTGGGGAGTCCAATCTGGGTAAAGAGGACATCCACTTGTGGGGGCAGCCTTGTATAGGTTGTTCGGGAGTTCCAGTGAGAAGAGGAGAGGATCCAGACAGAGGAGCAGCCCAGTATCTTCTGGACAAACCCACCACGAACCTAATATCTGTCATCCCACCAGTACCATTCAAATCCAAAACACTATCAGGGACTTCCCTGGTGGCACAGTGGTTAAGAATCCACCTGCCAATGCAGGGGACATGGGTTCGAGCCCTGGTCTGGGAAGATCCCTCATGCCACGGAGCAACTAAGCCCATGGGCCACAACTACTGAGCCTGCGCTCTAAAGCCTACGAGCCACATCTACTGAGCCCTCGTGCCACAACTACTGAAGCCCCCGTGCCTGGAGCCCATGCTCCACAACAGGAGGCCACTGCAATGAGAAGCCTGTGCACCGCAACAAGGAGTAGCTCCCACTCGCTGCAACTAGAGAAAGCCCACATGCAACAACAAAGACCCAATGCAGCCATAAATATAAATTAATTAATTAATTAAAAACCAATACCATATTCCACTGGGACAAATGAAATAGCCTCCTAATTGGTCTTCCTACTAACCATCTTGCCCCCATTCGATCTATTCTCCATAGAGTGATAATTATAAAATAAATCAGCTCATGTCATTCCCCTGCTCAGAAACCTCCAATGCCTTTCTATCACACTTAAAAATCACATGCCAGGAGTTCCCTGGTGGGCTAGGGGTTAGGATTTCAGGCTTTCACTGCTGTGGCCCGGGTTCAATCCCCGGTTGGGGAACTGAGATCTGGCAAGCGGTGCAACAGGGCAAAAAATAAAAATAAAGTCACATGCCTTCCCCTATGACATACAAACGTTTACAAGATTTAGCCCTTGCCTAACTTTCTGACTTCATCTTGTTACTCTACTTTTTTCACTTACCTTTTGAGTAATCATCCTGGTCTTCTTGCTGTTCCTCAAACATCAAAGCCTTTTTTCCTCCGAACCAAGACCTCTGCATTTACTGTTCCATTAGGACTGCTCTTGCTTCTTGCTTTAGATACTCATATGGTTTGAGCTCTTTTTTCATGTTTCCACTCGAATATCACCTCCTCAAAAAGCCCCAACCACCCTAAAACAAACCTGTTTACACCTGCCAATTTCTATTCCTCTTCTTCTCACTTTTCTTAATAACACTTGTCAGTATATAATATTGTTTATTCATTTACTTGTTTAGTTAATGTCCTTTCTCCTATTAAAATGTAAACAGCAAGACTGCTGGGAACTACCACTCTTGCTCACAAATGTCCTACTGGTGTCTAGGACAGTGCTTGGTTCAGACTGGGCACACAAGTATTTGCCGAATAAATGAACGAACATATTTTTAGGCAAGCAAATATATATATATTAGTTAGACTGGAAAGAAACTGGATCCCATATAGATATTGCTATGGACCAAATTGTGTCCCTCCAAAATTATACATTTAAGCCCTGACACCCAATGTGAATGTATTTGGAGAAAGTGCTTTTAGGAGGTAATTAAGGTTAAGTGAAGTAATAAGGGTGGAGTCCTAATTCACAGGACTGGTGGGTAGAATAGGATAGGATAGGACTGGTGGTCTTACAGGAGGAAGAGAGAGATTGTGCTCTCTCTCTTCACCATGTGAGGACAGTGTGAGAACAGGGCCATCTGCAAGCCAGGAAGAGAGCCCTCATCAGGCCCCAAAATGCTAATCTCAGACTTCTAGCGACCAGAATTAGGAGAAAATACATTTCTGTTGTCTAAGTCACTCAGTCCATGGTATTTTGTTATGGCAGCCTGAGCTGCCTAATACAGATTTAGATATAGATGAATTGTAGTCATTGATCAAGAAAAAAGAGTAGCTCCTCTCTTTGTCAAATCTTTTACCTATCACCCCCAACAGGACATTTTTATTTACTTTTTATTTTGAAATAACTGTAGATTCACAGGAGGTTGCAAAGAAATGTACAGGAAAGTCTCATGCAGGCTTCACCCAGCCCCTGTCAATGTTAACATCTTACAAACTATAGTACAATATTCAAACCAAGAAATTACCCTTGGTATAATCCATAGGGCTTACTTAGATTTCACCAGTTATACATGCCATCACGTATGTGTATGTATATAGTTCTATGCAATTTTATCACATGTATAGCCTTACATAACCACTACCACAATGAACATACTCAACTATATCATAACCACAAGACTCCCTTGTGTTATTCCTTTATAGCCCAACCATCTCCTCCCCTCCCTATGTTCCTAACCCCTGGCAACCACTAATCCATTTCCCATCTCTATAATTTTATTATTTCATAAATATTAGACAATTAGAGTCATACAGTATATAACCTTTTGTGATTGGTTTTTCTCACTCAGCATAATTTCCTTGAGGTTCATCCAAGTCGTTGTGTGTATTAATAATGTATTCCTTTTTGTTGGTGAGTATTATATTCCATGGTATGGATGTACCTTTTACCCATTTTTTAATTGGGTTGTTCATCATTATACTGTTGAGTTGTAGTGTAGAGGCTGGATACTGGTCCTTTGTTTTTTTTTTTGTTTGTTTGTTTTTTGCGGTATGCGGGCTTCTCACTTTTGTGGCCTCTCCCATTGTGGAGCCCAGGCTCCGGACGCGCAGGCTCAGCGGCCATGGCTCATGGGCCCAGCCGCTCTGCGGCATGTTGGGATCTTCCCAGACCGGGGCACGAACCCGGGTCCCCTGCATCGGCAGGCGGACTCTCAACCACTGCGCCACCAGGGAAGCCCTGGTCCTTTGTTTTACTACCATTTTCTCTCAGTCTCTGACTCAACTATTCATTTTTTTATTAGTATATTTTGATGAGACAAAGTTTTTAATTTGGATAAATTGTGACATCAGTTTTTAATTTTTATGGTTATTGCTTTCTCCTAAGAAACCTTTGCCTACTACCAAGTCATTCCCCTATGTTTTCCTCTAAAACTTTATATTTCTTATATATAAAATGTATACTTAGTTCTTAAATTTTCATTTTATTTTTTATACTTAGCTTTTATATTTGGCTTTTAAGATTTTTTAATGTTTAGTTTTTATATTTATGTTTAAAATACATCTCAAATTAATTTTGGAATGAGACAGAGTTCAAGATTTTTTTCCAGCTATTCCAGCAGCAGTTGTTGAAAAGACTTTCCTTTTTCCACTAGAATGCTTTGATGCCTTTGTCAATAAATAAATGACCCTTTAAGCACATGTGAGGTTTACATCTAGGGTCTCTGTTCTGTTTGTTGATCCTTAGCCAACACCATAATGTCTTGATTATTAGAGTTTTATAATATATCTTGAAGTATCTAGAAGTCATGTAGTCTAAGTTCTATAATAATATGCTCTTCCTTTTTCAAGATTGTTTTAGACATGCTAAGTCCACTGCTTTTCCATATAAATTTTAGAATCAGCTTGTTAATGTCTACAAAAAAAAAAACGTTCCTAGGATTATGACTGGAATTGTGTTGAATCTATACAATGGACATTTTTACAATACCGAGTCCCCATCCCAAAAATGGTATCTTTCTATTCATTAGGTCTTCTTTTATTTCTCTTAGCAATGTTCCATCATTTTTATTATAGAGGTTTTACACATTTTGTCAAATTTATTCCTTAGTATTTTGTTTTTTTGACACTGTAAATTGACTTAATTGACTTTAATTTTTCTTAATTGACTTTAATTTTCTAATTTTTTTCACTCTTAGTTTATAATAACACAATTGATTTTTGTAGCTCAACCTTGTATCCTGTGATCTTACTGTGATCTTCAAGTATTGCTTTGGGTAGCTGTTATTTTGATTCCTTACAATTTTCTAAGTATATAATTATGCCATCTCCAAATAGTTTTACTTCTTCCTTTCTGATCTTTACAATATCTCTTATCTCTTTTTCTTGCCTTATTGCAATGCTAGAACCTTCAATACAATGTTAAGTAGAATTCGGGAGACTGGGCATCCTTGCCTTGCTCACAATCTTGGGGGAAACTCTTCAATCAAGTATGATGAAGTTTATGATGTAGTATTTTTTCAGCAGATGTCCCTTATCAGATTGAGGAAGCTCCCCTCAGTTTCTAGTTTCCTGAGAATTTTTATTATGAGTGGATGTTGAATTTTGTCATATGCTATTTTTACATCTATGGAGATGATCACATGGTTTCTCACATTTCTGTTAATATGTTAAATTACACTGATTAATTTTTTAATGTTAAACCAAGATAGGGTTTTCCTGGGATAAACCCTACTTGGTCATCATTTTTATATATTGCTGGATTTAATTTCCTGATATTTTTTAAGTATTTTACATCTACATTCACAAAGGATAGAAATTACCAAAGGGAAAAAAATTATAGACTTATATCCTTCATGAACTTAGTAAAAGAGTTATAGTAGTCTCATAAAATGAATTGGAAGGAGTTCTTTCTTTTTCTGAAGGAATTTGTGTAATACTGTAATATTTCTTCCTTAAATATTTAATAGAATTCACCAGTGAAACCATCTGAGCCTAGCATTTTCTTTCTGGAAAGACTTCTGATAATGGATTCAATTATTTTAGCAAATATGAAGTTATTCATATTTTCTTTTTTCTCTTGTGTCAGGTCTGGTAAGCTATATTTTTCAAGGAATTTTTCCATTTCATTGAAGTTGTCAAATTTACTGACATAAAGTTATTCATGGTATGCTCTCTTTTTTTTTTTTTTTTTTTTTGCGGTACGCGGGCCTCTCACTGTTGTGGTCTCTCCCATTGCAGAGCACAGGGTCCGGATGCGCAGGCTCAGCGGCCATGGCTCACAGGCCCAGCAGCTCCGCGGCATGTGGGATCTTCCAGGACCGGGGCACGAACCTGTGTCCCCTGCATTGGCAGGCAGACTCTCAACCACTGTGCCACCAGGGAAGCCTCTCTTATTTTTTTAATGGTTGTAAAAATTTGAAGTGAAAACCTCTCTTTCATTCCTGGTGTTAGTAATTTATATTGTCTCTCTTTCTTTCTTGATTAATCAAGCTGGTGTTTATCAATTTTGTTGATCTTTTCAAGAAATCAACTCTAAGCTTTATTAATTTTCACTTTTTTTCTTTTTCTATTTTGTTGGTTTTAACTCATATTTATTATCATTTTTTTCCTTCTACTGAGAACAGTTTCTCTCTTTCAAGTGGGAGAGAAACATGAGACAAGAAACAGAGAGTTGTAATCGAGGCCAGTAGGAAGTTCCTTTGCTAGCCCAAAGGTTAAAGATTTTAATTTGCTTCCTAGGTCTCAGGCCTTTTCTCCACAGGCTATGGGCTTTTGAAGAGAGATGTGTAACATCTCGAGGGTATGTCTCTACCCTAACATACTTGGCTATTACCTACAGTAATGACTTCCCCATGCCTGCTAAGCCCTCACTCACCAGGGTGATGTCTTCTTGTCCCTTCCCTTACAACCATCCAGGGCTCCTTCCCTTCATCCAATAAGGTAATCACATCTGGTTTAGAAATGGAAGGTCCTGCTTAAAAGATAATGTGACATGAAATTACAAGCCCCAAAGTCCTTAGGTTCAGATTTGGTTAAATTTATAATAAACGATAGATCAAAATGGTACTTTATAAAGCCTAAGAGCAAAGAAATGCTAGGGAGTTGAAGAACACTCATACTAGGGTAACCTCAGGACCACAAGGAATAGACACCAGATGGGCAAGAAGAGGCCTTAAAACAATTTAAACTCATACCTCATACAAGCTCTGTTGAGAGGCAGTCTTTTGTAATAGTTGAAAACACAGAATATGGATCCAGACTGCATGGGTTCATATCCTGCCTTTGTTGCTATGTTACCTCTGCAAATTATTAACATTTTGTGCCTAAATTTTCTCACCTGAAATAAGGATAATAATAGCATATTTCTCATAGAGTTTTTGTGAGGATTAATTAATAACGTACAATGCTCAGAATAGTACGTAAGTATATGCAGTTATATGTATATATACACATATGTGTGTATACTAGCTATTAACTTTTATTGTTATCAATTTGCTGAGAGAATAAGAAGCTTCCTCAGACATCCTCAGATTCTTACTAAGATATTCATTTAATGTTGAATGCAAAGTTCTTAGACTTTAACTTTCTACCACAAAGCAAGTAGAACTGAATATGTCTGTTATAGGAAACAGAATGCACTTACTTGAGTTTTAGATGAACTTTGTGGATCCACCTCATACTATGTAAGTTCTACAGGCTCCTCTGATTTTTAAAGAGACTCAGAATCCCTGAGTCTAGGTATTCTCTTTGCAGGTGGATTATAAAGGAGGGTTAAGCATCTACATCAATTCCGAGCCTGGTTTCTTGGAGAATGCGTCTGTCGTAAAAAACCCAGAATTCAAACCCAGCCCCTTGAATACTAAGGAAACATGGAAACAACAGAGCCTGAAAAAAGTCTGAAGGACCTAGCCTGCTGAACCTGAGAGTGATGAAGTGTTAAAAGGAGCGGCCTACTTCCAACCTAACAAAGCTTGGACCATTCCTTTGGAACAGAGAGAAAAATTTTATCTAGTTTCTCAAAACATAGTCCCAATATTGACAGAAGAGAAAGCCAGTATAATTGGGGATAAATAGCCTTACCTAGTGAGATGAAGTTGCTATAATTCTCCCACATGACATCTCTATATAAGTCTCTCTGAGCTGAGTCCAGGAATTCCCATTCTTCCTGTGAGAAGTCTATGGCCACATCTCTGAATGTCACTGAACCCTGAAAAAATAAAACTCATGGATAACTTGTGAAAATAAATGAAATATTTTTTAAATGGAAAGAGAGATCAATGATTGCATTGCAGAGAGGGAGGGAGCACACAGCAAGCAAATTTATGACATGTGTAAGGACAGTAAGAAAATTAGTATCACTGAAGCATAGTGCTACATGTCTTGAACAGTCCTGTGAGTGCAGATAAGATTAAATTTTTACCCAAAAATACCTGGAAAGGAATAAAATAACCAAAAGAAGTTCCAATTAAATGAAACTGTGCACACAAACCCTCTGCAAACTGTATCTCCACCACAAATTCTTAAGAAATATGAGGTCTTCTACCTTCTTTCCCCTTTACTGATCATGAAAAAACATTGATAAAAATGAAATGTACTATGAAATCTCTAAGAAAATAGACTCAAGTTCACCATAAAGTCACATTTTATTATAAGCATCTTCCCTGTTATGACCAATTCTTTAGTAAATTTTTAAAAATTTGCTACATGGCAGTCCACATTTCAAATGTATTAAATCCAATCTTTTTTTCCTCTCTCTTTAGATGTCTGGATTCAATACAGTCTCAAAAATCTTCCTCAACTCTCACATTCTACTTTATCTATTACTTATGCATCTGGATGATCTTCTTACTATTTATCATCCATCATCCCTCACTGAACATCTTTCCTCATTCCTGAGTTAGAGGATACCGAATGGTAAAGGTATCACCCTGGACCAGTGGTTTTCAATGAGGAGTGATTTTACTTCCCAGAAGACATCTGGCCATGTCTGGAGACAATTTTGATAGGCACAACTAGGGTGAAGGGGTGTGAGTGTTAGAAGTGTCTAACTGGTAGAGGCCAGGGATACTGTTAAACATCCTACAATGCAGAGGACAATCCCCCACAATAAAATATTCTCTGGCTCAAAATATTAATACAGTTGAAACTTGAACAACACAGATTTGAACTGCGTGGTACCAGTTATACGTATATTTTTTTCAATAGTAAATACTACAGTATTATGCAATTCTTGGTTGGTTGAATCTGTGGATGCAGAACTGCATATAATGAGGAATTCCAGATATGGAGGAATGGCATATACAGAGGGCCAGATTTTCAACTGCACAAAGGATCAGCGTCCCTAATCCCTGCGTTGTTCAAAGGTCAAGTGTAGTTCCAAGGTTGAGAAACCCTGCTCTAAACCAGCGCATCCTGTAAAACTACACGATGGACTCTGCTCCTAGTATCCTTCTCTCAGTGGAGAGACGCATTCTTCCTCTCTGTTTGCAGTTCTGTTCCAATCACCTCCTACTCACCCCATTGCTGAAGGAGGGATCCCTCACCCTAAATGGTATGAGATGACTGAATATCCGACACCTGACAGATGAGACTGACAGCAGGTTATTAGTCACATATACTCACAGCCCGGGAGAGGAAGACACCACACGTCATGCAGGGCCACACAGGGGTTGCACTCAGGAATAGGGTGAAAATGCAGGATCTGTGGGAGGCAGGCTTTATAGTAAAAAGAGGATGAGGGGTCCCTGGCCAATGCAGGAGGATGTGATGAGTTTGTTTGAATAATTCTGTGGGCTGGCAAGGAGGTGAAACCTATTAGGTTGAGGACTAAGAGGGGTTTAGCTGGTCTAGCTGATAGGGAAACTAGCCAGGTTAAGAGTCTTTTCCATTGCATGGGGGCCACATCTGGGGAGAGCAGGGAAATCTTGGTTAGGTCTGATAAGATATCAAGGCAGCATATGAACTTTTAGCCCTCACAATACAAGGCCGCAATCATATCCCTACCTAATCCACCCAATCCTAAAAGCCTTACATACCATAAGATCTCAATGCATACAAGGACTAAGACCAGCCAATACTAAATCTCATCTTATGTACTTAAAAAATTCAGGTCTGTGGAGAAGTTTGGAGTTTTCCGTATAAGCAGTCAAATAAGACCAAATTCTCTCTTTCATCAAACCACAAGGTCATCAAGGAGTGTTCAAAACAGGGATATCCCATTTAATATTAATAATCCATTCCTGAAAATCAAGACATTCTAACATTATTTTCCCACCATTTTGGGTGGGTGCCTATTTTCCCATCATTTTAAAGCAAAGAATTATACTGCATTATATATCAATTCCAACTCTCCAACTAGCTTCACATTTCCCCCAGGACAGAATTAGAGTACACATGGGTCAGTGCACACATGATATCTCTGACTTTAGTACTTTCACTCTCTCTTTTACCAAAATTTTTTTTCTCACTTGCTTTGCTTCTTTCTCTACGTGTTTCTTCAATACTTTTCCAACTTCTTAGGAACTCATTTTACAAAATGACAAAAACAGGGGCTACATGTGAAGTGCACTTTGCAAATGCGCTTCCAAGGAGAACATAATGGCAGGCCTGGCTCACACTCTGTATGATGCTCTGAGGCCTCCCTTATCACCAGCAGTACCACTTATACACATCCCCTTTAATGATATCTGCATGCATTTCAAAACATCTGCACATGGTTCTGATGATCCAGCAATTGTATTTGGAATATAACAAGACTTCCTACACATTGTTTTTGGTTTAAAAAAAAGTTACATTGAACTATACAATTTCACTTACATAAAGTTCTAAAAAATAGGCAACATTATTGTATGGTGTTCAAAGTCAGAATTACATTTGGACTGGGAAAGTGACTGAAAGGGGGACATGTGAATGCTAGTAATATTCTCTTTCTTGACCTGAGTGCTGATAGCATAGATATACTCAATTTATGAAAATTCATTCAGCTGCACACTTCTGATTTGTGTACTATTCTCTATGTACGTTATATAGCAATACAAAGTTAAAAAAACTTTTAAAAGATGTCAAATTGTGTATTGGGGATGTAAATTTTTCCCATATAAAAGTAGACCCAAAATCACTGTAATTCAGAGAAATATGCTTTCTCTGAAGTTTAGGTATTAAAATCAAAAGCTAAAATCAAAAATGTTAACGGGGGGACATTCTGCAGAGAATACCCACATTCTTCTCAAGGCATTTCACTTTTGCTCCTTGATGGCTCTTGACAGAAGATTCTGTAGATAGGAGATGGTCCACATTAGTGGAAAAAAGGGAAGGGGGCACATAGGGGACACTGGGCTATTTGTCCCCAACTCTCACAGGAATGAGAGGAACTAGAGTGGGTTCTTGGATGGAGTTCTGTTAAATAGGAAGTTTCAGGATAAGGAATAATCATTCCTTATCCTGAAACATGGCCTAGAAATTGGCAATATTTCAAAAATGAAGAAACACCAACTTACATGGGCCATTGTTTCCAACTGCAAGAACCGGTCAGTCCTTTTCAAGATTTCTCTGTTGGAGAACTAGAGTCCAGATAAGCCAGATCTGGAAGAAGAAAAAGCAGCCATGAAACCAGATGTGCCTCAGAGCTCCCAAAATGACTTATGTTAGTATGAGCTTTTTTTCTCTTCCATTCCTGCTTCCAAACTACTCCTCACCGCTATACCCACATTGCTCTCATACCCCACTGGAGGAGAGTATAGGGAGTCTGAAGAAATCCAAGCCCTGACAAAACTCAGCTAAACAATGATGATCTTTGTGCAGAGCCCAGATACTTTAGCGGGAGGATTTCTATCCAGTTCCCCATCTGGCAGTGTGGATCTGGTCCTGACACTGGATTCCTCAGACTTGTTCTGAGCAGCATCTCCCCTTTCCAGTACAATTTTTTCAGGGCTGAGAAAGGGCCACACCATCCACACAGAGCCTCCTATGAGCCCCAGGATCCTGCCTGAACCTCCTAAACACAAAGACTGAAAACCACACAGATTGGGCCTGGCAGCTCCTGACACCATAAAGCTGCACTGGTCTTTCCCCAGCCCGGACAACTCACTACTCTGTTTCCCAATCAGAACCTCTCATACCATGACGTCCTTTTCCACCCCCTCTTTCAGTAGAGGATTCATGATTGTTGCAGTTAGTCAACAACAAACATTCATTGAGAAATTTCATGTGATGGCTGCTTTAGGTACATCACTCAGCATTGTTCTGCAAAGTAGTTCCTCTCTCCTTTCCATAGTTCAGAAAACTGATGCTCAGGGGTCAGATCATTTGCCCAGATTCAGTTATTAAGTGGCAGAGCTTTGTTTTGAGTCCACATTTCTCTAACTAAAAAGCCATCTTTCAACTTTGGTTTTTGCCTCTGAAGGGCAGAATTTCTACTTCACTGAGAGAAACCTGAGCAAGGGCAATTCACTAAAAAATAGAAATAACCTTTCAAAAGATACTAGACCTCACTACTAATTAACGAAATGTGTTAAAGCAACCAAAAAATACCTCTTTACAGCGACTGGATTGGGAGATCTAAAAGATCTAAAGACTGATGATATTAGCAAGGTCACAGCACACTAGTTTGGTCCAAATTTAGAACTGTGTGAAACAGCATTTAAACCCCATAATGCTGTAAACCAGAAACTCCACTTCTGGGACTAAAGGAACTATTTGCACATGTACATAGAGATGTTTGCAGAGATATGTGAACAGATTTGGTTTATAATGAATAAAAGCTGAAAATTAAACTGGGGAATGATTAAATAAACTGTAGTGCGGCCTCTTGCCTTCCAAGATGGCCCACACTCTGTCTATGAAGTGTGTATCTCCCTGAATAAACCTTCTTTCACTTTACTATGTCTTGCTCTTGAATTCTTGCCTGCACAAACCCAAGAACACACACTTGGCGGCCATCCCAGGGACTCAGACATGACTTGGGATGTGACCATCCTCTCGCAGCCCACTCTCTTTCCTGCAACATCTTTTCTGGCACCCAATGCGGGGCCTCAAAGGCCATAATCTCGATCCACCTATTGGGCTATGGCTCCCCTCTGAAGGGTGGCTGGGACTTATCCTGAGCCATGTAGATTCGAGTAGCCCGTTAAGTGACAGCTGACGTCGCCTGCAGGATCTGGCAGAGACCAGTTCTCTGGCCGTGAAGAAGCACACTGAGGCCAAGGCTTTCCCCCTCAGTCTTTCTCATTCTCCTATTGCTCTATCTCTTTGGACTTGAAAAGATCCACCCAGACGACCACCAAACATCCAAATTAAGACTGCGTGGCAAGTAAATGACAACTTGGTTGGGTCTAAAGAACTCCTGCCAGGGGGCTAACCTGGTGGTGCAGTGGTTGAGAGTCTGCCTGCCAATGCAGGGGACACGGGTTTGAGCCCTGGTCTGGGAGGATCCCACATGCCGCGGAGCAACTGGCCCATGAGCCACAACTACTGAGGCTGCGCGTCTGGAGCCTGTGCTCCGCAACAGGAGAGGCCACGACAGTGAGAGGCCCGCTCACCGCGATGAAGAGTGGCCCCCACTTGCCGCAACTAGAGAAAGCCCTTGCACAGAACCGAAGAGCCAACACAGCAAAAATTAAAAAATAAATTAAAAAAAAAAACACAAAAAAACTGTAGTGCATCTATACCACTGAAAACCATGCAAAGAGTAAAAAGTGATGATGTTGCCCTAACTTTGATGAAATGGGTAAAGCCAATATGTTAAATACAAAAAATCCCAGCATGTGTGGCCTTAAACTATTTTGACAGAAAAAAAAAATCACATGTGCCTAGAAGGACCAGTTAAAATGTTTACAGTGGTAGCTCACAACACTACCACCATATTAAACACAGTGTGACCCTAAAGTATGCAAATACTCCAAAGAAGGGAAAGACTTTCCCAATTCAAGTTTTCTTCCAGTCTTCTGTTGAAGAAAAAAGTTCAGGATACTCTAAAAAAAGCTGTTGTTTTTCCTGAGTGGCTTTTCTTCTTTACTTCAGCGTCTAATTCATGATTTAATCATGAACCAACTCCATGATTTAATTTACCCATATGTTAGAGTACTACCTAGAAAAGGATGACAAAGTCTCTGATATCTTTTAGGCACTGATGGCAGTCTCATGGCTGCTTCCTTTCACAGCGTCCTGACAAATGGGTTTCTTTTGCTTCTGAACTAATCCTTTGGGCTAAGATGCCTATGAAGCCCTCCAACTGCTATTAGATCTTCTTGTCCTATTTTTCTAACCTTGCATGTAACATCATTAAAATAAAAATTGTAAGGCATAAATCTTACTGTATGAAATTCTCCTTTTACAGAGACCTCACAGCTATAATCTGGACATAACTTGACAGTGCTTGCTGTCATCAGCTTAATATCACCCCCCTCATGATGGATTACTGAGTAAGGTGGGAAGGATTTGTTCAAGTAGATGTGATGATGAGATTTGGTATACTGTTGTAATTACTAACATAGGCTTTTCTGTCAAACTTCCAAGATATAAATCTCAGCTCTGACAGTTATTAAGTGTGTTACCTTGGATATGTTACCTAACTTTTCAGCCTTAGATTCCTCCCATATAAAATGGTGATAACTATAGATTCTATCCCAAAGCATTGTTATGAGTATTAAATAAGACACTACATATAATAACACACTAAAGTAGCAAATAAACATTTAATAAACATCAGCTATATCACTGAAGATGAAGAATACTACATACTTCTTCCCACAGTTATTAAAGAAAATTCTCTTCTGAGCTTTCTTTTTTCTTCCACAAAAAGTTTGAGCTTCTCAGCCCCACTCTTCCTGAGAATGCTAATAAATTTCAGAGCTTCAGACTGATAGGCAATTCCTCTTGTTTAACAACAATTTACAAAGGGAGGGTATGTGGATGGATGAAGCATACATGGCAAAATCCTCATAATTTTTGGATCTGGGTGATGAGGAAAAACATGGATCACACTTTAATAATATCAACTAAATCTACTGAGCACTTATGTATCAAGCATTATCTGAGGACCTTACATATATTATTCACCTATTCTTAGCAACCCTACACAGTAGGTTCTATTATTATCCTCCTTTTACAGATGAAGGAACTGTGGCACAAAGAGATGAAATAAATTGCCCCAACTTCACCCAGCTCTAAGGGTGAAGGATTAGGATTAGCACCCTGATAATTTGGCTCCATAACCCATATTGCAACTATACTAAACTGCCTGTCATAAGACCACATAAATATGTGGCCTGAAACAAACTCATGCCGTCAAAAACCTCAAACCAATTTTCAAATTTCTACTGATGTTTCCCTTCCCTCCCACTAGTAACCCCTTGTCTTGTTAACACAGAGTTCTCTGTTAAAAATCTATCACCTTACCACTCCTAAAAGCTTCAAAAGCATAAGACCCTGTCACCAATCAAACCATCTCCTATCTTTCCCTGCTTTTGACCTCAGGGCAGTGGAAAAGATCAAAACACCTAGTGTATGATTCCAACTAAACTGTAATAAATAAATCATAATAAATCACAGCCTAAAATAAAGCTCTACAGTTAGCCTCCCTGCATGAGGTTTACCTGCAGACCATTCAAATTATTAGAAAACAGCAGCTCACAGGTGGAATTAAATGACTGCCAAATGTTCATCTGAATAGCCACTGGAGAGGAGAGGATACCCTTGGTGGAGGTGGGGGGGACTCTACCCTCATCCTCTCCACCATTCACTGGGAAGGAAGAACAAAGTACCATGCCAATGGATAGGATATTCCGGTGTTAAAGCCTAACCAACTAAAGACTACCTGTAACAATCCTGTACAGTCCAACAAAATAAGATTTATTGACTCAAGACAGGGAGGAAATTCTACAGGAATGGCTGGAATGTGATGGAGGAGAGGGATAAGAAAAGCTCTTTTGTAAAGAGCTGAATTCCAGCTGAAGGATTCTGAAGAAGTGGGGAACCATACTTCAGTGACTGCTGTTTCTGAGGTGAGAATAGGAGCGGCAGGGATTAACTGGAGATTAAGTGCTAGAAAGTGAAGTGAGGGTAATTTAGTAACTGGGTATCCCCAGTGACAAAATAAAATCAGCAAGGCAGGTCTGGGGCAACACTGGTAAGAAAGCTATAAGCTCTCAAAAAGGGAGTCTTTATGGCATTTTACAACTGCTGCATGACCTGGGCAGAAATAATGTTTTCTATTAACTCTGCAGCTTGCTTTATCTGTCTATCCTCTCCCATCCAGATTAATGGCAGGGCCGCTTTATCTTTTTTCAGTCCGACCTGATTTTTCACTCTTTCACAGGAGAAGCAAACGTCCCCACGTCTAGAAAAAAATAAAAATTACATTTCATGGAACAAAGAGGAAACATAAACATATATATAATCATATACATATATATATACACACACACACATATATAATTGTATATACATAATTATTTTCCCCTTTCTGACTCCATTCCTAAAGATCAGCAGGTTGGGGGACGGAGACGGGAATCTGGACACATTGCGCCTTTTTCGGAGCTCAGCCTGTCCAGATTAAGGACACACCCCCGCTACCACATTTGCTCCCGCCATCCACCACACACATAACTCGATGGAATTAAGAAGGAGCCTGGGGAGAAGCTGACCCTTCTGGGTGAGAATGGCCAGAGTACAAAGACCAGGGCTGGAATACGTCTCTGAGTTCTCAAAAGCTGCCTTGGGAGGGAGCTCTGGTTAAGCTGTGGTTCTGAGAGCTGTTGTTCTGCGTCTTTTTGTTAGGGGCCTTCACTGTGAGGTTCATAAATCTAACTCGGAGCCATTCTGGGCCGCTGCATCTGTGCGGCCCTGAAGCAGGAGGACAGAAGACGCACCAGGGTGCCCAGTGTCCAGTCAGCGTCACAAACTACACAGTCACTTCAGCCCAGTGCACACAGAGGCCCGCGCCGCCCCCGCGCCGCCCCCGCGCCCATTTCCTCAATGCACAAGACCAACTCACCTCTCCGAGCCGACACCAGCAAGGAAGCCGGAAGGAAACTAGGTGCAGAGGCTTGTGGGAAATGTAGTCCCGGTAGGGAGGGCCTGGTCCTCGCCCCAACGGGCTGAGAGGAATGCGCAAGCGCAGGCGCGAGCGATTGGAGCGGGAGCGGGCGGTGGACCTCCGGACTTGGATTTTATGTATTTGTTCATAGATGGAAGGATTTTTCTCCTCTCAAAAAACTTTAGAAATTATCTGAAAATATCTAGGCTAATCTTAAATCTCATTTTTCGAACAGCAGAATATGTATGAAGTAGGAGATACACGAAAACTGCGATTGTGGATTTGTCTATTTCTACCTTTAGTTCATTCAGTTTTTGCATCATGTATTTTGAAGCTGTTATTATAGCATACGCACATTTATGATTGTTTCTTCCCAATGAATTGACCCTTCTATTATGAAACATTTCTCTGTCTCTTGTCTTTTTTTTTTTTTTTAACATCTTTATTGGGGTATAATTGCTTTACAATGGTGTTAGTTTCTGCTTTATAACAAAGTGAATCAGTTATACATATACATATGTTCCCATATCTCTTCCCTCTTGCGTCTCCCTCCCTCCCACCCTCCCTATCCCACCCCTCCAGGCGGTCACAAAGCACCGAGCCGATATCCCTGTGCCTCTGTCTCTTGTCTTGACATCTGTTTTATCTAATATTAGTAGAGTCACTCTAGTTTGCTTGTGCTTACTGTGTGCACAAGTATATCTTGTTCTACCTTTTTCCCTTGAACCTATCTGTGATTACATTTAATATACATTTCTGGCAGATAGCATGTAGTTTGGGTTTCACATTTTTTCTCCAGTGTGGCAGTCTTGGGGCTTTTCACTGAAATATGTAATCAATTTATATTGATGTAATTATTAATTTGTTTGGATTTATGTTTACTGTTTTGTTGATTTCTATTTGCCACATTTAAAAAAATTAACTATTTCTCCTTTCCTGCTTTTTTTGGGGGGGTTGATTAATTTTTTCTGGTATATTTGAATTCTGTTGGCTCTTCAGCTATACCTCTATGCATCTTGTTAGAGGTTGCTCCAGGGATTAAATATGCATCTTTAATATAGTTTACACTAGAATTAATATCATACCACTTCATGTAAAATATAAGAACCTGTAACAATATCATTTCATTTGCACTCCTCATTCTTTTTTTTTTTTTTGGCCACACTATGGGGCATGACGATCTTAGTTCCCCAACCAGGGATCGAACCCACACCCCATAGGGGAAGCATGGAGTCTCAACCACTGGATCACCAGGGAAGTCCCTGAACTTTTTATTCTTTGTCCTACTGTTGTCATTTCAACTACATACCTTATAAAATCCACCATACCATGTTACATTATTTTGCTTTAAACAGTCATATATTTTAATAACATTTAGGAAAGAAAACAAATTTTATAGCTACCCACATATTTTCCATTTCTGATACTCTTCTTTCCTACCTGTTGGTCTTTCCTTCCTGTATAATCCAATGTCAATTCCCTTCAACCTGAAGAACTCCCTCTAGTGTTTTCTATACTACAGTTCTACCGGTTATGATATAAATCTTCATTTATCTGAAAATATCTTCATTTCATCTTCATTTTAAAAGGATATTTTTCTCTGGGGATAGAATTCTGAATTCACATTTTTTTCTTTAATACTTTAAAGATGTTATTCCATTGTCTATACCACCCTGTGTTTAGGTGTTATTTTTAAAATGTTAATACTTTCTCTTACTCACATTTAACTGAAAGAAAGTCCTTCATAATTTATTCACCAAATACTTATCATACACATAGACCAGGCTTTTTTTTTTTTGGCCATGCTGTGTGGCGCAGCATGTGGGATCTTAGTTCCTAAACCAGGGATCGAACCCATGCCCCTTGCATTGGAAGCAGAGTCTTAACCACTGGACTGCCAGGGAGATCCCAACCAGGCATTATTATGCATCAGATACATTAATTAATTAATAAGTAAAATCACACACAAAAGCCCAGTTTCTACCCTCAATGAGCTCACAACCAAGAACTAAAAAATTACCATTTTATATTTATTTATTTATTTTTATTTTTGCCTGCATCAGGTTTTAGTTGTGGCATGCAGGATCTTCCATTGTGGCACGAGGGCTCTTCGTTGTGGTGTGTGGGCTTCTTTCTAGTTGTGGCACACAGGCTCTAGAGTGCATGGGTTCTGTAGTTGTGGCGCGTGGGCTTAGTTGCCCTGCAGCATGTGGGATCTTAGTTCCCTGATCAGGGATCGAACCCACATACCCTGCATTGGAAGGCAGATTCTTAACCACTGGACCACTAGGGAAGTCCCTGAAAACTGACCATTTTAACACAATATGTTAAGTACAAAATTAATCTGACAAGACTGGCTTGATCAGGACTCTTATTCACCATTTCATCAGCAGCATCTCACCTAGTTCCTGGCAAATATCAAGTGCTTAAACATATGAAAAATGAACACATGGAGACACTAGGGTATAAAAGTCTCCTTTTAAGATTTGAGTATATAGTATAGCCAATTATTGGGTGAGAATGTTTACATACACAATTCAGATATCAGTTTGTTCCATTGAGAACAGTAGATATTTCTTGACTATCGAGCTTGGTAACACTGGTAGATTCTGGGCATAAAAATTATAGAAGGAGATTATAAACATAAGGTCTAGAAACCAGTTACCCATCATTTGAATTCACAGGATGCAATGAGAATTCAAATGATGGGTAAATGGTTTCTAGACCTTATGTTTGAACTGAATCTTAAAGCACAAGTATGATTTTTTTCAAGAAATATATATGTTCCAACCAAAAGTATGGAGTTATATAAAAAGATAATGTTTGGAGAGCTCATATTACTGATTTCAAGATTTTCTATAATGTAACAGCAATTAAAACAGCATGGTATCAGTAAAAGAATAGATAAAATATCAAGTGGTACCAAAGAGAGAGCCCAGCAATAGATCCACACAAATATAGTCAACTAATCTTTGACAAAGGAGCAAAGGAAATTCAATGGAGAAAGGATAATCTTTTCAACAAATGGTGCAAAACAACTGGATGCCCATATGCAAAAAGAAAAAAAAGCAAAATAACACAAAACCTTGATACTCAAAATGGATCATAGCCCTAAATATATAACACAAAACTATAAAGCTTTTAGAAAAAAACTAAGAGAAAATCTGTGTGACCTTGGGATGGTTGATGAATTTTTAGGTACAACAACAAAAGCATGAGCCATGAAAGAAAAGATCAATAAGTTAGACCTTATTAAAAATCAAAAACATTTGTTGTGTGAAAGACACTAAGAGAATGAAAAGACAAGCCATAGACTGAAAGAAAATATTTGCAAATACATATCTAATAAAAGGTTTGTATCCAGAATATATTTTTAAAATCTTAAAACTCAACAATAAGAAAATAACCCATTTGAAAAATGTGCAAAAGTTTTGAGCATATACCTCACCAAAGAAGATATACAGGTGGCAAATAAGCATATGAAAATATTCTCAACATCATTTGTCATTAGGGAATTGCAAATTAAAACAACGAGATATCACCACTATCTTAGTTTGGGCTGCTATAACAAATTAGGATAGGGACTTCCCTGGTGCCCAGTGGCTAAGACTCCACGCTCACAATGCAGGGGACCCGGGTTCAATCCCTGGTCAGGGAACTAGATCCCACATGCCACAACTAAGAGTTCTCATGCCACAACTAAACATCCCACATGCCACAATGAAGATCCCGCACGTGGCAACGAAGATATCGCATGCCGCAACTAAGACCTGGTGCAGCCAAATAAATAAATTAATTAAATATATTTTTTTAAAATAAGGGGCTTCCCTGGTGGCACAGTGGTTAAGAATCCGCCTGCCAATGCAGAGGACAGGGTTCGAGCCCTGGTCCGGGAAGATCCCACATGACGTGGAGCAACTAAGCCCGTGCGCCACAACTACTGAGCCTGCACTCTAGAGCCCATGAGCCACAACTACTGAGCCTGTGTGCCACAACTACTGAAGCCCACGTGCCTAGAGCCCGTGCTCTGCAACAAGAGAAGCCACCGCAATGAGAAGCCCACGCACCACAACGAAAAGTAGCCCCTGCTCGCCGCAACTGGAGAAAGCCCATGCACAGCAATGAAGACTCAATGCATCCAAAAATAAATAAATTAATTAATTTTTTAAAAAATTCTTAAAATAAATAAATAAAACAGCTGCTCCGTATAAAATAATAAACAAAAACCAAAACCAAATTAGGATGGACTGGGTGGCTAAAGCAACAAACACTTATTTCTCACAGTTCTGGAGGCTAGCCAGCAGATCAAGATCAAGGCATAGGCAGATTTAGTGTCTAGTGAGGGCTTGCTTCCTGGTTTGCAGATGGTTATCTTCTTGTTTCATCTTCACATGGCAGAAAGAAGAAAGAGCTTAAGCAAGCTCTCCTGTCTTCTTATAAGGGTACTAGTCTGAAAAGGCTACATACATACATTTTATATGACATTCTGAAAAAGGCAAACTATTAAGACATTAAACAGTTCACTGATTGCCAGAGGTTTAGGGATTTGGAAGAGTTGAACATGTGAAGCACAGGGAATTTTTTAGAGTGGTGAAACTATTCTGTATGTTACTGTGGTAGTGGATATATAACACTATGCATTTGTCCAAATCCATAGAACATAACAGCACAAATAGTGAACCTTAATGTTTACTCATAAAAAAAATAAATTAGGAAGTTGATCCTGAGGGATCCCAGGATGAAATTCAGACAATGACAAAAAATCCAATTCAATCCAATTGATCCAGTTGTATTAAAAATGTATGATAGGGCTTCCCTGGTGGCGCAGTGGTTGAGAGTCCGCCTACCGCTGCAGGGGACACGGATTCGTGCCCCGGTCCGGGAAGATCCCACGTGCCGCGGAGCGGCTAGGCCCGTGAGCCATGGCCGCTGAGCCTGCGCGTCCAGAGCCTGTGCTCCGCAACGGGAGAGGCCACAACATTGAGAGGCTCGCGTACCGCAAAAAAAAAAAAAAAAAAGTATGATAAACCTCATTGAAGAATATGGGGGGGGGAAGCTGACTTAAGTAACTTTGGGAATGAGTAGAAACTGTAAGTCTAAAGACAAGTGTACATAAACGGTGTATGGGTAAACAATTCTGAAACCACTACATGTAAACAAATAAATAAATGGATGAAAGACAATGAAAGCCAGGTTCCTCAGTCTTGGAGTGGGAAGTTCCAGACCACCCAAGGCGGGGAGATAGGAGGGTTATAGTCACCAATTACAATGTGTGCCACCAAGCAATTTTTGGACACCAGCTGGATGTCCTACAATTCAACCCAATTCTGACACCATTTTCCCAGAGATAGCATCAGATTCCACAGGCTGAGGGCTCAGTCTTATAAGACTGCCCACTCCTCACCACTTCAGATGCCAATTGTAAGCCCAGATTGTTACCTGTGCTTCTGACCAATTGGAAGCTAGGTTGTTACCTGTTTCTGACCAATTGGTTATGGTCGCACAACCCCTTCTTCAGGTTTGATTAATTTGCTAGAATGGCTCATAGACCTAAGGAAACCCGTTTACTTACTAGATTACCGATTTATTATGAAGGATATTAAAGGATATGAATGAACAGCCAAGTGAAGAAATATGGAGGGGAACATCCCAAAGGAGCATCTATTCTCATGGAGTTTGGGGCCGGGCACAGTGGCACATGGAAGCATTCTGGTTCCCTAACTTAGAAGCTCTCTGAACTCCCTCCTTTTGGGTTTTTATGGAGGCTTCATTATATAGGCATGATTGAACTCAATCTCCAGCTCCTCTCCCCTCCCCAGAGGTGGGACGGTAGTGAAGGAGAGGAAAAGGGGGACTGAAAGTTTCAACCTCTAATCACACGGTTGGCTCCACTGGCTACCAGATCTCATCCTTAGGTGCTTTCCAAAAGTCACTTCCTTAACACAACAAAAGACAACTTTATCACTCTTATCATGTAGGAAATTTCAAGGGTTTTAGGAGCTCTGTGCCAGGAATGGGGTATAAGACCAAATATATATTTCTTATTATAACACAATATCACAGAAGGCAGAATGAACTATTTGTTACTGGATTAGAGTCAGAGAAATCAATATGAATTCATATTTAGCTTAATACATACACATATATAAATAATATAGATTTGTATATATACCTGTGTTAGTATACACAAATATGTTCTCTAGCTCTGTCTGCTGAGAGGGCCTAGAAGCAATCCCAGGAAAAATGAGCAATTCCTATGCCCAGCATTTGGTTTCTAATATCATTCAACAATGAAAGAAGTGTGAAATATGAAATAAAATGGAGTCACTAATATCAAGGGGTTTTAAAATGGAGCCAGGAAGCCATTAGAAGGTGGACCTTATGCATGTCCTCACCAGGTGGAGCCAGGTGAGGCCAAACCACAGATATTCCAAGGACTCTGCAAGAACACCTGCAACTTGTCACAGTAACGAACTTTTACCTCCCTGCAGTGGTAGCCTTAGTACCCAATCATGTTTAGCCAAAACTAGCTTCTGCCTCCAACTCCAGTTAAGAGTCTGTAATGCAAACTTCCTTTCTTCACCTTTGAAAGTCCCTGAGTTTTACTCCCTAGCGGGACACTGGGTTGTTACCAGAATCTACGTGCCTCAAATTGCAATTCTTCGATCCCAAATAAATGTTTTTTTTGCTTGATTATTGCATCTTAGGTTTATTTAGGTTGACAGGAACCAGAACTCCTTGGAGAAATGGCTGATTCTAAGGCTGGGCAGGAAATACACAAGATGAGCCTGCAATGTCTTGTAGCACCAGAAAATAAAGGAAGTGCTTCAAAAAACAAAATGATGGGGTATGTCAAAGGGACACAGGAGCTAACTGAAAGAGCTCACAATAGCCAAAGCTGGAACAATTTGAGAAAAACAAACAAAAACAAAAACAAAAATACATAATATTGAATTATAACCCAAAGTATAAAATAAATATCAATGAGTCCATCCTGACATAAATAAATAGTTGAATAAATAAATGGGGGAGATTGACCAAATCTCCCATATAGAAGAATTCTAAATAATTTGTGTGGATTACCCCTCCTTGAGTAGTTGAAGCATTACTTCCCACCCCTTAAGTGTGGGCTGTGCATAGTGACTTCCTTCCAGAGAGCATAGTCTGGGAAGAGGGATAAAATAACTGTACAGTGGAGAAATCTGGCAAACACTACCTTGGCTAGGAATTCAAGGCTAATATCATCAGTGATAAGTTATGTTGATAGCATATACCTCTAATATGATGTTGTAAGAGTGGCAATTAGTGTGGTCTACCTCCCCCAAATTCAAACTCCCAGTCTAACTAGGAAAAAAACATTAGACAATCACAACTTCAGGGACATTTTATAAAACAACTGACCAGTACTCCTCAAAACTGTCAAGGACATCAAAAGCAAGGAAACTCTGAGAAACTGTCACAGTCTTGAAGAGCATAAGGACACAGAGGAATAAATGTAATGTGGTATCCTGGATAGGATTCTGGAACAGAAGGACATTAGGTAAAAACTAAGGAAATTTGACTGGAGTATGGGCTTCAGTTAATAAGGATATACAAATGTACCATAGTAGTATAAGACGTTAACAAAAGGGGAAACTGGGTGCTCATTATTCGGGAACTCTGAACTATTTTTGCAACTTTTCTGTAAATCTAAAACCATTCTAAAAGAAAATCTTATTTAAAATAAAGTAGGGACTTCCCTGGTGGTCCAGTGGTTAAGAAACTGTCTTGCAAATGCAGGGGATTCTGGTTCGATCCCTGCTTGGGGAATTAAGATCCCACATGCTGCAGGGCAACTAAGCTCGCACGCTGCAACTACTGAGCATGCGAGCCACAACTAGAGAGCCCACGCACCACAGGTACTGAGCCCACGTGCTCTGGAGCCTGTGCACAGCAATGAAAGATTCCTGAGTGCCACAACTAAGACCTGACGCAGCCCATAAATAAATAAATAAATAAATATTTTTTAAAATAAAATATAAAGTATGAGACTATAGAACAAGACAATGGGTGCAGGAAACTTGCATTAGACCTTTTAAATTAAGGAGTAACAGTGAAAAGTGAGATTTATATAACTATACTAGAGTGTTTTAAGGATCCCAATGGCAAAAAAGTGGCTGGACCTCAAGAATTTGGAACAGAACTTTAAAAACTCACTTAGGCCTCTGCCTTGCCCCTCACCACTGCCCTCCACCTCACTCCTTACCTTCTGAAACACCAGAAAAGAAAGAGTATGCATAAACCCAGGTTAGGCTTTTCTAAAACCAATCTACTTTCTTGGAGATTAAACACATGAAATAAATAACTCAACAGCTTGGCTGAATAGTAGAATTGGAGATATGTGGAAGAGTAACTATAAGAATAGAAAAATCATGCTCAGAGTTTCTCCCAAAATTCTGTACAAAAGGATAAATGTGGAAAACATGAGAGAAAATGACATGTGAAAGGCAGTGCCAGAAATTCTAATGTCTAATAGGAATTCTACAAGGAGAAACCAATAATAAGTAAGAAAAGGGAATTTTAAGAAAAAAAGGAAGACAGAGAAAACTTTTTGGAGGTGAAAAAAGACAAATTTTCAAGTAAAAATTATAAAATCTAAAATTTAAGTGCTCTTTCTTTTCTTTTTTTGCAGTACACGGGCCTCTCACTGCTGTGGCCTCTCCCGTTGTGGAGCACAGCCTCCGGACGCACAGGCTCAGTGGCCATGGCTCACGGGCCTAGCCGCTCCGTGGCATGTGGGATCTTCCTGGACAGGGGCACGAACCCGTGTCCCTTGCCTCGGCAGGCGGATTCTCAACCACTGCACCACCAGGGAAGCCCTAAAGTGCTCTTTCTTTTACCAGGCCTAGTTTTAAGAATGTTACATGCATTAATTATTTTTCAGAACAATCCCATCACGTGGGTACCATTTCGATCCTCATGTAACAGACACAGAAACACAGAGAGGTGAAACGACCTGTTCAACATCACAGAGCAATTAATGGAGGAGGCATAATGCAAACCTGCTTTCTTTGTTAATGAAACTTTTTATTTTGACATAATATCAAATGTACAGAAAAGTTGCAAGAATAGCACAAAGAATTCCTGTATACCCTTCACACAGATTCTGTAAATGCTGACATTTACTGCATTTACTTTACGATCCTATTTTTTTCTGAACACTTGGAATTTCATTCAGAAAAGTCAGTTACCCACGTAAGGCTCCTTTATCCCTAAATGCTTCAGTGTATACATCCTAAAAGCAAAGACATTCTCTCCTGTAATCTCCATAATTACAATGATCAAAATTATGAAATTTACATGGATATAATACTTTTATTTTAAATTTACCTTATTCAAATTCACAATTGTTCCAATAAAGCCTTTACAGAAAAAAAAATTTCTGTTCCAGGGTCATATATTACACTTGTCATGTCTCTTTAGTCTCCTTTAACCTGAAACAATTCCTCAAGCTTTGTCCTCCTTGACCTTGACATTTTTGAAGAGCAAAGGTCAGTTATTTTGTAGAGCATTGCTCAATTTGCATTTTCCTGTGATTTCCTTATGACTAAATTCTGGTTATGCCTTTTGGCAGGAATATCACTGGAGTCGCTCTGTTCTGGAGGTACAGGATGTCATTTTGTGCCACACTGGTTATGTTAACTTTGATAACTGGTCAAGATCCTGTCTGCCAGGTTTCTTCACTGTAATGTTACTACTTTTCCCTTTGTAATTAATATTTGTGGAGAGAGACTTTACAATGGCATCAAATTCTGTTTCTCATCAAATTTTCACCCATTGGTTTTGGCATACATTGATGATTCTTACCAGAATCAATGATTACTGTGATGGTTGATTGATGGTGATTTTCTAGTTTCGCCATTCCTTCTACATTTGTAAGTTGGCATTCTACTATAAAGCATGTTTCATGGATTCTTCTTTTAGTCACTGTGTTAGTCAATGGTTTTACTCAATCTGCTACTATTATGACCTGTTTTGATGCTCAGATTGTCCAGATTTGGCCAGTGAGAACTCCTTGAGATACTGTGACTTTTTGACATATTTCAACCATTTTTTGAGCGCTTCCCTACTTTCTACCCCCTCAGAATGTTCCAATCTCACCTTGTGTTTTCTCTGCTCAGTGTCTTATGCTATTTCTCCAAGGAGCCCTTGTTCCTGGGATCTGGGTGCTGGATATTCTCATTGCTACGGTGGTGTAATTGCTTCTATGTCCTCTCTGCTAGGGGGACATGCATACACACACCTTTATATGAATTTCTAATTTTTTTTTTTTTAAAGCATGACTTTGTAGTGATACCTCCAATTGCAATCCAACACCACAGGGTTCATCCTAGCCTCCTGCTCTCCCTATTGCAACGCCCTTCTCCAGCAACAACAAACTTGGCTCCCATTATATTTACTTACTCCCAAGTACAGTTACTTTTTTGCTTGATTCTAGAATACATGAAATAGTTCCAGAATTACTAATCTATATCACTGTGTAAATCAATCCTACTAACAAGAGTTAATTACTTGTTTACGGGTTTTTTTTTTCTTCTTCTGTTTTTATCCTGAGGGAATATGGTCAAATTGTCTTCAAAAGTTGCTTGCCGGGCTTCCCTGGTGGCGCAGTGGTTGACAGTCCGCCTGCCGATGCAGGGGACACAGGTTCGTGCCCCGGTCCGGGAAGATCCCACATGCCGCAGAGCGGCTAGGCCCGTGAGCCATGGCCACTGAGCCTGCGCGTCCGGAGGCTGTGCTCCACGACGGGAGAGGCCACAACAGAGGCCCACGTACCGCAAAAAAAAAAAAAAAAAAAAAAAAATGTTGCTTGCCTAAGTCTTTTTTCCCCCTTTAGTGTGAAGGAAACTTTATTATTATTTTTTTTTGCTTATATTTCAACTTAGGTTCTCTTCTCTGTTATTCACTTTAAAAAAAATTGAACTATAGTTAATTTACAATATTGTGTTAGTTTCAAGTGTACAGCTAAGGGATTCAGTTATACATATATATTCTTTTTCAGATTATTTTTCGTTAGAGGTTATTATAAGATATTGAGTATAGGGACTTCCCTGGTGGTGCAGTGGTTAAGAATCCGCCTGCCAATGCAGGGGACACTGGTTTGATCCCCGGTCTGGGAAGATCCCACATGCCGTGGAGTAAATAAGCCCGCGAGCCACAACTACTGAGCCTGCATGCCACAACTACTGAAGCCCACGTGCCTAGAGCCTGTACTCCGCAGCAAGAGAAGCCACCACAATGAGAAGCCCGCACACCACAACTAAGAGTAGACCCCGCTCGCTGCAACTAGAGAAAGCCTGCGTGCAGCAATGAAGACCCAACGCAGTCAAAAATAAATAAAATAAATTTATTTTTAAAAAAGATATTGAGTATAGTTCCGTGTGCTATACAGTAAATCCTTGTTGTTTACGTGTTTTATATATAGCTGTATGTTAATCCATACTCTTAATTTATCCCTCCCCACTTTCCCCTTTGGTTGTTATTGACTTTTAAAAATATTTATTTATTTATTGGCTGCGTCAGGTCTTAGTTGCAGCACGCTGGATCTTTTGCTTCAGCGCGTGGGCTGTTTGTTGCGGTGCACGGTCTTCTCTCTAGTTGTGGCATGCGGGTTCAGCTGCCCCGCAGCATGTGGGATCTTAGTTCCCCAACCAGGGATCGAACCAGTATCCTCTGCATTGCGAAACGGATTCTTAACCACTGGACCACCAGGGAAGTCCCTGTTACTGATTTTTAAAATTTGTAAAACATTAATATGGTCCCTAAAATAAAAAAAACAAAAAATAAAAAATAGAATGTGTCACGTCCCTGTCCCTTTATGTACTAAAATCCCCTATGTATTTGGGTCTACTTATGGAATTCTGTTCTATTCCACTAGTCTGTTCATGCATGAGTACCACATCGTTTCGATTATAGGGACTTTTTAGTATTTTTAATTATCTGGTTGGACTAGTACCACTTTGTAGCTTTTCTTTTTCAGTGTTAGCCTGGCTATACTTACATAAAACCTGTATTGCTACCACTATAGATTCTGTATACACTTCAGGTGAAAAGATTAACTGAATTGTCCCCCTCCAGTAATTCTCCTTCCCAGTATCTTTCTCATCATGATCCTTATCAATATGTGAAGTTTTCTTAGTTACGTACTCACTGGTTGTCTGCTTTCCAGATTTTCCTGGAGATTGGGGATCTTGTCTTTAATATCCACTAGCATATTGAAATAGCCAGAGCACACCATGGCACCCTCCAGGTATGCATTATGCACAAGCATTTGCACGCATTTTTTTAATTCGCTATTCTGGTGGGTGTACAGCCATATCACATTGTGGTTTTAATTTTTCCATTTTCTTGATAATTAACGAACATGAGCATGGTCTGATATCTTTATTGGCCATTTGGATATCCATTTTTTGGAAGTGTTTATTTTATTTTTGGCCATGCTGCACGGCCTGCAATGGAAGCACAGAGTCTTAACCACTGGACCGCCAGGGAAGTACCCCCATTTCTTATTTGGTTGTCTGTCACTTATTGATTTGTAGTGGCTCTTTATATATTCTTGGTCAAATTTATGTATTGTGAATATAGTCTCCCAGTCTGTGGCTTGCCTTTTCACTTTAATGGTGTCTTTTGATGAAAATAGATTTTTAAATTTAATATAGTAAAATTTACTTTTTTTTCTCTATATGGTTAGTGCTTTTTGTGTTCTGTTTAAGAAATCTTTGCTATCCCAAGGCTAGAAAGATATTCTATGTTTTCTTCTAAAGTTTTTATCGTATATTCTACAATTATATCATTAACACATCTGGAATTTGTTTGTGTGAAGTGTAAGATAAGAGCCAAGGTTAATTTTTTATCGATATGGATATGCAATTGATCCAGTGCTACTTATTGAAAAGAGCATCACTTCCTCTGCAACCACACTGCAGAGGAACCTTTGTCGTAAATCAGATGACCACATGTATGTAGGTCTGTTTCAGGGCTCTTTATTTTATTCTGTTGGTCTACTTGTTCGTTTTGCATCAGTATCATGTTGCCTTAATGACCAAAGTACACCTTATCACATTAACAAATTCAAGAAGGAAAATATATCAGTGTGACAAAAAGGCATCTGACAATATTCAGCAGGCATTTTTAATTAAAAAAAAAAGTTAAATAGGGACTGAAGGAAACAAGTGAACCACACAAGGTCTGTTTACCTCAAACACAGAGCAAATATTACACTAAGTTATTTCCATTATGTTGGGAAAAACAACTAGATACCCTCTATCACCACTAATCCTAAATCTTGTTCTGGAAGTTATTTCTGTTAGAGGAAGAATAATAAAATAATCACTATAAATATTCAGGAAAAAATCATATCTATTTGTAGTTGACATAACTGATTGCCTAAAAAATCAAGTCTAGTAAAAAATGAATTTTAAAGGTTATTGGGTAATAATGAAAGCAATGATTGTATCCATATTTAAAATTTTAATATGACAATATAACAATAAAAACAAATAAGCCACAGTCTGGGAGAAGGTGAGTCCATCATAATACTAGGTAAAGGATTACTATCTAGAATGTTATTTTTAAGAATCCCACTATTTTTATATGAATGTTTTTTAAAAAATGGAACATGGGCAATACATATGAATTGGTAAGCTATAGTATTTAGCAATAAACATAAGTGAAAAGATGCTCAACTCATTATTTACCAGGAAAATATTAAAGCACATACCAGAAGTGGGGATATGAGGAAATAATATTTCACTGGTTGAAGGGGTTGTGAATTGGTACCATAAGGATGTTCTCCTCTTCTACAGCAATATCTAGCGAGGTTGAACATGAACATAACCTCTGACTTACGAATCTCACCTTTAGATAAACACCTCAGAGAAAGCCTTGTTATGTATAGCAAGAAACTCAGATATTCAACAAGATATTTTTCAGTGAGAAATTATATATAACCTAAA
Source organism: Delphinapterus leucas (assembly GCF_059928025.1). Lineage (NCBI taxonomy): Eukaryota > Metazoa > Chordata > Mammalia > Artiodactyla > Monodontidae > Delphinapterus > Delphinapterus leucas. The sequence goes on from NC_143148.1 coordinate 15,337,571, forward strand.
TATTGACCAATAAAAGGCCTCAATACATATGGTATATTTATATAAAGAAAAGGACTAGGGGTTTTCTATTCTACTGAAAAGAACCATGTTAAATCCAAAAAAAAGCAAGCAGCTGGTTGGACAGCATGCTGAGTTGCTTGCCTTGCTAGATAACCATACACCTGCCACAATGCTGACATTTCCATCCTTGAAGCCTCTCCTTTTGGTTAGGGCAACATCTGCCAAAGTGGAATTACATCTACAATAGGTATTTGGAATGGGAGCTCTATAGCAAAGTATGAGATACATTGACTTAGATAAAATGAAACATTTTTGATAGTCTTTTGATAGGCACTTAATGTGATTTTTTTCTCCCAAGAAATATAGAGCTTGCATGCTTGTTTGACCACAAAATCATTTTCTTCAAGAACCATTAAGTACTGGTGTTTTCTGGAACATACTTTAAGAAATTTTGAGTTAATGTACTGTCCCCAAAAGACTTCAGTTAACAAGAAAATGTTACCAGGGTGAAGAAACACATAATAGCACTTAAAATGCTCATTGTGTATGTTACATTTTTGTGTAAACACTGTGTAATGTCCACAAATTAAAAGCAATTTGAAATCATGAGTGGAAGAGATTTATTATTCTAGATGGTGACTGATTATTCAACGACATCTGCCCAATCTGCCCACTCTGAGCAAAATGGACTTAGAGGTACAAGTCAGTGTATGACAGTGACATTCATTTGGTTGAAAATAAAGTGCTGTGGCAATACTTGTTTTTCTTTTGTAGAAGGTAATAACTTTTAAGTACTGAATGCCTATTTTTCAAATAATCTTTCATTCCTTTTATAAAATTGATGAAGCTAAAATAAACGAGAAAAAGAAGAGAAACAAATGAAAGAAATTATTGGGGCAGGATCACATCATTTTTCCCAACACTGTTACACCGCTCAAGTTAGAAAACCTAAATGCCTAACTAAATCACAAAAGGTCAGGCCCTCGGTATTCCTGGTAAATCATTTTATGTTTTATAACTCTTTTATTAGACTACTGAGTTCAATTTACTGAACTTTACTTGGCATGTCTGCATGTATCTTAAATGATACTGGTCTAGATTTTGCTTTTTAGGGATTACCCTCGTCTAAAATTTTATTATTGGGATATCTGCCTCATATATTTGCAGAATGATCCTGCAAAATTTTGTTAGAAGTTATCTATTCTTTAAAATTTTATTTCCAGAAAAACTATCGATTCTAGTTTTTAAAAAACAAGAACATAACTCCATTTAAATTTCCTTTGTTTACAGATCTCATACATTATAAAACTATAAATTATAAAATCTATAAATTATAAATTGTTTCAAATATAAAATAAAATATAAAATCTATAGATTGTTCAGGCTTTCTATAGTCTCTTGAGTCAACTTTGATCATTTTGGTTTCTCTAGATAGCTCATTCTCTATATTTTTATACATACTGAAATATATGTATATAGTAACACATAAATTTAAAAACTTTTAAATCTCTTTGATATATGTACCTATTTCACCATTCCCATACATAAAGCTGTAATTGAATCAACTTTTATCCTTCAATAATAACTGCTGATTCTATATTAATGGTCTTTTCAAAGAGAATATTCTTGGATAAAATCTACTACTTTATTAACTATTCTTTTACTTTTTTAAAAAAAATTTATTTTTTAATTTATTTTTGGCTGCATTGGGTCTTCGTTGCTGCATGTGGGCTTTCTCTAGTTGCAGTGAGCAGGAGCCACTCTTCGTTGCAGTGCGTGGGCTTCTCATTGTAGTGGCTTCTCTTGTTGCGGAGCACAGGCTCTGTGTATGCAGGCTTCAGTAGTTGCGGCACACAGGCTCAGTAGTTGTGGCTTGCGGGCTCTAGAGTGCAGGCTCAGTAGTTGTGGCTAAGTAGTTGGGCTTAGTTGCTCCGCAGCATGTGGGATCTTCTCAGACCAGGGCTCGAAGCCGTGTCTCCTGCACTGGCAGGTGGATTCTTAACCACTGCACCACCAGGGAAGTCCCTCTTCTACTTTTTTTAAATTGTACTTTTACTTTTATTGTATGAATTACTTCCTGCTATTTACCTTAATTAAAAAAAAAAAATGGGGCTTCGCTGGTGGCGCAGAGGTTAAGAATCCGCCTGGCAATGCAGGGAACAGGGGTTTGAGCCCTGGTCCGGGAAGATCCCACATGCCAGGGAGCAACGAAGCCCGCGCGCCACAACTACTGAGCCTGCACTCTAGAGCCATCGAGCCACAACTATTGAAGCCCACACGCCTAGATCCCATGCTCCACAACAAGAGAAGCCACCGCAATGAGAGACCCGCACACCACAACAAAGACTGGGCCCCACTCGCCGCAACTAGAAAAAGCCCGCGCGCAGCAACAAGACCAAACGCAGCCAAAAATAAAATAAATAAATAAATAAATGTTTTCTGGGAATTCCCTGGCAGTCCAGTGGTTAGGACTCCATGCTTTCACTGCTGAGAGCCCGTGTAAAAAACATGTTTTCTGGCTTATGTTAATGCTTTTTTCCCCCAACACTTTTGTCAACTGCCTGCTATGTGACAGGCACGGTATGTGTGGTAACAGAGTCGTGAACTAACTGCTCAATCCAGGTTTTCTAAATGCATTAAGGTTGTTAATTTCCTACAACGTAGAGCTTTGGTGGCTTCCCACAAATTTTTTTTAAATTTATTTATTTATTTTTGGCTGCATTGGGTCTTTGTTGCTATGCACGGGTTTTCTCTAGTTGTGGTGAGCGGGGGCTTCTCATTGTGGTGGTTTCTCTTGTTGCAGAGCACAGGATCTAGGCGCCCAGGCTTCAGGAGTTGTGGCTCATGGGCTCTGGAGCGCAGGCTCAGTAGCTGTGGTGCATGGGCTTAGTTGCTCCGCGACATGTGGGATCTTCCTGGACCAGGGCTTGAACCCGAGTCCCCTGCATTGGCAGGTGGATTCTTAACCACTGCGCCACCAGGGAAGCCCTTCCCACAAATTTTTATCTGTAGGGATCAAATTATCATTTATCACTAAGTAGTCTAAAATTTCAGATTTTCCACTTAGACAAAAGCTTTATTATGGAAGTTTTCAAATATATGCAAAGTAGTAAGAATAGCACAGTGAACCCTATGTACCCATTACCCGGCTTCAACGATTTACAGCATTTTTCTGACCTTGTTTCATCTATTCTTCCCATTTTTTCTTTAGTATTATAAAGCAAATCATACATACAATTTCATCCTTGAATACTTCAGTATGGCTCTCTAATGCATAAGGATTTATACACACATACACACACCTACTCCCATGCCATCATCATGCCTAGCAAATGAATAATAATTATTTAATATAATTTAATACCCACTCCAGGTTTACTTTTTCACAGTAATGTAAAAAGTTGTCTTTTTTTTATTTGTCCAAATCAGGATTGTATTGCCTGTATTTTCTTACTTTCTGTATTCTTGATGCTCTGGCATTTGGGGACTTGATCTTGGAGAGACTACCGATTCTAGGGCTAGCAAATTCCTTGACAAATGACCCTCTTGGCAAGCATGCCGTTGATATACAAACCAACCAATCCAAAGTCCACACCCCTTTATCAAACATCTCCTTTATCAAACTCTCATACACCAAGCCATTATTTCTCCTGCCCTAAATCACCCCAGGGCCAGGTACTGGACAACTGAGGACCACCACTGGAGCTCAGAGCCCACAAAATTATTCAATCTACCCAGTCTTAAACTTGCTCAGTGTACCTACCTGGCATCACGTCACCCATTCTTTCCTGGGAAAACTCCAGTAAAGGTTCTGAGTCATGTTCTGCCCTCTTCCGCCTTCTGCCTCCTAACAGGACTAGGTGCTCCTTCCATGTTCTCCTACGTATACTCGGTTCCTCCTGTTTGCAGAAATCTCCGCGTATAAGCGTCTTCCTTCATGATAATCATTTCCATGTCTTCGAGACTTACCATACCTGATTAAAGCAAATCCTGGGTACATTTTAACACAAGCATCTCAATACATTCCATACACTGTATTTAATTAATATGTCTCAAATCTCTTTTAATTTGTAAAATTCTGTTTTTATTAACTTAACATATATTGGTTAAGAAACTAGGCCTTAAAAAAAAAAAAAAGAAACTAAGCCTTTTATTTTGTGGAATTTCCCACATTCTGGATTTGGCTGTTTGCTTCTTTGTGTCATGAATTTTTTCATTTATTTCCCAAGTTTCCTGTAAACTGGTATGTTTAGAGACTAAATTACACTTTTTTTTTTTTGTGGTACGCGGGCCTCTCACTGTTGTGGCCTCTCCCGTTGTGGAGCACAGGCTCCGGACGCGCAGGCTCAGCAGCCATGGCTCACGGGCCCAGCGGTCCACAGCATGTGGGATCCTCCCAGACCGGGGCACGAACCTGTGCCCCCTGCATTGGCAGGCGGACTCTCAACCACTGCTCCACCAGGGAAGCTCTAAATTACACTTCTGAATCAATATTTTGGACAAGAATACTCCACAGGTAGTATACATCCATTGCATTACATCAAGAAGCACACAGCCTTGCTGATTTAATTTAGAGATGTTACTATAGGTTAGCGGGTTGTCATTCTGCTCTGTCCTTTAAAACCTTCGAATAATCTCTCACCTAATGGTTTTCACGTCCACTGATATCATCAAGATCCATTATTTCATAAAAAAAAAGTGTCACTTTTTGGATTCTATCATTCCTTTGACCTTTATTAGCTAGAATTCTCTAATAATAAAGAACTTTCCTTCACCAACTTTTGCTTGTCTTGAAATATAGTTCATAGAGGAAAGGCAGGATAAATGCTCCATTTTCCCCCTTTATTTATTAATAAATGCCCTAATGTGCTCTGTAGCTGGCCAATGCATCTTGTTAGAAAAAAAAAGAAGCTATCACAGGCTACAGTAATCATGATAAAAGGACACAGGATCCAAATTGAGGAGATTCCCACTGGCCAAATATAGGACAATTTGAGCATTTTTTAAAAAGTCTACAATGGGTTTTTAAAAATTGATTCTGGACTTATAATATAGGTGATTTTTAATTTCCAAATAGTTTCTTTTTATCTTATTCTTTGTTAATTTTATTTACTTAACTGAAGTATAGTTGATTTACAATATTGCGTTAGTTTTAGGTGTACAGCACAGTGATTTGGTTACATATACACATGTATATGTATATACAAACATATGGCGTACATATATATATTCATACATACAGTGAATATATATACATATATTCTTTTAAAAAATTATTTTCCATTATAGGTTATTATAAGATATTGAATATAGTGCCCAATGCTATACAGTAAATCCTTATTGTTTATCTATGTTATATATGGTAGTATGTTATCTGTTAATATCATACTCCTAATTTAATTTATCCCCCCCACTTCCCCTTTGATAACCATGTTTGTTTTCTATGTCTGTGAGTCTGTTTTTGTTTTGTATATAAGCTCATTGGTACTATTTTTAGTTTCCACATACAAGTGATACAATATTTGTCTTACTCTGTCTGACTTACTTCACTTAGTATGACAATCTCTAGGTCCATCCATCCTCTGTTAATTTTAAATCAAATTTATACAGAGGCCAGAGAGTATAGATTGTAGAATATATTCTTTTTTATGAAAAAATTGAAAAAGGATTTCTTACTTTCACTATTTTAACAAGAGTAAGTTATCTGACATTCAATAATGGATGAGTGTTGGTGGAAGGCATTTCCATATTCAATGTGCCCATAGTCATTCATATGGATTTTCAAGAGAGCAATATTAATGATGATAATAGTAAAACAATAGTTAGTAGCTTAAAACAACAACCATTTAATTGTATCTCATGATTTTGTGGGTCAAGAATTTGGGCAGGGGCTCAGTTGGTGGATTTTTCTGTTCTATATGGCATCAACTGAGGTTATTCACTGGCATTGAGTTGATGGCTGGTTTGGAGGATCCAAAACTATTTCACTCAGATGTCTGGTGTTTTTATGGGCAATCTGGAAGACTGGGCACAGCAGAGCGCCTCTCCTTCTCTAGGTAGTCTCAGGGCCTTTCCAGGTGGTCTCTTCAGCAGAGTAGCCAGACTTTTTAACATAACAGTTCAGGTCTGAACTTGAGAGAGTATTCCAAGAGATGAGGCAAAATCTACCAGTAAAGTCTGGGTCCAGAAACTAGCACAGCAGTACTTCTGCTATTCTACTGATCAAAGTAGTCACAGTCTGCCCAGATTCAAAGGGAAAAGGATGTGGATTCCACATCTTGATGGGTGGAGTACCAAAGAATCTGCAGTAATCTTTATTCTGCCACAGTATTATAATTTTATAAATCAAGAACTTATAGCATCAAGCAGTTAAACATCCTGTTCAATATAACACAGGTAGGAAAGTGATGGGCTAGAAATGATGATAAGTGTCTTTCCCACATTTGTTATATTAATAGGATTAGTTTCTAGAATGAATGTGAAGATTCTCAGGTCTGAGTGATGGTGGAATATATTAAATTAACACATTCTTTATAATGACATAAACCCCGTTATGCCAAGTCAGGTGCATGGAGGAAGCAAAAGGAACTAATTACTACATTCATAGACTAAAAAGTCTTTCTTATATTTTTACATTATGAATTTTCAGATGATGGGTAAGGTGTGAATGTTGTCTAAAGGCCTTTTTACATTCCTTACATTCATAGGGTTTCTCACCAGAATGAATTCTCAGATGCTGAATAAGAGATGAATTAAGCCTAAAGGCCTTCCTACATTCCTTACATTCAAAGGGTTTTTCACCAGTATGAATGCTCTGATGTAGAGTAAGTTTTTGGCGCAATCTAAAGGCCTTCCCGCATTCCTTACATTTATACGGTTTCTCACCAATATGAATACTCTGATGTTGTGTAAGTTGTGAGAGTAGTCTAAAGGCCTTCCCGCATTCCTTACAGTCATAGGGTTTAACACCAATATGAATACTCTGGTGTGAAATAAGTTGTGAGTAACGACTAAAGGCCTTCCAGCATTCCTTACATTCATAAGGTTTCTCACCAGTATGAATTCTGTGATGTAGAATAAGATGATAACCACGACTAAAAGTCTTTCCACATTCCTTACATTCATAGGGTTTCTCACCAGTATGAATTCTCTGGTGGAGTGTCAGTTGCTGTCGTACTCTAAAGGCCTTCCCACATTCTTTACATTCATAGGGTTTCTCACCAGTATGAAGTTTGTGATGTACCCTAAGGCCAGAGCCACACAAAAAGGCCTTCCCACATTCTTTACATTCATAGAGTTTGTCAGCAATATTAAGCTTCTGATGTCGAGTAAGGTGTGCATACTGTCTAAAGGCCTTCCCACATTCTGTACATACATAGGGTTTCTCACCAGTATGAATCCTCTGATGTAGAGTAAGTTGCCCACGAACTCTGAAGGCTTTCCCACATTCTTTACATTCATAGGGTTTCTCACCAATGTGAATTTTTTGATGTACTCTAAGGTCTGGGCCACATATGAAAGATTCTCCACATTCCTTACATTCATAGAGTTTTTCACCAGAATGAAGTCTCTGATGTCGGGTAAGATGTGCCGTCTGTCTAAAGGCCATCCCACACTCCTTACATTCATAAGGTTTCTCACCAGTATGAATTCTGTGATGAAAGGTAAGTTGTTGGCGTACTCTAAAGGCCTTCCCACATTCCTTACATTCATAGGGTTTCTCGACAAAATGAATTCTCTGATGTGAAGAAAAAGATGAGTGTTTTTGGTAAGAGGACACTTTTTGAGATGTAATTTTCACTTGATTGAAATATTCCTCTTGTCCTTCAAATTTTCTTTTGGACTCCCAATCATTTTTTAAAATGAGTCTGTTAAGGCCATGGTTTTTAATTCTCTCCATTACCTTCCACTGGGATAAGTTTATTTCATGAATGTCATTTTCTGAAGATAACTTCTTGGTCTCATAGTTGGTCTCCAAATCTGAAAGAAAACAAGAGAGCAAACATGTAGTTCTCTTTTTCTAAAAGAAGTAAAATTTCTACAGCAGAAGTAAAAGACAACCAAAGTACTACCCAATGAAATTCTAAAAATAGTTACATAATTAAAAAAAGCAAAAGGCAACCCAGGAAAATGAGAGTTCATGCAGGAAAATGAGATTAGTGACTAAGTAAATATTTTAAGTCAGTGGTTCTCAAACTGAAACGTGAATCAGAATCACAAGGGAGCTTGTTACAAATACTATGATTTAGATACCACCTAAACCACTTGGATCAGATTCTACAGTCCTGGGCAGTCCTATATTTAATATTCTCCATACGATGATTTTGATGGAAATGAAAGGTTGGGAATTCATGCTTAAATTCTTTCAACAATTTCTCTTTATTCTTAGAATAAAATCAAACTTGTTAAAAGACCTCTGCTTACCTATAATGCATCATCTCAAACCACTGTTCTCTTTACTGCTACTTGGAGAGGCCTCTTTTCAGATCTTAGAACATGTTCCCACTTACTTCCATTGGACTTTTCAGTCTGCTCTATTTCCCCACAAATCTTCTGTTTGGGCTCTTTGCATGGCTGGCTCCTTCTCACTCTGAGGTCTTAGATTAAGTTACTTACTCTACAGCTGAATCTACTGACAGTACTTAAAGCTATGTGTTTATTATACAGTTGACCCTTGAATAACACAGGTTTGAACTGTGCAGATCCACTATACATGGACTTTTTCCAATAAATATACAAACATATATGTGTAGAACATCGTGTGCAAGACTTGTATTGAAGTGGATAACCTATCCTTACATAGGCATAAGATGAGTGATATTTAGTATAAAATTAATAATGTGTTACCTTTCTTACTGTTTTACAACTTTGCTTTCAAAGAATTACATTACTATATAGTGTGCTTCTGTCTCTTGTGACTGGATAAACTGCATATCAGCCTATCATCACAGGTAAGTGGTTTTTAAAAACATGTAACAACGTTTCCAATACTGTTTTATAAATGTGACTGTAATATTGTATGCCATAAAAGTTTTATGCTGATTCACTCATTACTGTATAGGCTAGGCTACCGTGAAGCATTCATATCGATTACACTAGGTTACCGTAAAGCAATCATATTGCTGCTTCTTCATTACCAATGCATAAGTCATTATATCTGTAAATAAATATAAAATTTTTTCACATTATCTTTTCATTTCTGATGTCCAGTGTTAGTAATACATATAATATGTAATGTGTTTATCATATAGGACAATACTGATGTAGGTACTGACAGAAAATTTATCTTATATACAGACAACATAAACTTATGGTATCAATAAATACAGTACAGTACTGTAAATGTATTTTCTCTTCCCTGTGATTTTCTTAATAACATTTTCTTTTCTCTAGCTAACTTTATTATAAGAATACAGTATATAATATATCTAACATATGTGTTAATCGACTATTTATGTTATTGGTAAGGCTTCCGGGTCAACAATAGGCTAATAAGTAGCTAAGTGTTGGGGGAGTCAAAAGTTACATGTGGGGACTTCCTTGGTGGTCCAGTGGTAAAGAATCTGCCTTCCAACGCAGGGGACACAGGTTCAATCCCTGGTCAGGGAACTAGCATCTAAGCCCGTGTGCCACAACTACTGAGCTCATACACCTCAAAAAGAGAGCCTGCATGCCACAAACTACAGAGCCCACGCGTCACAACTAGAGAGAGAAAACCCCCATGCCACAGCTAGAGAGAAGCCCGCATGCCACAAAGAAGACCCAATGGAGCCAAAAAAATAGAAATAAAATAAATAAATAAAATAAATATATTTTTAAAAGTTATATGTGGATTTTTGCATATGCTGGGGGGGCAACACCCTAAACCCTGTGTTGTTCAAGGGTTAACTGTATATCTGCATAGTTATTATACATATATTACATACAACATAGAGCTATGTTGAAATTATCTATTTATTAATTTTTCCAATTGTTATTCTGCTTATTTTCTTACCCCTAAACCTCATTAAGGGCAGAAACAATCCCTGCTTTACTCTCTATTCAATAATAAATCCAGAGCACAAAATAGATTTCACTCATTTAATTCCTATACTTATATATTTATTCTGAATATATTTCTCGGCCTCTAACCTCTCACATCTTACTACAATGATTAAATACCTCCTTTATTCATTCAAGCTAGCCCAGCTGACTATATAAATGAAAAATGGTGGTTGTATTTTCCTGTACATCCTTCCATTGTTTATACCCTTATTTATGCAGTATTCTCTACATTGCCATTCCCTCCTTCACATAGCTACGGGTTGCTCTTTCTTTGTCTCCATATCACAACAAAGACACTGAGAAACTTACGTACTTCAGCTCCCTTTAAGCTTATTCTACTACTCATCCATTTTGCAAATGCTCAGTGGGCTTTGTTCCTTCATCCCCTTTTTCTGGTCTCCTCCCTTCTGTCCCCTCAGAGGCAAGACCATTCCTTATTTCCTAGAAATGTGACTTTCAGACAGGAAAACATGTTTATACCTTATTGAAGTTTATGAAATCCTTAGCAAAAAAAAAAAGACGTAATTTGTAAGTAACTCACTAATAGGGTCAAAGGGTTTTGCAATAACTTGAGTGTGAAGAACTTGCTAACAAAGGTCATGATAGATGTAAACCAGAGGATGGTAAGCCAGGAGGAGAAATAGCCAGAGGGGAATTTAAGTGCTGAATAAGCTGTGTATGAGAGAGAAAAATGATGATGTTTTCAAGTATTATAATATAGTCTGTATAAGAAAACTGAAATCATATAGGTTCTACTAAAACTGGAAATTAATAATAACAACAAAAAAGTAAATCCACTTGGAATTTTAGAAGTCTATGTTAAATAACTCTTAGATCAATAGAGAAATAAGATCCCAAATGGTATTTGTTTAAAAAAAACAATAGTAGCAATAAAAAAAAACTACATTAAATTACCTGTAAAACTATAACCACAGTGCGTAGAAGAAAATTCAAAAACTTAAATACATGGGACTTCCCTGGTGGCGCAGTGGTTAAGAATCCACGTGCCAATGCAGGGGACACGGGATCGATCCCTGGTCCAGGAAGATCCCACATGCCACGGAGCAAATAAGCCCATGCGCCACAACTACTGAGCCTGCACTCTGGAGCCTGAGAGCCACAACTACTGAAGCCTGCGTGCCTAGAGCCCGTGCTCTGCAACAAGAGAAGCCACTGCAATGAGAAGCCTGTGCACCGCAATTAAGAGTAGCCCCCTCTCAGCGCAACTAGAGAAAGCCTGTGCACAGCAATGAAGACCCAATGCAGTCAAAAATAAATAAATAAATAAATTTATTTTTAAAAATATCTTAATACATACAGCAAAAAAAGAAAGAAAAAATTAACTAAAAATCCCACTCAAAAATATTAGAAAAGCAAGCTGAAGCAAAGCAGAAAAAAGAAATTAACTATATAAAAGCAGAATTAGAATAGTTAGAAAACAGAAAAAAAGAACTAACACACAAAGTAAAACCAGATTCTTTTTTTATAAATGAATCAGCAAAACAGATAACCATTAGTTAATATAATAAAAATAGCAATAAATAAATAAATAAATAAAAATAGCAAGAACGCACAGATGTAGAAATTTTAAAATGGCAAAGTGAAAATAATCGTGATTAAATACAGAACATAGTTGGAAGAAAGATTACTTTGCCAATAAGTTTTAAAACACAGCTAAAATGAATAATTTTCTAAGAAAATATAATTTACCAAAACTGACCACAAAAGAGATACAATGTTTCAACAGATTAATTTCCATAAAGCAAACAGAGATTGTAGTCAGACTTACCATCTCCTTCTTCAAGGAAAAAGCTTAAAAATGTTATTAAAGCTTTAAAGAACAGGCCATACAAATTCTGTTTAGACTGAGAACTAGGAAAAAGGAGGACTTCCAAACTATTTTCATGATGTAATAATATCATACTAAATCCTGTTCATAAAAAGAAAACTACACACCAGTTTTCTGAAAACTGATGTAAAAATTCTAAGCATCTAATAAAACAGTGTGTCAAAAGACCCAGTGTTGTTTATTCAAAGAATGTTAAAGAGGTCCAGTATGGGGAAATCTATTAAGATAATTCAACTCATTTAATACAGCTGAGGAAAGGGAAAAATAAAAATCACATGATCGGGGACTTCCCTGGTGGTCCAGTGGCTAAGACTCTGTGCTTCTTATGCAGGGGGTCCAGGTTCTATCCCTGGTCAAGGAACTAGATCCCACATGCTGCAACTAAAGATCCTGCACGTGTCAACGAAGATCCTGCATGCCGCAACTAGGACCTGACACAGCCAAATAAATATATTTTTTAAAATATTTATTTGGCTGTGCTGGGTCTTAGTTGTGGCTCACTGGCTCCTTACTTGAGGCATGTGAACTCTTAGTTGTGGCATGCATGCGGGATCTAGTTCCCAAACCAGGAATCGAACCTGGGACCCCTGCATTGGGAGCTTGGAGTCTTAACCACTGCACCACCAGGGAAGTCCCAATATTTTTTTTTTATTTCACATGATCAACTCCATAGACGCTGAAAAGGCAACTAAAAAAGGGAAACATACCTGATTTTTCAAAAAAGCTCAATAAAGGAGGAAGAATTACCTCCCTAAAATGATAAAATATATAACACCTTAACAAAAAGACAGCTTTGGAGTTATTAGTCAAGACACTTAAATATCAGAAAAAAATGAGCGGTAGTCTTAAGAATTTAAAAGAAGAGATAAAACTGTATTTTCAGATGATAATTCATAATTGGAAAACTTAAGAGGTTTAAATAATATAAACAACAGAATTTAATAAGGTAGGAGGATATAAAAAGCAAAAACTAATAGCCTTTATACATACATTTAATAATAAAATATGATGGAGAAAAAAAAGATTCCAGTCACAACAGTTTCAAGAGCAAACTTAAAATATATATATAACCTTTATGAAGAAAACACTGAAACACTCATGAAGCATCTGGCATTAGATTTTCTAAAGATATCACACACGAAATCACAAGAGGGAGATTACCCTGCACAAGGGGACAGCGGTCTATCAAGGGTGTTCATGCTGAGAAGCTGAGCAGGTATGGAGACAATGGCAAACAACAGGGCAAATTCTGTATTCAAAGTAGCCAGGTATATCGAATCCTGCAGATTATCACCCCTGGGCCAGATAGCAACTTCTGCTGTCTGCCTGCAGAGTAGGCAACAGATATGCGGGCTAGGGCATGAGAGACAGGCCAGTGGCTGGTCACGTCCAGGGGATATGGCCCCCTCCACAGGCCCAGTTGACAAAGCACTCGTATCTCACAAGAGTTAACTGTGTTTGTTCCAAACAAGTTTAGGCCAGTTTCACATTTTCCTGAAAGTACCCAATTTAATTAAACAATATGTAAACTTATAAGTAACTATGAGAAGAGATTGGTTCTATGAAAATGAAATTGAATACTTTAGAAAAACTGGTTGTAAATACATTGTTAAAAATCATGGCTAACAGGGACATCCCTGGCGGTCCACTGGTTAAGACTCCGTGCTCACAATGCAGGGAGTACAGATTTAATTCCTGGTCAGGGAACTAAGATCCTGCATGCCACATAGCACAGCCAGAAAAACAAAAAACAAAACATGGCTAACAAAAACTAAGTGTGGGAGGGACAACAGTAAAAGATGGGGAAAACATAATAATCAAGAAGTGTTCTGTACTTGTTGCAAATTTGGTTCTTGTTCTACTTAAAAAATTTTTAACTAGAAATAGTAATAGACTATAAATTGTATGTGTGGTTTAGATGAAAAATTAAATAAGAGACACAATGGAAAGAAAGCCTTAGACACATCAAAAGTATTGACAAAGAGCTACATTTTAATGTTGAGAGTAAAAATATTACTTCTATGGTATGTACATAAAATATCTAACCCTTTTTTATGAATAAACAAACCAAATACCAGTCCCAGTTCTGTTGGACCAAAGAATTTCTATTCTACTACACAATGCTGATGAGAATATAGAAAAATATAAGCCCTTTCTTTGACCAGTTAAAAATATATAAATATAAAAAATCACAAATGTGATTCCCCCGTTTCAGAGAACCAGCTTTAATTAAATGGAAAATGTCACATAAATTACCTGAACTTAGTACTTAGTCTGTTTAGGCATTTTATTATTAACCACCTTGCTTTGTTGATACAAGACTAGGATATAGAAGATTTGGTTCCAAGGTAATCCTATTTGCATTTCAACACTGTGGACAGAGTACAAAGATCTGAAAATAATAAAACCTAACATCCGAGGAACTGTACTTCTGAAGTATCAATTTTAGTCACATCCTGAATAAGGCCATAGTGAATGCTACCATTGAATAATCCTCATTCTATTCATGATCATCTTTCTGATTTCACTGAGGAAATAACAATAGAAGAATATGCTGTCCTCTCTCCACTACCCAGACCAACTTACTTGCATTCATAACTACATTGTTTTCCCTTTAATTCTCTCTTGTTCCCTGGATCCTATCCCCTTCCTCCACTCCCACCTCAAGGACACTGCTTCCAAATTTATGCTCTCTCTACTGCATCAATTTCCCCCACCTACAGAATCATTCCCATGGGCACACAAACATGGTCTATAATTGCACACCATAAACTACACTGCTTATAACCCAAATCCCCAGTGTAACTACCAACTCCATTTCCCAGCTTCCCTTCATACATACTTCTTCCAGAGTTGTCTTACACCCATCTCATCACTGCCTTACCTACTCTTTTTTTCTTTTTTTTTGCGGTACGCGGGCCTCTCACTGTTGTGGCCTCTCCCGTTGCGGAGCACAGGCTCCGGATGCGCAGGCTCAGCGGCCATGGCTCACGGACCCAGCTGCTCCTCGGCATGTGGGATCTTCCCAGACCGGGGCACGAACCCGTGTCCCCTGCATCGGCAGGCGGACTCTCAACCACTGCGCCACGAGGGAAGCCCTACCTACTCTTATTAAGTCACTCCAATCAGGTTTTCACCCTGACTCCACTAAAATCACTCTTGACAAGGTCACCAGCATTCTCCATCTTGCCAGAATCTGGGGTCAATTCTCATCCTCATTCTCTGCTCCTTCCATTTTGAAACATTTTCTTTTGTTTTTATCAGTGGCTGCTCCTTCTGCATGTCCTTTGCGGCCCCCTCTTTCTAACGTCTGAATAGGGGAGTATCCCATGAATCAGTCTTTAGGCCTCTTCTCTTTATCTGCTTTCTTCTACCTGCATGTGTTCCTTAGATGAACACATTCAGACCCATGGATTTCAATTTTAACCATAAAGTGAAGACACCCAGATGGACATCAGGCTGTAACCTCTCCCTGAGCTCCATGTGTATATACATATTCAGCTGCCTACTCAGCATCTAAAACTGGAAAAATAAAAGACAATTCAAACTTAAAATATCCAAAACAGAAACTCTCAACGTCTACCTGCCAACCTGCTCTTCCTATCTTCCCTACCTCAGTAAATTGTGCTTCCATTCACCTAGCTTTTCAAGCTAACACCCTTATCTCCTCCTTTGATATGTCTTTCTTACTTACTGCATTTATAAGTCCATCAGCATGTTCTTTTGGGACTCCCTTCATACATAACCTGAGTCTAACAGCTTCTTACTACCTCCTACGGCTGCCAGCTTTATCCAAACCACCATTACTTCCAGTCTGAACTGAAACTGCTTCCACACTGGTCCTTCCTACTTTTGCACTTGACCAGAGGGATCATTTTAAAACAGAAAGCAGACTATAGCTTCCAATTTCTCTTAATGATTATATTATATGGCCCTTGACTAACTCTGACCTCATCTCTTATTACTTTACCTTCCTCTCCCCCATGTTCTAGCCATAATGGCTTTCAAACATGCAAAGCTAACTTCTTCCTTAGGCCTTTTCTATCTGCTCAGAATGCTCTTCCTCTAGAGTCAAATGGCTTGAGCCCTTACTTCACATCTCTCCTCAAATACCGTCTCCTCAAAAAAACCTTCCTTCATTTGTCCACTTTTCTATATGCATTTATACTTCAATAAAACTTAACTAAAAAGAAGAAAGAAACAAAGAAAGAAAAGGAAAGGAAAAAATAATGACCTTGTTTAAGATGTCTAACTTTGAATCAACAGTTGTTATTTTGGCTAAATATTTCCTGACTAAACTGATATTATCTTATTCACTTGGAGCCACTGTATTTCATTATTTTTGTAGTATTAACAGTTGTAAATATCATTTAATCAGATGATAGAAAATAAGTTAGGGTTGGGAAAAACAGCATACTTTTCTTTCCTTTGGTAGAAAGTGAATCAGAATGTATAACCTTATAAACAGTATGGGCACTGAAATGGCTCTGGTGTTACAAAAGAACTTTTAGCCTAAAATGAGTCTCCTCTGTCAGACCTGAATATAACACAGAGCAAAATATAAAGTGACAACATATATCTCTGTATCAAGAGTTTTAAGGATCTTTCTTTAACAAAAGGTCCAAAGAGAGATGAAAATAGCACAGAGGTAGAAGCTAAACCAAGGGATCATTTTCCATATAGTCTATTACATTCATGTTTCTTCCTGATGTGAAGGTAGATATATACATACATGGAAAAAGGTAAATAAAAATGATATTCTGTAAACTAAGGATCTATCTTCTAGAGTAATTCACATGAAACTTCAGTTGCTGATAAAACGTATGATATTATTACCACGTCAAGAACACTCATCTCCATAGTCTTCTATTTCCCATTTTTAATTTTATGAGAAAAGTTAGGGAAGAAAGGCTTTCCTGACCATAACTAAAACAGTTTTCCCATCCCATACCATTCTCTATTCCCTTACTATGCTTACCTTTATTCATAGTACTCCCTTATTACCTAACATTATATTTTCTATTTACTTACTATGTTTCTGTAAATCAGGGTAAATCCTCATAGGGACAGGGATTCTAGTGGTTTTATTTACCACTGTATTCATGGTGTCCAGCATAGTGCCCGGCTCAGAGCCCAGTTGGTCGATAGATCTATCTGTCTGTCTGCCTATCTATCTATACATGCAAAAGAAGAAATCAAAATATAGATAGAATAATATTGGGAACAGAGAGCACCTTTCCATACCTTATGCCCCCTTCAAAGGGGAGGAAAATTAGAGAGAACAACAACAATGAAAAAAGGAGAGTGGTAAATAGGATACAGTAGTACTATGAGTAACCTCAGCTAAGTCCTTAATTTGCTCCCAGGATCTCAGACCTTTTCTCCTTAGGCCATGGTCTTTCAAAGTGGGTTTTCAAAACAACATCAGAAGGGTGTGCCTCTTCCTTAACTACAGGGAAGTTTTCTCTGGCGGTGGTTTCCCCTACTCTATTGGCCCTCATTTACCTGGATATCGTCTTCTTCCTTTCCTCACTACTTTCCAGGGCTCTTTTCCTTGCTCCAATAAGGAAATCACATCTGGTTTAGAAACAAAGCATCCTGGACAGAAGAAAAGAAATGTAAGGTAACGTGGAAATAAAAAATAAATTCACAATTACTTTGATTCAGTTTTGGTTAAATTTTTAATAAACTATAGGTCAAATGGTAATTGATAAAGACTTTAGAACAAAGAAAAGTGAGGTGATTAAAAAACATCATGTTAATATTACATAAGAAATGGAGATTGCAGAGGGAGGGAAAAGGTCTTATTTTCATTTATATTCACACAAGTACTCCTTTTCTTGAGAGCAATAGTGGTTGACAGACGTCTGGGTTCAAATTTTGCCTTTGCCATAACCCAGTAGTGTGACCTTGGACAAGTTACCACTCTGCTTTATTTTCCTCACCTATAAAATAGGGATAATTATAGTACCTATCGTACATGATTGTTGTGCAGGTTATATTAATATATATCCATATCTAAACATTGCCTAGAATATACACTAAGTGCTACATATATTTTATTAGCTATTATTTATTATAATTGCTTTTTTTTTTTTTTTTTTTTGCGTTATGCGGGCCTCTCACTGTTGTGGCCTCTCCCATTGCGGAGCACAGGCTCCGGACGCGTAGGCTCCATACGCGCAGGTTCTGGACGCGCAGACTCAGCGGCCCAGCCGCTCCACATGTGGGATCCTCCCGGACCGGGGCACGAACCCGCGTCCCCTGCATTGGCAGGCAGACTCTCAACCACTGCGCCACCAGGGAAGCCCCTATAATTGCTTTTTTTAACATCTTTATTGGAGTATAATTGTTTTACATTGTTGTGTTAGTTTCTGCTGTATAACAAAGTGAATCAGCTATACGTATACTTGTATCCCCATATCCCCTCCCTCTTGTGTCTCCCTCCCACCCTCCCTATCCCACCCCTCTAGGTGGTCACAAAGCACCGAGCTGATCTCCCTATGCTATGCAGCTGCTTCCCACTAGCTATCTAATTTACATTTGGTAGTGTATATATGTCCATGCCACTCTCTCACTTCGTCCCAGATTACCCTTCCCCCTCCCTGTGTCCTCAAGTCCATTCTCTATGTCTGCATCTTTATCCCTGTCCTGCCCCTGGGTTCATGAGAACCTTTTTTTTAGATGCCATATATATGTGTTAGCATACGTTATTTGTTTTTCTCTTTCTGACTTACCCTGTATGACAGACTCTAAGTCCATCCACTTCACTACAAATAACTCAATTTCATTTCATTTTATGGCTGAGTAATATTCCATTGTATATATGTGCCACATCTTCTTTATCCATTCATCTGGCGATGGACACTTAGGTTGCTTCCATGTCCTGGCTATTGCAAATAGTGCTGCAATGAACATTGTGGTACATGACTCTTTTTGAATTATGGTTTTCTCAGGGTATATGCCCAGTAGTGGGATTGCTGGGTCATATGGTAGTTCTATTTTTAGTTTTTTAAGGAACCTCCATACTGTTCTCCATAGTGGCTGTATCATATAATTGCTATTTTAATGAGAGGAAAATAAGAAGTTTCCTGAGACATTTACTGTTTTTTCTTAGGATATTCATACAGTGTTACATGCAAAGTTCTTGGATTTTTAACTTTTAATCATAAAAGTAGGTTGGAGTGAATATGTTTGTTTACTAACATAAGACATGAGTTCTCTTGAACTGTAAATAAATCCGGTTGATACCACTTACCACTAAAAAAATTATGTGTTCATCTGAGAGTCAGAGAAAAACCAAGATATAAGGTCTAGCTATTTTCCTTATAGGTATACCAACAAATAACAAAACACCTATAGCAATTCCAAGTTCAGATACAAAGTGAAGCCTGCTTTCTTTGACACAGATTTCAGACCCAGTCCTTTCATCATTAAGGAAGACCTGAAGGCCACATAAGGATGGGCAAGATGAATACGCTTAGTGAAGGTGCTCACTTCCCAACAAAAAGAGCTCAAACCATTCCCTTGAGAACAGGGAGCAGAAATTTAGATAGTTTCTTGAAAGATATTCCTGAAATTTCTAGAGAAGAAAGCTAATTTTGCAGAGAACAGAGTCTAAATTTCTAGAGGCAGATAACCTTACCCAATGAGACCAAGTTGCTGTAGTTCTCCAACATTACATCTCTATACAAATCCCTCTGTTCCAAGTCCAGGTAGTCCCACTCCTCCTGAGAGAAATCTATGGACACATCACTGAACATCACTGATCCCTGAAATGACAAACCATAAAACTGAAATTAAAGAATATTTGTTTTAAGATGGGAGAAAAAAATGGAAGAGATACTGCAGGAAATGGATCATAAAGCAAGCAAACAGGCTTGGGCTGGAAGCCCGTAACACAGTAGTTAGGAAATGAGTGTGCTTGAAGCAGGATGCCTATATGTTCCTGAAGGATCCTGTTGCTACAGATACAGCCTCTTGTATACTCTAGCATATCTTAACTATCCAAACACATCTGGGAAATAAATAATCAGTATGTATGCATGTATTTATGTATGTATGTATTTATTTATGCTGTGCCAGGTCTTAGTTGTGGCATGCAGGATCTTTAGTTGCAGTATGCAGACTTCTTAGTTGCAGCATGCGGACTCTTAGTTGCGGCATGCATGCGGGACCTAGTTCCCTGACCAGGGCACAAACCCGGGCCCCTTGCACTGGGAGCGTGGAATCTTACCCATTGGACCACCAGGGAAGTCCCTCAGTTTTCTAATTAAATGAAATACTGTGTATAAGCCTTCTGTCTGTTGTATGTCTCCCTCACAAATTCTCAAAATATGTGTTCTTCCACCCTTTCCCCTTAAAGAACAAGATTTTTTAAAAAAAGTTTTCCTATGATATCTCTATGTTGGAAAAGGATCTGAATACAATTAAAACTTTCTTCCAAGTTCACCATTGAATCAGATCATAAACATTTCCCCATTTATGACAAATTCTTTTATGAAATTTAAAAAATTGGTTGTATAATAGTCTATGCAATAGATATCTGCATGATCTTATCTATCATTTTCCATCCCTCACTGTATGCATTCATTATTCCCGAGTTAGAGGATATTGATGTAGATTCTGGATACTGGTGATCCAGAATCACAAAGATGTCATTCTAGACTAGCTCATCCAGTTCCAATATAAATGGTATACAACTCTTAGGGATTTCCAGAGAAGATACTTGAGCTCCCTGCATACAAGACCCAACCATAATCCTACCTAGTCCTAAAAGCCTCATAAAGCATGAGATCTCACCATGTACTGAGGCTGAGGTCAACCAACAGCAAATCTTACCTACTTGGAAAACTCAAGTTTGGAAAAAATTTAGCGATTTCCCATGAGCAGTCAAATGGGCCCATACTCTCTCAACTACTCAAAAGAGATGGTGAAATGTCTCCCTAAAGGGATTTCATTTCTGCTCCACTGCAGCTTTTAGCAGAAGACTGAGCACATATAACAGATGCTGAATGATTTGTTCAATGAATACATGAACAATGACTGGAAAAAAGAGGACTCACAAGGAGGGCATTGTACTATTTATTTGGCCTCATCTCTCACTGGATTTGGAGGAAATGGGTCCTTAGATGGGGCTCTGATAAGTAAGAAGTTTCAGGATAAAGAAAAGTTTATAGGAACTTAACTTCCAGAAGGTGAAAGAAACAGCAACTTACATGGGCCATGGTTTAGAAATTCAAGAACTGGTCAGTCCTCCTTGGGGTTTACTTGCCTGGAGAAGCACAGTTCACAGAGGCCAGAGCTAGGGGGAGAAAAAGGGGGCCATGAGATAGGCCTCAGAACTCTCAAAATGACTCAGTTTAATATATTCTTTCCCCTCCCTGGACCTCCCCACCACACACACACACACACACACACACACACACACACACGGAAATCTGAGGAAGTATGGACAAATCTAATCCCTACTTATAAATTTCAGGGCTGATAAGGGACCACATCATCTAAACCAGAATCTCTTTCAAAACCTCACAAGCCTGCTTAAATTAAACAGATACAAAGAGAGAAATCCATAGGACCAATGCTAGCAGCCGTTACCACTGAGAAATTACTGCACTGGCAGCCCTGCCTGCCTGCAGTCAGAACAATAACTTCCAGAATCCTCTGGGCTCATAACTATTTTCAATCAGAATCATCCACATTGCTTTCCTGGATGACTTCATCTGTCATTCTGTTTCTTACAACCTAGGCTGAAGAGGTGTGAATTCATGTTGTCAGCAGTTAGACAATAACATATATCTATTTATCAAGACTTTTCACAAGAAAATGAAATAAAAGGCATCCAAACTGGAAAGGAAGAAGTAAAACTATCTCTATATTATATATAGAAAATCCTAAGGACCCCACAGGAAAACTGTTAGAATAAAAGAATTCAGTAAAGTTGCAGGATACAAAATCAATTTACAAAAATCAGGTGCATTTATATCTACTAATAATGAACTATAAGAAAGAGAAATTAAGAAAACAATCCCATTTATAATTGCATCAAAAGAATAAAATAACTAGGAATATATTTAACCAAGGAGGTTAAATAGACCTGTACACTGAAAACTATAAGACACTGATGAAAGAAACTGAAGATGATGCAAATAAATAGAAAGATATTCAATGTTCATAAATTAGAAGAATTAATATTGTTAAAATGTCCATACTGCCCAGAGCAATCTACAGATTAAATGCAATCTCTATCAAAATTCCACTGGAATATTCCACAGAACTAGAACAAACAACCCTAAAAGTTGTATGGAACCACAAAAGGCCCCAAATAGCCAAAGCAATCTTGAGAAAGAAGAAAAAATCTGGAGGCATCATGCTTCCTGATTTCAAACTATATTACAAAGCTACAGTAATCAAAACAATATGATATTGCCCCCCCTGCAAAAAAAAAAAACAGCTATATAGGTCAATGGAACAGAATAGAGAGCCCAGAAATAAAACCCATGTGTACATGATCAATTAATTTACAAAAAGGAGCCAAGAATATACAGTGGGAAAAGGACAGTCTCTTCAATAAATGGTGTTGGGAAAACCAGACAGCCACATGCAAAAGAATGAAACTGGACCACTATTTCATACCATGCACAAAAATGAACTCAAAATGGATTAAAGACTTGAATGTTTAAGACCTGAAACCGTAAAACTCCTAGAAGAAAACGCAGGAGGTAAGTGCCTAGACATAGGTCTTGGTGATGATTTTTTGACACTAAAAGTAAAGGCAACAAAAGCAAAAATAAACAAGTGGGACTACATCAAACTAAAAATCTTCTGCACAGCAAAGGAATCATCAACAAAATGAAAAGGCAACCTACTGAATAGGAGAAAATATTTGCAAATCATATATCTAATAAGGGATCAATTCCAAAATATATAAAGAACCCATACAATAGCAAAAAAAAGAATCTTGATTAAAAAATGGGCAGATCTAAATAGACATTTTTCCAAAGAAGTCATAACAGATGGCCAGCAGGTACATGAAAAGATGCCCAACATCACAATTGTCAGGGAAATGCAAACCAAAACCACAATGAGATATCATCATACACCTGTTAGAATGGCTATTATCAAAAAGACAAGAAATAACAAATGTTGGCAAGAATGTGGAGAAAAGGGAACCTTTGTGCACTGTTGGCAGGAATGTAAATTGGTACAGCCATTATGGAAAACAGTATGGAGGTTTCTCAAAAAATTAAAAATAGACCTACCATATGATCCAGCAATTGCACTACTAGGTATTTTCTGAAGAAAATGAAAACACTAATTTGAAAAGATTTATGCATCCCCATGTTCACTGCAACATTATTTACAACAGCCAAATTATGGAAACAACCTAAATGTCCATCGATGGATTAATTGATAAAGAAAATGTGAAACACACACACACAGGAATATTATTCAGCCATAAAAAGTATAAAAGTTTGGCGTGGTTGGGGTTGGTGGCTGACTTCGCGGGCGCACGCCCTGGCCCACCGGCCGGATGGATTTGGACCTCCTGCGAAGGAAGGCCGGCCGGGGACGTGTCTCCCGCCGGGCGGAAGGGGCGGGGGCGAGGTGTGTGCATTGCCGCTTCTGCCCCCACCCCTTGATTTTATTTATTCAAGAAATAAGGGAATAAAGGGAAATTTGACAAAATACCCTGGCCATTTTCAGAGTTGAAGGCATCCACCAGGGATACTTCTGTCCCCAGCATCTACCCGGGCGGCACAAGTGGCACTGGCTGGAGCCCACCTCGACTCCAGGGGATTATCCCTCGCGCTGGATCAACACCAGCCTCAGGCCTCACCCCCATGTCCCAGCTCCGCCCCTCCCCTGGTCAGCAGTTTGGGTCACCGGCTGTGCTCCTCGACCCTTCTCTGCAGAGGTCACTGAGCGACCTTGGGGCGAGACGGGTGGGCTTATTTTTCAAGGCGGAAGAATACTAAGCGGTTTCAAGATTGCAACTTTTTCAAGAAGGGAAAGTCCCTTCTACTTTGGCCCGTTAAGTTTTTTCTTCTTTTTCAGTAAAATTTATGGTAAGAAAAAAAAAAAAGAATAAAAATTTGCCATTTTCAGCAACACAGACGGACCTTGAGTGCATCATGCTAAGCGGAATAAGTCAGACACAGAAAAACAAATACTGTATAATCTTGCTTATATGTAAAATTAAAAAAACACAAACTCTAACCAAGCTCACAGATACAAAGAACAGATTAGTAGCTTCCAGAGGTGGGGGGATGGGAGGGGTGGAGAGGATGATATGGTTGAAGTGGGGGGGCAAAGGGACAAACTTCTAGTTTTAAAATTAATGTCATGGGTTGTAATGTATAGCATGGTGATATAGTTTATATATATATATATAATATAGTATTGCATATTTGAAAGCTTCTAAGAGAGCAGTTCTTATCACAAGAAAAAGAAAATTGTAACCATGCATGTCTACAGATGTTAACTAGACTTACTGTGATC
Organism: Delphinapterus leucas; assembly: GCF_059928025.1. Taxonomy (NCBI): domain Eukaryota; kingdom Metazoa; phylum Chordata; class Mammalia; order Artiodactyla; family Monodontidae; genus Delphinapterus; species Delphinapterus leucas. The sequence goes on from NC_143148.1 coordinate 15,361,968, forward strand.
ATTTTGCAATATATGCAAATATCAAATCATTATGTTGTACACTTGAAATTAAAACAGTGTTCTATGTCAATTATACATCAATTAAAAAAAGAAGAGGAAAAAAAGGACTTCTATATGATAGGTATTTTATATGTTAATTGTATCTGCAGGATTGCTATGTAGTATCGTAATTATCCTATCTATGCAATGGATCAGAAAATTCACACTAAAAGAAGTGAAATCACTTGCAGAAATTCAGTTAATAAGTAGCAAAGCTGCATTTGAAATCCTTATTTTTCTAACCACAAAGTCAGCTCTCTTTCACCTCTAGCTCTTGCCCCTGAAACCCAGAATCTCTTGTCCCAGTGAGAGAAACATGAGGAGGTATGACTCACTAAAACATAGAAATAACACATCAAATTACCTAAAGATATTAAACCTCATTTTAAGAGTACTGATGTCCATATTAGCAAGCCTATAAGGATATGAACATTCTAACCTGTAGACTGCACAAAATTTAAAGTAGGTACAAGCAGCATTTAAACCATGAAAACCCTTTGATGCAGAAATTCTAACTTATGGGATTAAAGAAAATATTAAATAATTGTATATATGGACAAAAATGTAAAAGTGTGCTGACAGACATTATTCCTAGGGGAAAAAAGCTTTCCAGAACTGAAGCATCCTTCAGTAGAAATAGATTTAATAAATTATAAAGCATCCATAGAGTGAAAAAACTTTCCATTTAAAAATTATGATGTAGGGCTTCCCTGGTGGTGCAGTGGTTAAGAATCCACCTGCCAATGCAGGGGACACGGGTTCAAGCCCTGGTCCGGGAAGATCCCACATGCCCCAGAGCAACTAAGCCCGTGCGCCACAACTACTGAGCCTGCATGCCTAGAGCCCGCGAGCCACACAAGAAAAGCCCCCGCAATGAGAAGCCTGCACACCACAATGAAGAATAGCCCCCACTCGCCACAACCAGAGAAAAGCCCACACGCAGCAACGAAGACCCAATGCAGGCAATATAAAATAAATAAATTTTTTAAAAAATTTTAATAAATAAAAATACAAAAATTAAAATTATGATGTAGATCTTTAATAGGAAAGATGGAAATATGTTTACTACATGTTGCTGAGTGAAGAATGCAGGTAACAACAGTTGTGAGTACTGTGATCCTGTCATGGCAGGTAAAAACACCTATATGTATCTATATATTCATGTATGTGCAAAGTAATCACTAAATGCTAACCTTTATTATTAAAAATTTTTTTCGATTGAGGCATAGTTGATGGAAAATATTATATAAATTTAAGCTTTAGAAAGTACACAGACATACAAAATATTCAAGATATGCAGTCTTTAGAAAAATAAAATGAAATGTTATTATAATTATATTTGTAAAGTATACATATATATTGGCATAAAGAGGTACTAACAAGCATCAACACACAGAAAAAAATCTGCAAAGATTGCTATTTCTACATTTTTTCTTCTTTTTGCTTACATGTACTAATTTTCTTCTTTTTGCTTACATGTACTTCATAATTTTCTTTTTTGCTTACATGTACTTCATAATTTTCTTCTTTTTGCTTACATGTACTTCATAATTTTATATGGCCATATATACCCTTGAAATATATATATATTTTAAAATTTTATAAACAGGAACTTCTTCTTCAAGTAGGTGAAAGAGATTTTTTAAAGCAGTCATCCCTTGAACCTGGAGGAAAAAAGCTGCTATTTTTTCATTTATTTCAGCTCCCAATATCTGAACCAACTCTATGATTTCTAAGTTTCTGCTGCCTCTCATAACTTTTTTTTTTTTTTTTTTTTTCCTCTCATAACTTTTTGACTGATGAACTTATCTTGGTTCTGAATTAGTCATTTTAGTCACGATGCCCTCCAAAGAGCTAATGAATTGTCTTTCTTCTGTTGGTCTCGCCCTGCATCAACGTCATGAGGAAAAAATAAACTGTGAGACAAAGCTTATTACATAAAATCCAATGACCTCCACAGAAATCTGATGGGTTTGGTACTATTTGGTCACAACCTGATAGTGCTTGCTATAATCAGATGATGTCTCCTTTCCAGGAACTCCCAAGCCATGCCATCAGACTTCTTCATTGACTTTATTTTAGTCTTACTCCTGTAGAGGTTTATCTACCTTGATAGATAAAAAGCAACTTAAGGATTTTAGTTACTGTATTTTCCCCAAGCACTAGCACAGGATCTGGCATGATATGAGTTCTTTTTAAATGTCTGATAATTTAACCTAGAAATTCCAATTCTAGGAATTTATCCTTAGGGAATATTTGTAAAAGTATACACAAAGGAGTATATGCAAGGAAGTTCTTCAAAGAATAATTTATAACCAAAAGAATACCTAACAATAGTCAACAAGCTAAATAAATTATGTTCCACTGTATGATGGCATATTATACAATTATTAATAATGATGATACTGGTTCATATTAATTAATGAAGAAAGATATCCATGATAAACTGCCAAGTACACTAGGCAGACTAAAAAGAATATGCACAATGTTGGGAGGTGATTGACTCTCACATATGAAAAACACAGGCTTTGTTGTCAGGATCCAGTATGTGAATCTAAGCTCTGACAGTTATCAACTAGGAGGCTTTGGACACGTTACTAATTTTCAGTGCCTCTGTTCCCTCATAGAAAAACTGGAGAATAATAACAGTATCTAGGGGACGTCCCTGGTGGTCCAGTGGTTAAGACTTCGCCTCCCAATGCAGGGGGTACAGGTTCGATCCCTGGTCAGGGAGCTAAGATCCCACATGCCTGGAAGCCAAAAAATGAAAACATAAAAACAGAAGCAATACTGTAACAAATTCAATAAAGACTTTAAAAATGGACCACATCAAAAAAATACAGTATCTATCTTATAGGGTTGTTGTGAACCGTTAATATAAAGAACTTAAAGCAGCTTATTATAAGCACTGAATAAAATGAAAAACATGACATGTCCATTCTATTTATTAAAGAAAATTATCTTTAACAATTTTTAATTAAAAATTTTAAATTTTTGATAAATCATCTCTAATAATTTTTTTTTAAGGAACATTTATTTTTTGGCCGCATTGGGTCTTCATTGCTACGTGCAGGCTTTCTCTAGTTGCGGTGAGTGGGGACTACTCTTCGTTGCGGTGCGCGGGCTTCTCATTGCGGTGGCTTCTCATGTTGCGGAGCATGGGCTCCAGGCGCGCGGGCTTCAGTAGTTGTGGCACGCAGCCTCAGTAGCTGTGGCTCATGGGCTTGGTAGTTGTGGCTCGCGGGCTCTAGAGCGCAGGCTCAGTAGCTGTGGCGCACGGGCCTAGTTGCTCCACGGCATGTGGGATCCTCCAGGAGCAGGGTTCAAACCCGTGTCCCTTGCACTGGCAGGTGGATTCTCAACCACTGAGCCACCAGGGAAGCCCTCTAATAATTTTAATACTAGCATGCCCTTTCTCTTTTTTCTTAACAGTAAATTTTTTGAGATTTTCACAACTGGCCTTTCTTAACAGCATCAATAAATTTTAGAACTAGGCTTAAGAAAGTAATTAACAAAAATCAATGCCTCCATAACTAAAAAGTGTAAATTCTTGAAAAGTTTTTCAAATTAGAGGGGAACCATTGCACTCCCCTTTACCCTGTATAGGCATAACAATATAATAAATCTTATGACTGCACTGGATTGCTTTTTCATAGTGTTGGAGAGTCTTTATCTTTTTAAATAACCAATTTTTATGATTCTATTTTGCAAACCAAACATATATACACAAGTGCACAAAAAAATATTTGGAAAAACAAACATCAGAATTGTAATATTCATTAACTCTGGATGATGCGACTAAGGGCATTTAAAATTTTTTTCTTAAAACTTCCTTAGGTTCCTGCATTTTTTTTCTTTTTACAATAAACCTGCATGAATTCTATCATCAGAAACAAAAATTAAATTACTATTTCCATACAAATAAAATAGAGTTGGGAGAGGGAGTACCTTCCAGTTGTTAAGAGAAATGTGAGTCATAGGCCTGTGACATGAGAGGGTTCTACACACACACACACACAGACACACACACACGCACACACAAATTAGCATGGCAGAAATAAATAACTGTTCTTTTACTGTTCATCAAAACGATAAGCTATCTTCACAATCCTTCTCCTGTAACTGAACACAATGAAGGTAAACAGCATTCCCAAATTTAGAAAGAGTATACCAAAGCAGACAGAACAGTATTTGGTATGCAACGGATGCTTTACCTCCTCCTTTCTCCACTGAATAACTATTAAATTTTCATATTAGATATATCATTGCAAAATGTCACACAAACCCCTAGTTTATTAAAAGGAATTCATACATAACTAAAAATGTCTTGAGTCATCTTGTTCAAAACTTTAACTATTGCTTAAAATTGATCATTTTACTTCTTTTCCTTCTCATGAGTCAATACCAATGGCATAAAATTGCATCATATGGATGGAATGTGATTTATTTAATAATTTCCTATAATTAGACACATTTTAATTGATCTTATCTTACCTTATTTTATTTATTTTTGGCTGCACCACGCAGCTTACAGAATCTTAGTTCCCTGACCTGGGATTGAACCCAGTGGCCCACGGCAGTGAAAGCGTGGAGTCTTAACCACTGGACCCCCAGGGAATTCCCATAGATACTAATTTTATATAGTTCTTATTTCAAAGAACATTCTCAGACATTAGCCTTTGATTCTAGGCCAATGGATCTGAATCTTTTTGGGTCATGTTTGATAATCTCATTAAATTATGCACTTCCTTCCCAGAAAAATGGCATATTATCAACTATTATAATTTCACATACAATCTCAAAGGGTTTCTGGTAAAGTGAAAGCCCCAAATGGATTTAAATTACCACTAGTTAAGAATTCCTATTCAAACCATTTGAGTACCTCATTTTGTTTTTAAATTTTTATTGGAGTATAGTTGCTTTACAATGTTGTGTTAGTTTCTACTGTACAGCAAAGTGAATCAGCTATACCTATACATATAGCCCCTCTTTTTTGGATTTCCTCCACATTTAGGTCACTGCAGAGCATTGAGTAGAGTTCCCTGGAGCACCTCAATTTTTTAAACTAGGAAATGTTCAACACAATTAGCATGGTATTTCCATTTTTCCTGATCTATTGGAGGCCGATGGGGAATTGCTCCAAATCACCACTTAACAACAAATAGCTAATGTTTATTAAGTACTTATGAAGTATCAGGCACTGTTATAAGACCTTTACACATAGTTAAAAAAAAGAAAGCTCTCAGAAGTAAGGGGAAGTATCTGCCACATGGATATATGCATATAGGCACTAGGGAGGGGAACTACATATCAAATTAATGGACAGGTCATACTAAGCAGAAGGAAGCAAATGTTTACAGGTTCTAAAAAATAAAAATGCATTTCACAGAACAAGTGGAAATACCCGCTCGTCTTGACCTTGACTTTTAAGTGGGCAGTAGGAATTCATTCCTCCTCCTCATCAGAACCCTTTTCTTAGTGTGACAAGACTGAGGAAGAAGGGAATCTTAAGACAATATAGGCCTTCCTTGGAGCCCTGCCCACGCCGGCTAAATTAGGGCACGTCACGACCGCATCTGTCCCCACCACCCACCACCCACTCACGCCCAGAGTAAGGAAGAGGAAGGGTACTGACTCTTACCAGTAATAGAGAAAAGCCAGGGCCACGGTTGTGCGGAGAGGGAATTCCGTGGCTCCGAAACCTGCAGGTGGAAAGTGCGGAGCTGTGTGAGCAGCCGTGCGTGTGTCCGCGTGCGCCCGCCGGAGAATGTAGTGCGCTGGGAATACTCCCAGGAGCCAGCCTGGGGGGCATGTTCAGTTCTAACATTCTTATCCCAAGACGGGTCTGAGTCTTTTTGCTGGGAGTCTTTTCTCTGGCTCTCAGTTACCTGACTGGGGGCCATTTCTCTGCGGCTGGCAGAAGATTCAGCCGTGACGCTAGGGTCGGAGTCACCCAGTCCACGGCAACCGACGGTCACACAAGAGGCTCTGCACCCCATTCAGTCACACAAACGCCATCACCCACTAGTTCCAGCCTCACAACCGCACACAGTCCCGATGCCATACCCCGGTGAAGTCACGCCCACAGACACACCACACCGTTACACCTCCGCGGTTCTCACGCCCACTCGGGGCTGAGATGCTGGGCTCCCAACACTCTGAGGTGCTGTAGCGCTTCCCTTCCCTCTCCCTCATCCCCGGGCCGCAACGCCTTTCCTACCGATGGCCAGAACAAATGCTCCGAGCCAGGACTGCTCACCTGGGGCACCGAACCCGTCTCACGGTGATGCCCAGTGGAAGAGAGCGCGCGACACCTCAAGTAAGTCCACAGCCCCCGGAGCCTAACGGGCCGCGCGCGGGGCTTGTTGGGAGCGAAGGCTGCACGCACTGAGTGCGCAGGCGCGGCCGAGCCCCAGGGGGCGGAGCGTCATTGAGTGAGCTGCTTTGCGTGGGATGTGTCGAGTGAGCCCGAGATCCAGTCGCTCCTCAGTGGGGCGGGGTTCTCGGCTCTTTGTCCTCAGGAAGTCGCGGCTGGGCCGGAGCGGGGCGGGGACGGACTACAGGCGCATTAAAGAGGGATGTGTATGCGAAAATAGGACTCTCCGCGGGGCCAACCGGAGAGGTCCATGACCAAGGACAGCGCTTGTGTATCTGTCTTTGGAGTGGTTCCGGATGCGATTTTTTTCATTGAATGTGGCTGGTTGTGTTTGAGATGGTGCGACTGCTGGGATTGGAATACGGTTTATGAAGATTTTATGACTGGAATTGTGTCGGGCTGTGTCGGACTGAGAATGTTGTGAGGGCCTGTGAGATAGTGGAGCTGACTGTGAGTGCATGAGGTTGCGTTTCTGTGAACGTGTCTGTAATTGAGCATTTCTGTGGCTCGGTTTTGATAGATTTGTTTTCCTTGGGCCTTCTCTGCAGACCCTGGATGTGAGTCACTCAGTGTGTGTCTTAGAAACGACCTGCCTGATTGTGTGGCGAGTGTGTGTGCTTCTGGTATGTTCCTGCAGGACTGAGGAGGTGGCTATCTGGATGATTGGATGTGACCAGGAGCCTCATTCTCCTCAGCTCTGAAGAGGGAAAGGAATATTGCATCTTCAAGGAGCGTCAACTTTACTGAAGGATTTAGTGAAAAAACGGATTTTTCTGGGAAATCATTTCACATTTAATCACAGGCTTCTTATGGAGAAAAATGCAAATAAGCATTACTTTAAAAATAAGATTTCAAAGGAAATTTCGGCATAGAGTAGTTGATTTGCTTCTGCCCCAAATTCCCATGAGTGGGCTTTCCCTCTCATGGGAAAGGGGGTTTTGTTAGGAAGATTTAAGAAGCCCTAGTCTATGCAAAAACATCTTTACACAAAAGAGAAGCAGTATGGCTAGAGCAGACAGTCCAGGATTAGGAAGTCAGATATCTTGAGTCCTGGATTAGACACTATTTTCCCTATGTTCAAGGAGGGCAAGAAAGACTCAAAGCATGAGTCCATACTGACATTACTAATTCAAATTTAACATTACAGAGTTTTATTCTTACTTTTTATTTTATATTTCTGCTTCTTTTCTCTAACAGAAATCCTAGTTCCTAGTAATATTAACATACTTATTTATTTCCCTTAGCCTAGAATTGCTATAAAATAGTTGAAAATTGTAATACCAATATTATTACTAACAATCAAGCCAGTAAATATAATTTTAGACTGTAGTTCTTTTAAAGCAGGGGTTGGCAAGCTATAGCCTGCAGGCCAAATCTGGCCTGCCACCTGTTGTATAGCTAGTGAGTGTCTATGGTGTCTGTGTTTTTTTAATGGTTTAAAAAATCAACGATAATAATCAAGAATATTTCATGAGGTGTGAAAATTATATATTTCAATTTGGGTCCTACACAAAGTTTTATTGGGACATAGCCATCCTCCTTTATGTATTGTCTATGGCTACATTTGAACTACAAGGGCAGAATTGAGAAGTTAGTATAGACTGAATGGCCTGTGGATTCTCATTATTCATGGTAGTTATATTCTATAAAGTTGTTGCAAACACTGAATTAGTGAACTGTTGCTCCTAGCAGAGAAACAAAGTTAGTTTCCTATAAACATCTGGTCACAACATTTTCCTCAACCAGTCAATACATAACATTGTTTTATGTGTTTCTATTTAAAGACACTTTTTATATGTTATTGATTTATTGACACTGTACTCAAGGCCAACAACAGCATAACTCATTCCTGAATGAAGTTTATCTAACACATGTATTGTCTCTGTAAGGCACATCTCTGTAATCCTTCTTGCCCTCAGGAACACTAGACAGCACTTCAGCGTAAACTTGGGGACCATTTTAAACAGCAAAATCACCAACAAAAAGCACAAAGATGAGGGACTTCCCTGGTAGTCCAGGGGGTAAGACTCTGTGCTCCCAATGCAGGGGGCCAGGGTTCAATCCCTGGTCGGGGAACTAGATCCTGCATGCATGCCACAACTAAAGATCCCACATACCACAACTAAGACCCAGCACAGCCAATAATAATAATAATAAATAAATAAAATTTTTTAAAAGCACAAAAATGAGAGGAATAAAGAAATACTAACAACACTGAGAAAAGGATACTTGTTTATGGTATAAGAACAGAAACAAGGGCTTCCCTGGTGGCACAGTGGTTAAGAATCCACCTGCCAATGCAGGGGACACAGGTTCCAGCCCTGGTCTGGGAAGATCCCACATGCCGTGGAGCAACTAAGCCCATGCGCCGCAACTACTGAGTCTGCGCTCTAGACCCCGCAAGCCACAACTACTGAGCCCGTGTGCCACAACTACTGAAGCCCGCGTGCCTAGAGCCCATGCTCCACAAAAAGAGAAGCCACCTCAATGAGAAGCCCGCACACCGCAATGAAGAGCAGCCCCCATTCGCCGCAACCAGAGAAAAGCCCGTGCTCAGCAACGAAGCCCCAACGCAGCCAAAAATAAAATAAATAAAATAAAATAAATTAATTAGAAAAAAGAACCGAAACAAGAAGGCAGAGGGTCCCCTATTTGACTTCAGCTGAGAACATGTGTGTCGGAAGACTCATTGGTCATCAATTTTCACATGCCAACGAATGACTAAAAAGGTTCTGGGAGTATTGACTCTGGGGTTACAAATGAATTTTAGCGAGTAGGTTAGTTTGCAAATATGGAATCTGCAAATAATAAGGATAGACTGCATTTACTATCTGGCCTTTTACAGAAAAAGCTTGCTGTCTCCTGTTTTAGAGTATATCCTTCTTAATTATAGAGTGTTTAAAAACTACTTGAAATAATTCTTTTCCTGTGCCATCAATAAATTCCATAATTAATTATAACCCATTAAATAAATTGAAATCCATAAACAAGAGAAAAAGAAGAATGCCAGCTAATAAGTTTGTTTTACATGGCTGTGAACTCTGCTTCAAGTACATTTACAATATTTGGATTTGATGAAGATTTTTGTATAGAATGACGTTTTCCTTTAAGTTCACATTCATTTCTATTGTCTTCTCTCATGTCACCTATCATCTTCAGTTAGGTAAGATAGTGACATTGTTAAAATGGATACATCTTCGTGGCATGAAGGCTAGCCATTGGTAGGATAATATTATAACACAAGTTATCAGGCAATACTGAGTTTTCTTTGAAGTCAGTGTCTATCTGATTTTTCCCAATGCTTAATGTTTGCCTTGCCTGCTGCTGACCAGCACTTCTGCTTCTTTACAGAGCCTTGACACTCATAGTGCCACTTGCATTGGTAGAACAAGGTGCCCAGAGAATAGCTTTTCCAAAGCTGGGCAATAGCTGGGTGAATGAGTTCTAATTACAGAAGATGTGCTGGTAGTTTTTGTGCATCCTCAAATGTATTTCTACTGGTCACTCTCCAGGGAGGGAGGGCACTGTTGCACTGCTCACTCCTTAGGTGTAGATTGCCTAGACTAAACCTCATATTTGCTTACTAAAGAGCTCTGCATCCAATTTCAGTGTGTGTGTGTGTGTGTGTGTGTGTGCGCACGCGCGTGTGTGTGTGTTCCCCACACCGCCAAGCAATTCTCGGACACCAGCTGGGTGTCCTGCAATTGGACTCAATTCTGATTCTGTGTACCTGGAGATAGTGTCAGATCCCAGAGGTTAAGGACCCAGTCCTACACCTCCCCACCCCCAACTTCAGATGCCAGTTGCAGGCATCTGGCACCCAGGTTATCACCTGTGCCTCTGACCAACGGGTTATAGATTGGAGATTTGAACAACCCCCTCCTTGGGTTTGATTAATTTGCTAGATCAGCTAACAAAACTCGCAGGAACATTTTACTTGCTGGATTACTGGTTTATTATAAAACAATATAACTCAGGAACAGCCAGATGAAGGAGATGCATAGGGAAAGGGCACATAGCTTCCATGCCCTCTCTGAATCTCCATGTGTTCTTGCACCACTATCCCTGAATCTCCACGTTTTCACCAAATCAGAAGCTCTCTGAACCCCATCCTTTTGGGTTTTTATGGAAGTTTCATTACATAGGCATGATTGGTTAAATCATTGGCCATTGGTGATTGATCCAACCTCCAGCCCTCCTCCCCTCCCTGGAGGTCAGGGGTGTGGGACTGAAAGTTCTGACCCACTAATCACATGGTTGGTTCTTCTGGCAACCAGTCTGCAGCCTTAGGTGTGGTCCATAAGTTACCTCATTTACATACCAAGAGACATCTTGATCACTTTCAGCACAGGATATTCCAAGGGTTTTAGGAGCTCTGGTGCAAGAAACAGGAAAAAGACCAAGTATTTGTTTCTTATAAATCACAATATCACACTTACTCTCCAACATCATTGTTGCTGTGAGCAGGTATGTTTCTGAGTGTGAAGTGCTACTCAGAACTGGCAGGACAAGGCATTCTCTTAGTGACTTCAAAGCCTATGAGAAATTGCAGGGAATTCCCATTGCGGTCCAGTGGTTAGGACTCTGCACTTCCATGCCGAGGGCGCAGGTGGATCCCTGGTTGGGGAACTAAGATCCCTCAAGCCACAATGCGCAGCCAAAAAAAAAAAAAGAGAGAAATTGCAAATGTATTCGTATCTTTACTGCAAATTTTCACATATTATTTAATGCAATGAAAGAAAGCAATAACAAACAGTTGAACATAGCAATGGAAAATGGATATGAATAGGCAACTAATAAAAGAAAAAATGCTGCTAATAAACACACAAATTTAATCAAGTTAGTGAGAAGAAATATCTCAAAAGAAATAGTTAAAATGAATTTTTTTTAATTAGGAAGAGAAAATTTTAAAAGATGTAGAATACCAAGGTAGGCATAGAAGTGGAAAACAGCCATACTCATGAGCACTGTTTAGTAACATGTCTCAAAGGCCAGTGATTCAACTTTTAAGAAGTTATCCTAAGGAAAATTGGGACAAATGAACAAAAATATGTGTGAATGCTTGTTCACCACAGAATTGTTTATAATACTGGAAGTAATACCTGATCAGGGAAGTAGTTAACTTTGGGGGTCCCAATATAAACTATTAATCTAGACAAAAGATACTATATATAGATTTGTCTGGAGATGAATGATGTATAAGTATATATTATTTCCAGATTAAATTAGATTGTGCAAATCACCTAGACGAGAATGACCTTTATTATGTTTTCAGGGGAAAATTTACTTCCTAGATATCCACAATAAAAGAAAAGAGTAATGAATCTATTTGGTATATTATAAAATCTATTCATGTAATCAGTGTTTAAATGTCACTTGAAATTTTCTTATATATTATGAATAACACACTTAAAATAACATAATGAACATTTAATTTATTGCATACCCTTAATAAATATGCAATTTAATGGATAAATAATTTTTTTGTACTGGATGTGGCTCTTTATTTTATACCTACATATTGATACATTTTCCCTTGATAGGGAAGTGGTGTCATTCTTTCTAATGTAAGGAAAAGTTAAATATTTGACATTGTTCATAGTCCCTGGAAAAGAAAATGTGACTCCATCTTCTGCTTGGTTTTTTTAGGTTTTGAATTATATATCCTGGCCTGAAATTCATTTCATACAGAAAATGACTGCAAAGCTTCATTTTCCAAATAGATGATGCCTTCAGTGCATTCTTTCTCTAGCCTATGTGCTGGAAAAGGGGCCAAGGAGGAGGTTACCAAAGCATAATTAAGGTATCAGGAAGATGAGCTTCCTAGCATTTTAGAATAAACCTGGGCTACAGGCAGAATTTTTGGCTTCTTGCAAGTAGAAAATACACTTGTGTTCTCTTGTGAGCCTAGAAGATGAGTCAAACTTACCTTATTAGAGATTATTCCCATTTCTCTGTTCAGGAAGCCACCTGCTTTCTTGTCTGTATTTCTCCTCTAATGGAGGTATACCAATATAAAGAAAAATTAAAGTGACTTGACTTGATGCCTCTGCTGCAATTTGGACCATTATTTTTCCTGTGATACAACAGTTTTCTCAGCCTAAATACCATTTCAGGCCAAGTGATTCATAAACAAAAACATAATCTCAAACTACGTAGGAATATGAGTGCATATTGGCTGTTTAGGCCAAGGCAGTGAGATACCACAGAGAGAGAGAGAAAGCTCTTCGGTTTGGGACTGTGGATTTCAGGTTGGTGGTCATGGTGGGAGATTTCAGCAATTGGTTTCTGAGCTAACATAGCATATTGTTCATCTATAGCTATTTGAGAATCCTTGGAGATTTGCTGGAGAGGGATGACAAGTGGCCATTCATTGTGTTCAAGTACAGATAATTGTTACCACTCTGCTTCCTTTAGATTTTAGTACTTAGAAAAGCAAACCACATTTTTTATCTTGTAAACAAATCTATGACCAAAATTCCAGTGTCCCTCCTATGCATTGCGGAGCACTGGCTCTAGGCACTTGGGCTTCAGTAGTTGCAGCATGCAGGCTCAGTAGTTGCAGCACATGGGCTTAGTTGCCCCGTGGCATGTGGGATCTTCCCAGACCAGGGATCATACCCGTGTCCCCTCCATTGGCAGGTGGATTCTTAACCACTGTGTCACCAGGAAAGTCCCTTTTTTATTTTATTATTATATTTTATTTTGGCTACACTGCACAGCTTGTGGGATCTTAGCTCCCTGACCATGTACTGAACCCCGGCCCTCAACAGTGAAAGAGCCACATCCTAACCACTGGACCGCCAGGGAAGTCCCTATTTTAACTATTTTAAAGTGTACCATTAAGTGGCATTCACAATGTTGTGCTTCCATCACCAACATCTAGCTCCAGGACATTTCATCATCACCCCCACCCCACCCCCAAACAAAACAATCCCATATACCCATTACATAGTCACTTCCCATTCGCTACTTCCCTCCAACCACTGGCAACCACTAACGTATATTCTGTGTCTATGGATTTCTTTTGATGGTGTTCCATTAAGTCCCAGACTGGATAATTTCAAACGAGGTGTCTTCTACAATAGTTCACTGATTCTTTCTTTTTATTGGTCTACTCTGCTATTGAAGATCTCTATTAAATTCTTAAGTTCAGACATTGTATGCTTTAGCGCTAGGATTTTTTTTTTTATGATTTCTGTTTCTTTGTTGAACTTCTCATTTTGTTCATACATTGTTTTCCTAATTTAGTTTAGTTGTCTGTCTGTTCTTGTAGTTTGCTGAACTTCTTTAAGATGATTATTTTGAATTCATTGTCAGAGTTCATAGATCTCCATTTCTTTAGGGTCAGTTATTGGAGCTTTATTCGTTTCCTTTAGTGGTGTTATGTTTACCTGATTTTTTGTGATCCTTGTATCCTTGAGTTGGTAACTGCACATTTGATTAAATGGTCTTCTCTTCCAGACTTTACATCTTTGCTTCAGCAAGGAAAGAACTTCACTAGTTTACTCAGCTTGGGATACTGGATTGGTGAGCTGGTAGCATCCATGAGCAGCTGGGGCTTGCAATCAGGGTCTCTAGATGGGTGAGGCCACTGCCCATGCTCTGAGGTCAGGGGTTGCCACTGCCTAGGCTCTGCTGTTGGGTGGAGTCACTAGCTGGGCTCTGCAATCACTTCTGGTCACATGGGGGTATCAGGCTGTGTTCCCTGACAGGGCAGTGCCACTGGTTGGCTTCTGTGATTGGGCAGGGTGACAGGCTGTGCTCTAAACTGATCTTGGTTGGCTGGGCCTCAGGTTGTGCTTCCTGACTAGATGCTGCTACTGGCTGCAGTCTAAATTCAGGTAGGGCCATAGGCCGGGCTTCATGGTAGGTTGGGGCCTCAGGCTGTACTCTGCAATCAGCAGGAGCTGCAGATTGTGCCCCAAAGTTGGGTGGGGCTTCAGGCTGGGCTTTGTGACTAGGTACACTATTGGCTGTGCTCCACTATTGGGCATGGTCACTGGACAGGCTCTCTGGTCAGGCAGGGATTCCTGTTGTACCCCACAGTTGGGTGGGTCTGGAAACTGTGCTCCATGGTTAGGCTGGGTCATTGTTCAGGCTCTGTGACTGGGTGGGGCCACAGCCTATGCTTTGCAATTGGGTGGCGTCACTGGCTGAGCTCCCTGCCTAGGCAAGGACCCAGGCTGTTTTCAGTAATTGGGCAGGGTTGTGGTCCGGGATCTGCTACTGGGTGGAGGTGTAGGCTGGGCTCTGTGGTTGGGCCATAGGATGTGCTCTGCAGCTGCTGAGCATCTGTGGCTATACTCCCCAGAGGAATGGAACTAGATGCTATGCTCAGCTGTTTGGTGGCACTGTTAGTTTGCAACCCTGCCTAGGTAGGCCAAAGGATATGCTCTGTGGGTCCTAGGTGTCTGTGGTCAGGCTTCCTGGTGGGGTGAGACTGGTAACTATGCTTAGCAGTTCCTCTCCTGCCGGAGTGGAGCCACGGAATGGGCTCCATGGCCAATACAGCTCATTGGCTGGGGATCCAAATCAGGTAGAACTGCTGACTGAGCTCCCTGGCCATGGGACCACTAGCTCAGTTTTACAGGTGGGCAAAGCTACTAGCTAGGATCTTTGCTCAGGCACTGCTGTAAGCAGGAATACAGTCTGTAAAGATCTAAATGCTGGTTGCTTCTTTGTCCACCTCCCTTCTTCATCTCTATCTGATCACTTGTGGTAGAACTCTATAGGCTTCCTTAGTGAATCCCATGAGGTAAGACCTGAGTGGTTTTCCTGGAAAGTGTCCTACAATGCTGGGAAAGCTACATGTCCACCTTGGGTCCTCTTTTTCCCAATGGAATAACTGTAGGTCTGGGGGGTCCTTCTTGGTAGAGTGTTGTGCTGGCCTGGGGGAGGAGCAATGTGGTCAAAAGGAAGCCACTCTTCTTACCCTTCTATTGTGGTTCTTCTCATTCTTTGTGATCAAGCAGGGGTGCTTCAGCTCAACCCTGGGCTCTGGGATTTTCAAAATAGTGTCTTGTCTATGGATAGTTTCTGGTTGGTCTTCTTGTGAGGGGGATTGATGTTGGGAATGATCGATGATGCCATCTTATGTGCCCAGTCTCTAAAATGTTCAGTTTCCAAGAAAAAATTGTGACACATGCAGAGAAACAAGAAAGTGTGACCCATACACAGGAAAAAAGCAAAAAACAGAAAATTTCACTAATAAGGTTCAGACAGAAACTTCAAAGTAGCCATTATAAATATCTCAAAAGAACTAAGTTAAACCATACTTAAAGAAGTAAAGGAAATTATGATGAAAATGTCTTACAAAAATAGACAACCCTCAGAACGCAGAAAATATTTGCAAATGAAGCAACCGACAAAGGATTAATCTCCAAAATTTACAAGCAGCTCATGCAGCTCAATATCAAAAAAACAAACAACCCAATCCAAAAATGAGCAAAAGACCTAAATAGACATTTCTCCAAAGAATATATACAGATTGCCAACAAACACATGAAAAGAATGCTCAACATCACTAATCATTAGAGAAATGCAAATCAAAACTACAATGAGGTATCACCTCATACCAGTCAGAATGGTCATCATCAAAAAATCGACAAACAATAAATGCTAGAGAGGGTGTGGAGAAAAGGGAACCCTCTTGCACTGTTGGTGGGAATGTAAATTGATGCAGCCACTATGGAGAACAGTATGGAGGTTCCTTAAAATACCAAAAATAGAACTACAATACGACCCAGCAATCCCACTGCTGGGCATATACCCTGAGAAAACGATAATTCAAAAAGAGTCATGTACCAGAATGTTCACTGCAGCTCTATTTACAATAGCCCGGAGATGGAAGCAACCTAAGTGTCCATTGACAGATGAATGGATAAAGAAGATGTGGCACATATATACAATGGAATATTACTCAGCCATAAAAAGAAACGAAATTGAGCTATTTGTAAGGAGGTGGATGGACCTAGAGTCTGTCATACAGAGTGAAGTAAGTCAGAAAGAGAAAGACAAATACCGTATGCTAACACATATATATGGAAGTTAAGAAGGAAAAAAAATGTCATGAAGAACCTAGGGGTAAGACAGGAATAAAGACAGAGACCTACTAGAGAATGGACTTGAGGATATGGAGAGGGGGAAGGGTAAGCTGTGACAAAGTGAGAGAGTGGCATGGACATATATACACTACCTCATGTAAAATAGATAGCTAGTGGGAAGCAGTGCATAACACAGGGAGATCAGCTCGGTGCCTTGCGACCACATAGAGGGGTGGGATAGGGAGGGTGGGAGGGAGGGAGATGCAAGAGGGAAGAGATATCGGAACATATGTATATGTATAACTGATTCACTTTGTTATAAAGCAGAAACTAACACACCATTGTAAAGCAATTATACTCCAATAAAGATGTAAAAAAAAAAAAAAGATGTGGCACATATATACAATGGAATATTACTCAGCCATAAAAAGGAAAAAATTGAGTTATTTGTAGTGAGGTGGATGGACCTAGAGTCTGTCATACAGAGTGAAGTAAGTCAGAAAGAGAAAAATAAATACCATATGCTAACACACATATATGGAATCTAAAAAAAAAAGGTTCTGAAGAACCTAGGGGCAGGACAGGAATAAAGATGCAGACGTAGAGAATGGACTTGAGGACACGGGGAGGGCGAAGGGTAAGCTGGGACGAAGTGAGAGAGTGGCATGGACTTATATATACTGCCAAATGTAAAATAGATAGCTACTGGGAAGCAGCCGCATAGTACAGGGAGATCAGCTCGGTGCTCTGTGACCACCTAGAGGGGTAGGATAGGGAGGGTGGGAGGGAGATGCAAGAGGGAGGAGATATGGGGATATATGTATATGTATAGCTGATTCACTTTGTTATAAAGCAGAAACTAACACATCATTGTAAAGCAATTATACTCCAATAAAGTTGTTAAAAATAGATAATATAAATAAAGAGAAAGAAATAAGAAAGCCAAATGGAAATTCTGGAGTTGAAAATAGCAATAATCAAAATTAAAAATTTACTAGAGTGGCTCAGTAATAGATTTGAATTGGTGAAGAAGGAATTAGCAAACTTGTAGATTGAGAGAGATCTAACAATCCAAAGAACAGAGAGAGAAATGAAGAAAAGTAGACAGCGCCTCAGAGAAATATGGGACACCAGTAAGAGCACCAAAATATGCATAATGTGAGTAACAGAAGGAAAGGAGAGAAGGAAAAGAGCAGAAAAATATTCAAAGAAATCACAGAAGAAAAATTCCTAAATTTGATGAAAAACATGAATTTACACAGCCAAGAAACTTAATGAACTGCAAGATGGTTAATCACAAAGATATCGACACATAGAAACATCATAATAGAAACACTGAAAGCTAAACACAAAGAAATCTATTGAAAGCAACAGAGCAAACCAAATTGTAATGTATAAGAGAACACCAATAAGATGAATAGCTGACTTTTCAATAGAACAAATGGAGAACAGATAAAAACTGAGAGATTTATTTACTAGCAGATACACCTTATAAGAAATACTACAGGGGGACTTCCCTGGTGATCCAGTGGTTAGGACTCCGTGCTCCCAATGAAAGGGGCCCGAGTTCGATCCCTAGTCAGGGAACTAGATCTCGCATGCTGCAACTAAGAGCCCACATGCCGCAACTAAAAGATCCTGCCCGCATGCCACAACTAAAAGATCCTGCCCGCGTGCCGCAACTAAAAAGACCCCACATGCTGCAACGAATATCCCACATGCACCAACTAAGACTCGGCACAGCCACATAAATAAATAAATATTTTTTAAAAGATAAGAAATACTACAGGAAGCTTTTCAGGTTAAAAGCAAGTGACCTCATACAGTAATTCAAATCCACATGAAAAAAACAAAGAGTACCAGTAAAGATAATTACATAATTACAAAAGTATATAAATGCATATTTCTTTTCTATTCTTCTCTTTACTCATTTAAAAAACAATTGAATAAAACAATATGTATATAATAGTATTTAGGACCTATAACATATAGAAATATATTTGCCAGTAACAGCACAAAGAAGGTGAATGGGAGCAAAGATGTACCAGGCTAAGGAAACAACACCCAATAAAGGGTGGAAACTCAAATCCACAGGAACAAATGAGACCCATAAATGGTCAACAAGGTTACTATAGCAAACTCTATAAATATATACTTCTCCTTTCTTATCTCAGCTTCTTTAATAACCATAAAATCATGTAAAGCAGTAGTTAAAATAATGTATTGTGGGTTATGTAGCATATATAAGTATAATATGTATAACAATATAGCAAAAAAAGCGGGAGAGGGAGGGACTTCCCTTATGGTGCAGGGGTTAAGAATCCACCTGCCAGTGCAGGGGACACAGGTTCGATCCCTTGTCCGGGAAGATCCCACATGCTGTGGAGCAACTAAGCCTGTGTGCCACAACTGCTGAGCCTGTGCTCTAGAGCCCGTGAGCCACAACTACTGAAGCCTGCACACCCTAGAGCCCATGCTCCGCAACAAGAGAGGCCACCACAATGAAAAGCCCATACACCGAACGAAGAGAAGTCCCCACTCGCAGCAACAAAGATCCACTGCAGCCAAAAGTAAATAAAATAAAATAAATAAATTTACACAAAAAAAGAGGGAGAAGGAATAGAGCTATATAGGAGTAACATAACTATATCTCTAAATATGAAATAGATTCTGATAATGTAAGATATGTATGGTAAGCCCTAGAGCAATCACCAAGAAAATAACTTTTAAAATACGGTAAAAAAAAAAAAAATCATTAAAAGAGGGCTTCCTTGGTGGCGCAGTGGTTGAGAGTCCGCCTGCCGATGCAGGGAACATGGGCTTGTGCCGCGATCCAGGAAGATCCCACATGCCACGGAGCGGCTGGGCCTGCGAGCCACGGCCGCTGAGCCTGCACGTCCAGAGCCTGTGCTCTGCAAAGGCAGAGGCCACAACAGTGAGAGGCCCGCATACCGCAAAAAAAAAAAAAAATCATTAAAAGAATTTAAATGTTATGTTAGAAAATATTCACTTAATGCAAAAGAAAGAATAATAATAGAGGAACAAAAAGGGCATAAGACATAGGAAACAAGGCAGCAGTAAATGCAACAATATCAATAACATTAGATGTGAATGAATTAAACAATCCAATCAAAAAGCTGAGATTGTCAGACGGTATTTATTTTTTAAAGATCCAACTATATGCTGTCTACCTGAGCTACACTTTCGATTTAAAGATACAAAAAAGTTAGTTGTAAACCAACCATAACAAAGCTAGATTGGCTATACTAATACCAGTCAAAGATAGAGTAAAACATGGGAATTCCCTGTTGGTCCACTGGTTAAGACTCTGCGCTTTCACTGCCATGGGCCCAGGGTTTGATCCCTGGTCAGGGAACTAAGATCCCACAGGCCCCACGCATGGAAAAAAAAAAAAAAGTAAAACAAAAATGTTACTAGAGATAAAGAGGGACAATTTATTATGATGAAAGGGGGCTTCCCTGATGGCACAGTGGTTAAGAATCTGCCTGCCAATGCAGGGGACACAGGTTTGAGCCCTGGTCTGGGAAAATCCCACGTGCCGCAGAGCAACTAAGCCCGTGCACCACAACTACTGAGCCTGCGCTCTAGAGCCTGCGAGCCACAACTACTGAGCCTGCAAGCCATAACTACTGAAGCCTGTGTGCCTAGAGCTTGTGGTGCTCTGCAACAAGAGAAGCCCCCACAATGAGAAGCCCATGCACCACAACGAAGAGTAGCCCCCACTCACCGCAACTAGAGAAAGTCCGCGTGCAACAACAAAGACCCAACGCAGCCAAAAATAAATAAAATAAATATTAAAAAAATTTTTATCTATGTTAAAAGGGTCAATCCATCAGGAAGATATAACAATTTGAAACGCATAAGCACCTAATAATAGAGTCCCTAAATACATGACTTAAAAATTAGAAAAAATGAAAAGAGAAATACACAATTCAACAATAACAGTTGGAGAATGCAATACCCCATTTTCAATAATGGATAGAAAAACTAAGTAGAAGATCAGCAAGGAAATGGAGGACTTGCACAACACTGTACACTGACTAAACCTAACAGACATCTATAGAATACACCATCCAACAATTCTGGAATACATATTCTCCCCAAGTATACATGGAATTTTCTACAGGGCGGACCACATGCTGGGTTATAAAATAAGCCTCAATAAATGTAAAAGGATTGAAATCATGTGCGTCATGTTCTCTGATTACAATGGAATGAAATTAAAAACGAATAACAGGAGAAAATTTGGGAAATTCACAAATATGTGGAAATTAAAGAACACACTCCTAAAGAATCAATGGACCAAAGAAAAAAACTCACAAAGGAAATTAGCAAGTACTTTGAAATAAATGAAAATGAAGACACAGCCTACCAAACTTACAGGAAGCAGCTAAAGCTAATAGCATTAAAATGCATATATTAAAAAGAAAAGATCTGAAATCAGTAATCTAAAGTTCTGGACTTCCCTGGTGGTTAAGAATCCACCTGCCAATGCAGGGGACACGGGTTCGAGTCCTGGTCCATGAAGATCCCACATGCCATGGAGCAACTAAGCCCATGCACCACAACTACTAGAGCCTGCTGTCTAGAACCTGTGAGCCACAACTCCTTAGCCCGTGTGCCACAACTACTGAAGCCCACGCCCCTAGAGCCCCTGCTCCACAACAAGAGAAGCCATTGCAATGAGAAGCCTGCGCACCACAACGCAGAGCAGCCCCCGCTCGCCGCAACTAGAGAAAGCCCGTGCGCAGAAATGAAGACCCAACACAGCCTAAAAAAAAAAAAAAAAAAAAAATCTAAAGTTCTACCTTATGGCACTGGAAAAAGAAGAGCAAACTAAATGTACAAGAAACAAAAGAAAGGAAATAAAGATTAGAGTGGAAATTAATGAAATAGAGAATAGAAAAACAAAAGTGAAAATCAACAAAAATAAAATGTTGGTGGGCTTCCCTGGTGGCACAGTGGTTGAGAGTCAGCCTGCCTATGCAGGGGACGCGGGTTCGTGCCGCGGTCCGGGAAGATCCCACATGCCCCGGAGCAGTTAGGCCCGTGAGCCATGGCCGCTGAGCCTGCGCGTCCTGAGCCTGTGCTCCGCAACGGGAGAGGCCACAACAGTGAGAGGCCTGCGTACCACAAAAATAAATAAATAATAAAAAATAAAACGTTGGTTCTTTGAAAAGATCAACCAAATTAACGAACTCTTACCTACATTGACTAAGAAAAAGGAAAGACTCAAATTACCAAAGTCAGGAATGAAAAAGAGGACATCATTATTGACCATACAAAAGTTTTTTTAAATTATAAAGGAATACTATGAACAATTATATACCAATATATTAAATAACTGAGGTGAAATTGGAACATACTTAGAAAGACATAAAGTACTGACTGAAGAAGAAACAGAAAGTCTGAATAGTTTCATAAAAAATAAAGAGATTGAATTAGTAATTTAACCACTACCCAAAGAGAAAAGACCGGGCTGAGATGCCTTCACTGGTGAATTCTACCAAACTTGTAGAAAATTACAACCAATTCTTCACAAACTCTTCCAAAAAATAGAAGGGGAGGTTATACTTCCCAACTTTGCTTTAAGTCCAATATTAGCCTAATTTCAAACCAGAAAAAGACATCACAAGGAACAAATTCTACAAATCAGTATCTGTTATGAATATGATGCAAAACTCCTCAACAAAGTATTACCAAACCAAATCCAGCTATACATATACACCATGACCAAGTGGAATTTATCCTGGGAATGCAAGATTGATTTAACATTCAAAAATCCATTAATGTAGTACACCATATCAATGAAATAAAGGACAAAAAAGTCCCAATCATCTCAATAGATGCACAAAAAGCATTTGACAAAATCCAGTTCCCCTTCATGACAAAAATACTAAACAAACCAGGAATAGAAGGGATTTTTTTTCAACCTGATAATGTTCTTCTACAAAAAATTCACAGATAACATCATATTTAATGCCAAAAGAC
Source organism: Delphinapterus leucas (assembly GCF_059928025.1). Classification (NCBI taxonomy): domain Eukaryota; kingdom Metazoa; phylum Chordata; class Mammalia; order Artiodactyla; family Monodontidae; genus Delphinapterus; species Delphinapterus leucas. Next base: position 15,384,441 of record NC_143148.1, read on the forward strand.
TGGATGCTTTCCTCCTAAAAGTAAGAACAAGATAAGGATGTCTATTCTCACCACTTCTGTTTGACATTGTACTGGAGGTTATAGGTACAGCAATTAGGCAAGAGAAAATAAAATAAGAATAAAAGGGAAGAATTAAAACTATCTGTTTGAAGATGACATGGTCTTGTGTATAGAAAATCTTAAGGAATCCACTAAAAAACTGTTAGAACTAATAAATGAGTTTAAAGAATTTTCAGGGTACATGATCAATATACAAAGATTAATTGTATTTCTATAGACTTGCAATGAGTATCAGAATTGAAAATAAGAAAAAATTCCATTTGTAATAGCATCAAAAATTAAATATCTAGGAATAACTTCAACAAAATAAGTGTAAAACTTATACTGTTTAAACTATAAAGTATTGATGAAAGAAATTAAAGAAAATCTAAATAAATGGAGAGGCATTTCATGTTCATGAGTCAGAACACTTAATATTGTTAAAGTGGCAAATTTCCTAAATTGATCTATAGGTTCAGTGCAATCCCTATAAAAATCCCACCTGGCTTCCTTGATAAGTTGACAAGCTGATCTGAACATTCATATTTGAATACAAGGGACATAGAATAGTCAAAACAATCTTGAAAAAGAACAAAGATGGAGGACTCACATTTCCTAAATACAAAACAGTACACTACAGTAGTCAAGATAGTATGATAGTGGTATAAGGATCAATGGATCAATGGAATAGAACTGAGAATTCAGAAATAAACCCTCAGATTGCAATCAATTGATTTTTTAAAAATAAATTTATTTATTTTTGGTTGCACTGGGTCTTTGTACCTGCACGTTCTTTCTCTAGCTACGGCAAGCGGGGGCTGCTCTTTGTTGCAGTGTGCGGTGTTCTCATTGTGGTGGCTTCTCTTGTTGCAGAGCATGTGTTCTAGGCACGCGGGGTTCAGTAGTTGTGGCATGCAGGCTCAGTAGTTGTGGCTCACAGGTTCTAGAGCGCAGGCTCAGTTGTTGTGGCACATGGGCTTAGTTGTTCCACGACATGTGGGATCTTCCCGGACCAGGGCTCAAACCCATGTGCCCTGCAGTGGCAGGTGGATTCTTAACCACTGCTCCACCAGGGAAGCCCTACAATCAACTGATTTTTGAGAAGGGTGTCAAAACAATTCCATAGGGGAAGTAATAGTCTTTCAACAAATCATCTTGAGACCACATTTTCACATGGAAATGAATGAAGTTGGACCCCTACATCACACCATAAACATAAAGTAACTCAAAATTGATCGAATACTTAAATATAAAAGCTAAAAAGTATAGAACATCTAAAAGAAAACATGGCTGTAAATCTGTGAAACTTTAGATTAGGCAATGATTTAGATATGAAACTAAAAGCACAAGTAATAAAAGAAAAAATATGTGAATTGTCCTTTATCAAATTTAAAAAACAATTTTGTGCTTCAAAAGACACTGGTGAAAGAAAGTGAAAAGAGGACTTCCCTGGTGGTGCAGTGGTTAAGAATCTGCCTGTCAATGCAGGGGACATGGGTTCGATCCCTGGTCTGGGAAGATCCCACATGCCACAGAGTAACTAAGCCCACGTGCCACAACTACTAAGCCTGTGACCTAGAGCCTGCAAGCCATAACTACTAAGCCCGTGCGCCACAACTACTGAAGCCCACGTGCCCTAGAGCCCACGTGCCACAACTACTGAGCCCGCATGCCTAGAGCCCATGCTCTGCAATGAGAGAAGCCACCACAACGAGAAGCCCATGCACCACAACGAAGAGTAGCCCCCACTCACCACAACTAGAGAAAGCCCATGTGCAGCAACAAAGACCCAATGCAGCCAAAAATTTTTTTTAATTAAAAAAATAAAAATAAATAAATAAAAAATAGGAAGTGAAAAGACATCTCACGGAATGGGAAAAAATTTTACAAGTCATATATCTGATAAGGAACTTTCATCTAGAACTATATAAAGACCTCTTACAACTTAACAGTAAAAAGACAACCCAACTTAAAAATGGACAATATGTCTGAATAGACGTTTCTGCAAAGAAGATATATACAGGCCAATAAGCACATGAAAATATGCTCAACATCACTAGTCACCAGGGAACTGCAAGTCAAAACTATGAGATACCACTTTATGTATTAGGATAGTTGTAATAAAAAAGACAGATAATAACAATTGTTGACAAGGCTGTGAAGAAATCAGTACACTCATACACTCCTGGTGGAAATATAAAATGGTGCAGCCCTTTGGAAAACAGTCTGGAAGTTCCTCGAACTGTTAAAGCCATATAACCATACAATCCAGCAATTCCACTCTTAGATATATATACCCAAGAGAAATGAACTATATGTCCACAGAAAAATTTCATGAATGTTCATAGCATTATTAATCATAACCAAAAAGTGAAAACAACCTAGATGTCCAGCAACTAATGAATGAAGGAATGAAATGTAGTATACATACAACAGGATACTATTCAGCCATAAAAAGAATGAAGTACTGACACAGCTACAACATGGATGAACCTTGAAAACATGCTCTGTGAAAGAATGCAGACACAAAAGACAGCATATTATATGATTGCATTTACATTAAACATATTGAATAGGCAAATCTATAAAGACAGAAAATAGATTTGTGGTTGCCTAGTGTTGGAAGGTATGGGGGAAGCAACCCCAAGTAATTAAACAATTGTGTTTGAAGTCTCAAAAAAATGTGGACAAATGAATTTTGATATGCTCATACCATAGACTATTATTATAGAGTAGTCTTCCCTGACTCCCATATTTTCATTATAATTGATATATTACTTAAACTTATGACTTGAGCTTCTTTTTTATTCACTGCCCAAACCTGAATTCTTTCAATCCATTTAAAAATAAAAGTGATAAATCTTAGTTACCCTGGTTTAGGAAATATTTCTTAGATAGGATGTAAAAAGCATGAACCATGAAAGAAAAAAAATGATAAATTGATTTCATCAAAACTAAAAACATTTTCTCAACAAAATCCACTGTTAAGTAAATGAAAAATCAAGCTACAGATTGGCAGAAAATAGTTGCTGACCATATGTCTAATAAAGGACTTGTATCTTGAATATACAAATAATTCATGACACAATAAGAAGGCAAATAACCCAATAAGGACTGGTAAAAGATTTAACAGATACTACACCAAAAATTATATGTGAATGGCATAACAAAACAAAATAGAACAAAAACCCACATGAAGAGATGCTCAACATCACTAGTAGATTAAAACAGTGAGATGTAAATTAAAATATAAATAAAATGTAAATTAAAACGAGATGATACTACACACTCATTAAAATGGTTAAAATTTTTAACTGAAAATGTTAAGTGTTGGCAAGTTTATGGAACAACTGGAACTCTCGAACATTGATATCAATGTTCTTATAAAGTTAAAGATATACTCAGCATATGACTCAGATATGACTTTATTTACCCGAGAGAAATGAATACCTGTTTATACAAAGAGTTGCACTTGAATGTTCATAGTAGCTTTATTCATACTGCCAAAAAATGGAAACCACCCAATGTGCATCAATTAGTGAAGGGATAAACAAATCAGAGTATTTCCGTACAATGCTGTATTACTCAGAAAGAAAAAAAGAATTAGATAATCTACTGATACACAGAACAACATGAATGAATCTCTAAAGAATTATGTTAAATACAAGAGGTCTTACATAATAAATTATGTACTGTATGATTCCATTTATATTAAATTCTAGAAAAGTTGACATTTTTGTGGACAGAAAGTAGATTAGTGGCTACCAGAGGCCAGGGCCAGGGATTGGGGAAGGGGTTGATGACAAAAAGGCATGAAGGAACTTTTTTTTTTTTGGCTGTGCCACACGGCATGTGGGATCTTAGTTCCCCAACCAGTGATCGAACCTGCATCCCCTGCATTGGAAGCATGGGGCCTTAACAACTAGACCACCAGGGAAGTCCCTGAAGGAACTCTTTGAAGTGAAGGAAACATTCTAAATCAGCTTGTGGTAACAATTACATGATTGTATACATTTTTCAAAAGTCATCAAATTGTACACTTAAAATTGGTGAATTTTACTGCATGTAAATTGTACCTCAATAAAGCTGATTAAACAATGCCAATAAAAAGTAAAAAAGATTCTAGAAAAATAGGAGTTACATTAGCAAAGTTTTTAAATCGTCCCAAATCCCCACATAAATATAGAGCAAGCAGCCAGTAAAACCAAAAACCTATTGGCAACATTTAAGTAAAACTGGATGAAACAATTTTATGGGCTCAATTGCACCTCCCCTCAAATTCATATGTTGAAACCCTAACTCCCAGTACCTCAGAATGTGACCATATTTGAAGACAGGGGCTTTAAAGAGATGATTAAATTAAGATGATTAGTGTGGGCCCTAATCCAGTCTCTTCTTATAAAAAGAGGAAATTTGGATACTCTGAGAAACACTAGGGAAGTGCTGGCCCAGTGGAAAGGCTATGTGGGGACACAGTGAGAAGAGGTGGCCATCTGCAAGCCAAGGAAAGAGGCAGGAAAAGACTTCCTGACATCTTGATCTTGGACTAATAGCAACCAGAACTGTGAGAAAATAAATTTCTGTTGCTTAAGCCACCCAGCCTGTGGTAATTTGTTATGACAGCCCCAGCAAACTAATACAGATAACATACCCATTAATCCCCAAATAAAAGCAGATAGGGAAAAATCATAATGCAATACCTGCATGGTGAATCTGTGCATCTATGAAGAAGGAAGGCAAGCCAAGTAATTGGACATCTGAAGTAACCTGAAAGCAAGAGAACACCAAAACATACTCACTGGAAAGCAGAGTGGGCCAAGTTGAGAACAACAGCTGAAACGGGATGCAGTTTTGCACATACCAATGGGAGAGGAGTGCAAGTTGTCCACGACGGAAGATCTGAAGGGGCTTGTGAAGCTTTGTCTGTGAGAACTTTCAAAGTAGACAGCCCAAATTTCTTTCCAGGAGAAAGTTCCTCCCTGAGGAGAAAATGCAAAGAATGGGGAATCATAATTGAGCTGGACAGGGAAAACAGAATCGAAGTCAAGGTCCAGATAAAAGTGGGAGGGAAGAAGAGAGCAATTAAGTGTCAGAAAGGCCATATATGTGTGTGTGTGTGTGTGTGTGTGTGTGTGTGTATTTCTTTTTCAACACTGTGTGAAGCCTACAGAAACAGCTCTGTAGGTATAAAAAATTACCCTGAATCAAACCTCCTTCTAAAGTGGTTCAGGGAAACTACTATATAAAAATAAGTAACAGAAAGGTATCAGGCCAACTCCATAAAAGTTACTATTTTAAAAGAGAGAGAGAGAGAGAATAAGGAATGCAATAACATCCTTACAGACAATGAAAGCATATCAGAAAGATCAAAATTGGAACTGACTATTTCAAAATGAGCTAATACTGCATTTAGAAAATGATACAAAATATGAAAGAACAATATAAATTAGAACCAAAAAAAATCAGAAATGGGGTACTAACTCAGAAAAGAATTAGAAATAAAAGTCATTTCAGAAATAAAGACTCTCCTTAAAAAGCTAAAAATAGAACTACCATATGACCCAGCAATCCCACTCCTAGGCATATACCCAGAGAAAACCATAATTTGAAAAGATACATGCACCCCAATGTTCATTGCAGCACTATTTACTATTTACAATAGCCAGGACATGGAAGCAAACTAAATGTCCATCAATAGAAGAATGGGTAAAGAAGATGTGGTACATATATACAATGGAATATTACTCAGCCATAAAAAGAACAAACTAATGCCATTTGCAGCAACATGTGGATGGACCTAGAGATTGCCATACTGAGTGAAGTAAGTCAGACAGAGAAAGACAAATATCATATAATATCACATATGTAGAATCTAAAAAAAGGGTACAAATGAACTTATTTACAAAACAGAAATAGAGTCACAGATGTATAAAGCAAAACTTATGGTTACCAGGGGATGGGGGGCAAGGAATAAACTGGGAAATTGGGATTGATATATCACACTACTATATATAAAATAGATAACTAATATGGACCTAGTGTATAGCACAGGGAACTCAATACTCTCTAATGGCCTATATGGAAAAAGAATCTAAAAAAAGAGTGGATTTATGTATATGTATAACTAATTTACTTTGCTCTACATCTGAAACTAACACAACATTGTAAATCAACTATACTCTAATAAAAATTTTTTTAAAAAAAGGAAATATAGACTCAACCAGAAGGAATACAACAATGACTAAACCAAGAAATGCCTAAGAGAAATAGAAGGTAAAAATTAGGAAAATTTCTAAAATTGGAAAGAAATGAAGAAAGAAATTTAAAAAGACTTGAGAGACAGAGAAAAATATTGGAGACAGACAAAGAAGATCAAACATATTAACAGAAGTTCCTGAAGAAGAAAACAAAAGCAAAGGAACAGAATACTAAAAACTTAGAATAATAATAATAATACTGATATAAAAAAGATTTGCAATTGCATATTGAAAAAGTAGATGGTGTACCTGAGAATATCAATTCAGAACAACAAACTACAAGTCATATTAGTAAAATTACTTTAAAGAAAAGAAAAAAATTATTTGGGCACCTAGGGAGAAATAAATATAAGTGACCTTTTTTTTTTTTTTTTTTGGCTGCACTGCTTGGCATGTGGAACTTCCCCAACCAGGGATCAAACCCATGCCCCCTGCATTGGAAGCATGGAGTCTTAACCACTGCACCATCAGGGAAGTCCATAAGTGACTTTTAAAAGGAAAAAAAAATATCAGATTATCATCAGACATTTTGACAGTAAATACAGTATATTTAGAAATATAAAATGGATTAGCATATTTTAAATACTCAATGAAAGAAAATATGAGCCAAATATTTTATACCCAGCAAAACTAAAAAACAGTTATTAACATATGAATATGGAGAAATATTGTAGGTTAAAAGAAACTTAAAAGACGTGTCAAATTAAAAAAAGCAGTAAGGTAAAACATAGTGTTTAGAGATGTACAAATGGATAAATTATAAAGAAACACAAGGAAGAAATAACACACGGAAGAAAAGTTAGGAGAGTGGTAGTGGTTACTTTTGGAGACAGGGCAAGGTAATGATTGGGACAGAACATATGGAGGAATTTCTGACTTATCTGGTAAATTTCTATTTTTTGACCTGAGTGATGGTTACAGGGGTATTTGTCTTATAACAATTCATTTGGGTGTATTTTTGTGGTTTTTCTGTGTGTGTTTTATTTTTGCAATAAAAAAAGATTAAAAAAAACAACAATGATGAACAACAGAGTCTCAGGAATTATAACTTTTCTCCTCCTTCACAGCATGTAAACATGGAGGAGAAAAGTCAGTGCTGTTGAAAGCCACTCAAGCCTGAAAACATTTGTATTTGCTGGAAAACTGTTCCAGTTACACAGAGAATGAACAAACACTGGAATTCTAAAAGCATAAGATATCATGCCTACTAGCCCTCAAGGATATTTAGAGTCTGAGTAGACAAAGCCTGTATGGGACAGGAATTCAAGCCCTGAACATGGTTTAAGGTAATCTCCAACAGGTACCCTTATCTTCCTGGCAGAAGTAATATTAATTGTTTCTTGATCTCAGGGAATCTTCACAAATAATTATTTTCAAGGTCAATGAGAAGCATGTGGTAAAAGAAACTAAGCCCTCAGTGAAACAAGGTATTATGAAAGAGAACCAGCAGAAACACAAGATAGTGACAATAGGCAGGCTTTCATTTGAATCATAGATACAAGTTACCAAAGAACTTTGCTTATGTTTAAACCTTGATTTTATTTCTTTAAAATACGTGTAGGGAACTATAAAAATTACAGATTTGAAAAAGAACAAAGTAAAACTTTCGTATGGGAAAAGTACAATAACTGAAATTAGATACTTATTGTACAGGTTGGGCACAAAATTGGACAAAACAGAAAAGAGAATTACTTAACTGGAAGGAAGATAAAAATACACAGAATCTATCACAGAGAGACAAAATGAGGCTATATATAAAAGAGAGTTTAAAGATATGCCAGATAGAGTTGGAGTTGCAACTAAACTTCAATATTAGAAGAAACAATAAATGAACAATTCCCAAAGATGATGACAGTCTCTAAACCATTGACTCAAATCCTTCAACCTAGACCCATTATGGAGAAACTGCATAAAATCAAAGACAATGAGAAAATCTTAAAACAGCAAACAAGAAAGGATAAGTTACCTTCAAATTAGCCATTAGACTGACAGCTGACTTTTCACAGTAGCAATGAAAGTTAGGAGAGTGGAATGATAGCTGAAATAAAATACTATCCACTGAGATAAAATAATAATGAGACATAGGGAAAATGATCCCCAATGGAAGTGTTGAGAAACAAGAATAAATGAAAAGCAATATAGGAATTATGGGGGCAAATGTAAATGAACATTGACTATAAAAAATTATGTCTATGAGGTTAAAAAAGATAATAAATATGCAAGAAAACAATAATCTACATTGGTATATGGGTGGATAAATGTAGCTAAAGTACTCTAAGTATGTTCTATTGCCATGGGAGTGAATAAAGATATGAACTGTTTTAGACCTTGATAAGTTTTAGTATGCATATTTTCTGAAGTAACCCTTAAAGCATAGAAATAGTATGTAGAATTTCCAATAATAGAGGTAAAAACAAAATGACAATTTTTAAAATCATGAACAAAGAGAAAAAAGAATATAGAATTGGCAAAATAAACAAAAGATTAAAGATGGTAGATTTAAAGCTAAATATATCAGTAATTACATTGAATAAATTAGATCTAATACTCTATTTAAAAGACAAAGAATGTCATATTGAATTTTAAAAATGCAACTATATTGTGTTTAGAAAACACATCTATAACTTAAGGATACAAAAAATTGAAATTAAAAAAATTGAAATTTAATTAATTGAAATTAAATTATATCATACAAACAATAAGCAATTCATGTAACTATACTAGCAGACAACCTAAACTTTAAGCCAAGATGCATTAATAGAGATACCTGTTTGAAGATCTTGTCTGATGTAGTTATCTTGCAATAGTGTTACTTTTCTCATGCTCCCCTCCCCTTATATCGAGACCATAAATTATAATCAAATCTCAGCATATTCTGAAAGTCAAACCTAAATATCAAAAACATCGTCTAAGGATAATGTAGAGAATATATGAAGAAATACTTTCACCAGTGGACACAACAGTGATTCCAATACAATGTAAAGTGAGCCTATAACTTGGCTATTTAGAGCTCCTTGTGACCCTGGACAACAGACCAAAGGCTGGGGTGGAAGAAGAAGAAGGGTGTAGGCTGGTGTGTGCCAGGCTGATTGATCCTGGCTCTCAAGGGAAAGATAGGTTTGAAATTTCCAAATGGAACATGGATAGAACACAAAGATTCCCCTGGGTCAACTCCTACTTCTAAATCATTTCCAGTAGTAAAAGTTAATAGAAAACTATAATAACCAACAAGGATTCAGATCCTTTTTTCATAAAGCTTTAGGTCACTTTACCTATAAAAACTCCCCAATCTACTAAATTAAAAGGGAGTGTGTCACAACTGTCATTTACAGAGAAGAAGACTGGAGCATCTATCTAATTTATATATACCTATATATTATGATTACATTTCTTTTTACTCGTTTTCTTCTATGTAGGTTGTTACCACTTAAGACAAAGTTTACGGAATGTCTACAAAGGATCCTGACAGATAGAGAAGAGGTATAGACATTACCCAGCACATTTTCAGTTGAGTGGGGGAATGGCCATATTATTTTAAATGAGGTTTTCATTTTCAGCTGTGGGAAGAATTATGTATGATTAATGGGATGCCATCTTATAAACGCTGGCCATTCATTTGGCTGCCCAGTTCATGTGTACACTTGCTATGATGGGAAACATCCGTCTTTAAGAAGCAGAGGCTGGGGGCTTCCCTGGTGGCTCAGTGGTTAGGAATCCACCTGCCAATGCAGGGGACACTGGTTCGAGCCCTGGTCCGGGAAGATCCCACATGCTGAGGAGCAACTAAGCCCGTGCGCCACAACTACTGAGCCTGCGCTCTAGAGCCCGCGAACCACAAGTACTGGAGCCCACCTGCCACAGCTACTGAAGCCCGCACACCTAGAGTCCGTGCTCTGCCACAAGAGAAGCCACTGCAATGAGAAGCCCGCGCACCGCAACAAAGAATAGATGCCACTTGCCACAACTAGAGAAAGCCCACGCACAGCAACAAAGACCCAACGCAGCCAAAAATAAATAAATAAATATAAAAGCAGCAGAGGCTGATCCTCACTAATCTGAAAATGTATCTGTCTCCCCAGCAGCTAATGCACAGGGATGGAACCTAGGCTTCAGCACTCAAACACACTCCTCTCCAAACAGCAAGCTGATAGTACAAAGGAACAAGGACTGTGGAAATTCCATCTGGGTGATGGGTAACCCCAGGTACACAGGTGGCAGTAGCAGGAACATCCAGAGCCCAGCACTCATGGTGTCAGTAGTGTAAGCTGGGGATTCTGTGTACAGCAGCAGCAGTGGTGATCTCACCACACAAGCTCTATGTCATCATTTGGAGCATTGTTTCTGGTTCTGTATCTTTGTTCTTCAGCACATTAAGATTTTCCATGAGCAACTGAAAACCATTTGAATGAATTCTTTATCCACTCAAATTAATAAAATGTAAAACATATTGACTGTAACTAATGTGTTTTCATTAAAATTAGAAATAAAACAAAAATGGCTATAGAAAAATTTTTTGTGGGTGATAATTAGCTATAACTCTCTCATCCTGATTTCTGGACTGATTGAGAAATAAGTCATTTTTTTGGTAATGCTTTATTGAAAGAGGCAGCTTGAACCTGGAGTTAAAATGCATAACCTAATACTTCATTCAAACTCTAGATATTGGGATGTATACCAGCAGAGGAAAGGGTCTGCAGAGTCAGCATAGAGAATCATAGCCTGCCCCAGGAAACATGAGAAATTCAGGGTCAAATAAAGGGAGGTAATTTATGTGTTTTAATACATTTCACCAAGGTAATAAATCATTTCTCTTATGACACACAAACAAGAGTAGGGATGAAAACAGGAAGCAGAAATTATCCTCAAAATCCAACTCTTCAGTCTGTAAAAATGGGGAAAATCTGTTAAAAAAGAAGTCCTGCTCAAAATCCACTGTCATCAGGTCTACAACATGAAATAAGACAAGAAAATAGGTGTAATACTGTGAGATGGGTATATCTTTTATTTGCACATTATAAAAGATCAAAAGAATCTATCTCTTTATAATCAATACCCTAATAAAATATGTTAAACTTTCAATTATTACTAGCATACCTTAAGGACTATATATATTATATGTACATTATAAAGATATTAGAGAGTAAGGAGGATGAAGAGCTCTCAAAGAAATTTCAAGACATACATATATATTAATGAATATCCAGCCAGTGTCAATGATGCATTCATTTGGGATACTCTATATTTAAACTTAATAATTCAAAATATAATCCCAATGAGGATTTTTACTGGAACTGGATTAAAAAAAATTTTAATTCTAATGAAGAAACATTTGTCTTTATTTTCAAATAAAAACTATGTAATTATATGTATTTTTATTTACAAGTAATAAGTTACTGAAAAGTATAAATCAAAGATTGCTGGCAAATAGGTCTGAGGATATGAGCATTTAATATATGATAGATAGTGTTTTAATTCAGTAGAAGATGAATAGTTTAATAGTTCAATACTTTAATAATTGTTCCTGGCATAATTGGCTTTATTTCTGGATGAGAACAAGCCAACATACTATATCACACCATATATAATAATCAATCCAGATGGATTAAGTGTTAAATCTGTGTGTGTACACACCCACATAAACACATATATGAAAACCTGCACTTTTTTCCTTTATCCTCTTGTCCTCTGAAATTTTCTAAGAAACATGGAAAACATTGGAAATGTTTTGGGAAACCTATTTTATAGAAATAAAATAAATAGACAAGAATATAATATATGAATGTTTATTGCAGCACTAATTTTAAATGGCAAAGGAGATAATATGAAATATCACAACTGGGGAAATACTGTAGTTGAGTAGGTATTGGTATAAGCATACTGTGGAATATACTGTAAGCATTAAAACAACTAAGTTCAATCATCATTTACTGACTTGAAAGAAAATCCAAAGTGTACTGTTGAATGTAAAAAAGCAAATTACAGAGAAATGTATAAAGTATCATCCATTTGGGGGGGTAAAAAATACTAAAATAATTTATTTGTGTTACTGTTTAAGCTTGAAGAAGTATATGGGGGAGATACACGAGGTTTAGACCTTACTCAGAAGGAAACAGACAAAGGGGAAGGGAGTGAGGAATGGAGAGGAGCAGAGATACTGTTTTTTTCTTTTTACTGGCATTGTTTCATTGGTTCAAGTGCAAATGCATTACTTCTGTAATTTTAGATGAGGAACTCAATAAATGACTTTAAAATGACAAAAGAATATAAAATTTCACTTAGTTCTCATTTTAGTGTAATGCAGAATATTAGAATAAAACAGCCTCTTTACTAATTCTACCATCTGCAGATATGTTGCTCACTCTACTTATCTCAAATTGATTATTAAATATTTTACTCCTTCATACCTCGTAAAAAATAAAGTAGCTCAATGTTTTGTTTTGTTTTTTAAAGTCCTCTAATATGGGGTCTAAGAAAAAAGAGAGTGGGGCATAGAAGGACAGATCTATAGTAACTTTGGATATATGGATTTTCCTTCCACAGAATGGTACCATTCAATGTAGGAAGCTGCTAGCTGAGCATGAAAATTGAGGCGCAGTAAATGCCCATCTCAAACACTAGCCTAAACCTAAGCAAAGCTAAGCTGTGGGACTTTTTTTTTAAACTTCAGGATTTCTTAAGAAACTTTAGCAGGCTTCCACACTATAATGGCAGAGGTGAATAGTTGCAACAGAAATAGTGTGACATACAGAGGGTAAAATATTTATTTTCCGGCCCTTTACAGAAAGTTTGCTGACCCCTGGTCTAAAACAGAATGCATAATTCCAGTGACATATTTGCTGCTAGAGTGATGGTCTGGCTAACCTATTTTGCTCAATAGGTTAACTCTTTATTCTTATTTTCAGCTGCGTGTGTATAGTTATATAGCTCAAGAATGGGATTACAACATATAAAATATACCCTAGTTTTTAAACGACATGATGCCAAAATAAAAACCTGCATATAGAAAATATGGGACTGGATCAAGTCCTTAAAAAGAAACTGTATTTGGAGCTTAGCTACTTTATCTCTGAAAATACTTTTCACATCTAAGAAATTCCAGGTAAATTATCTTGTATTTCACTATTCCCCTGCCACCCTTAAGTCTCCTTGGGGCTAAGGGATTTGCACTATTAAAAACTCCTCCTGTGAGCCTTTTGCACACTCATTGCTCTAGTGTCCAGAACAAAAGTAAGCTATGGGTCACTTGCTACTTGCAGCGTCAATATATCTTTGGTCCATACCACGTTTAAAAAAAAACCAAACAAAACCCTAGCTGCCATTTAAAAAATCAAGGGCTATCACACACTGAAAAAAATGTAGATTTCTGGATTTTCCCAAAAGTCAGAAGAGCTGGCAAAAGAAGGCCTGCATTTTCTCATAGCACTCATTAGCTGGAACTGGGCACTGGGGATCCTCTTCAGTTACTGTCCCAATGCAGGTTCATTCCTGTTCATTTAATAGATACCTACAGTTTGCTATTTTCTTTAGTATGCTTGTATATATCTTCATGGATGACCCTGAAAAACAGCTTCCTGTTTGTGTTCTCCTAATCCTTATCTAACATCAGGCTTATGTTAGAGTATGTTATGAGATGTCTACTTCTATATAACAAAAAGTTCCTTGAATACTTGATAAAGTCTTTCCTGTTCTCATCACAAGAAAAAACATTCTGTAAGTATGCATGGTGGCGGATGTTAACTAGACTTATTACGCTGGTCATTTTCCACTGTATACAAACATCAGATTATTATGTTGTGCACCTGAAACTAATATAATGTTGGTATCAATTATACCCCAATTTTTTTTAAAAAGAGTTCTGCCTGAAAAGAAATTGGGTTTGATGCTTCATTAGTAATAGCTACTATATCTCATGCTAAATTTCCCCTTTTACCCCTGTTTATGAGTCTCTCAAGAGTTTAATTCTCTTTGAGTCAATAGTGTAATTTTTATTTTCCTAAAAAATAATTTTGTTTAGGTTTTCAAATGTATTGGAAGTACTGTATTCAGTATAACATTTAAAATCAGTCACTATAAGGTTTCTCTTTATGTACATATGCATAATCATTTTCAAACATAATGCTGTTTGTCTTTTCATACTTTTTCATCAGTGTCACCAATGTCTTGTCTATATTATCATCTGTCTTTATATTAGGTATTATATGATGTAGTGAAAAGGATACCAGTCTGAATACAGCCTTTCCTACTCATTACACACATTACTTTCCCCACCAACACCCAGGATTACTTCATGTTCCATAGGAAGTAAGTGATAATGGAAAATTTCTTAATTCATTACCTTCAATGGGTCTTTCTTCAATTATGTATCCTGTCTGATGTTGAGTAAGGTCTGTAGAAACAGTTGCTTTTCAACAAATAATACTAATAATGACAACGATGAATACAATTAACAATGACCAACATTCTGTGGGTATCTATTTATTATATGACAGGCACGATTCTAAGCACTTTGTGTCTCTTTATTTGATCCTCACACAAAATTATGAGGTAGGTATTATAATTATCCCCATTTTATAATTTCTACCAAAACATATATGTATAAAAACATAGAAAAATGCTCAGGAAGGATAAATACTAAACAAGGAGGGATACGGGTACAAGGATAGTGGTCAAAGGCCTTACTTGTAATGTTTAAACCTATTATAAGGAAAATATATATTGAGGCTTTATTTCTGCAATTAAAATAAAAGACATGACACAAAGATATACCTAGGGAGAATGCCTGTCAGGGCACTGTGTATAATGGCAAAAACACTGGAGGAAACTACAATGTCTATCAATAGGGATTTGATGAAATGATATTACAGCAACACAAGGAAAACACCATGAAGATAGTGAAGGATCTCTATTTACTGAGTGGTAAGTCATTACATGAACGTTTTTACAACAAGAAAATCTAAATTTTGTAAAGAGCAAAAGGAATAAGCTATCTTCAAAAATAAAGAGGTCACTGCTCTTGGGTATTAAAGCTATCTTAAAAATAAAGATATTTTATAAACCATGATATACACAGATGGACTTTACAGTTATATACATTTAAATGGATTAAAAGATTAAGAATATTACAACTATAGACAAATTGGGGGGAAAATAAAATGAAAATCACAGGATTACACTTCAGCATGTATTCTCTGATGTTTAAGATAAGGTTAGAAAGGTGCCAGAAGTGCTGATGTCATTTTGAGTATTTACTAGACTGAATTACCTGATGGCAAGGGAAATAGGGGCTTTTATTAAATGGCTTCCAAAACGTATTCTACTCATAGGGTGTTTCTCCTACATGATTTTTCTTGGGCTGAACAAGCTGTAGTCAGCAAATAAGATGTTTCTACCTTATTCTATTTAGAGGGATTAATATAGAGATAAATTTTCTTTTGTTAAATAGTTGATGTTAATAGTTTTGAGCTGTAAATAAAAGCATTTGCACACATTTCATATATTCTATGTTTTATCACCAGTACAAATTTTGATGTTGAATCAGCTGTGAGTCATAATTAAAGGTCTTCCCACATTCCCTATATTCATAGGGTTTCTCACTAGTATGAATTCTATGATGACTAATAAGTTGTGAACTCTGAGAATAGGCTTTCCCACATATCTTACATTCATAGGGCTTCTCACCAGTATGAATTCTCTGATGTCGAGTAAGGTCTGAACCAGAACGAAAAGCCTTTTCACATTCCTTACATTCATAGGGTTTCTCACCTGTGTGGATTCTCTGATGTTTAATAAGTTGTGAGCTCTGACTAAAGGCATTGCCACATTCCTTACATTCATAGGGTTTCTCCCCTGTATGAATTCTCTGATGTTGAGTAAAGTTTGAGCCACTACTAAAGGCCTTCCCACATTCTTTACATTCATAGGGCTTTTCACCAGTGTGAATTCTCTGATGCCGAGTGAAGTTGGAGCCACTACTAAAGGCCTTTCCACATTCCTTACATTCATAGGGTTTCTCACCAGTGTGAATTCGGTGATGTCGAGTAAGGTCTGAGCCACAAATAAAGGTTTTTCCACATTCCTTACATTCAAAGGGTTTCTTGCCAGTATGAATTTTCTGATGATGACTGAGTCTTGAGGGATGTCTAAAGGCCTTTCCACATTCCTTACATTCATAGGGTTTCTCAACAGTATGAATTATCTGATGGGTGGTAAGCTGTGAGTCATGTCTAAAGGTTTTCCTATATTCCTTAGTTGCACAGTATTTCTCTTTATTACTAATGATTTGCTGTAATGTAAAGGATGGATGTTGACTAAAAGTGGGCATGCCTTCATGGGTGAATATCAGTTGACTGAAATGTCCCTCCTGAGAGCCATGTTGTTTCTCAAACTGGCCATTACATTCCCAATCATCTCTGAAACTAGAGCACTGAAGGTCATGTCTTGTAAGTCTTTCCATTATTTCCCACTGGGCTGACTCTATTTCATAAATTTCCTTCTTCAGAAATAATTTCTTGGTCTCACATCTTGACTCCAGGACTGAAAGAAAATATGAAAGCAATCACTCACATTTTTCTTGTTTGGGAGAAATAAAACTTCAATTAAAATGGGAGAATTAAACTGAAATTTTAAAAAATGGACAAGAAAAGAAGAGTGAAGAGAGATGACATAGTAAGGTGAGGACAGTAAGTAAGCAACTGGTTTCTAAACGTTGCTATATCAGAATTACTTATGGGAGCTTGCTAAATATACAGATGCCTTAGACTCCCTTGTTATAGGATGGCTCTAATCATACATACACACACACAAAATCTCACATCATATGCAAACACACATATAAAAGCGGCACACAGCATGAACTGTAAAATAAGGGGAATGATCATACCACTTAATAGGGTGGTTGTCAGGATTAAATGAATATGTCTAAGGAAGAATGTTCAGGGGTTGGCAAACTATGTACTGCAGCCCTGCAGTAATTTTTATAAGTAAAGTTTTATTGGAACACAGCCACATTTATTCCCTTATGTATTGTCTACGGCTGTTTTTGAGCTACAGTTGCAACAGAGACCACATTGACTGCAAGCCTAAAATACCTACTATCTGGCCTGTTGAAAAGTTTGCCAGGCCCTGGTTAGATCTGTATTGTCCATTACAGTAGCTACTAGCATATATGTCTATTTGAATTTAACATAATTAAGATGAAATAAAAATTCAAATTCAGTTCCTCAGTGACAATATCCACATTTCTAGTGTTAGAAATAGCCATATATGGCTAGTGTCTACCATACTGGAAATCACAAATATCAGACATTTCCATCATTGCTGAAAATTCTAGATTAAGTAACTAGAGGCTTAGGTTCTCTTCAACCAATGACAGGGAAATAGAAGGTGGCAATCCAGATGGGAGAGTACCTTAAGAAAAGTCAGGTGCTGAATGAACCTAGCATGAGTATTATATAGGGAGGATTTTCTGTGGCTCGATGTGGTATATGCTTGGGGTTTGATGAAAATACTATGCCTTGGAATTCTGTAATTCTGAACTTAGGAAAAAAGAGGAGAGGACTTAACAAGTGCACAAGCACTGTAGTAGTGATGACCAACTGACAAGAAGGGCATTTGTAGGTTCAAAGAGAAGTGAAAAGAATATAATGGGAGGCAGTGTATTGCTATTGAAAGATCAGAGGTACAAGATTCAGTTGTATGAGTTTTGAACTCAAACTCAGTTAATTACAAGCTTTGTTTCCTTGGGCAAATTAGTTCATCTTTCTGAGCCCCCAACTGTCTGTCTATATGACAGGAATGATAACTAACTCTTATAATCATTGTGAGGACTGGGAATACTACATGAAAAAATACTTGGTATTAAATAATTATTTAGTATTTGGGAGATAATATTATGGAAGAATTTCCATATAAAAATACGGATGTTAGGCAAGTGAAGTGTTTTGAAGACCACACTATGGACCCAGAGGAAAAACCTCAAGCCAAAAAAGTGAAGATCATTCTAGTACCATCTTATTCATCTTACTCTCATATAATTATTTAGCAAATACTGTTTAATATTGTTCCTAAATATATCCTGACACTCTTCCCTTTATATTCAATATAATACCTAATATGAAATATCTCTCCCTTGGAATACTGGAATAGCCTCCAACCTAGTTTCTCCACTTGAGGTTTGTAGTCTTGAATCCATGTCACTAGAATGGCATTAGCCTGCCAATGCTGTGCTTAAAATCCGTTGGTGGTTTCCTTTTATTGCTCTTACAATAAAAGCCGAACTCCTGAATGTGGTCTACAAAACTCTGAATGATCTGGTTCCTGCCTGCCTTTCAACCAAATCTCACACTATGCTCCATTTTGGTTTCTAAGCTCCATCCACGTTGGTCCTATTTTATAGTTCTTCAAATGCTCCTAATTATTAGTTCCTGTTTAGACCTTCCTAGGCACTTTTCCTTATGTATAGAAGGTATTTTCTTTTACTCTTGGCCTTGGTAACTATTACTCATTTTCCAAATCTCTACATAAAGATCATACTTTTTGAGGTCTTCTCTGATCCTATGACCAAATTACACTCTCCTTGTAATTGTATTTTTAGCACTCTGTTCTCTTCCTTAACACGATTTTCATAATTTGTAATTACATACTTATTTAGGTTCATTTACTATCTTTTCCTTCAATAGGTCTTAAGTTCTGTGAAGTCAAGGAAAATGTCTATTGTCTTCATCAATGTGTATCCAACTCTGAGCATGGTACATGGTACATATTGGAAGATCAAGTATTTACTGACTGACTCAATAAGAAAGTATTTAAATATATACTCCTTAATGAAAAATGTCTAAAAATTTCCTCTAGGGAAAAAGGACAGGGACTTCCCTGGTGGCGCAATGGTTAAGAATCCACCTGCCAATGCAGGGGACACAGGTTCAATCCCTGGTCCGGGAAGATCCCACATGCCACAGGGCAACTAAGCCCATGTGCCACAACTACTGAGCCTGTGCTCTAGAGCCCGTTGAGCCACAACTACTGAGCTCAGGTGCCACAACTACTGAAGCCCACACATCTAGACCCTGTGCTCTGCAACAACAGAAGCCACTGCAATGAGAAGCCCACACACCACAACGAAGAGCAGCCCCCGCTCGCTGCAACTAGAGAAAGATTGCGCACACCAACAAAGACCCAACGTGGCCCAAAACTTAACTGATTAAAAATAAAAAGGACACACTTTTTGCAAATATGGCACATTGAATATATGCATTTATTACTGCTCTTTCATGAAGTGCCACTAAAGATAGTAATGAGATTCAACAAAAGAAGAAACTCCATAAGGACAATGAGAGTGGGGAAAAAAGCATCAACAAAAATTTGGAAACTAGAGAATAGATGGAATAGTAATAAATGATGTATTAACCTTGAGCCTTGAAACCTAAGTCACAGATTAGTCTTACTGTAGAATACCAGATATTTTCAAGAATGCAAACACCAGGTACCCTTGAAACTAGGGTGCATAAGGGTTGCAAAAAGGATAAATACTTGAAAGTCTGTAAGAAATAGACAGACTTCACATTCTCAAACCTACTCCATATAGCAGGCTGATTCCACAGTCCACTATACCCAGTAAATTCTCAAGAATCGGGCAGCCACGCTTATTTTATTAATTCCAGAAAGAAAGTAGAGGATCCCATTCTGGAGAAAATCAGTCCAAGAGAAAAGACCTGATAGGTGGTGTCAGCCAATGAACTGTTCTAGGCAGATCACTCTACAGTAACTACCACCAATAAATCTACAAATCCTGTCACAAACAAGCTCAAATCAGCTTTTTAATGCCACAGTTTTATATGAGCAAATAGCTTTGAGTCACTAGCTATTTCAGGAAAACATTAAATATAAGAGCTTAAGGAACTTCCCTGGTGGTGCAGTGGTTAAGAATCTGCCTGCCAATGCAGGGGACACAGGTTCGTGCCCTGGTCCGGAAAGATCCCACATGCCACAGAGCAACTAAGCCCATGTGCCACAACTACTGAGCCTGCGCTCTAGAGCCCGTGAGCCACACTACTGAGCCTGCATGCCACAACTACTGGAGCCCGTGTGCCTAGAGCCCGTGCTCAGCAACAAGAGAAGGCACCGCAATGAGAAGCCTGTGCACCACAACGAAGAGTAGCCCCCACTCGCCGCAACTAGAAGAAGTCAGTGTGCAGCAACGAAGACCCAACACAGCCAAAAATAAATAAATTAATTAAAAACAAAAACAAAAAATAAGAGCTTAAAATACACAAACAGAAACAGGAGAGACAATGGAGGGAAAAAAGCCAAAATTCAAAAGAAGAATGTTTCTAAAAAAAAAAGGAAAGAAAATGCTTCTAAAAACAATGTTATATAGCAATTCCATAGAGAATGATGTCAGAAAAAGAAATACTGAAAATGTTTTTTTAAATAAAAATACAAAGATGAGAACTTAATAAAACCTCACAGAAAGTACAACATAAAAAGAGAGATGGAGGGCTTCCCTGATGGCGCAGTGGTTGAGAGTCCACCTGCCGATGCAGGGGACACAGGTTTGGGCCCCGGTCCGGCAAGATCCCACATGCCGCGGAGCGGCTGGACCCGTGAGCCATGGCCGCTGAGCCTGCGCGTCCGGAGCCTGTGCTCCGCAACGGGAGAGGCCACAACAGTGAGAGGCCGGCAGACCGCAAAAAAAAAAAAAAAGAGAGAGAGAGAGAGAGAGAGATGGAAACTAGAAAAAAGAAAAAAGAGCAGATACAAACTACTATATATAAAATAGATAAACAACAATAGATAAACAAGGTCCTACTGTATAACACAGAGAACTATATGAAAAAATAATATGTATATATACATGTATAACTGAATCACTTCACTATACACCAGAAACTAACACAACATTGTAAATCAACTATACTTCAATTTAAAAAAAAGAAAAAGAAATTCTAGAGGTAGCACAAAAAATTTAAGATCTGAATTACGAGTGTTCAATCATTCAAAAAATTTAATGAGCTCTTACTATGTGTCAGACATGGTACCAAGCACTGGACATAAAAAATGATCAATAAACATTGAAACATAGAGAACAGAGAAGAAGAGAAAACAATATGGAACAAATGATCAACAAAATTACAGAAGAAAATTTCAGAGATTTTTAGTTTCTGGAATAAGTGAGTGCCCTGGTACATGAAAGAATAAAATCAACATCATGATACCTCAACATGAAATATTAGAACATCATAAATAAATAACAAATGCTAAAAGCTTCCAAAGAGATTAAACAGGTCACTTAAAAGAATTAAGAACCTGAATGGGTTTTAGACTTCTCTACAACACTAGATAACAGAAGATTTTAGAAATCCTCGGAGCAATGCCTTTAAAAAGTTGAAGTAAGTTTTTCCACCTAAAATGACATCTCCAGTCAAATTATCAATCAAATTAGGAGAGTGAAATGAAAACATTTTTATTCATGAAAGGATTCACAAAATATACTTTCTATTTACTTCTTTTGCATCCTTCCCTTGGTTGCTTTTGAAAGATGTGCTTCAGAATAATAAGGAAACAAATCAAGAAAGAGGAAGGCAAGAGATCCAACAGTCTAGGTATACAAAAGTATCCAAGGCATGCAAATACAGAAGAGAATCAAAACAAATTCAAAGGGGAGGAGTTAAGGGAATCAAAGGGATGATCCTAAGGGAATCCACTGGATGATAATAAAGGAAAATTCTAAAATAAAGCTATGTTACAATCACACCTGGGGAGGAAGAACAGAGGGTTAGAGGAGGGATATCTCAGTTAAAAAACAAACCACAGAACAGGAGAAAATATTTGCAAATGAAGCAACTGACAAGGGATTAATCTCCAAAATATACAAACAGCTCATACAGCTCAATATCAAAAAAACAAACAACCCAATCAAAAACTGGGTACAAGATCTAAATAGACATTTCTCCAAAGAAGACATACAGATGGGCAAAAAACAAATGAAAAGACACTCAATATCACTAATTACTAGAGAAATGCAAATCAAAACTATAATGAGGTATCACCTCACACTGGTCACAATGGCCATCATCAAAAAATCTACAAATGGTAAATGCTGGAGAGGGTGTGGAGAAAAAGGAACACCCCTACACTGTTGGTGGGGATGTAAATTGGTACAGCCACTATGGAGAACAGTATGGAGGTCCCTTAAAAAACTAAAAATAGAGCTGCCATATGACCCAGCAATCCCACTCCTGGGCATATATCTGGAGAAAACCATAATTCAAAAGGATGCATGCACCCAGTGTTCATTGCAGCACTATGTACAATAGCCAGGACATGGTAGCAACCTAAATATCCATCGACAGGAATGGATAAAGGAGATGTGGTACATATATACAATGGAATATTACTCAGCCATAAAAAGAAACAAAGTAATGCCATTTGCATTGACCTGGATGGACCTAGAGATTGTCATATAAAGTAAGTCAGAAAGAGAAAGACAAATATCATATAATATCACTTATATGTGGAATCTAGAAAAATGGTACAGATGGACTTATTTGCAAAGCACAGTTATTTCTTGGCTCTCTTTTGTTCCATTGATCTATGTGTTTGTTTTTATGCCAATACCATACTATTTTTACTACAGCTTTGTAATCTAGTTTGAAATCAAGAGGCATGATGCCTCCAGCTTTATTCTTCTTTCTCAAGATTACTTTGACAATTTAGGGTCTTTTGTAGGTTTCATACAAATTTTAGAATTGTTTGTTCTATTTCTCTGAAAGATGCCTTGGAATTTTGATAGGGAGTGCACTGAATCTGTAGACTACTTTGGGTTGTATGAACATTTTAACAATATTAATTCTTCCAATCCATGAAAATGGAGTAGCCTTCCATTTATTTGTGAATTCTTCAATTTCTTTCATCAGTGTCTTATAGTTTTCAATGTACAGGTCTTTTCACCTCCTTAGTTAAATTTATTTCTAGGTATTTTATTCTTTTTATTTTTTGATACACTTGTAAATGAGATTTTTTTCTTAATTTCTCTGAGTGTTCATTACTAGTGTATAGACATGCAACTGATTTTTGTATGTGGATTTTGTATCCTGCAACTTTACTGAATTCATTTATTAATTCTAACAGTTTTTCTAAAAACAGAATTACCATATGATCCAGCAATCCCACTCCTGGGCATTTGGATTAGACAAAACTCTAATCCAAAATGATACATGCACCCCTATGTTCACAGCAGCACTATTCACAACAGCCAAGACATGGAAACAATCTAAGTTTCCATTGACAGAGGAATGGATAAAGAAGATGTGGTAACTATATACAATGGGATACTACTCAGCCATAAAAAAGAATGAAATAATGCCATTTGCAGCAACATAGGTGAAACTATAGAGATTATCATACTACGTGAAATCAGAAAAGGAAAGACAAATACCACATGATATCACTTATATGTGGAATCTAAAATATGACACAAATAAACCTATCTATGAAACAGAAACACACTCACGGACATAGAGAACAGACTTGTGGTTGCCAAGGAGGAGGGGATTTGGGAAGGGATGGAGTGGGAGGTTGGGGTTAGCAGATGTAAGCTATTATATATGGAATGGATAAACAACAAGGTCCTGCTGTATAGCACAGAGAACTATATTCAGTATCCTATGATAAACCATAATGGAAAAGAATAGTAAAATAATGGACCTCCCTGGTTGCGCAGTGGTTAAGAATCTACCTGTCAATGCAGGGGACACAGGTTCAAGCCCTCGTCCAGGAAGATCCCATGTGCCACGGAGCAACTAAGCCCATGTACCACAACTACTGAGCCTGTGCTCTAGAGCCCGTGAGCCACAACTGCTGAGCCCGCGTGCCACAACTACTGAAGCCCACGTGCCTAGAGCCTGTGCTCCACAACAAGAAGCCACTGCAATGAGAAGCTTGCACACCACAACGAAGAGTAACCCCCACTTGGCACAACTATAGAAAGCCCGCGCACAGCAATGAAGACCCAATGCAGCCAAACAAAATAAATAAATAACATATTTTAAAAAAGAAAACATTAAGAAGAAATAATGCTTTTAAAAATGTATATATGTATAACTGAACCACTTTGCTGTACAGCAGAAATTAACACCACATTGTAAATCAACTATACTTCAATAAAATTAAATAAATAATTCTAACTTTTTTTAGTGGAGGCTTTGGGATTTTCTATATATAATATCATGTTATCTGCAAATAGTGACAGTTTTACTTCTTCCTTTCTGATTTGGATGACTTATATTTCTTTTTCTTCCGTAGTTGCTCTGGCTTAGACTTCTGGTACTATGTTGAATAAAAGTGGTGAGAGTGGGGATCCGTGTCTCATTCCTGATCTTAAAGGAAAAACTTTCAATTTTTTACCACTGAGTATGATGCTAGCTGTGGGCTTGTCACAAATGGACTTTAGTATGTTGAGATATGTTCCCCCTTTGTTCGGAGTTTTTATCATGAATGCATGTTGACAAAAAAACAACATAAATGAAATTTTACTTAATGTAATTTTAAAATTTATATGGAAGACCAAAAAGACAAGTATAACCAAATACTTCTGAAGAAAAAGGTGGAGGGACCTGTCCCATCAGAGATCAGGACTTTTGATAAAAGCAAGAGTAATTAGGACAGGTACAGATAAAAAGGCCAATAGAATAAGAGTGACCTATGTATACATGGAATTTTAATATGTGACTGTGGATCAGTGGAAAACAAATGGACTCTTCATTCAGTGGGGCAAAAATAATTTGTTTTCTCTACGGGGAAAAAATTATAACTGATCTCATACCATTTGTGAAAATCAATTCCAGGTACCTTAACAGGGCTTTAATAAGAAAGTAAAAACATAAACATTCTTGGAAGAAAAAATAGGAGAAAATGGGGCTAGGAAAAGGTTTCTTATGACCCCAAAAGTGTGAAGCCTGTGAAGGAAAAAAAGCAGAATTTTTTAATAAACTTATATAATTATAATTATGTATAATTATATAAAATTATATAATTATATATAATTTAACTATTAAATATATAATGTAACCATAATAACACAAAGGATTACTGTTCATCAAAAGATGTCATAAAGAAAATGAATAAATAAGCTACAATAGGAAAAGATGTCTATAAAACATGCTACTGATGAAAAATTAGTACCTAGAAAATATATAAGGAATTCCTATAAATTTTAGGAAAAAGACAAATAGTCTAATAAAAAAATGATCAAAATGGCATTATAGGGACTTCTGTAGTGGTCCAGTCGTAGAGAATCCATCTTACAGTGCAGGGGACGTGGGTTCGACCCCTGGTTGGGGAACTGGGACCCCACATGCCACGGGGCAGCTGGGCCCGCACGCCACAACTGCTGAGCTCACGCACCACAACTGATGAGCTCGCGTGCCACAACTGCAGAGCTCATGTGCTCTGGAGCCTGCATGCCACAACTAGAGAGGAGAAGGCCTGCACACCACAACTGGAGAAAGGCATGCGTGCCACAGTGAGGAGGCTGTGCACCACAGTGAAGGATGCTGCATGCCTCAACGAGGATCCGGTGTGCTGCACCTAAGACCCGACACAGCCAAAAATAAATAAAATAAATAATAAGTAAATCTTAAAAAAAAAAGTGCAGATTATCAAATCAGATGAAGTGGAGCATAGGGTCAGCTACTGCAATTAAGAGAAGGGAGAGATAGCAGTTTAAAAAAAAACGGCATTACACAGAAGAGACACTATTGGCCAAACATGTGGAAAAATAATCATCTTCAACAGTAACCAGGAATTCAATTTAAAACAATGAAATAAGATTTTTTTTTTGGCTGCGTTGGGTCTTCATTGCTGCACACGGCAAGCAGAGGCTACTCTTCGTTGCAGTGCACGGTCTTCTCACTGCGGTGGCTTTTCTTGCTGCGGAGCATGCGCTCTAGGCGCGTGGGCCTTAGTAGTTGTGGCACATGGCCTTAGTTGCTCCGTGGCACGTGGGATGTTCCCGGACCAGGGCTCGAACCCATGTCCCCTGCATTGGCAGGCAGATTCTATTCTATTTATTTATTTATGGCTGCATTGTGTCTTTGTTGCTGTGCACGGACTTCTCATTGCAGTGCCTTCTCTTGTTGTGGAGCATGGACTCTAGGCATGCAGGCTTCAGCAGTTGTGGCACACAGGCTTAGTAGTTGTGGCACATGGGCTTAGTTGCTCCGCGGCGTGTGGGATCTTCCCGGACCAGGGATCGAACCCGTGTCCCCTGCATTGGCAGGCGGATTCTTTACCGCTGTGTTACCAGGGAAGTCCCAGCAGGCGGATACTTTTTGTTTTACATCTTTATTGGAGTATAATTGCTTTACAATGGTGTGTTAGTTTCTGCTGTATAACAAAACGAATCAGCTCTACATATACACATATCCCCATATCCCCTCCCTCTTGCGTCTCCCTTCCACCCTCCCTATCCCACCCCTCTAGGTGGTCACAGAGCACCGAGCTGAACTCCCTGTGCTATGCGGCTGCGGCAGGCAGATTCTTAACCACCGTGCCACCAGGGAAGCCCCAAAATGAGATTTTATACTCACCAATCAAATTGTTAAAAAATGAAAAAAATCTTACAATATCAGTTACAGGGAAAGATGGTGATACAGACACTTGGAAAACAGTTTGGTATTAAGTGGTAAAGCTGAATAAGAAAGTATGCCTATTTAAAGTCAACTGGGCCACACAGCCTGTCTGGTGTGTTTTAATGTCCACTAAATTCTCCGACAAAGCCCCAGAAGACTTTACCCTCTTTTTTGGCTATATGTCTATACAAGCTAAGTGGAATAGAGACTTGAAGTGACTATCTAGAGATATCAGGATCCAACAGGTTAACTGATTTTTTTAAAGCAAACTTTAAAAAGTTTAATAAAAATCACTCTTTAAAGGTGGGGGAAAAAAAAAAAGAATGTATGCCAAGACCCAGCAATTATATTCCTAGGTGTATTTCCTAGCAAATCTCTTGTATATGCAAATCTAGAGATTTACATGTTATTATCTTATAATTTTATGTTAGTTAAATGTTATATATATCCTATTGTGCATGTACTATATTTTATAAATAACTATACTAATAAAAAAAAAGTGGATAAGCTGAAGAGCCAAAAGGTCACACATAACTGAATATATTAGTGAATCAATACAAATCGAGGCAAGGAATTCTATGTAAAGGCAGTATAAATGGAAAAAGAGATGAAGAGTTTAAGCCATTGGAGGTGATCCAGATGTTCTAATGTCTGTTTAATAGGAGCTTAAGAAAGAAGAGGAAATGGTAGCAAGGTAATGTTTGAAGAGATGACTGCCAAGGATTTCCTATCACAAGAAACAGATATAACTCCTCAGATTTAAAAATACAACCAGAAGCAAAATATGGCAGAATAAAGGTAACCACACCTGAATATTACAGTAAAAATTTAGCCCCTTAGAAGAAAAGTTTATAAAGGAACAACAATCATACATCGAGAAGAAAACATTGGAGAATATCTTTATGGTCTTATGGTAAGCAAAGGTTTCTTAAACAGGACTAAAAGTACAGATAGCATGATCTGTTTATATAAGATTCAAATATAGGCCAAGGAAGAATTTCTTACATAAGTCCTAATTAGTGTGAAGCACAAAAGAAAGATTGATAAATTTGACCAAAATTAAGAACTTCTGTTCACAAAAAGAAACCATAAAGAGAGCTAAAAAACAATTCAGAGTAGAAGATATTAGCAATTTTTAGAACATGGAATATACTCATAAGCAAAATATA
The DNA here is from genome assembly GCF_059928025.1 of Delphinapterus leucas. Classification (NCBI taxonomy): domain Eukaryota; kingdom Metazoa; phylum Chordata; class Mammalia; order Artiodactyla; family Monodontidae; genus Delphinapterus; species Delphinapterus leucas. The sequence continues at coordinate 15,412,533 of NC_143148.1, forward strand.
TAAAGAACTCTTACACATCACTAAGAAAAATACAGGCAATCTAACAGAAAAACAGGTAAAAAAGACAAACAGGCAATTGACTAAAGAAGAATTTCAAAAGACGAATAATGATATGAAAACGTGTTCAAACTCATCAGTAAAAAGGGAAATGCAAATTAAACCACACTAAAGTATCACTATATGCTCAGCAATTGGTAAAAATCTAAGTTTGACAATACCATACATTAGGAAGCATGTGCAACAATGGGAGCGCCTATATACTGCTGATGGGATTGTAAACTAGTATACGCATTAAAGAAAAGTTGAAAAATGGACAGCTAAAGATATGATGTCTTATGATCCATTCATTTCTATCCTTTTCAAATAACATAGAAAATGTTCATAGTAGTGATTTATAACTGTCAAAAACTGGAAACAACCTAACTGCCTATGAAAAGTAGAACTGAAAAATAAACTGTGGTATATTCATATAATCAAATGAATCAACTCTGACTATAAAAAATTGTGTGGCTCTCTTAGGTGGTAAAAGTATAAAGGGACACAAAGATACTATGGACAAAGAGAGATCTGTGCTGATAGTGTTGTAGTTCTTGACCTGGGTGATGGTTCCATGAGAATTCATTCTATAACTGTTTGAATATCTGTCTATAGTTTGTTAGTTTTCTGTACTTGAGATAATTTCCAATAAAAAGAATTAAAATATATTAAACTGTCTCCTGGGCCTGTCTATCTCTGCAGGTACAAGTGGATAGATGGATAAAAGAAATAGAAAAAGAGGCCCTGAAATACAAACTAACATAAATCAGAACTTATAACTGAACAGGCAGATAAAACAATGATGATATAAGCAGCTGTTCAGTAAATGGTGCTAAAATAAGGTATGGGGGCATGGGTGGGGGGACTGATTTGGACTCTCAATTTACAGCTTATTGTAAAAGAACTTTAAAATGGATTTAAATGCTATTGAAAATAGCAGAAAAATGTTTTAAAAAGAACAAAATATCTATGAAGTTTGTAGAAGTCAGTTAATTTTCTAAAATTAGAAACTGTAATAACCACAGAAGAGCTGACTACAGACACATTAAAGCATACACTTAAAGATGCCAATCCAAATTAAAATTTAAAAAGTAAAAAGCACCCTGTGGAAATGGGTATATAATGTTTTTATTTCATAAAGTCCATAAAAATTGACTGAAAAAATTAGGACAGTAATAGATAAAAAGTGTAAAATATAGCGCAAACAAGTTAAAAACAGTAGCACCATTAAGGTGAAAATGTTCACTCTCACTAGTACTCAGTAGAATGACACTAAAACAATCCAGTGTACCAAGAAATCAGTGTAAAAGTTATTAGGGATGATAAAGCATTAAAGTTATATAAGGGAGAAAATTTCCATATTTTTTAGAATTACATATTGAGGTTATACAAGGGTGAAATGACATGAAGTCTTGGATTTGAAAATACTTTAATAATAACAACTGGGATAGATGAAGCACTGGCCTCCTGGCTGCTCCTCACACACAGCCAATGCATACCTGCCTCAGGCCCTTGAATGTTTGGCTTCCTCTCTCTGGAATGTTCTTCCTCCCAGTAATCACATACAATGATTTACAGCTATACTTCTTCAGGTCTCTGTCCCAATGTCATCTTACTGGAAAAAGTTTCTTGTACCATGTCACATAAAATAGCACCCACCTCATCCCCTTTCTCCACCTTGTTTGTCTTTTCAGCACTCATGATTATATATTATATATTCATTTATTTGTGTATCTCTCCCTGCACCAGAGGGTAAACTCTGGAAATAGAGAGTCTGCACATTCTATTCACTGCTGTAACCTCAGGTTGACAGTAGTGCTGGGCATGCAACAGGTATTCAATAAACATACACTGATCTATTGACAGATGAATGGATAAAGAAGATGTGGTACATATATACAATGGAATATTACTCAGCCGTTAAAAAGAATGAAATAATGCCATTTGCAGCAACATGGATGGACCTGAAGATTATCATACTAAATGAAGTCAGACAGAGAAAGACAAATAACGTATGCTATCGCTTATATGTGGAATTTTAAAAAATAATAATACAAATGAACTTATTTACAAAACAGAAATAGACTCACAGACTTAAAGAATGAACTTATGGTTACCAGGGGGAAGGGGGGGAAGGGATAAATTGGGAGTTTGGGAATGACATGTACACACTGCTATATTTAAAACAGGTAACCAACAAGGACCTACTGTATAGCACAGGGAACTCTGCTCAATATTCTGTAATAACCTAAATGGGAAAAGAATTTGAAAAAGAATAGACACATGTATATGTACAAATGAATCACTTTGTTGTACACCTGAAACTAACACAACATTGTTAATCAACTGTTTTTCAATATAAAATAAAAAATTTTTAAAAAAAACATATACTGAATTAAGGAATGTGCTGTCTTGGTTTTTCCTTTTTTTTTAAATTTATCTTTGCTAGCACTAAGCTCTCAATGGAGGCACAGAGCCTTTTTTCCTTTTTTCCATTGAAGTCAATGACATGCATGCTTAAATCTCCCTCTATGACATCTATGTGATCAACTCCTCTTCTACCTCTTTAGCCCTCACTTTCTGCTGGGCTCCCTATTTTAACCTCACTTATGGTGCTTCTACATTTTAGGAGTTATATATAATATCCCTATTAAGCTATAAATTCTGAAATTGCTTATTCATTTTTTGTTTTTCAGTTTTGGCTGCACCATGTGGCTTAAGGGATCTTAGTTCCCCGACCAGGGATCGAACCCGTGCCCCCTTCAGTGGAAGCGTGGAGTCCTAACCACTGGACCACCAGGGAATTCCTGCTTATTTGTTTTTTAATCTCTTCCGTACCTAGTACAGTACCTCACACACATTAGAAAATCAGTAAATGAATGAATCAATGAGTGTATGAGCTACTGTATCTTAAAAATCCTAAAGGAAATAAGTCTTTGGTAATGTAGAAAAAAAAATATTTCAGGAGACAGTGATGTTTTTTAAAGACTAAATACAAAAGAGGATGAGAAGCTGATAAGGAAGTAGATCCAAATTTGGAAAGAAAGGAATATTATTAGAGAATGTGGAGGAGGGCACCAGCTGTTTAGAATTGGGACAGACGTACACGAGGACAAGAGCAGGTGGAGTGTGTTAAGGGGAAAAGGTAAGATCATTTGAAAGGTCATGCTGAAAAGGCTTACTTTTGCACAACAGGCCTAAAGTTTTTAAGGGGAGCTTCCCAGATTTCATCTCAAAGGTGCAGTCTCTCCACTGACCAATTGGGTCATTACCTGCCATGCCTCACTTACCTGGCCACTGGTCTCTTGTTAGTTCTCTGTCAACCAACCAGGGTTCCTTCCCTTGCTCCAAGAAGGAGATCACATCTGGTTTAGAAATAGAATGTCCTGCTTACAAAAGAAGTAATGAGATAAGTTTATGATGAGAATGTCCCAGAATACAAATCCAGTCCCTTCATTATTAAGAAAGAGTCAAAGAAAGATACATCAGATTTATGAAACATAACAGAGGACTTGAAACTTCCCTCATAACTCAATGCAGCTTCCTCTTTCTAACTCTACAGTATTAAAATTATTCCTCTGGAAACAAGCTGTAGAAATCCAAATGGTTACTTGAAAAGTAGGTGAGTATAACACCAGAAGAAGTAGACCTTCTCAAGGCAGAATCTGAATTATTATGGACATCCTTACCCATTGAAACCAGGTTGCTGTAATTCTCCAACATCACCTCTCTGTATAAATCTCTCTGATCATCATTCAGGTACTCCCACTCCTCCTGAGAGAAGTCTATGGACACATCACTGAACATCACTGACTCCTGGAACAACAACCATGTTAAATTGTTAAAAATTAGATTGGATTAATAAACATAAGTGTTGTTGTGACGGAAAGAGAGAAGAAAAAAATAAAGCTAGAAGAGGGAATTCCCTGGTGGCACAGTGGTTAAGAATCTGCCTGCCAATGCAGAGGACACAGGTTCGAGCCCTGGTCCGGGAAGATCCCACATGCTGTGGAGCAACAAAGCCAGTGCACCACAACTACTGAGCCTGCGCCCTAGAGCCTGCGAGCCACAACTACTGAAGCCCACGTGCCTAGATCCTGTGCTCTGCAACAAGAGAAACCACCGCAGTGAGAAGCCCGGGCACTGCAAGGAGGAGTAGCCCCCGCTCACTGCAACTAAAGAAAGCCCGCGCGCAGCAACGAAGACCCAACACAGCCAAAAATAAATAAATTTATTTATTAAAATAAATAAATTAATTAAAATAAAGCTAGAAGAAGTGAAAACCAGCAAGCATACAGAGTGGGGCTGAATGTCTGGGATGCATCTGGAGGACTGTAAACAAATAAGCAGGACTGAATCACTGAGCTTCCACGTCATCTGTTTCCTCCAAGGAAATTGCCTGTGTATAATGGGACACTTCCATTATCCAAGTAAGTCTGGGAAGGTACAAAATCCAGCCAAGATGAGTTTCCTAATTAAATGAAATAGTATACACAAACAACTAGCAAATGCTTGTCATGTAATATGTTATGAATATATGTGACTATCTTTTGCAAAATAGCTATAAGTAAAATTTCAGAATAAGGGATAAAAAGAAGACATTAAAAGCAGGTTGGACAAAAGCCATCAAGAATCAGAGAGGCGGGGCTTCCCTGGTGGCGCAGTGGTTAAGAATCCTCCTGCCAAGGCAGGGGACACGGGTTTGAGCCCTGGGCCAGGAAGATCCCACATGCCGCAGAGCAACTAAGCTTGTGAGCCACAACTACTGAGCCCATGTGCCACAACTACTGATGCCTGCACGCCTAGATCCTATGCTCTGCAACAGAGAAGCCACTGCAATGAGAAGCCCCCGCACTGCAATGAAGAGTAGCCCCTGCTCGCCGCAACTACAGAACGCCTGCACACAGCAACGAAGACCCAAAGCAGCCAAAAAAATAATTTAAAATAAATTAAAAAAAAAAAAAAAAAGAACCAGAGAGGCAATGGGGTTCTTAAGAAAACCTCTGAAAACAAGAACTGGTAAGAACAATTCAATATGCTGATGAAGAAAAGAAATTCTGATCTAGAAATCTCTAACCAAATTTTCATTCTGTTGTGACAATTGAAAAAAGAAATCCCTAGATATGGAACGACTCAGCACAATTTCTTAGGAAACTACCAGAGGCTGTGCTCCACCAAAATCAGAGAGTAAACTAGAAAAGAGGAAGACATGGGATTCAAGAAATAAGTGAATTAACATGGGAGAACAGTGAAGGAAAATCCGGGGTGGGGGGGAAGGGAAATCTTTGGGAAACAGACCTAGAGAGCAACTAGATGGGAGCAGGGTGAAAAAGGGAATAGGGACGCATGTTCAAAAGGAATTGATGTGTTTGACCAGATGGAAAACGTATTGATTGGCATGTGGCAGTGATTCTGGAGATTTTGGATGTAAATACATGGACAACTAAGAAAATGGGGGGAAGAAAGCAGTTAACCCCAGGAAAAATGAAAGGTTGTAACCGAAAAAAGCCATGAGCTGGCTCAGCAGTGAGTGATATTTGCAGTCCTAAGAATGTGTACACTATTGATTTAACCAAAAATTGTGATATAATAACAGAATCAGAGGAAATGAAGGGTGCAATATGTAAGTATAATGTCCTTTCCACCCTGCAGTAAGTCAGGAGATAATGAGTAAAACTGATTATCAATATTCAAGAGTTGAGGGCAGCTACCTTTTGGGAGTGGAACTGCTAGTGGAGCCAAATTGAAATAGCACTACTTTACTTCTGAACATGTATAATATGACTTTAAAAAATATTTTAAATTTGCATATAATTCAAGACTGATCCATTCTAATGTCACACTACTGTATAATAAGTTATTCCCTGTTAAATTCTTTCCATAAGCATATTTTTTTCACTGAATAATATTCTATAATATGGACATAAATGACAACTTCTCCTTTGCTTTCAGACGTTGAGGCTGAAGGTGATCTTTAATGACCTTCCCAACATTGGCCCAATCTCATCTAAAACTGCCCATTGCTCAACTGTAAATTTCCTTTGTTCCGAACTACAGGAAATTGGCAGAACGTGATCCAGTTTCACACAATGGCATTACTGATGTCTATCATGGATGATCTCGTAGGGTGTCAGAGCTTTGTACCAACCACCAGTCATACCTTCAAACCTGAGAGTCTCATACATAGGAGATCTTTCTGTGTGTTAAGAATGAAATCAAAACCATTCCACATACTTTCTTACTGGAAAACCTAGGTCTACAGAGATGATCAGGGCTTTTCCCTATGAGGTGCCCCTAATTACCCATCTCCATCCTATCAAATCACTGTCCAAAGCAAATTAGATTGACAAACGGAAAACACATTTCTGTTCTACCAAGATTTCTGACACAACTCTGATAGAAGATGCTGAAGGACTTACTAAATGGATTTGTAAACACTGTTTAAAAGAAGAAGGGGGCACTGTGGAGGGCACTGGGTTGTTTAGGAGGAAATAGGGGTCAGGTTCCTGAAGGGGGACCATGTTAACCAGTGAAAAAAACTTTCTTCCAAACCAGGTCTCAGTCAGACTGTTTTTACATTATGTAATTAACAATTTGTGGGAACAAATAAAGATACTTGATGAACTCCATAAGCAATTTTTTAATGGATTTTAATCTGATTAAGACCCCTTCAGAGGAACTTGTTAGCTACCCTTCAGCCCTCTAACAGTTATCTGTAATTTAAGAGTATAAAGATCTTTAACCAAACATTCCTTCCTTTTTTCCAACAATGATTATCTAACCACTTACTTTTTCTATAAATATTTCTACCAAGAGACAAATTTTTGAATTGGCTTATTAGAGACCTGTTCTTTAGAGCAAGAGTAAGAGAACTTTGACATTGCTTATAACTAAACTGTCTGAAAGTTGTTTTTTTAAAACACCTAAAAGCTCATGATGAGGAAAGCAAATATTTACACGTATTGGGTAAAAATGACTCTATTTGAGCAAAAAGAAACCGTATCTCACCTGAGCCATGGCTTTGATATTTGCAGTCTTCCTCTGGGTTCCTCTTCTGGAAAAAGGCAGAGCTGGAGGAAACACAAAGAAGCTATATAAGACCCCACTTGCCTCATAGCTCCCAGAATGATCATTTCCCCTCTGTTCATTCTACACAAACAGTTGAGGGGTATCAGTGAGAAGAATGGGCAAATCTCTCATTATCCCCTACTCCAGAAACCTCAAGCTTTGACTAGAGCCAGATAGATCTGGACAACTTGACATGGCTTAGAAACATAGCTTGTATATATACACATATACACACGAAGATGTACTTTTTAAAAGTACAAATTATAGCATATTATACACACTGTTACTATTTTTACTTAATATATCTTGGACCAGATCCCAACTAGTACATTCAGAGGTACATAATTCTCTTAGCTACATTGGATTATGCTAAATGAATACACATTAATTCATTCAACCAATTTGCTGCCAATGATCATTTGGGTTGTTTCCAGTCTTTCACTATAACAAACAATGCTGTGATATATATTCTTGTACATATATCATTTTACCTGTATATAAATTCTGAATGATTAATTCCTAAAAGTTGATCATATGCATTTTAATTTGGATATACATTGGTCAAACCAATTTTCAATGATCTTGGATTGTACAATCAGGTCCCAAGTCCTGACCAAGAAACATCTAGTTGATAAACCAGATCCTCTAATCTTGCCTAGTTGAGAAGACTTTTGGAGTTAATGAGACTTGATTTAAGAAAACTGAAATCCAGAAAAGCAAACAAAGTAATTTTACAGAATTTACAGTAATTTGGGGAAGATATTAAAATTAGCATAACAATATAAAGGAGTTAAAAACTACAGAAATAACATAGAAATGGACTAAACCCACATCACTGATGCTTTAGAATAGCTTTTGACTATAAGTATAGTAATAAAATTCATAATAATTGTGTATATTCTGTGTGCTTCTATACTAATAGAAGTCTAAAACTGTTTAAGGGGAGTAACTGAATTTGTCATCAAAGTTTAAATATTTAAGAAAATTTGTGGTTTTTTGTTTATTGGATATAGGAATGTAATAAACTGAGCATTATAAAAGTGTAAAGGGCAGTGAGCATCCTCTATATATACCAAGCTCCTTGATCATCAAACAATTTATCAATAATTTCATGTAAAACCACTCAGGAAGTAACACCATGGTATCATGTTATAAATTATTTAATGGCTACTTCTACCCCTAGTTACTCACTGCATTCCCCCACAGGTAAGCACATTCCAGGAAATGAAAACCGAAGTAATCCACAAATGCCTCTTCCTTAAAACCTGAAGGCATTCCTTTAAATAACTATTATTACTACTTACTAAGTTCTTAGTATTTTTAAAAACCACATAGCCTCTTACATGCCAGGTATTGTGCTAAAAGAAGAAGGGGGGACTGTGGAGGGCACTGTTGATACTAAAGAATCAACAGTAATCCAGAAAGACTTGAAAAGAGTTCCTTCTGCTATACACCTCACTTTTAAGTCCCCCTTTCTGGTCTCTCTTCCTGGTCTTTCCCTGACTTTAAAGGGACTTCCTCAAGTGCTGTACCTTCCAAGCAGAATGGGCAGGAAACATCTCACTTCAATAACTCCATACTATGTTTGTCACATTCCCAACCCTCTTCATCTTTGGTATCCTCCAGATGGTATCCTCCCAGGCTGAATTCTTGCATCTGGAGGATCTGCTCCTCCCTTTTAAAGCCAACAATCTCTGTGGCCAAGGCCATCATATATTTGCAATGTGACCACACCTGGGGCATGGAGCACTGCCAAAAGATACCACTACACAGAAGAGAGTCTTACAATCTAATAAGTGATTTAAAATTTTTGAGAATTTTGCACTCTTCTAAATAACACACCTCTTTTAATTTAAAAAAATGTAATGTATTAAATATTCCCAGTATTACCCTGAAAATTTCCTGTATGCTAGGAACTGTAGTTGTCTGTTAGTAATAGAGACCTGAAAAGCAGTTTAATTTTTCTTATATAATGAGAAGGCTAGAAGTAGGTAGTAGCTGGCTTTGGTCCCCATTGGTTGTTTTAGACACAATATCTATCATACAATTAAAGATTACTAGACATGCAAGGAGATAAAAACAGAAAACAGCAGCAGAACCAAAGACAATTTAGATACTGGAGTTGGCAAACAAATAATTTTAAATGGCTATAATTAAAATGTTAAAGGCAACCAAGGAAAAGATAGGCAAATGGATGATAAGACGAAGAAACTAAACAGAATTGAAATCCATAAAATTTCGGCAAATTAAGAAACAAAGAAGTCATTGCATGGTTTTGAGATCAGACAAGCAGAAGACAGGATCACTGAACTCAAAGACAATCCAACAAAAAATATCCACATGAAGTGCAGGAGAAAAAAAATAACAGGAGTATAAAAGACACACGAGACACAGTTAAAAGATCTACCACAAACGTTAAGTGGAGTCTCAGAAGGAGAAGAGATTGGAGAGGAATTAATATTTGAATAGATGTATACACTGATGTGTATAAAATTGATGACTAATAAGAACCTGCTGTACAAAAATATAAATAAAATTAAAATAAAAAATTAAACAACAACCAAAGAACCTATGGGGAAGACTGATCTGAAAAAAATTTTTTTAATTTAAAAAACATTTTTTAAAAATTTGAATAGATTAATTGATTAAAAGTCTCAACAAGAGTTTCAAGAAGCTCAGCAAACCTGAAGAATAATAGATAAGAAGGTAAACAAAACAAACACACAAAACAAAAGCAAAACCACAACCAAGTATATCAGAGTCAAACTGCTGAAAACCAAAGAGAAAGGAAAAATTATTGATAGTACCCAGAGGAATGAAAGATCTATTACCAACAGCACTGATAAAAAAGAAAGGGATAACATGAACAAAATCAGAAATGAAAAAGGGAACATTATTAAAGATAGCATTGACATTAAAAAGATAATAAGAGAATACTAATAACTTTATGTTCTTAAGTTTGAAAGCTTAGATGAAATGGACAAATTCCTGGAAAAAATACCAAAACTGACAAAACAAACAGAAACAACAGAATAGCTGAAAAGTTAAACTGATTCCATAATTTAAAATTTACCTATCAAGAAAATTTCAGGCCCAGATAGCTTCATCAGTGAATTCTTCCAAAGTTAAGGATTAACTGTAGTCTTACAATGTATTGAAAAGAGAACATAAGGAATTCTTCCCAACTCATATGAGGCTAATGTAAGCCTGACACCAAAACTTAATGAAGACATTAGAAGAAAAGAAAATTATAGGCCAATATTTCTCATGAACACACATGCAGAAATTCTACAAAAAGTATTAGCAAATATAACCCACTGGGGGGAAAATGTAATAAATTATGGCTAAGTAGGGTTTATTTCAGGAATAAAAGGTTGGTTCAACTTTTGAAAATCAACATAATTTACCAGATTAATAATAAACAATACCACATTTGATCCTTTCATAGACACAGAAAACGCATTTAACTAAATTCAGTCCTCATTAATGTAAAAAAGTCTTAGCAAATGAGAAAGAGAACTCCCTCAACCTGATAAATAGCATCTACAATAGGTGTTTTTGTAGATGCTAAATACAAGGACAAATACAAAAAGCAATTGTACTTTTAGCAGCAATTGGAAATTTTTCAAAATTTAAATACTGTTTACAATTTCAACAATAAATGTGCAAATACCCAGGTATAAATCTACAAAAGATGTGCACTGAAAACCATAGCTAACTGATGAGAGAAATTAAAGACCTTAACAAATGTAGATATAAGCCATATTTAATAGTTGGAAGATGCAATATTGATGTCAATTCTTCCCATATTAACAAATAGATACACAAACAAAATCCCAGCAACGATTTTTCTTTTTTGGTGAGAATTAACAAGTTGATTCTAACATCTACAGGAAATTGATTTCTTGAAAAAGAAAAGAAGTCAGAGGATTAATACTACAGATTTCAAGACAGTGGTACTGCCAAAAGACAAAAAGTAAAAAAGAATACAGTTCAGAAAGAGAGCCACATTTATAATACCACCTGATTTATGATAAAAGCTCCTTTCAATTCAGATGGGTAAGGATGATATGTTCAATAAAATAGTGGTGCAACAACTGGGTACTTGAATGGAAAAAAAAATAACCTTTATCCTTACCTCTCACCATACACAAAAATTAATTCAATATGGATCACAGTCTTAAATGTGAATGATAAATTTATAAAGCTTCTAAAAGAAAACATAGGAGTGTATCTTCAAGACCTTGGGAATAATCGAAGATTTCTTTTCAAGATATAAAAATACAACTAACCCTAAAAGACAAAGTGCTAAAAAACTGCTAGAAAAATGGGGAAAGATATAAATAGGCAATCACAAAAAAAGATTTTAAAATGTTCAAGCACATTCATAATTAAAGAAATTAGAAAACAACACCGAGATACTATGTTTCATGTATTAGATTGATAAAAGGCATGCATGAGGACACATTCTGCTCCTAGGCTGTGGGGAGAAAGAGGCACTCTTACACACTGCAAGTGGGAATGAAAACTGGTACAACAGCTCTAAAGGAGAATTTAGCAATACCTAACAAAACTGCGTACACACCTACCTTTTGACCCAGCAATCCCACTTCTAGGACTCTACTCTGAAGATACACCTCCAGCAATACAAAAATACATACATACAAAGTATTCATTGCAGCGCTATTTCTAGTAGTAAAATATTGACCTATATGCCCATAATAGGAGAGTGGTTGAATAAACTATGATTAAATCCATATACTGGAATATTATGTAGCTGTAAAAAAGAATTATTAGTATCTCTTTGAATTGCAGTAGAATAATGTCCAGGATATGTCATTAAGTGAAAGAAGCAATGTTCAAAAGAGTACCTAGAATATGTTATCTTTAATGCAAAAAAAAAAGAGGTCATTCAAAAGAGTACCTGTACCTGCTCATTTGTGCAAAGGAAATACCAGAAGGATAAAAACAGAAACTAACGAGACTGATTATGTACAAGAAGTGGGCAGGAACCATGTTAATGTTTTCATACTCAAAATATTATGACATGTTACAATCAACCAGGATGTGAAGGAACCCAAAGTGTAACACACAAAGCTAAATGTAGGAAAAATGAGTAACAAAACTATACTGAAGAGGGTAGTGAAGAAAACTAAATTGAGTAACTTTGGAAACAGTTTTGACTATATAAGTTTAAGTTAAAGAACAAAAAAGTTGCACACAAATACTTTACTGTACTTAGTACATTTATTTTTTACACAAGTATGGGTTAGCAATTCTGCAACTACTTTATATACATTCTAGGATATGTGTAAAAAAATTATTGATACTAAGAAGCAGGTTTCTCACTGTTGGAGAAAAGAGTTACAAATAAGGAAATGGCCAAACCTCAAAGAAGACAATCCTCCATGAGTCTTGCATGTTTCTGCACATGTTGCCAGATCAGAGACTAAGTGCTATTATTCTGGATAATTTCTGCAAGATGTTTACATAATGAACAGCCTTGGAGGACAGAGATAGTCTCTCTCTAGAGCAAAAGCCAGGCATGCTTATTACCCATTATAAAAGATTCAGGTTCCCTAAATTCAAGGGAGCACATAAATACCTGTGTATTGTGCATCACCCTATGGGTGCAAGTGAACCACTGCAAGGAAAATACTGATACTTTGGCTACTTCTACCACAATGAGCAGCAAACTTTCATCTCTGACTCGAAAACTCATGTCTTCTACCAGCATCCATGAAGCTGCCCAAGCTAACTTTTAACTTATAAGTAGGGTAAAATCTCAGATACTTCACAGTTCTTGACAGAATCCCATGGTATTGAACTGGAATTGAAAGTATGAGTATGAACTGGTGGTTTTTAAATATATACAAATAAAGATAGATAGATAGATAGATAGAGATGTGTGTATATACATTTGCTTATTTTCTAGCTCTGTCCGTTGCCAGGAACTAGAGGAATTACACCCAGGTAGAAATGAGCACACCAAGTGCCCAGAGCTTGGTTTATAAATCCACTCTCCAATAAAAGAAACCACGGCTCCTTGGAGAAATTGCTGATTCCAGGGCTAGTGGAGGGAAAGATACAAGCCTGGAACATATTGGTGCCAGAAAGTAAGACAGTGCTCAAAAAAATAATGGCATGTTGAAAGGACACAGAAGTCAAATTGAAGGAGTTCCTAGTGGCCAAATATGGGACAATTTGAGCAACAAAATATGTAGCAATAATAGATTATGAACGCATAGAATAATATATATATATATGAGTTCATAAATAATTGAACAAACATATGAGGAATAAGGGACAACTCTTCTTTACACTAGAATTTAAATTAATAAATGTAGAAGGAATGATGGAAAGGGAAAATCACCACTAGGCAAACATCACAGTAATAATTGTTACAGATAAGAATTATAAGTGGGGCTTCCCTGGTGGCGCAGTGGTTGAGAGTCCGCCTGCCGATGCGGGGTACGCGGGTTCGTGCCCCGGTCCGGGAGGATCCCACATGCCGCAGAGCGAATGGGCCCGTGAGCCATGGCCGCTGAGCCTGCGCGTCCGGAGCCTGTGCTCCGCAACGGGGGAGGCCACAGCGGTGAGAGGCCCAAGTACCGCAAGAAAAAAAAAGAATTATCAATGGATATTAAAATTGATGAGTGAAAGTATAATGAGAAACAGTATTTTTGCATAGTCCCAAAGCACCTCCCCACAAGATACTTATTAATTAAAAAGAGGAATACAGTAATTTTACAAAGGAGGAACCAGGCAGACACCACCTTTAACCAAGTGATCAAAGTTAACATTACCAGTAATGAGATATACTGATATAACTCCTGATATGACACATTGAGAAGAACACATCATTTCTGTGATCTTTTTGCCAAAAATGCATAGTCTAAATTTAGTCACGAGGAAACAGCAGACAAAGCCAAATGAAAGACATTCTACAAAATAACTGGCCAGTGCTCCTCAAAAGTGTCAAGGTCATAAAAGATAAAAAGGACTAAAGAACTATGTCAGATGGGAGGAGACTAACAAAACAAGACAACTAAATCAATCTGGGAACTTAGATTGGATTCTGGAACAGAACAAGGCACTGATAAGACAATTAGCAAAATTTAAATAAGGTTTGTAAATTAGCAAACGTCTTGTATCAGGGTAAATTTCCCGGTTTTCATAATTGTACTGTGAACACCTGAATGAAGAGTATACTGGAATTCTTTGCACTATGTTTACAATATGAAAATAAAAAGTTTTTTTAATGAAAAAAATTAAAAGGACAAGAGAACACTTTTAAAAATTGGATATTCAAATAGCCAGTAAAGATATGAAAAGGTGCTGAACATCATTACACACCAGGGAAATGCAAATTAAAACTGTGATTAAATTCCACTACACATCCACCAGAATAGTTGAAAGACTGATAATTTCAAATAATGGAGACGATGGGGAACACCTGAAACTCTCATACATTACTGGATGGAATGTAAATTGGTACAACATGAGATATTGGTAGTATCCATTAAACATGCCTGCCCAATGATCTAGCAATTCCACTCCTAAATATTTACTCAAGAGAAGAGCATTTACGTGTTCACCAAAACCACAGTAGAACCACAGCAGCAACACAATTCGTAATAGCCCCAAATTAGAAAATATCAAATGTCCCTGAACAGTGTAATCAATTAATAAATTGCAGTATACCCCGAAATGTAATGAGAACTAAGTACAATTACACTCAACAACATAGATGAATCTCATAGACATAATGTGGAACAAAAGAAGCCAGGCATAAAAGAACACATGCCATATAATTCCATTTATATATGAAATTCAGGAATGGGTAAAATTAATTAATGGTTATAGAATTCTGAATACTGATTCTGGGAGAGGAATAACTGGGAAGGGGCATGAGGGAAACTTCTGGGGTGCTGGCAAAGTTCTTTATGTTGATCTAGGAAACTGTTTTATTGCTGTATACTGAAGATTTGTGTACTTTACTGTATATGTGCTATATGTCACAAAAATGTTTTAAAAAACTATCGGAACCATGTTTTGGTAGGGACATGGAGCAATGAGATTTTTCAAACACTGCTGTGCAAATATAAATCTGGCACCCTCTTTTGTAAATATTTTGGCACTATTTGGTTAAGTGGAAGATATATGACCTAGCAACTCGATTGGTAGGTAAACTCATGCATTGTACCCTATGTAAAGAATGCTCCTGGCAGCATAGCCTATAAAGTCAAAAACTAGAAATAACTCAAATGTCCATCATTACTAGAAGGGATGAATAATAGTAGTATACTTTAAAGGATGGAATACAATATAGCAAGGAAAACAAATGAACCACTATTAGATCTAATATGCATAATTCTCAAAAACATAGTTGTACAAATAAGCAAAGTAAGAGATAAAAGACAGTATGGCAGCATTCATATAAAGTTTAAAAATGGGGGGAAACTACAGTATAATGCTTAAAGAGGTAAACATCAGCGAAAAAACTTCATACATTTAGCCAGTCACACAAACATAATCACACACAAACTTAAATCACCATGGTGACATACAGCTAGAGATAACCCACAACCCAACAAGAGGGTCGCATACTCAGGGCCTCAAATGGTCACATAAGCACAATCACACATTTACCAAGAGGACAGTCATTCACAACCGGCACTGTCACAGGCACTGCACACCTGCACATGGTCGCACAGTCACAATCACACTAACCACAGATTAAAACCACACAGTATCCACAGGTATCCCCACGTGTACTCTGCAGCCCACAGTCGCACAGTCACACCCCTCTACGGGGACAAACGCTATCACATCCACCGAGTCACAAGCTCCTCACACTCCCACATACAATGCCGCACGTGATTACACGCACATCACTGGGTCACATCCCATCACACCAGCACAGTCACAGGCTCTCAGATTGTGCTGCACACGATTATCACTGGAATCACACACACGCTCACTACAGGAACAGCTAGACACAATCACGCGTTCATTCATCACATACCACTACACAGACACAATCACACAATTTCAAACTCACCCCCTCAGCGGTACAAAGCCGAGGCTCCGGTCCCGCCTTCTCCTCTGGTTCCGCCCTTCAGGTCTTCCAAGCTTCCAAAACAGCACAACCTTCCACAGGACTGGAACAGTCACCCGTGCAGACCCGAGGGTCCCGCCAGCGCGTGACTTTGAGGCTGAATTCAAGCGAGAATAACGTTCTTGCCGAGAAGTCCTCTGGGAAGTGTAGTCAGAGACGTCGCAGTGGTGAGCAAGATGACCGCCGGCCGCCCGGATTCCTCTCAGAGCTCAGCTGCGACCCAGCCGAAAGGATTGCATTCCGTCATCAAACCGCGCATCGGAGGCCTCACGGAGCCTGGCTCAGCCTCGGGCCGTGACTCCCAAAGAAGCTCACTCTGAAGCGTTTGAAAGTGGACTTTCTGGGCCCGCCCTACTATCCCCTGGAGTTGAACAGGCTCTGGAAGAAAAGAACTAGTCCGCAAAGGGAGATAATTTGCACAGGCGAGCCTTCTGGGAAATGTAGTTAGGGAGCAGGAAAAGCGGTGGATGGGTCGTTTGAAATTCGTCTTGATTCTTCATAGCCTGCGCTTGGTCACACCCCGGAGACTTCTGGGAGTGTCACTGCGCCCAAGGAGTGCGTAGGCATCCTGGGTCGCCGTTTTGGCTTTTCGGGCATGAGTTTGGTTTGTGGGTTCCTCAGTGCAGAGGGCTTGTGGGACCTGAGCTTCTGAGACCCAAATCTAGTCAGGGAGGACAAAGGGGAGGAAACCAGGAACGTGCAAAGATATTGGGGAGGTTGAAGGGGGAGGAATCGCTAAACGTGAAACAGGGAGGGGTAAACAAAACGGGATGCGTTTCCGATGCTGCGAAGGGGGTTGACGCTGTTCTGTGCTACTTACTGATTTCTCTGTGGTAGTCGGGGAGTGAGGAGAATGAGGGGGCGGTGAGGCAGGTTGTGCAGGAGGCAAAGTAACGAAAGCCCGGATGTGTGTGACTTAGGGTGTTGGGGGTAGTAGAGAGGGGCAGGAACAGAATTGTATGTGTGTGTCTGTGTCATTGATAATTTAAATGAGTATCACCGTATGTATGACTGGGATTGTATATTGGAAAATAATCCCTGACCCTCATTGTAAAACAATAACAAGAAGGATAGATCTGGAAGCATTTTCTTTCTCTCTCTTTTTTTTTTTTTAGATTTGGTGGGAGAAAGGTTACGTAACTGAGCTAATAAATTATTGAAAGCTTGACTTTTATGTAAAACCAGAAGCGTCAATCATGGAATAGAAATAAAAACAGCGCTTTCGTTAAAAAGAAAGTCGGTTTGAAAGGAACTTTTTTTCTATTTTCTTTTTTTTTTTAATGGGGTGCTTGCTCTTGCTTAGAGCCCAGACCCTGGAGTCATAGCCATTCAATCTTACGTGTTCTTTTAATGTCCTGGAGGAGGGGTTTAGGTCTAAGGGAGCTGATTTGTGAAGTCTTGGACTAAGAAATGACTTTAAAGTTTGATGGGCAGTATCGGCCATTGGAAACAAGCAGAGAAATGAATTAGGGAGTGTTATTCCCATTTTCTGATGAAAACACCATGGTCTAGAGAGATCAAGGAATTTAAGTTTAAAGTTCTTCAAGGAGCCTAGTCAGATCAATGGATTTACTAAATTTTTTTTCCTGGTTACCCCCCACCCCCAGGCCAGGTGGATTTTGCTAGGTGTAGAAATAAATTGCTTCTAATTGCAAAGATACTTTCTCCAAGAATTTTACTACAGTTACTTTTAGTGTAGTTTTAAATAAAAGGAGAAAATAAGGTTGTTGGGTATAAAATTCGTGTAAATAAACTTCATATGTACAAACAAAACCTTGGAATAGGAAAATGCTTAAGAATTATCTTAGCAATAAATAAATAAAACCTACATAAAAAACTTAAACACTATGAAGGACACAAAGAATTAACAAATGAAAAGTTATACCATATTCTTGAATAGAAATCTTTAACATCATAAGCATGTCATTTAAAATTAATTTATGAATTTAATATGATCCCATTGAAAATAATATATTTTTCTAAATAGGGCTTATTCTAAAGTTCAAGTGGAATGACAAAGGTAGGAATAGACAGTATATCTGGGGGAAAGAAAGGCAGTGGGAGGTAGTTGGGGCTAGTCTTACCAGATCACAAAAGATACCCTAAAACTTCAAGATTTGAAATAATGCGGGCTAGTTATCTGACTGGACAGACCAGTGGAACAGAACAGAGTATCAAAAATGGAACCAAATAAAGAATTGTAGTGTCTGGTGAATGGGGCATCTCAAATCAGTTGGAAAAAATGAACTTTTCAATAATGGTAATAGGAAAAATTTGGTAGCCTTTCTGGAAAAAAGAAAATAGATTATGCCATGTACTGAATCCAGAGTTAACTCCAAATGGGTCAAAACTTAAAACTTAAACAAAAAAATAAATAAATTACAAAGACTGAAAACTTAAATTAATTTATAACCATGGAATGAGGAAGGCCTTCCCAACTTCAAAATCCCAAAACCAAGATGTAAAAGATTGATCATTGCTACTACATGAAAAAAAAAAAAAGTTAAAGTGACAAGCTGGAAAAAATTTGCATTTTTTGTTACAAATAGCTAATCTCCCTAGTATATAAGGAGCACTCAAAAAATTGATTAAACAAAAAAGACTAACAACCCAATAAAAACAGAACGAGATTAACAAAAAATACTCAGAACAGAGTCTACATATTGTTCTCAAGTATGCAAAAATACACTCAACCTCATTCATAAGAAGATAAATGCCATTAAAACTATGTAGAGATACTGTTTCTTATAGACTTGAATGGCAAATATTCCCAAAATTTGAAAACTTACCTTGTTAGAGGGACTGCCGATTGGTACAAACTATTTGGAAGGCAATTTGGCAGCATCTTTCAAAATTCCAATTGCATTTATCCTTTGACTGAGCAATCCCACCTCTGGGATTTTATCCTACAGATCTAGTTATGATGATGCATATCCAAGATCTTTGTGTTCATCACATTTCTTTTCAGAAAGGTATCACAACCCCATTCTTGACAATTTCCTTGACTTCCTTCAAACTTGTCTTTCATTTTTCTAATTCTAATCCTCTGATCACTAAAACAAATAATAACAGCAACAAAAACATTAGTGAATTGTTTTCCACTTGCCTTCTTAAAGTCAGGATTCTGTTATTGACCATCTTCTCTTAATCTGTAATTTTTTTCTTTTTGAGCAACTATATCCCACTACGATGGCTTCAGCAACATTTACTGACTCATGACCAACAGATTTGTTTCCATGCTAGGCCTATCTTTTTTGTGTATGTGATAAATTATGCATAAGATAAAATTTACCATTTTAATCATTTTTAAATGTATAGTTTAGTAGCATTAGTACATTCACATTGTTGTCCAGCCACCACCACTATCCATCTCCAGAACTTTTTCATCATCCTAACCTGAAACTCTGTACACATGAAACAATAATTAGTGATCACCCCTCCCTTCTGGTAACCACTATACTACTTTCTGTCTTTATGAATCTGACTATTCTAGGTACCTCATGTAAGTAGAACCATACAATATTTGTTCTTTTGTGCCTGGCTTATTTAACTTAGTATATAATGCTTTCATGGTTCACCTATGTTGTAGCCTGTATCAGAATTTCATTCCTTTTGAAGGCTGAATAATATTTCATTGTATGTTTATACCATATTTTGTTTATCCATTTATCTCTTGAAGGACATGTGGGTTGTTTCCATCTTCTGGTTGTTGTGAGTAATACTGCTGTGAACATGGTATACAAACATCTCTTTGAAACCCTGCTTTCAATTAATTGGTGGGTATACCTAGAAGTGGAATTACTGGATCATATGGTAATTAAATGTTTAAGTTTTTTGATGAACCACCATACTGTGTTCCACAGTATGCTGCTTCTGTTTCTGCTGCTTCTTCTTCTCCTTCTTCATATTGTTATCATTGTTATTATTATCATTATTATTATTATTGGAGTATAATTGCTTGACAATGTTGTGTTAGTTTCTGTTGTACAATGAAGTGAATCAGCTATATATATGTATATATCCCCTCCCTCTTGGACCTCTCTCCAACCCCCCCATCCCACCCATCTAGGTCATCACAGAGCACCGAATTGAGCTTCCTGTGCTTTATAGCAGGTTCCCACTAGCTATCTATTTACACATGGTAGTGTATATATGTCAATCCTAATCTCCCAATTCGTCCCACCTTCCCTTTCCCCCCTGTGTCCACATGTCCATTCTCTACTTCTGCGTCTCTATTCCTGCCCTGAAAGTAGGTTCATCTGTACCATGTTTCTAGATTCCACATATATGTGTTAATATACAATGTTTGTTTTTCTCTTTCTGACTTACTTCACTCTGTATGACAGACTCTCGGTCCACCCACATCTCTACAAATGACCCAATTTTGTTCCTTTTTGTGGCTGAGTAATATTCCATTGTATATATGTATCACATCATCTTTATCCATTCCTCTGTTAATGGACATCTAGGTTGTTTCCATGTCCTGGCTATTGTAAATAGTGCTGCAGTGAACATTGGGGTATTATTATTATTTCACTGGCTAGGACATCCAGTATGATGTTGAATAGGAGCAATGAGAGTGGACATCATTGTCTTATCCCTGATCTGGGAGAGAAGGCATTCAATCTTTAACCACTAGTGTTAGGTCCTCTATTAGGTTAAGAAAAGTCATTTCTACTCCTAGGTTGCTGAGAGTTTCTATTATGAATAGACCTTAAATTTTGTCAAATGCTTTTTCTGCATAAGTTTATATGATCATATGGTTTTTCTTTTTTTTAGTTTAATATGGTGGATTACATTAATTGATTTCTGAATATTAAACCAGCTTTGCATTCCTGGGATAAACCCAACTTGCTTGTGATACATACTGTATTGCTAGTTGTGATTTGCTAACTTTTTGTTGAGCAGATTTGTGTCTATGTTAACAAGGGTATTGGTCTGTACTTTAATTTTTTTTTTTTGGTGCTGTCTTTGTCTGGTTTTGGTATCAGAGTAATGCTAGCCTCATAAAATGAGTTGGGACATTTTCCCTTCTGTTTTTTTGGAAGAGATTATGCAGAATTCCCATTATGTATTCTTTAACTATTTGGTGGACTTCAATAGCAAAACCATCTGGGTTGGAATTTTCTCTTTTTGGAATTTTTAAACTATGAATTTAATTTCTTTTTTACATTGAATTATATTTGATATATAACATTGTGTAAGTTTAAGGTATACAACATGATGATTTGATACATTCATATATTGCAATATGATTGCCATTGTTGCATTAGATAGCACCTCTATCATGTCACATAATTATCATTTCATTTTTGTGGTGGGAATTATTAAGAGCTAGTCTGTTAGCTGGTGTGATGTTTATAATACAAATTTGTTGCATATAATCACTGTACTGTGCTATGTACTGTGCTAATGGTGATCCAGTGATCACCAGGACTTATTCATCTACTAGTTGCAAGTTTGTAACCTTAATGTCTCTCCTATGCCCCCAGCCCCTGGTAACCACCATTTTACTCTTTGTTCTTATGAATTTGGCTTTTTTTAGATTCCATATATAAGTGATAACATACAGTATTTGTCTTTTTCTCTCTGATTTTTCTCGCTTAGCACAAAGTCCTCAAGGTCCATCCATGTTGTGAAAATGGTAGGATTTCCTTCTTTCTCATGGCTGAATAATATTCCACTGTGTGTGTGTGTGTGTGTGTGTGTGTGTTTATGTGTATATATATATATATATATATATATATATATATATATACATATATCACATCTTTTTTATCCATTCACTGTTGAAGAGAAATTAGGTTGTTTCCGTACCCCTTGGCTATTGTGAATAACGATGCAATAAACATGGGAGTGTATATATCTCTTCAGTATCCTGTTTCCATTATCTTTGGGTATATACCCAGAAGTGGGATTGTTGGATCATATAGTAGTTCTATTTTTAACTTTTTTTTTTTTTTTTTGCGGTTCGTGGGCCTCTCACTGTTGTGGCCTCTCCCGTTGCGGAGCACAGGCTCCGGATGCGCAGGCTCAGCGGCCATGGCTCACGGGCCCAGCCGCTCCGCGGCATGTGGGATCTTCCCGGACCGGGGCACGAACCCGCGTCCCCTGCATCGGCAGGCGGACTCTCAACCCCTGCGCCACAAGGGAAGCCCTATTTTTAACTTTTTGAGGAACTTCCATATTGTTTTCCTTAGTGGCTGAACAAATTTATATTCCTACCAACAGTGTGTAAGAGGTTCCTTTCTCCACATCCTTGTCAACACTTGTTATCTCTTGTCTTCTTTATGATAGCCATTGTAACAAGTGTGAGGTGATGTGTCAATGTGGTTTTCATTTGCATTTTCCTGATGTTTAGTGGTGTTGAGCATCTTTTCAGGGACCTGTTAACCATTTGGATTCCTTCTTTAGAAAAATGTCTATGTAGTTCCTCTGCCCATTTCTTTAATCAGATGGTTTGTTTTATTTGCTATTGAGTAGTATGAATTCCTTATATATTTTGGATATTAACCCCTTATCAGATATATGATTTGCAGATATTTTCTCCCATTCTTTAGGTTGCTGTTCATTTTGTTTGTTTCTTTTGCTATGCAGAAGCTTTTAAGTTTGATGTGGTCCCACTTGTTGGTTTTTGCTTGTTGCCTTTGCTTTTGGTGTCCTATCCAAAAAACTGATTACCAAGACCAGTGTTGAGGAGCCTCTTCTACATGTTTTCTTCTAGGCACTTTATTGTATCAAGTCTTATGTTTAAGTCTTCCATTCATTTCTAGTTAATTTTTGTTAGTAATGTATGACAGAGATCCAATTTCATTTTTCCACATGTGGTTATCTAGTTTTCCCGATACCATCTGTTGAAGACACTATCCTTTTCCCCATTCCAAACCAAGGGTGCTTGGCTCCCTTGTTGAATATTAGTTGACCATATATGTTGGGGTTTAATTCTGTGCTCTCTATTCTGTTCCACTGGACTATGTATCTCTCTTTATGCCACTAGCATAACTGTTTTATACTATAGCTTTGTAATATAGTTTGAAATCAGGGGGTATGATGTCTCTGGATTTGTTCTTCTTTCTTGTATTGTGTTGACAATTTGGGGTCTTTTGTGATTCCGTACAAAATTTAGGATTGTTTTTTCTATTTCTGTGAAAGATGCCACTGGAATTTTGATATGGATTGCATTGAATCTATATATGGCTTTGGGTAGTATGGACATTTTAACAATATTAATTTTTCAAATCTATGAACACAAGATGTCTTTCCATTTGTTTGTGTCTTCTTCAATTTCTTTCAACAAAGTCTTATAGTTTTTATTGTAGAGATCTTTCACTTCCTTGGTTAAATTTACTTCTAGGTATTTATTGGTTTTGATACTATTGTGAATGGGATATTTCTTTTTCAAATATTTCATGGATATTGTATAGAAATGCAACTGATTTCTGTTTGTTGATTTTATACCCTGCAACTTTATTGAATTTGTTGATTAGTACCAACAGTTTTTTTGGTTGAGTCTGGGATTTTCTATATGTAGAAATCATATAATCTACAAATAAACCCTTTTACTACTTTTTTTCTGACTTGTATGCCTTTTATTTCTTTGTCTTACCTAATTGCTCTAGCTAGGACTTCCAGTACTGTATTGAATAGAAGTCGTGAGAGTGGGCATCCTTGTCTTGTTCCTGATCATAGGGGAAAACTTTGAATTTTTCACTGTGGAGTATGATGTTAGCTGTGGTTTTGTCATATATGTCCTTTATTATGTTGAGGTATAGTCCCTCTATACCCAATCTCTTGAGGGTTTTAACATATTTTTAAATTTTTATTTATTAATTTATTTATTTTTGGCTGCGTTGGGTCTTCATTGCTGCCCGTGGGCGTTCTCTAGTTGTGGTGAGCGGTGGCTACTCTTCATTGCGGTGCACAAGCTGCTCATTGTGGTGGCTTCTCTTGTTGCAGAGCATGGGCTCCAGGAGCACAGGCTTCAGTAGTTGTGGCCTGCAGGCTCAGTAGTTGTGGCTCATGGGTGGTAGAACACAGGCTCAGTAGCTGTGGCACACAGGATAAGTTGCTCCACGGCATGTGGGATCTTCCTGGACCAAGGCTTAAACCCGTGTCTCCCACATTGGCAGGCAGATTCTTAACCACTTCACCACCAGGGAAGCCCCCTCTTGAGAGTTTTTATCATGAAAGGACATTGTATTTTGTCAGATGATTTTTCTACATCTATTGAGATGATCATGTGATTTTAACCTTTTATTCTATTATTGTGGAGTATCATATTTATTGACTACTGAATGTTGAACCATCCTTCCATTCCAGGGGTAAATTCCACTTGGTCATGATGTTTAATCCTTTAATGTGTTCTTGAATTTAGTTTACTAATATTTTGTTGAGAAGTTTTGCATTTACATTCATCAGGGATATTGATCTATAGTTTTCTTTTTTGTCCTTTTCTGGCTTTGGTATCAGGTTAATGCTGATGTGGTAAAATGAGTTTGGAAATATTCCTCCTCTTCAGTATTTGGGAAGAGTTTGAGAACAATTGACATTAATTCTTTAAATGTTTGGTAGAATTTGCCAGTGAAACCATCTGGTCCTGGGGTTCTCTGTGTTGGGAGGTTTTTAATAACAGATTCACTTTTTTTACTCATTATTGGCCTGTTCAGATTTTCTATTGCTTCCTAATATAGTCTTTTTATAGATTTTATTTATTTATTTATTGGCTGCATTCTGTCTTCGTTGCTGTGCACAGGCTTTCTCTAGTTGAGGCAAGTGGGGGCTACTCTTCGTTGCTGTAAGAGGGCTTCTCATTGTGGTGGCTTCTCTTGTTGCAGAGTACAGGGTCTAGGCACGCAGGCTTCAGTAGTTGTGGCACGCAGGCTTCAGTAGTTGTGGCTCATGGGCTCTAGAGCCCAGGCTCAGTAGTTGTGGCACACGGGCTTAGTTGCTCTGCGGCATGTGGGATCTTCCTGGACCAGAACCTGTGTCCCCTGCATTGGCAGGCGGATTCTTAGCCACTGCGCAACTAGGGAAGCCCCCCAGTACAGTCTGGGTAGGTTGTGTGTTTCTAGGAATTTGTTCACTTCTTCTAGATTATCTCACTTGTTGGCATATTCATAGCAGTCTCTTATGATCCTATGTATTTCTGTAGTATCAGTTGTAACATCTCTATTATTATTTATTTATTTGAGTCTTCTCTCTTTTTTTCTTTGTATAGCTAAAGGTTTGTCAATTTTGGTTATGGTTTTGAAAAATCAGCTATTGGTTTTGTTGATATTTCCTATTGTTTTTCTGGTCTTTATTTATTTACTCTGATCTTTATTATTTCCTTCTTTCTGTTAACTTTGGGCTTAATTTGTTCTTCTTCTTCTGGTTTCTTGAGGTGTGAAGTTAGGTTGTTTATTTGAAACTCCAGTCTTTCAGTGAAAGAGGTCTATTTGCTCATCTTAAAAGCTGCGGCCTGAGGGGTATGCTTCTAATTTAACACATATATAGGGGCTAACTGCAATTCTCTCCAGAGACCAGGACACCAGTTGGCCCCATCTTTATGCTCTCCCTCTGTGCCTGCATGCTGGAGTCTTCATGAAAGGAGCTTGTGCACAAGTCTGGCCCCCTGGTTATGGTGGCTGCTGTCCAGAGGACACATTCCTTATAGCCTGACTCTGGTGGCCAGTGGTGCTTGTGTTCATGGGTTCAACGGGATGGTAGCAAAAAACCAAAACAAAACTAAGCAGTTCTTAACTGGCTATTCCTCCAGGGCTAATACAGAGGGAGCAGACAGAAACAGCCATCTCCTAGTCTTCCCCAGAAGAGATGTATCTGCATACGTTTTTTTTAAATTTTAATTTTTTGGCCATACCACGGGGCGTGTGGGGTCTTTAGTTCCCTGACCAGGGATTGAACCCATGCCCCCTGCAATGGAAGCACAGAGTCTTAACCAGTGGACCACCAGGGAAGTTTATATTTGCATACTTTAAAAGTTGCTGTCTGACCAACTTCTTTAAGATGAAAGAAAGGGTGCTAATTAGTAACAGGAAAACATACGAAAGTATAAATCTCACTGGTAAAGGTAACTATTTAGTTAAGTCCAGAATAATCTAGTGTTGTAATGGTGGTGGGTTAATCACTTATAAATCTAGTATGAAGGTTAAAAGACAAAATTAGTCTGCTGCTTCTGCGCCAAGTCCTGGGAGAATAGCCACAGTGATTCTTCACAAGACTGTTAAGAACTGTTTCTTAGTTCACTATAGCCTTGTGAGTCTTGTGGACACATCTCATTGGCTTACAGAGCTAGATATTTTGGGGGTCTGTCTCTCAGGTGGAATTCTTAAAAGTTAGGGTGCCAGATATGTGATCCAAACCTTTTACCCCTCAGGGAGAAGCTGGGAGTTGGGTTCTCTCTTGACTGTGTGTCACTGTGCCAGCAGTGGGTTTTATGGCGAGTTTGTGTCTCAGACTTTCCTACCTGTTTCACTGTGGATTTTTTCTCATTTTCCTGATATGTAGGAGTCACTCAGCTCGTTTCTGGATTTCTTTCAGAGGGAATTATTCCATAGGTGGCTGTAGATTTGGTGTGTCTGTGGGAGGTTGTATATTAAGGAGCCTCTTATGTCAACATCTTGAACTCAAACCTCCACTGGCTTCTTAATCTGAGTCTACCTTTTGAGGGGGCTGAGTGAGTGAGCAAAATGTGGGTGTGACAACCGGACTGGAGGCTTGAGTATAGTAGGAAATGCTCACTAATCATTTTCAGTCCTCTCTCTTAACACTTCCAGTTCTGTCCATCCCACTGCTGCCTAATAGAAACTTTTCTTCCATGGTTTCAACTATCTTGGGTCCAAGTATTAAGTCCCCTTGGTCTGGAAAGTGAGCATGGGGCTTTCTCATTCATTCTTATAGATCATGTTGTGGCAAGTCTGGATTTTTCTCCTCCCAAAGGCTATTTATGGAAATTACTATAAGCAAGATCATAAAAGCATGGGATAGTCTGTAACATTTTTATATCATGTGACATTGTGTGCTGGGGCTTCTGAAGATGCCAAGTATATATCACCCCATTTCCTCCCATGAATTGTTATTTAACTGAGATTTGGGACAAAGTGTTAAGACATATGGAAGCTAAATATTGCCTTTATTGTAGATAAAGGCAAATTGGAGGATGGTTTATGTGGGAGTCCAATGAGATTCACGACTGGACTCCAGAAATAAATAGACTGGCTTAGTAAATCATGGCAGTGGAAAAAACAGACTCTTAATACCCAGTCCCAAGGCGTGGCCTAGGGAATGCATGCTTTGTGCTCTATGCAGACAGGCAGATTCCACAGCAGAAGAGAAAAGAAGTAGGGCCAGGGCAGTCTAGGTTTAATCAGAAGACAGGAAACTACACAGTAACTGAAACAGGGAAGTTTAATATAAAGAATTATTAAGCAATAATAATAATTATATAGAGCTCTTTTTATATACTGTTGAGATGGAAAGGGACTCAAGGGTCTCTGGGGCTGAGGCAGTGTACCTAAGGAAGGACCAACTTGGAAGGAGAGGAGTTCATACTTCATGAAAGACCAACTATAGCAGAGAAGTTTGCTGAGTCACTCAGACCCCAGATATGATTTACACCAGGCAGTGAGATGAGCAGAAGCTGATAGATAGACATGTAGAGGGAGTTGGGGTATCACTATGGACACTACTGGAATGTGGAGTTATAGAGGCCTCCCTTTGTAGGTACCTAGCATATATCCATGAAGGGCTTGGGCCAGGACAGCTCCTGGTAGCTGTCAGCTGATAAAGGCCAGGTACTGGCTTGCTAGATGGCTGGGTGCATGAGGTCCCCCAAGTGTGCATTTGTAGGGCTTTAGAAAGTGTATAGGGAGTAGAGCCCTGGCTGGGACACAGACACATTTGTTTGAAGAGCTCGGCTATGATGTCTGTGACTGAGTAAAGAACTAAAGAAAACATGGTGGCCAAATGCTGGAGAAAGCTGTGCCAGAAAGGCACTTTGTACTGGAGAAAACTATGGAACCAAGCAGTAGAGAAGAGAGCCTATTTTCAGGAACTTGGAGAGAGAGCCACACTCGAACCAAGAACTCCCTCCTGCTGCATTGTTTCTCCAGCACTCTCTAATGACGAAACTAAACATCATGCTAGCTGGTGAAAGAAAAAAATGTTTAAAAAGAAAGATCTCTTCTCACAGATCAGGCAACAAAGGGTTAATTTGGAGCTAAGCAGCAATAAATTCTCTAATCAGCTATTTTGCTCCACCTTTCAAGGAGAGAAATAAGAGGTAAGGCAAGAAGCCAAGAATATTTAGGGAAAATCTCTCCTCTTGAAAAATGGATTAGTGGGAAAGAAGCATTATTCACTAACGTTCCCCAGGTTTTGTTCTGTTAACTCAACGGATATGGCCAAAACCCTCTGGAGTCAATAATTTATTAGTATAGCCTTGCTTGCATCTTCGTGAGACCACTGCCCCACTACCAACCCTTGTTACTTGGGGCATCCTTTTGGACTGCTAATGAAAATGTATAATTTGCCTCCAGAAGTCTCTGAATTGGGTCATTCATAGCACGTTAGTTTAATTAACCCCAAGGTCTTGCTTTGCCCAAATGCCAACAATCCTGTGACAAAGATTCTTTGCCTGACCAAACTTTAGTCAGATTCTTGAACCATCTCCTAGGTCTATCTGTGCACTTATTATGAAATCTAGATGTAGCAAGAACTCTGCTAAGTCAGTCGAACTAGAACCCTCCACCCTTGGCATCTGATCACTGTTGACATCTGATCAGGTTCCTCATCATCCACTATCCCCCAAGTGATGACAGATCATGCTGGCCTGCCTTCAACAAGAATCCTGTTAGGTTGATTTAGCCAGAACCACCCTTACCCCTGATGTTTCCTCTGAGAATTTTTCATCCACTGACCCTCATCCTGTTCCCTGGCTATAAATTTCCATTTGTCCATGCTGTATTCAGAATTGAGCCTGAGGTCTCTTTTCCCCTATTGATATAGTCCTGAATAAAATGTATTTTTACTATCTTAGCTACTGTTCAGCTCTGGTTTTTCACATCAGTCTATAATTTTTTTCCATCCCAAATTATGCTTAGTTCTACTGTCTAATAAAGCCTATCACAGAGATTCTGCAATAAGGAATAATGAAATACCCAACATAAGAGGTACCAAATTTGAGAAAATTTTCCTTCCACTCATATTTCCTGTTTAAAGTCTAAAAACTAAAACCACTCAAAAGTTAAAGTCCAAAGTAGTGAACATTCAAAAGAGTTGAATCTGAAAACTAATCCTGTTGCTCCTTTGAAATAAAGCTCTATGGCTGAAAAATATTCCATTGTATATACACCACGTCTTTTTATTCCATTCATCCATTGACAGACACTTAAGTTGTTTTCATATCTTGGCTATTGTGAATAATTCTGCAATGAACATGGGAGTGCGGATATCTCTTTGAAATCCTGTTTTCATTTCCTTTGGATATACAGTTGACCCTTGAACAATGCAGGGGTTAGGGGCACAAATTCCCAATGCAGTTGAAAACCGAGTATAATTTTACAGCCAGCCCTCTGGATCTGCGGTTCTGCATCTGAGGATTCAACTAACTATGGATCGTGTAGTACTGTAGTATGTATTTACTGAAAACATCCATATATAAATGGACCCAGGCAGTTCAAACCCATGTTGTTCAGGGTCAACTGTATACCAGAAGTGGGATTGCTGGATTATATGGTAGTTCTATTTTTAATATTTTGAGGAACCTCCAAACTGTTTTCTAGTGTGGCTCCACCAACTTACATTCCCACCAGCGGTGCACAAGGGTTCCCTTTTCTCCACATCTTCACCAACATTTGTTATCTCTTGTCTTTTTGATGACAGCCATTCTAACAGGTGTGAGGGGATAGCTCATGGTTTTGATTTTCATTTCCCTGATGATTAATGATGTTTAGCACCTTTTCATATACCTGTTGGCCATCTGTATATCTTCTATATACAACGGAATATTATTCAGCTACAAAAAAGGAAGGAAATCTCATTTGTGACAAAACTAATGGACCTTGAGGGCATTATGCTAAGTGAAATAAGTCAGACAGAAGACAAATGCCATATGATCTCACCTATATGTGGAAAGAAAAAAAAATCCAAAAACTAAACTCACAGATACAGAGGACAGATTGGTCGTTGCCAGAGGTGTGGAGTGAGTGGGGGTGGGTGGGTGAAATGGATGAACGTTATTAAGAGGTACAGACTTCCAGTTATAAAATAAGTAAATCCTGGGGATGTAATGTACAGCGTGGTGACTATAGTTAATAATATTGTATTGTATCTCTGAAAGTCTCAAAGAAAGTAAATCTTAAAAGTTCTCATCACAAGAAAAGAAAAATTGTAACTGTGTGGTGATGGATGTTAGAGTTATTATGATCATTTCACACTATATACAAATTTCAAATGATTATGTTGCATTCTTGAAATTAATATAATGTTACATATCAATTATAGGGGGAAAAGAGAAAGAACTATGAAAAGCAAATCTGTTAAACTCTTGAAAGAAAATATAGTACAATAGCTTTGATACCATGGAGTAGGAAATAATTCATAAGCAAGATTCCAAATACAAACATAAAAGAGTAAGGTGATTATATTAAAATTTAAAACTATTGGGCATCCAAAAATATCATAAAGTGAAAAAAGAAGTAGTCTGAGAGTAGATATTTGCAACATGTATAACCGACAAAAGATTAGTATTCAGATTATATACACAATTCATACATAATTATTTGTAAATGCAAAAAAAAAAGTAGGTGAAGGGTATACATGAACAGAAAATCCACAGAAGAGGAAACTAGATAGACAAGAAACATTTGAAAAGAAGCTTATCCTCACAAATAACCAAAGAAATGCCAATTATAGCCACAGTGAGCTACCATTCCACAATCAATATGTTTGGGAAAATTAGTGTGAAAACAGGGGTTGGTGAGGATGTGGATCAGTGGGGATTCTCATACATTGATAAGAGAATATAAATTGGTACAACAATTTTAATGCAATTTGGAAATATTTAATAAATATAGAAATATAGATACCATTTGTCCTAGTATTCCATTCACAAATACACCATGAATCACTTGTGTGAAGAGAGTAAAAAAGCACAGTAGAAGTCATTCCCATTTTATCCAGGGCAGATAATGGAAATATTTGTCAAATCTGAGATCTCATCTCACAGTTCCCTGAGAGATGGAATAATTTGAATATCAGTACCCAAAAGAGAGAGAGAAAAATCACTGCTTCCAAAGTCTGTGACCTTTCAAGGTCATTTGAGAGCCCTTGGAGATGACCACAAAAAAGAAAGGTACAGCGGTTTAAGAAAAATATAACTTTTTCTTTATATTGATGGAAAATGCTGAATTTCAAAATATCTACAATATTTTTCCCTAACCCAGGGCTTTTTTTAATTGAAAAGAGCCCAGGCCAGAGGTCAGGAATCCTGGGGATTTCTCTTTGTCTTCTATTTATCAGTCATAGGCAACTCACTTGTCATGTCTTGAGGGGGTTTATTCACTTCATTCATTCATTAATTCCTCAGATATTTATTGAGCACCTTCTGTGGTCCAGAAACTGTGCTAAGACTGTGCCTGAGTCTTGCAGCATACATAGGGAGACAGATATCTATCAGTCATAAAAAAATGGAAATTCTCAGCAGTTTTAAGTGTTACAACAAGGATTTATATTGTTTGATGACCAGTAAAAATAGCAGTTTTGCCCTAATCAGGTATCTCAGAGGCTACTTGCCTGAGAAACTAACCACTGAGCTGATGAGTCAGAACCAGTCAGATAAAGTGGGTGGGAAGCTGCTTCTAGCTTGGGGACAGCATATTTACAATTTCTGTAATACGGCTCTTGACCAATTGTACGTAGGTTATCCTTTGCCTAGGAATGATCTTTTCTCCCTTCTCTGCCCAGTGATGTCACTCTCACCCTTCAAGACTCAGTTTAAATGTTACCTTCTCTGAGCTTCAAAACCCTATATCTGTTTCCTGTACTACACTATGTGAGCCTCAGGGAGCAAACTGTGTATTACATATTCATTAGCCAACAGCAGGACCTGATTCAATGATGGGATCAATAAATAACTGAATGAAAAATAGATTTGACTTTTTGCACTTCATACTTAGGACATTTGGTAAAGTATATGACTGAGGCTTTTCTAGAAACACATAGCTCCTCAATGGTCTGGGCTATAGTAGATGTTCAACAAATGTCTCTATGGTTGCAAGATGGGAAAAATGTTGCCTGACTGACATACCCTTCCTTTTCACATTTGAGGGATCACTTCAAATAATTTCCATTCATGACCCAGGTTGTCTATGGAGACTATGCCAAATGAATGCATTTTGGGTCACAGAATCTGGATTCAAAACCTTCAAGGGCTTGAGGTACTAGAGAGGAAAATCAATTATACTGGAGTTGGCAAGATTTACTCTTCCTGTACTCCATTTCAAGTTTTTCACATTGTATTCTTCCCTACATCTGCCTCTTTTATTATACGCTCTGTCCATATAAAAACCTCTTCTGATGTTAATTTTGCATTCCTACCTGAGATGAAAAAACTCTTTCAATTAGCATTAGTCTCTACCTTCTCTGAACAAATATTATTCTTTTAATCATAGCTTAGACCAATATTGTAGATTTATTATTTTTTAACTTACTGATGTGAGACTACTCATTTAAATACTAGATAATAATTATGATTAACATTTACTCATTGCATACTTATTACCAGGAAAGAGATTTTTTATTGTAGTAAAGTATACATAACACAACATTTACCATTTTAACAATTTTTAAAATTGAAGTATAGTTGATTTATAATACTGTTTAGTTTCAGGTGTACAGCAAGTGATTCAGTTATATATATATTTTTTTTCAGATTATTTTTCATTATAGGTTATTACAAGATACTGAATATAATTCCCTGTACTGTAGAGTAAATCTTTGTAATTTATCTATTTTGTGTATAATAGGTTGTATCTGTTAATCCCATACACCTAATTTTTACCCCCCCTTCCCTCTCCCCTTTGGTAATCATAAGTTTGTTTTCTATGTCTGTGAGTCTCTTTCTATTTTGTATATAGACTCATTTGTATTATTTTTTAGATATAAGTGATATAAAGCATTTGTCTTTTCTCTGTCTGACTTACATCAATAACTATAACATTTTCTAGGTCCATCCACGTTGCCTCAAATTACGATATTTCATTCTTTTTTATGGCTGAGTAATATTCCATTGTATATATATATACCACATCTTCTTAGGCCACTTATCTTGTTGATGGGCACTTGGGATATTTTGATGTCTTGGCTATTGTAAACAGTGCTGCTATGAACATTGGGGTGCATGCATCTTTTTGAATTAGAGTTTTCATTTTTCCTGGATATACACCCAGGAGTGGAATTGCTGGATCATATGGTAGCTCTATTTTTAGTTTTTTAAGGAACCTCCATACAGTTTTCCATAGTGGCTTCACCAATTTACATTCCCACCAACAGTGTAGGAGGATTCCGTTTTCTCCATACCCTCTCGAGCATTTATTATTTATAGACCTTACAGATGGCCATTTACAGATGGCCATTCTGACTGGTGTGAGGTGGTACTCATTGTGGTTTTGATTTACATTTCTCTAATAATTAGCGATGTTGAGCATCTTTCCATGTCCCTTTTCATGTGGCCTCTAATTAGGCCATCTTTATGTCTTCTTTAGGGAAATGTCTATTTAAGTCTTCTCCCCATTTTTTGTTTGGGTTGTTTGTTTTCTCAGTATTGGGTTGTATAAGCTCTTTATATAATTTGCATATTAACCCCTTATCAGTCTCATTGTCTGCAAATATTTTCTCCCAGTCCATAGGTTGTCTTTTCATTTTATTGATAGTTTCCTTTGCTGTGCAAAAGCTTTTAAGTTTGATTAGGTCCCATTTGTTTATTTTGCCTTTATTTCTTTTACTTTGGAAGACTGATCTAAGAAAATATTGCTATGATTTAGGTCAGAGAATGTTTTGCCTATGTTTTCTTCTAGGAGTTTTATGGTATCACATCTTATGTTTAGGTCTTTAAACCATTTTGAGTTTATTTTTATATGTGCTGTGAGGGAGTGTTCTAATTTCACTGATTTACATGTAGCTGTCCAGCTTTCCCAGCACCACTTGTTGAAGAGACTGTCTTTTCTCCATTATATATTGTTGCCTTCTTTGTCATAGATTGACTGTAGGTGTGTGGGTTTATTTCTGGGCTCTCTATTCTGTTCCATTTACCTATGTGTCTCTTTCTGTGCCAGTACCATGCTGTTTTGATTACCATAGTTGAGTAGTATTGTCTGAAGTCTGGAAGGGTTATGCCTCCAGCTTAGTTCTTTTTACCTCAGGATTTCTTTGGCAATTCTGGGTCTTTTGTGGTTCCATATAAATTTTAGAATTATTTGCTCTAGATATGTGAAAAATGTCATGGGTATTTTGATAGGGATCACATTAAATCTGTAGATTGCTTTGGATAGTATGGCCACTTTAACAATATTAATTCTTCCAATCCAAGAGCATGGGATATTATTTCCATTTCTTTGAATCATCTCCGATTTCCTTTATCAAAGTTTTATAGTTTTCAGTGTATAGGTCTTTCACTTCCTTGATTATGTTTACTCCTAGGTATTTTTTTAATGTGATTTTAAACGGAATTTTTTTTTTAACTTTCTCTTTCTGATATTTCACTATTAGTGTAAATAAACGCAACAGATTTCTGTATGTTAATCTTGTGTCCTGCTGCCTTGCTGAATTCATTTATTAGTTCTAATAGTTTTTGTGTGGAGACTTTAGGGTTCTCTATATAGAGTATCATGTCATCTGCAAATAGTGACAGTTTTACCTCTTCCTTTCTAATTTGGATAACTTTTATTTCTTTTTATCTGATTGCTGTAGCATCCTTGTGTTGTTCCTGAATTTAGCAGGAAGGCTTTCAGTTTTCATTGTTGAGTATTATACTTGCTGTGGGTTTGTCGTAAATGGCTTTTATTATATTGAGATATGTTCCCTCTATACCCACTTTAGTGAGAGTTTTTATTGTGAATGGATGTTTAATTTTGTCAAATGCTTTTTCTTTGTCTACTGAGATGATCAGGTGGTTTTTGTCTTTACTTTTGTTAATGCAGTATATCACACTGATTGATTTGCATATGTTGAACCAGCCTTGTGACCATGGAGTGAATCCAACTTGATCATGGTGTATGATCCTTTTTATATATTGTTGGATTCGGTTTACTAATATTTTGTTGAGGATTTTTGCAACTATATTCAACAAAGATATTGGCCTGTAATTTTCTTTTTTGATAGTGCCTTTATCTGGTTTTGGTATCAGGTTGATGGTGGCTTCATAGAATGACTTAAGAGTGTTCCCTCCTCTTCAATCTTTTGGAATAGTTTGAGGATAGGCATAAATTCTTCTTTGTGTTTGTTTTTGTTGTTGAGTTGTAGGAATTCTTTATATATTGTGGATACTAACGTGTGTTGCAAATATTTTCTCCAATTCTTTTCTTTTCACTCTCTCTCTCTCTCTCTCTCTTTTTTTTTTTTTGGCTGTATCAGTTCTTAGTTGCGGCATGTGGGATCTTCATTGTGGCATGTGGGATCTTTTGTTGCGGTGCACGGGCTTGTCTTTAGTTGTGGCATGCAGGCTCTAGAGTGCGTGGGCTTAGTTGCCCTGCGGCATGTGGGATCTTAGTTCCTCGACCAGGGATCAAACCTGCGTCCTCTGCATTGGAAGGCAGATTCTTAACCACTGGACCACCAAGGAAGTCCCTCTTTTCACCCTCTTGATAGTGACCTTTAATACACAAGTTTTAAATTTTGATTTAGTCCAATTTATCTATTTTTTCTTTTGTTTGCCTGTGCTTTTGGTATCATATCCAATAACCTATCACCAAATCTATTGTCACGAAGCTTTCCCCCTATGTTTTCTTGTAAGAGTTTTATGGTTTTAGGTCTTAAGTTTAGGTCTTTTTTCCACTTTGAGTTAATTTTTGTATATGGTTTTTGGTAAGGGCTTGACTTCATTACAACTTGAGCCAGTTTTCCTAGCAACATCTGTTGAAAAGATTGTCTTTTCCCCATTAAGTGGTCTTGGCACTTTTGTTAAAAATCAGTTGACAATATACACAAAGGTTTGTTTCTGGGGTCGCTATTATATTCTGTTTGCTATTTGTCTGTCCAGTGCTGCACTGTTTTGATTACTGTAGCTTTGTAGTAAGTTTTGAAATCAAGATCAGCAAACCCTCTAACTTTGTTCTCTTTTTCAAGATTTCTTTGGCTGTTCAGGCCACTGAAATTTCATAAGAATTTTAGGATACGTTTTTCTATTTCCACCAAAGCACCCCTGGGATTTTGATAGGGATTGTATTTAATCTGTATATCACTTGGAGTGGTACTGTCATCTTAACATTATCATCTTCTATCGATGAATATGAGATCTTTCCATTTGTTTATGTTTTCTTTAATTTCTTTCAGAACTATTATGTAGTTTTCACCATACAAACCTTTGATCTCCTTGGTTAATTTATTCCTAAGTAGTTTATTCTTTTTGATGCAAAATAGTTGCAAGTGGAATGGATGCTATTGTAAATGGAATTGTTTTTATAATTTGCATGGGGAGGGGTTTTCTCATTGTTAATGTATAGGAATGAAATTGATTTTTTGCATGTTGATTTTGTATCCAGCAACTTTGCTGAATTCATTTATTAGCTCTAATATTTTTTGTGGAATCCTTAGGGTTTTCTACATAAAAGATTGTGTCAGAGAATAGAGATAATCTTACTTCTTCCTTTCCAATTTAAATGCATTTTCTTTTTCTTGCCTAAGTGGTCTGGGTAGACCTTCCAATACTATGTTGAACAGAAATGGTGAATGCAGACTTCCTTCTCTTGTTGCTGATCTTAAGGGAAAAGTTTTCAGTCTTTCAACATTGTATCATGTTATCTATGGGTTTTTCATATATGGCTTTATCATGTTGAGGAGGCTTCTATTATTAATTTGTCGAGTGTTTTTTTTTATCATGAGTGGGTGTTGGATTTTGTTAAATGCAGTGTGTTACATTAATTGATGTGTGCTGAACTATCCTTGAACATGCTGAATCATCCAGGAATACATCCCACTTGGTCATGGTGTATAATCCTTTTCATATGTTGTTGATTTAATATGCTATAGATATATCCTTGTGGTTACCATGGGTATTACATATAACATTCTAAATGTTATAACAATCTAATTTGAATTAATACCAACTTATTTACAGCCACATAACAAAATTCTTCTCCTATACAGTTCTGTTCTCCCTTTGTTATTAATGTCAAAATGTTGCATCTGGGGGCTTCCCTGGTGGTGCAGTTGTTGGGAGTCTGCCTGCCAATGCAGAGGACATGGGCTCGCACCCTGGTCTGGGAAGATCCCACATGCCGCAGAGCAACTGGGTCCGAGAGCCACAATTACTGAGCCTGCGCGTCTGGAGCCTGTGCTCCGCAACAAGAGAGGCCGCGATAGTGAGAAGCCCGTGCACCGCAATGAAGAGTGGCCCCCGATTGCCACAATTAGAGAAAGCCCTTGCACAGAAACAAAGACCCAACACAGCCATAAATTAATTAATTAATTTAAAAAAATGTTGCATCTGTATACAATGTGTGCCCAATAACATAGATTTGTAAATATTTTTATCTATTTGTCTTGTAAATTCTGTAGAAAATAAAAAGTGGAGTTACAAACCAAAATTATGAAAATATTTGCCCATGTATTTTACTCTACTGGAGTAGAGTTTCTTCATATACTGTATATCTTCAACCTGAAGGACTCCCTTTAGCATTTATCATAGGCCATCTGGCCTCTAAGGTTTTGGTGAGAAATTGAGTAACAGTCTTATTCAGGATCTGTTGTATTCAATGAGTCACTTTTCTCTTGTTGCTTTCAAGTGTCTCTGTCTTTGGCTTTTGAAAATTTGACTACATTATGTCTCAGTCTGGGCCTCTTTGGGTTTATCCTACCTGGGGATTGTTGAGCTTCTTGTAAATTCATGTCTTTTTAAAAATTTATTTATTTATTTATTTATTTATGGCTGCATTGTGTCTTCGTTGCTGTGCGTGGGCTTTCTCTAGTTGTGGCAAGTGGGGGCTACTCTTCATTGTGGTATGCGGGCTTCTCATTGCAGTGGCTTCTCTTGTTGTGGAGCATGGGCTCTTGGCACATGGGCTTCAGTAGCTGTGGCTTGTGGGCTCTAGAGCGCAGGCTCAGTAGTTGTGGCACATGGGCTTAATTGCTCTGAGGCATGTGGGATCTTCCTGGACCATGGCTTGAACCCGTGTCTCCTTCATTGGCAGGTGGATTCTTAACCACTATGCCATCAGGGAAGCCCCAGATTCATGTCTTTTATCAAATTTTTAAAGTCTGGGGCCACTATTCATTCAAATAACCTCTCTACCCCTTCTCTATCTCTTCTGTTTCTGGGACTCCATAATGCATATTTTGATCTGCTTGTTGGTGTCCAACAAGTCCCTTATGCACTCTTCTTCATTTGGGTTTCTATTTGCCTCTTACACTGAATATAAAATAATATATTATTTAATATATTCAAGTTTGCTGATTTTTTTTTTTTGTCTAATCATGTCCACTGTTGAACCCCTCTAGTAAATTTTTCACATCAATTATTGTATATTGTAGCTCCAGAATTTGTTTGGTTCCATTTTATAATTTCTGATTGTTGATATTCTCATTTTATTCATGTGATTTTCCTGGTTTCCTTTAGTTATTTGTCCATATTGTCACTTAGCTCTTTGACCATATTTAAGACAATTGTTTAAAAATCTTTGTCTAGTAAGTCCATGACTGGGCTTCCTCAAGGACAGTTCCTGTCAATTAGCTTTGTTCCTTCTCATGAGTCATGTTTCCTGTTTCTTCATGTGCTTTATGTTTTGTATTGTAAATTGGACACTATTAAAAAGTGTTAATTCTGGAAATCAGCTTTTCCCCCTTCCCCAGTTTCAATGTTTTTGATTGTTAAAGGCTGTGGTAATCTGATACTTTTTCTATTTATTTTTGCATAGACTGTTTCTTGCATGCATGATAACTTAAAAGTCATTTTCTGTTTTTTAAAAATATTTATTTATTTATTTGCCTGTGCTGGGTCTTTGTTGTGGCATGTGGGATCTTCAGTTGTGGCATGTGGAATCATTTTTTTTAAGTTGCGGCATGCAGACTCTTAGTTGCAGCATGCGGGGTCTAGTTCCCTGACAAGGGATCAAACCCAGGCCCCCTGCATTGGGAGTGTAGAGTCTTAACCACTAGACCACCAGGCAAGTCCCTAAAAGCCTTTTTCTTTAGTTCATTTTGTGTATATCTGCTTTTAACTGTTTTGACAGAGATTTTCTTGAATGCCAGAAGCTGAAACGAACAACACACGAACACACACACACAAGAGAACAGCCACCTTCCCTAGTCTTTGCAGGTTGGTTCTGTGCTGGGGCATTCCTTCACCATTTAGCTAGAATTGCTCTGAGCCTAGGTATCACCCCAAGGTGAAATCTTGTCTTCTCAAGATTAAGTAAGACTTCTTGGCATGCTTCTTGTGTGGACATGTATATATCTTTTTTTCTTTTTCTTTTTTTTTTTTTTTTGCTGCACCGTGTGGCATATGGGAACATAGTTCCCTGAACAGGGAGCAAACCCGCACCCCCTGCAGTGGAAGCAGAGTCTTAACCACTGGATCACCAGGGAAGTCCCTGTGTGGACATGTGTATGTCTTAGTAAAGTCCCCCCTATACACATCTGCTTTTGAATGTCTTAATTTCCCAGAGTTTTACCCTAGCTTTTCCTCCAGGCCATAGCTTGTGTCCCCACCAATATCTCTTGCCCCAGGCATTCCACCTTGAAGGTTTTATGAGGAGTGCATGCTCATTTCCCCACCTGCATTCTGAGTAATGTGAAACAGTAATGTGCCTTGCATCAGTCCTTCAAGTATCCTCAAGATAGGTTAGAACAGAGATACACAATAATTTGCAAACATGGTCTGCTCTGCTCCCTCAAGTTTGAGGAGAAACTGGGTTGCCACCAGGTCAAGACCAAGATCACTGTTGTGCTGGGGAGGGGTGGGGAAAGAGTAAACATGCCACAAAACATTACTAACATTTTGAAGATGGCTTTTCTTAATTGAGCATTTTCTTGTTTCAAAAAACCTTTGACTGTTTCTCAGAGGTACTACAAAGTTGGTTCAGAAAGCTTCTGGGGTTTTTTTTGTTGTTGTTTTTCAGTTTCTATGGGAAAACAATAGCTTGGAGCTTCCTAGTTCAACATTTTGGTGACGTCATTTGCAGGAACTGTATTTTTCACATATTTCCCATTCCAACAATTTTTATTTTAAAATGAAGAAATTGGGACTTAGGAAGTTTTACAAATTGCCAAAAATTACAGAGTTTGTTAAAGGAGTTGGGATTATACTCTTCTAATGAGAAGTGGTTTTGTCTTATTTACCATATATCGGGAGCTCATAGCATCTGACAAGATGTTTACCTCATATTTAACTGGCTGGGGTAGAATTAAGCAGGAAGGGGACTGTCTTAGCTTGAGCTACTATAACAAAATACCATAGACTGAGTGGCTTAAACAACAGACATTTATTTCTCACAGTTGTAGAGGCTAAGAAGTCCCAATAGCAAAGTGCTGGCAGATTTGGTGAAGGTCCATTTCCTGGGTTGTAGACAGCTGCTGTCTCACTGTGTGCTTGGTGTATACACGAGGCATTCCTTATAAGGGCAATACTCCCATCATAAGTGTGCCACCTAATCTAAAACTAATTAATCTCCCTAAGGCCCCATCTCCAAATACCATCACATTGCAGATTAGGGCTTCCACACATGAATTCTGGGCTGGGGTGGAAGGGGGATTTCCTTATTCACCAAAAACGAATCTTTAATATAATGGTATTAAGCAGCAATGGGCTTCAAATTACTTTGTTCAGAATCCTCATGCTGATGGACGTGAATCACAATTTGAACAAATGCAAAGGTATACTATGTTTTGGGACAGAAAGACAGTATCATAAATGTCATTTCTCCCAAAGTAGGTGTATATATTTAGTGTAATTCCAATTAGAATATCAAAGCGTTTTTGTAATTTGAGAAAACTATCTTAATTTATATAGAAAGAAAATTAGATTAGCCAATAAAACTGAAAAACAGGGAGTGAGGGACTTGCTGTAATACTCAGTATCAAAATACAATAAGGCTAATATGTTATCAATTAATATGGTGTTAATATAGGAATAGAAAAACAGATTAATGAAGCAAGAGAATATAGAAATAGGTGCTGGTATAAATCAAAATATAAGGCAGTTTAAGTTGAATGAAGAAAAGATCATATGGTTAAAGGATTACATAGCAAAGTTTTAGTTGAGTAGGAAAAGTGTGGTATCAGTAAAGGATTAAGAACAGGTCTTTCCCACTGATTCATCTCTGGAAAAATGACTTTAGATTTGCCTTTCTACCAGTTTCCTTGAAGAAAACACCACTGTAAATCTCTCATCTGTAGCCTGTATCTGGATGGGGTGAACTGTTAACTGGCATGTAGACATTGACAGCCTATATAAGTAAGGCATCACAAGTCTTGGGAAACCAAGGCAGTGGCTTCTCTGTGCTTAAATGATTATCATTGTTACAAGTGAGTGTGCCCCATGTGATGGTGGCACACCGTGCAGATGCCCTGGTTGGTTATTATAAAATGTGCTGGATGAGAACGTTAATGTTTCCCAGTGCTGAGGTGAACCACTTCCATTTTGATCTTTTCTCCTCTGTGCAGTGCTGAAGCAGTGGAAGCTGTGCTTGCTTGGATAGTTGCGGGACTGTTGATGAACATGCTGTGAAGACATTTTTTTGTCAGGACAAATCTAATAATAAACTTAATGCCAGGTTAAAGCTTATTCTGCTCTCCCTCTCTCTTTTTTTGATTGCTAGTTCAAATCTGTGATTGCTTCTGGTGGACATGCAGGTGTCAGAGCTGTGTGACTTGCTGATAAAC
The DNA here is from genome assembly GCF_059928025.1 of Delphinapterus leucas. Taxonomy (NCBI): domain Eukaryota; kingdom Metazoa; phylum Chordata; class Mammalia; order Artiodactyla; family Monodontidae; genus Delphinapterus; species Delphinapterus leucas. The sequence goes on from NC_143148.1 coordinate 15,454,849, forward strand.
TGGCTGCTGGATTATTTTAACAAATTGTGCTTGTATAACTGGCAACCCATCTGGAAGAAAAGAAAATGAACCCTCATATATGACATTAAAAATTCAATTCTAGATGGATTAAATATTAATATATTGCAAAAAGGAAATAGACAATTTATAAGAAAACCTAAGAAATAACATATATAATCTAGAGATTAAAATATCTCTATAACCAATCCATAAACTTCCTAATGTCTAATACATGAAGAAGTCTTCAAAACTGACAAAAAGATAAATAATCCTATAGGAAAATAGGCTAATATGAAAATTTACAAAGAAGCAAATCTAGGAAAAGGTGAGGTTTATACTCATCAGACAAACATGAATTTTAGTATAATACCACCTATTGCATGGCTGGAGGAAACTTGTCTTTTTGAAAATAACTGATTGCATCTTAAAATTTTAAAATAGCACATATCCTTTGATCAAGCAGTCTCTTGCCTATAATCTATCCCCCAGAAATAAAAATAAAAGGTAAGGGCCAATATAAGGGTGTTTACTATAGTGTTGTTTGTGATGGCAAATAACTAGCAACAAGTTGAATTAGTAGGAATAATTCCCCCAGAAATAAAATATCCCCCAGAAATAAAAATAAAAGGTAAGGGCCAATATAAGGGTGTTTACTATAGTGTTGTTTGTGATGGCAAATAACTAGCAACAAGTTGAATTAGTAGGGGGATGGCTGAATAAATTTATAGCACACAGTATCACTGAATACTGTGCAGCAACTGCTTATCTTACTCTATCTGACCATTATAATCATTATTGTTGCTAGGCCTTGGCACTGACCAGCTATAGGCACCAAAAGGTAATCCTCCTTATTTGGTCTGGATTAGAGTTCCTAGTTGCTCCGGTGATTTCAAAGCTGCACCAGCACAAAGGGATAACACTTAAGGAATATGAGAGAATGCTTAATGAGAAATGGAAGGAAAGAGAGGATAATTTAGATTCACATAGATATATATGTATCTTATTTGGATACATTACCTCACAAAGTCAACCTATGGCATTTATAATCTTATCTCAAGACCAACCTTCAAATATGCTAATAAGCCATGCAGTGCTATAGTTATAGTAGCATAGTATTATTCTGGGTTTAAAAGAAATTGATATATTTGAAAGCAGCCTAAGGTTTGTGTTACATACTCATTTTTTATCACTATTGAAAAAGAACACTAAATGCTTTCTATATGTCAAGTTATTGTGGAAAGGAATCAAAAATCCTCATAAATATTTGCTTTTAATAAAAGAATTCTGTTTAGGTCTGAGATCTCCCTTTTCAGTGCCATTTTCCTGAAGGAAACAAACAAACTAGAGGTGGGGGAAATTGATTGACTGTGGCAGGTTAGAGAAGAAAAATAGTCTGAGTTTAAAACTCAAGCTGAAATGCAAGAGTTGATGTTTTACTCAATGGCATACAAAAAAATGTAAGAGTGACATGTTTTCCTCATTTAAAAAATGTCAAATTTCTAATGCCAATACTGGTTATGTGGACTATTAAAATTTCTGATAAATGTTTCTGAAAAACTAATTATCTCTAACAAGTTTGTGCATGTATTACTAAGTGATATGATCCTTAGATGTATGTGATTCAATCACCTGTTGCAAAGTCATGCTATAATCTACTGTGGTCTCAGCAGAGACCACACAGAGATTAATGATATGACATTTGAGAGTAAATTTAAATAACTAGATTTGTTACCATTCCAATTTTTAAAATTCATATTTTATAGTAAAGATATGATTGTAGAAATATCTTCTGTAAAATATCTGCATCTAACTGGGAATGTGAATCCACTATAACATGTACTCCATATAGTTCCCCTACTCCTATCCCTATCTTTTTTAATTTTCAGAAGTTTAAAAGAAATAGCATAAACAACAGAATAAACTCATATACTATTACAATTCAGAATTAACTAATATTTTGTTTTATTTACTTGAAATCTTTTTTTCTTTTTAATGAGATAGATATTTAGATACAAAACTGAAGTATCCTTTAACTACCATGTTTGGCCCCATTTCCCTTCTACTGCCTTTCTTTTTAGAGACAACCACTTTTGGGAATTGAGTGTGTATTCTTCCAATCCATTCTTCATAGTTTTACATAAAAATGTTCACCCATAACCAATACTTTAATACTAGTGTTGGTTAGTGTTGATTTAATTCAAATTCATACAGGTATAATTATAATATATTCACTTCATTTGTTTTCACTCTACATGATTTTCATATCTTTCTCTATTAATACATATAGATTTAATTTGTTAAACTTAACTACTAGAGAATATTATACAGTGTGACTGCATCACATTTTATTCATCCATTTCAAAAGTGACAGACATTTGTTTCCAATATTTTGCTAATATAACTCATGCTGCAATGAACATAAAGGTACAGGACTCCCTGGGTACATGTATCAGTTTCTTCACTATATGTGTGTATACTCAAGAGTGGGTATTCTGGAATCTGTTTTTGAAATTCTTTCCTACCCTGAGGTTTGAAAAAATTCTCCTATAAAATTCTTATATTACTAAGTTTTGCTCTTTGCATTCTAATCTTCACAACACTTTTGGATTTTTAAATAAATACTTTAATGTATAACAACAGCAAAGATCTAATATTTTTCCATATGAAGAGTCAATTACCCTGAGACCATTTTTTAAATCATCCAGATTTTCCTACCAACTTGTGATTACCACCTCTATCAATTGCTAATTCCCCATAAAGATATGCATATGTTTCTGGATATAATATTCTGTCACAATCTTTGTTTTCTATTACTGCATCAAGAGCACATAATTTTGATGACTATACATGTAGCAAAACATGTAACAAAAAAATGACAATTTTGGGCTTCCCTGGTGGCACAGTGGTTGAGAGTCCGCCTGCTGAGGCAGGGAACATGGGTTCGTGCCCTGGTCCGGGAAGATCACACATGCCGCACAGCGGCTAGGCCTGTGAGCCATGGCCGTTGAGCCTGCGCGTCCGGAGCCTGTGCTCTGCAACGGGAGAGGCCACAACAGTGAGAGGCCCACATACTGGAAAAAAAAAAAAAAAAAGACAATTTTGTCTCTTAATTTCACATCTTAATACCTCGCATATCTTTGTCTGAATGCATCAAGTAGGCCTTCCAGAACCATGTTGATTAGTGTCCATGACTGGATTCTTACTTTAATGAGAATGCTCCTAAAAGTACAGCAGGAACAATGTTTGTTGTGGGGGTCTTGGGGGTGTAGGTTTTCATGATACTGTGATAGTTATTAAATTCTCAGTATATTACATTTTGAGCTGTTGCTGAAGGATTTTCCACATTCATGTGACTTTACTGTAAAATGAATTTTCTGATATACTGTTTAATACAAATTCTCTTGAAGGTGTTCCCAAATTCAAGGCATTCAGAGTTTTAATGAGTATGAATTCTCTGGTGTCTAATATGATGTGACTTCTGGCTAAAAGCTTTCCCACATTCATTACACTGATAAGGTTTTTCTCCAGTGTGGATTCTCATATGCAGAGCAAGAGTTGAGAACTGAGAGAAGGCTTTCCCACATTCATTACAACCATAGGGCTTCTCACCTGTATGGCTTCTCATATGCACAGTAAGAGATGAGCTTTGACAGAAGGCTTTCCCACATATTTTACATTCATAAGGCTTATCACCTGTATGAATTCTCACATGTACAATGAGAGATGTGATTCGAGAGAAGGCTTTTCCACATTTATTACATTCATAGGGTTTCTCTCCTGTATGAATATTGTGATGTTTAATGAGGTACTGCTTCTGCCTAAATATTGTTCCACATTCGTTACATTTATAGGGTTTCTCTCCAATATGAATTTTCTCATGCTCAGTGAGGTTTGATTTCCCACTGAAGGCTTTTCCACATTCCTTACATATATAAGGTTTCTCTCCTGTATGACTTCTCTGGTGTCTAATGAGGCTTGACTTCTGAATGAAAGCTTTCCCACACCCTTTACATTCATAAGGTTTCTCGCCAGTATGAATTCTTTGATGGATAATGAGGTTTTCCTTCTGGCTAAAGGCTTTTCCACACTCATTACATTTAAAGGGTTTCTTTCCACTATGGATATTCTGATGTTTAACGAGGTATTGCTTCTGGCTGAAGGCTCTTCCACATTGATTACATTCAAATGGTTTCTCTCCTGTATGAATTTTCTCATGCTCAGAGAGATATGATTTTCCATTGAAGGCTTTGCCACATTCCTTACATACATAGGGTTTGTTTCCAATATGATTTCTCTGGTGTTTAATAAGGCTTGGCATCTGAATAGAAGCTTTCCCACATTCATAAGTTTTCTCTCCAGTATGATGTTTTTGATGAGTAAGCAAGTTTCCCTTCTGGCTGAAGGCTTTTCCACGTTTATTACATTTATATGGTTTCTTTCCTGTATGACTTCTCAAGTGTAGAGTAAGGGATGAGACTCGAGAGAATTCTTTACCACATTCATTACATTCATGTGATTTCTCTCCAGTATGCATTTTCTTATGCTCTATGAGGTTTTGCTTCAGGTTAAATGTTTTTCCACAGTCATTACATTCATAAGGTTTCTCTCCAGCATGAACCTGATCATGCTGAAGGAGATCTGATTCAGGCTGAAGGCTTTCCAACATTCTTATCATGCACAGATACCTTCTCCAACAAGAATTCCTTAGTATCTCTTGACATGTGACATGGATGAAAGCTTTTCCACATTCAGTAAATTCATATGTTTCTCTCCAACAGTAATTCTCAGCTATCTAACAAAGTTGAATATATGATGAAAAACTTTTCACATTGGTTATCCTGTGATTAGCTGATTACAAATTGGGATGAAATATAGCATCCTCATTATATTCTTAATGGTTCTTGCTTAGACAGCTTCTCTCATATTTAAGTGTAAATTAAATGTTCCAAACTCGTTTAAACTGAGTCCCATACACAGAGTTGTCTTAAAGAATCAATGTCTGTGCTCAGAGGAAATACTTTTCTGCTACCTAGGTTTTCTGAGTTTTTCTTTAGCTGTGCTTTCACGGAGAAGGATGAGACTTAACCCACAAGTCTTTCCTGTTGTGTCTTTATTTACTTATAAATTTCCCAGGCCTTTTCTAAAAAGGAGTACAAAAAAATCATCATTGAAAAGAGTTAATAACTGTAAAATATTTAATGCCTGGCATGTAGTAAACATTCAATAAAGTAGCTATCATCATCATCAATATCACACTTGTAAATTTTCCCACTATTTTTAATAAAATTTCAAAAATATGCAATTTAAAAATAGACTCTTTATTTCAAACCTAACCTACCAGTATAAAAGAAAGCTCAAATGCAAATAACATCCATGGGTGCATGTAGCTTAAACTGCTTTTAAATGAAACAATGTATACTTTATATATCAGTAAAGTAAGGGAAAACATAAAGAACAGGTGACAAACAGGATGAAAGACAAACACGTAACATTTGGAAAGCCTAGGATGAAGGGATAAAAAATAAAATGAATAGGAGTATTAATAAGGGCTATGTGGTTAAATAAGACATTTATTTCTACATTTTCCTGAAACTCCATTAAAATGACAATAGGGGATGAAGGGCATTACTCATAAAATCTAAAAGGTTGAGGAGACAACAGTGAATGAAAGTATTAAGAAATTTTGAAAGGAAAGCAAATAAAGGACTGTAAATTAACAGCAGAACTGAGTGACTTAAATAAAATGCTAGCAGATGAGGATGCTACTTAGAAGCAAGGTAATCTGTGACACAGCTGTCAACAGAAAGGCACTATAACTGGAGACATTGCATGAGAGTGGAAGGTGGGGCTTATAAAATGAAAGGAGCAGCTGATACACCCAATTCTCCTAACTGGAAAGAAATAGGAATTTATTATCCAGACAAAGTACAACTGCGAAACTCCAAATTTAGTGATGACAGGGAAAGTAGATGAGAGTACCATACTGAAAGAAGTGGATGAGTAAAAGTTTATATATAGTATAGGCTCCCAACTTCTTTCTTCTGCTAGACTCTAAGAATGCTGGTAGTTGTTAGATAATGGAGGGGTTCTTGTTTGAAAAATGAGAAGATCATGAGAACACCTACAGATACTGACATTTGGAGTCATATAAAAGAAAGACTTAGATATCTGACTGAATGCTGCACAGTGAAGCCCACCATTTTACAAGACCCACCCATGGACACAGAGATTACAATAATCTTTCTGGTACCTCAATGTATTAATGTAGAGTTAAAGATCACAAAAATTGGACAAAAGCCATAATGTGAAAGATCAAACAAATAGGAAAAAACAAGGCAAGGAACAGAAGAGCGCATACATACAATATATAATTAGTATCACAGAAAGCTAAGAGATTATATAGCAATGAAATATTAACAGGATTCTATAAATAAGTGCTTTTGGAAATAAACAGTATGATGCTAACCTTAAAAATTCAATAGGTTGGAGAAAAAAATACAGAATATCTCCCAGAATAAAAAAATTTTTAAAAAAAAAAGGGAAGGAAGGGAGAAAGGAATAAAGAAAGAGAGTAATGACTGGGAAATTAGTAGTTTAGTGGAGGAATCCAGGAGGTTCAAGAGAAAATATGAAGCACCAGAGAAAGGAGTTTCAGAGAAAATATGAAGAAAAATGAATGCAGGAAATTTTCTGAACCCCATCTTTCATATTAGCATGTTGATAATGATTAAATTGATTACATTTAAAATAGATAAAATAGCTGTATAAAATACGGGAATAAACACCAACAGACACAGTCAAATGAGTTGAAAGTGGCTGTCTATGTGGAACAAAAACTGTGGGTGAGGAAGAATGGAGCAAGCATAGTTATAATCCTATTTGACTTTTAAAAGCCCCTATTTGTTATACTTACAGAGATCTTGAAGACTTGAGCCTTTTAACTTGACTCAGTCTATAATTGTATAATAACTATAGACAGTGCTCTTTTTATCTACTTACAACTGAGTTTCACATGGGCTAAACAGCAAAGTACACATATATTTAATGGGAAAGAAAATATGCCAGAAAATAGCCATTTTTACTTCCAAATCTGATTTTGATTTCTATTTTGATTATTGGTACTATGGTTTCTTGATACAGAAACTGTCATTGCCATCAAATTCAATTTTCATTTATTTTTCTCCTTTCATTATGCCTGATATACTGGCACCCAAGCCCTTTTCTTGTCAAGAGCCCTTTCCTTGGCCTCTCTCTAAATCCTTTCTCTTATAACTGTTTTCCATCCACTCACTGCAAACCTTGGACATTATCCTGATCTATCTGTCTTAAAATTATATCCTCATTTTCTTATAAATCATTTCAAGAACTGATAAGTAATATGCTGCCACTCATATCAGTGCTATAATTTCCATAACTAGAAAAAAATACCTCAACCCTCACTGCATACCATAAGCAAAAATTCACTCAAAATCAATTATAGACCTCAGCATAAACATTAAAACTATTAATAAAAAACTATTAATATAAAAGAAAAAGTGGTAGACTTCATCAAAATTTAAAACTAATTAACGCCCTTCAAAAAACACAGTTAAGGACTTCCCTGGTGGCACAGTGGTTAAGAATCCACCTGCCAATGCAGGGGACACGGGTTCGAGCCCTAGTCCAGGAAGCTCCCACATGCCATGGAGCAACTAAGCCCGTGCACCACAACTACTGAGCCTGCGTGCCACAACTACTGAAGTCTGCGCACCTAGAGCCTGTTCTCTGCAACGAGAAGCTATCGCATTGAGAAGCCCGCGCACCGTGATGAAGAGTAGCCCCTGCTTGAATGAACTAAAGAAAGCCTGCATACAGCAAGGAAGACCCAATGCAGCCAAAAAATTTTTAATTAATTAATTAATTAAAGAAAAGAAAAAAAAACACAGTTAAGAAAACAAAAAGGAAAGCCATAGACTGGGAGAAACTAATAAAGGGTTTGTATCCAGAATATACAGAACTCTTGAAACACAATAATAAAAATATAAACAATTTAGTTTTTTAAATGGGAGAAAGACTAGGGTAGACATTTCACAAAATAAAATATTTGTGCTCAAGAATGCAGACAAGAAGGATAGAAAACTGGCCTTTCTGCCAATAAGCTTCAATGTATGTCTCAGACATCAAAGCAAAAAATACAAATCTAACAGAGTATATAGTTAAGATCCAAGTTGCTCTGGAAGCTACAATATAAGATGGAGATACAGAGATTAGAGAGATTGGGCTAGAAGTGAGAGACAGTTTAATAAAAATGAAGTTCAAAGTTGAACAGTGGATAGGATTTTGATAGATGGGTCACTGCACAATCAACGGCAAAGATGCAAAGAATTTCATACTATGAAGGGGGAGGTGAGAGCAGTGCAACTGTTACTATTTAAAGCTAGAATAATAATCATAATCACCAACTGTGCAGTGAAGGGAAGAGGGAGACTGAAAATATTTATTGTAAAATGCATAAAGTATACATCACTCCTGGTAACAGACAGTAAATAGATATTATCTCAAATCAAAGATGAAGACTAAGAAAATTATGAATATAAAGGCAACCATAAGAAAAAAATATAAACTTTCCAAATTTTCGGGAAAAAAAGACATATATTCAAAACAAAGAAAGATCCTATAGCAAAAGATACAAAAGATAAAAGATGAGGCAGAATTTAAAACAGTTGGGAATTCCCTGGAGGTCCAGCGGTTAGGACTCTGTGTTTTCACTGCCAAGGGCATGGGTTCAATCCCTGGTCAGGGAACTAAGATCCCACAAGCTGTGCCGCATGACCCCCCCAAAAAAAAAATTAAAACAGTATATAAAATAAAATCAGAGAATCAATACCAACCATATTGTTCCTGTCAATAAGTGCAACTAGAATAAAAATAACTATTAAAAGAGCTATGATAGGATCATACAGAAAATTCTCAGGCCTCTCCAGAATCAAAAAACCTGTGGGTAGGGCCCAGCAATCTGTATTTCACAAGCCCTTCAGGTGATTTTGATTCATGCTAAAGTTTAACAACTGATATTAGCAAAACCCCCCTAAACTATATATATACAAGATATGCATGTAAAACAATATATAAGAAATGGTGAAAATAAAGACTAAAGATAAAATAAAGAAGATAATCATGAATATATAAAATACAGAAATCCAAGATACAAAAACACATTAGCAACTGAGAAGACCACCTCTCTCAACCTAGGAGATCAAATCCATGAAATATGCAAACATATAAAAAATGGGAACATGAAATAAAAATATGCACTTATTTATAATATAGAGCTAACTAGTTTATTCTGCATCTTGAAAATAGGTAGTGAACCATCTTTTAAAATGCTCAGAGAACATTCTCAAAATCAGTCCACATAGTAGGCCTATAAAATCTCAAATATTCCACAAAGTAGAAAAGGACAGATAAAATTCTGACTAAAAAAAAAAAAGTCATAAATTAGAAAAATGAAAATCTTTCACGTGTAAATTCCAAAATCTACTGGCTTGAACGAACTCTTTGGTCAAAGAGGAAATTAAAATAAATTGTGTAATGTTCAGAATGTTATTCAGAACACAGTGTATATCAGAACCCAGAACCCATAGGACACATTTGAAAATAATGCGTGGAGAAGTTTTAGCATAAATGTTTACATTATTTTTAAAAGAAATAATCATAATAAACATTCCAACTAAGGAATTACAATAAGGAAAAGTAAATAAAAGAAAAACAGAAAAATTAGTAAAGCTAAGAAAAGAAATTAATTATTACAAACAAAAATAGAAGTAATAATAGATTCATGAGTTGATTCTTAGGGAAAAACTAAAAGGGAATAAAAGCAAAATTACAAAAATAAAAAATGATTATTTGGGAATAAGGATTGTAGAGATTATTTTGCTCAACCCTATGCAAATAAACTTGAAAACCTAGCAAATATAACCTCTGAAAACTGAGACCAGAAAAGACAGAAAATCTAAACAGAAAAATAAACATAGGAAAAAAAGAGATAATCATTCAGACATTTTATCACCCCAAAGTCCCAGTATACATGGCTTAAGATGTGAATTCTACTAAACTTTTAGCAAAGTACAGTAATACTATATATTTAAAATTTTCCAATTCTTAAATTCATTAAATTTGCAAAAGCATGATGCTCAACAGATCAGGACTAAGTTCTGTATTACTAATAAGCCAAAAGAAAACACAGAAATTATATCTCCTTGGTAATTAAAGCCCCTTGTATTTTTACAGGGATTATATCAACATCCTTCACACATACTTATCAAAACTGAATTTTTTTAATACATCTTTAATGGAGTATAATTGCTTCACAATGCTGTGTTACTTTCTGTTGCACAACAAAGTGAATCAGCCATATGCATACATATATCCCCCAATCCCCTCCCTCATGAGCCTCCCTCCCACCCTCCCAAAACTGAATTTTTTATACTGTGAAATGACAGTCCTGAACTGAACTAGGCAACATTGTCTGAATACCAGGCAAAATGGTCCTTTCAACAGCATTTATCTTGTGGTTTAAAAAGTATTTTCAAAGTATAAATCAAAATGCTCTAATGCCAAGCAAACTAACTGTGCTATAATGCCTGAGTTGAGTAGTTGCAACAGAGATCCTATGGCTTACAAAGCCTAAAAACTTACTACCTGGCCCTTTACAAAATAAGTTATTGACCCCCCCCCACACACACACCCTAGAGCGGTGATTCCTCTCTCCTCTACCAGGCTGGAATAAGGATGCATTGCTGATCCAGCTTCAACTACAACTAAATGATAAAGAGACACCTGGAAGAAATCTGGATCTTAAAGTACCACAAAGACCAAAGCTACCACGCAAATTTTGACTACTCACCACATAACTGATATGTGACCAAGAAATGAATTCCTACATTCCTTAAACCAGCACATTTTGGGGTTTATTATAGTCACTTAGCTTTACCATGATTGATAACAATTTTTAGTCCAGTTTCATTGCTTTACATATCACGTATCTGCAGATGCCAACTCAGCTCAGGCATTGTAGCTTGAAAGTAGTCTCAGACCCTAAGAGAATGAATGAACTTTTTACAAAAACACATAGCAGGGTATAGTTGCCAACCTCTGCTCTTAACAGGTCACCATTTAAACAGAATACATTGAGTTTGCTTAACATTTGAGCATTTTGATATATGTTACAACTCTTCTCAACGTAGCAATCACAGTAATCTTGTCACAGTCAAATCATGTCACTGCTCTGCCTGAAAGTCTCCTTGTATACTCATAAAACATCTAGAAGCATACAATGTTAATAATTGCTGCTTCCAGGGAGCAGAAATGGAGAACTGAGAGCCAGGAATAAGGAGACATATCTATTCTTTTAATTTCTATCAAGTATATGTATTAGAGTTTAAAAATAATAGTACTATTTCTCTTTAAAAGTAACAGGGAATTGAACTAGTAGGAAGTCAGCACTTATTTCCAAGCCTGCATTATTGTAAAAAGCAGGAGGTGGAGAAGAGTTATACTATGATATCTGGAGGTAAGAAGACAATAAGGAATAAGGATAAGGGGGTAAAATTCAACTCTGAGGTATATAACGATAGAAGGAGGGAGAAATGATAGTTAAATTTTAAAGAAAAGAATCTACGTGCTAGTTTTTGAAAGATTACAGATCTATAATCCTTGGCAAGAAGGACTGAATGAAGGAAAGGAGTCTAGGCATATAGGGAGAAGTAAAAAATGGAGAATGTTAGTGAGAGGGAGAAGCACGAAATTTAGGCTGTAGAAGTCATAAAATTGAGACTGCAAATGAGGTAGAGAGGCTGGCGTCCGGAATAGAGGTTAGAGAGGCACCCAGTCCTCCAGAATCTGAGAAAAGAGCACCAATCCCGGAAGAACAGGTGGAAATGTTACCTAGGTATCTAAAGAATTCCTAGCAATTTTCACTCCAAAGGATGGGGGCTGATAAGAAAATCTCCTCAAAAAAAGTTTCAGGGAATTCCCTGGTGGCACAGTGGCTGAGAGTATGCCTGCCGATGTATGGGACACGAGTTCGTGCCCCGGTTCGGGAAGATCCCACATGCCGCAGAGCGGCTGGGCCCATGAGCCATGGCCGCTGAGCCTGCGCGTCCGGAGCCTGTGCTCCGCAACGGGAGAGGCCACAACAGTGAGAGGCCCGCGTACCGCAAAGAAAAAAAAAAGTTTCAGATGTTGTAAACTCACTGAATAACTGTAATGAGCTTTTATTCCATTCATACCTGCTGGGTTCTTCCTAACTCACCTGGAGAACACCTCCTTTACATTTCTTCCTCAATCATCCATTGCTCTTCTTGTTTGAACTGGTGACTTTAAAATTCGAAATACTAACATAGGACTTGGATGTTACTGCTGAAGGTCAAAGCAGCATCCCAGAATTCAGGCTGAGCCCTCAGACCCTCAAAGGAGTTGAAGGATAAGGAAAGTGCAGCTCCTGGGGATACAAAAGGAAGCTGGCTTGTGAAAAAGAACAAAGTAACGCTGACCCTTTGGCTTAAAAACTGGAGCACATACATACATGTGAGCACATGGAAAAAGAGTATTTGTAATTTGCATCTCAGGCCAAACTCATTATGCCATTTAAAGGCTCCATACATTTCAAAAAATGGGAAACAGAAGCTATCGTATTTTCAGAATTTAGGTTATACAGAGAAACTACAAGACTGAGTTGCTAGGGTTCTCTAGAATCACAACCTGTACGGGTACCTTTGAGCAGGTGTCACTTGTAGCCTTGCTCCTGATTGAACAGTCACAGTCACACTTTTGAGTATCATAATGACACTTTTCTCATAAGTGTGAAGTCGCCAACCTTGAGTGATATGGATAAAATATAAAGGGAATGACTCTGAAATAATTCATGAATCAGAGCTCTTAAAATTTTTAGAAGCCTAATATTTTACCTAGGTTATGTTACTCTAGGAGAAATTAAATATTTTAAGGGTCCTATAATTATATGGTCATTCAATTCATTGGTTCAGCAAACATATATATATTTCTCACTTATTATGTGTATTGAAAAGACCATGGTCTCCAATTTGTAATGAGGTATGATAGCTAAAAGGATCATACTTCCTCACAAGCTTGATCCAATGTAGTATGCTTAGAATCTGCCTGGACAGTGCTATTAATTGATGAAAACAGGTAATACAGAAGTGGGAAAGGATGGAGGCAAACTGCAGGAGGAAAGACATAAGTATGACATTCCTGACATATAGAGTTTGAAGTTCCTATGCAACCTCCAGATAGTGCTGTCTATTAGGCAGTTGGATATATGCATGAGGAGCCCAGGACAAGCCTCAAAGAGGAATGATCATTTGTTAGTCCTGTGTCAGGTGAAGCCACAGCAGTGGAATTTTGTTGCTCATAGAGTTCTTAGAGGTGAAAAAAAATGATCGAAGTCAGAAACTTAAGAACACTAATATTTCAGGGAAAAACAGAAACGTTAAGTCACTAATGGAGGGTTTTTCTTTTTTTTTTTTTTTTCGGGGGGGGGTTGTTGTTCCTTGGTTTTGACCGGAATTATAAAAATGAGAGAAGTATTATGGAAATCAAGGAAACGTTCAAGAATGAGGCAGTGATAAACACCTGAAAAGGAATGGAGTGAACACAGAAATCTAATTCCTCCATCCCAATTAAAAATGGAAGTGTACAAAACATGCAAGCAAAAATGTGATTCTTATCCGTGCCCTAGCTGCTGCATCCCCTCACAGCTATTTTTATTTTCTGTGTAACTACAAATATACATTCCTATCCCCACTTACTAAAAAAAGTAGTGTATTATACCAGATATACACTTTACTTTCTTCATGTAACAAAATACATTGCAGACTTTTAAAATCTATCTAACATATTGTATATATTTCCATTTGCTCAAGTCTTCTTTTGGGTCTTTCATTAACATTTAAAAATAATCTTCATAAAGGTTTTATACATTTACTGTTTATCCCTAGGTGTTTTATCTGACTTGTTGCTATTGTAAATAAAGTAGTCTTCTTTATAACTATTACTGATTATTTTCTGTATGTATCAAAGCTATTATTTCTATACATGAATTTTTGTACTGTGGTACTTTTCTTTTTCGTTTTATTGAAAAATATGTTAAGTGTGATAAAATACTGGAAGAAATTCTCTTTGTAGATAAAAGAAAAATTTGTTTCTTTACATTTATAAAGGCCATTTCGTTTGGGGAAAACCTGGTCAAATTAGGAGTCAGACTGCCATGCTCACTGACAAACCAGGGAATCTTAAATCCGTTAACTTGATTTCTGCACCAAAGACAGGACAACTTGCTTCCCAATTCCATCTGTGCTGTGTGCACTAGTGGAAACTACCTCTTAAAGCTATTCCTTAGTCCAGAGCTTCTCAAAGCAGCCTTACCAAAATTCCTTCAAAGAATTAAGAAAATTCAATACCTACAGGGAGTCTAGACAACCAATAACAAGTTTCCCGGAAATCTTTCCTCTTTAAAAAAAAAAAAAAAGAATGCTGATTTTGTTTTTTACTCCACAATGAGTCTGCTTTTAGCCTTTTCCCTTTCTCATCTTTCACAGATACGGATGCTCCAGAGAGATGCATCCTTATCATTATTTTAGAAACTAGAAAAGTGAGGTTTACATGGTACTACCCCACTAAGTTCACAATGCCACCCAAACTCACAAACCTGGAACCATACAGGTCGCAACTCTACAACCCTCTCACACTCCTTCACAACCTTTGTCACCCACCGGAGAACCCGCCCGTTTCCTTCTGTACCCCTGCCCCCATCCACAGAAGCTTTGAACACTGCACGTCACAGGAGGCGATTCCTCCCCTTCAGTTTCCCCAGCCCGGTAGTAGGCTCCACAAAACCTCCCTTACAGCCTCCCAACCGGATTCTAAACCCAGAAACCGAGGTCCCGCAACAAGATCTGCGCTTCGCAGAGCCAAAACCAAACTCACCAGCAGACAAAGACGACGAAGGCGAGCCGGAAAGCCTGCGCCTGCGCTTGCGCCTGCGCACTCCAGGCTGGCGAGCATTCCCAGAGGTCTCCTGGGTTCCACCAAGCCTGGGCTCAGTACCGGGCAGAAGCAGTTGATGTTGGCCAGTTGTCCATTTTTTTTTGACTGTGGACTACATTTCCCAGAAGTTTCAGTGGTTCGAGTCGGCTTTTCGAGTCAGCTTTCGTGCTTTCTCAGCTCCACCATAGTTTGTGGGACTGTCTTCCTGGTTGGGGGAGTAGTGTACGTAGGCCAAGCCTCAGGACTTAGGTAACACTCTACCTTTGCTAACTACCTCTGGAAGAGGGCAGTGGTGTGCCTTGGGTTATAATAAGCTCAGTTGAAGCACGCCAGGGTGACTCCAACTAGGAGCCACGGTGCAAGTCTACGCCAGGAGCGCCAGAAGACTCCAGGGCGCGATTCGAGGCTGGGGTGAAGTAGGGGTGAGGCAGGGAGTGATTGTGGGGATCTCTTTGGCAGGGCTCAAGCCCAGCGCCATCTTGTCCCTCGCGAGTGCGGCTCTGAACTACATTTCCCAGAGGCCGCCGCGTTCTGCGGCCGGCAGCTCTGAGCAGAGCTGTACGCGAGCCGGGTGTTAGTCTCTGAACTGTTGGCTGACGGCCGCGCACGGCAGATTGGAGATGAAACGTCCAGAGCTCGGGGCGGGGGTGGAGACTGAGTATTAAGTCTGTTCAGGCGGAACGGACGGGGTTGGGGAGGGGAGTGTCGGTTACGAAATTGTGTGTGGCTATGTGTCCCAGTGATGTGTGTGTTATTCTGACTGTGTGTGATACCGTGTGTGTGTAGCTTTCTGTGGATGAATCTCCGTGGTATGATTGTTAATATGTGACCGTGTGTAATACTGTGTGCTGGTGTGGGCTACCTGTGACTGTGTGTCCCTGTGGTGGGTGTGTGGATTGTTTCTGTGGGATCGTGTATTCCTCTTCTGGCAAGCATAGGGAGCTTTGTTATTGTGCCTCTGTGACTGCGCCCTAGTGGGGATTGTGACTGTGTAGCACTGTGTGCGGAAGGAAGGGGGAGTCTGAGACTGAGGCTGTTAACTTTGTGTCTACTGGTGGGTGTGTGACTATGCAGCACTGGATGTGTGAATTTGGGGAGACTGTGTCAGTTACTGTGTCACATGTAGTCATGTATGAGACACAGGATGGCTCTGCCCCTGTAAAAATCCTGATTATTCTCTATGACGTTGAGGTTGAGATGGAAGCCCGGGTCTCCTCTGATAGCCTTCCCCTGGTCAGGGAGGGGCAAGTGAGCAAGGTGACCTTGTCATCTGGACCTCAAGAAAGGTTTGTTGTCTCCTTGCCCCATCTCTGTTACCGGGCTCAATGGGTCTGTCCCTTGTGGTGCATAGCCAGTGCACACACCAAGTACTTTTGAGTAAAGCAGAAGCATTTATTACTTGTGACAAGTAAGGAGACAGAGAGCTAGCTCTCAAAGTACTGTCTCTCCAAAGCTGGACGGGGAAGTTTTAAACCTGGGGGGCATGCATAGTCCTGAAAGGGCAGGCATGGTAAAGAGAGGTTACTCTAGGTTACCAAAAACTGCAAGCAAGCAGGTGTTTTGGTTGTTTGTTTGCACTCTAACCTTTTTGAAACATCTGGCGTTTGGAACTTTCTGCAATTTAACAGTTTATGCAAAACAAAGCACACTTTGGTGTGCTTTAACCCCATCCTTTCCCTACTGCTGCTTAGCTAACATATCCTTCTCCAAGAGAGAGCTCCAAGGAGGAGAAAATAATGGTTGTGACATCTAAAAGTCGTACATAAGGTGGCTTGGTATTTTCTCTTTGTTTGTAAAATGCTTTATTTTTTCAGGAGGTGTTTTTTTTCTTTCTTGGCTAACTCCTAACAAAGACCCATGAAGTAAACTGGAACCTACTGTTTCTCTTTGGAAATATCTTCCTTGCATTTGTAATTTTAAAAATTAATATGTATGCTGAGTATTCTGATTTTACATATGTATATATATGTAACCATGTAGATACATATATGTACACACGTATATATACACACATGTGTATACATATATATTTTTAGAATACTTTCATTTAAATGATGTTGTAACTTCCCACATAATTGAAAGTTATTTGAGAATATTTTTAATATTAGACAGTGTTGTTTTTTCATGTGTGACTAACCCAATATCCTTTCTCTCCTTTATTGCTATAAAAATCCGAATTTTGTTTGAAGGGGCAGTGTGCTCAGCTTAACAAAAAACAAATAGGAAGGGAATTCCCTGGTGGTCCAGTGGTTAGGACTCCCACGCTTCCACTGCAGGGGGCATGGGTTCGATCCCTGGTCAGGGAACTAAGATCCTGCAAGCTGCACAGCATGGCCAAAAACAAACAAACAAAAAACATGTTTTAGTTTCCCTTATAGTTGTAAACAAAAGCTGTTAGATTGGATTTCTTAGTTCTTTAAAGGGGTGGGGATGGGGCAGGCTCAGTGGGTATGTATTCTTTTGGCCTTCCTCCTTTCTCCTTCCTGCCTGGAAAGTGGATATAGAGCTGCATATGGAGCAGCCATCTTATAACCATGTACTTACTAGGAAAGGAAGCATAAGAAAATTTACCGTATTATATTAAATGAAAATAGAGGATTTTAAATGGTATATATTGTATGAAAGTTTTTGGTAAACAAAACAAAATTTACCTATAGGTGCATGAAATGTATAGTAGCATTTTAATTCTTTTCATTTTAATGTGGACTGAAATAAAAACACACGTGAGAACTGTGAGTTTCAGTTTTATTTGGGGACTTACTGAGCACTATACCTTGGGAGACAACCTCTCAGATAGCTCTGAGAAATTACTCTGAAGAGGTGAAGGGGTACACACAGTTAAGGATACATCTCGGTAGAAGGTTACTGCCAGTCATGAGGAACAAATATCTCAAGTAATGATTTTAGTGCTTTTCTAAGTTTGGGAAGATGCAAGAATCCAAGTTCATTTAAAAATTCTCCTGAAATAATTCTAACTATCTAAAGGCCCATTTTTGCAGAGCACAGAGGGACTCATCCTGAATTCCTTTCAGGATGTAAGTCAGTGACTATAGTGGCTAATGGCTTGATTCTTGTAGAACTGGATGGTGTACAACATTTTTTGTTTTATAGTTTCCCCCTTTTGGTCATAAGTTCAACCAAGGTTTGTGAGGCATTTTGTGACCAATTTGTCCCATGGTGCTAGGAAGGCTCATTCCTAGGTATGGCGAGGATTTCATTGATGGGCCACTCAGTGTGCTGTTACTGGACTAGGCATTGTTAATGGTAGTCATAAAAGTTTCTGTACCATCTGTCTTACTAGTCTGTTATGGTCTAGGAAATGATTCCCTCCTGCTGCTTCTTCCCATATCTAGGGTTACACTACTGCAATCATTTTGACCTTATATGTATATGTAAAACTATATTTAGTTAATTGTTTCAGGTTGCTTAGTCATCATTATCTTTATTGGAGGCTCAGTCACATTTGGTAATGCAAAAACAATAATTTTATAAAATAGGCAGGGTATAAGTAATACAGCTAGTAGCATTGATAAGATCATAAGTAAGAATTTATACCAAGAGCTTCCATTAGGTGTGGCCCAGTATATCCCCAGTCATCTGACCCAGTGTGTTCCTTACCAATCGCTATCTTTAAAGGTAATGATATATAAGCATTATTCATAAGGCACTCAGCCCAATTTCCTAGTGTTATTAGGCTGGTTATCTTTAGTATGATTTAATTGTTCCCAGCAAACAAATTGTTCCCTTAAATTTAAACAACCATAGCCTGGTATTAGCCATATAAATCCATCCCATGACTGAGGGAGGGTCCCTCCTAATAATCAGGAGTATATATTCTTTCACTGAAATTAGCTCATTTCTCTGAGCTTGAGTAACTTTAAAATTCATATTTATGTCCAGGGTCAGAGCAAGTATGATTGGTTGGCCAACTGAGGGGGTCCCATCTAGTAATATCAATAATGGCCCGAAGAGAACTATAACTTCTTTCTTCTATAATAAATTTCCTAAGGACTATCCAATCATTGCCTTGGAGAGGAGAAATCCCCCAAGGTAACCCAAAAGTACTGGACATAAGTAATTGACCATAAGCCCAACAATTGGATTAAGTTTTAAACTCTGTGTAGAATTTTGCCTGTAATAGAAAACATTTGATTCATATGCAGAAGTCCAAGAGATCAAGAGAACACTATAAATAATCATACAAGTCAGGTCTAGCATCTTGGGATAGCTATTTCTGATGTTGTCTTCTTGTCCTGGTGTGCCATTTCCTCTCTGTTTGAGCATTGTTTTAAGGTGAGTTTGAGGTCAGCAGTGCTCTGTATAGACCAGTACAGTGTAGGGGCCCATTTTAAGTGGGAAATATGATTCTAAGAGTGAATTTCTTCACTTTTGCTGCACATCAACTAGTTTAAGGGTCCTTTCATCTAGGTTGGAGACAGTCCTTTAAATCAGGGGTTCCCAACCCCTGGGCTGCGGACCTGTACTGGTCCGTGGCCTGTTAGGAACCGGGCCGCAGAGCAGGAGGTGAGCGGCTGGCGGGTGAGTGAAGCTTCTTCTGCTGCTCCCTATTGCTCCCCACTGCTCTCATTACTGCCTGAACCATCCCCCTCCCCCCTTCCACGCCATCCGTGGAAAAACTGTCTTCCACAAAACCAGTGCCTGGTGCCAAAAGGGTTAGGGACTGCTGCTTTAAATGATGTTTCTTCATATGTATATAATCTCCTGGTTGTAGGTCACAGGGCATCTGATCTTCATCTAAAGATAGACTACTGTGATAAGCTTCAGAAACAAACCTAGAATGTCTTTTAATAATTCAGTTAAACTTTTGTAATAACACAACGTAGTAACAAGGAGTCATCCAGGAAGTGAGTCTTAGGTAGTAAACACAAACCCTCAGAAGCAATTGACAACACTAGAACTTAACATACATAAAGTAATATCACTAAACCATAATTTTTCTCTCTAAAATTATCCTGATTTCTACCAAAGATAGTCAAATTAAGACTAATTGTTTGCAAAATAAGTTTGGTTTCAATAAACTTAGCCTGATTATTCACATAAGTGTAATTCATCCTACAGGCTCTTTTAAATTGGCTGTGCTGGAACTTTTTATAAGGAATCTCAGATTGAACTTTTAAAAGGCCTCTTAAGGCCAGGAAAGCCCTGCCAAGGACTTGCCACCTGTGATGGGTATAGATTTGGATGAATTCCTCCCTTCTCAAGGTCCCCAAAATAACTCAAAATTCCTGTACCGTCAGGAAGTGGCCTTCCTTATTTACCTGGTAAGGCTGCTGGGAACCTAGGAGTTTCCAATTTCTGGAGGGATCGGGTAGAAAAGATAAATGTTTCTACTGTGCTTACAAAAGTATAGTTTACCAAATTGCTGTCAGTTATAATTAGCTTAAGGGGGAGGGTTTCCTTATATCTGGAAAACAAAGATTAAAAACCAGTAATATTTCAGACAAAAAAGTCATAAAAACTATCATTCAGCCCTATGTAGCTAATTCTTGTTGATCTTGCTCTTTTGTTAACAGTATTATGAAGCCATCAGGGTTTCCATTAGAATTCTTTAATTTCTTACCCAGTTCAGTGGTATGATGTAAAAATTATCAGAAACCTGTACTGGTCAAAAGGTCCTTTCTATGAATCTTCTTGAAGATGAAGCATTTTTATAAAAGCATCAGAGTACAATAACTGCCTATAAATGACAAAAGACTTAAAAACGCATGGTCAAAGATCTGATTACAATGCAATTGGCAAAGAAACTTGGTTACTTCTGTAACATAGAACAATTAAAGATAACAACTAGAATTATGACTGATAACATTATACTAGAACATACCAGACTTTTAGGAATTCCACGTAATTTCTAGAATAGCTATATTAATAACATTTATCCATACAGTATATCCTAAGAGGGTTTATCACCATTCATTTGATAATACTTCCCATGTTCTTTAATATACCAAATAAGCCTAATTAGTTTAATATCTTTCTCTGATAAGGAGAGAAAACAAATCTCTTGAGATGTTCCAGGGGACCTCTGGAAAATGTCAAGTTTATTTCAGGTCAATAACACTTCATTTAGAAGTTGATTTTTGGAAAGTTTGTCAAAAACATCAAATAGGATTATAGGTGCTGTGAAACAATACTTTTTCACTTAACTAAAGTGACAATAAAAGATTTCAAAGGCAAATACAGATAGTTACAACAGATTACTTAAAAGGTAAAGAAACTTTTATAATCTGTTATTAAAGCAGATCACTATTCCAGGAAAACTTTGTCCTCTTAACAGAGAGGGAAACAAATTCTAGTTTTGCACCACCTTACCTTTAATATTAAAATTCATTTACTCAATTAAATTTATTCTAATCTTAGTCCTGATCACACATTAAACTCTTTGCCCAGGGTTTCTTTTCCATTACTTTCTATAATTTCCTTTTTATCTCCAGATTTTGTCCATTTCTCTTCTATCTGACCTCTCTTTCAGACAAAATTACTTTCTTTTCCCTTAACAAAATGTATTTCAATTCCTTATACCTTCTTTTTCCTTGCATACAAGGATGTTTCCTAATTAATTTTTTAAAAATTTATTTTTGGCTGTTAGGTCTTCGTTGCTGCGTGTGGGCTTTCTCTAGTTGCGGTGAGTGGGGGCAACTCTTTGGTGCGGTGTGCGGGCTTCTCATTGCGGTGGCTTCTCTTGTTGCAGAGCACGGGCTTTAGGCGCATGGGCTTCAGTAGTTGCAGCACGTGGGCTCAGTAGTTGTGGCATGTGGGCTGTAGAGCGCAGGCTCAGTAGTTGTGGCTCATGGGCTTAGTTGCTCCATGGCATGTGGGATCTTCCCGGACCAGGGTTCGAACCCATGTCCCCTGCATTGGCAGGAGGATTCTTAACCACTGTGCCACCAGGGAAGCCCCAGAAGTTTTTAATTTTAATGACATCTGACTTATCAAGTTTTATTTTTCAGGGACCATATTTTTGGTGTTTCTAGGAAAAATCATTGCCAAACCCAAAGTCACCTAGATTTTCTCCCATGTTATCTTCTAGAAGTTTTTGTGTTTTTGTTTTTTTTAGTTTTACACTGTAAAGTTAGGCCCATGATTTATTTTGAATTTTTTTTTAAGTCATAAAACCTGGTCCAGATTCATTTTCTTAATGTGGCTATCAAGTTGTTCTAGCAGTATTTGTTGATTGTTACATTTCTCCGTTGATTTGTCTTTGCTGTCTTGTCAAAAATCAGTTGGCTCTATTAGTTTGGATCTATTTCTGAGCTCTCTATTATATTCCATTTATCTACTTGTCTGTTCTCTTGCCAGTACACACTGTCTTGATTACTGTGTCTTTATAGTAAATCTTGAAGTTGATAGTGTTAGTCCTCCCACTTCTTCATCTTCAGTATTGTTTGACTATTCTGGGTCCTTTGTCTTTTCATATAATCTTTAGAATCAGTTTGTCAATATCTACAAAATAACTTGTAATTTTAATATAGCATTGACTCTATAGGTCAAGTTTGGAATACCTGTCATATTAACAATATTGGGTTATGAACATAGAATTTTTTAATATTTATGAACATAGAATATTAATTTATTTAGTTCTTTGATTTCTTTCATCAGAGTTTTCTAGTTCTTCTCATATATCTCTTGTACATATTTTGTTAGATTTATTCCTCAGTACTTTTTTGGTTCTAATGTAAATAATTATGTGTTTTTAATTTCAAATTCCTATTTTTCATTGCTGGTGTATAGGAAAGTACTTGACTTTTGTACATTAACCTTATGTTTTGCAACCTTGGCTATAATCACTTATTAGTACCATGAGTTTTTTGAGCATCCTTCAGGATTTTTACACATTCAACCATGTCATCTGCAGATAGCTTTATTTCTTACTTCCCAATCTGTATACGGTTTCTTTTTCTTGTTGCATTAGATAAGACTTCCAGTACAATACTGAATATGAGTGGTGAGAGCAGATATCCTTCCCTTGTTCCTGCTTTTAGAGGGAAAGCCTTTATTTCCTCACCATTAAATATGATGTTACCTGTTAGTTTTTGGTAGATGTTCTTATCAAATTGAAGAAGTTTCCTCTATTTCCAGTTTCCTGAGAGGGTTTTAATAATGAATGAGTATGGAATCTTTTCATATGCTTTTTCTGCATCTATTGATATGATCATATGATTTTTCTTCTTTAGCCTGTTGATATGATAGATTAATTACTTGATTTTGAAATGTTGAGCCAGTCTTGCATGCATGGGAGAAATCCCACTTGACTGTGGTATGTAATTACTTTTCTACATTTGTTGGATTTGATTTTCTAATAATTTGTTGAGGATGTTTGCTTTTATATTCATGAGAGATATTGGTATGTAATTTTCCTTCCTTACAATGTCTTTATCTGATTTTGGTATTAGGGTAATGACAACGTCATAGAATGAGTTAGGACATCATTCTATTTTCTGGAATAGATCACAGATAATTAGTATTTCTACCTTAGACATTTGGTAGAATTCACCAGTGAAATCATCTGTGCCTGATGCTTTCTGTTTTGAAGGTTGTTATTCATTTCCTCTAACAAATATGGACATACTCAGATTATCCATTTTTTTGTGTGTCTTTTGGTAGATTTTGTCTTTTTTGGGATTTGTTTTGTAAGTCATCTAATTTGCTGGGATACAGGTATTCATAGCATTTCCTTATTATACTTTATATTTCTGTGAGGTTGGTAGTTAAGCCCTCTTTTTCATTCTGGATTTTAGTACCTTCTCCCTTTTTATTTTCATGGTGGTTTTAGCCAAATATTTGTCATTTTGTTGATCTTTTACTTGATTTAAAAAAATTTTTTGACTGCGCCATGTGGCATGTGGGATCTTAGTTCCCCAACCAGGGATCAAACCCACGCCCCTTGCACAGAGTCTAAACCACTGGATCACCAGGGAAGTTCCTTGTTGATCTTTTAAAGAAACAAATTTTGGTTTCATTTATATATTTTTTCTATTATCTCTTCCATTTATTTCTCATCTATTCCTTATTATTTCCTTCCTCTTCTTGTTTTAGGTTTTCCCCCCTAGCTTCTTAAGCTGCAAAGTTAGGTTACTGATTTGAGATTTCTTTTTCTTTTTTAAAATATAAGCATTTACAGCTATAAATTTACCTCTATGTGCTGCTTTATATGCATCTCCTTAGGTTCATTTTCATCTGAAAATATTTTTCTAATTTTCCTTATTTTTTGTTTGACCCTTAGGGTTAATTAGTAATGTGTTTAATTTCCAAATATCTGTGAATTTTTCAAATTTCTTGGATTTCTAATTTAATATCATGTGACTGAAGGATATACTTTGTATGACTTTAATCCTTTTAAATTTATTAAGATTTGTTTCATGTCTCAGTGTGTTTTATCCTGGAGAATGTTTTATATGTATATGCTTGAGAACAATGTGTATTTTGCTCTTATGGGGTGGAGTTTCTATTGATGCCTATTATCTAAGTGATTCATAGTTTGTTCAAGTCTTCTATTTTCTTGTTGACCATCTACCTAGTTTTTCTAGCTGATATTGAAACTGACTTTGAAGGCTCTACCTATTGTGAAATTGTCAATTTTTGCTTCATGTATTTTGGAGCTCTGTTTTTATCTGCATTCCATGTTTATTTGGGCATTTTTATATAGTAACTTTAAAATCCTTATAATTCCAACATCTTTGTCATCTTGGTTTGTTTTGGTCTTTTTTCATTCAAGTTGAATATTCCTTGTTCTTGCTAGGATGAGTAAGTTTTGACTGTACCCCAATGATTTGGGTTATAATCTTATGACACTCTGGTTCCTATGTAAATCTGTTACTTGTTGATAAGCAGGAATTTAGTCATGGCTCTCTTTACACACATAGTATTTGGAGCCCCCACTGGCTGGAAAGGGAAAGAACCTTTGTTACTGCTTCATTGGAGTGATAATTCACATATTGCCCCTGTAAATGTCTGTCAGTGCCAAGTCGCAACAGTAGTCAATGCCCCAGTTGTACTTACACACTCTCAATGCATCTGCCAGCCAGGAAATGAGGTGTGCTTCATGGTTCTTGGGCTAGGTTGGCAGTCAATGCTCTAATCACATACATGATCTTTATAGATGCCCATTATTGATGGGCCAGGATGGCAGTCAGGTCTCTGCTCACACACACAACGCCTCCATATGCCCATTGCTTGGGAGAAAAGTCATTACTGCTGGGCTGGGATCTTAGGCTGTGCACACACAAGGCCTCTGCAGATGCTTACTGGCAAGAAGGGAGGATGGTGCTGCTAGCTGTTGTGCATAGTAGTGTGAAAGATGGGCATTTTTAAAGTGTTCAGCTAATGCAGAGTTGGCATTGTCAATAGGGTATTGTTCTGCAGGGCAGCAACCTTCTCAGCCCTTTGGATAGGAAAAGGAAGCATACCTTGGGTGTTTTTATTTTTTTGTTATTGTTTGGTGTTTTGGTAGTTGTTTGCACCTGGTGGTCTTTCTAATTTCAAGTCTCTGGTGCTCAGATAGGAATATATGGGGAGACAAAAACAACAAAACACCCAGTCTTCTGCCAGGGAACTCACCACTGGGCTGGGTTGTTATTCGAATCCCAATGTCAATAGATTTGGCCTTCATTACTCCAACTTTCAGATTCTTCTTAAGTTTATTTCATGTATTTTTTCCATGGATTTTAAGTCTAATAAGTGGAGAGTAATAGGGCAAAGTGTGTTTACTCCATCATGTCCAGAAGTATGGTTTCTTATCTTTGCTCTTTTGCACATACAGGATATTTCTCCCCCTCCCTGCTTCTAAGATTTTCTCTTTGGCATGGATTTTAATCAATTTCGTTATGATTCCCTTGGAGTAATACCCCCTGTCCCCCATGTTTCTTGTGATTGGGATAGGTTGAACTTCATGGACCTGTGGGTTTATAATTTTCATGAAATTTGGAAAGTTTTCAGCCATTATTTTAATTAATTAATTTATTTATTTATTTATTTATTTTTGGCCACATTGGGTCTTCGTTGCTGTACGCGGGCTTTCTCTAGTTGTGGTGACTGGGGGCTGCTCTTCATTGTGGTGCACGGACTTCTCATTGCAGTGGCTTCTAGTTTCAGAGCATGGGCTCTAGGGTGCATGAGCTTCAGTAGTTATGGCATGCGGGCTCAGTAGTTGTGGCTCACAGGTTCCAAAGTGCAGGGTCAGTAGTTCTGGTGCATGGGCTTAGTTGCTCCACAGCATGTGGGATCTTCCCAGACCAGGGCTTGAACCCGTCTCTCCTGCATCGGCAGGTGGATTCTTAACCACTGCACCACCAGGGAAGTCTCTTAGCCATTATTTCTTCAATTATTTTTTCGGCCCCTGCCCATTCTTTTTCCTCTTTTCTAGGGATCTCAATTACACATAATTAGGCTAGTTGAAGTTGTCATACAGCTCTCTGATACTCTTATTTTCTCAGTCTGTTTTTCTCTGTTTCAATTTATATAGTTTTTATTGCTATGTCTTCCAGTTTACTAATGCTTGCTTTTGCAATGTTTAATCTATTAATCCTAGCAACTGTGTTTTTATGTCTCAGACATTGTTGTTTTTACCTCTAGATTTGTTTGGGTCTTTTAAATATTTTCGACATTGGTACTTAACATGATCAATCTCTCTTCCTTGTTGGATATGTAAAATATAGTTATGACTTTTGTATTGTCAGTATCTATTATTAAATACAAGATCTATTTTTGTCATTTCTAGTTCTGGTTGTGTTTCTATTGATTTTTTGCATTATAGTCATGTATGCCTGCTTATTTACACTTCTGGTAAAATTTATTTGCTACAGACATTATGAAAGTTACCTTCAATGTGCTTGGTATTTTTGCATTTCTATAAATATACTCAAACTTTGTTCTGTAATATACTTATGTTACCTGGAAACAATTTGTTCAAGATTTGCTTTAAGCTCTGTTAGGTGGGACTAGGAAAGCCTTAATCTAGTGCTAACTTGCCTATCTACTGAGGCAATAGCTTTTTGAGTAATCTAACCAGTGCCCTATAAATTATGAGGTTTACCACTCTTGCTGGTGGGGACACAAACTATTCCTGGCTCTGTGTGAGCTCCAAGGATTACCTGTGCTCTTAAGCATTTCTTTTGTTGGCCTCAGGTGGTTTCCTTGATCCCATGCACTGATGAGAACTTGGCTCAATACTCTGCCCTGCAGACTCTAGCCATCACTGCCTCCCTGGACTCTCAGCTCCATCTTGTCTACTTAGGGAGATTACAAAGCTCCCCTTGTATTCCCCCTCACAGTGCTGAGGTGTGGAAATGCTCTCTAGGCAGTAGGCTGGGTCAGGTGTGTGGATCACATTTGTTTATACTTTCTTAGGCATTACCATTGTGTTGCCTGGTGTCCAATGTCTGAAAACCTTTATTTCTCATATTATATCTAGTGTTTTGTTATTTTAGGCAGGAAGGTAAATCCTGCCTCTATTATTCCCATTTTGACTGGAAACAGAGTATTAAAAAAATAAATTCTATTCTTAAGAATTGAAAGAAGAAAAAAAAAAACAAAGAATTGCAAGAGGAACTACAGAGCTTCCATATGCCCTTCTCCGAGTTTGCCTAATACTAACATTTTACACTACTGTAGTATAATGATCAAGACCAGGACATTAACATTGGGAACAATACTATCATCAAATGACAGGTTTGATTGAATTTCATCAAGTTTTCTCTGCTAATGTTCCAAAAATTGAATCCACAATCTGGCATTGTATTTAGTTCCCTTGCCTTTTATGACCTAGAAAAGTTATGAACTTTTGGAGTATTGGGCAAGTTATTTTACAGAAGGGTATTCATTTTGGGTCTGCCTGCAGTTCCTTCATTATTAGAACATAGTTACGCATGTTTTGGTGAGAATACTACCGAAGTGTTTGCCCTTCTTAGTGCATCACCTTGATGCCAGTGTCTCACTGTTGGTGATTATTTGGTTAAAGGGGTGTGTGCAATGTTTTATCTTTGTAATTACTTGGGAGAGATACTTTGAAACAATTCTAATATCCCATTTTTTCCTTATACTTTCACTTTCAACTTTTACCATCCATCAATGGATTTTGTATGTAATTACCACTATTATTATGGTGATTTCCTATTTCCCTCATTCCCTTTACATATATTAATTAGAATTCTTCACCATTAAATTGAACCAGAATCCTTTCCTTGCAGTAGCTAATTTTATGGTTCAGGACAGCAATAAACAGGATAGGTCTGGAACATCCCTTTGTATTTGGGGAAAGAACCCAAAGCTTCCAAGTAGGCTAGGGAAAATGTGGAAAGGATAAAGGAACAAATGAAAATGGAAAGGAATAAATTTTATCAATTTGATCACCAAGAAAAAGTACCAGAAAAAGTACCAAATGTTACATTTTGGTTTATCAGATTAGCAGTCTGTGAAATGACAGGAGTTCATAACAAAATTCAAAGAAAAATGTTAATGTAATGTGACCAAAATATTAATGTAATGTGAACAAAATGTAGCTGTAATTACAAATAAGGGAGACAATAAGGATGTGTTGTATTTTTTTTTCATTTATTAATGATTCAAAAAAATAAGTGTCAAGCCACATGGTTATTTTATTTCTGTCATTAATTTTAAGTCCGTATATAAGGTTTGGATAGTTCATTGTTTTAATTTGTTCGAGCAAGCAAAAAATATTAAAAACACACAAAGAAGTGTAGGACAAGTAGCTCTGAAGTACTGTGCAAGAAGAGGGAAATTAATCAGCATTGATGGTAACTCAGAATAACCAGGTAGAGTAGGATATAAGAGCAAATCAGCAGTGTGGTCACATGACAGCTCAGTAAATAGAGTGAGCTATTAATAACAACATTAATAATTATAATACAATTGAACTATTTCAAAGATATGAAATAGCAAGTATCCTAATAAGGGTAACAACAGAGACCCATTCTTTTACTCTGTAGGACATGAATGATCAGTTACATACTTTTAATAACTGCTAAGTTAAGTAAATTACTAATAAGGAATATGTAAAGAAAACATAGCTCAGTATACCCAATGAGAAAACCTTACTACTGCTGATCATGCAAAACTGGGCAAGATACCAATCTCAAAAATTAAAATCTAAAAAAAAAAAAAAAAAAATTAAAATCTAATGAATGACAGTGATGTAAATGTATGTAAATATAACAGGTAAATTTTCTTATAAAAATTAATAACCAGTGGCTTTTGATCACTTTGATTCTATAACCAGGTCAACTGTCATAAGAAAGAGGTGATGAGTAGCTAAGATTTGCAACCTTATTAACTGTCTCATTTTTTTGTTGTTGTCTTTTCGTTTTTCCTGGTCAGGGGAGATTGCTAAAATCAAAGGTCTACTGATTTTCCAACTGCCAAAACACAGTAAGACAACACTGAATGGAATAAAAAGGAAAATTATAAATAGATACAAAACCCAATTGAAGACATGGTAAATAGGCAGCGTTGTAAACCCTCTTAATTTTAGTGACCAGCTTATAATCATTGCAATAGCTGTAGATTTTCTCCTACTTTTAAAGTTGCCTAAGAAATTTAAGAGATGTAAGATTGGGTTAGAATATTTTATGAAATATTTAAAATGCTCATTTTATTTGGATGCCTACTGGTACTGCCTAGAGGTGAAAAGGCTCCTTAAAGGAATTGTGTTGCAAAAGGTATTTAGGGAAATCTGTTGTGTCAAAACAAAACAGAAATTCAAAAAGAATTCAAACATTTGATGACAATGGAAAAGTTAAAACATCTACCATTAAAACAAAATCAAAAGAAAACAAAACAAATCTACACAAACACCTGGCAGGACCACAAGACTTTAAAATCACATAGTGTCTGGGGGTTCTAACTCTCTGGAGAAGATAAGTATGCCATATAAAACAAGCAAAAAATTAGAATGCAAAAGATATATTTGAGCAGTATTACAAGTCACTAAGCCAAAAACAATAAATAGCCAAAAACACAAAAACCAAAAGTAACTGTAAGCAAAACATCCCTGGACAAGAAACTCATATGAGGGCTCCCCTGGTGGTGCAGTGGTTGAGAGTCCGCCTGCTGATGCAAGGGACACGGGTTCGTGCCCCGGTACGGGAGGATCCCACATGCCATGGAGCGGCTGGGCCCATGAGCCATGGCCACTGAGCCTGCGCATCCGGAGCCTGTGCTCCACAACAGAAGAGGCCACAACAGTGAGAGGACCGCGTACCGCAAAAAAAAAAAAGAAAGAAAGAAACTCATATGAAAATAACTCAAATAATTAATAATTAGGGAAATACATTTCCCATGCATTTAAGAAACGGATTGATAGGCATCATCCTACATAAACGGATATTCAGAATGTTAATTGATATAAAAAGGAGAAATATTTGGTGATATTGAACAAAGCTGAAAGTATATCTCACTTATGAATGAATAATTCTAGTTCTAGAGTGGCCATAAAGTCTGGAAATAGATTTAATTGAGGTAGAATCTCTGCGATAAATTATACTTAAATACACATATTTTTCCAATGAAACTCAGAAATAAATGGGCTTTATATATGTCTTTCATTCAAAAATCTTCTCACCAGTACAACTTGTTCAATGTCAAGTAATTTGCCTGCCCGCTCTAAAGGCATTCCCACATTCCTTACATTCATAGGGTTTCTTACTATTATGAATTCTCTGATGTTTTGTAAAGGATGAACTATGTCTAAAGGCCTTCCCACATGCCTTGCATTCATAAGGTTTCTCTCCAGTATGAATTCTCTGATGTTCAGTAAGGGCCGAACTGTGTCTAAAGGCCTTCCCACATACCTTACATTCATAAGGTTTCTCACCACTATGAATTCTCTGATGTTGAATAAGGGCTGAAGTAAGTCTAAAGAACTTTCCACACACTTTACATTCATAAGGTTTCTGACCACTGTGAATTCTCTGATGTCGAGTAAGTTCACTACCTACTCCAAAAGCTTTCCCACATTCCTTACATTTATATGGTTTCTCACCAGTATGAATTCTCTGATGTCTAGTCAGGGATGAACTGTTTCTAAATACCTTTCCACATGCTTTGCATTCATAGGGTTTCTTACCACTATGAATTCTCTGATGTCTAGCAAGTTCTCGACAGACTCCAAAAGTCTTCCCACATTCTTTACATGCATAAGGTTTCTCACCAGTATGAATTCTCTGATGTTCAATAAGCTGTGAACGAATTCTAAAGACCTTCTCACATTGTATACATTTGTATGGCTTCTCACCAGTATGAATTCTCTGATGTTCAGTTAGTTGTGAATGAAATCTAAAGTCCTTGCCACATTCCATACATTTGTAAGGTTTCTCATCAGTATGGATTTTCTGATGTCTAGTAAGTTGTGCATGCACTCTAAACGATTTCCTACAGAAAGTGCATTCATAGGGTTTCTCACCATCATGAATTCTTTGAAGTGCAGTGATTTTTTCAATTCTTCTAAAAGTCCTTCCATATTGCTTACATTTATAGCACTTCTGATCATCACAGTGTACACTATGGTCTTCACAAAAACTAAATGCATTCCCACATTCCATACATTTACAAGGTTTCATACCAGTATGAATATTCAGTTGTAGGGTATGTGGGTCATCTACTCCAAAGGTTTTCCAATATCTACTGTGTTCAGAGGTTTTCTCAGTATATATTTTCTCATATTCATCAAAGTTTAAGTCACAACTAAGGACCTTCCCAAATTCCTTACAGGGCTTCTCACTATCATGAATTCTCTGATGTAATGTAAGAGATTTATGATTTTTGTAATTGGGTACTTTTTCAGAGATGATTTTCATTTGACTGAAATATCCCACTTCAGGTCTTTGCACTTCAGTCTTCCTTTTGCTTTGCCAATCATTTCTGACAATGGAGTTCTCAAGGCCAACTAATTTACTACTTTCTATTACTTCCCAATGAGAACCATTTTTTTCAATAATGTCCTTCTCTGTAGATAAAGTCTCTTTGTCACACTTGGATTCCAAGTCTGAAAGAAAGGGAAAAAAAAATTTCTTTTTTCATGTGTAACAAAGATAAAATAGTTATAAAATGCACAGGAGAAAAACTGAAAATAATTCACAGTATAAGTGAATGATTAAAATACTGTTATGAAGTTTGAGGAAAGGTAAAGAGAACTCAGAGAATGATAAGAGTATAACATAAGGTTGTGAGGTTTGTGCTAAGAGAAATGGATTAAGTCAGTGGGTCTGAAATTTTGGTGTTGATCATCACCTAGTAAGCTTGTCAAGCACTGATGTTCATGAACTAATCCAGATAAACTGAATCAACACCTATAGATGTGGAAATTAGTCATCAGTATCTTGTAGAAATACTGCAAATACAGATCAAAATTTGATTATTGATACATACTAACAATTTTCTGATACTTCTTTTATAATATAATCCCAATACTTTATCATCGATAACAGGGTGCTGCTTGTAAAACAACATCTTAATCCATTATCCCCTTTCACCTAATCATTTTCACCTTCTGCATCAAACCACATTTCCTATCATTTAGAGATACCCACAAGATATTTCATTTCTCAGAAATGGAATCCTTATATACTACTTCCTTTTCGTTGTCTGGGTCTAAAAGTTACCACCCTCTGAAATTAGGTACTAGCTGACTCTAAGTAAGTTCATATCTATGTCTCTATTCCAATATCTAGTTCCTTGCCCTCATACCCATTTTTCCAATTGTGTAATCTGTAATTTTCTCTGTTATCATACTGTTTATTTCCTTATTAAACTCCAAAAGGACAAATAAAATCATTCTATGTGCCACTGAATAGCAAGCCCCAAGGTCATAGTAATTTATAATTACAGGAAAAGCAAATCACTGGTTGAAAGCAATGTGAGAATAAAAGCCAATATTACAAAAAGAAGTCACTGGAAAACACAATTACCAGAATAATTATATAACTATAAGAATCTCCATGCCTTTAAAACCTCACACGACACTACAGTGATTTTATATATATGTTTATATACATGAAAATTATAATATAGTAAGATACATTCATATATATAATAGTGTTTATAAATGATTGTTTTCCAATTGCCTCTCCACCTACGCATACTGTCTCCATCACTGCTGTTAATTTCCTCCTATGCAAAATCATGAGTTTCTTCATCCCAATAAAGATGGTGTTTTATTTACCTCTCTTCAGTAACATTTTCACTATTATTCATCTATCCTCCTGAAATCCTAGTCTATATTTAAATGTTTTCCTTCATGCTCTTTCCCAGGTATTCCTTTCCATTTTCTTATTCTCAAAGCTAACCACTGCTATACTGCCTAAAATAGTATCAGAATGTTTTAGATATTATAATAGGTATTTCCCATATTTTAAAGCTTATGCAATTCTGAGTAAACCTGCGGCTGAAAAGGAGAATTTGGTAACAGAATGATATGTAAAATGTGGTGAAGGTGGGCAAGAGTGTAAGGCACTTTGTAACAAAAGATCTCTTGGACCTAGCTGGAGATTGGCAATCAGATGAGGGAACAACCTAAGGAAAATCCAAAGTGACTGATATACATTGCATGATAAAAGGCAAAAATAATTTCTTGTGACTGAATTATGTATAATTAAGGTGAAATAATGCAAACACCATTATTTGACTGAAACAATAAAATCATAAATGAATGCCAGTATCAGTAAATTAAAAGTACTTCCAATTAGAAATGAAGACACTTTCTATCAAATAACTGTTTAGTTATTGTAGAAATGTAACAGAAATTACAAAACTTTCAGGGAATGGTGGCGTTGAAAATATTGCACATTAAAAATCTATGAAACTCAATATTAGTCACATAGAAAGTAAGAATTTAGACACTTATATTGATAAAACTGAAAGAATGAAAACCAATGTATACATTCCATTCAAGAAGACAGAAAAGAACAAAGTGACCTAAAGAAAAGGTGAGAGGAGAATACAATAAATATAGAATCAGAATGTGATGAGTTAGAGAACATATAAAGAATATAATCAACAAATATAAAAAGTGAAATAAATCAAAGATGACACAAACAGATGGAGAAATATACCATGTCCTTGGATTGGAAGAATCAGTACTGTGAAAATGACTATACTACCCAAAGCAATCTACAGATTCAATGCAATCCCCATCAAACTCCTAGTGGTATTCCTCACTGAATTGGAACAAAAAATTTTACAATTCGTATGGAAACACAAAAGACCCAAATAGCCAAAGCAATCTTGAGAAAGAAAAACGGAGTTGGAGGAATCAGGCTCCCTGACTTCAAACTATACCACAAAGCTTCAGTAATCAAGACAGTATGGTACTGGCACAAAAACAGAAAAGTAGATCAATGGAACAGGATAGAATGCCCAGAGATAAACCCACACACATATTGTCATCTAATTTACGAGAAGGGAGGCAAGAACGTACAGTGGAGAAAGGACAGCCTCTTCAATAAGTGGTGCTGGGAAAACTGGACAGCTACATGTAAAAGAATGAAATTAGAACACTCCCTAACACCATACACAAAAATAAACTCCAAATGGATTAAAGACCTAACTGTAAGACCAGACACTATAAAACTCTTAGAGGAAAACATAGGAAAAACACTCTGACACAAACAACAGCAAGATCTTTTTTGACCCACCTCCTAGAGTAACGGAAATAAAAATAAACAAATGGAACTAAAAAAATCCAATTAAAAAATGGATGGAAGGGGCTTCCCTGGTGGCGCAGTGGTTGGGAGTCTGCCTGCCGATGCAGGAGACACGGATTTGCGCCCCGGTCTGGGAGGATCCCACATGCTGAGGAGCAGCTAGGCCCGTAAGCCATGGCCACTGAGCCTGCACGTCTGGAGCCTGTGCTCCACAGTGGGAGAGGCCACAATGGTGAAAGGCCCGTGTAACACACAAAAAAAAATGGATGGAAGACCTAAATAGACATTTCACCAAGGAAGACATACAGATGGCCAAGAAGCACATGAAAAGATGCTCAACATCACTAATTATTAGAGGAATGCGAATCAAAACTACAATGAGGTATCACCTCATGCCAGTCAGAATGGCTATTATCAAACAATCTAGAAACAATAAATGCTGGAAAGGGTTTGGTGAAAAGAGAACCCTCCTGCACTGTAAGTGGGAATGTAAATTGAAACAACCACTATGGAAAACAGTATGGAGGTTCCTTAAAAAACTAAAAATAGAACTACCATATGACACAGCAATCCCACTACTAGGCATATACCCTGAGAAAAGCATAATTCAAAAAGAGACATGTACCACAATGTTCATTGCAGCACTATTTACAATAGCCAGGACATGGAATCAACCTAAATGTCCATCGACAAACGAATGGATAAAGAAGATGTGGCACATATATACAATGGAATATTACTCAACCATAAAAAGAAACGAAATTGAGTTATTTGTAGTGAGGTTGATGGACCTAGAGTCTGTTATACAGAGTGAAGTAAGTCAGAAAGAAAAACAAATACCATATTCTAACACATATACATGGAATCTAAAAAAAAAAATGGTATTGATGAACCTAGTTGCAGGGCAGGAATAAAGATGCAGACATAGAGAATGGACTTGAGGACATGGGGTGGGAGGGGTAAGTTGGGGCGAAGTGAGAGAGTAGCATCGACATATATACACTACCGAATGTAAAGTAGTTAGCTAGTGGGAAGGAGCAGCATAGCACAGGGAGATCAGCTCTGTGCTGTGTGATGACATAGAGGGGTGGGATAGGGAGGATGGGAAGGAGGCTCATGAGGGAGGGGATATAGGGTCATATGTATGCATATGGCTGATTCACTTTGGTGTACAACAGAAACTAACACAGTATTGTGAAGCAATTATACTCCAATAAAGATCTATTAAAAAAAATAAATGACAAATGAAAGAACCATCACAGAGGGTATTTTTTAAATGTTATAAGACTCATATGCCAACCAATTTGAAAATGTTGACTTATGAATTATTTTCTAGGTAAATAAATACTGAAAACCCCAGAAGCCATAAAAGTTGAAAAATGAACAATTTGCTAGAAAGAGATAAAATTGTCAAAGACTTACCTCCCATGAAACAAAAAATCATAAGCATGCCTATTGCCCAGGTTGTGGCAATAAACCAGGTAATGAACCATGGCTCCTAAAATAAAGATCTGAGTCACGACCTGGAGCAGGTAAGGTAGAAGATGTGCCCTTGACTGTTGTGACAGAAGCAAGAATGTTTTATAATATTAATGAACCATAACAAAAAGACACAGATCATCAAAGGAGACCACCATTTTGACAATACAATAATCAAAAGAGGGTTAAAAGTACTTTGTGTACCTAAACATGTTAACTAAACACTAAAAATTTATAGCTAGAATTAATTTTTTAAAAAGGAACAAAACACATAAAACATGGAAGACCAGAAGAACTCACTTTAAACCAATTCAGGTGTTTGGTCTGGGATAGGGAAGTTATAGGGTGAGCCTGGGAAAGCTTCAGAAAGCAATAGTAAATTCAAAGAATAAAGAATCAAGTCAAAGGTACACAAAAATCCATAAGGAATTAGTATTTATACAGCTAGGCATCAACAAAGACTGTGATGGGCTAAAGTATACTAAACCAATGAAAATCAACAAATCCATAATGATACATAAATAAGAGGTCAGAAAATTTCAAGTGCACCATTTGAGGTGGCTAATTAGTTACAATCATATAAAGAGTATAATCAAACACTTGCTGCCTTTTCCATTAGATTTCAAGTTTATCAAGTAGCATGAGGGTAACTAATTAAATGTATTAGAAGGAATGACGGACTTAGTACAACACTGATTTAAATGAAGGTTTTCAATTGTAAAGAGCATTAAGTGAATTGTTGATGAGGAACTGTGTATTCACAGAATGCTAAAGTAGGACCAGAGAGATCCCTTTCTGACCATAATATCTGAATTAGTTCCATTGTTCTTCATCCCTTTATTTTGCTTACTTTTCTTCATAGCACATATCACTATCCATGATATATTTTCTAATCATTTATTTACCTATTTATTATATATCTCACTTACTAGTATGTTAGTTCCATGACATTAAGATCTGTATTGATCTTTCTTACCATTGTACTTATAGGGCTAACACAATATCTATCTTACTGTACACACTGATTAACTGTTGATTATATAAATGACCAAGATTTTTTTGTCAGTGAAAACATTTATGTAAGTCTAAATACAAGAGGAACTAGGGGAAATGTTGGTTGAATTGAGGAAGATCTTAATTTCCTTCCCCAAGTATCAGGCTTTTTTCCCATATGGGTTTAAAGGGAGTTTCCCCAAAACATCACAGGGGCCAACCTCCTCTTGGACAGGCTGGGCTTTTTACTCTGGTGATGGCTTTCCTTGCTTCATCAAGTCCTCACTCACCTAGCCCCGTTTACTTGTCACATTCCTCATAACCCTCCAGGGCAACTTCCCTTCCACTAATAAGGCAGTCAAGACTGGCTTAGAAATGGAACACTCTGTTTACAACAAAGAAATGTAACATAATATATAGAAATATATAAGAATCATAACCAATTCTAAAAAACACTTTTGAGAATTGGTTAAGTTTTTAATAAATGAGGTTGAAATGAAAGACTTCAGAGAAGATAAATATGAGAAGATTGAAAGAACATTCACCTTAAAGTGACCATAGAATTACAAAGTATAAAGAGAGTATAAATTTTCTGACCTCTTATTTATGTATCATTAAGGATTTGTTAATTTTCATTGGTTTAGTATACTTTAGCCCATCATAGCTTTTGATTGTTAATGGCTAGCTGTATAAATACTTTACCAGACAGGTAAAGAAATGTCTTCTTTTATTTAAACCCATGCTCTCTCTTTGCCTTGAGAGGCAGTATGTTGTAACAGCTAAGAATATCAACTCTGGCATCAGACTGCTTTGGTAAGAAAACCTGCTTCTGACACTAACTAGTTATGTAACCCTGGAGGGGTAGCCTAAATACTCTTTGTCTTAGCAATCTCTTCAAAGAACAATAATGCAAGTAGTATTTATGCCATAGGGTTGTAGAATTAGATAACTCAGTATATTAAAAGGGCTTAAATCGGGGCCTGGTACAAGGCAAGAACTATGTGAGCTGAGAGGAAAACAAGGAGCTTTCTAAAACATTAAAAGGTCCTTGCTGGAATACTGACTTAACGTTAAATGCAAAGTTCTTTAACCCCATAGCAGGTGTAAGACAACACTTGTGTCAGGCAATGAATATGACTTCTATTTGCCAATGTAACAATATAAATTATACAAATTCTTTTAATAATCATAACAACTCAGGACACAGTATCTTAGCTGTTCTCCCAGAAGGTGGGTAAGAAAGTAATAAAGAAATTTTAGCAATTCTGGGCTCAAACACAATATAATAAATATCTCAAAGGATACAGTGTATGTATACTAGAAGTCAAATCCAAGGACTTCCCTGGTGGCGCAGTGGTTAAGAATCCACCTGCCAATGCAGGAGACACGGGTTCAAGCCCTGGTTTGGGAAGATCCCGCATGCCACAGAGCAACTAAACCCATGTGCCGGGGAGAAGGAGCGGAAATTGGCAGAAGAGTAAGACGTGGAGATCACCTTCCTCCCCACAGATACACCAGAAATACATCTACATGGGGAACAACTCCTACAGAACTCCTACTGAACGCTGGCGGAAGACCCCAGACATGCCAAAAGGCAAGAAACTCCCCACGTACCTGGGTAGGGCAAAAGAAAAAACAGAGACAAAAGGATAGGGACGGGACCTGCACCAGTGGGAGGGAGCTGTGAAGGAGGAAAGGTTTCCACACACTAGGAAGCCCCTTCGCGGGTGGAGACTGTGGGTGGCAGAGGGGGAAAGCTGCAGAGCCGCGGAGGACAGCACAGCCACAGGGGTGCAGAGGGCAAAGCAGAGAGATTCCTGCACAGAGGATCGGTGCTGACCGGCACTCACCAGCCCGAGAGGCCTGTCTGTTCACCCGCCGGGGCGGGTGGGGCTGGGAGCTGAGGCTTGGGCTTCAGTGGGAGCGCAGGGAGAGGACTGGGGTTGGCGGCGTGAACAGAGCCTGCAGGGGGTTAGTGCACCATGGCTAGCCGGGAAGGAGTCAGGGGAAAAGTCTGGAGCTGCCAAAGAGGCAAGAGACTTTTTCTTCCCTCTTTGTTTCGTGGTGCGTGAGGAGACGGGATTAAGAGCCCTGCTTAAAGGTGCTCCAGAGACAGGTGCGAGCCGCGGCTAAAAGCACGGACCCCAGAGACGCGCATGAGATGCTAAGGCTGCTGCTGCCGCCTCCAAGAAGCCTGTGTGCAAGCACAGGTCACTATCCACACTCCCCTTCCGGGGAGCCTGTGCAGCCCGCCACTGCCAGGATCCCGGGATCCAGGGACAACTTCCCCGGGAGAACACACGGCACGTCTCAGGCTGGTGCAAGTCACATCGGCCTCTGCCGCCGCAGGCTCACCCCCCACTCCGTACCCTCCCTCCCCCCGGCCTGAGTGAGCCAGAGACCCCGAAGCAGCTGCTCCTTTAACCCCGTCCTGTCTGAGCAAAGAACAGACGCCCTCCAGCGACCTACACGCAGAGGCAGGGCCAAATCCAAAGCTGAACCCTGGGAGCTGTGAGAACAAAGAAGAGAAAGGGAAATCTCTCCCAGCAGCCTCAGAAGCAGCGGATTAAAGCTCCACAATCAACTTGATGTACCCTGCATCTGTGGAATACATGAATAGACAATGAATCAACCCAAATTGAGGAGGTGGACTCTAAGAGCAAGATTTATGATTTTTTTCCCCTTTTCCTCTTTAACCGTGTGGATGAAAGGCTCTTGGTGCTACATCCAGGAGTCAGTGCTGTGCCTCTGAGGTGGGAGAGCCAACTTCAGGACACTGTTCCACAAGAGCCCTCCCAGCTCCAAATAATATCAAGCAGCGAAAATCTCCCAGAGATCTCCATCTCAACACCAGCACCCAGCTTCACTCAACGACCAGCAAGCTACAGTGCTGGACACCCTATGCCAAACAGCTAACAACACAGGAACACAACCCCACCCATTAGCAGAGAGGCTGCCTAAAATCATAATAAGTTCACAGACCCCCAAAACACACCACCAGACGTGGACCTGCCCACCAGAAAGACAAGATCCAGCCTCATCCACCAGAACACAGGCACTAGTCCCCTCCACCAGGAAGCCTACACAACCCACTGAACCAACCTTAGCCACTGGGGACAGACAACAAAAACAATGGGAACTACGAACCTGCAGCCTGCAAAAAGGAGACCCCAAACACAGTAAGATAAGCAAAATGAGAAGACAGAAAAACACACAGCAGATGAAGGAGCAAGGCAAAAACTCACCAGACCTAACAAATGAGGAGGAAATAGGCAATCTACCTGAAAAAGAATTCAGAGTAATGACAGTAAAGATGATCCAAACTCTTGGATATAGAATGGAGAAAATACAAGAAACGTTTAACAAGGACCTAGAAGAACTAAAGAACAAACAAACAGAGATGAACAGCACAATACATGAAATTAAAAATTCTCTAGAAGGGATCAATAGCAGAATAACTGAGGCAGAAGAACGGATAAGTGACCTGGAAGATAAAATAGTGGAAATAACTACTGCAGAGCAGAATAAAGAAAAAAGAGTGAAAACAACTGAGGACAGTCTCAGAGACCTCTGGGACAACATTAAACGCACCAACATTCGAATTATATGGGTTCCAGAAGAAGAAGAGAAAAAGAAAGGGACTGAGAAAATATTTGAAGAGATTATAGTTGAAAACTTCCCTAATATGGGAAAGGAAATAGTTAATCAAGTCCAGGAAGCACAGAGAGTCCCATACAGGATAAATTCAAGGAGAAATACGCCAAGACACATAGTAATCAAACTGTCAAAAATTAAATACAAAGAAAACATATTAAAAGCAGCAAGGGAAAAACAACAAATAACACATAAGGGAATCCCCATAAGTTTAACAGCTGATCTTTCAGCAGAAACACTGCAAGCCAGAAGGGACTGGCAGGACATATTTGAAGTGAAGAAGGAGAAAAACCTGCAACCAAGATTACTCTACCCAACAAGGATCTCATTCAGATTTGATGGAGAAATTAAAACCTTTACAGGCAAGCAAAAGCTGAGAGAGTTCAGCACCACCAAACCAGCTTTACAGCAATGCTAAAGGAACTTCTCTAGGCAAGAAACACAAGAGAAGGAAAAGACCTACAATAACGAACCCAAAACAATTAAGAAAATGGGAATAGGAACATACATATCTATAATTACCTTAAATGTAAATTGACTAAATGCTCCCACCAAAAGACACAGACTGGCTAAATGGATACAAAAACAAGACCCATATATATGCTGTCTACAAGAGACCCAGTTCAGACCTAGAGACACATACAGACTGAAAGTAAGGGGATGAAAAAAGATATATCATGCAAATTGAAACCAAAAGAAAGCTGAAGTAGCAATTCTCATATCAGACAAAATAGACTTTAAAATAAAGTCTACTAGAAGAGACAAAGGACACTACCTAATGATCAAGTGATCGATCCAAGACAAAATTATAACAATTGTAAATATTTATGCGCCCAATATAGGAGCACCTCAATACATAAGGCAAATACTAACAGCCATAAAAGGGGAAATTGACAGTAACACATTCATAGTAGGGGACTTTAACACCCCACTTTCACCAATGGACAGATCATCCAAAATGAAAATAAATAAGGAAACACAAGCTTTAACTGATACATTAAACAAGATGGACTTAATTGATATTTATAGGACAGTCCATCCAAAAACAACAGAATACACATTTTTCTCAAGTGCTCATGGAACATTCTCCAGGAGAGATCATATCTTGGGTCACAAATCAGTCCTTGGTAAATTTAAGAAAATTGAAATTGTATCAAGTATCTTTTCCGACCACAACGCTGTGAGACTAGATATCAATTACAGGAAAAGATCTGTAAGAAATACAAACACATGGAGGCTAAACAATACACTACTTAATAACGAAATGATCACTGAAGAAATCAAAGAGGAAATCAAAAAATACCTAGAAACAAATGACAATGGAGACACGACAACCCAAAACCTATGGGATGCAGCAAAAGCAGTTCTAAGAGGGAAGTTTATAGCAGTACAGTCCTACCTTAAGAAACAGGAAACATCTCGAATAAACAACCTAACCTTGCACCTAAAGCAATTAGAGAAAGAAGAACAAAAAAAACCCAAAGTTAGCAGAAGGAAAGAAATCATAAAAATCAGATCAGAAATAAATGAAAAAGAAATGAAGGAAACGATAGCAAAGATCAATAAAACTAAAAGCTGGTTCTTTGAGAAGACAAAATTGATAAACCACTAGCCAGACTCATCAAGAAAAAAAGGGAGAAGACTCAAATCAATAGAATTAGAAATGAAAAAGGAGAAGTAACAACTGACACTGCAGAGATACAAAAGATCATGAGGGATTACTACAAGCAACCTATGCCAATAAAATGGACAACCTGGAAGAAATGGACAAATTCTTAGAAATGCACAACCTACCAAGACTGAATCAGGAAGAAATAGGAAATATGAACAGACCAATCACAAGCACTGAAATTGAAACTGTGATTAAAAATCTTCCAACAAACAAAAGCCCAGGACCAGATGGCTTCACAG
The DNA here is from genome assembly GCF_059928025.1 of Delphinapterus leucas. Taxonomy (NCBI): domain Eukaryota; kingdom Metazoa; phylum Chordata; class Mammalia; order Artiodactyla; family Monodontidae; genus Delphinapterus; species Delphinapterus leucas. The sequence goes on from NC_143148.1 coordinate 15,497,601, forward strand.
GCGAATTCTATCAAACATTTAGAGAAGAGCTAACACCTATCCTTCTAAAACTCTTCCAAAATATAGCAGAGGGAGGAACACTCCCAAACTCATTCTACGAGGCCACCATCGCTCTGATACCAAAACCAGACAAACATGTCACAAAGAAAGAAAACTACAGGTCAATATCACTGATGAACATAGATACAAAAATCCTTAACAAAATACTAGCAAACAGAATCCAACAGCACATTAAAAGGATCATACACCATGATCAAGTGGAGTTTATTCCAGGAATGCAAGGATTCTTCAATATATGCAAATCAATCAATGTGATACACCATATTAACAAGCTGAAGGAGAAAAACCATATGATCATCTCAATAGATGCAGAGAAAGCTTTCGACAAAATTCAACACCCATTTATGATAAAAACCCTGCAGAAAGTAGGCATAGAGGGAACTTCTCTCAACATAATAAAGGCCATAGATGACAAACCCACAGCCAACATCATCCTCAACGGTGAAAAACTGAAAGCATTTCCACTAAGATCAGGAACAAGACAAGGTTGCCCACTCTCACCACTCTTATTCAACATAGTTTTGAAAGTTTTAGCCACAGCAATCAGAGAAGAAAAGGAAATAAAAGTAATCCAAATAGGAAAAGGAAAAGTAAAGCTGTCACTGTTTGCAGATGACATGATACTATACATAGAGAATCCTAAAGATGCTACCAGAAAACTACTAGAGCTAATCAATGAATTTGATAAAGTAGCAGGATAAAAAATTAATGCACAGAAATCTCTGGCATTCCTATACACTAATGATGAAAAATCTGAAAGTGAAATCAAGAAATCACTCCCATTTACCACTGCAACAAAAAGAATAAAATATCTAGGAATAAACCTACCTAAGGAGACAAAAGACCTGTATGCAGAAAATTATAAGACACTGATGAAAGAAATAAAAGATGATACAAATAGATGGAGAGATATACCATGTTCTTAGATTGGAAGAATCAACATTGTGAAAATGACTCTACTACCCAAAGCAATCTACAGATTCAATGCAATCCCTATCAAACTACCACTGGCATTTTTCACAGAACTAGAACAAAAAATTTCACAATTTGTATGGAAACACAAAAGACCCCGAATAGCCAAAGCAATCTTGAGAACGAAAAACGGAGCTGGAGGAATCAGGCTCCCTGACTTCAGACTATACTACAAAGCTACAGTAATCAAGACAGTATGGTACTGGCACAAAAACAGAAAGATAGATGAATGGAACAGGATAGAAAACCCAGAGATAAACCCATGCACATATGGTCACCTTATCTTTGATAAAGGAGGCAGGAATGTACAGTGGAGAAAGGACAGCCTCTTCAATAAGTGGTGCTGAGAAAACTGGACAGCTACATGTAAAAGTAGGAGATTAGATCACTCTCTAACACCATACACAAAAATAAGCTCAAAATGGATTAAAGACCTAAATGTAAGGCCAGAAACTATCAAACTCTTAGATGAAAACATAGGCAGAACCCTCTGTGACATAAATCACAGCAAGACCCTTTTTTACCCACCTTCTAGAGAAATGGAAATAAAAACAAAAATAAACAAATGGGACCTAATGAAACTGCAAAGCTTTTGCACAGCAAAGGAAACCATAAACAAGACCAAAAGACAACCCTCAGAATGGGAGAAAATATTTGCAAATGAAGCAACTGACAAAGGATTAATCTCCAAAATTTATAAGCAGCTCATGCAGCTCAATAACAAAAAAACAAACAACCCAATCCAAAAATGGACAGAAGACCTAAATAGACGTTTCTCCAAAGAAGATATACAGATTGCCAACAAACACATGAAAGAATGCTCAACATCATTAATCATTAGAGAAATGCAAATCAAAACTACAATGAGATATCATCTCACACTGGTCAGAATGGCCATCATCAAAAAATCTACAAACAATAAATGCTGGAGATGGTGTGGAAAAAAGGGAACACTCTTGCACTGCTGGTGGAAATGTGAATTGGTACAGCCACTATGGAGAACAGTATGGAGGTTCCTTAAAAAACTAAAAATAGAACTACCATATGACACAGCAATCCCACCACTGGGCATATACCCTGAGAAAACCATAATTCAAAAAGAGTCATGTACCAAAATGTTCATTGCAGCTCTATTTACAATAGCCCGGAGATGGAAACAACCTAAGTGTCCATCATCGGATGAATGGATAAAGAAGATGTGGCACATATATACAATGGAATATTACTCAGCCATAAAAAGAAATGAAATTGAGCTGTTTGTAATGAGGTGGATGGACCTAGAGTCTGTCATACAGAGTGAAGTAAGTCAGAAAGAGAAAGACAAATACCATATGCTAACACATATATATGGAAGTGAAGAAAAAGAAAATGTCATGAAGAACCTAGGGGTAAGACAGGAATAAAGACACAGACCTACTAGAGAATGGACTTGAGGATATGGGGAGGAGGAAGGGTAAGCTGTGACAAAGCGAGAGAGAGGAATGTACATATACACACTACCAAATGTAAGGTAGATAGCTAGTGGGAATCAGCCGCATAGCACAGGGAGATCAGCTCGGTGCTTTGTGACCACCTGGAGGGGTGGGATAGGGAGGGTGGGAGGGAGGGAAACACAAGAGGGAAGAGATATGGGAACATATGTATATGTATAACTGATTCACTTTGTTATAAAGCAGAAACTAACAAACCATTGTAAAGCAATCATACTAATAAAGATGTAAAAAAAAAAACCCGTGTGCCACAACTACTGAGCCTGTGCTCTACAGCCTGCAAGCCACAACTACTGAGCCCTCGTGCCACAACTACTGAAGCCTTCACGCCTAGAGCCCATGCTCCGCAATAAGATAAGCCACAGCAATGGGAAGCATGTGCACTGCACTGAAAAGTAGTCCCCACTCACCGCAACTAGAGAAAGCCTACACGCAGTAACAAAGTCCCAACACAGCCAAAAATAAATGAACGTAGAAATTATAAGAGACTGAGAAGGAACTTCATAGAAATTACATGAAGTTTCTTAAAAGATAGCTTTGAGTTCACTGAATGTCAACTGATATTCTATAGAACATATTCTAAATTATGTAAACAGCTAAATTTACCCAGTGAGACCAAGTTGCTGTAATTTTCCATCATCACGTCCCAGTACAAGTCCCTCTGAGCAGAATCCAGATACTCCCATTCCTCCTGAGAGAAGCTGATGACCACATCCCTGAATGTCACCAATTCCTGAAACAACAAACCACATAAGTATAATTGAAGGAAACATTTTTGAGTAAAAGATAAGAAATAAAGAATTGAATTAAACTATTTTATATAGAATGGATAAACAATAAGGGACTACTGTATAGCACAGGGAACTATATTCAATATCCTGTAATAAACCAAATGGAAAAGAATATATATCTATATAACTGAATCACTTTGCTGTACAACAGAAATTAACACAACATTGTAAATCAACTATACTTCAATAATATAAATTTTAAAAAAAAAGAAAAAGAATTGCATTACAGGAAGGGGGTCTAATAGCAAGTACATCGGCCAGGGGTAGAAGCCTATGGTATGGGAAGTAAGGAAATTAATGCTACCAAACCAGACTATCTACAGGTCTTTAAAGAATCCTTTTGATTCAGAGAAATCTTCCTGCATGCTATGGGATTTCTTAGCTAAGCACGTCTGGAAATAAAATAATCAGTTTACAAATTAAAAGAAATAGTGTATACATGAACGCTGCATGCTACATGCCTGCTGAATGTATTATCAATAATAGTGAATTTCTACATCCTCGTTCCTCTGTAAAGGAAAAATATCTAGCTTAGAAAATGGGATATGAACAATATTTTAAAATTTCTTACAACCCCAAGTTCATCACTGTTAATCACCATTTCACATTATATAAGAATTATAACTTCTAATGAAAAATTATTTATTAAATGCTTTTTAGTGGCTACAGAGTAGTCTGCTTGGTGGAAATATATCAGCCTTAATTATATTTAGACATATAAGTTGGATAAGATCTCCTCCAATTCTGAAATCTACAGTAATCTATTTATGTCTGACTGAGACTAGTCAACATCAAATCCAGTCTACCTGGAAAAATAGGTCTGTTCAGAAGTACAGACTTTGCCCATATGTCATCAAATGGATCCATTTGCTCTTTTTCTCTACCCAAGAGTATGAAAAAGGCTGGTCAATGCCTCCATCTAGGGATTCCATTTCTACCCTATAGCTGCTCTGAACAAAACACTGAACACATAGGAATGTTGAACATTATTTGGAGAATAGATAGACACATAGGAGGTACAGTGTGCTGTTTGACTCCAACTCTCACAAGAAAGTGAAAATGGGGATTTTTATGGGGATGTGGGGTACACTCTTAGGGCTGCTTTCTGGGAAGATTCAGACAAATGAAATGTTCACAAAGGAGAGAGAAATAGCAACTTACATGGTCCATGGTTAGAACTGTAGAGAATTGATCAGGGAATTCCACTTCTGGTATGACAGCATGAGGAGCTCCACCGACATGCTCCCCATTGAAACTGGTAAAAATTATATATAAAAACATAGAGCAAATGAAGTAACATTTGTAAATCTACTAAAACTTATTAAGAACTGTGAAAGTCTGCAGTATCTTAATCTAACCTGCACCCTTCCTTGTCCATCCCATCCTAGTGAGAAAAAGATTCCACTGCAAACTAGTACAGCCAAGGACACAAACTTCCTCACCACTCATGCCCTGTTCCCAGTCAGATAACTATCTTCCTGGGAGGAGTAGAACATCAGCATTTCTCATTCTGCCCCCAGATACCTGTTGCTCAGGCAAATGCAACAAAGGAATGGAGATTTTCTTCTGCCTAGTAGCCACACAAGAATTGTATGTTGTACCATGGGTGTGGCACTGCTGAGAATACTGGGGTTCCAACTGTCTTTGCCTTGGCTCATAGGGCAGGAGTTCCATGCCACAAGAGGCAAGTTGAGACCTAGGACTGCTGCCCAATCCCCTCCAGAGCCCTCTCCAAAGGAACTGCCTTCATTTGCAACAGAGTGTGAAGAAGTTCAAGGGTAAGGACATTCTCAAAAACACTGGAAATTTTGGTGAAAGGCTATTGCAAGAAGATTGAAAAATTCATTGGAGTTAAATGCTAAACTGTAGGCTGGCTAGTTTGTCAGAAAGGATCAGAGAAAGATACTTGGGGAGCCCTTCCTATTGTCAGAACAAATCTCAGACACTGACTTTATTTCATTAGTCTGCGAAGCAGTGTAACCCCACAGCATTACTGAAAACAATAGTGCTATCAGTCACAATCAGTGGATCCTAACAGCTTGGTGTGGTCAGGTAAAGAGACACTCAAAGACAGCCCTGTCAAAACCACTGTCATCCAAGGGTAACTGTGGTAATAGCAAAGTCTATACCCCAAGGAGCAACACCAGAGATTTACACTATGGGGGAGATAGATTTCACTTCATTAATATAGCCAGTCACTAAACAAGAAAGCAAATAACAATAACAGGCCTGGGGAGAAGAAGTAGACAAAAGTACCAGAGTTACAACAACTATCTAAAATATCTACTTTCCACAAACAAGAGACAGGTGAAGAAGTAGGAAAATATAACCCATAAACCAAAAACACTAAAGCCAAAACCAAACAGACAACAGAAACTGCCTGTGAGGAAGAAACCAGATTTAACAAAGACTTCAAAGTAGCCATTATAAATATGTTCAATAAACAAAGGAACCCATGCTTAAAGTAAATGAAGGTATGATCACAATGTCATATCAAATAAAGAATCAGTGAAGAGATAGAAGTTATTTAATATCACCAGATGGAAATTCTGGAGTTGAAAAGTATTAACTGAAATGAAAATTTCACTAGAGTAACTCAACTGTAGATGTGAACTGGGCAGAAAAAAAAGTACTAGAAAACTTAAAGATAACGTGATAGAGATCATGCAATCTGAAGAACAAAGGAAGAAAACACAAGGAAGAAAAATGAAAAGAGCATCAGAGAAATGTTGGACACCATTAAGCATACACCTGTAATAACTGTAACAGAAAAGAGGAAAGGCGCATTTTAATATATTCAAATAAATAATGGATGAAAAGTTCCCAGGACTTCTCTTGTGGTCCAGTGGTAAAGAATCTGCCTTCCAATGCAGGGGACACGCGTTTGAGCCCTGGTCTGGGAAGATCTCACATGCCGTGGAGCAACAAAGCCCGTACGCCACAACCACTGAGCCTGTGCTCTAGAGCCTGCGAGCCACAACTACTGAAGCCCGCACACCTAGAACCCGTGCTCCGCAACAAGAGAAGCCACCGCAATGAGAAGGCCGTGCACTGCAACGAAGAGTAGCCCCTGCTCGCCGCAACTAGAGAAAGCCTGCACGCAGCAACAAAAGACCAAGTGCAGCCAAAAATAAATTAAAAAAAATTTTTTAAATCAACTGTATAAAGTAATTCATATATATGTATACACATACATAAACATATACATGGGCTTCCCTGGTGGCGCAGTGGTTGAGAGTCCGCCTGCCGATGCAGGGGACACGGGTTCGTGCCCCGGTCCGGGAAGATTCCACGTGCCGCAGAGAGGCTGGGCCCGTGAGCCATGGCCACTGAGCCTGTGCGTCTGGAGCCTGTGCTCCGCAGCGGGAGAGGCCACAACAGTGAGAGGCCCGCATACCGCAAAAAATATATATATATATTATATACATATATATACACACACATAACATGTATTATTGGGCCTGCAACATATATAAATGTAGTATGTTCGACAATAATAACACAAAGGAGATAGGTAGAAGAAAAGCTTCATTAGGCAAAGGAAACGAATCCAGGTGGTAATCTGAATCCACAGGTTCAAATAAACAGAATGAAAAATGATAAACAGGATTAATATAACAATGCTACATATCATCTATAGCTGTTTATGTGCTACAATGGTAGAGTTGAGTAGGTGTGACAGAGACTGTGTAATCCACAAAGCCTAAAATATTTAATATCTGTCCTTTACAGGAAAAAAAAACCTTGTTAACCCCTACTGTAGAAGTTAATTTATGCATTTTTCACCTGTTACAACTGTAAACCCCTTGTTGTTGAGTGTAAACTATTTCAGTTACTTTGGGCAACTATTTGACACAATCTACTAAAAAAATATATACTATGACTTAGCAATTCCACTCTTGTGTATATGCCCAATAGAAATGAGTTTTTCCATCCAAAAAGTATGTAAAAGAATTATTTTAGCTGCATTTCTTTATACTGTCCTGAAACTGTTAACAACCCAAACATGCATCAACAGAAGTAGGGAAAAATTAAATGAGATACATTCCTATAGTGGAAGATTACTTAAGAATAAAACTGAACAAACAGCAGATGATTTTCATAAACATGAGGCTGAGCAAAAGAGGGCAGAAAAAAATGTACATAATGGGGACTTCCCTGGCTGTCCAGTAGTTAAGACTCTGAATTTCCACTGCAGGGGGTGCAGGTTCGATCCCTTGTTGGGAAACTAAGATCCCACATGCCACACAGCACGGCAAAAAAAAAAAAAAAAAAAGTACATAATGTACGATTCCATTTATATGAACTTCCAAATTAGTTAAAACTTATCTATTGTAATAGTGAAAAGAATATTGGTTACCTTTGTTGGGGGTAAAGGCAAGTTGGTAATGACTGGAAGGAAACAGAAGGGAGCATCCTGGAGTGTTGGAAATATGCTATATCTTAGCTGTGTAATGGTTTCATAGATATACATAAATGTTAAAAACAATCCAGCTTTAGAATACGGTTTGTATAGTTTACACTAAGTTACATCTCAGAAAAAAACCAAATCCACAAAGTGGCAGAGCTGTTTTGAACTCATATTCCTCTTACTACAAAGCCAGTTCTAACTCTCGTTCTTGTCTCTTTAGTTCAGAACTTCTTCTTTATGTAGTGAAATCTGAGCATGGGTAGTAGTTCACTGGCAAGTTAGAAACAATCTATAAACTACCAAAATTTACTAAAGCATGAAAGTTATTAAATAAATCCATTCATGTTCATGGATATCTCATGGGTGCAGTAAACAATGAACTCAATGGGTCTGGAGTACCCAAACCTTGCTCTTTCCAAAGAAAGGAATGGCCCTTGAACAGCTCCTGGGAGACAACCTCTGAGCCCTTACAATATCCTGCTTGATAAGAGCATATCTGGGCTATGCCAGACAGATAATTTATGCTATAAATGTGATTTATGGTAAACACCTATTTTTGTTGGCCAGGGGTCCTGGGATGCACTGTATCAATTTGACCTCTGTAGCAGCTAAGCCTAGTCACACAGTTGCTCCATGACTGTGTGACTCACTCTCAATAAAGAGTTGGACATCAAGGCTCAGGTGAGTTTCCCTGACCTACTTCACATGTGTTGTTACAAAATGTTGCTGGCAGAATTTAGTGCTGTCTATATGACTCCACTGGAAGCTCACATCTAGTTTCTCCTGGACTTTTCTCTTTGCTGATCTTAATCTGTATCCTTTGACTGTAATAAACCATGAACACAAGCATAACGGCTTTTCTGGATTTTGTGAGTCCTAGCAAATCGTCAATCTGAGGATGGTTTTGGTAAACCCTGACAATCCATGGCTTTAGTGTATGTTGGTAAAAACCTAACAGCCTTGGGTTTGTCTCCATGACATCTCTCCTCATCAACTTCAAATGCATGTCATCCAATTTCTTTAATGATCATTATCATACCCTACTATAGTTTTAGTCCTATTCGCAGTTTATATTATGTGATCAGCTGTAAACAAGTTAAGGGATAGCAACTATGTCTCTTTAATGCTAATATCCACACCAATAACATGAATAAAATTGGCATATTACAGGCATTTAATAAATATTTAATCTGTAAATGCAACTTCTGGAATTTTTTCCTTAAGTAACATAAAAAAGTAGACAAAGTTCTATTAAAATGATGTACATCAGCGTAGTTTATGATAATTCTAAATATCTACGGATAGACAACAGGTTAAAGTGTGGTGAGCTATATGTTAGCAATATCTATGCAGTATTTAACAATGATAACATTGATTCATATTAAATTTGGGGGGAAAACATTTTGATGAATTACTCATCAAACAATCAGATTTTTAAAATAATTGGAGGTTGTGTACTATCATGATAAAGAACATAAAATCTATCATCCAAAATTCAGTTTGCAAATCTTATCTTTGGCTCTTACTGTGTAACCTTTTACTAAGTTACTTAACTGCCTTAATTTCCTCATCAGTAAAATGGAAATAACAATATGACCTACCTCAAAGTGTTGCTGTCTGGACCAAATTAAGTAAAAGACATAAAGCATTTTCAGTGCCATATAAAAAGCACCTAATGATACCTAATAAAAGCTGTCTGCTAATTTATGAAATGGTAAAGAATATTTCACATCCCTTGTTTCATTATTTTTTAAAAATTCCCTCTATGCTTCACCTTTGTGCTACAGTGAAATTTGAGATTTTCAGGTCTGTTCTTTCCTATAATGTTAACTCATTTCAGAGTCCAGCCTTGAGATTACAATTTTTCCTCAATAATATTTGTCACAAAGATTCTCAAAAATGAAAGGACATATCTCCTTGACCTCTACACAAAGCTGCAGACATATAACTAGAATCTATCTAATATGTAACAATTTGAGCATAAAAGGCTTAATCTTGTTCCCCTGTCCAACACAGAGAGTTACATGCATATTTATTTCTGTTTCTATAAAACTGTCCTTTCAAGTGTAATTTGTATAATGAGGTCTTGTATGATACCTGGATTTCCCAGATCATTCCTATGTCCTCTGAAAGAAACCACCACTTCTTAAAAAACCATGAATCTCTGATCAGCAGTCTTAATTCATGATTTGTTCTCCTGGTAATTGTTTATTTGATATCTATGTAATCTCCAAAGCTTTGAAAAGTTAGATATGTCAAATCACATGGTGACCACTGGCACTTTCTACTTATGCCTACCTGCCTAGAAGTGTGATAAAACTGTGACTTTGTCTCACTTATGTGGCAAATTTATTTAATTCTTTTTGCAGAAACAAAAGAAGAAATACATACACAGGTTCAAAAATTCTGAACAAAATATTAGCAAACTGAATTCAACAATACATTAAAAGGATCATACACCATGACCAAGTGGGATTTATTCCATGGATGCAAGAATGGTTCACCATCCCCAAAACAATTAATGTGATACATCATATTAACAAAATGAGGGATAAAACACACATGATCATCTCAATAGATGCATAAAAAGCATCTGACAAAATTACACATCCATTTATGATAAAAATTCTCAGTAAACTGGATATAGAGGGAACATACCTCAGCATAATAAAGGTCATATATAACAAGTCCACAGCAAATATCATACTTAATGGTGAAAAGCTGAAAGCTTTTCTTCCAAGAACAGGAACAAGACAAGGATACCCACTCTTGCCACTTTCATTCAACACAGTATTAGAAGTCTTAGCCAGAGCAATTACATGTTAAAAAAAAAAAAAGAGAGAAACAGAAAAAAGAAATAAAAGACATCTAAATAAGAAAAGAAGCAAAACTGTCACTATTTGCAGATGTGATATTACATACAAGAAAAGCCTAATGATTCCACCAAAAAACTATTATAAGTAATAAACAAATATAATAAAGTTGCAGGATACAAAATCAATATACAAAAAATCAGTTGTATTTCTATGGACTAATAATGAACACTCAGAAAGAAAAATTATGAGAACAATCCCGTTTACAAGTGCATCAAAAAGAATAAAATACTTAGGAATAAACTGAGCCAAGGAGGTGAAAGACCTGTACACCAAAAAATATAAGACACTGATGAAAGAAAGTGAAGACAAAATAAATAAATGGAAAGGTATTCCATGTTCATGGATTGGAAGAATAAATGCTACCCAAAACAATCTACAGATTCAGGGTAATCCCTATCAAAATTCCCATCCAATGGCATCTTTCAGAGAAATAGAAAAAACAATCCTAAAATTTGTATGGAATCACAAAAGGCCCCAAATAGCCAAAGAAATTTTGAGAGAGAAAAATAAAGCTGGAGGCATCATGCTTCCTGATTCCAAATTATATTACAAAGCTATAGTAATTGAACCAATGTGGTATTGGTTTTTTAAAAAAACACACACAGAGGAAGGAACAGAATAGACAGCCCAGAAATAAACTCAAGTACTTATGGTCAATTTATGACAATGGAGCCAAGAATATACAATGTAGTAAGGACAGTCTCTTCAATAGATAGTGTTGGGAAAATGGACAGCCACATGCAAAAGCATGAAACTAGACCACTATTTTGCACCATACACAAAACTCAAAATGGATTAAAGACTTGAACATAAAACCTGAAAACATAAAACTCCTAGAAGATAATACAGTGGGTAAGCAACTTTACATCCGTCTTGGCAGTGATTTTTTTTTGGATTTAGCACAAAAAAGCAAAAGCAACAAAAGCAAAAAACAAAACAAAACAAGACCCCGCCACTCCGCAGCACGTAGGATCCTCCCGGGCCGAGGCACGAACCCGTGTCTCCTGCAACGGCAGGCGGACTCTCAACCACTGCGCCACCAGGGAAGCCCTTCATTGTGGTTTTGATTTGCATTTCCCTGATGATTAATGATGTTGAGCACCTTTTCATGTACCTGGTGGAAATCTATGTTTTCCTTGGAAAAATGTCTATTCAAACCCTCTGCCCATTTTTAAAATCGAATTGTTTGGTTTTTTGCTATTGAGTTGTATGAGTTCTTTGTATGTTTTGGATAGTAACCCCTTATCAGTAATGTGATTTGCAAATATTTTCTCCATTAGAAGGTTGCCTTTTCATTTTGCTGATGGTTTTTTGGTTTGATGTAGTCCCACTCGTGAGCCATGGCCGCTGGGCCTGCGCGTCCGGAGCCTGTGCTCCAAGACGGGAGAGGCCACAACAGTGAGAGGCCCGCATACCGCAAAAAATAAATAAATAAAATAAACCACAATGAAACATCACCTCAACTGTTAGAATGGCTATCATCAAAAAGACAGATAACAAATGCTGGTGAGGATGTGGAGAAAAAGAAATCCTTGTGCACTGTTCATGGGAATGTAAATTGGTACAGCCACTACGGAAAACAGAATGGAGATTCCTTAAAAAAATTAAAAACAGAAATACCATATGATCCTGCAATTCCACTTCTGGGTATTTATCTTAAGGAAACTAAAACACTAACTCAGAAAGACTTATGTACCCCCCATGCTCATGCAGCATTATTTACAATAGCAGGCATGGAAACAACCTAAGTGTCCACAGATGGATGAATGGGTAAAGAAAATGTCACACACACACACACACACACACACACACACACGGAATATTATTCAGCCACTAAAAAAAGAATGAAATCTTGCCGTTTGTGACAACATGGATGAACCCTGAAGGCATTATGCTAAGTGAAATAAGAGCAAGACAAATACTGTATGATATTACTTATATGTGGAATCGAAAAAACCAAAAGACAAACTCCTAGACAGTGAAAACAGGTAGATGATTGCCAGAGATGGTGGGTAAGGGGTGGACAAAATAGGTGAAGGTGGTCAAAAGGTACAAACTTTTAGTTATAAAATAAATAAATCATGGGGATCAATGTACACCATGATGACTATAGTTAATAATACTGTACTGTATATTTGAATGTTGCTAAGAGTGTATCTTAAAAGTTCTTATCACAAGGAAAAAAACAACTCATAATTATGTATAATGATGAATGTTAACTAGATTTATTGTGGTCTTTTTGCAATATACACAAATATCGAATCATTATGTTATTCACTTGAAACTAATACGATGTTATATGTCAATTATATCTCCAAAAAAATAAAACAAAACAACAACAAAAAGCCCCACACACCTAGAGAGAAAAATTTTGGAAGAATGTACATTATGTTATTACAAGTGATTATTCTGGATGGTGGGACTATGAGTAATTATTGACTTTATACTTTCCAAGTTCCTTAAAAACTGAATAGTTTACAACACACCTGCATTAATTCCATCGTCAGAAATATATGAGAGGTATTTCTGCATAACAGATTTAACAGAGTTGGAGGCAAGTTTTCCTTCTGTTTAATAACATTGTGAACAAAAAGATCTTCAAAATGAGTGGGAACATGAAGGAAATTTGTGACTGAAATAAATTACTTCTACAAACTTATGAACATCCTTTAGTTGTATCACTCCAGTGCAGTAGGGTACATTCACTATTCACGTACTTGAATTAACAAAATTCAAGATGGTAGCATTTTCAGATTAAATAAGAAAATGTGTGTAAAGAAGGCAGAAATGTGTTTGGTACAGCGTACACGCTTATTACATATGGCTTAATTTTTTAACTTCATTATTCAAAAACTAATATTTTAGATATATAAAATTGCTTACAAATGCAATCTTAGTAAAACAGATTCATATACAATACTGACAATTTGGAATGTTCTTTTCCCTATGTAAAAATACTGTATAATATTACATATTAATCATTTTTCTTTTTATGACTAACTCCATAGTTTCTCTTATCTGCATGGTATTATCATCACATTTACGTAATGTGATTAACTTAGTTTTTAAGATTATATACACTTATATAACCCCATGAAGTTACAGACATTCTGCAAACAAAACCAAACATACCAAAAAAAAACAAGTTAGGAACTATATAATAGAATAATTTTGAACATAATTTCAACAGATTTGTGGTCCTTTGTGAGCACCAAAATGGAATCAAATTGCCTTAGGTTAAGAATTTCTATTTTAGGACTTTTGCAAATCTGGCTGTTAAAAATTCCTTTTAAGTGCTCATCAAAATTAACTTTATATTTTCATTACTCTTCATTTATAGAAATTTATGAGGAATATTTAGAATCTTCACATAATAACAACTATTTTTTTTCTTGAGGACTTATTAAGTACAAGGTACTCATTAAGTGGTCTAGGGCTATGCCCAGATTAATGTATCCAATTCTCATAAAATCCATAAGGCACTGATGTGATTATTATGTACATTTTATAAAAAGAAATTATAAAACATAGACTAATAACTATTGACCTCCTTGAAATATGACTAGTGTGAACAAAGAACTGAATTTTCAATTTAGTTTTAATTAAAATACAAAAGAAATATAAAATGTTTTTCAATTAAACACAATTTTATTGTTTTGGTGTGAATATATTTCACCTTAACCACTGAAAATTTAGCATCCAAATTGAGAAGTGCTATAACAATAAAATATGCACGAAATTTTGAAAACTTAGTATGAAGATATGAATGTAAAATACTTCAATTTATTTGTTATTATATGTTGAAATAATATTTTAGAGATATTGGTTCAAATAAGATGCATTATCAAAATTAATTTCAACTATTTCTTCCTACTTTTTAAAATGTGTTCAACAGAAATTGTAAAATTATCTAAGTGGCTTTCATTATATTTCCATTAGTATCGCTTTAGACTCAAATACCACTATACCACACTGCCTATCACAGTCTACACCAATATGTGGTCTGAAACAGTCTACTGCCAAATCTCAAACAAGACTTGGTTGTCACCACTCAAAACTCCCCATGGATTCTCTGGAAAAACTCCCTGCCCTTGTACACACATACCTCTCTTCACGAAACTCCAATCATATACCCACTCTTAAATGTCAAAGTCAACTTTGTCACTTACTGAGTGAAATCAAACCACTTCCTATCTTGCCTTGCTTGGAAACCAAAGGTATCTGCTATGTTATTCTACCTAACCTTAACAAAGCATATTCTAAAACAAGCCCTTAATTTATCCTCCATGAGTTGTATTTCTGTGCTATCCTTTGGAAAGAAGAGCATGTGCAGTAATTGAATGATTTACCCAATGGGTATGGGAATATTAACTGGAAGGGAAAAGGGTATTTGGAAAGGCACTGGAAGAGAAGGGGACCCATCTCTATGGCCCTGTTATTAATTGGGAAGGGAAGTCCTATGAACCAGGAAAATTGATAAGTCACAATTAGGTAGGGAAATTTAAAAGAAGGAAAGCAAATATTCTATGCTCTGTAAAACAAAAATGTATGAAAACAAAAAGCAAACACGAACTGACCTTGTATGGGCCATTAAGTTAGTAGCAATGCTCTCCACTTCAGAACTTGCAGAGCTACAGGACCAAGAAGAAGGGACTTGTGAGACTCAGGACTGGCTAAGAGTCGTGGTGAACACACTGTCCACCATCAGACATGACCCATCATCCACCACAAATACAAGCGGATGGAAGTAAGAGTGAAACTAGAATGCTGACTTTTACCAGTATCAGAGAAAAAGGTAAGCATCACCTATGCCCAGACCTGGAATCTAAGTTCACAGCAGTTTCTACAGGACACAGCTCAGGGAATGCTGTGGTTGTGAAATGTGTAAATGGCCTCCATAATGCATCCAAGGGAGTTTAACCCACGAAGGGATTCTACACCTGTGCCCTCCCCCTCATGTCTTCCCAGAAGCCTGTCTTGAAGGCAAGTGCAGGCCTAAATGCTAATCCAAGGATTCAGTATGTAGTTTTCTATTGGGAACTTTCATTATAGGAGTGAAATTCATGACTTTCACTCTGATGGCCATCCCTCTACAGCTAGACCCAACTGGCTACATGGTGTGAGGACAGAAGAGAATCCAGGGAAACACATTCCAAGAAACGATGGAACCTACAATTGGACCTGGATGGGCAACACTCACTTCACCAATGCCCTCTCTGTGTAAAGTACGAGGCTGGGTACTGGGGACATGGTGTTAATAGCTTATACACACACACGTACAAAAAAATTTTACACACTCCTAGGTGAAAAAAACAAAACTCCAAACTTCAACAAGCTCATTGAAAACAAAATTTAAAAACTCCACTTCGTGCACACTTATAGTCAGTCACAACAGAGATATTACAGGATCACTCGGTCACAGTTTCAGACACCCTCGTCGCCACGTCCATGTTAACCATGATCACACAGTAGGCTCCGCCCCCGCTGACAGTCTCACCAACCCAATCAGGTACCAGTAACGCCAACCCAGGGCCCCGTCACACGCACTCTAGCCCTCGCTCTCACGCACGCACAGGCGTGAACTAACACTCAACAAGGACGCCGTCACAAACAGTAGCACCCGCAACCATGGTCGTCCGCGGCTCACGCATACACAAGCTCCTGGCTCCACAAGCCCCATCCACGCTCTGCGAGCTTCAGGCCTCCTCACCGCCAGCCCCTCCCGCAGCTTAACCTGCGTCACCTCAACTCACCAGGTATAACCCAATAATGACCACGACACCGGAAGGTGAACCAAAGGTCGAAGGTCATTGGCGGCTCTGGGGCCTGTGGGAAACGTAGTCCAACACCGAAAAAGTCCAGACTTTCGAGCGGAGCGTGGAGCCCATCAGCTGCAGAGACACTCCCCTCCCCGCCCCGAGACTACCGGGAATTCCAGGGCGCAATGATCGCACGACTTTGGTGGAGGGGTTGCAGCTGGTTGTCCTTCCAGATGCCGAAGAGCCGGGTGATGGTTCTCTGAGAGCGAGGTGAGGTCACGGAAGGAAGGAGCGCCCAAGCCGAGGAAGTAATCGCAAACCTGGGCCGGGGAGGGCAAAAAAGGGAACTGGAAGCCGGGTGCGGGCCGAGGAGGCAAACGGAAAAATCCTGGCTCGGGTAGGGCTGGCTGAGAATTGGAAGCTCCGGGCCTAGGAGGGAAGAGGGAGTTGGGAACCCAGCAGAGGAGGGCCGGGGCGGGAATCGTGAATCTCTGCCGAGGGAGGCCGGGCTAAGAAGGGCTGAAGCCGTGCGGAGGGACTTCGGGCAGGAGAGAGCCCAGGCGAGAAGTTCACTCAGGCCTGTACGTGCGGGACCCCAGGTCCGTGATCGTGAACCAGAGGGTCAAGGGTTTTGTTGTTTTTGTCAGTTTTGGCCCTTGAGAAAACCCCAAAACCCATGGCACATGGCAGACGCGCAGTGAGTGTATGCACGCCCTTGGCGTGTTTAATATCGTCACTGCCAGGAAGTTCGCTGGTGTCTTTTTCCTTTAGTTTCATAGCGGAGACAGCCATAGTTCTGATACATGTCATCGTAGTTTAGCTTTGTCAGTTCTACAATTCCAATTGTCTCCTTTAGCTCATCCTAGTATTGTAAGATTTATTAATGTTGTTTAGTTCATTCCTTTTGTTTCTGGACAGCATTCCATTGTGCAAATGTGCCACAATTTGTGTTTTCATTTTTCTCTGTATGAACATTTAGTTTATTTCCAGGTTTTATGTATTTTTATAACGCTGGCATGTTTCCATTTCTCCTGGGGAGATACCTAGTGGAAGAAAATGCTGATAATAAGTTAAGTTTCTATTTAACTTTCTAAGAAGCTGACAAACCTTGTAGGATGATTAGTTACGATTTCTGTTTGAGACTGTATGTGACTGTGAAGTAAGTGGTTTCTGAGTTTGATTTGGTATTCTTCTATGGAATTAGGAGATGGGCTCAGTGGAGTTAGGAATATCACATATAGTCCATGGAATTGTGGTTTTGTGAAGTGGGTGAGATTATAGGAAACAAGGTGTCTGTACCAACTTTTATCATGATTTTGTGTGTTCATTATAATGTGACTGTGAAAGTGGATCACTACATAAGTGATATTAATGAATGACTGCGAAACTGTGTGTGTCTAGTTAGGTGTGTTTCATTTTGGTTCTGCTTGCAGAATTATGACTGTTTCTAATCAAGTAAAATAGCAGTATAAGATTATCCAAAGGAAATGAAAACAGGATATTAAAGACATACCTGACTCCTTCCTATCTTCACTGCAGCAATATTCACAATAGCCAAGACATGGAAACAGCCTAAGTGTCCACTGACAGATGAATGGATAAAGAAAATGTGTGTGTTTACACCCACGCACTCATTCACACACACACACACACACACACACACACACACACAGGAGTATTATTTGGCCTTAAAGAAGGAAATCCCGCCATTTGTGACAACATGGAAGGACACTGAGGGCATTATGCTAAGTGAAGTAAGTCAGACAGAGAAAGGCAAATACTATGTTCTCACTGTATGTGGAATCTAAAAAAACCCAAACTCATTGAAATACAGAGTAGAATAATAGTGGTTGCCTGAGGGTGAGAGAAAGGGAGAGATGTTGGTCAAAGGTTATAAGATGAATAAGTTCTGGGGATCTAATGTACAGCATGGTGACTATTATTAATAATACTCTGTATTATATACTTGGAAGTTGTTAAGTGATTAGATCTTAAATGTTATCACCACACACAAAAAAGCATAATTATATGAGGTAACTAACCTTATCGTGGTGATCTTTTCCCAATATATACATGTATCAAATCATCACATTGTACACCTTGAACTTAAGTATGTTACTTTAAAAAAAAAGAATTGGAAAGTAGGAGGTAAAATCAATTTCTAGATGACTGGATTGTATACTTGGAACACCATCTGAACTAATTCTAATATGTTGAAATGACTAGGGTTCAATAAGTAGTTCACAAGAAAATACTTTTTTTACCTCTATGTACTACTTTTAACAGATTTGAGTGAGTTTTTTTTCCCTGTTCCTGGATGAAATTATGGGTAATTTAATAACTTTTTCAGTCGCTCTAAGCTAAGGAAAAGTATCTGAAATACTTCGAATCACAAGGTCAGTCTCATAGCAATTAAATTAGTCATTTTCTAATAAAAATGTTTACTGTAAAAATCAATATTTAAACTTCATTTAAAGGAAAAATTTCTTCCATCTGACTGAAACCTGCAGTGTGGAAAAGTACATAATCAGTTTCTTCTCTATTTCCCTAGCCTGTATTACTGAATAGTTAATATTTAGCATAATGAATATTAATATTTAATAGTAACTGTTTACTGTGTAAGTAGGCAGATTTAATCAAGTTGTTATGGAAACTCTAAGGTAAGTGCAGTTTCACATGTTTTCTTATGCCTCCCTTCTCTCTTCCTTGTTCATTTTTCTAAAAAAGAATCGAAAAGAGCAAAGGTCCTCTCTTGCAAATCTTAAAGCCATGGCTCCGATTAGAGGATGTTTCTTTTCTCCTTTCTGCAATAGTCTTTTTCCCCTAGCATATATGAGCAGTTTCCCATTTTGAAACTTCCTGGAGATAGGATTCCCTTTCATGAAACTGGTCCACATTTCCTTTTATTCTCTCCAGATAAACCTGTACCTTATCCAACATCTTCTTCTAATTTTAACTAATGTTCACTTACTAATTGCATGTTTTGCTCAGCATCTCCTTTCTCATGCCCACAAATGGAAATACATTCTCCTGAATTAAATAAGCATATATTCCTTGAATGAACCTTTCTTGTCTAGACAGTGATTTGGTGTCTAAGTATTGAGTGCTTAGGAGAGCCCATACAAGAAGAAGACTTTATTATGTCCACAGACCTTGGTTTTCTAGTGAGTAAACATAGACGTAAAATCAATAGATTATAATATTACTATATGGCAAGAAGGGAGGTTCCCGTGTTACACTGTGTCCTTTCTTCCATCTCCAGCTCACCCTTATGGATCATGTTTCTCCATCTCTCCCTCGTAGTCATATCCCAGGAGTGCTTTGTCCCATTTACACGTCTCCATTCTGTAACAAGCACCAAAGGCATGGAAGTAATCTATGGTTGAAAAAGCAGATAGAAAAGCCTACTTTCTATACACACTAAAGCACTGGAGAAGAGAGAGGTCAAGAGAAGCAGGTCCTTGGTGACAGGAGCCTAGGAATAGAGCAGACCTTGAACCTCAGTAAAATTAGAAAAGCTGCCCTAAGCCTTCCTTTGGTCATTAATTCAATACTACCCACTCTTTTTTCTTCTCCATGCCTCCCTAACATTTTTTTAAAAATGAGGAAATCATTCCATTTTTTTTCTCTCCTCTAGGTAAGAGGCAAGAACAAAGTATAGTAGAAATTTTAAAAATTATTATTTTTTTTAAATTTATTTTTTTAAATTTATTTTTGGCTGCGTTGGGTCTTTGTTGCTGCACTCAGGCTTTCTCTAGTTGCAGTGAGTGGGGACTACTCTTAGTTGCAGTGCACAGGCTTCTCATTGCAGTGGCTTCTCTTGTTGCAGAGCATGGGCTCTAGGTGCACAGGCTTCAGTAGTTGTGGCACATGGGCTCAGTAGTTGTGGCTCGTGGGCTCTAGAGCACAGGCTCAGTAGTTGTGGCACAAGGGCTTAGTTGTTCCACGGCATGTGGGATCTTCCTGGACCAGGGATCAAACCCATGTCCCCTGCATTGGCAGGTGGATTCTTAACCACTGTGCCACCAGGGAAGTCCCAGAAATTTTTTTAAAAGAGAGACATAATAAGTGGATGCCTGCCCCTACTCCCCCTATAAACACAGAGAAATGCCATCTAAACTATGACAGAATGTCTTAAAAATGGTCAAGTTCAAAAGAAAAGAAAAGGAAAAAGGAAAATTCTGCATCCAGAAACAAAGAGATGAATCACAACCGTAAATGTAAAGGTAACTTTGAGCTGACACCTCATAGAGATCTTTGATCCCATATATAATGCTTAAGAGTACTAACTGGGGTCTGGGGTTCTAATTTCTACACAGGAACAGGGGGCAGAGAGCTGGAACTAAGACCCTGCTTAGTCCTATAAAATATTTCTAGAAAAATACTACTCACTGGCCCAAAGAGATGAGGGAGCTTGCAATCTCTGAGACTTTTTTAGGGGATTGGGGGTAAAAAATAAAAATACGGTATTACTCCACTTATATGAAGTATCTAGAGTAGTCAGACATATAGAAACAGATAGCAGGATGGTGGTTGCCAGGGGCTGGGGAAGAGGAAATGGAGAGTTATTGTTTAATGGATACAGTTTCAGTTTTGCAAGATGAAAAGTTCTAGAGCCTGGTTGCATAACAATGTGAATATCCTTAACAGTATTGATCTATACACTTTAAAATGGTTAAGATGGTAAATTTTATGTTATGTGTGTTTTACCATACTTTTTAAAAATGAATAAAGGCTGAAAGAAACTAGAAAAAGACAACCCAAAAAACAAAATCCAAAATAAGTAGAAGAAATAAAAATAGGTAGAAATCAATGAAGTAGAAAGCAGACAATAGAGAAAATGAATAAAACCAAAAGTTGTTTATTTGGAAAGAGTTTTAAAATTTATAAATCCATATTAAGAATAGTTAATAGGGCTTCCCTGGTGGCGCAGTGGTTGAGAGTCTGCCTGCCAATGCGGGGGACATGGGTTCATGCCCCGGTCCGGGAAGATCCCACATGCCGCAGTGTGGCTGGGCCTGTGAGCCATGGCCGCTGAGCCTGCGCATCTGGGAAAGGCCACAATGGTGAGAGGCCTGTGTCCCTCAAAAAAAAAAAAAAAAATAGTTAATAAAAGAAAAAACACAAATTACCCATGTCAGAAATGAAAATGGAGATATCACTACAGACCCCACAGATAGCAAAAAAATAAGGGAATGTTATGAACAAGTTGATGCCAATAAATTAGACAACACAGATAAAATGCTATTATTGCTTGAAAAGCACAACTTCCCAAAACTAACTAAAGAAGAAATAGAAAAACAGAATCTCTCTGTATCTATTAAAGAAATTTAATTTTTAATTAAAAAAAATTCCTACATGGAGAACCTGGTTGAATTCTACTGAAATGCTTACAACTCGGCAGGAAGTAAATGTAACAGCACTGCTTTAGAAATTCTTTTAACTCAGGGCACATGAGATTAAGTTGAAATAAACAACAACCTCTTCCTCCACTGAAATGAGCTGAAAAACAAAACCTATAAATCAACAAGAAGGGACTTCCCTGGTGGTCCACTGGTTGAGAATCTGCCTTCCAATGCAGAGGACACAGGTTCGATCCCTGGTCAGGGAACTAAGATCCCACATGCCTTGGGGAAACTACACCTGCACGTGGCAACTAAGCCTGCGCACCACAACTACTGAGCCTGCACACCACAACTACAGAGCCTGTGTGCCTCAACTACAGAGCCCACATGATCTGGATCCCATGTGCCACAACTAGAGAGCCCACGCACCGCAACTACTGAGCCTGCGTGCTCTGGAGCCCGCCCAGCACAACGAAGAGCCTGCCCACCACAACAAAAGATCCTGTGTGTGGCAACTAAGACCCAACACAGCCAAAATAAATAATTAAATAAAAAGGAAGGAAATTTTTTAAATCAAAAAATTTAAAAAAATTAATCAAAAAGGAAAAAGCCATCACAGGAGAGTCAGCAGGTAAAAAATAAAGTTGGTGGTGGGTAGGGGAATTAGGTAAAGATGGTCAAAAGGCACAAACAAGTAAGTACTGGAGATATACAACAATGTGACTATAGTTAACAATGCTGAATAGCATATATGAAAGTTGCTAATCCTAAAAGTTCTCATCAGAAGGAAAAAAATTATTTTGTAACTATGTGAGGTGACAGGTATTAACTAAACTTATTGTGGTGATCATTTCACAATATATACATGTGTCAGGGATCATGCTGTGCACCTTAAGCTTATATGATGTTATATGTCAATTACATCAGTAAAACTGGGCGGGGGAGTGAAGAAAGTTGGTACCTACAAGAACTGCATATAATATGACAACATAAAAGAATATGAAATAAATGTTTAAAATGGAAAAGTCAATAAAAGCACAATACATAAAAAGAATCTGCAGATAGTAAAAGAATAAAGAGAATTTCCAGAAATAAAAATCAAAGTAAAAAAACAAAAACCCGAGAACTTAAAAAATTAACTACTGAAAAGTAAATTATTAGACTTAAACATGTATCTGAGGGAATCACCTAGAAGGCAGCACAGAGATGAAATGTAAAATATAGAAGGGAAACTATAAGAGATATAGAAGGAAATGAAAAGGTTCAATACACATCTAATGTCATAAAAGGAGGGAAATAGAGAAAGGAGAGGAGGCATCAGAAAAGAAAATGGTTTAGAACTTTTCATAATTAAAGTCATGATTTCACGATCAGGAATCAAAATAAGTTGTAAATGGGATAATGAAAGTAGATCTAATACCTAGACACATCCTGATACTGCAAAATAACAAATCTTCTGAAGGAAAGAAAAAGAAAGAAAACATGTTACCTAAAAGGAATGATGATTAGGCACATGAGATGTCAGAAGACAATGGAATACTACCTTCAAACTGATAAAGGAAAAATAGCAGTCAAGAATGGGGCAAAATAGGGGCTTCCCTGGTGGCACAGTGGTTCAGAGTCCACCTGCCGATGCAGGGGACATGGGTTCGTGCCCCGGTCTGGGGAGATCCCACATGCTGCGGAGCGGCTGGGCCCGTGAGCCATGGCTGCTGAGCCTGCGCATCCGGAGCCTGTGCTCCGCAACGGGAGAGGCCACAACAGTGAGAGGCCCGCGTATGGCAAAAAAAAAAAAAAAAAAAAAGAATAGGGAAAAATAAAGACATTTAAGGCAAAGAATGGGGATTCTTTCATAGACTCACTGGAGAATTTCTAGAACATACACATTAGCAAGAAGTAAATTGATCCCAGAAAGACAGAATGAGATAAAATTTGTTGGGAAGTCTAAGTAAGTGTATACTAAGTAATAATGATTAATTAATGGCGTTTCAAAACAAAAGATTAAAAAGCACTAACAATAGAAAGAATAGACTTAAAGCATTCTAAAATCTTCGAGGTGTCCTCTCCCAGTGAAATCATGGACGATGCTAACTTTTTTCAGCAATAGTGTGTGACTAAGCATGGAGTACTGCCAATCAGGGAAGCTCATCTGAGCCTTGGTGGCCAGAGTTTCTACTGGGGCTCAGTCATATAGACATGGTTGACTGCCTGCATGGCTGACCTTAGTTTCCAGCCCCCTCCAGAGTTTGCACTAATACTGCATGACTCAAAACTCCAACCTAAATCACATTATTAGATTCTTCGGTTTTTACCCTCAGGTAAACAATGACACTATCAAGCAGGATATTCCAAGGGTTTAGTGATCACCTCCCAGGAGCCAAATGCAAAGGCAAGACCTCTTTTTGTGTAAGGTTAATTCTTTACTACATAGGAATAAAAACAGAAAATATTACAATAACTAAACTAATAGTATGTGTTAGGAAAACTCAGAAAAAATTCAAGAATAAATTACAAATGAAAGTTTACCAGAAGTGAAGACAAACAAGCAATAAAGAAAAACAATAAAACCACAGATTATATCTTAAGACAAATAAAATTTTAAAAAATACAAATTTTCAAAGTAAAGAATATATAAGCAGCCAGGGGCTCAATAGTCTACCATAAGAGTTTTCAGTTCTGGGATAAGGAGATTGCTTCACTTGGTGTTTATACCTGCCACAAGAGTGGTGGGTCTTAGTATCAGGGCTTGCTTGCCCACAGCCTCTATGAGATTATTTTTCCAAAAAAAAAATTCAAAATAAAGGTATAAAAAGAGAAAGAGTTCACATATCTTCTGTCAGAGTGGTGGAAAATGGAGCCCATGAAGGAGCTCAATCTTCTTGACCACAACTGGGGAGAGAATCAGGGTCTGGCCCATGTGTTGACATGTACAGAGAAACTCAGGCAGAGTTTGTGGTCTGCATGGATGACAGCCTGGATACATGCAGAGTAACTGGGTAATAACTAAGTATACTGAAGATATCTGGAACCATGATTCTCATAGTCAGAGAAGATAGGTACAAACATGTAAAGGAAGAGGTCTGAAATAAACCTTGTTAAATTGGATTGGAATTAGAGGTGTCAGTGTCCACTACACAATATTTAAAAGTGTTTAAATCTTAACAAGGCAGAATTCTATATTCAGAGAAAATATATTCAAGAATGAACGAAGGGGCTTCCCTGGTGGCACAGTGGTTGAGAATCTGCCTGCTACTGCAGGGGACACGGGTTTGAGCCCTGGTCTGGGGGGATCCCACATGCCGCGGAGCAACTAGGCCTGTGAGCCACAACTACTGAGCCTGCGCGTCTGGAGCCTGTGCTCCGCGACAAGAGAGGCCGCAATAGTGAGAGGCCCACTCACCGCGAGGAAGAGTGGCCCCCGCTTGCCACAACTAGAGAAAGCCCTCGCACAGAAACGAAGACCCAACACAGCCAAATATAATAAATAAATAAATAAAAATTAAAAATCACAGTATTCCAAATCATTAAAAAAAAAGAATGAATGAAAAATAAAGATACTTTTAGATAAGAGAAAAATAACAATTTGTTACCAACAGACCTGCATTACAAGAAATGCTAAAAGGAAGCTTTTCAGGCTAAAACACAATGCTACCAGTGGGGAAATGGAATCTTCAGGAACAAAGGAAGAGAGCATAAATGGTAACTCTCTGGATAAATGTAATAACTCTTTTATTTTAACTTCTTTAAACTACATATAAGTATTCAAGGTAAAAATTATAGTCTGTTGTGTTTATATAGATACAGATTGTATAGCTAGTAGAGTGGCTATACTGTTTTCAGATAAACTACACCAGTGATAAAGAGGGACATTCCATGATAGAAGAGTCCATACATTAGCAAGAATTATTATCATATATGTGTACACACCTAAAAACACAACATCAAACAACACTGCACTTGCATGACCCTAAGAATGAGTGCCTCCTTAAATTTTGCACCCCAGGTGCTTTACTCAATTCAGCATTACTGTAGTCCTGGCCCTGATTTTAATATCTCAGCAATTGAAAAAAATACAAGTCCAAAAATATCATGAAGACGTAAATGATATGAACTATCAACCAACTTGGACAAATTAATATTTGTACAATAATTCACCCAACATCCATCGAATACATATTCCTTTCAAGTGCACACGACATATTCACCAATGTAGACTATATATTAGGCCATACAAAAAGTGTCAATGAATTTCAAAGGATCAGAATCATACACAGTATATTCTCTGATCAAATAGGACTAGATTGAAAATCAATAACAATGAAGTAGCTAGAAAACACACAAATGTTTGGAAGTTAAGCAACACACTTCTATATAATCCATGGGTTAAAGAGGAAATCAAAACGGAAATAAAATATTTTGAACTGACTGATAAAAATACAATATATAAAAATTTGTGGAATGGAGTTAAAGTAGGGAATTTCTGGCTTTAAATGTTATATTAGAAGAGAAAAAGGGTCTAAAACCAGTAACCAGAGGTTCCACTTTAAGAAGCTAGGAAAAGAAAGGCAAAGTAAACCCTCAGTACCTAGAAGGAAAAAGAGAAGAAATAAACTAAATAGAAAATAGACATACAATTAGCCAAACCAAAAGTGATTTCTTTGGAAAGAGCAACAAAATTGATTAAACCTTACCTAGATTTGTTAAAAATAAAAAACTGCAAAGACAAGTCACCAATATCAGGAATGAAAAAGAACTTATCACTAAGGAATATATAAATAGTAGAAGTCTAACAAGGGAATTATTATGAACCACTTCATTGCAACAAATTTGACAACTCAGATGAAATGGACAAAATTACTGAAAAATATAACAGTATAAGACAGATACAAGATGAAATAGAATATCTGAATAGCCCAATACCTATTAAAGAAAGTGAATTTGTTATCATAAACAAAGAAAACTCCAGGCCTAGCTAATTTTACTAGAGGATGCTACCAGACATTCAAGAAATAATACCAATCTCATACAAACTTTTCTAGAAGAGAGGAGGAAATAGTTCACATCTTATTTTATGAGGCCAGTACTACACTAATACCAAAACTTGAGAGAAAATGACATACTAAAAGCTTTGTGCAAAATTTCTTAAGAAAGTGTTAGCAAATTGGGTAGGAAAAACACATTCCTCCTGTGTTTCTCCTTTAGTCTTACACTGCTATCACACTTTACTTCTGGTCACCAAAAGTATGGGGTTTTTTTAACATCAGCTGGGTGTCCTAAAATTTAACTCAATTCTGATGCCATCTACCTAGAGATAGCATCAGATCCCACAGGTTAAGGGCACAGTCCAAAAAGACTCTCTTCCCTACTCCCCCACCCCATTTCAGATGCCAATCAAAAGCCCCAGGTTGTCACCTGTACTTTTGACCAACTGGCTATAAATCGGGGTTCTTCATTGGGTATGAGCATTTCCTAGAACTCACAGAACTCAGAAACACTTATGTTTGCCAGTTTGTTATATAACAAAATATATCATAAAGGATACAGACGAACAGCCAGATGAGGGGGTACATAGAAGGAGGTCTGGAAGGGTCCCAAGCCAAGGAGCTTTTGTCCCCGTGTTGGGCCACACCACCCTCCCGGTATGTGACTGTGTTCACTGACCTGGAAACTCTCAGAATCCCATACTTTGGGGATTTTTATGGAGGCTTTATCATGTAGGCATAATCAATCATTAGCTTAATCTCCAGCTCCTCTCCCTTACCTATGATGGGTGGGGCTGAAAATTCCGAGCTTCTAATCATGGCTTGATATTTCTGGTGACCAGCTACCATCCAGGGGTCCACCAAGAGTTACCTTCTCAGAACAAAAGACACTCTCCTATTACCTAGGAAATTCCAAGGGATTTAGGAACTCTGTCAGGAACCAGAGTCAAAGACCAAATATTAGAACAAAAGATGCTCCTAGTACTCTTATGACTTAGGCAAATACAAGGGTTTTAAGAGTTCTATACTAGGAACTGGGGGCAGAGATCAACATATTTTTCTATTATTTCACACAAATTTAATATGGAAATATATATAAGGAAAGACAACATGACCTACATATACAAGATTGAGTTAACAATCAAAAATCAATTTAATTCATCATATTAGTTGAATGAAGGAGTAAAGACATATTGCTTCAGTAGATTCAGAAAAAGTATCTTACAAAATATAATATCCCTTCCTGATAAAAACTTGCAGCAAGCTAGGACTAGAGAACTTGCCAAATTTGATAGAGCATCTATACAAAACCTCCACCTATGTGTAATGATGAAATATTAAACATTATCCTCCCATGACCAAAAAATGGCAACAATGTCTACTTTCACTACTTCTATTCAACACTGTATTGGAAGTCCTAGCAAGTACATTAAGGCAATAAAAATGAATGAAGATATAAACACTGGCAAAGAAGAAGAAAATCCTATTTGTAGATGGCAATTGTTTGTTTACAAAATCCTAAAGAATCTGTAAAGCAAGAACTAGCACTTATAAGTAAATTAGAAAAGTTGCTGCATACAAAGTTATTATGTAATAATTAACTAATTTTATATAGTAACAGCAAACAATTGAAAAGTGAAAAATTTTTTAAAAAGCCCTAACAGATGTAATTAAAGTTCCCTGCCTGATCAGCCCTCACTCAGCTGAGCTCTCTGTCTTCTTGACAACCCTCCCAGCTTCTTCCCTTGCTCGAATATGGTGGTCACACTGCCTATAAGAAATAAATATGAAATAATGTATAAAAATATTAATAAGAATTAAAACCAATTCTATAAAACACTTTGAGAATTAAATTTCTAATTACCTGTAAGCAAAAATAATATTGGTGAAGACTTCAGAGAAGGGTAGAGGGATTGAGAGAACAGTCACCTTAGGGTGATGAAAGAATCACAAAGAATAGAGAAATGAGAGAGGTAAGAAAGGTCTTATTTAAACCTATACTGGCTCTCTGTATTAAAAGGCAATATAGTATAACAGTTAATTCAATGAGAACTATGTTGGCTATGATTACTATATTTTTGTTATTTGCTAAGAGGAAAAGGGGAGATTTCTGAAACATTCACAGGTTCTTTCTAGAATGCTAAACAAATGCTGATAAATGAAAAGTTCATGGACTGTCATTTTCAATGACAATGTAGGTCAAATAAAAAAATTTGTTATAAGAAATGAATATGTTCACTTCATTTAAAATATTTTTTGACTCAATGCATCACCATGTAAACTGTAGAGATTACTTTGAAAATCAGTACAAATCAGGATTTTTTCTGTCTGTTCTAAAGGTGGGTCAGAAAATAATGTACAGCATCTTTACCAATTCTGAGTTCAAACACAATATAACACCTGGTTTCTTTGTCAATAGATATGTCTTAAGTGTCCCACAAATCACATCTAGCTCCCTGGGTATCAAAGAAGGTAGAAATTATATGAAGGGACTGAGAAAAGTATGACTATCATGAAGAATGAATGTCATGAAGAATGGTGAGGTGTCATCTGCAACACAACAAAGCTTAACCCATTCCTTTGAAAACAGGGTGAAAAAAATCACCTAGTTTCTTAAAAGATAGCCTTGATACTCCAGAGAGAATATTTAAATTATTTGAGGCAGACAGCTTACCCAGTAAGACTAAGTTGCTGTTTTCCATCATCACATCCCAGTACAGTTCCCTCAGAGCAGAACCCCAGATATTCCACTCCTCCTGAGTGAACTCTAGGGCCGCTTTCCTGAATGTTCCCCATTCCTAAAAGCACAAACCCATGCATTACTGGTGAAATTCAAGAAATGTTTTCAAAATAGAAAGAGAGTAGATAAAGGTTTGAAATCCAAGAAGGGAGCTATATAGCAAGCAAATAGGCTGTGGCTGGAAGTCTATGGTAAGAGAAGTTAAGGAAATCAGTGTTTCAGAAGCAGATTATACACATATTTTTAAGTAATCTAGTTGATTTAGTTCATGCCTATTATGTGATTCCTCAGTTATAAAAACATGGCTAGAAACATGGCTAGAAATGAATAAAAGAATCACAATTTACCAATTAACTGAAATAGTGAATATGAGCATACCGCATACCATATGCCTACCTCATAAGTTATTAATAAATGTTAATTTTTACATCCTCTTTTTTCATTATAGACTAAGAAAATATAACTTATGGAATTTCTTTTCCAACATAGTATTAAATCTCTATATAGATAGAGAGATAATAGTTTGCATAAAATTAAAGAATTTCTTCAAGCCTCAGGTTCATCATTATGTTATATACCATTTTTTTTCTAGTTGTCATTTTTTTAATGGTTTCATATTTCACACTAAATTGTTCTCTAACTTGTTTCGGTTTGGGTGTAAGACCATTATTTAAAAATATGTAATAAGCACTAAACTTTCTTATGCCAAAGTATTTAGTAAATTTTTTTAACAGCTACAGTTAATCTAGTAGATATATCACTCTTAATTATTCTTTTATACTACCAAGTTTAGGGTGGGGAAAAAAATCTCTAACATCTTTTCTACTGATGGGAGTCTGTAGTTAGCTACTTCTTTTAAATCTAGCTGAGCCACCATCCCTCACTGAATACTTTCCTTGATCCTGAGTTAGTGGATATAAAACACAGAATGGTCCATAATCACATAGAAAATCATCTTAAACCAGCACAAACTTTTCAAGTACACAATAAATCTTCCTCCTGATAATCATCTTTCCATGACTGATTCCCAAGGTAGATCCCTGATTTCTCTGTATGCAAGTCCCAATTTTACTCCTACCCAATCCTAAAAGCCTCATAAAACATGTAATCTCAACACATACCAACACTGGGGCCAATCAACTGCCAATCGTATATTTTCCTAGAAAATGCAAAGAATTTCTAAGTTTTTCCATGAGTAATCAAATGGGACCAACTTCTCTTAATCATCTCTTCACCATTCTTTGGATGGTGAAATACCTCCTCCTCAAGCGATTTAATTTTACTCCATAACTCTTCTTGAAATAAGGCTGAACTTATAGGAGATGCTACATATTAATGGAAGAACAGGGAGACCCATCAGGAGGACCCTGGGCTGGTTGGCATCATACTTCACTGGTATGGGAGGAACTGGGGACAGCTTCTTAGAGATCTCTGTTACACAGGACATTTCTAAATAAAGAAATGTTCACATGATCTAATATATAACTATGTTCAAGAACTAGAGAGAAACAGAAACTTACCAAAGCCATGGTTTAAAATGGTTGAGAAACTTGTCAGTACTCTTCAGGGTTTCCCTCCTGGAGAAGCACAGAGACTACAGGGGTGAGAACTGGGAAAAGAAAAGTTGCTCTGACACCAGATGTACTTCTCAGCTCCCCAAATGATACACATTAATATGTGCTTTTTTCTTTTGTCTTCCTGCCTGTAAACAGTACCTTATCAACATACATAGAAAATAACAGGTAAGATGGGTTCTGGACAAATCTAAACAGTCCACACACAAAGAATCCAGTAAACAGGCACAGATACCAAGCAGAGGTCCTCCTGTCTGAAAGTAGGATCCAGACATTTCAGCAGGAGGGTTCTGGCTCGTCCTCCACTCTGCTAATACTGGCCTGGGCCTGAGATTGGACACATCTCGAGCAGATACTCCTCCCGCTATTCTACTTTGCAGGGCTGCAAAGGGAAGACATCATCCACACCTAAACCTCATCTTTGGCCTCAGAGATTGACACATACTGTAAATTCCAATAAGGCGCACATACTGTAAATTCCAGTAAGGCCCACAACAATATTTCAGGTCCTGCATGTCCTTCCAGAATTTTGCCATTCACCTACTTCATCAAGAAGTGGGGTTTAGGGGCTTCCCTGGTGGCGCAGTGGCTAAGAATCTGCCTGCTAATGCAGTGGACACAGGTTTGAGCCCTGGTCCAGGAAGATCCCACATGCCGTGGAGCAACTAAGCCTGTGCACCACAATTACTGAGCCTGTGCTGTAGAGCCCACGAGCCACAACTACTGAACCCCGGGCACCCTAGAGCCCGTGCTCCACAAGAGAAGCCACCGCAATGAGAAGCCTGCGCACCGCAACAAAGAGTAGCCCCCGCTAGATGCAACTAGAGAAAGACCACACGCAGCAACGGAGACCAAACGCACCCAAAAATAAATTAATTTTTTTAAAAAAGTGGAGTTTATTTCCCTTCCTTTGAAACAGAACAGGCCTTTGTGATTCTCTTGATGAATAGAGTGCAGTGGAAATGACACTGTCTATTTTCCGTGGCTAGATTAGGAAAGGCAATAGAGCTTCCTACTAACTCACTGTCAAGACGCTCACCCTGAAACCCACCCATTTTGCTGTGAGGAATCCAAGCAGCTACACAAGAAGGCCACAGCTAGATATTCCAACCACAGTCCAGCTGAGGTTCCAGCTGACTGCCAGCATCAACCACCAAATACATAAGTGAGCAAGCCTTCCGATGATTCCAGTCCCCAATCTTAAAACCACCCCAGCTGAAGCCAAGTAGAGCAGAGACTAGCTGTCTCCACAAAGTTCTGCCCAATGAACAAATTAATGATTAAAACAAATGCTATCATTGTTCTAAGCCACTAATTTTGGGATGGTTTTTTATGTAGAAACTGGGAATGCCTGATCACCCCACACACAAAACCAGAAAACAGTGCCATTGCAAAACAACATTGGCTCACATGGAGTCCTACCCCCAAGCCAACACAAGTCCCAGAATCCAACAGCTTAGCACTTCCCATTTCTTTCTTTTTTTTTTGCGGTACTCGGGTCTCTCACTGTTGTGGCCTCTCCCACTGCGGAGCACAGGCTCCGGACGCGCAGGCTCAGTGGCCATGGCTCACGGGCCCAGCCACTCCGTGGCATGTGGGATCTTCCCGGACCGGGGCACGAACCAGCATCCCCTGCATTGGCAGGCGGACTCTCAACCACTGTGCCACCAGGGAAGTCCCTACTTTTGTTAATCTTTGATTTGTATATCCTGAAGCTGTTATTAGGTATATTTAAATTCATGATCACTATATCTTCTTTTTAGGTTTAAACATTTATCATTATGAAACGTCCCCGTTATCTCTTGTAAGTCCTTTTTTTTTTTCTGAACTTAATAGAGAGACACCAACTTTCCTTTAGTATTCGCATTATACCTCTTTCAGATTTCGTTTTCTGTGTCATTATACTTAATATGTGTCAGCTGCTAAAAGCATATGGTTGATTTTGTTCTTTTCAACAATTTTCTTTTTATTGGAGTGTTTAATCCACTTTCATGAAATTTAATTACTAATAATGTTGGGTGCACCAACGTTTGCTTTTATGTGTCCCCTCTGTATCTTTGTTCTTCTATTCCACCATTCTTACCTTCTGTTGTATTAGTCAAATACTTTTATTATTCTAGTTTTCCCCATTAATTTATACTGTCATACATTATTCTTAGTGGTTATCATAAAGATTGCAGTATTATGCTTAACTTATTACAACTAGAACTCTCATGCAGTGGCTGTTAGAGCATACCATACTGGAAATATGTTCATTGATGTCTACAAAACTAAACATAGATGTATTACATAACCCAGCAATCCTTTCCCTGTGCATCTCCACAGCAGAAATGAATGCTTAAGTCCACAAAACACATGTACAATAATGTTCATAGCAGTAGTATCTCTTCAAGAAAAATTAGAAACAACTCAAATTTCCAACAACGGAATAGCAGAAAAATAATCTGTACAACATCCTATAATGGAATACATAGCAAAAGAAAAGGTGCCTGCTATATGCAGCAACATGGATGAATCACACAAAGATGTTGAAAAAAAAAAGATCTATCTTTGGGCTTCCCTGGTGGTGCAGTGGTTAAGAATCCGCCTGCCAATGCAAGGGATGTGGATTCGAGCCCTGGCCAGGGAAGATCCCACATGCCGCAGAGCAGCTAAGCCTGTGCACCACAATTACTGAGCCTGCACTCTAGAGCCTGAGAGCCACAACTACTGAGCCTGTGTGCTGCAACTACTGAATCCTGTGTGCATAGCCCGTGCTCTGCAACGAGAAGCCACTGCAATGAGAAGCCCGCGCATTGCAACGAAGAGTAGCCCCCGTTTGCCGCAACTAGAGAAAGCCCGTGTGCAGCAACGAAGACCCAACACAGCCAAAAATATAAATTAATTAATTATTTTTTAAAAAGATCTATCATTATGTGAAGTTCAAAACAAGTAGATTTTGAATGGAGAGGTACATAGGTATTTGTATTCAGTGAGACCCAGATAAAAGGGTAAACTATTCAGTTCCTACATTATTCCCCTGAATAAATACACCTGAGCAAGTTACTGTCATCTGCATTCCACCCAGCAGGAGCCAATGTGACGCTGCAGAACATGTCTACACTTGAAATGACACAAATATTCCCAGAGGGTCCTAGATGGGGAGGTAAAGTTGGCCAAGACATGGGAGCTGCAGAGCAAGTAGAAGCAAATGCCCAGGTAAGATTCAGCTTTAGCAATAACTGATTTGTTTAAAATAAATTATAGAACATCCATTCATGACTACTAAGGCGGTCATTAAATGCATGGTTATAAAAAAATTTGTAGTTAACATGTTCAATTATATCTCAATAAAGGTTGGAAAAAGTACGAAAATATTCAAAACATATTCAATAGTTTTTTTAAAATAAATACATAAATATAATGTCATTTTGCCTGTAAAATGTATATATATAAACAGAAAGAAAAATATCTGGAAAGTTATGAAACCTTTTGTTAGCATTGCTTCTCTATGCTGTGATTTTTTTATTTAAAACTACTTCTTAAGAGTGGCCATGTATTAATATATTTTTGAAGAATAGCTTTCTTTTTAAAGACTTTTAAAGTGCATATTTATATTAATACATGGCCACTCTTAAATTAAGAAGTAGTCTTAAACAGTCTTCCCTGAACTTTGAGAAGATGCTCAGGACAAATAGATGCCAACTCTGAATGGCTTTTGTTTCTTTCTGCTCCCAACACCTGATTTAACACTTTGATTTTTACATATGGCAAAAGAAGTTGGAGTTTTGCCTAGAAAAGAACGGTTAAAAGTCCCTGAGAGAAGTCTCATAAGTTTTGATGTTCTAAATGCTGCCTTCATGTCTTCCTGATGTATGGGTTTAATTCACTTCTAATTCATTCCTTTTAGCCCTGATGACAACCAAACACCTGTTTAATCTTGTTCTGTTAGTCTCATTTTTACATCTAATCTCACGAAAATTTTCTTGAATAAAACCTATTTACCTCCCCAGAGCTTTTATGTCTTCCAATATAACTGGTCATAACCTAAGAATGCTGTCATCAGAATGTCTCTTCCATATGCATTCCCAACATGTGTCATCTGACTTAAGAGCCTTTATCACAGTCTACCTTATATTTATTCCCACATATATTTGATCTTTGCTTAATAATGAGCAACTTACCTCTTTTTAGTGCTGGTGTCCCGTCAAGTACTAGAATAAGTTCTGGCATATTTTGAGCAGGAAACATATAAAAGTAGATGAAGATATATCTTAAGGATATTCATCATAGTTTTGATAATCATAAATATCTCAGGGTAGAAAAGAGGTTAAATAAATTATTGATGGGAGTTCCCTGGTGGTCTAGTGGTTAGGATTTGGCACTTTCACTGCTGGGGCCTGGGTTCAATCCCTGGTCAGGGAACTGAGATCCCACAAGCCACATGGGGCAGCCAAAAAAAAATTATTGGTAGCTATTATTAATATGTACGTTAGTTTTTAAAGGTGATTACCCTAATTCATAGTAAATGTTGAGGAGAGACATTTGTAATGAATTAATAAGTAAGACAGGCAGGTTAAAAACTTATCGAGATTATGTGCAGTTGTAAATAAGAACAAGCTCTGTGGTTAAACTTTCAGAATGTCAACCTTAGCTCTAAAAGTTATTGCGTGTGTTCATAAGTATCTTATCTGTACTGCCTAGATTTCCTTATCAATAAAGTGAGAAAAACAATAGTACCTAGTACCTCAAAGAGTTGTCAGGATTAAGTGAAAAAAAAAAAACCAACAAAATATTATCTATTTTTTATTGATGATGAAGAGACTATTTCATATCCTGTAACTACCATTAAAGGAAATTCTCTTCTTTGCTTACCATTTTTTCTGAAAGTGAAATTCAAGCTTCTTAGGCCTGCTCTTCCTTATAATGCTAATATATTGCAGAGCACAGCTTACAAATATAATTTGTTTTCACCAGCAACATTACCCACAAAGAATGGGAGAAAGAAGAGGACAGCAGCTGCAGGTAGACACCATTCTGCCTCATAAAGCTAGCTAAGAGAATCTGACCCACTTAAGTAAGAAATTGAAAATACTAACAAAAAATCAATCTTGTTCGCTGTCTAACCCAGGCTTTTATGCTGGGTTATTTATAACTATGCATATTTATAACTACTAACATCTAATTCTGTTATCTGAAATTATAAACTCATCCTTGTCAGCATAATTTATATAATGGAGTCTCCTAAGATATTTGGTGTTGAGATATTAGCGCTATTTTCCGAAAGTAACTATGCAAAAAAAGAAAATTAAATACTTAATTGAGTAGCTTTACTTGATAATTTGTTCCCCTGGAATTATGCATAAATTGTTATCTGTAAAATTGCAAAAGGTCTGTCAAATCAGTTGGAGGTCATTGTTACTTCCTTATCCCTACTGATAAAGTTAATTTGTGTATCAGGATCCACAAAATGGGGGCCATCCCAGTGGTCCAGTCTACGTCACAAATGTAAACTTAAGTCAGCTTACATTTACAGGAAACACCTATTAAGGAAATCTAACGTTACACCAATCACAATCTTCGAACTCAGCTTTGGCTAGCTTACCTTACCCTAGAAAACTGGACCAGCTAGCCTTATAAGAAAATCCCTGACCTCCTAGCCAATTATGCCATTTCCCTGTTGCCTCTTCTAACAGTATATAAAATTCTCTCTTGCCCAAAACCCCTTGGGAGAGTGCTCTACTGCTTGTGAGGCACTGTACTCCCCCAATCCATGGATTGTTTCCCTTGAATTAAAGACATCAAACTCGTTGCCAAATTGTTTTAGTTTTTGTCATTTGACACTACATACAAGGAAGTATAATAAACCATTGATTGGGTTGAATTCCTTTTTCAAACTAAGAGCTAGAGAGGTCTTTATTCATTTAAATGATTAATTCACGTGATTTTTTTTCCTGAAAAAACCAAAATCATATAAACATAAGCATAAGGAAAAATTTAGAATGTACACCAAAATGTTAATAGTGATTATTTCTAGATGCTAAAATTATAAGTACTTTTGATTTTATAAGTGCAATTTGGATTACTAATTTTTTTCAACAAGACTACGTTCATTTGATCATCAGGAATTAACACCTATTTCCATATAAAGCATTTTTCTAAAAAGCGTTGTAGGGAGGGGTATCTTCTACTTCTTATGAAAACTGTGAGCAAACAGACTGGCAAAATGACAGCTAAAAGCACTAAAAAACCAGTGTGACTAAAATAAATAAACCTACCAAGTATTGTACCTTCTCTTACTGTATTTCATAAACATAGTGAGACACTTTCTATGTTAAGATTCACCTGTGAATGCTGCTCAGTATTCTGTAATAACCTAAACGGGAAAATAATTTGAAAAAGAATAGATACATGTATATGTATAACTGAATCACTCTGCTGTACACCTGAAACTAACACAACATTGTTAATCAACTATGCTCCAATATAAAATAAAAATTAAAAGAAAAATCTTCAGTCCTAAAAAAAAAAAATTCACCTGTGAATGTGCACAATTTAGGTAAGTGACACTTTCAATATTTGGTTCATAGTAGAGACTTAATAAATGTGGCTTTATCATTGCCTTTCTCTACTGAACGACCAGTTAATGTATCATATTGGATACAATCCTTGAAAAATTGGTAAGAAATGCCATTATAATAATTAAACTGATTTATAATTTAGCAATTTGAGTAATTTTGTTCATAAACATGAATACTGCATAGCATTACACTTTGTATTTTTCATACTAGAATCTCTTTTTGTATCTATATAATATTAATCACTTGAATGTAATGTGATTAACCTTATATTTACATGATACAGGAAATTATTTTGGGACAAACTCCTCTTAAAGTTCACTTCCAGGTGTAAATTATTGTTTCCAGGTCAGTGATTCAAACCCTGTTTGGTTCCTGTACACCTTTGACAGTCTCCAAATTATAGACTTTTTCCCCAAGAAAAATATACATTAATAAAATAAATATACAATAATTTGGTATACAATTCCAGGGCAAATCATTTAAGGTGAAGGATACCTGTTATAGACCATCTAAGCATATACCTTGTTTTCTTAAAAATGCCCATTATAATTAACTTTATATTTTCATTGCTCCTCATTCATGAATGTGGGATGACTTAGGATATCCACATAATAACAACAGGGTTCTTTTTAATTTTAATATTTTTAACTTATTTATTTATTTTGGCTGTGCGGGGTCTTAGTTGCGGCACACATACTTCTTAGTTGCAGCATGTGAACTCTTTAGTTGCGGCATGGAGAATCTAGTTCCCCGACCAGGGATTGAACCTGGGTCCACTGCATTGGGAGCGCAGAGTCTTACCCACTGGACCACCAGGGAAGTCCCAATAACAGGTTTTTAGGTTTCTTTTCCCTTTTTTTTCTATAAATTTATGCATTTATGTATTTCTTTATTTTATTTTTGGCTGCACTGGGTCTTTGTTGCTGTGCATGGGCTTTTCTCTAGTTGTGACGAGCAGGGGCTACTCTTCGTTGCGGTGCACAGGCTTCTCATTGCGGTGGCTTCTCCTGTTGCGGAGCACAGGCTCTAGGTGCACAGGCTTCAGTAGTTGCGCTTCGCGGGCTCTAGAATGCAGGCTCAGTAGTTGTGGCGCACGGGCTTAGCTGCTCCGTGGCATGTGGGATCTTCACAGACCAGGGCTCGAACCCGTGTCCCCTGCACTGGCAGGCGGACTCTTAACCACTCTGCCACCAGGGAAGTCCCCGAATAACAGGTTTTAATTTAAGCACTTATTATTGCTAGCCACTGTTCTAGTGCTGTTAATATTAACTCTCCTAATCCTCATAAAAACTGTTTGAAATTGGCACTATTATTTGTGTTTTACAAACAATAAACTCTGGAACAGAAAGACACTGAATATATTGCCCAAATTCACCAATACTTACAAGACCAAGATTTTAATCCAGATACTCTAGATTAGGGGTCAGTTAATTTTTCTGTAAAGGACCAGGTATAAATACGTTGGGCTTTGTGGGCAAAAGAGAAAATCAAGGATATTATGCAGGTGCTAATGTAACAAGAGAGAAAACAAATTTCCATAGAAGTTTTTGACAAAATTCAAAACTTTATTTATGAACACTGAAATTTGAATTTCATATAATTTTCACATCATGAAATATTGTTCTCCTTTTGATATGCTGTCAATTATAGAAAAATGTTAAAACCAGTCTTAGTTCACAAGCCATAAAAAAAATTGGCTACAAGCTGGATTTGGCCTGTAGGGTCATGGTTTGCTGACCTCTGCTCAAGACTCAGAGACCATTATACATTGCTGACTCAGTCTACACAATTATGTGACTTGAAAAAAATGGATGCTGCCTAATCTTATTCAATAATTGGTTGGTACCACATAAATCTCCTAATTCCTTGGAAAAAAATTTCTGCCCTTCTTGAAAGAGATGTCTCTATACATACCCCTAATAATATTCTTAAAGGTCTCCAAAACAGAAGACCGTTTTTACTGAAGACTGTTACTGAAATCAATCAAACCTTATCCTACCTTGCCATTTTCCCACTCATGTCTTTGAAGAAAATCTAAAGTATCTAATGTGTAATTCTACCTAAGCATTAACAAATCACCATGTAAAGGAGGACTGTTTCTGTGTCATGGGACTGCTTAGACAAAAACAGCACAAGGGGAAAGTGTTGCCAAGTGGTTATACAAAAATTAACTGTAGGAAGGGCATTTGATAAGGAACTGGGAAAGAAGGGTATCCATCCTAATGGTACTATCATTAACTGGGAATAGAAGGCTTGGCCAGGTAAATGGATTAGTCACTATTTGGCAGGGCATTTAAGATGAAGTTATTCTATATCCTGAGAAACAAAAATTCATTCCATGAAACAAAAACCTCAAAATGACTTCTAGGAAAGGGGAGCCCTCTTGCACTGTTGGTGGGAATGTAAATTGATACAGCCACTATGGAGAACAGTATGGAGGTTCCTTAAAAAACTAAAAATAGAACTACCATATGACCCAGCAACCCCACTACTGGGCATATACCCTGAGAAAACCATAATTCAAAAAGAGTCATGTACCCCAGTGTTCATTGCAGCTCTATTTACAATGGCCAGGACATGGAAGCAACCTAAGTGTCCATTGACAGATGAATGGCTAAAGAAAATGTGGCACATATATACAATGGAATATTACTCAGCCATAAAAAGAAATGAAACTGAGTTATTTGTAGTGAGGTGGATGGACCTAGAGTCTGTCATACATTGTGAAGTAAGTCAGAAAGAGAAAAACAAATACTGTATGCTAACACATATATATGAAATCTTAAAAAATAAAAAAATGGTTCTGATGAACCCAGGGGTGGGACAGGAATAGACGCAGACATAGAGAATGGACTTGAGGACATGGGGAGGGGGAAGGGTAATCTGGGACGAAGTGAGAGAGGAGCATTGACATATACACTACCAAATGTAAAATAGGTAGCTAGTGGAAAGCAGCTGCATAGCACAGGGAGATCAGCTCGGTGCTTTGTGACCACCTAGAGGGGTGGGATAGGGAGGGTGGGAGGGAGATGGAAGAGGGAGGGGATATGGGGATATATGTATACATATAGCTGATTCACTTGGTTATACAGTAGAAACTAACACAACATTGTAAAGCAACTATACTCCAATAAAGATGTTAAAAAAAAAATGACCTCTAGCTTGGCTTTGAGATGTGCAGCTGCAACACTTCTCCTTTCATGGCCCTTCTTTTGGGATATGGCAAAACTTGGAAGGAAAAGGGGATCATGACATACTAGGCCTTTCATACCAAGACAGGCTAAATAAGAACACATTCTTCATCACTAGCAAGCCTCCATCATCCATGTTAAATACACCCAATGGAAGTAAGAGAAAGATTGGAATACCCTTGACCCTTCCCTGTATCATAAAAAAAAAGTCAGGTTGACTGAAGCCTAGGAGCAGAATTTGTTTCTGCGTTCACAGCAGTTTCCTGTCAACAAAGCTATGAAAATGCTGTAGATCTGCAATATGCAGCTTGCCCCCACAGAGCTTCCAAGAGGAATCTTTGGAGGAAGGACTCCTACTCTTGGTGCCTTAATATCATGTCTTCCCAGGACCCTGCCTCGAGGGCAATTCCAGTTCTAAAATCCCTGTAATAAACACGGAGCTCTGATTTTTTTAGTTGGAACCTTCATTCTAGGTCTCAAATATTCAACTTCCCTTTGAATATTTGAGACCTAGAATGCTAGCCATTTTTGTGCAGCTAGCATTTCTGCGCAGTGTGGCTATAACAGGTGAAAACACAGAGGCAGCGAAAGAAAGCCCAGTGCAACAAATTCCAAGAAACCATGGAATTGACAATTAGCTCCCAAACAGGTAACACTTAATGTACTGCATGCCTGTGTATTAAGCACTAGGCTAGACAATAGATACAGGGTGCAATGATGAAGGCAACAGGGGCCATGCTTTAGAACTGGGGACCTCTGTGGTTAACAAGGGGCTCGCAGCCTTTGACAGGCACAGGCTGAGTCACACAGGGATCTTGTCCACTGATTCCTCAATGCTAGAACTGCAAAAATGAAACCACCCTCCTAAAAGTAAAAAAAGTCACACCAGGCCAGTTTTGATCTGTCGCTAGTCGGTCACAATAGTGCTGTCACAGGATCACTTGGTCACAGTGTAACACCTCACAGTCGCCGCCGACCACGGTCATTAATAAGGCCCCGCCCCCTCTCAGTCCTAGGAAGCTGATCTGGGCCAGTCAGAGCCTTCCCACCACGCACACAACCCCGACCCCATACTCACACACACGCTCTCGCTTGCTCGCTCTCGCCCTTTCTGATACACACATACACTCATATGCGTGTATCTTACACTGATGCAGTCACACAATCACACGTGCCCACCCACAATCACCTTCCTCAGCAGCTGACTCACAAAGGCCCGAGGCTCCTGCCTCCACCTGCCGCATCCGTGTCTGGGAAACTCCGGGACTCCTGCAGTGAGCTCCTCCCTCACCCAGACCCGGGTCACCTCAACTCACCGCACAAAATCGATGACCACAAGGCTAGCGGAAAAAGAACCAGAGGCCGAAGTTCATCAATCTCCCCAAGGCCTGTGAAAAACGGAGTCCAACCCGGAAGAGTGCGGACGCCGACACTAACACACCGGAGCGTCCGCAGCTGGGACCTTGCCGTTC
This sequence comes from Delphinapterus leucas, assembly GCF_059928025.1. Taxonomy (NCBI): domain Eukaryota; kingdom Metazoa; phylum Chordata; class Mammalia; order Artiodactyla; family Monodontidae; genus Delphinapterus; species Delphinapterus leucas. The sequence goes on from NC_143148.1 coordinate 15,539,824, forward strand.
CTAACCCGCCGCCCCGCAGACTCCTGGGAGCGCCTGCCCGCGCGGGAGTACGCAGGCGCAGAGAACTGAGCCTTGGCGGGGGTGAGGTTGGTAGGTCCTAGGGCCTCTGAGGAGGAGGCGGGAATTGGGAGCTCCGGTCCCGGAGGGCAGACTAGGGAAGCGGGACCTGGTGGGCAGTCTGGGGAGGAAACCGGGAGCCCAAACCCGGCCTGGTAATTATGAGGAGGGAACCGGAACCGGGCCGTGGTAACCAGACACTCAGATCTGTGCTACCGGGGCCTCGGGCGTGGTGCGTGGGCGTGACCCTGAAGGTGACAATCGAGTGTGACCTGGAGCGAGTTTTGCGAGGAGAGATTTTGTCTGTTTTGACCCCGAGGAATCTCCATCGCAGGGAGCAGGGCCTCACACAGAGGATGCTGTGTGTGTGTGTGTGTGTGTGTGTGTGTGTGTGTGTGTACCAAATGGAAGCGGCCTCCTGTGTCCAACCTGCTGCGTTTTGGATGCGTGCTGCTCTGTGGGATGTTGCGGCTGACTGTGTGTGAAACTGGATGAGTCTTCTTGCGTGGGGACTCCTCTGCATATGTCTCTCTTCGGATTAGGTGTGAGTCGTGTTTGAGATCGCAGGTGACTATGGAGAAGCGAAATGATTTGTGATGTGATTTTATGACTTTGCCTGGAATTAGTAATGTGCTGTCTGAGATTGTGAATAACATGGGGGTGCTGTGAGACAGTGCTTTTCTGAAGTAAGTGATCGAATGTAACTTTGCATGTGTTTGTAACCTACTGTTACTATTTGTGATTGAGAGACTCTGTATGACCACTAGTTAGGTACTTAAGATTTGATTATCTGAATAGTGGTCATTAAGCCTGCCTGCAAAATTGTAACTCAGTAGCAATTTAGCAAATAAAATAGAGGTATGAGTATTGGAAAGGAAGAGGTAAGATTTCATAATTCCCAGATGGTAAGGTTCATTACAGGGAAGTATTATATGAACTAAAACCAATGTGTTAAAATGATTAGTGTTCCGTGGGTAGCATGCAGGAAAAAACAATTTTTACCCATAACTAGCACTTTCAACACTGATATATGAGTAAGTTTTCCTGCTTCTGGATGAAATCTATGGCAGGGTCAATAGCCTCTTCAGGCATTCCATGATATAAAAGTATTAGGTATACTTTTAATCATAAGACCAGCCTCATTTTAGTAATTAAAATATTATTTTGCTATTTAAAATATTCACTGTAGCAGTCAATACTTCAGACTTCATTTAGCAAACTATTCTTCTCTCTGCCTGAAAGCCTACAGTGTGGAAAGATCAATTTCTTTTCTATTTCCATACCTGTACTACTAAAAAGGGTTGTTCAGTAGTTAATACTTAAATTACTATTAATAAATTAATAATGAATAATGGTTAATTTTCAATAATTAACTATGCTAATTTGTAGTACGCACGGGTGAATCAATAAAGAGATGAAGTAGAGAAATTAAATAGAAAGTCCAAATATTCTCAAGTATATAGTGATGTGTAATGATGATAGAGATGGCATTTCACATCAACTGAGAACATAGTATTGCTAAACAAAACATGCAGGGAAAAAAATCTTCACAAGGCATAAACACTTTAATAGTTACATGAACAGCTAAGAAAAATTACTTTCAACTTAAAATAGATAAAGGTTTAATTTATTAAATCGAAAAAGAAGATAATGTCAACCAATTAGAAAATAAACACCTATGAGAAAAACAGACATACTGTAAGATGTCATCACAGAAAAGAAATAAAAACTTATTCTCATAATAAGAAATGTGTAAATTAGAATATATATATTATATATATATGGTAGGCAGAGATTAAAGTTATTTTCAACTGCATTCATTAGGGTGTGGAGAGGTATTCTCATGCACTGCTGGAGATAGTGTAAATTGGTAGGAAATCCATGAAGAACGATTTGGAAATATATGATAAATCTGTCTTCCATGGCAGATGGAAGGTAGAGCTGCAGAGGGAAACACACAATGTTCCCTCTCTCCAAGCTACAACAGATTCCCCAGAATCTATTCTACCTCACCAGAAGATTAGGTTTCTGGCATTGATAAGGCAACAGGATTTGTCCATTTCCCTACTAATCTCTGTCCTGGATTTGTGTGGGGTACACAGAGTGGGCAAGTGCTGAAACTGAAAATAGATGTAGATTTAACTGAGTTATTCTGGGTGATCTAAGTCAAATATGGTTTCACATGGCTCCTTGTATCTTCCCATCTCTGCCTTCTCAGGACTCTTCCCTTTTCCAAAAGAAGAGCTCATAAGAGAAGTTTCATCTCTTGCAAATATCAAAGCCATGCCTCAGGTGAGATGATGTTTCCTCTCTTTCTGAAGTAACTTGTTTTTAGGTTATATGAACATTTGCTTCCCTATCCTTAAATTTTCTGGATATTGGGATTTGCTCCCATCAAACTGGTCTCCAGTAGGGCAAGCAAGTGGCCTAGGTACAAAATTTAAGAAGGACCCTCAGGGCTGTCCAGCTCTAACTTTTGTACCCTTCGTGTCTTACCTGCCTCACCCTAGTTGCAGTCCTGTTCCCAGTTTCTCTCATTCCAACCGGATAAACTTAAGTCTTCCCCAAATGCACCTTCTAGTTGTAGCCAATGTTTGCATATTGATTGGGTGTATCATTCATCATCTCCTTTCTCAGTCCTCTCATAAAAGTACTGCTGGAACAGAAATGTATTATCTTCATTTAAATGGGAATATATTACTTGAATGAATCTATCTTGTCTAGACACTGATTTGAGATCTAAATTTGTGAGGAGTCAGGGAGCAGACATGCAAAAACCTTGATCATCTCCACTGACCTAGGTTTAGTGGGGGGTAGAATTGGTAGATCACATTATTATTTTGGATTAGATTTCCTGTTTTGTGAGGTTTTTAGGATAGAGATTTGCTTGCAAGCTTGTACAGAAAACTGAAATTTTACATTGCTCTCTGATATATTTTATCCACATCTGCCAGCAATTCCTATAAACTGTGGCCCACCAGTGAAAACCTTTCCAGTGTTTCAGTGCTATTATAGATTTATTCTTATATTTTTGGTTTCTTCTAATCTTTATATGTGCATGCAAGAGAAGGAGATGCATTTGCTAATCCACTTTTGAGATTCTATTCTTGAATCAAAGGTGGTACTTTCTCCTGTTTCCATATCTTTCTTTCAGAAAATTCCTCTTCATCTACAAATCTTTGAAATACCAATCTGGGTTTTCCCCAGATGGTAATTGGTTCCCTTCTCCTCTCTGTCTCTTTTTCTGTATGCACAGTCATATTCACTCCAGAGGTTATACTGATCTGATTCTAGTGACTCTCAGATACCTCTCTCCATCCTAGACCTCTAACCAGAGTGTCAGAACCATATATACAACCTCCAACAGCTATCACTACCTGTATGTTTCATAGACATTTCAAGAACATGTCCAAGGTTTACCTCATTACCTCCTTTGGTCCAGCTTATTATTTCTCCTGCTTCCCATTTCCATTTTCTAGTCTCAGCACCCACCCACTTGCTGTGCAGATGACCTAAGAGCTGTGCTTCTCTTTTTTCCACTCTACAACCAATTTATGACCAGTTCTGTTGAAACTCATCATGAAGCAACAAATTGTCTCCTGTCCAGACCACTAATACCATTTTAATCTTGGACACATCTCTAACAGTGGTTACTTAATTGTCTTTCCCACCTAACACACCTCAAGCCTTCTCTAGTGTTCGAGAGTATTGCCTCTAAAGTACAAATTTTTTCACATAACATATGTGATGACTTAACATTTCTTCATGTTTTTTTATACTCCATAAAGCAGCAGACCCAAAGTGGGGTATGCATTACAATGGAATGTACAAGACAGTATACTGAAAAGGAGGAAAATACTAATAGTTTATATTCCAGAACAGTAATCGTTAACAATGTGGATTGCTATTAATGCCAACTGATGATTTATAAATAAATACAAATATGTTGGGAGTGTGCTCAGTACATTTTTAAGACCATTGCTCTGTCTTAAAACAGAGTATTAAGACATCCAGTATTATTACATAAATATGCCTACTGCCTACCTCCATATACCTTTTTCTTCTTACAGCTCAAAGACTCTTTCCTAACATACTGTACCTTTGCTATTTCCTGAATTTACTGACTGGTTTTACTCTCCCCATGAGTCTCAAAAGCCATTGACATGTAGTTCTACAAAAAATATTCATTGTGAGTACAAAATTTTTATGTCCTCAATGAAGTCTTAGAATACAAAATGAAATTTTCTTTACTTTGTAGTATGTTTCCTTGTACATATTTCTGTCATTGCATCTGCAATATCTATTTTTTTTTTTAATTTTAATTTTTTTTTTTTAAACATCTTTATTGGGGTATAATTGCTTTACAATGGTGTGTTAGTTGCAATATCTATTGAGTGTATGTATTTACACATATGCCCTTCTTTTAGCCTGTAACTTCTTATGAGCAAGGTCAGGGTTTTATTTGTTTTTGTGCACCAAGCAACCAATCACATTCAAGGCAAAGAGTATGATCTCATGTATTTTTAGCATGAGATAATAAGTAAATACTGATGAATGTATTTTCAGAGAGAATTTTCTACAGTATAAAACACAAAGTAAGAAAACCAGTTTGACCACTGAACATGGTCTCCAATGTCTAGTTCTCACTAGTTTCAATTACTTTAGGATGAACTAGACTATGCCCTTACAGGGATCAGTGTCATTCAAGGATGTGACTGTGGACTTCACCCAGGAGGAGTGGCAGCAACTGGATCCTGCTCAGAAGGCCCTCTACAGGGATGTCATGTTGGAAAACTATTTTCACCTCATCTCTGTAGGTAAGGAAAACTCTTTGAAACTTTCAGTGTCATGCATCTCCTTTCAAGAATTTCTGAAACATATGGAACATTGACTTTCAAAGATCAGAGGTGATGAATCCCTTTCTGTTAGTAGAAAGCGTGATTGTGTCCGCACTTGGCCTAGTGCAAGGTATTAACTTTGGTAGGACATTAATGTGTACCTTGTCTGCCATCTTGAAGCTGTATCTTTATCTTCCTTCAATAGTTTTGAAGCCCAACAGCTTAGACCAAGTCTCATTTTTTATTATCAGGATTTCACATGACTAAGCCTGATATGATCCACAAGTTGGAACAAGGAAAAGAACTATGGACAACAGAGAAAATTTTTCCAAGTCAGAGTTACCTCGGTGAGTCTGTATAGATAAAGTCCAGTGGGCTCAGGTAGTTGATGTCTGAATATTTTCAGAGATCTATTTTTTAAATTTTGGTAAAATAAACATAAAATTTATCATCTTAACCATTTTTAAGCATATAGTTCCATGGCATTAAGTACTTTTACATAGTTGTGCCACTATCACCACCATCCATCTCCAGAACCCTTCATCTGTCAGAAGTAAAACTCTGTACCCATTAAACAATAACTCCTCATTACCACCCCCAACTATCCCCTGGCAACCAGTATTCTACTTTCTGTCTCTATGAATATGACTACTGGTAGGTATCTCATATAAGTGGAATCATATGGTATTTGTCCTTTTTGTGACTGGTTTATTTCACTTAACATAATGTCTTCAAGTTTTACCCATGTTGTAGTATGTATCAAAATTTTCTTCCTTTTGAAGGCTGAATAATATTCCATTATATGTCCATGCCACATTTTGCTTATCCATTCATCTTTCAGTGGACACTTTGGTTGCTTCCACCTTTTGGCTACTGTGAATAATGCTACTATGAATATGGGTGTACAAATATATATCTGAGTCATTGCTTTCTTTTGGGTATATACCCAAAAGTAGAATTGCTGGATCATATAGTAATTCTATGTTTAATGTTTTGAGGAACTGCTATACTGTTTTCCATAGTGGCTACACCATTTTACATTCTCACCAACAATGCACAAGGGTTCCAGTTTCTCCACATCCTTACCAACAACTGTTATTTTCTTTTTTTCTTCTTTTTTTTCAGATAGTAGCTGTCTTATTAGGGATCTGTTTTTAAAGGCCTGAGATCTTTGAAGTGTCTATACATGACTGACTTAAATACCTCTAAAATCTAAATTTTATTTTGAATATCACTCCCCACATAAATCCTTTCCTTGTGTGTCTTATGCTTATAGAACTATTGGCTGCTATTACTTTACCAAGAATCCACTCCATGCTTTGTAGGTATAACGTCCAGAGAGATCTTAAGTGTAAAGTTCTTTGAGTTCTGACAGAAGTATAAACCCACGTATCTCACACTCTAGTCAAGATAAAGGACACTTCCATTAACCCATTAAGTTCCATCAGGCCTCTTCCAAGTCAATCCCTCCCTAAGACGATCACCACTGTGATTTCTACCAACATAGATTAGTTTTGTCTATTCTGGACCTTTTTCATGTCTACTGTCTTTCACTCAGCTTAATGTCTGAGAGATTTATACATGTTTTTGCATATATAAATAGTTTATTTTAATTAAACAGAATAGTATTCAATTGAATGGAGATACCAGTTTATTATGCATCTCCTATTGATAGACATTTGAAATGTTTCAGTTTGGGGCTATTATTATTAGTAGTATTATTATTACTATTATTATTATTTTGGCCACACTGCATGGCATGTGGGGTTTTAGTTCCCTGACCAGGGATCAAACCCAAGCCCCCTGCCGTGGAAGCGCAGAGTCTTAACCACTGGACCGCCGGGGAAGTCCCTGGGGCTATTATGAATAAAGCTGTGGTGAACATTCTTGTAAAGATCTTTTTGTGGACACACGTTTTTATTTCTCCTCAGTAAATACCTATCAGATGGTGTTGCTCATTCATAAGTCAGGTTTATAGTTCACATTTTAGAAGCTGCCAGTTTTTAAAAGTTACCATAGCATTTTAAACTTTTACAAGCAATGTTTGAGAATTTTGATTGCCTCCCACATTCTCTTCCACATTTGATGTTATCAATATTTTCATTTTGGTCATTGTGAAGTACTATTCTGAAGAATGGTAGCATATCTTAGCAGTTTCAATTTAGATTTCTTTTATGACTAATGATGTTGAGAACTTTTTCATGTGCTTTTTATATCTTCTTCAGAGGTATCTGTTCAAATGTTTGACCCATTTTTTATTGGGTAATATTTTTTTTCCTTGAATAGTAGGAATTCTTTACATTTTCTGAATAGAAGTCTTTTGTTTGATATAGGTATTGCATATATTTCCTCTAGTCTGTGGCTTGCCTACTCGTTTTAATGGTGTCTTTAAATAAGCACAAGTTTTTAAAGTCCAGTTTATCATTTTTATCTTTTATCATTATTTCTTTGACCTCTCAAACAAATATTTGCCTTAGGTTGTAAAGATAGTTTCCTGTATTTTTTTCTAAAAATGTTATGTACATTTTGCTTTTTTAAAATTAGTTCTATGATCCATCTCATGTTAAGTTTATTTATGGTATGAGGTAAGTGTTAAGAGTCTGTTTTCTTCCATATAGATATCAATTTGTCCCATCACTTGTTGAATTGAATTAAATTGCTCTGATGATCTTATCAAAAATTGTTTGATTGCTTCCCTGGTGGCGCAGTTGTTGAGAGTCCGCCTGCCGATGCAGGGGACACGGGTTCGTACCCTGGTCTGGGAAGATCCCACATGCCGCGGAGCGGCTGGGCCCGTGAGCCATGGCCGCTGAGCCTGCGCGTCCAGAGCCTGTGCTCCGCAACGGGAGAGGCCACAACAGTGAAAGGCCCACGTACCGCAAAAAGAAAGAAAATTGTTTGATTGTATTTGTGTCAGTCTATTTCTAGAGTATTCTTTCCTTTGATATAATTTAAGTCCTATTACTAATACCACCTGGTCTTTGATTATTGTAGCTTTATAATAAGTCTTGATGCCAGAGTAAGTCCTCTTAACTTTCTTCTTTTTAAAAAATTGTTTTGGCTATTCCAGGTCATTTTCATTTTCTTTTTCAAATACATTTTAGAATCAACTTCTTGATTTCTTTATTTTATTTTATTTTTTAACATCTTTTATTGGAGTATAATTGCTTTACAATGGTGTGTTAGTTTCTGCTTTATAACAAAGTGAATCAGTTATACATGTATATATGTCCCCATATCTCTTCCCTCTTGTGTCTCCCTCCCTTCCACCCTCCATATCGCACCGCTCTAGGTGGTTACAAAGCACCGAGCTGATCTCCCTGTACTATGTGGTTGCTTCCCACTAGCTAACTATTTTACGTTTGGTAATGTATGTATGTCCATGCCACTCTCTCACTTCGTCCCAGCTTACCCTTCCCCCTCCCTGTATCCTCAAGTCCATTCTCTAGTAGGTCTGTGTCTTTATGCCCATCTTGCCCCTAGGTTCTTCATGACCTTTTTTTTTTTTTTTTAGATTCCATATATATGTGTTAACATACGGTATTTGTTTTTCTCTTTCTGACTTACTTCACTCTGTATGACAGACTCTAGGTCCATCCACCTCACTACAAATAACAATTTCATTTCTTTTAATGGCTGAGTAATGTTCCATTGTATATATGTGCCACATTTTCTTTATCCATTCATCTGTCGATGGACACTTAGGTTGCTTCCATGTCCTGGCTATTGTAAATACAGCTGCAATGAACATTTTGGTACATGACTCTTTTTTTTTTTAATTCATTTATTTTTGGCTGCATTGGGTCTACGTTGCTGCAGGCGGGCTTTCTCTAGTTGTGGTGCAGGGGGGCTACTCTTCATTGCGATGTGTGGGCTTCCCATTGCAGTGGCTTCTCTTCTTGTGGAGCACAGGCTCTAGGCATACGGGCTTCAGTAGTTGTGGCATGCAGGCTCAGTAGTTGTGGTTTGCAGGCTCTAGAGCACAGACTCAGTAGCTGTGGTGCACGGGCTTAATTGCTCCGTGGCATGTGAGATATTGCTGGACTAGGGATCGAACCCACGTCCCCTGCATTGTCAGGCGGATTCTCAACCACTGCGCCACCAGGGAAGTGCCCATGACTCTTTTTGAATTATGGTTTTCTCAGGGTATATGCCCAGTAGTGGGATTGCTGGGTCGTATGGTAGTTCTATTTTTAGTTTTTTAAGGAACCTCCATACTGTTCTCCATAGTGGCTGTATCAATTTACATTCCCACCAACAGTGCAAGAGGGTTCCTTTTTCTCCACACCCTCTCCAGCATTTATTGTTTGTAGATTTTTTGATGATGGCCATTCTGACCAGTGTGAGATGATATCTCAATGTAGTTTTGATTTGCATTTCTCTAATGATTAATGATGTTGAGCATTCTTTCATGTGTTTGTTGGCAGTCTGTATATCTTCTTTGGAGAAATGTCTATTTAGGTCTTCTGCCCATTTTTGGATTGGGTTGTTTGTTTTTTTTGACATTGAGCTGCATGAGCTGCTTATAAATTTTGGAGATTAATCCTTTGTCAGTTGCTTCATTTGCAAATATTTTCTCCCATCCTGAGGGTTGTCTTTTCATCTTATTTATGGTTTCCTTTGCTGTGCAAAAGCTTGTAAGTTTCATTAGGTCCCATTTGTTTATTTTTGTTTTTATTTCCATTTCTCTAGGAGGTGTGTCAAAAAGGATCTTGCTGTGATTCATGTCATAGAGTGTTCTGCCTATGTTTTCCTCTAAGAGTTTGATAGTGTCTGGCCTTACATTTAGGTCTTTAATCCATTTTGAGTTTATTTTTGTGTATGGTGTTAGGGAGTGTTCCAATTTCATTCTTTTACATGTAGCTGTCCAGTTTTCCCAGCACCACTTATTGAAGAGGCTGTCTTTTCTCCACTGTATATTCTTGCCTCCTTTATCAAAGATAAGGTGACCATATGTGTGTGGGTTTATCTTTGGGCTTTCTATCCTGTTCCATTGATCTATATTTCTGTTTTTGTGCCAGTACCATCTTGGTTTCTCTAAATAAATATGCTGGGATTTTTATTGGTGAGAAATAACATCTCAGTAATATTGAGTCTTTCGGTCCATGACTATACTATATCTTAACATTTTAGTTAGCTTCTCTAATTCCCATAAGCAGTGTTTTATTATTTTTAGTATAGAGGTCTTATACATATTTTATTAAGTTTATCTCTAAGCTTTTAATATTTTTCCTGCTATTGTAAATAATGAGATTTTTAAAATTTCTTTTTCCAGCTTGTTCTTAATATGTGTAGCCACAATCGACTTTTAGATATTGACTTTGCATATTTCTTTTGATGGTATTAAATTTTGTTGTTGTTACTCTTGTTCTTTATTTGTTTTGTTATTTTTTTTAGATTTTCTATACATAAAACAGGCCTTCTTGAAATAAGATATTTCACTTCTACATTTGCACACTTTATTGCTTTCATTTCTTTTTCTTACCCTGTTATACTGACCAGGATCTACAGTAAAACGTTGAATAGAGGTAGTGAGAGTGAGCATCCTTAGCAGTTCACTAAATTTAGAAGGTAGACATTTAATATTTCATTCTTTAGCTTAATATTAACTGTATATTTTTCATAAGTGCTCTTTGTTAGATTCTGGAAGTTCTCTTTTTTCCCTAGTTTTTGGACAATTTTAATTATGAATGGATATTGATCTTAAATGCTTTTTCAGCATCTGTTGAGATGATCATATGATATTTCCTTTTTAATCTGTTACTGTATGTATTACATTGATTTATTTTATTTTATTTTATTTTTTTTTGCGGTACGCGGGCCTCTCACTGTTGTGGCCTCTCCCGTTGCGGAGCACAGGCTCCGGACGCGCAGGCCCAGCGGCCATGGCTCACGGGCCCAGCCGCTCCGCGGCATGTGGGATCCTCCCGGACCGGGGCACGAACCCATGTCCCCTGCATCGGCAGGCAGACTCTCAACCACTGCGCCACCAGGGAAGCCCGATTAATTTGTATTTTAAACCAACCTTGTGCTCCTGGGATGAACCCCATTTGGACAAGATGCATTATCTGTCTTATAGATTGACGAAATTGGTTTGCTAATATTTTAGTAAGCTAAATGCATGATTTTACCAAGGATAGTGGTTTGTAGTTTTCTTGTAATGTCATTGAAAAGTTTTTGTATCCAGAATTGTGTCAGCCATATCGAACTGGGGGTGTTTCCTTTTCATCTACTTTCCTATGGAATTTCTGTAAGATTGGCATTGTTGCTTCCTTAAATGTTTGAAGAAAACCATTATTAAGCCATTTGGGCCTGCATTTTTATAATTCAAAACTTCTGCTTCCAGCCCTGAGGAAGTAACAGAGTCCAGAATTATACTACTACAGGAAACAACTAGAAAACTGGACAAAACTATTTTCAGATATTGCACAACAGGCAGCACAGGCCTGGATTCCTGAAAGAAGAGAAATAAATGAGATGCACCCTACCTCATTCCAGGCTTTCATTTGAAGGCAACTTCCAGACTGCAGTGCAGAGAGAGGAATCCAGAAAGAACAGTTTTACTGACTTTAGGGGACCAACACTGGCATTCAAGGAAATTGAGGTGACTAGAATTTGCAGGACACACTTTCCAAAAGAGGGAGTTATGCAGAGAAAGAGTTCCCCAAATCTTGAAAAGGTTCCCCTTGAGTCTTGGCTAAAGATAAGTCTGCACATGGGTAGGTGAAACCCCATGAGACCAGTCAAGGAAATGTTCTAAGAAAAATACAATTACAACAGTGTTGTGAGACAAACAATTCTCATAGCCTGCTGCACCCGGAATCATTTTATTTCCCTTCAGCCAGAGTGGAGAGAACTTGTTAATACATAGGACATTAGATAGACACCCTAGAAAGGTCACACCTAATAAATGGGGCAATAGATTAAAGACTGCAAGATTTGTCATAAAAGGGCTTAAATTAAAGCATCAAAAGGATTAAACTAATCCAAAAATAACTTCTGTGTGCCTGTTGGGTCCTCCAAGGAGATGCTGAGTTGGAGTTGGGAGTATAATAGATTTCTTAGAGGTGACATCTATGAAAGATAAAGGAAGAAGTAAGATCAGAAACAGAAAGCCATCAGACCATGATACAGATATGTGGAAGAAAAGGGGATTGGGCAGGGAGAGCCTTAGACCATTATGTAGATCTGACAAAGTCTCAACCAACCTAACTCCTCTGAAGCAAAGACTGTTCATCAGAGGATTCCTAATGGACAGAAATGGCCACCCTCTAGTACCCACTCAGTGTTCAGTCATTTGGTGGGGATTCCCTGGGGAGACCTTGGCTTGGTTCAAAATCTGAAGAGCATCCTGAAGATGCTAACCATTCTTGCACATGAATGGTAAGTTCTTTTTGAAGGGAGGTCCTAGTGGTGCAACTCTGGATGCCACAGAATGCCAAAAAAAAAAAAAAAAGACTAATATTCTTTATGAAAATACAACCATATCTTAAACTCAACGACATTAAATTGATAATGTCTGATGTCCAGTCAAAAATTATTAAACATATGAAGAAGCAGGAAAATATGACCCATAAACAGGAAAAAACTCATTCAATAGGAAAAAAATGCAGTTAATAAAAACAGACCTAAAAAAGGTAGAGGTGATGGAATTCGCTCACAAGTATGTTAAAACAGCCATTATAAATGACTTGAGTATCATCAAGGATGTAAACTGAAAGTGAACATAATGAGACAAGATAGCAAAGATCGAAATAAAAACTAAAAGAAGCTTCTAAAGATGACTGTTCAGTGTCTGAAATGAAAAGAAAGACCCAACTATGTCCTATGTATTAAAATATAAAGACACAGGTAGGTGAAACATAAAATGATGAAAAAATATGTACCATACTGCCTTGCGATTGCCCTATGTGGGGATGAGATCATCCCCCACTCCACTCACCCAAAATTTGGGACAGATGTCAAGAATGAAATCTCACATAATGATGCTTTCTAGGGAGAGCAGGGAAGATTCCCAAGCTGGTCCTAAAATGGCTTGAGAGAGCAAGGAGGGGTGTCTGGCTTTGGTGTTTATTGTGTTTTGGTGGGGGGTAAGGTCAGGTCTCTACACATAGACTAGGGCTTGCATGGTTTAAACTTCCTGCCAGCACCAACAGAGAGAATATGCAAGGTTTCTGATTGGCTTGCCCAGGTGTGGGGCAAGAGAGGAAAAAAAGGGAGTGGGTCTAGGAAGTTGTCAGCAGTAAGACATCAAATAGAATCTGACTCTATTACACATGGAAACACTAAGAAGAAAATGGGAGTGGCCATATATCAAAGTAGATTTCAGAAAATAGAATATTACAGTGATAAAGAGAGACAGTTCATTGAGAGGTCATAACAACTGTAACAGCTTCAAAATACTTCAGTGTTTCTCAGCTTTTTATCATTTTCACTACCCTAAAAAGTCTTTTTAGAGATTTTCTTTCTAATTGCCCCCCCATGAAATTTTAATACAATAATCTATGTTCTGTTGCCCTTTGGAGGGCCACAAACCATAGTAATATGTAAGATTTTCTTTTTTCATTTTCTTCAGAACCAATTTTGCTCCCTGAAAGAAGCAATATAATTATAGCTTAAGATATAAATACTTTTCCCTCAGTAATTGAGAGAACAAAGAGAAAGAAAATCAATAAGGCTATGGAAGGGTTGAAACACAATCAATTGTACCTAGTTAATCTTTATAGACTATTTTACATGGAACATTCACCAAGATAGACTCTATATGCTGGGCCATATGTATCAATAAATTAAAAACAAGTATCAATAAATTAAAAAGAATTGAAATCATAGTGTATATTTTCTGACCACAGTAGAATTAATTTAGAAATCAAAAACGTATCTCTAAATTCCCCAAATTTTTGGAAATTAATCACATTTCCAAATAACCCATGAAGCAAGGAAGAAATCCTAAGGTAAATTAGAAGGTATTTTGAACTGAATGATAATTAAGACAACATATCAAAATGTGTGGGATGCAACTATAGCAGCATTAAAAATTTTTATTTCTTTAAATCAGGGCCTAAAATGGGTTAAACTGTCACCCTAAGTAACTAGAAAAAGAAAAGTAAATTAAACTCAAAAGTTAGTAAGAGGAAAAAATTGACTAAAGCAGAAATCAATGAAATACATAACAGAAGAATAAATGAGTGGAGCCAAAAGCTGATACATTAAAATAATAAAATTAATAAACCATAGCTATATTACTAATAAAAAATAGAAGACACATCACCAATATCAAAAATTAAAGAGGCTACATCACTACAGATCCTACAGACATTAAAAGGACCATTAGGGAATATACAAACAATTTTATACCAACCAATAAGAGTAGGAGAGAACACTTCCCAACTCATTTTATAAGACCAGCATTATCCACAATCAAAGGCACTATAAGAATAGAAAACTACACAGCAACATCCTTCATGAAGCTAGATATAAAAATCCTTAATAAAATATTATAAAACTGAATCTAAAAAAATAACTGAATCTAGCAGTATTTTAAAAGGATGATACCACATAGCCAAAAGGAGTTTATCCCAGGAAAGCAAAGTTGATTTGGAATTCAAAAATCAAGCTAGGGCTTCCCTGGTGGCGCAGTGGTTGAGAGTCCGCCTGCCGATGCAGGGGACATGGGTTCGTGCCCCGGTCCGGGAAGATCCCACATGCCGCGGAGCGGCTGGGCCCGTGAGCCATGGCCGCTGAGCCTGCGCGTCCGGAGCCTGTGCTCCGCAACGGGAGAGGCCACAGCAGTGAGAGGCCAGCGTACCGCTAAAAAAAAAAAAAAAAAAAAAAAATCAAGCTACAGGGACTTACCTGGTGGCACAGTGGTTAGGAATCTGCCTGCCAATGCAGGGGACATGGGTTCGAGCCCTGGCCTGGGAAGATCCTACATGCTGCGGAGCAACTAAGCCTGTGTACTGCAACTACTGAGCCTGCGCTCTAGAGCCTGCACTCTAGAGCCCACGCACTGCAACTACGGAGCCTGTGCTCTAGAGCTCATGCGCCACAACTACTGAGCCTGTGTTCTGCAACTGCTGAAGCCCGCACGCCTAGAGCCCCTGCTCTGCAACAAGAAAGAGAAGCCACCGCAATGAGAAGCCTGCTCACCGCAATAAAGAGTAGCCTCCGCTCACCACAACTAGAGAAAGCCCGTATGCAGCAACAAAGACCCAACACAGCCAAAATTAATTAATTAATTAATTAAATTAAAAATAAAAAACTATATAATTCACCATGTAAAGATAAAAAGAGGTTGAAACTCAAGGATATAAGCTACCACTTAAAGTATAGAAAAATAAAAAGGAGAGAAGACCACAATCATCTCGGTAAATGCAGGAAAATAATCAAATTCAACTTATATTTATTATAAATCTATTTATTAGCAATCCAGGGGAATTTCCTCAACCTCCTAAAGAATATCTTTGAAAAACATAGCCACCATCACATTCAGTGGTGAAAGCTTGAATGCTTTTCCTCTAAGAACAAAAACAAAGAAAGGATAACCATTATCACCACTTCTATTAAATATTATACAGAACACGTCAGTACAATAAGGCAAGAAAAAGAAGTTAAAAGGCTTCAGATTAGAAAGGGAACTATCTTCATTTGTAAGTGACATGATTGTGTACATAGTAAATCCTCAGGAATCTAAAAGAAAAGAACTGTTAGAACTAATAAGTGAATTTAACAAGTTCACAGAGTTCTTGTTTTAGATAAAATTTGGGAAAATTTTGGTCTGTACTTGTACAGTTTTTTTTCCTGCTCTTTTCTCAATTATATCTTAAATCATTTCATCCTACCCTGTAGTTCACTAAGGATTTTAAAAGTTCTTTTAGTTTGGGTAGTTTCTGTGAACCTGACTTCAAGTTTACTGATTCTTTATTCTCTTATGTTTATTTGCTGTTAAACCCATCCAGTGAATTTTATATTTCAGCTATTGGGTTTTTTTTTCAGTTTGCATTTCTTTATGCCTCCTGACTACTCCATCTCTTCACCCATATTTCCATCTTTTCTTGTAGATTTGTAAACATATTTATCATAGTTCTAATTTCAACATAGGGACATATATCAGTCTGTTTCTGTTGAATGGTTTTTATCTTCCCTATTGGTCACATTTTCCTGTTTCTTCTCAGGAAGACTTTATATAACATGTTGTGAAGTTGCTGGATCCTTTTTCTTCCTCTGAAGATTGCTGAGTTTTAATCTTACAGGAGGTTAAGTTACTGGAGGCTCATGTCGATTCTTTTGTCAGGTTGCTTTTAAATTGTTCAGATTATTTCTATTTCGGTTTCAGTTTTGCCTTTAGTTTTATGGTATTCCTCTAAGTCCTGGGATGCAGCCTTTACTCCTAATACATGGCCCTTCTGGGATTTCAGTAGAAAGACCAAAGTTTTAACCAGGTTCTTCTAACTTGGCACAGGACTGGAATTTAAAACTGTTTTTGCAGAGTTAAGTAGCTGCTGAAATCTCTGCTGAGTTCTTTCAGTGTTCCAGCTTTCTTTTCCCTTTATGCTCCTTCTAGTCTTACCCTGTAGAAATGAAGTTAACCAAGGTTTTGAGGAGGGGTTTATGCTAACGTTGGGGCTTTCCTTCTATGCTTTCTTCATCCTTGGATTCTGTCCTCAATTTACAGCCACTCTGGTACTCCTGAACTCTGATCTCTGATTCTTTTGCACAGGATGGCTCCTGCTTTCTCCTTGAGATCTATCCCCTGTGTGCTGCATGAACTACCAGGGCACACATTGGAAGACCTGGATAAAAGGAGATCTTATTGCAGTATGGTTTCTTTCTTTCAAAGGTTGTATCCATTCCAGTTTCTGCCTGCTTTTGATCATTCTTTAGTGTCTTCAAACAAGTTGGTCTTCTATAATTGGTCCATAGTTATCATTGTTATCAGTTGGAAGGTTGTTCTGATACAAACTTCTTTGCTATTACCAGAATTTTGAATGTCTAAATCAGCAGTTCTCAAACTTTTTAGTCTCAGGACTTAAAAAAAATTTTTTTTATTTAAGTATAGTTGATTTATAATGTTGTGCCAATCTCTGCTGTACAGGAAAGTGACTCAGTTATACACCTACAGACATTCTTTTTTTATATTCTTTTCCATTATGGTTTTTCACAGGATATTCAATATAGTTCCCTGTGCTATATAGTAGGATCTTGTTGTTTATCCATTCTCAATGTAATAGTTTTTATCTACCAACCCCAAACTCCCACTCCATCCCTCTTCCTCCTCCTCCCTTGGCAACCGCAAGTCTGTTCTCTATGTCTGTGAGTCTGTTTCTGTCTTGTAGACAGGTTCATTTGTGCCATATTTTAGATTCCACATATAAGTGATGTCATATGATATTTGTCTTTCTCTTTCTGACTTATTTCACTTAGTATGATAATCTCTAGTTGCATTCATGTTGCTGCAAATGGCATTATTTCTTTCTTTGTTATGGCTGAGTAATATTCCATTGTATACATGTACCACATCTTCTTTATCCATTCATCTGTCGATGGACATTTAGGTTGTTTCCATGTTTTGGCTATTGTGAACAGTGCTGCTATGAACATAGGGGTGCATGTATCTTTTTGAATTATAGTTTTGTCCGGGTATATTCCCAGGAGTGGGATTGCTGGATCATATGGTAATTCTATTTTTAGTTTTCTGAGGAACCTTCACACTGTTTTCCATAGTGGCTGTACCAACTTACATTCCCACCAATGGTGTAGGAGGGTTCGCTTTTCTCTACATCCTCTCCAGCATTTGTTATTTGTAGACTTTATAATGATGTCCATTTTGGCTGGTGTGAGGTGGTACCTCACTGTAGGTTTATTTTTGTTTTTTTTTTTTGTTTTTTTTTGTGGTACACGGGCCTCTCACTGTTGTGGCCTCTCCCGTTGTGGAGCTCCGGACGCGCAGGCTCAGCAGCCATGGCTCATGGGCCCAGCCGCTCCGCGGCATGTGGGATCCTCCCGGACCGGGGCACGAACCCACGTCCCCTGCATCAGCAGGCGGACTCTCAGCCACTGCGCCACCAGAGAGGCCCCTCACTGTAGTTTTGATTTGCATTTCTCTTAATAATTAGTGATGTTGAACATCTGTTCAAGTGCCTACTGCCATCTGTATGCCTTCTTTGGAGAAATGTCTATTAAGTTCTTCTGCCCATTTTTCAATTGGGTTGTTTGTTTTTTTGCTGTTAATTTGCATGAGTTGTTTGTATATTTTGGAGATTAAGCCGTTGTCTGTTGCATCATTTGCAAATATTTTATCCCACTCTGTAGGTTGTCTTTTCGTTTTTGTTTTTTTTTTTTATGGTTTCCTTTGCTGTGCAAAAGCTTGTAAGTTTGATTAGGTCCCACTTGTTTATTTTTGTTTTTATTTCTATTGCCTTGGGAGACTGACCTAAGAAAACATAGGTATCATTTATGTCAGAGAATGTTTTGCCTATGCTCTCTTCTAGGAGTTTTATGGTGTCTTGTTTTATGTTTAAGTCTTTAAGCCACTTTGAGTTTATTTTTGTGCATGGTGTGAGGGTGTGTTCTAACTTCACTGATTCACATGCAGCTGCAAGACTTATTTATACTCTTAAAATTATTAAGAATCAAAAGAACTTTGTGAATGTGTATATATCCTATTCAAAATTAAAACACATTTTAAAATATTCATTTATTTCATTTAAAAAGAACAATATAAATATAATAAAGTCATTACATGTTGACATAAAAATCATATTTTTACCAACAAAAACTATTTTTCAAAAGAGAAAAGTGAGTAAAGGGGCATTGTTACATGATTGAAGATTTATTTAATGTCTTGCTGAATAAAAGATAGCTGATTTTCACATCTGATTCTACATTTAATCTGTTGCAATATGTTGTTTTAATTGAAATATATGGAGAAAATCTTCCTTCATGCGTATATGTAGTTTGAAAGAGAAGTATTTTAAAAACCTTTTTAGATTGTCATGGATATTCTTCATTAATACTACACCCAAACTTAACAATTGGTAGTTCCTAAGTAGTTAGTTGCCACTTAACAATTGGTTATTTCTAAACAGTTAGTTGCAATATAAAATCTGAAATCATAACAATGAACTTTTGTAGACTATTACATAAAATCCAATGGTCTATTTAAATATTTTACCCATGCATTGTTTTGTAATATGTATTGGTCATTTTGAAAGTAACAATTCACTGGTGCATACAGGTCTGCCAAATTTTGACACATTTCCATATCAATATTTTTTTAAAAAACCCAAGCCCACATGTGTTAATATCACCAGCAATCTCATTATAAAAGTCTTTTAAGTATTGGGAAGTTGACAAGCTCACTGTAGCAAATACAAGCTTTCTAACATAATGACTTATACTTCTTTTATCCTAGGTAACAAGTATTGGCAGATGTTTTCTTTGAATAGACAGGTTCACATTGTTCAAGAAAATGTTTACCAGATACCCACATCTGAATAATAGTGTTTTTTCAAGTAAAACTGCTGTTCCACAAAATGTAGATATTTAGTTCTCAACTCACATAATTACACCAGCACTTTTCCTCACAAAATACATTATATGATTGGCCCTTGAACAACATGCATTTGAACTGTGCAGGTCCATTTATATGCAAATTTTCTCAATAGCAAATATTACAATACTACACGATCCACAGTTGGTTGAAGCCACAGATGTGGAACTGTGGATATGGAGGAACTGAGGGCCAACTATAAGTTATATGCAGATTTTTGACTGTGCAGAGGATTGGCGCCACTAACTCCCCATGTTATTTAAAGATCAACTGTACTCTGGTATGCAAAAGAAGTGCTGTATGCATAATTCTTTAACAATCACACAGAATATTGAAAATATATGTACTCAAGGGTGGAGATCTAATAAAATTAATGAATTTTTTCTGCTCTATCAAAAAGTCTTAAGTGAAACTTTTTTCCTGCGAGTGTGTGGTAGTTAGAAATGCAGCAATTACTATTATAGATTGGTGCCAGTGCTTTGATATATGTTAATGTGCCAGCATTTTACCCACCGTATCAATCATTTTTAAATTTTCTATATTTTATGTTTTGACATCTTTGGGGAGTCCTACTGGCTGAGGAGAGATTGCCCTTCCCAGAGCTAGCCAATTTCTAGAGATAGTAAACAAACAACTTGTTGGTGAGCCCACCTTTCATATACAAATCAACCAATCCCCACTCCATATCCTCAACCACCTCCTTTATCTAACTCACAGACACCAAGCCAATATTTACCCTGCCCTAAATCACCCAGGACCAGGTACCAGACAACTGGAGAGCTCTCCTATAACCCATAACCTGCCAACACTCTTCAAACTAGCCAATCCTAAGCTGTTTCCCCTGCCTTGCCTTGCCTTTCCCATGCAAGCAAGCCCCAGTAAAGGCTCTGGCCTACACTTTTCCCTTGCTTCTTTCTGCCTCCTGACCAAAGCTGGTGCTTCCCCATGTAGCCCTGCATGGCATGGCATGGCCCCTCCTCTCAGGAAAGGTAAGTAATAAAAAATTTTCTTTTAATAGCATTAGCCTCCCTGTGTCATCACTCAGTCACCTCTATAAATTAAAATTTCATGAGACAGCCACCAGTGCTTTTGCTCCACTAATGCAAATAAGAACACAGTTTAAAATACTATTATTTTTGTTAATAATGAAGTGTTGTTATTTTTATTATTATTTTGACTGCACTGTGCAGCATACGGGATCTTAATTCCCTGACCAGGGATTGAACCCATGCTGCCTGCATTGGGAGCACGGAGTCTTAACCACCGGACAGCCAGGGAAGTCCCAATGAAGTGTTATTATTATCTTTTTTTTAAAAGATTTTTTGATGTGGACCATTTTTAAAGTCTTTATTGAATTTGTTACAATATTGCTTCTGTGTTATATTTTGGTTTTTTGGCCACAAGACATGTGGGATCTTAGCTCCCCGACCAGGTATTGAACCTGCACCCCCTGCACTGGAAGGTGAAGTTCTAACCACTGGACCACCAGGGAAGTCCCCCTGAAGTGTTATTACTAACAAAAATATTTTTGACTTACTGCACCTCTCATAAGGGTCTCTTGGAAACTGTTAGTTTAGGCCTTTCTTCTTGCTTTTCATCTCTTTCTTTAACATTTCAGCTCTTTATCTTTCTTCTTTTATGATAGTCTCCTATTTATATGCATTCTTAAATCTATCCAAAATATAAAAGGGTAATCATTGATAATATTAATCTTCCTCTTAGTTTTCATTTCCTTTCCTTTCTACTTGTTTTCTGCACTCAGTCTCACATCCCATTCTCACTGTGAGACCAACTGTCGGATTTCAAAATCCATATGCCTTGGACTAAAGTGATAATTTCAGTATCACTTCTTTCAGTAAATTTCTTCCCAATAAATCTCCGTGTTTCATAACATAGTGCTCAGATTCCTGATATGTACCCACCTTGATTTGGGTGAAAAACTTATCCTACATTCCTGAGTGCCTTTTTCATCTTGGTTGCTTTTCTTCCCTCTGACAAAATAAATATTTGTTGAATAAATGGATTTTATTTCAGTAGGCTCTCATCGGTATCCTTAAAGAATCTTTCTTCATCCTCAGTTCTTGTCTTTATAAAAGCCATGTAAACTGTAATAATCTGATCCATTCTCAAGTTGTGATTTCCTTATTTTATGTGAGTGGCTTTCAAATAGCCATTTTCAGCCCATTTCTCCCACTTGGACTCTAGTGGTATATATATATTTTTTTGGTTTTTCTTTTTTTCTTTCTTTTCTTTTTTTTTTTTTTTTTGCAGTACACGGGCCTCTCACTGTTGCGGCCTCTCCCGTTGCGGAGCACAGGCTCCGGACGCGCAGGCTC
Source organism: Delphinapterus leucas (assembly GCF_059928025.1). Classification (NCBI taxonomy): domain Eukaryota; kingdom Metazoa; phylum Chordata; class Mammalia; order Artiodactyla; family Monodontidae; genus Delphinapterus; species Delphinapterus leucas. The sequence goes on from NC_143148.1 coordinate 15,561,606, forward strand.
AGCGGCCATGGCTTACAGGCCTAGCCACTCCGCGGCATGTGGGATCTTCCAGGACCGGGGCATGAACCCGTGTCCCCTGCATCAGCAGGCAGACTCTCAAAAACTGCGCCACCAGGGAAGCCCTCTACTGGTATATTTTAATCTGCCTACAGCAATATAGGGTCACTTGTCTCATCCTTTTGGTTATTGATGTTTCAGAAATAATAGTCATTAACTTTATCTTATCTTTGTATATCCTTTGTTCCTGTAGTCAGTTTCTTGTAACATCAGGTTGATTCCATCATCTCTGCAATATTTTAAAAATTATCTCTCCACAATTTGTGTTTTATTTCACTCCATGAAATCTCTTTACATCCTCTCATATTCTTGTTTGCCACTGACGTCTTCAAAAGTGAGAGCCATGTTATTTCATGTTATTTCAGGTGTGGGCTGCTGTAATTACTATTTGGATTTGCCATGATTTATTTTCCAGTTCTTTCAGTTTTCTTTCAGTCAATATGCAAAAAAGATATCACTTATTATATGAAATTTAAATCCCTTCTATTTCAAGGGCTGACAGAATAATATCCCATCTTGTCATTCCACATGTATTTCTCTTTTTGACTAAGAATTCCTGCTAACGTCTGTTCGAGTCTCCCAAATGTACTCAATAGAATTGATTTTATTCTTCACAACTGGACCTTTCATTATATGAGAGCTGCCATATAACCATAGGGATACTTGCAAAGTTAGCCAACTACAAAGTAAGAGAGTACAGTAGTACACACAAGGCCACCCTCACTTCTGATACCAACTGTAAGTTCAAGGGTCCCCATGACTACTGTTAGGATCAATAGTTTTCTATAAGGACTTACAAAACTTACTGAAAGCTATAATACTCACAGTTATGGTTTGTAAGAGAAGAATACAGATTAAAATTAGCCAAGGGGAGAAGCACATAAGGCAGAGTCCAGGAAAGTACCAAACACAGAGCTTCTAGTAGTCCTCTCTCTGGAGTCATGGACAGCATTACTTCCCTGTGACAATACATATAGAATACTGCCAGCCAGGGAAGATTCACCCAAGTCTATTATCCAAAGCTTATATTAGGGCTCCATCACATAGGCATGCTTCACTGCCCATGTGGCTGACCTAAGTTTCTAGCCCCTTAAGAGACTGAGCTAATATTCTGTGACCCAAAGCCCCCCGCTCTCAATCACATTGTTGGTGTGACTCAAAGACCACCCCCCCCAAATCACATTGTTACTTTCTGGTTGGCCAAAGGCTCCCAGGCAATTAATACTCCTCTCAGGCATGACATTCCAAGGACTTAGAGATTACCTCCCAGAATCCAAAGGCAAACGTCAGACTTCTCTTTGGGCAAGATTATATATTCTTTACCACACAATACTACATATCCTTTGAATAAAAGATCAAATTTCACTTCCCCATGAAATGTTCCTTGATGACTCCAAAGCATGTGAGTTCCTTTTTTTCTGCATTCACATTATACTTAGTGTCTATAAACATGCAAACAGACAAATCCTCTGATATGATCTAGTAATTTCCTACCTGATTCAACATTGTTTTATCTGAGGCCTCTCTTCCCATCTGATTAACAATTCCCTCAAAATAAGGTCCTCTCTTTTACTTTTCCTTACTGTGGCTTGTAGCAGAGGCTAGATATTCAATAGTTACTTGATTGATGGCCTGTGGTAGCATGCAAGGAAAACATTTCTCATCCATTCAAAAATCATTTAATGGTAAGTTCTTTTTAGATATACATGTCAAGATCATATCTCTTTACCACTGATAAGTGTGTTAATGTATACTCAGAAGGTTTCGAAGAAGATAGTCAATAAAATGTTGATGTCCAAGAGCATAAGTGTTAGTTGGGAAGGCATTATTATCAAATTGAGCATTTTATGTATAATTTTATATGAAAATAGCAGGTTGTTGAAAGATTGCTTGAAATGGATGGTCCAGACTATAATTATATACTAATTTCAGACAAAATAGACATTGAAGGGTAGAAAGAATATGTGAAGGCTTTTGGATAAATTGGATTGTAGCATATCCCTGCAGGTGGCTGAATTATCAGGAAGGCAGTATAATTACAATTATTGATACAGATTAGTTTTGTGTGTCCTAGAACTACACATAAATGGAATTGTACGACATGTACTCTTTTGTATAAAGCTTTAAATCTAAAAAATGTTTGAGATTCATCCCTTTTGTCATTATGTATCAGTAGGCTTTTTCCTTTTTATTGCTGAGTGGTATTCCATTGTATAAATTTCACTGAAGTATTCCATTTTATAAATACATGATACAGTATTACCTGTTTACCTTTCAATGTCTAGTTTGATGGGATAAAAGGGCTGTTTTAAATAAGATGCAAGTCGTGAGTAAGATGAATCCATCTTTAAAATTGCCCCACCAGATATGGGAGGTGGTAAGGCAACAGTAGTAAGATATAGTTTTTAAGGCCAATCAGTGCTGTACATATACACTGAAGAATTCAATCTTTCACAGCCCAAATAGGAAATAGCAGAGTTAAGGTATGTTACTCCACTGGGAGGAAAACTTGAACCCATCCTTCCCTAAAACTGAAAAAGTAATTTAACAAATTGAAAGGAGGAAAAGTTGTAATTGACGGTCAAGAGAATTTAGTTATTGATCATTTCTGGAAGAATACATTGATGGTAGCAGCAGTCAGAACATAACAGTGATTATATTCATATTGCAGATATACTTTGTCCTCTGGTTTATTTCACAATTCCTAATGGAATTATGTTTTCCTAATTCTTCCCTTTCAAGAGAAAAAAATTACAGTGATATGGAGAGTTAGGGTCTAGACAATAGACTAGTGTGTCTGTTTGCACTAGGAAATGAGTCCTAAGAAAGTTCATTTGCCATGGGTGGGCTAAATACAATTGAGGAAGAAACACATGGAAGTATTTTATAACACTTATTTAGTCATTAGGGAATAAATATATAGTCTTTCATCTTCACCTGGACATTTTCATTGCTTACTGTTTAGTACCCTTGATAGACTCCCTCCATTATCTCTGAATCTGCCCATTCCAAGAGCAATCCCACTTTCACCATCCTTTATCTTCTGCTTACTTGCCCTTGTGTTTATTACACCTGCTCAATGTAGCTTATATTTACAACATCCCAAAGATATGTGTTGTTTGCTTATGGCAATTTTTCCTCATTTTAATGTTATATACATTTTCCCTCCAAGAGGTAATTTATTTTGGCCTTTCTGTAGACTACAGTAGTGAGATAGACAGTCCCACCATGGGTTGTTTGTATATATATCTTATCCATAACGTTTATGTGAAGACTTACTGGTATTAATTGTATTTTTTCTAGAAGAAGATTGGAAGGCTGAAGATGTTTTAGTGAAGTTCAAAGAATACCAAGACAGGCATTCTAGATCAGTTGCATCCATCAACCACAAAAGGCTAATGAAGGAGAGAACTAATATTTTGGGGAAAACATTTACTGTCAGCAAGAACCGTATTATTTCAAAAACAACACTACGTGAATATAAACCTGATGGAAAGATTTTTAAAAATATTTCAGAATTAGTCATTAGAAATATAAGTCCTGTAAGAGAGAAGTTTGGTGAGAGTAATGGATGGGAGAAATCACTCCTTAATACTAAACATGAGAAAATTCATACTGCAGTGAATCTCTATAAACAAACAGAGCGGAGTCTGAGTGGTAAACAAGAGCTTATTCAACATCAGAAGGTTCAAACTCCAGAGCAATCATTTGAACATAATGAATGTGAAAAACCCTTCCTTATAAAAGGAATGTTATTTACACATACTAGAGCTCACAGAGGAGAAAGACCCTTTGAATACAATAAAGATGGAACAGGCTTCATCGAAAAGTCAAATCTCAATGTTCACCAACAAAATATGGAGAAGAAGGCCCACACATACAGCAAATATGGGAAGTTCCTCTGTAGGAAGTCCATTTTTATCATGCATCAGAGATCTCAAATAGAAGATAAACCCTTTCAGTGTCCTTACTGTGGGAATAGCTTTAGAAGGAAGTCATATCTCATTGAACATCAGCGAATTCACACAGGTGAGAAACCTTATGTTTGTAGTCAATGTGGAAAAGCCTTCCGTCAAAAGACAGCCCTCACTCTTCATGAGAAAACACATATAGAGGGGAAACCCTACATTTGTATGGACTGTGGGAAGTCCTTCCGCCAGAAGGCAACCCTTACTAGACATCACAAAACACATACAGGAGAGAAGGCCTATGAATGTACTCAATGTGGAAGTGCTTTTAGAAAGAAGTCATACCTCATTGATCATCAGAGAACACACACAGGAGAGAAACCATATCAATGTAATGAATGTGGGAAGGCATTTATCCAGAAGACAACCCTCACTGTACATCAGAGAACTCACACAGGAGAGAAACCCTATATTTGCAATGAATGTGGGAAGTCCTTCTGCCAAAAGACAACCCTCACTCTCCATCAAAGAATTCACACAGGAGAAAAACCCTATATTTGTAATGAATGTGGGAAGTCCTTCCGCCAGAAGGCAATCCTCACTGTTCATCAGAGAATACATACAGGAGAGAAATCCAATGGATGTCCTCAGTGTGGGAAAGCCTTTAGTAGGAAATCAAACCTCATTCGCCATCAGAAAACTCACACAGGAGAGAAACCATATGAATGTAAAGAATGTGGAAAGTTCTTCAGTTGTAAGTCAAACCTCATTGTCCATCAGAAAACTCACAAGATAGAAACCATGGGAATTCACTAAAATCTGTGACTTTTTTGGTGAAAACTTTTAAAGTCATAGTAAACCCTGTACATGATGTTGCTTGCAAGTGTAATAATATTAAACAGTTTAAGGTACTGTACCACATATTTACCTACTATTTGCTAGCCTATAAAACACACAAAAGGAATTACTGGACAAATTAAATGATAAAAGTCATTGAAAATACAAGCATAAAATTTTTATTAGATTCACCAGACATAAATTCCTCTATCAAATTGCTACAAACATTTTAAATTGCTTATTTTAAATTTTAATATATACCTTGTTGTGACCCAGTAATAAACAGTAGGCTGCCTGGCAGTGGTCCATGGACCACACTGTGAACAGAACTGCTTTAAAAGAAAGGTGGTGTGACTGTATTTCTCATTGCAAATATGGTATAAAATTTGTTACCTCCTCAGTGTTAACCACAGTTCTAACTTCTAACGTTATAGTTTTTGCATATAATAAACCTTTATATAAAGTAAATTATACATGTATTCTTTCATATATGGCTTGTTTCATCCATCACTCTGTCTTTAAAACTCATCATTAGTGCATGTGGCAGAAGCTTATTTATTTTCATTCTGTATAAAATTCCATTGTATGATTATATTTCAATTTATCCAATCTACTGTTGATGGACTTTTTTTATTGTTTACAGCTTAGGGTCATAATAAATAATGCTTCTTTGAATGTATTTATATTTTGGTGTACATATATTCATTTCTCTCGTGTATATACTTAGGAGTGGAATTGCTGGGTCCTGGGGTATATGTATGTTGATACTATCAAACGACTCATAACTTTCATAACATGAGATAATTCACTCTGAAGGAAGACAACTGTAAATAGTATCAATATGGTGATGGTTCAAACCAAGAATTCATACTACAGGGAAACTCTATGAATGTTGTGAAAACTGGGAATCCAAATATAATGCATGTCCAAAGGCTTTTAGCCACAGCTCAAATCCTAAATACCAGACACATGTAATAAATGTGAGACTGCCTTTACCCATAAGAATGCCTATTTGAAATCAAAGTCATACTAGAGAAAGGGAGGCATCTAGTATCTTCCTTGCTCAACATTAGAGAATTCTAACTGGATAAAATACTATCTTACTGGTCATATAAAAATGATAAATATGGAAAAGCTTATAGCCATAGCTCAAATCCTTACAACACCAGGGAATTCACAATGGATGGGAACACTTCAAATGAAATGACTGTAAGAATGATTAGTTCTAACTCACTCTATACAACAGCAAAGAATTCATACTAAAGAAAGGAAGGTTGACAAGGGAACAGATGAGGCTTCAACTCTTAACTCTGGGGAAAGCTGTTTCCATGAAAGAAGTCCAACCATACCGAGATCATGATGCTAGAGAGCCTATGCGTAGGCACCCTAGTCAATAGCCCCAGCTAAGCACCAAGCCATTATCCAGTATCATCTGCCAACTATATGAATGGGCTATCTGGGGCAAGTCAAGTCTTTAGATGACTGTAGCTGCTCTGACATCCAACTGGAACCACATGAGAGATCCACTCCCCTCTTCCCAAGCAGGAACTGCTCAGCTGAGGCTGCCTCAAATTTCTGACCCTCAAAATTAAATGGTCACATTTTAAAATTAAATTTGATGGATTAAAAGAAGGGGAAAATAATCTCTTTGTATCTGTATTATAAAAATGAAGGTAAGAATATTTGGATTCCAGGGTCAATGAGCAAAATTGTGGTGACTACGAGGTGATCAAGGCATGAGCAAAAACTGGCCCTGAAATACAGTTGAAGTTTGGACTGTAATTTTTGTTTACAATTACATATCTAAATAACAATTCAGTGAGGAGTCCATATACATATCTTTTTTTCATCCTTATCTTTTTTTTTTTTCTCCTTTTCTGGTAGTAAGTTACACTCATCAACTTGATTACCAATGCAAATGTATACTTCCCAATTTTGCGAAAAAAATTAAAATAGCCCCAAAATACCAGCTGTGGACAGTGCAGAGAGAAGTAAGTCTATCTTTGAAAGATCCTGTGCAGAGTCATTTCATGAACTAAGGTGAAGATAGAAATCAAGATATAGAATCCAATGGACATAAGTACAGCCATATCCTTGTAGGAGGTACCTTTGAATGCCTTGAAGAAAGCCTAAGTGAAGTTTTGCTTTCTAACAAACGTTCAGGAAAATTAGGTCCAATAGATTTATTTTGGTATGAAACAGGATTGGGCTATATTCCAGACTCCTGTGTTAAGATTTATTTTGAAGAAGTTGAAAATGTTCTTTTTCTTTAATTTTTATGGGTCCTTATTTTATGAATTGATAAATATATGAAATGAGGATTTTCATCTAACTGATCTTTTGGTCAGTGAAGTTTGTGCAGCTCTGAGGAGTGGACATGGTTTTGGAATCCAAGTCCACTTATTCCTAAATATATACAAGATACAAATTAATTTGAAAATTCATATTTTGTAGACATAACTGCAAGGTCATAGGACACAAGAGAATTAACATGGGCAAAGATTTCATCAGTTCAGAAGAACTAACAAAACTCCACAGAGTATATACGTGTAATGCTTTCCTTTAAAAGCAAAGGATGGGGCTTCCCTGGTGGCACAGTGGTTGAGAGTCCGCCTGCTGATACAGGGGACGCGGGTTCATGCCCCGGTCTGGGAAGATACCACATGCCTCAAAGCGGCCAGGCCCGTGAGCCATGGCCGCTGAGCCTGTGCGTCCGGAGCCTGTGCTCTGCAACGGGAGAGGCCACAACAGTGAGAGGCCCACGTACCGCAAAACAATAAATAAATAATAAAAGCAAAGGATGCAGCTTACCAAGAGAAAGGGTAGGCAAGCATTTGGTTGGGGGGAGTCCAGTTGCAAGCTCCCCAGTGTCCTTATTCACACAGAGACTGCACTCTTACCTCCTGACTGAACCACTAAGATCTGTGTGAATCTTGGCTCTGGGAGAGCTCAAGGCAGAAGTTCCCCACAAGGGCTTTTATGCCCCTCTGTTCACTGGTCACACAGTCAAGCTGGGTTATCTAATCGTTTATGTGAGTAAACAAATTGACTCTGGGCTGTCTCTGAGGAAGTTTTCAACTTTAAACAGCACCTTATATATCCCTCTGCCCTTATCTCAATCAAAGTCAACATCAGACATTCAAGCATCATGGAGATAATGTTAGAGATTTTCCAGTCCAACTATAAATCAATTCCATCCTATAAACATGGTTCCTACAACTCCTATGTATTTTCTGATAATCTGTGTATGCAAACAAGCATGTCGCCTCACTTCTTGTGTCCCCAGTATCATATTGTGCATAGTGCATCTCAAACCTGAAACATTTTTGCCAGGTAATACTTGAATATCTTCACTTAATTTGTGGTCCAGAAATAGTGCCACACTTGTCATGCCCTGCCTTATAAGTAATATACAACAGCCAAAACACAGATATCAACACTGGTCTCTATAAACTGGGGCTTTTCAGAATCATAGATGTGTGACAGTACCAAGCAGTGAAGAGGATGTGAAACAACTGGAACTCTCATACACTGCTAATGGGAACGCAAAGTGGTAAAACCACTATGGAAAACAATTTGGTCGTTCTTAAAAAGTTAAACATACACTTCCCATGTGACCTAGCAATCCCACTTATATTTAGCCTAGAGAAATGAAAACTTATGTTCACACAAAAACCTATTCATGAATGTCTATAATATTATTATTTATAATCACTAAAAACTGGAAACAATCCAAATGTTTTTCAATGGATAAATGGATACACCATGGTACATCCACAAAATGGAATATTACTCAACAATAAAAACAATGAACCATTGACACATGCAACATCATGGATAAAACTAGTCTCAAAAAGTTACATACTGGGAGAAGCTTCAAGATGGCGGAAGAGTAAGACGCTTCCTCCCCACAAATACATCAGAAATACATATACATGTGGAACAACTCCTACAGAACACCTACTGAACCCTGGCAGAAGACCTCAGACCTCCCAAAAGGCAAGAAACTCCCCACGTAGCTGGGTAGGGTAAAAGAAAAAACAGAGACAAAGAATAGGGACGGGACCTGCACCAGTGGGAGGGAGATGTGAAGGAGGAAAGGTTTCCACACACTAGAAGCCCCTTCGCGGGCGGAGACTGCGGGTGGCGGAGCGGGGGAGCTTCAGAGTCACTGATGAGAGCACAGCAACAGGCGTGCGGAGGGCAAAGTGGAGAGATTTCCGCACAGAGGATCGCTGCCGACCAGCATTCACCTGCCCGAGAGGCTTGTCTGCTCACCTGCTGGGACGGGTGGGGGCTAGGAACTGAGGCTCGGGCTTCGGTCGGATCCCAGGGAGAGGACTGGGGTTGGCTGCGTGAACACAGCATGAAGGGGGCTAGTGTGCCACAGCTAGTCGGGAGGGAGTCTGGGAAAAAGTCTGGAGCTGCCAAAGAGACAAGAGACTTTTTCTTGCCTCTTTGTTTCCTGGTGCGCGAGGAGAGGGGATTAAGAGCACCGCTTAAAGGAGCTCCAGAGACAGGCGTGAGCCGCGGCTATCAGCGTGGACCCCAGAGATGGGCATGAGACGCTAAGGCTGCTGCTGCAGCCACCAAGAAGCCTGTGTGCAAGCACATGTCACTATCCACACCACCCCTCCTGGGAGCCCGTGCAGCCCGCCACTGCCAGGGTCCAGTGATCCAGGGACAACTTCCCTGGGAAAATGCATGGCACGCCTCAGGCTGGTGCAACATCATGCCAGCCTCTGCCACCGTAGGCGTGCCCCGCATCTGTACCCCTCCCTCCCCCCAGCCTGAGTGAGCCAGAGCCCCCGAAGCAGCTGCTCCTTTAACCCCGTCCTTTCTGAGAGAAGAACAGACGCCCTCAGGCAACCTACACGCAAAGGCAGGTCCAAATCCAAAGCTGAAACACGGGAGCTGTGCAAGCAAAGAAGAGAAAGGGAAGTCTCTCCCAACAGACTCAGGAGCAGCGGATTAAATCTCCACAATCCACTTGATGTACCCTGCATCTGTGGAATACCTGAATAGACAACGAATCATCCCAAATTGAGGAGGTGGACTTTGGGAGCAACTATATATTTTTTCCTTTTTTCTCTTTTTCTGAGTGTGTATTTGTATGCTTCTGTGTGTGATTTTGTCTGTATAGCTTTGCTTTTACCATTTGTCCTAGGGTTCTGTCTGTCCATTTTTTTCTTTTTTCATTTTTTTAATACTTAAAATTTTTTCTTAATTATTTTTATTTTAATAACTTTATTTTATTTTATTTTATATTCTTCTTTTTTTCTTTCTTTTCTCCCTTTTATTCTGAGCCATGTGGAGGACAGGCTCTTGGTGCTCCAGCCAGGTGTCAGGGCTGTGCCACTGAAGTGGGAGAGCCAAGCTCAGGACACTGGTCCACAAGAGACCTCCCAGCTCCAAGTAACATCAAACAGAGAAAATCTCCCAGAGATCTCCATCTCAACGCCAAGACCCAGCTCCACTCAACGACCAGCAAGCTACAGTGCTGGACACCCTATGCCAAACAACTAACAAGACAGGAACACAACCCTATCCATTAGCACGGAGGCTGCCTAAAATCATAATAAGGCCACAGACACCCCAAACACACCACCAGACGTGGACCTGCTCACCAGAAAGACAAGATCCAGCCTCATCCACCAGAACACAGGCACTAGTCCCCTCCACCAGGAAGCCTACACAACCCACTGAACCAACCTTAGCCACTGGGGACAGACAACAAAAACAACAGAAACTACGAACCTGCAGCCTGCGAAAAGGAGACTCCAAACACAGTAAGTTAAGCAAAATGAGAAGACAGAGAAACACACAGCAGATGAAGGAGCAAGGCAAAAACCCACCAGACCTAACAAATGAGGAGGAAATAGGCAATCTACCTGAAAAAGAATTCAGAGTAATGACAGTAAAGATGATCCAAACTCTTGGATATAGAATGGAGAAAATACAAGAAACGTTTAACAAGGACCTAGAAGAACTAAAGAACAAACAAACAGAGATGAACAGCACAATACATGAAATTAAAAATTCTCTAGAAGGGATCAATAGCAGAATAACTGAAGCAGAAGAACAGATAAGTGACCTGGAAGATAAAATAGCGGAAGTAACTACTGTAGAGCAGAATAAAGAAAAAAGAATGAAAAGAATTGAGGACAGTCTCAGAGACCTCTGGGACAACATTAAATGCACCAACGTTCGAATTATAGGGGGCCCAGAAGAAGAATAGAAAAAGAAAGGGACTGAGAAAATATTTGAAGAGATTATAGTTGAAAACTTCCCTAATATGGGAAAGGAAATAGTTAATCAAGTCCAGAAAGCACAGAGTCCCATACAGGATAAATCCAAGGAGAAACACACCAAGACACACATTACTCAAACTATCAAAAATTAAATACAAAGAACAAATATTAAAAGCAGCAATGGAAAAACAACAAGTAACACATAAGGGAATCCACATAAGGTTAACAGCTGATCTTTCAGCAGAAACTCTGCAAACCAGAAGGGAGTGGCAGGATATATTTAAAGTGATGAAAGAGAAAAACCTACAACCAAGATTACTCTACCCAGGATATATTTAAAGTGATGAAAGAGAAAAACCTACAACCAAGATTACTCTACCCAGCAAAGATCTCATTCAGATTTGACAGAGAAATTAAAAGCATTACAGATAAGCAAAAGCTAAGAGAATTCAGCACCACCAAACCAGCTTTACAACAAATGCTAAAGGAACTTCTCTAGGCAGGAAACACAAGAGAAGGAAAAACCTACAATAATAAACCCAAAACAATTAAGAAAATGGGAATAGGAACATACATATCGATAATTACCTTAAATGTAAATGGATTAAATGCTCCAACCAAAAGACATAGACTGGGGCTTCCCTGGTGGCGCAGTGGTTGAGAGTCTGCCTGCCGAAGCAGGGGACACGGGTTCGTGCCCCAGTCTGGGAGGATCCTATATGCCGTGGAGCGGCTGGGCCCGTGAGCCATGGCCGCTGAGCCTGCACGTCCGGAGTCTGTGCTCTGCAAAGGGAGAGGCCGCAACAGTGAGAGGCCCACATACCACCAAAAAAAAGACATAGACTGGCTGAATGGATACAAAAACAAGACCCATATATATGCTGTCTACAAGAGACCCACTTCAGACCTAGGGACACATACAAACTGAAAGTGAGGGGACGGAAAAAGATATTCCATGCAAATGGAAATCAAAAGAAAGCTGAAGTAGCAATTCTCATATCAGACAAAATAGACTTTAAAATAAAGACTATTACAAGAGACAAAGAAGGACACTACATAATGATCAAGGGATCAATCCAAGAAGAAGATATAACAATTGTAAATATTTATGCACCCAACATAGGAGCACCTCAATACATAAGGCAAATACTAACAGCCATAAAAGGGGAAATTGACAGTAACACAATCATAGTAGGGGACTTTAACACCCCACTTTTACCAATAGACAGATCATCCAAAATGAAAATAAATAAGGAAACACAAACTTTAACTGATACATTAAACAAGATGGACTTAATTGATATTTATAGGACATTCCATCCAAAAACAACAGAATACACATTCTTCTCAAGTGCTCATGGAACATTCTACAGCATAGATCATATCTTGCATCACAAATCAAACCTTGGTAAATTTAAGAAAACTGAAATCATATCAAGTACCTTTTCCGACCACAATGGTATGAGACTAGATATCAATTACAGGAAAAAAATCTGTAAGAAATACAAACACATGGAGGCTAAACAACACACTACTTAATAACCAAGAGATCACTGAAGAAATCAAAGAGGAAATCGAAAAATACCTAGAAACAAATGACAATGAAAACACAACGACCCAAAACCTATGGGATGCAGCAAAAGCAGTTCTAAGAGGGAAGTTTACACCTATAGAAGCCTATCTTAAGAAACAAGAAACATCTCAAATAAACAACCTAACCTTACATCTAAAGCAATTAGAGAAAGAAGAAAAAAAATCCAAAGTTAGCAGAAGGAAAGAATCATAAAGACCAAATAAGGAGATGGAAGCAACCTAAGGGTCCATCATAGGATGAATGGATAAAGAAGATGTGGCACATATATACAATGGAATATTACTCATCCATAAAAAGAAACGAAATTGAGTTATTTGTAGTGAGGTGGATGGACCTAGAGTCTGTCATACAGAGTGAAGTAAGTCAGAAAGAGAAAGACAAATACCGTATGCTAACACACATACATGGACTCTCAGAAAAAAAAATCTTGAAGAACCTAGGGGTAAGATGGGAATAAAGACACAGACCTACTAGAGAATGGACTTGAGGATATGGGGAGGGGGAAGGGTAAGCTGTGACAAAGTGAGAGAGTGGCATGGACATATATACACTATCAAACGTAAAATAGATAGCTAGTGGGAAGCAGTCACATAGCACAGAGAGATCAGCTCCGTGCTTTGTGACCACCTAGAGAGGTAGGATAGGGAGGGTGGGAGGGAGGGAGACGCAAGAGGGAAGAGATATGGGAACATATGTATATGTATAACTGATTCACTTTGTTATAAAGCAGAAACTAACATACCATTGTAAAGCAATTATACTCCAGTAAAGATGTAAAAAAGAAAGAAGTAAATGAAAGAAAAATGAAGGAAATGATAGCAAAGATCAATAAAACTAAAAGCTGGTTCTTTGAGAAGATAAACAAAATTGACAAACAATTAGCCAGACATATCAAGAAAAAAAAGGAGAAGACTCAAATCAATAGAATTAGAAATGAAAAAGGAGAAATAACAACTGACACTGCAGAAATACAAAGGATCATGAGAGATTATTACAAGCAACTATATGCCAATAAAATGGACAACCTGGAAGAAATGGACAAATTCTTAGAAATGCACAACTTCCGAGGCTGAACCAGGAAGAAATAGAAAATATGAACAGACCAATCACAAGTACTGAAATTGAAGCTGTGATTAAAAATCTTCCAACAAACAAAAGCCCAGGACCAGATGGCTTCACAGGTGAATTCTATCAAACATTTAGAGAAGAGCTAACACCTATCCTTCTCAAACTCTTCCAAAATATAGCAGAGGGAGGAACACTCCTAAACTCATTCTACGAGGCCACCATCACTCTGATACCAAAACCAGACAAACATGTCACAAAGAAAGAAAACTACAGGCCAATATCACTGATGAACATAGATGCAAAAATCCTCAGCAAAATACTAGCAAACAGAATCCAACAGCACATTAAACAGATCATACACTATGATCAAATGGGGTTTATTCCAGGAATGTAAGGATTCTTCAATATACGCAAATCAATCAACGTGATACACCATATTAACAAGCTGAAGGAGAACAACCATATGATCATCTCAATAGATGCAGAGAAAGCTTTCGACAAAATTCAACACCCATTTATGATAAAAACCCTGCAGAAAGTAGGCATAGAGGGAACTTCTCTCAACATAATAAAAGCCATATATGACAAACCCACAGCCAACAGCATCCTCAATGGTGAAAAACTGAAACCATTTCCACTAAGATCAGGAAAAAGACAAGGTTGCCCACTCTCACCACTATTGTTCAACATAGTTTTAGCCACAGCAATCAGAGAAGAAAAAGAAATAAAAGTAATCCAAATTGGAAAAGAAGAAGTAAAGCTGTCACTGTTTGCAGATGACATGATACTATACATAGAGAATCCTAAAGATGCTACCAGAAAACTAATAGAACTAATGAATGAATTTGGTAAAGTAGCAGGATACAAAATCAATGCAAAGAAATCTCTTGCATTCCTATACACTAATGATGAAAAATCTGAAAGTGAAATTAAGAAAACACTCCCATTTACCATTGCAACAAAAAGAATAAAATACCTAGGAATAAACCTACCTAAGGAGACAAAAGACCTGTATGCAGAAAATTATAAGACACTGATGAAAGAAATTAAAGATGATACAAATAGATGGAGAGATATACCATGTTCTTGGATTGGAAGAATCAACATTGTGAAAATGACTCTACTACCCAAAGCAATCTACAGATTCAATGCAATCCCTATCAAACTAACACTGGCATTTTTCACAGAACTAGAACAAAAAATTTCAGTTTGTATGGAAACACAAAAGACCCCGAATAGCCAAAGCAATCTTGAGAAAGAAAAACGGAGTTGGAGGAATCAGGCTCCCTGACTTCAGACTATATTACAAAGCTACAGTAATCAAGACAATATGATACTGGCACAAAAACAGAAATATAGATCAGTGGAACAGAATAGAAAGCCCAGAGATAAACCCACGCACATATGGTCACCTTATCTTTGATAAAGGAGGCAGGAATGTACAGTGGAGAAAGGACAGCCTCTTCAATAAGTGGTGCTGGGAAAACTGGACAGCTACATGTAAAAGAATGAAATTAGAACACTCCCTAACATCATACAAAAAAAAAACTCAAAATGGATTAACGACCTAAATGTAAGGCCAGACACCATCAAATTCTTAGAGGAAAACATAGGCAGAACACTATGACATAAATCACAGCAAGATCCCTTTTGGCCCACCTCCTAGAGAAATGGAAATAAAAACAAAAATAAACAAATGGGACCTAATGAAACTTACAAGCTTTTGCACAGCAAAGGAAACCATAAATAAGATGAAAAGACAACCCTCAGAATGGGAGAAAATATTTGCAAATGAAGCAACTGACAAAGGATTAATCTCCAAAATTTACAAGCAGCTCATGCAGCTCAATATCAAAAGAACAAATAACCCAATCCAAAAATGGGCCAAAGACCTAAATAGACATTTCTCCAAAGAAGATATACAGATTGCCAACAAACACATGAAAGAATGCTCAACATCATTAATCATTAGAGAAATGCAAATCAAAACTACAATGAGATATCATCTCACACTGGTCAGAATGGCTATCATCAAAAAATCTACAAACAATAAATGCTGGAGAGGGTGTGGAGAAAAAGGAACCCTCTTGCACTGTTGGTGGGAATGTAAATTGATACAGCCACTATGGAGAACAGTATGGAGGTTCCTTAAAAAACTAAAAATAGAACTACCATATGACCCAGCAATCCCACTACTGGGCATATACCCTGAGAAAGCCATAATTCAAAAAGAGTCACGTACCAAAATGTTCGTTGCAGCTCTATTTACAATAGCTAGGACATGGAAGCAACCTAAGTGTCCATCAACAGCTGAATGGATAAAGAAGATGTGGCACATATATACAATGGAATATTACTCAGCCATATAAAGGAATGAAACCGAGTTATTTTTAGTGAGGCGGATGGACCTAGAAACTGTCATACAGAGTGAAGTAAGTCAGAAAGAGAAAAACAAATACTGTATGCTAACACATATATATGGAATCTAAAAAAAGAAAAAAAAGGTCAGAAGAACCTAGGGGTAAGACAGGAATAAAGACACAGACCTACTAGAGAATGGACTTGAGGTTATGGGGAGGGGGAATGGTAAGCTGGGACAAAGTGAGAGAGTGGCATGGACATATATACACTGCCAAACATAAAACACATAGCTAGTGGGAAGCAGCTGCATAGCACAGGGAGAGCAGTTAGGTGCTTTGTGACAACCTAGAGGGGTGGGATAGGGAGGGTAGGAGGGAGGGAGATGCAAAAGGGAAGAGATATGGGGACATATGTATATGTATAACTGATTCACTTTGTTATAAAGCAGAAACTAACACACCATTGTAAAGCAATTATACTCCAATAAAGATGTTAAAAAAAAAGTTACATACTGTGTGGTTCCATTTATAAGACATTCTGGAAAAGGTAAAAATATAGGTACCCAGAATATATCAGTGGTTGCCAGGTATTAGGGGTGGGGGAATATTCTGAATAGAAAGGGGATGCACGAGGGGATTCCTTGAGGTGTTGTAATTGTTTTGCATACTGTTTGTGGTCATAAATATAAAAATATGCATGTGAAAAAAAATAATAGAAGTGTGTACATACCAAAAATAGTGAACTGAAGTAGTAACACAAGGAAGATGGTGGAATAGAGTTTCCGGCACTTGTCCTCTCATTGAAACATCAATCTGAACAACCATCCACACATAAAAATGCCTTCACATGATCTAATACAGCACTTGAGTGGAGCACAGAAATGAAAGATACGTTGAAGAGGATAAAAAGGACAATTTCACACTACCTGCATTACCCTTTCCCCAAGCCTGTGCAATGAAGTGTGGAGAGATACACCCTTTGCATTGGGGGAAGAAGAGTGAAGTGAGCATCCAACTTTGCCATAGACCCAAGCACCAGCCTCCTCCAGTGAATCCAGGCTCCAGGAAAGCCCCTACAGGTAAACCATGACTCAGAATCCAGGCCTGCCCCTGTGGACGCAGACAGCAGGCTCCATGCTGCCCAACCGATCACCACACTGGCCCTACAGACCCAGGTACCATATTGGCACCAATGGACCTAGGCTCCAGGCCTGCCCCAATAGGCTCCAGTATGAGGATTGCCCCTACGGCCTCAGACCAGGCGTACCCCGATGGATCCAGACAACAGGCCCACTCCACCAAGGTCAGCTCCCACAGATTAAGGTTCAAGGCCTGTCACTGTCACAGGAACAGGTCAGCTCCTGTGGACCCAGGCTTCAGGCCTATCTCCACAGATCCAGTCACCAGGCCAAGTCCAGTGAACCCCAGCACCAGGCCAGCCCCTACAGGCACAGGCAGGTCTACTGCACAGACCCAATTAACAAGCCCAGCCCAGTGGCTCCTGGCACCAGATCAGACACCATGGATCCAAGTTTCAGGCCTGTCCCTGCAGTCTCAGGTACCAGGCCCACTCACCTGCTGAACCAAGCACCAGGTCAGCCTGCCTGAAGGCTCCAGAAGCAAGCCTTCCCATGGACCTCACCAGCTGATCCACCCAGAATCTCTGGGCAGCTAGTTTGCAAATCCAAAAGGACCACAAATAAGCAGGGAAACATGACACCACCATAGTAACAAAATAAAGCATGAGTAACCAACCCAAAAGAAATAGAGATCTGTAAACTGCCTGACAGAGAATTCAAAATAATCATCTTAAAGCTCAGTGAGCTACAAGAAAGCAAAACAAAATCAGGAAAACAATACAAGAACAAAATGAGACAGGACAAAGAGCTAGAAACCATAAAAAAGAACCAAATAGAAATTCTGTACTTGAAAAACACAATGACTACATTTAAAAATGCCAGCACTTCAGTAGGAGACTTGATCAAGCAGAAGAAAGAATCAGTGAGTTCTAAGACTTGCTGTTCATTTGAAATCACCCAGTCAGAGGACCAAAAGAAAGTCTACAGGAATTATGGGGTACCAGCAAGGTATCAATATATGCATTATGGGAATCCCAGAAGAGGCAGAGAAAGAAAAAGGGGAAGACAGGTTATTTAAAATATAAAAATAGGGCTTCCCTGGTGGCACAGTGGTTGAGAGTCCGCCTGCCGATGCAGGGGACACAGGTTCGTGCCCTGGTCCGGGAAGATCCCACATGCCGCAGAGTGGCTGGGCCCGTGAGCCATGGCCACTGAGCCTGCGCGTCTGGAGCCTGTGCTCTGCAACGAGAGAGGCCACAACAGTGAGAGGCCTGCGTACCACAAAATAAAAAATATATATATACATATATATATATGAATAGAAAATGTCCCTAATCTGGAGAGGGAAATGAACACCCATATCCATGCAGCCTAAGTAACTCCAAATAATTATAATCAAAGTGTCAAGAGTTGAAGACAAAGAGAATTTTGAAAGCAGCAATAGAAAAGCAAATTGTCACATCCAAGGGCACCCCCCTAAGACTATTAACAGATGTCTCGGCAGAAACCTTGCAAGCCAAGAGAGAGTGGCATGATATCTTCAAAGTGCTGAAAGGAAAGACACTGCCAACCAAGAAAACTACACCTGGCAAAGCTGTCATTCAGAAATGAAGAGGGAAAAAAAATTTCCACACAAACAAGGAGGGAGTTTACCACTGGACCACCTTACTAGAAATGCTAAAGGGAGTTCTTCAAGTTGAAATGAAAAGATGCTAAGTAACAACTTGAAAACATATTAAAGTATAAAACTCAGTGGTAAAAGTAAAGTCAGAATACTCTACTATAGTACAGTGGCATGTTAATAACAGAACTTTAGTATAAAGATTAAAGGACAAAGTATTAAAAATAACTGTAACTACAATTTATTATTGATACACGAAATAAAGTGATGTAAAGTGTGATATCAATTAACATTAAAGGTGGGGGGAGGAGAAGTTAAATCATAGAGATTTTGTATGTGGTCAAAGTTAAGTTCTTAGCTTGAAATAAAGTTATAAGATGTTTTTTATGTAAGCCTCATGGTAACCACAAAGAAAAAATATGCAGTAGATAAACAAAAGATAGAGAAAGGGATCAGTGCATTGCACTATAAAAAAAAAAGCATCAAATTATAAAGGAAGATAGCAAAGAAAGGAAAAAAGGGACACACAAAAAACGAAAACAATGAACAAAATGTCAATAAAAAGACCTTACCTATCAATAATTACTTTAAATGTAAATGAAATAAATTATTTAATCCAAAGATAGTAGAGTAGCTGAATCAATCAGCAGCGTAGTTGAAGGGATTGAAAAACAGATCCAACTTTTTGCTACCAACAAGAGACTCACTTTAAGGATATCCATAGGCTGAAAGTGAAAGGATGGAAAGAGATATCCCATTCAATGGTAACCAAAAGAGAGCTGGGATGGCTATACTTATATCAGACAAAATAGGCTTTCAGTTGGAATCTGTCACAGAGAATAAAAAAGGTCACTATTATGATGTGGCCAATTCATAAAGAAGATATAATAATTGTAAATATATATGCACCAAACATCTGGGCACTTAAATATATAAGGCAAATATTAACAGAACTGAACGGAGAAATAAACAGTAATACAGTATTAGTAGGGAACTTCAATACCCCATTATCAACAATGGATAGTTCATCCAGACAGAAAACACTACAGAACAAATGAATATAATGGACATACATAGAACATTCCATCCAACAGCAGCAGAATACATATTTTTTCTCAAGCACACACGGAACATTCTCCAGGATAGATCATATGTTATGGCACAAGTCTTAACACATTTAAGAAGACTGAAATCATATCAAGTATCCTTTTGACCACAATATTATGAAAATAAAAATCATTAACAGGAGGAAAATGGGAAAATTCACAAATACATGAAAATTAAACACACTCTTTAACAAGCAATGGATCAGAAATCAAAAGGGAAATCAAAAAGTATCTTGAGAAAAATGAAAATAGAAGCAAAACATACAAAAGCAGATGGGCTAAAGCAAATGCAGTTTCAAGAGGGAAGTTTATAGAGATAAAAGCCTATATTTTTTTTAAAAAAAGAAAGATCTTAAGTAAACTACCTAACTTTATGCCTTAAGAAACTAGAAAAAAGAAGAATTAAGGCCAAAATCTGCAGGTGGAAAAAAGATAACATTAGAGCAGATATAAATGAAATAAAGACTAGAAAGACAATAGAAAAGATCAATAAAACTGAGTTGGTCCTTTGAAAAGATGAAGTTGAAAAACTTTTAGCTAGTCTAATCAAGTAAAAAAAGAAAGATAGGGCTTCCCTGGTGGCGCAGTGGTTGAGTGTCCGCCTGCTGATGCAGGGGACACGGGTTTGTGCCCAGGTCCGGGAAGATCCCACATGCTGCGGAGCAGCTGGGCCCATGAGCCTTGGCCACTGAGCCTGTGCTCCGCAACGGGAGAGGCCACAACAATGAGAGGCCCGCATATCGCAAAAAAACAAAAACAAAAAAGATAGGACTAAAATAAATAATGTTATAAACAAGAGAGAAGAGTTCCAATATTGCAGAGCAGGCAATGAAGAATTTGGAGCAGAAAGGCAGTAAATAGTTGGTACAGTATTTATAAATCCTTCTAATACATTAAAATTAAATAAAAGTAGGCTAAAATGTGGACTGATGAGAACATCATGAATCATGGACTATGATTAATCCACTTTTGTCCAAAGAATTTTTAAAATTTAATTCCTGGAAGAATACAAAAGAAGTGACAGCTATAGCTACCCCTGTGTAGGGAAAGCAGATGGTTATAGGACTAGATATTAGGGAAGATTTTATTTTCACGTTATTTTGGGTAACTTTTGAACTTTTATAGTATCTGCTTTTATTTCCCATTTTTTTAAACTACAAAATTAATGTAACAACAGAACAGACACACACTTTCATGGTTGGGAATCTGCCAATAGAAACATAAGAATGACAATCTAAGAATGTTTATTGCACGATCATTTCTGGTGAAAAAGAAGTAGAAACAATTTGAATGTCTACAGTAGGGAATGGCTCAAAATACTGGCATACATCCCATAGTAGAAATATTCTGAAACTTTAGAAAGAATGAGTCAGATCTACAGTATTGGCCTGGGAAAATGTCCATGATTATTTAAGTGTAAAGGGCAAAATGCCAAGAAATATGTCACTATAGGGGGTAAATCCTTTCACAGACATCCAATAAACCCTTCATATGTGCAGATATGTTCGAGCACAAAGAAAGAAGCAACACACATACATATTGGTTATTTCAGAGATTTGTGGAAGGGGAAGAAATTGTTTTATTTCTGCCCCACTTCACTGGTTTCAGTGAAAGCAAATAGTTTTATAAAATTTATTTCCAGTATTGATCATTACAATAATTCAGAAATAGCACTGATACCAGAGCAATTTTTTCCTTTTAATAACTTTTCCATTTTCCCACTTGAAAAAAAAAGAGTTCAAAGATTACTAAAATAAATCAATACTAATGAAACCCAGTATTTTACCAACATTTCCTTAAAGAAGAAAAAAGTATATCCCCAAAAATAATTTCATGATACTAGACTTAGGATGGGGAGAGAGGAAAACTTACTGAAGTCTCAACAGTATGAAGTGTCTGGTGTACATTAAATTGTAAGCCATGGTTAATGGCCTTCCCACATTCATATGGTTTCTTCCCAGAATGAATTCTCTGATGGTGTGAGAAGCTTGAATGATAGCTAAAGGTCTTTCCACATTCCTTACATTCAAACGGCTTCTCACCAGTATGAATTCTCTGATGTTGAATAAGGTGTGAATGAAGTCTAAAGGCCTTACCACATATACATTCATGAGGTTTCTCACCAGTGTGAATTCTCTGATGTCTTTTGAGGTGTGAGCACTGCCTAAAAGCCTTCCCACATTCCTTACACTCATAGGGTTTCTCACCAGTATGAATCCTCCGATGTACAGTAAGTTGTAAGCCATCACAAAAGGCCTTCCCACATTCACTACATTCATAAGGTTTTTTGCCGGAATGAATTTTCTGATGGTGAGAGAAGCTTGAGTGATAGCTAAAGGCCTTTCCACATTCTCTACATTCATAGGGTTTCTCACCAGTGTGAATTCTCTGGTGTATTGTAAGGTGTGATCGATGTCTGAAAGTCTTTCCACATTCTTTACATTCATAGGGTTTCTCACCAGTATGGAGCCGCAGATGTTCAGTAAGTTGAAAGCCACGAATAAAAGCCTTCCCACATTGCTTACATTCATAGGGTTTTTCACCAGTATGAAGTCTCTGATGTTGAGTAAGCTGTGATCGCTGCCTAAATGCCTTCCCACATTCCTTACATTCATAAGGTTTCTCACCAGTGTGAATTCTCTGATGTAGAATAAGTTCTGAGCCATAATAAAAGGCCTTGCCACATTCTTTACATTCATAGTGTTTTTCACCTTTATGAATTCTCAAATGTTGTTTAAGTTGTGAGCAATGAATAAAGGCCTTCCAACATTCATTGCACTTGTTACTGTTTTGAATTCTCTGTTGTTTAGTAAGGTATGATGTATCAACAGTTTCTGCACATACCTTACATTCAGAAAGTTTTTCTTTAGAATGAGTTTTGTGATGACTAAAGAATAAATTGTAACTGAAGTTTTTTCTACATTCTTTACATTCAAAGATTTTCTGTCTATTATAAAATTCCTGAGTGAACAAAATATGTTGGCTAAAAATGGGCATGTGTTCATGGTTGATAATAAACTGCCTGAAATAGCCCTTCTGCTTTCCCTGTTGTCTCTCAAACTGACTTTCGCATGCCCAAATATCTCTGAAAATGGATTTCTCAGGACTATGGCTTTTAAATGGTTCCATGATAGCCCATTGGGATGATTCTGTCTCATAAATGTTTCTTTTTGGAGATAACTTCTTGGCCTCACACTTGGACACCAAGTCTGAAAGATAAGAAACACATTTTAATTGCTAGTTTTGTGTTACAAGAGAATTGAAATACCTCTGGTAGAAAAGAGAGAGAATTGAAAATAATTCACATAAGAAATGAAAGGCTTGGGGAGCTCTTAAATACCATCATGCAATTGAATGAAAATAGAGTAAGGAGAATGCAAAGAAATGAAAGCTCATGAAAAGTGAGGGAGTTAATTAACAAGTCAAGTCAGTGGTTCTGAAATTTTGATCCACATCAGAATCACCTTGGGAATTTGTTGCAATTATGGATGTTTACAAAACATTCTAGATCACCTGAATCAGGGTCTACGAGTCTGTATATTTTAACACTCTCCACCAGGCCAAAGGATTATGTGATATCTGCTAGTCGTCCCCAAACATCTATTATTCCCCTTTTGTACACTGATTGAACCCTTGGTTTTTAGTTGAGAACAGGCTGCCCAATATAAACATTGCACTTCCCAGGACCCTTTGCAGCAGAATATGCCATGTAACTGGATTCTGCCTAAAGAAATGCAGAAGTGTTATGTAGTAGCATCTGAGAAGTTTTTTAATTTTTAAAAAAATTTTATTTTTGGCTGCCTTGGTCTTCGTTACTGCCATGGGCTTTCTCTAGTTGTGGTGAGTGGGGGCTACTCTTTGTTGCAGTGCACAGACTTCTCATTTCGGTGGCTTCTCTTGTTGCAGAGCACAAGCTCTAGGTGTGTGGGCTTCAGTAGTTGTGGAATGCGGGCTCAGCAGTTGTGGCTCACGGGCTCTAGAGCGCAGGCTCAGTAGCTGTGGCGCACGGGCTTAGCTGCTCTGTGGCATGTGGGATCTTCCCAGACCAGGGATCGAACCCGTGTACCCTGCATTGGCAGGCGGATTCTTAACCACTGCACCACCAGGGAAGTCCTGAGAACTTTAAGAGTAAGCTTGCCCACACCCTATATCTGTTATTCTTCTGATTCCTCAGCAAAGCCAGCTGCAATGTGCATTTGATGTCATGTCTGTCACAGATGATTTTGCAGAACAGAGTTGCCACTCCAGCCTGGACTTTAATGAAAGAGAAAATTAACCCTCTATATAGTTTAAACTACAATTATTTGGGGGTCTCTGTCACATACAGCCAAACCTATATCCAAACTAATACAGCCTTCCATTGAACTGTTTGAGACCAACAGCTACATAAAGCATTCTGTGCTAACGCAATTTATTTTTCCATTTTCCTAATGATGATCATTTGGGTTGTTTCCAGTTGTTGGCTATTATGGTTAGTACTGCTATCAACATCCATGCACATTTCTTTTGGTGGAAACAGGACTCCTTTCTTCTAGGTGTGAAATTACTGCATCAGATGATATGCATTTGTTCAGCTTCAGTTGACACTATGCAACAGTGTTCTAATTTACAATTCCATCAAACTCTAAAAGAGTTCCTGTTCTTCATATCCTCAGCAACACTTGTAATTGTCAGTCTTCTTCTAAGCATCCTGGCAGATGTGTTGTGATATTGGATTGTGGTTTAATTTGTAAATTTTCAGGCTGAATACTTTGCCATATGTTTATTGGCCAACTGGATATCGTCTTTAATAAATTGCCTATGCAGGTGTTTCGTCCATTTTTATTAATTTTTTGGGCAATAAAATACATACAAAATCCACCATTTTAACCATTTTGAAGCATACAATTCAGTAACTTATAGTGTATTCCCACTGTTGTGCAACCATCCGATCCCTAATTCCAGAATATTTTCATCATGCCAGAAAGAAACCTCACACCCATGATCATGTTCTATTCTCCTCCCCGCCCCACCCCCAGCAACCATCAATCTGCTTTATGTCTCTGAATTTGTCAAGAAATTTCATAAGCACGAAATCATACAATATGTGACCTTTTGTGTCTGTTCTCACTCAGTATGTTTTCAAGGTTCAGTGATGCTGTAGCACATATCAGTACTTCATTTCTTTTTATGGCTGAGTTATATTTTATTGTACAGATAACCATGTTTTGTTTATCCATTCTCCAGTTGAGGGACATCTGGGTAGTTTCTGGGTTGTATTTTTCTTTTTGATTTGTAGGAATTCTTAATTTATTCTGGATATAACCAACTACATAATGCAAGTATCTTTTCCCACTCTGGGGCTGGCCCTTTTGCTCTCTTAATACTATGTTTTGATAAACAGAAATTCTTAATTTTAAGATAGTCTAATCCCAAGTTCATAAAAATATACTCATATAATCTTCCAGAAGCTTTTACTATTTTACCTTTCATATTTAGATCTATAATCCACCTAGTGTGAGGTAGAAATCAAGATTCTTATTTTTCAATAGATATCAGCACCACTTACTGAAAAGACCATCCTTTCCCTGACTCTGTGTTATATCAAATGACTTTGTATGTGAGTCATTTTCTCTGTAATCCACTCCAATAAATATTTCAACTCCCATAGCTCTGTTGAAACATTTCTAGCTAAAGTAACTAACAAAATTACTTTACCAAAATCAGTGCTCAAATGCCAGTCAACACTCTATTTGACTCATTAGTAGCATCTGACACAACTGATCAATCCCTTTGCTTCCTGTATACCATATTCTCCTGTTTATCCTCCTACCGCTCTACTTATATTCAGTTCCCCTTAATGAATTCTCCTCCACTTCCTGACCTCTAAATGTTGGAATGTCCCAGAACTCAGGCTCTGGCCAGCCCTCAATCTACACTCTTTCCCTTAATAGCAGTCTGGCTTAAATACCAATAATACAATGCTAAGTCTTAAATTTATACCTCTAAAAAATTTTTTTAATTATGATAAAATACACATAACATAAAATTTACTATCTTACCCACTTTTAAGTGTTTAGTGCAGTAATGTTAAGTATGTGCACACTGTTGTGCAACCAATCTCCAGAACTTTTTCACCTTGCAGAACTGAAACTCTGTACCCATTAATAACTCCCTATTCTTCCCTCTTCCAGTTCCTGGCAACCACCATTCTACTTTCTGTTTCTATGGATTTGACTACTCTAGATACCTCATATCACTGGAGTCATATGGTATTTGTTGTTGTTTTTCTGAATGTGACTGACTTATTTCACTTAGCATAATGTCCTCAAGGTTCATTCATGTTGCAGCATGTGTCAGGATTACACACACACACACACACACACACACACACACACGACCACCACACCACATTTTGTTTCTCCATTTGTTTGTTGATGAAACCTAGATTGCTTCCACCTTTTGGCTACTGTATGTAATGCTGCTAAGAACATGTGTGTACAAGTATCTGTTTAAGTTTAAGTTGGTAATTCTAGTTATAATTTTTTGAGGAACCACCATACTCTTTTCCCACAGTGGCTGAACCATGTTACACTCCCACCAGCACAAGGGTTTCAGTTTCTCCACTGCCTCACCAATACTTATTATACTTGTTTTTTGACTGTAACCATCCTAATGGGTGTGAGGTGATATTTCACTGTGGTTTGGATTTGCATTTCCCCAGTGGCTAGTGATGTTGAACATAGTTTCATGTGTTTGCTGGTCATTTACATATCTTTTTTGAAGAAATATCTATTCAAGTCCTTTTCTCATTTTTAAAATTGAGTTGGTTTTTTTTTTTGTTTTTGGTAGGAGTTCTTTATATATTCTGGATATTAACCCCTGATCAGATACGTGACTTACAAAATATTTTTTCCTATTCCACAGGTTGCATTTTCACTTTATTGTGTCCTTTGATGTCTATACTTCTAGCTTTTATCTTACCCCTAAGCTCCATATTTATCACCTAATTGCCTAGTTGAAATCTTCATGTAAATATATAATAAGTACCTCAACAATAACATGTCCGAAGAGAACTTTCAAATCCCGTTTTAAATTCATTCATACTCCAGCTTAACCCATCTCAGTAAATGCAACCATCTTTTACCAATAGGTTAAGCCAAAAGCCTAGTTTTTTTCTTCTTACTCAACTTACAGTCTATTAGCAAGCATGGTCAACTTGTTCTTTAATATATATATAATGACATAATCATTTATCAGCACCACTTCTATTACAGTCTAAGCTACCATTGTTATACTACTGCTGTAACTCTCAAATTGGTCTCCTGCTCTCTTTCTTGTTCCACTAAACACATCATATCTTAGTGACAACACATAACTTTTGCTCTCAAATGCCTCTAATAGTTTCCCATCACATTTAGGAAAAAAAGATTCTTATAATGCTCTATAAGGTCCTATATCCCCTGGGCTCTCTCTACCCCTCTTACCAAAACGTGTAGGATGCAACTAAAGCCACATTTAGAGGAAAATCTATGGCCTTAAATGCAAATAGAAAAAATAAATTCTTAAAGTGAATCACCTAAACATTTATTTCAAGAAGTTAGAAGAAGAATAGCAAACCGAGACCTCAAAAAGTAGAATAAAGTAAAAAACAAAGGCAGAATAAATAAAACAGAAACAAATATATAATAGGATTTCTGGCAAGACTGGCCAAGAAAAATAGACTACCTTACAGATTAAATGTTAATTACAAAGAAAAAAAATACAATGGAATAACCTGGCAAACACCACCCAAACCAAGTGATCAAAGGTAACAACACTAATAATGGGACAGAATGACATTATGTGCCTCCGTAAATAATACACTGAGAAAGATAGGTCACCAATGCAATAATCCTACCAAAAATGTATAGCCTGAGTTTAATCTGGAAGAACCTACAAATATACTCTAATTGAAGGACATTCTATAAAAGTGGCCAGTATTCTTCAAAAATACCAGCCATAAAATCCAAAGAAAGGCTGAGGAACTTTTCAGATTAAAGTAAAGAGAAATGTAATGTGAGATCCTGAGTCAAGTGAAAAGGACAATATTTGGAAAATTAGTGGAATATAATACAGACAATAAATGAGATAATAGATTTGGATAAATGTAAAATTTCCTGAATTTATGAAATGTAAGAGAATATCCTTGCTCTTAGGGAAGATAACTATTTAGGGTAAAGAGACTTAAATGAAATAATAAGGAAAATATGGCAAAAATCTAGGTGAACAGCATATGGGAGATTTTTTTAGGTTATTTCGCACCTCTTCCATAAGTTTAAAATTAATCCAAAATAAATTTTTATTTCATAAAAGAGAGAAAAGGTACAAATAACCAATCTTAGGAATGAAAAGGGAAATATCATTACAAACAAATGCATCCCCTTATAGAGTTACATTCTACTGGGATAACATCTAATAAATGATTAGTAAATGAATTAGTAAGTCAGATGGCAAAAAAATGCTATAGAAAAATAAAGAGGAAAAGAGATACAAGGTTATAATGGAAGGTTTGAGATATGTGGCAACAATTTTCCTCCAAAAGGAATGGAGACTAAAGGTATCAGCTTTACCTCCTGAGGGGCTGGAAACTAAAGGTCAGGCACATGGGTAGCCAACAAGGAGCCCCAATACAAATTCTGGACAGTAAGGCTCAGGTGAGTTTCTCTATTTGGCAATATGCCCAAATGCATATTGTTACACACAGTTGATGGGAAAAGTTAGCACTGTCCATGACTCCACTGGGAGAGGACAATGGGTAGCTCCACAGTTGGCACTCTCCTAGGCTCTGCCCTATGTACTTCTTCCTTTGGCTAACTTTAATCTGTATCCTTTTGCTGTAATAAACTGTAACTGTGAGGATGATAGCTTTCAGTGAGTTCTATGAGTCCTTTTAGTGAATTATCAAACATAAGGGTGGTCTCAGAAACCATTGAAATTGCAATTGATGTCAGAAGTAAGGGAAGACTCCTGTAGACAGCTCCCTCTAATTTTCATATGAGACCATAATAAAATCTAATTATAAAAGAAAGACAACAAGAAAATCTCCAAACACCTCCAAATAACACACTTCTAAATAATCTATGGGTGAAATTACAAGTCTCAAAGAAAAAAAATTTTTTGAAGGATTATAAGGACATGTATATCCTTTATATACATGGATATATATATAATTATATATAGATAATCCATCATAATGATAATAAGAACACCACATATAACTTTACACTCATAACTTTGACTTAGAACGTAGAAGAAATATACCAATTCCTTGAAAATCACAAACTACCAAAACTCAGCCGAGATGAAGTAGGTAATCTGAATAGTCCTATAACTATTATAGAAATGGAATTTATAATTTAAAATAGATCCTGAAAAAGAAATATCCAGGTCCAGATGGTTTCACTGGTAAATTTTACCAAACATTCACATCAATTTCTTCCATGAAATGATGAAAAGGGAACACTTCCCAACTTACTTTATGAGGCCATTATTATTCTTATACCAAAAGCAGGCAAAGGCAGCATGCACACGCACATGTGTGCGTGCACGCACACACACACACACACACACACACACACAAAGAGAAAACTACAGGCCAGTATCTCCCATAAACTTAGATGAAAAAATCCTGAATTAAATTTTACCAATCAAATCCAGAAGTGAATAAAAGGAATAATATATCATGACTAAGTGGAATTTTTACAGGTGTGAAAGGCTGATTCTGCATTCAAAAATCAATGTAATCCATCATACCAACAACTAAGAAGAAAAATCACATGATCATATTAATATTCATTAAAAAAAAACTCAGGGCATTAAAAAGAGAGGGGACCTTCCTCAACCTCATAAACATCATATACAAAAAATCTACTGCTAACATAATACTTAATGGCAAAAGACCTTACCCCTGAATGCTTTCCCTCTAAAATTAAGAAAAGAGGCAAGGATGTCCACTATTACCACTCTTATCCAACACAGAACATATTTCTAGCCAACAAAAAGGCAAGAAAAAGAAAGGGCATAGGTTGGAAAAGGAAAAAAAAAAAGACTCTGTTTGCAGATTATATGTTTGTCTACAAGAATGAATCTACAAGGAAAAATTAGTACTAGTTAGTATTAGTACTAACTAGTACTAATAAGTGCATTGAGTAACGTCATAGAATACAAGATTAACATACAAAATTGGCCGAATTTCTGTACACTGACAATGACCAAATAGAAACCAAAATAAAAATGCAATACCATTTACAAATGCTCCAAGATTTAAAAAAAGAAATACTTAGGTAAAAAATTAACAAAACATGTACAGATAATATATGATGAAAATTATAAAATGCTAATAAAAGAAATCAAAGGAAAAAATCTTGGAGAAATGCTGTGTTCATGGATTGGAAGACTCAACAGAGTAAAGATGTTAATTCTCTAATTTCATCTATAGGTTTAACATAATTCCTATTTAAATCTCAGCAAGTTTTTTTGTACATAGAGACAAGCTTATTCTAAAATTTATATGCAAAGAAAAAGCCCCCAAGGATAGCCAAAATTTTTTTGGAAAATAATATAGTGGGAAGAATCACTCTTTCCAATATTAAGGCTTACTATATAACTGCTGTAATCAAAAGTATGGTACTAGCAGAGGAGCGGTTACAAAGATCAATGGTACAGAATATAGATCTCAGAAATGGAGCCACACAAATGTGCTCAACTAATTTCTGATAACGGTGAAAAAGTAACTCAATGGAGGAGGGATAACTTGTTGAAAAAAATAGTGATGGAGAACTAGACATCCATAGGCAAAAAGTTAAACCTTGACCTGAAGTCTCACATCTTCTACAAAAAGGTACTCAAAATGGATTACAGATTTAAATGGAAAATGTAAAACTATAAAAGTTCTAGAAAAAAACATAGAAAATCTTTAGGACCTAGGACTAGGTGGTGTTCTTAGACTTAACACCAAAACCAAACAAAAAAACAACAACAAAACCCCCTAACAATTCATAAGATTTAAAAGATGAATAAAGGCTAGACTTCATCAAAATTAAACTTTTCTCTGCAAAAGACAATGTTAAAAGGATTAAAACACAAATTATAGACTTGGAGAAATTATTTCTTTAAGTCACATATCCAACAAAGGCCTATTTATTGGGTTGGCCAAAAAGTTCCTCCGGTTTTTAAGTAAAAATAAAAGACACAGTTTTCATTTTCATCAAGAACTTTT
Organism: Delphinapterus leucas; assembly: GCF_059928025.1. Taxonomy (NCBI): domain Eukaryota; kingdom Metazoa; phylum Chordata; class Mammalia; order Artiodactyla; family Monodontidae; genus Delphinapterus; species Delphinapterus leucas. The sequence goes on from NC_143148.1 coordinate 15,592,726, forward strand.
TTGAACAACGTATTCACCGTTTTGTTCCACTACCTTCTGCCATTTTCAGGCAACTTCCTAATTCCATCTTCCCAAAACTTTTTATCTTTTTGAGCAAAGAACTGTTCCAGGTGCCTTTTACAGTCTTCCAGGGAATTGAAATTTTTTCCATTAAGGGAATTTTGTAAAGACTGAAATCAATGGAAATCCGAAGGTGCAATGTCTGGTGAATAGGGTGGATGAATCAGAACTTCCCAGCCAAGCTGTAACAGTTTTTGCCTGGTCATCAAAGAAACGTGCAGGGCTTCCCTGATGGCGCAGTGGTTGAGAGTCCACCTGCCGATGCAGGGGACACGGGTTTGTGCCCCGGTCTGGGAAGATCCCACATGCCGCGGAGCGGCTGGGCCCGTGAGCCATGGCCGCTGAGCCTGCGCGTCCGGAGCCTGTGCTCTACAATGGGAGAGGCCACAACAGTGAGAGGCCCGCGTACCGCAAAAAAAAAAAAAAAAAAAAGAAACATGCAGTCTTGCGTTATCCTGATGAAAGATTATACGTTTTCTGTTGGCTAATTCCAGACGGTTTTCATTGAGTGATGCTTTCAGTTGGTCTAATTGGGAGCAGCACTTGTTGGAATTAATCGTTTGGTTTTCCGGAAGGAGCTCATAATAGAGGACTCCCTTCCAATCCCACCATATACACAACATCACCTTTTTGGATAAAGACCGGCCTTTGGTGGTTCACTCTGCTTGCCCCATGATCTCTTCCATTCCACATTATTGTACAGTATATATTTTCCATTGCCCGACACAATTTGTTTTAAAAACAGAACGTTTTCATTACGTTTAAGTAGAGAATCGCATGCGGAAATACGGTCAAGAAGGTTTTTTTCGCTATGTGGAACCCAAACATCAAAGTGATTAACATACCAAGCTGGTGCAAATGATTTTCAACGCTTGATTTGGATATTTTGAGCATGTCGGCTATCTCCCATGTGGTGTAACACTGATTGTTCTCAATTAATGTCTCGATTTGATTGCTATCAATTTTAACTGATCTACCCGACTGCGGAGCATCATCCAGTGTGAAATCTCCAGCACGAAACTTCGCAAACCACTTTTGTTACGTTCGATCAGTCACAGCACCTTCTCTATATACTGCACAAAGCTTTTTTTGCATTTCAGTTGTGTTTTAACTTTTCTGGAAATAATAAGGCATAATATGCCGAAAATGTTGCTTCTTTTCTTCCATCTTCAGTATCAAAATAGCTACACAAAATGTCACCAATTTTGATTTTTTAAAAAAATGTACTCTGATATGACAGGTATCACAATACAATCTAACAAAATTGTTTCGAATGAAGTTAAAGAAAACTAAGTGCACTAGAACCATCTTACAGAAAAAACCGAACTGTTTGGCCAACCCAAAAGAATACATAAAGAACTTTGAAAACTCAACAGCAAAAAAACCCAAACAATCAAATCATAAAATGGGCAATAGACATGAACAGACATTCACTGAAGAGGATACACAGATGGCAAATAAACATGATTTTCTATTAAGGAAATTCAAATAAAAACTATAATGAAATATCATTACCCACCTATCAGAATGGTTAAAATGAAAAACTGATAACACCAAGTGCTAACTAGGATTCAGTGAAATGCATCATTCATACACTGCTAGTGTTTGGCAGTTCCTTTCAAAACTAAAAATGAGCTTAACTTACGACCCAGCAATTGCATACTTGAGCTTTATCCCAGACTTATTTTCAAGTACAAACTTTTACATGAATGTAAGGAATATATATATATATATATATATATATTTACATATGTATATATATATGTTCCTTACATTCATGTTATACATATATATATATATAAGAAAAAAGCCAATCTCAAAAGGATACATACTTCAGGATTCCATTTATGTAACTTCATGAAATAACATAGTTATATAGATGTAGAATAGATTAATGGTTACCAAGAGTTAGGAATAAGGGAGAAAGGGATGGGTGTAGCTATAAAGAGATAATAGGAGGGAGTCGTGTGGTGATGGTACTATCTATTTCGATTGTTGGAGTGGTGATACAAGGCTATATGTGATAAAACTACACAGAGCTATACATACGCACAGAAACACACATACAAATAAGTGTGTATATAAGTAGTGAAATCTGAGTAACTTCTATGGATTATACCAATGTCAATTTTTCAGTATGATATTGTACTATAGTTGTGTAAGATGTTAACACTGGGAGAGGCTGGAGGAAGGGTACATGGAACTTCCCTGTACATTTCTTTGCAACCTCCTGTGAATCTATAACTATTTCAAGGTAAAAAACTTTTTAAAAGAAACCACCACACCATACATGCAAAAGGAAAGGCCTAGCCAGGTATCAAAAATTAGTAAAAAGAATAACATCTTACATGAAAGCAAAACATTTAGGAAAGTATATATCATTTTTCCATGTTTCACCTCTGTATTAGTTTCTTAGAGTCAACATAACAGTGTACCACAAACTAGGTGGCTTAAAACAACAGAAATATACTCTTTTCATAGCTCTGGAGTACTATGAGTTACAGACATCATCAAAGACCTCTAATTCAGCGGTCCCCAAACTTCTTGGCACCAGAGACTGATTTTGTGGAAGAAAATTTTTCCCCGGGGGCAGTGGGGGATGGTTCAGGCAGTAATGCAAGCGATGGGGAGCGGCAGATGAAGCTTTGCTCACTCTCCCACTGCTCACCTCCTGCTGTGCAGCCTGGTTCCTAACAGGCCGTGGACCAGTACCGGTCCATCAAAAGATGCAATCAACAGAGCTCAACCCCCACAGCCCAGGGGTTGGGGACCCCTGCTCTAACTTGTGGAATGAACCTGCTCTTAGCCTTCAGGACCCTATACTTTCCTAGGGTCCTACTCCTTCCTTTCTAATCATCCCTCTACCATCTCCATCTCCTCAATGTAGTCATTTGCTTTAATTTTCACAATTTCTAATCAATTAATTTTTCCTAAATATTTTATTAGAAAATATATTCATATGTTCTCGATCCACTACTAGATTAAAAATGTCTTTATAACATTTAAAAAATGTATTCTCATCACCTAGCAAAGCAACTTATATGAATTTTTTTTAAAAATTAATACTCTGGGCTTCCCTGGTGGCACAGTGGTTGAGAGTCTGCCTGCCAATGCAGGGGACACGGGTTCGTGCCCCGGTCCGGGAAGATCCCACACGCCGCAGAGCGGCTGGGCCCGTGAGCCATGGCCGCTGAGCCTGTGCGTCCAGAGCCTGTGCTCTGCAACGGGAGAGGCCACAGCAGTGAGAGGCCTGCGTACCGCAAAAAAAAAAAAAAGAAAATAAAAGAAAATTAATACTCTGTTGATTGCATCTTTTGATGAACAGAAGTTTTTTAAGTTTAATGTACTCCCATTTGTCTATTTTTGCTGTGCCTTGGTATCATAGCCCAGAAATTACTGCCAAATCCAATGTCATGATGTTTTTCCCCTATATTTTCTTCTAGGCGTCTTATAGTTCTGGGTCTTAGATTTAGTTCTTTGATCCACTTTGAGTTAATTTTTGTATATGGCATAAGGAATTTTATTCCTTTGCATGTGGGTATCCAGTTTCCCCAACACCATTTGTTAAGAGTACAGTCCTTTCCCCCATAGAATGGTCTTGGCACTCTTATCTAAAATCATTTTGTCATATATCTGAGGGTTTATTTCTAGACTCTCTATTCTATTCCACTCATCTATATGTCTGTCTTTATGCCAGTACCACATTGTTTGATTACTGTAACACTGCAATAAGTTTTGAATTCAGATTTTCCCTAATTATTCTGTCTAATACAACCTTACATTAACCTTATAACCTTAATATAACCAACATTCTTACCAGATGGCCTACTCCTCACAATAACTTTCTGCTTCCTGATTATAGCTCACTCACCTGGGAACTGGTCTCCTATCACTTCCCTCATAACCATCCAGGGCTCCTTCCCTTGCTCCAATGAGGATATCACAGCTGGCTTAGAAATAGAAAGTCCTGGTTATAAGAAAAGAAATGGAGATGAGGTGGAAATGAAAGTATTCAAATACTGTGTTTCAGAATTTATTTTAAAAAACCTATAGGACAAGATGGTACTCGATAAGGTCTAGAGAAGAAAGAAAAGTGAAATTCTCATATACAGGTAAACTCAGGATCATAAGAAACAAAACAAACAAATAGATGGTAAAACGCTATTTAAGTTATATAACCTTTCACTCCTTATTTTCCTTTGAGAACAAAAGGAATTTCCTGAAATACTTATTCTCAGATACTTTTCCATGTTAAATGTAAAGTTCTTAGAATGTAACTTCCAAATGCAAATTGTTTACATTTGTTGCAGTAAATAGAACAGTGTTCATTTGAGCTGTAAATGTAAATGACATTTCTTGACTCAGTCCCTTACTACACTAATTGGGAAGGCTAAAGGGCTTTGCACCCAGGACCCATGTGCTTAGTTTTATCTACACTAGTGCATCAGCACATTTAGCACAGTGCGAGTGAAACAAAAGACAAAGCCTGGTTTCTTTGACTATGTTATGCTTTAATGGTACAGAATTTCAATTCTGCTCCTTAATTTTCAAGGAAGAAAGTCAATTATAAGAAAGGACCAGAGTAAGATGTGAGGATAGAGAAAATGAAGGTGCAACTCCACTTGGCTGTGCTCATTTCTACACAAAGAGAAAATCCATCTAGTTATTTGAAAGGTAGCCCTAAAATTCATAGTGGAGAAAGCAGAAATTCCAAGAAACAGATTCTGAATTATTAGAGGCAGATAACTTTACCCAGTGAAACCAAGTTGCTATAGTTCTCCAACATCACATCTTTGTACAAATTCCGCTGTGCAGGGTTCAGGCATTCCCATTCCTCCTGAGAGACATCTATAGCCACATCTTTGAACATCACCAACCCCTAAAATGACAAATCACAGTACTGTTTTTGAAATTATAAGAAACATTTTTCAAAAGGAAGAAGCACTGCTAAAAGAAAGCACTGCAGGAAAGGGATGGTACAGTGAGTATATAGGCTAAGGCTGGAAGCTTGTATGGGTCAAAAATAAATTTAGTGAAACTAAAGCAGAGTGCCCACATACTCTTAAACAATTCAATTTCTGCACACACATCCTCTAGCATAGGGTGGAAAACTTCTGTTAATCACTCATCTAGAAATTTAGAAAATAAATAGAGGTTCCCAACTAAGTTAAATAGTTGTAAATTTTTCCAAAATTTCTTATGAAAATCTCCATCTTCAGAAAAAGGACCTGATGATTTTTCTTCCTCATTATGACTAAGCATTTTTACTTTTAATGCAAATTCTTTAGTAAACACCCAGTGCAGACTATATTTTCCAAAGATGGACAGAGCACATCTCCCTTTCATAACCTTGATATGCCCCACTCACTAGCAGGCCAGTAGCAGCTTTCAGCCCTGCAGCAAACCATGTCAGGAACTGATCCCACCCACCAGCATGCCGACACCAGATATGGGACCCTCAGCCCCACAACCACCCACTCCAGAACCTGGCTCCACCCACCAGTAGGCCCCACTGCCAGCAGTCTCGTGATCCAGCTCTGCCAACCAGTGCCCATCAGCCTCTGCATAAGACAGGGCCTGGCAGACAACTGGACCAGGAGCCAGCCACACCAACCAGACTGCCCACAGTAGTCAGCCCACCACAACAGAAGGGCCCACGCAGCCCAAATATGGGGCACCCCTAGACTATATAGCTCTAGTGCCCAGAGGGGAGAGCGCTGCTGGGACATAGAGGACATCTCCTACAAAAGGCCACTTCTCCAAGGTTGGGAAAGGTAACCAATCTATCAGAAACACAGAAATAAAAACAGCCAACTGGGCAAAATGAGGTGACAGAGAAACATCTTCCAAATGAAGGAATAAGATAAAACCCCAGAAGAAGAACTAAGTGAAGTGGAGATAGGCAATCTACCCTATAGAGAGTTCAAGGTAACGATTGTAAAGATGTTCAAAGAATTCAGGAGAAGATTGGATAAACAGTGATAAGCAATAAGTTACATACAAGGGAACTCCCATAAGGCTATTAGCTGACTTTTCAGCAGAAACTCTGCAGTCCAGAAGGGAGTGGCATGATATATTTAAAGTGATGAAAGGAAAAATCCTAACCAAGAGTACTCTACCTGGCAAGGCTTTCATTCAGTTTGATGGAGAGATCAAAATCTTTACAAACAAACAAAAGCTAAAAGACTTCGGCACCACCAAACCAGCTTTACAAAAAATGTTTCTCCAAGTGAAAAAGAAAAGGCCACAGCTAGAAACATGAAAATTACAGAAGGAAAAATCTCATCTGTAAAGGCAAATATACAGTAAAGTAGCAAATTAGCCATGAAGCTAGTAGGAAAGTTAAAAGACCAAAGTAGGAAAATAATCTATATCTGCATTAAGTAGTTAAGGGATATATATGCAAAACAAAAAGATGTAAAATATGATAGAAACAGGAGAAGTTGGGGAGGGTGCAAAACATGCAGAGTTGTTAAAATGCGTTTGAACTTGAGAGATGAGTAACCTAAAATAATGAGAGAAAGAGAGAGAGAGAGACAGATGGAGGAAGAAAAAAAGACTGCTATGTACAGTGTGGGGAATATAGTAGATAACTCTGTAATATTCTTCTATGGTGACATACCATAACTAGACTTATCATGGTGATCATTTTGAAATGTATAAAAATATGAAGTCACTATGTTGTGTAACAGAAGCTAACAGTGTTGTTAGGTCAGTTATACTTCAAAAACAAACAAATTCATAGAGAAAGAGATCAGATTTGCAGTTAACAGAGGCAGGGGGTGGGGAGGGGGATTGGATAAAGGTGGTTAAAAGATACAAACTTCCAGTTATAAGATAAATAAGTACTAGGAATGTAATGTACAACATGATAAATATAATTAACACTGCTAAACGTTATTTATGAAAGCTGTTAAGAGAGTGAATCCTAAGAGTTCCCACAAGAAAAAGAATTTTTTTCTATTTCTTTATTTTTGTATCTACATGAGATGAAGGATTTTACTAACTATTGTGATAATCATTTCATGATGTATGTATGTCAAATCATTATGTTGTACACCTTAAACTTAAACAGTGCTGTATGTAAATTATATCTCAATAAAACTGGAAGAAAAAATGCTGAAAGAAAGCTGTCAGGCTATAATTCTATTTCCAATTAACATCCCTCAAAATGAAGGTGAAATAAAGCTTGGAGTTTTATTTTTGCTGCTGTTGGTTTTTTGTTGTTGTTGTTGTTTTTACGGTATGCGGGCCTCTCACTGTTGTGGCCTCTCCCGTTGCGGAGCACAGGCTCCGGACACGCAGGCTCAGCAGCCATGGCTCATGGGCCTAGCTGCTCCGCGGCATGTGGGATCTTCCCGGACCGGGGCACAAACCCGTGTCCCTTGCATCGGCAGGCGGACTCTCAACCACTGCACCACCAGGGAAGCCCGTTTTGATTTTTTGAGAGTAACAAACCTTGCTACAAAAAATGTGTTGAAGGAAGTTTTTCAAGGTGGAAAAAATTTATACTAAGTAAAAACTTCTATCCACAGAGAAATGAAGAGTGCCAGAAATGATAAATTCGGAGGTAAATAAGAAAGATATTGTTTTCATCTCATAATTTCTTTAAAAGAGAATTGACCATTTAAAGAAAAAAAAAACTGGGAGTTCCCTGGTTGTCTAGTGGTTAGGATTCTGGGCTTTCACTGCCATGGCCCAGGTTCAATCCCTGGTCAGGGAACTGAGATCCTATAAGCTGAGTGGCACACCACACCCCCACAAAAAAAAGCAAGAAAGAAAAAAGAAAAAAAAGCACGTGTAGTTTAAAAGTATTTAGAAATAAAATATATGATAGCAGTAGTAAAAAAGATGGGAAGGGGAAATGGAAATATCCAGTTTTAAGATTTTTGAGTTATGTATGAAGTTGTATAAAATTATTGGAAGATCTAGTCAGATTTTTTTGTTTTTAAAATCACATTAGAAATCTTAGAACAACCCCCAAAACAATAAACAAAACAAAACAAAAATGGTACAGCTAATAATCCTATAATGGAGATAAATGGAATACTAAAATATACAGGATTAGTCCAAGAGAAGGCAGGAAAATAGGAAAAAAAAAAAGGAAGAAAGGATAGATGATAAGATGATAGATTAAAACATAATCATTACATTTAATTTACATGGTCTATCTAGAAGTCAGCAAAATTTTTCTGAATAGGGTCAGGTAGTAAATATTTTAGGCTCTGTGGATCATATATAGTCCCTATAACACATTCTTTTTTCTTATTTATAACCCTTCTGAAATGCAAAACCATTCTTAGGTTGAGGGCCAGAGAAAAACAGATTGTGGGCTGGATTTAGCCAGCATGCCATAGCTTGCTAAACCCTGTGTAGATACTTGAAGGCAGCGACTGTCAGACTGGGTAAAAAAGTAGAACCAAAGTATATGCTGTTATAAGAGATACACTTAAAATAGGTTAAAATAAAAGGATGGGGCTTCCCTGGTGGCACAGTGGTTGAGAGTCCACCTGCCGATGCAGGGGACACGGGTTCATGCCCCGGTCTGGGAGGATCCCACATGCTGTGGAACGGCTGGGCCCATGAGCCATGGGCGCTGGGGCTGTGCGTCCAGAGCCTGTGCTCTGCAATGGAAGAGGCCACAGCAGTGAGAGGCCCGTGTACCGCAAAAAATTAAAATTAAAATTAAAAAAATAAAAGGATGGAAAAAAGATATGCCATGAAGAAACTGGTGAAAGATATGCCATGAAGAAAACGGTAAAAGAAAGTTGAATCAGTTATGTTAATAAAGAGAACAGAATTCAAGACAAAGAATATTACCAAAAGGAACATTTCATGATCAAGGGGTCAATTTGGCAAGAGGATATAGCAATCCTAAATATGTATGCACCTAATAACACAGCTTCAAAATACCATAAAGCAAAAATTGACAGAACTGTAACAGATCCACCATTGTATCTGGAACTTTCAACTGTCCTCTCTCAGTAGTTGATAGACCAAGTGACAAAAAAAAATTAGTAAAGATATAGAAGAGTTGATCACCACTACAAACGTTTGACCTAACTGATAAACACTCTACCCAACAGTATAATACCCTTTTTTTTTAATTGCACATTGAACATTCACCAAATTGTCCACATTTTGGGCCATAAGACAAATCTCAATAAATTTAAAAGGATAGAAATTACAGAGTATGTTCCTCGACCATCACAGAATTAAATTAAAAATGAACTATCAGAAAGATCTGGAAAAGTTCCCAAATATTTGGAAGTTAAAGAGCACTCTTGTAAATAACCCACGGGTGAAAGAAGAAAGGGAATTTTAAGCTAGAAAAATAAGAGAAAATTAAATCTAAAATATACAGAACAAAGGAAAGAATAAATAAGATCAGTAATCAGTGAAACAGCAAGGGCAAACTAGAGAGAAAAACCAGTAAAACTAAAAGCTGGTTCTTTGAAAAGACCAATAAAATTGACAGTCTGCTAGTATACTGATCAAGAAAAGAACACATAAATTATCAATATCAGGAATTTAAAAGTGTGCATTACTGTAGATCTGATAGGCATTAAAATGATAATAAGGGAATATTATGAACAACTTTCTGCCAATAAATTTGACATCTAAGTTGAAATAAACTAATTCCCTGAAAGGCACAAATTACTAAACTAATTCAAGAAAAAAAAAAAACCAAAGCCCTTTATCTATTAAAGAAATTAAAGTCTCCCCATGAAGAAAACTCTAAACTCAGATGGTGTATTAGTTTTCTACTGATGCTGCACATATCACCACAAATGCAGTAGTTTAAAACAACAAATTTATGATCTGTTGGTTAGAAGTCCAACAAGGGTTTTACTAGACTAAATCAAGGTGTTGGCAGGGCTGTGCACCTTTCTGGTAGCTCTAGGAAAGAGTCCATTTCCTCACCTTTTCTAGCTTCTAGAGGTTACTTATGTTCCTTAGCTCATGGCCCACTTCCTCCATCTTCAAAGCCAGTAATGTTGCATTTTTTTAACCGAAGTATGTATATTCCATACTCACATCCTCTTTGGGTTATCTTCAGATAACCCAAGATAATCTCCCCATCTCAAAAGCATTAATTTGGGGGACTTCCCTGGTGACACAGTGGTTAAGAATCCACCTGCCGGATTCAATGCGGGACACAGGTTCAATCCCTGGTCCAGGAAGATCCCACATGCCGCAGAAAAGCTAAGCCCGTGTGCCACAACTACTGAACCTGTGCTCTAGAGCCTGCAAGCCACAACTACTGAGCCCACATGCCACAACTACTGAAGCCTGCGTACCTAGAGCCCGTGCTCTGCAACAAGAGAAGCCACCGCAGTGAGCAGCCCGTGCACCACAATGAAGAGCAGCCACTGCTCGCTTGCTGCAACTAGAGAAAGCCTGCATGCAGCAATGAAGACCCAACACAGCCAAAAATAAATAGATAAATAAATAAATTTATTTTTTTAAAGCATTAATTTAATCATATTTGCAAAGTCTCTTTTGCCACGTAAGGTAACCTATTCAAAGGTTCTAGGATTAGCACGTAGACAGTTTTTTTTTGAGGGGGGCTCATTATTCTGCCTACCACAGATGCTTTTTGCTGGTGAACTCTATCAGACAATTAAGGAATAAATAATACTAATTCTATTAAAAAAAAACTCTTCCAGAAAATAGAGGAGGAGGATGCAAGTCCTGACTTATTTTATAAATAAAGGAGGAATAAAGACATTTTCACATAAAGAAAGCTGAGAGGATTTGTCACTAGAAGATACAAACTACAGGAAATGCTAAGGAAATGTCTTCAAGCCAAAAAGAAATGATATCAAACAGAAATTCAGATCTCAAGAAGAGAGAGCAATTGAAAATGGTGTATATGTGAATAAATAAAATGTATTTGCAAAGAATCAAATACAGTATTTTTTTCAAGAGTCTATTGAATTTCCTTTGTTTCTGTGGATTTTCCCCTTTTCATTTTGTATATTTGTGCTTTCTCCCTTTTCATTCATGATTCAAAGGTTAGTGATTTAACTTATTGGTTTATCTTATTAGTTATAATTTTTTCCTGTTTTGTAACACATGTAATTTTTATCTTTGTAAATCCCTTCCAGATTTCTTTCTACTTATTTTTAACTTACAAATTTTCATTATTTTTTGTTAGAAGCATTTAAATCTATGACTTTTCCCTTAGAGTCCTGCTTTAACTAAATTCCATGGGTTCCAATATGTAGTGCTATCACTGACATGAGAAATTTTTCACTTTTTAGATTATATTTCTTCTTTGATTCAGCAGTTACTAAGACAGATTTTATAAACTGCTGGTAAGAATAACAATTTTTCTGATTCTGTAATTAAATTCTAGTTGTATTTCACTGTGTTCCGAGAATATTGTCTACCATTTGTACTTTTTGGGCTTTACTACAGCCTAATATTTTGTCATTTTCTCCTGAATGGTCCATGGATACTTAAAAAATGCATATTCACTACTATTAGCATTTCATGTATATCAATAAGATAGATTTGATGGAGTATGTGATTTAGTACTTCAATATCCTTAACTAAATTTTGTCCACTTGTCTTGACTTTGACTAAGACGGTTAACTAATATCCCCTACTGCTGGCAAGTATCTATTTCTTCTTCTATCTGCTTTTCTATTTGTTTTTGGAAAGTTGCTGCTGTAATATTTTATATGTAGGTAATTCATAACTATTTTAGCTTCACTTTGAAATTTACACTTTAGAATTATGTAGTGTCCTTCTTTGCCATGTTTTTTTAAAAAAATATATTTATTTTCAACTGTGTCAGGTCTTAGTTGCAGTACGTGGGATCTTTCCTTGCAGTGCATGGGCTCCAGAGTGCATGGGCTCTGTAGTTGTGGTGTGCAGGCTCCAGAGAGCATGGGCTCTGTAGTTGCAGCACACGGGCTCTCTAGTTGTGGCATGGGCTTAGTTGCCCTACAGCATGTGGGATCTTAGTTCCCCAACCAGGGATGGAACGCGCATCCCCTGCATTGGAAGGCGGATTCTTAACCACTGGACCACCAGGGAAGTCCCTCTTTGCCATGTTTAATGGTGTGATGTGGCCTAAAGTTTAGTATGTTTTCCTTTAGTTTTCATTTGCCTTGTATAATTTGTCCATCCTTTTATTAAACTTTCTGAATCACCGAATCACTTAAGCATCTGATGCAGAGAGTTGAATTTTTCTTTGTGACTCAATCTGAAAGACTTTTTCTCTAATAGGTATGTTAAAACTCATATCCAGGGACTTCCCTGGTGGTGCAGTGGTTAAGAATCCGCCTGCCAATGAAGGGGACATGGGTTCGAGCCCTGGTCTGGGAAGATCCCACATGCCATGGAGCAACTAAGCCCATGAGCCACAACTACTGAGCCTGCACTCTAGAGCCCATGAGCCACAACTGCTGAGCTCACGTGCCACAACTACTGAAGCCCACGTGCCTAGAGCCCATGTTCCACAACAAGAGAAGCCACCGCAGTGAGAAGCCCGTGCACTGCAATGAAGAGTAGCGCCACTTGCTGCAACTAGAGAAAGCCTGAGTGCAGCAACAAAGACCCAATGCACCCCAAAATTAAAATTAAAACAAAACAAAGAGAACTCATATACAGTTATTGATTGATAAGACATATATTTGCTCTTTCGTCTTAGTTTTACCATACAATTATTTTGTTCACTACATATACACAGTCATTCCTTGGTATCCACAGGGGATTAGTTCCAGGACCCCCGCAGATACCAAAAGCTGCAGATGCTCAAGTCCCATGTAAAATGGCATAGTATTTGCATATAACCTACACACATCCTCTCACATGCTTTAACTCATCTCTTGATTACTTATAATACCTAATATAATGTAAATGCTATGTAAATAGTTGCTTGCATGGAGCAAATTCAAGTTTTGCTTTATGGAACTTTCTGGAATTTTTTTTCCTGAAGATTTTCAATCTACAGTTGGTTGAATCCATAGATGTGGGACCCACAGATATGGAGAGTTGACCATATATATATATATATATATATATATAATGTATATACATACATACATATGCACATATATATGTGTGTCTTAAGTCTTGTACTATATAAGCTGATTATTTACTTTCTGTCTCTTTCATTACAAGTCAGGTTCCACAAGGAATGATTTGTATGTGTCTGATTTTTACCCCCCACTGATTTATTCCTAGTTACTTAAAAGAATGCCTATCACATAGTAAGTATTCAATAAATATTTGTTAAATCAGTTCATCAAACCAAAGTTCTGACAAGAGGAACATCAATATTTCCCTCAAAAGGATACTATTTCTGTTCTTTCCTTATTCTGGCAGAAGACTCAGCATATGGGAAATAAGTTATGATTTACTGAATAAGTATATAAACTGGTTAGAGAGATGAGCAAAAAAGGAAGATCCTATATTTTTGGCACAATCACTTACTCACTCACTGGCAAGCTACTGTGTGATATTCAGTTAGGTAACAATATCAGGATGAAGAATGAAAATATTCACATGACCTATAGGAAAAAAAGAGGACTACTTCAATGAGGAACAAGAAAACAACAACTTACATGGGCCATGGCTTTTTTTTTAGAATTCAATGTATTTATTAGTTGTCTTCTTAGTTCCACTTTAGAAGAAATTCACAGTCCAAAGAAAGTGTTGCTGAATGAGAGGGGTTTAAAAATAAACAAAAACAAACATGAGATGATCTTGCCTCTGAGCTCCCAATGTGCTAACTTAGAATGACATTTCCCCCACTTCACATCTCCTACTCCCAGACCCCATACACACATACATAAAAGATCAGAGAAAAGATGAACAAATCCCAACCTTACTCAAAGCAAGGAGGGAATCCAGCTATGGATTCAAGAAAGACTGGGCCCAGGCTCTTTAGCAGGAGAGATCTAGAGAGGAAAACCAGTGTCCCAACACTATGATAAAATCGACCCAACTGGCCTGCTCAGACCTACCCTGACCAGATTCTCACTGAATTAAGAGGAAAAAGAAAAGGAAATGGACCTTATGAAAAGGTCAGGGAAAGAGAAAATGACTCAAAAGATGTAACAGATCTTTGGTTATATCTAACATTCTTGTGTAACAGGAACTTCAAAAATAGACACTAAAGCAACACTGAAAAGAAGAAATAGAACAAAGATGTCCGGAGCAAAATAAATACTTGAGTCTTTAGTCTGAAGTACCGGTGAGAATTTAAAAAACCACATCCTGGAAAATCTTCTGAAGTTTATCCCTAAATACAGGCAAAAAAGACCTAAATATCTTTTAATAAGGAATTACAAAACAATATATATTGTGATCTAATCTTTGGGGAAAAAATACTCATGAACATAAGCATATATGTATGTACATAGAGGGTGAAAGCATTTGCAATAAAATGTTCAGAGTGGGTGAAGAATTATAGATAACTTTTACTTTAAATGAAGTAATATAACAAAGGAATTTTGAAGGTTAATGTGAAAATTTCAGGTAAGATGCAGCACCTAATCATCTTAGACACTGTTTTTGGATGTGCAACAGTGCCATTCTTTCCTCCAATTCGAGGTGTTTCTAAGGGAAATGGCAGAAGTAGTGAGGTAGAGAAAAATTATGAGATACTAGGCTTTTCTGGAAGCTCAAATTTTGTGTGACTTTGAGTGTGATGTGGAGTAGATGTTGTCTGTGACCATGAAGACTATGTTTCTCTAATTCTTGGTGATGTGTGTGAGCTCTTCAGATAACTGTTGAGGACACCGACTAAGTGGGCATACGGTTAGTTGTTTGTTCTTGTTTCCTTTTTTTTTTTTTTTTTTACTATATAAGTCACTTTGAGGTTGTGTGATGATGATAAATACGGGGGGGGATGGTGGGATTATGTGGCTTTGGCTTTATGACGTGTGTATGAATCTATAGGTGACTACTGGAATGTCTTCCTAACTGCCTGATTACGGTGAGCCTGGGTTTAAATGTGTAAATGTGCTTTTCTTTTATATAAGTAAATGGGGCTTACACAAATAGCCACCCGCAATCATGATCATAAACACATACAAACTCCATTTACACATATGGCCAATGCACAAAATTACAACGGTCACAAAAGCACGAATCCAGTTGCTGTCACAACAAACAGCCAAATACCCTTAGTTATGAGACTAATTTCCGTCACGCACGCACAGACTAATCTACTCTCCCTAGGTCTGCTCCCGCACTAAGAGGCCTAACACTCCAGACACTCCTCTTGCCCGCTCCTGGGGCTACAGGATTCCTCACCTTCAGCATCCTCAGGAGGAGCTCTGGTCCAAGTTCTGATTGGACTTCCCGGCGAAGCCGCACGCCGAGCCCTGCCTACTCTACCCGTAAGGGGAAGCCCTCAACTGCCTCTGCGGCCGACCATTCAACCGACGTTCTGACCGGAAGTAGCTTTGGAAAGCCGTGTCCTCTGGGAAACTTAGTCCTAGAGGAAGGAGCCCGGGAGGCTAAAGAGGTAGGTCTTCCGCCCGACTTCCGGCCGCACCTGCGCTGTTTCACTCGGGCTTGGAGTGACGACACAACCACCCAGTTTGCGTGGCTCACACCTTGGTTTGGGGTCTGAATTCGGAACCTCAGACTTCTCTGGGGACGGATTTCAAACCTGACACGGTGGCTGTCCCGACCCTCCCAATGTGCACGTTCGCGGGCTTAAGAGAACTGTTGTCTGGTGCGGAGTGATCCAGCCTCTGGATGGTTCTCTCCGCGGTTGCGATGCGAGATGTATTCTGTGAGTCCGTTACGTACGCGGGGGTGCGTCTCATCGACAGGCAGATGATTATGTGACACCGACTGTGAGGGTGTCATGCGTGAGGAAATCTGTATGTGAAAGTGGATGTGCTACATATTCGTGTAGGTTCAAGCAGTGAGCTCGGCCACGTGCAGTGATTGTGAGGTGGCAAAATATGATGTGACTTACCTGTCAGTGGTGCTTTGAGACCGTGTGATTGATTATGCATGCTTGCGAGTGGCGCGGCTGGCTATGCTGGCAGTGACCTCACAACGTTCTGTGGAAGGCTGTCTGTGCTGGGTCCATCTATGACTACCGGAAGGGTTTAGGTGTGGCGAGTGTCCGCAGGTTAATTTCACCAGCGAAGGGAGGAAGCTGGTCTGTTGGAACTAGGAGGGACCCAGTGGATGAATCACAGATCCCTGGGGCAGGCGAGCTGGTCCTGAGCCGTTCGTGGGTGGGGTGTGTGTGTGTGAGGTGACATTGTGTGTCTAAGTGTGTGTGACAGGCTGGAATTAATCCAGAGGGGTGGAAACTAGTACGATTATCTGCGATAAGGGACACATCTATGGTAAAGCTTTTTAATCTTGCTGAGGCCAGAAGCTCCATCTCTTAAGTGTGAGGAAATATAGTATCTGTGAGAACATGTGGTTTGTGACTGTACCTTAGATGGTTTGCACTTGAGCCTATCACTGGGAGGGGTGTTGAGTGAAATATATAAAGTATGTGAAAGTGGTTTGTGACTGTACCCAAGTCTCTGCATATGGCAGTAAAAGGGCTGGTGATTATAACGTTGTGACTTTGATGTTTTGAGTATGATTGAGTGGGAGGTCATGCAAGAGATTTGGTAAAGGTGTTTTTGTGTTAGAATGCAACTTATGCAAGTTAAGATCTGGATGGAAGACAGTGTGTGGTTGTGATCTGAATTTAGAAATTGTGAGAGACTGCAATATTATGTGTGTGAGATTGAGCAGAGGTGATACCTACTCTGAACCTCACATATCTCTAAAAAGATAATAATGGCTAAGCTTCCTGAAGCATCAGAGTTACTTGAAAATTTAAATTTCCAATGGAAATTCTTTTAAATCTAAGAAGAATTAAAACATGACTTTAAAAATATGAAATAATTTATTGTGATGAAGAATGCAAAATGACCATGAAAGGTTTTTTAGTTGGTTTGTTTTTTAATTTCTGTTATGTGGTTACTGGGAGTATGGTTGATATTCTTTGGTGGAAGTGAAATAGATGGGAAGTCTACTAAATTCTTAACTTGATCTGTATAAGTGGAAGAGTTTTAAGTCAAGAGCTTAACTTGAATAATAAAAACAGAGAGTCATGGCTTAACTTGAATAATAAAAACTTGACTTGAATAATAAAAGCTTAACTTGAATAATAAAAACAGAGAGTCATGGCCGCTCAATTCCCAGACTTGACTCAGTGTGCAAACTTAGAACCCCTTTAATGAGAGACGCTCTCCATTGCCAAAAATGTATACTGTTAATTTTTCCCCTAAGCTTTCCCAAAAGAACCTACAGCCTTTACCAGGATAACTGTATGTTGAGGAAAAGGAAATAATCAGACCTATCAGGGATTACTGGACGATGGCTCTGAATTGAAACTAATTTCAGGAGACCCAAAACATCATTGTTGTCCACCAGTCAGAGTAGGCGCTTATGGAAATCAGGTGATCAATGAAGTTTTAGCTCAAGTCCATCTCACAGTGGACCCTGAACCCATCCTGTGGTTTTTCCCCCAAGTTCTGGAATGGATAATTGAGATAGACATACTCAGGAACTGTAAGAATCCCCTCACTGGCTCTCTGCCCTGTTGAGTGAGGGCTATTATGGTGGGAAAGGACAAATGGAAGCTACCAGAATTGCCTCTACCTAGAAAAATAATAAACCAAAAGAAACACTGCATTGCAGAGATTAGTGCCACTATTAAGGGCTTGAAAGATGCAAGGGTGGTGATTCCCACCACATCCACATTAAACTTGCTTATTTGGCCTATGCAGAAGACAGATGGATACTGGAGAATGACAATGGATTATCATAAGCTAAACCAGGTAGTGAATCCAATTGTAGCCGCTGTACCAAATGTGGTTTCATCCCTTGAGGGAATTAGCACATTCCCTGGTACCTGGTATGCAACCATTGATCTGGCAATTTTTTTTTCCTCTCCATCCCTGTTAATAAAGACAACCAGAAGCAGTTTGCTTTCAGCTGGCAAGGCCAGCATTACATCTTCAGTGTTCTACCTCAGGGCTATATCAACTCTCCAACCCTATGTTGTAATTTAGTTCATAGCGATCTCGATTACCTTTCCCTTCCACAAGATGTCACGCTGGTCCATTTCATTGACGGCAATATGCTGATTGGACCTAGTAGCAAGAAGTGGCAACTACTCCAGACTTACTGGTAAGACATTTATTTGTGTGTCAGAGGGTAGAAAATAAATCCAACAAAAACTCAGGGGCCTTCTACCTCAGTGAAATTCCTAGGGACCCAGTGGTGTGGGGCATGTCAGATACCCCTTCTAAGGTGAAGAAGGATAAGTTGTTCTTATCCTTATCTGGCCCCTCCCATAACCAAAAATGAGGCGCAAAGCCTAGGAAGCCTCTGGATTTTGGAGGCAACATATTCCTCATTTGGATGTGTTACTTCCACCCCTTTACTGAGTGACCTGAAAAGTTGCTAGTTTTGAGTAGGGCCCAGAACAAGAGAAGGCTCTGTGACTCTGCAACAGGTCCAGACTACTGTGCAGGCTGCTTTGCCATTTGGGCCATATACCCCAGCAGACCCAATGGTGCTTGAGGTATCAGTAGCAGATAGGGATGCTGTCTGGGGCCTTTGGCAGGACCCTATAGGTGAATCACAGCATAGGGCCTCAGGGTTTTGAATCAAAGCCCTGCCATCCTCTGCAATTAACTACTCTCCTTTGGCGAAACACCTTTCGGCCTGTTACTGGGCCTTAGTAGCGACTGAACACTTAACCATGGGCCACCAAGTTAACACGCGATCTGAGCTGCCGATCATGAACTGGTTGTAATCTGACCCACCAAGGCATTAAGTTGGGTGTGCACAGCAGCAATCCATCATGAAATGAAAGTGGTATGTTGATCAGGCCAAGCACACCCTGACAGCACATGTAATCCTCCTGCTGGGCAGAATTTCAAGCAGTGTACCTGGTTACTTATTTTTCTTGGAAGGAGAAATGGCCAGGTGTACAATTATATATGGATTCATGGGCTGTGGCCAATGATTTGGCTGGATGGTCAGGGACTTGGAAGGAACATGATTGGAAAATTGGTGACAAGGAAGTCTGGGAAAGAGGTATGGACCTCTCTGAATGGGTAAAAATGAAGATATTTGTGTCCCGTGTGAATGCTCACCAGAGAGTAACCTCAGCAAAGGAGGATTTCAATGAAGTGGATAGAATGACCCATTTTGTGGATACCAGTTTCTTTCCTCAGTCATCCTTGTCATCACCCAATGGGCTCATGAACAAAGTGGCCATGGTGGCAGTGATGGAGGTTAGGCGTGGGTACAGCAACCTGGTCTTCCATTCACCGAGGCTGACCTGGCTATAGCCACTGCCGAATGCCCAATCAGCAGAAGAGACCAACACTGAGTCCCCAATATGGCACCATTCCCTGGTGGCAGGTTGATTACACTAGACTCTTTCCATCATGGAAGGGGCAGCATTTTGTTCTTACTGGAAGAGACACTCTGGATACAGACTTGCCTTTATTGCACATAATGCTTCTGCCAAAACTACCATCTGTGGACTTGCAGAATGCCTTATCCACCGTCATGGCATTCCACACAGCATTGCTTCTGGTCAAGAAACTCATGTCACAACAAATAAGTGCAGCAATGGTACCATTCCCATGGAATTCACTGGTCTTACCATGTTCCCCACCATCTTGAAGCAGCTGGCTTGAAAGAACAATGGAATGATGTTTTGAAGACTCAGTTACAATGCCAGCTAGGTGGCAGTATCTTGCAGGGCTGAGGCAAGGTTCTCCTGAAGGCTGTATTTGCTCTGGATCAGTGTCCAATATTTGGTGCTGTTTCTCCCATGGCCAGTATTCACAAGGCCAGGAATCAAGTAATGGGAGTGATACCACTCACTATTATCCCTAGTAACCCAATAGTAAAATTTTTGCTTTCTGTCCCCACAACTTCTGTTCTGCTGCCCAGAGGTCTTAGTTCCAAATGGAGGGATGCTTCCACCAGGAGACACAATGATTCCATTGAACTGGAAGTTAAAGACTGCTACCCAGCCATTTTGGGCTCCTTAACCCTCTGAATCAACAGGCAAATAAGGGAGTTACTGTGTTGACTGGGGTGGTTGATCTTGACTACCAAGAGGAAGTTGGATTGCTACTCCACAAGGGAGGTAAGGAAAAGTATGTCTCAAGTACAGGGGAGCCTTTCCAGTATCTCTTAGTATTAACAGGCCCTGTGATTAAAGTGAATGGAAAACTACAACACTACTCAGGCAGGACGACTGACGGGCCACATTCTTCAAGAATGAATATTTGGGTCACTCCACCAAGTAAAGAACCATGACAGGCCGAGGTGCTTGCTGAGGGCAAAGGGAATATGGAATGGGTAGGGGAAGAAGGTAGTTATGAAAATGCCAACTACAACTGTGTGCTCACCTTCAGAAATGAGGACTGTAGTTGTCATCAGCATTTCTTCCTTATTTTGTTGTATTTGTGTATGTGTGTATAGTAGATATCTTTGTTTTCTTCCCTTTTTTATCCCTTTATCACTGTAACATAAGATGTACTGACCTTTTATCATTGTATTTAAGTATTATTCACTTTACATCATAATATTTAAGTTATGAGATATCAAAGAGAAGAGTAAATATCAACCAAGGACTTTGCATCCTCTTCTGGGCAGAGGATTAATGTGTTTTTCGGTTATCTGCAAGATATTTCTATGATATTAGGTGGAAGTATGACCTTGTTATTGTCTTTATTCGGAGATTAAGTATGGCTTAAGGAGATGCATATACGTGCCAGGTTGTCACGGGGTAGATCTATGATGACTAATTTTATGTATCAGTTTGGCTGCGCACAATGCCCAGATATTCGGTCAAACATCATTCTGGATATTTCTGTGAAGATGTTTTTTAGATGAGATTAACATTTAAATCAGTGAACTTTGAGTAGAGCAGATTACCCTCCATAATGTGGGTGGGCCTCATCGAATTAGTTAAAGGTCTCAACAGAACAAAGACTGACCTCTCCCAAAGCAAGAAGGAACTCTGCCAGCAGAGAGCTTTCAGATTTGAACTGCAGCTGTTCCCTGGGTGTTCAACCTGCTGGCCTGGCCTGCCGGTTTTGGATTTAACAAGCCTCCACAATCTCATGAGCTGATTGCTTAAAATCTCTCTCTCTCACAACCTTATGAGCCAATTCCTTAAAATCTCTCTTAATCCCCCCCCCCACACACATACACACACATCTTATTGGTTCGGTTTCTCTGGAGAACACTAACTAATACACTAGTCTAAGTATTTTACATATATTGTCTCATTTAATTCTCATGAGAACCCTGTGAGGGAGGTATCCTTATCATTCCCAGTAAACCGATTTTTCAAGTGAGGCACCAAGAGCTGAAATAACTTGTGAAATGTCAGAGTTCCTGAGAGATAGAAGCAGAATTTAAATTTCAAAGTCCTCAGCCTTTAACTGTTTAACTACTAGATTCTACCATTTTCCAACTCTATATCTTCTGCTCTGTATCCTGATTCCATGTCCTAATTATTGTGAATTCACAGGAATTCTGGGTATAAATGAATTTTTTCTAGTCAAGCTTATAGTTTTGAATCTCTTGATATTGGGTCCAAAAGGAAACTAATGGAGCAAGGTGATTTTCTCACAGGATATAGGGAATTATGGCTAATATTTCAGAAGTGAAATAAATCCCCCATCAAGAAAACAAAGCAGCAAGACCAAGCTGTGAGCCTCTTAGCTCTTCTTCTCTAGGCAGAACACCCACAGGCATGCTTAGAAACCACGTTTGTTGGAAGGAAACATAAATCATTCATATCCGACTGTGTTTAGAATACACTGAGCTGTAAATCTAACCTAAAGACTTACAACAGTGAGTTTTTTTCACCTATTTTTGAAGAAGTTCCCTTTAACAAAATTCCTTAAAGCATATATTCTAAAATCAATATTGTTCTTATAAATAAATTATACTTAAGTTTAAATTTCTGTAAGTTATCTCATTGTGAGGAAGTTCTGGAATTTATTAAACTAGTATATCCTTGCTGGACTCAGAAAGCTGAACCATGGGAGAGAAATTCCTTGTATATGCTGCCTAGCTCTTGTGTCTGATCCACCCTCCCTTTTTTCCCAGGGTAATATGGGATTAGGCTTTGTAGAGTTGGAGTGTTTTTGTCATTTGCAGGACTGTTGCTTCTGAAGATGTCCATCAAGTTCTCCCAGGTGGAAAGTAAGTGCCTGAACTCTGCTCGGAGGGATGTAACCACAAGGATGTGATGTTGGAGTCTGGTTTTGCCAGTTTAGAGTATTTCCCCTCATTGTTTATAATCTGCCCGCTGGAAGTATTTTCCTTCTGGAGGAAATCTCTGGAGAGCCTTTGAAGAACTGATCTGACATTTGTATAACTGGAAAGAAATAACTGCGTTTTGTTTTTACTGAGGCTTCATTTTCTTGACACCTAAGGTGACCTTATCTTCCTCTGGCCTTTCTCTTCCTCTTCCTTGATTGACATCACCACCACAGAGCCAAGTCCCACACCTTTTTCTATATATAGCACTTTATATCACTAAGCCAGATGAGATTTCCTCATTGGAAAAAAGGAGATAGCCCTGAATGGTAGAGAAAGCAGTGAGTAAACCAGCTCCAGAAAGAGAGATGTCATTGCAGGTAAAAGTTCAGCTGACGTGAAGCATCAGAACTTTAAGCTGAATCAAATTTTGAATTCCTAATTCCCAGTACTTTAGAAAGTGACTGTATTTGGAGATGGGGCCTTTAAGGAGGTAATTAAGTTAAAATGAGGCTGATAGGATAGGCTCTAATCCAATCTAACTAGTGTCCTTATAAGAGGAGATTAGGACATATAGAGAGATATACCATGGATGGGTGTGTAGGAGAAAAGGCCATATGAGGACACAGTGAGAAGGTAGCCATCTGCAACCCAAGAAGATACCTCAGGAGAAACAAGAGCTGCCAACTTGTTGATCTTGGCCCTCCATCCTCCAGAACTGTGAGAAAATTAATTTCCGTTGTTTAAGCCACCCAGTCTGTTGTATTCTGTTTATGGCAGTCCTATTAAACTAATACAGGAGTATTAGCCCTTTATCTGTGATAAAGATATTTATTTGTAAGCTGTCTTTTGATTTTATGTGTTTTTAGTTATAGTCAAATCTTTGAATATTTCAAATTTTTCAATATTTTCTTTTTTTTTTTTTTTTTTTTGCGGTACGCGGGCCTCTCACTGTTGTGGCCTCTCCCATTGCGGAGCACAGGCTCCGGGTGTGCAGGCTCAGTGGCCATGGCTCATGGGCCCAGCCGCTCCGCGACATGTGGGATCTTCCCGGACCGGGGCACGAACCCGTGTCCCCTGCATCGGCAGGCGGACTCTCAACCACTGTGCCACCAGGGAAGCCCCTCAATATTTTCTTTTACTGCATTTATTTTCTGAGTCATAATGAGAAAGTTCTTCCTTACCCGGAGGTTAAACTGGAATTCATCGATGCTTTCTTCTAGGGCCTATATGGTTTCATATTTTTACGTTTACCTCCCTGATCTATTTAGAGTTTATTCTTATGACAGGATGTGAGGTATGGATATAATTTTTTTTTCCAAATGGCAAACTGCTTGTCCCAGCTATGTACTTATATTTTAACTTTTTATTTTGAGATCATTGTAGATTTATATGCAGTTGTAAGAAATAATATAGAGAGATCCCACATAAACTTCACCCAGTTTCCCTCAATGTTAACTTCTTGTAAAAAAAAAAAAATCATGACCAGGATATTTATATTGATATAATACACAGTACTTCTTCACATTTTGCCAGTTTTACATGCACTCGTTTGTATCTGTGTTTCTGTGTATATTTGGTTCTATGCAATTTTATCACATATGTAGAGTCATGCTATTATAGACACTATATTGAGTAAAAGAGGCCAGACACAAAAGAACCTACTGTATGATTCCACTTATACAAAGTTCAAAAACCAGACAAAACAGGGCTTCCCTGGTGGCGCAGTGGTTGAGAGTCCGCCTGCCGATGCAGGGGACACGGGTTCGTGCCCCGGTCCAGGAGGATCCCACATGCCATGGAGCGGCTGGACCCGTGAGCCATGGCCGCTGAGCCTGCGCGCCCAGAGCCTGTGCTCTGCAACGGGAGAGGCCACAACAGTGAGAGGCCCACATACCACAAAAAAAAAAAAAAAAAACCAGACAAAACGAATCTACTGTGTTAGACATCAAAATAATGTTAATTTTGTGGTATACTGATTGGAAAGAGACATGAAGGGAGCCTTCTGGGATGTTGAAAAGTTTCTTTATCTTTATCAAATGGTGGTTGTATGGGCTTATAAAACAAATCACCAGGCTAGGATTTTAAGGTCTGGGCTCTATATTCTGCAAAAGTCTTATTAAAAAGAAAGGAAAAGAAATCATTTCTGGGACTACCCTGGTGGTCCAGTGGTTAAGAATCCTCCTTCCAATGCAGGGTACGCAGGTTCGATCCCTGGTTGGGGATCCCTGGTCAATCCCACATGCTGTGGGGCAACTAAGCCTGTGTGCCACAACTACTAAGCCCGCCTGCCACAACTAGAGACCCCGCACACTACTACTGAGCCCACACGCTCTGGAGCCCACGCACCACAACTAGAGCGCCTGCGCACCACAACTACAGAGTGCCACAACTAGAGAGAAGACCGCGCGCTGCAACAAAGAGCCCACGAACCACAACGAAAGATCCTGTGGGCCACAACTAAGACTTGAAACAACCAAAAATTTAACCATTTTTTAAATTAAAAAAAAAAGAAATCATTCATGTTCAATAAATGGCAGATCTATGTTTTGAATCCACATTTCTTTAACTACAAAACCAGTTCTCTTTCAATTCTGACTTTTATCCAGAAGCCCAGATTTTATTACATTGAGTGAAACCTGAACATGCATAATTTATTTAAACAATTTCCACTAGATTGGTAGATTTAAAAGACTGACGATGCCCTATATTAGTAGACTAGACACTCTCATACTGTGTTGTATATTGGTGAAAATTTAAGCAGGGCAATTAATAAAGATGTATAAGCAGGTTTTAACTACGAAAGCCTCATTGTCAATATTTCTGAGACTGTCAAAAAGATATAATTACACATGTGCACAAAAAGGAGTGTGCAGTAAAACACTGTATAATAATGAGGAAAAGCTGGAAAGAACTTAAATATCCTACAATAGGGAAACAGTTTAAAAAGTTATAGTATATCCAAACAGCGTACTCAAAAAATTATGGCACAGTTTGTCATCTGATGACATGAAAAGCTGTTCACTATATTAGGTTAGATGAAGAAGATAGATGACAAAACAGTATTACAGTATAATTCTGTTTTGAATTTCAAAATCCTATATGGCTATATCCATGTGTTAATTCACAGAGAAATAGGTGAGATGATTTGGAACAAATAAGCTCTTTCTAGATGAGCTTTACTTTAAGCTTTTCTGTATTCTTCAAATTTCTGAATTAAGAATCTAATTTTATAATCAGAAAAAAATAATAGAGCTAATCCCTCCCTCTTTGAGAACAAAAGAAATGATAGGAGATATGAATATAATACATGGAGTGTATTGTTGTAGTTGTTTGAATTCTGTCTTAAGAGGCCTGAACTTTCTTCATAGACATGAAGCCTTTCAAATGAGTGACTCAAATACTACCTTAAAGGTCCTAAATCTTGACTCCCAAGATTTTATACACAATGAATTCCTCTTACTGGTTGCCCCTCAACTAGGCTCAGATTTGCTGGCCGACCTCTCCACTAGCCTTAGAAACTAACAAGGAAACCACATTTGCCTTGGAAATCAATTAATTAATTAAATAATAAAACCTGCACATAGGAGAAGAAATGGGATTTAGGCCTGATGTGGTTAATTCAGACCATTCCCTTTGTCATCAGACAGAAAAGGAAGTTGAAAAAGTAACCTGAAGTATTAGGAGGATGACACTTTTGAAACAACACAGCAGAGATGCCCATTTCCATCTCCAGGAATCATACCAATCCTTCAAATAGCTAAGCACCCTAAAGAGTCACATTCCCCAATGAGTCATAGTGATGAAAGTTAAGATGACTCCAGAATGCAGATTCTGAATTGGAAAATGGAAAAGAGATATTGTAATCAGGGAGACCCAGTTTATTAGTTAAATAAATGTACATTGGTCCTATATCACACCTATATTGAACAAATTCTTGTGAGTGGGGTGAGTCACCTATACACACTCAGCAGAAGTCAATGCCACATTCTTGAGTCTACATACCCCTGAAATGACAGGAACCCATGTTCCCCTTAAGGTCCTGGAAGGGAATGTAAAGTTGGTGAAGACGTGGGAGTTGGACAGGAAGAAGAAGGAGTTGCTCGGGAAAGTTATTGGTTAAATAAATTATAAAATAACCATGTAATAGAACACTTAGATACAAAAATGCAAAGTTGTAGAAAATTTAGGATATGGAATATTTTCAAGGTATAACATCAGTAGAGAAATCACTTAACAAAGCAGGTTGACCAATACAATTATATCAGTATAGGGTGATAGAAAATGTCTAGAAGTTTAAACAGCAGTTTCAGATATCTATTGCTATGTAACCACCCCCAAAAGTTTGTGGCTTAAAACAAAACCATTAATTAGCTCATCATTCCGGGGGTTGGCAATTCGGGCTTGGCTTGGCTGAGCGGTGCTTCTGCTGATCTCACTCAGGTGACAGCAGCCAGCTGGTGGCTTGGTGGGGGCTGGAGGGACCAAATGGTCTCAATGAAACATCTGGCAGTTGTTGTTGTTAGCTTGGCCTCTGTCTCCAAGTGATCTTTTGTCTTCAAGCAAGCTAGTCTTAGCCTTTAGTACCTGGTGGTCTCAAGGCAGGAAGAGGGAAAGAGCAAAAGCTGCAAGACCTCCTAAGGCTTTATCTTGAAAGTCTCACTTCCACCACATTTTATTAGTCAAAGTACATCACAAGGCCCTGCCTAATTGTAACCTAACCATTTCAGGAGGAGAGCAAATACCTCCCTTTTCTGAAAAACTAAAACAAAGAGAACAACAACAAAATCCCTGACCTTGAGCTTGGTTTTCAGGTATGCTCTGTAACGTTTTCCTTTCCCCAGGGCTTTTCTTTCAGAGAGCTGCACTGCAGGGGAAGGGTGAAGAGAAGGGGAGTAAGGACTCATGAGACACCAGACCTTTCTTAGAGCATGAACTGGCTAAACTGGAAGAAATTCTTCAACACCACCCAAGCTCAGTCATCTACCACACACATACTCAGATGGAAGTAAAGGGGAGATGGGAGTACCACTAACCTTTCTTAGTATCAAAGGGAACGGCCAGGGTCACTGATAACCAGAGCTGAAACTTTCTCTAAGTTCACAGCAAGTTTCCTGGGGAGACAGCTTTGGAAATGATGTGGTTCTGAAACATGGAACTTGACCTCAGCTCCCAAAAGAGATCCTCTGAGGAAGGAATCCTACTCCTAGGCTTTCTACAGGTCTTCCTAGGACTCTGCCTAAGGGACACTCCCAGCCCCAAAACTCATTCCAAAAACAGGTTTGTGCTTTCTTGCTTGTATATAACCTTTATCCCACCACTCAAATATCTGACTCCCCTTTTTGTGACCACTTCTCTGCAGCTGTTGTCCTGGCTATAAAGTGGGAGAAAAGAGAAAGCAGTGATAAAAGGATACAGATACTAAGAAACAATAGAACCTAAAATTGGCCCCTAGGCAGGCAACACTTCACTGATACCCACTTTTGCGTTAAGCACTGGAGTCTGGGCACTGGAGGTGGAGGTGCTGACAAAAGCAGCTCAGGCCGTGCTTCAGTGCAACTCTGGTTAATACAGGCATCGTTGTCTTGACAGGCACAGATACACTCTCAGGGAGATCTTCAACAGATCGCCTCAGTCCCGACGTTAAACCAGAACTGCAGAAATGAAGCTCTACCCCGTGACACAACCAAACTCCGACCCGGTCACAAAATTAAAAGCCTCTTCCACCATACTACGTAACAACAGCATCGTCTTCTGAAGGGCGGTCTCAAGCCCCACAGTGTCACCTACCTCAACATCACAGCCGATCACGGTCACCCAAAGGGTCCCGCATCTTGCACCAGACACGGCCTCATCACCGCACACACACCCCGCCTCGTTACTGCCACAAACGCTCACACACTCTTATACACGCCTACACAGGCCTGAGCTCCAGGCTCCACACGTCCTGTGTGCGCCAGAGGGTGGGGGCTTCCTCACCGTGAGTGCCCGCCGTGCCCAGACTCAGGTTACCACTCGGAGCGCGACGACTGAGAGGACCTCAGAAGGGAATCAGAGATGAACCAAATATCAAAGTTCTTTTCAAAAGCAGCCCAGGGGCTGTGGGAAATGTAGTTCAAGGCCGCAAACACCCGGATGTCGAGACGGCGCGCCTGAGACGCAGCGGCGAAGAAGGAGCCGCGGAGACTCTTGGGAGGTAGAGCCCGCGCTGGAGTGCGCAAGCGCAGATGGCTGGCCAGTAGGCGAAGGTGAGCCTGGTGGGTCCTGCTGGCGCTGGGCAGGCTGGTGATTGTGGTACCCGGTGGGGATTGCCGAGCAGGGAGGTGGGAACCAGGACTGGGAAAAGCGAGGAAAGAAGACAGAACCTGGGCTGAGAGAAGGCCGGGGAGGAAAGCGAGGGGGGAAACAAGAACCTAGGCAGGGGAAGGAACTGGGAGCCAGGGCTGGGAACGCCGAGGCGGGTGTGAGCTCGGCCTGGCACACACAGGCGTTCTGTTTGTGTAGCTTTTTGTGCCTAGTCGTGTGTGTGTGTGTGTGTGTGTGTGTGTGTGGAACGTGTGTTACTCTGTGTAACGTTATGGAACCTATTGTTTATGAAAGTGAGAGGGTCTCTGCGTGTGTCTAATTTTTAAATTAGGTGCGAGTAGATTTGTGTTTGAGACTGTATGCGACTTTGGAGAGGCAACAGTAAGGGGTTTGTGAGTAAAATTTTGCAGCTTTGTGTAGAATTATGTAATGGGCTCTGAGAGATTATGCATGAATTGTGTCTATGGGATTAGGATTGTGTAGTGGATGATATAACTGTGAATATGTCAAATTTTGAAGTATTTGTGCACACAAGTAATTGCACAATTCACGTTGACTAGGAATGTGTCAGGCTCGTTGTGTGACTGAGATGGAGCATTTGAGAAAGTAGATGCAAGACTAGTTAAGTATGTATTATGTATTGTTTATACATATAAACATATTTATATTGTCTATGTATGTATATATTTATATTGTCTATGTCTATTGTCTATGTATATATTTATATTGTCTATGTATGTATTGTTTATATTGTCTGAATATTGTCCATTTTATATGCCTGTAGAATTTGACTCTGGCAATTAGACAAGTAAAAAAAAATAGAGATTTTAAAAACGGAGAGGAGGAGGTAAAATTAACATAATTTTCAGATGGAACAATTGTATATTGTGAAACCCCATATTGACTAATGACCAGTATGTTGACATAAGTAGAACATCATTAGGAGAACACAAAAAACTTTCTCCCATAACTGCTACTCTCAGAATTTCTATTTGGGTGAATTCCTGGACAGTAAAGTTTCAATAATTTCTTCAGTCATTATGAAGATAAAAAATCTGTTGAACATTTAAACACAAGATCAGTCTCATTTAGCTGAATAAAGTATTCACTGTAGAAATCAATACTTCTAAATTGTTCTTTTAATTTTATTTTATTTATTTTTTAAAATAAATTTATTTATTTATTTTTGGCTGCATTGGGTCTTCGTCGCTGTGTGTGGGCTTTCTCTAGTTGCGGCGAGCGGGGGCTACTCTTCGTTGCGGTACGCGGGCTTCTCATTGTGGTGGCTTCTCTGTTGCAGAGCACGGGCTCTAGGCACATGGGCATCAGTAGCTGTGGCACGCCGGCTCAGTGGTGGCGCTAGAGCTTAGTAGCTCTGCGGCATGTGGGATCTTCCCGGACCAGGGCTCAAACCTGTGTCCCCTGCATTGGCAGGTGGATTCTTAACCACTGTGCCACCGCGGAAGTCTCACTAACTTGTTTTGTTTTTTGTTTTTTTTTACATCATTATTGAAGTATAATTGCTTTACAATGGTGTGTTAGTTTCTGCTTTATAACAAAGTGAATCAGTTATACATATACATATGTTCCCATATCTCTTCCTTCTTGCGTCTCCCTCCCTCTCACACTAACTTGTTTTAAAAGCAAAAACTCTCCCTCCTGTTGGAAGCCTGCCGCGCTAAAGAAAACATGATCAGTTTCTTCTCTAATTCCTCAACCTCTATTTTGTCCCCTCTTTACTCCCTCTAGGTTGATAGTCTCCAGCTGGAATGGATTGGGAGCTGGAAAAGAAAAGTCAGGGACAAGAAGAGGCTAACATGACTGGTACCGTTATAATTTAGTGTAAGTCATATTTACCTTCTGAGAGACCCCACTACTGGGAACTTCCAAATACAGTTCCCTTTTCATGGGCATGGCCACTTCTCTAGATGCCTCCTCTTGGCATGCAGTGGCCCACCTACTCTGGTAGGTATTGTTCTCTCCCATCAGTCCTCTTGGACAGGATCCAAACCAACCTAGGCATGCTCCATCCGTGGGTTCCATCTGGAGCTCAGGTGATAATTAGCCACTTTAGTCACCACCACCCTGCTCCCCCCCACCACCACCCAAATCCTGGAAACATGTACGTTCCCCCCCAAATTCTCTCACCACTTTGATTTATAGTGGCATCAGGGTCTGAGGAGCCCCTTGTTTATTATAAGGGAGTGAGAAGCACCTACTTTTCTTCCCCCTAGAAAACTATGTTCTAAAAATAATTTGCTCTCTTAAAGAGACATTCCCTTTTCTCAGCCTCTCGAAGTAGGAGGTAAACTAATGGTAGCAAAACGTTGCAGTCAGCTACTTTACAAGACTTTATCTTAGAATGAGGGACAATTGAAAGATTGTTTTGCCTATCATCTTTGGGACATCTGCTGAGTCTGAGGCAGAAAAATTTCTAAGTTACCATCCTGTTCAAAACAATGACAACAGTTAGAAAACTCAGAGGTTTGCTAGAAAAGACATTAATAAATCAACAGGTTTCATATATGTGTCTGTGCGTATGTGTATATATGCATCAAAAAACTATGGAAAGTTGCCAGTGGCCATCAAAATATAAGATACAAAAGACACCATGATGTATAAAAAAATTTTTGATGGGACTCAAAAATTAAAGACTTAAATAAAAGGACCAGGGACACATGATAAATTGTCAAAACTCCCTAACATTTCATGGAGTTTCATTAAAATTTCAGTAAAATTTTTAAACTTTCTGAAGTTCTTAGGAGAAAATGAACAAGACAAAAATTGTTAAAGAAAAATAATGAAGGGGGAAGTAAGCCTACCTGGTACTAAAACATGTTTGTTTGTTTGCGGTACGCGGACCTCTCACTGTTTTGGCCTGTCCTGTTGCGGAGCAGAGGCTCCAGACGTGCAGGCTCAGCGGCCATGGTTCACGGGCCCAGCCGCTCCGTGGCATGTGGGATCTTCCCAGACCAGGGCATAAACCCGTGTCCCCTGTATTGGCAGGCGGATTCTCAACCACTGCGCCACCAGGGAAGCCCCTAAAATATGTTTTAAAACTGTAATAACTGCAGAGTAATCCTGGCAATTAAATGAACAGATCAGTGGAACTAAATACAAAGTCCAGATACACTCAAATATATAAAGGAAATAAAGTGTATGATAAAGAAAAACTATAAAAAATATTTTAAGTAATTACAGAATTAATTTCCTTCCTTTCAAAAAGATCTAATATCAATCCAGAAAATAAAAATAAGTTAATAGAAAAGTGAAAAAATTGAGACCTTTCACAGACAAGAAACTAAAGATGGATGGCGGTGGTGGCTGCCGTGGGGAGTTTGCTGCCTGGCTTGGCCTGGCTTTTATTTAAAAAACAAACAAAAATTAAGGTGCTTTTTAAACATTGTGAATAGAAGCTTATCTTCTCTCATAATAAGAAAAATAAGAACTAGAATCACAGTGTATACCTTGGCAAGCATCAGGAAGTTTGTATCCATGGTACTCATGAGGGTATGGGGTGACGAGAATTTTCACGTATTGCTGGTCATGATGTAAATGGTAGAGCCTTAATGGAGAACAGCTTGGAAGTAGTTAATAATAATAGGCAGGTTAGGAGAGAAAAGATAGTTCTAGAGAGGTGGGGGCTTGCCCAAAATCTAACCCATTACCCCAGGAGCCTGTATCTCTGGCTTTAGGGATAAAATTTTTGTCTAGCTTATTCTCCCCCCATATTGGTGTGGAATATATAGAGTGAACAAGCACCAAAGCAAGGGAAATGGAGTCAATCTTGAGTCGTAAGTCATAAGAGAGCTTAAAAGCATGTGTAGTGGCATGTGGCTTCTTTTCATCTTGATTTTGCCTTCTTAGGAACCGCCCCTTTTCTAAAGAGGAGCCCAAAGGAAGACTGGTCATCTCTTGCAGATCTCAAAACCATGGCTCAGGTGAGATGATGGTTCCTTTCTCCTTTCTGAAATAGTTTTTTGTTGTTGTTTTTAAGAATATTTGAGCATTTCCCTTTCTTGTACTAAAATCCTCCTGTTTATCTTCCCCTTCATGAAAGCAGTCCCCACTTGTTCCCATATTGGTCAGATAAGTTTTACCTCCCATGAGTGCTCCTTCTAATTTTAAGCAGTGTTCACACATTAAGTGGGTATAATCATTCAACATCTTTTCTCAGTGTTCTTCCAGAAGCAGTGCTAGAACAAAAATGCATTTCCTCAAATTAAATGAGAATATATTACTTCATGAACCTGTCTTGCAAAGATAAAAACAGGGGCTTCCCTGATGGTGCAGTGGTTGGGGGTCCACCTGCCAATGCAGGGGACGCGGGTTAGTGCCCTGGTCCAGGAGGATCCCACATGGCTCGGAGTGGCTGGGCCCGTGGGCCATGGCCGCTGGGCCTGCGCGTCCGGAGCCTGTGCTCTGCAACGGGAGGGGCTGTGGCGGTGGGAGGCCCGCGTACTGCAAAAAAAAAAGATAAAAACAGTCAAGATGGAGATGGAATTGATAGATTGCTATTAGTTAAGTGGCAAGAAGTCCTGTCTTGAGGCTTTGAGACTAGAGCTATGCTTTGGCAGATTGTGCAAAAACCAAGAATCCTGTATTTCTCCTCTCGGATCCTTGAGTTCTGCTCATAGCTGCTAATAATTCCTAAAAATCTGTGGTATGTGTTATAGATTTATTCCTATTTTTCAGTTTCTTCTAATTTTATGTTCACATGCGAGATAAGTAAATGAATATACTTAGATCACCATACTGAACTAGAAGTGTAACTCATGAAATAGTCTGCTCTTGATTTCAAAGACATTATTCTGGTTCTTTCTTTCAGAAAATTCATCTTTATTCCTGGATCTCTTTTTTTTTTTTTTAATTTTTATTGGAGTATAGTTGATTTACAATGTTGTGTTAGCTTCAGGTGTACAGCAAAGTGAATCAGTTATACATATACATATATATGTCCACTCTTTTTTTAGATTCTTTTCCCATATAGGCCATTACAGAGTACTGAGTAGAGTTCCCTGTTCTATACAGTAGGTTTTTTTTTTTTTTTTTTTTTTTTTTGCGGTACGCGGGCCTCTCACTGTTGTGGCCTCTCCCGTTGCGGAGCACAGGCTCCGGACGCGCAGGCTCAGCAACCATGGCTCACAGACCCAGCCGCTCCGCGGCATGTGGGATCCTCCTGGACCGGGGCACGAACCCGTGTCCCCTGCATCAGCAGGTGGACTCTCAACCAGTGCGTCACCAGGGAAGCCCCAGTAGGTTCTTATTAGTTATTTTATGTATAGTAGTGTGTATATGTCAGTCCTAATCTCCCAATTTATCCCTCCCCGCTTTATCCCCTGGTAACCATAAGTTTATTTTCTGTATCTGTGACTCTACTTCTGTTTTATAAATAAGTTCATTTGTACCCTTTTTTTTAGGTTCCACATATAAGCGATATCATATGATACTTGTCTTTCTGTGTCTGACTTCTCTCAGTATGACAATCTTTAGGTTCATCCATGTTGCTGCAAATGGCATTATTTTGTTCTTTTTTATGGCTGAGTAATATTCCATTGTATATATTGGACCTCTTAAATACTGGTGTTCTCCAGATTCTGTATTGGTTCTCTTCACCGTATAGCCTCCTGTTCTTATTCACAATCTACCACTGTTATTCTAATGATGCTCAAATAATTTTAATGCTAAATCTCTGTTGTGGGTGTCAAAACTGTATCCAACCTCCAACTAGATACCACCTCCTGTGTCTTCCACAGATACTTCAGGCACATGCCCAAGATTTACCTCATTATCTCCTACCATTTTAGTCCCTTTTTTTTCCCCTCAACCTGCTTATGGGCCCAGCCCCTACCCACCTGCTAACACAGCTAACTTGAGTTAAGGGTCTCTTTTCCACTGCACGACCATTTAGTGGTGAATCTTATTCCTTATATTTCAGTTCCCTTTATCTCCACTGATATCATCATGGGTGTCTCTCTCATACTGGTAACTTATCTTCCCGTTTAACACCTTTGCTCCTTTTCCCATCCTCCAAGTGCTCACCCCAGTGCTCCCTTATGGATGTTTGTGTTGCTTACACTTTTCTGTTTAACTGTGTGTGTGTGTGTATGTGTGTGTGTTTTAAAATATACATTAAATAGGGCTTCCCTGGTGGCGCAGTGGTTGAGAGTCCGCCTGCCAATGCAGGGGACACGGGTTCGTGCCCCAGTCCGGGAAGATCCCACATGCCACAGAGCAGCTGGGCCCGTGAGCCATGGCCACTGAGTCTGCACGTCCGGAGCCTGTGCTCCGCAACAGGAGAGGCCACAGCAGTGAGAGGCCCGCATACTGAAAAAAAAAAAAATTGTGAGAGCTAAAATATACATGACATAAAATTTTATCATTTTAACCATCATTAAGTATATAATGCAGTTCCATTAAGTACATTCCCAATGTTGTATAGCCATCACCAGTATCTATTTCCAGAACTTTTTCACATCCCAAACAGAAACTCTGTACCAATGACATTAAACAATTAACTCTTATCTTACAGTTTTCATAGAATTAGACCCGAAGCACATTTGAAGAATGTTTAAGACAATCTATTAGGGGAGAGGAAAATATTAAAATATGCATTAATAGTTTAATTCAAGAATAGTAATCAATAATGATAATATAGTTTTCTAATTCATGAATATGAGGCACATCTCCTTTTATTTAGATCTTTAAATTCTCTGAGTAATGTTTTTTTGTTATCAGTGTACCAATCTTGCAAATGTTTGTTATATTAATACCTAGGTTTTATGCTATTGTAAATACTATTCATTTTTATTTCAAATTCCCATTGTTTATTGCTAGTATATGAAAATGCAATTGATTTTTTTATATTAACCTGCATTCTCAACTTATTCTAGTAATTTTTTGGTAGATTCTTTAGGATTTTCTACATAGATAATCATGTCATATGTGAATAGTTACTGTTTTCCTTCTTGCTTTCCAATATGTATTCCTTATATTTCTGTCTTGCTTTATTTACTACATTGTCTAGAACCTTCAGTGCATGTTGAATATAAGCAGTGAGAACAAACATTTATGCTTTATTCCTGACTGAGGGGAAAAGCATTTAGTCTTTGACAAAGTGTAACATTAGTGACAATTTTTACTTAGATGCTCTTTATCAGATTTATCAGGTTGAAGAAGTTCTAGTTTGCGGATCATTCTTATCACAAATGGCTGTTGAATTTTGTCAAAAGATTTTTTGTGTCTGTTGGTTTTTCTGCATTATATGGTTTTTACCCTTTTTAAATTAACATGGTGAGTTATATTGATTTATTTTGAAGCGCTAAACCAGCTTATCCCTAGGATAAACCCCACTTGGTCATGATAGATTCTTTTTTCATATATTGCTTGATGAATTTACAGGTTTTTCTTGCAATATCTTTGTCTAGTTTCGGTATCAAGGTAATGCCGTCTTACAGAATGAGTTGGGAAGTATTCTCTTATTTTCAGAAAGAATTTGTGTAGAGCTGCTATTATTTCTTCCCTCAGTGTTTGTTAGAATTCACCAGTGAAGCCATCTGAGCCTGGAGATTTCTTTGTGGGAAGGTGTTTAACTAGCAGTTCAATTTCCTTAATACAATTATGGCTATTCATGTTATCAATTTTTTTTCTCTTCAGTGAGCTTTTATAATTTGTGTCTTTCAAGGAATTGTCCATTTCATCCAAGTTATAAAATTTATTGTCACAAAGTTGTTCAAAAATCTACTCTTTTTATCCTCTTGATGTTTGTAAAGTTTGTAGCAATGCCATTGATTCATTCCTGTTGTTGGTAATTTGTGACTCACCTTTTTCCTTGGTCAGTTGGCTAGAGGTTTATCAATTTCTCTGATTTTTCAAAGTACCAACTTTTGGTTTCATTGATTTCCTCCATTATTTTTCTGTTTCCTGTTTCTTCATTTCTGCTCTTATATTTTTATTTCCTTTCCTTTTCATTACTTTGGGTTTAATTAACTCTTCTTATTTTGTATATGGGAGCTTATATCATTGATATGAGACTTATTTTTTCCAGTAGAACATTTAATGCTATAAATTTCCCTCTAACAAATTTAGACATGTTGTATTTTCATTTTCATTCAGTTGAAAATATTTTCTAATTTCTTTCACGATTTCCTTTTTGACCCATTGATTGTTTAGAGGAAGTGTGTTTAATTTTCAAATATTTGGGGATTTTCCAGATAGCTTTCTGTCATTGATTTCTAGTTTAATTTTGTTACAATCAGGGAACATGCTGTATATGATTTCATTCTTCTTAAATTTATGGAGACTTTTTTTGTACCATCTGATGGATGTTCTGTGTGCACTTGTAGAGGATGTATATTCTAGTGTTATTGGATGGAGTATTCTCTAAATAATCAGGTCAAATTGGTTGATTAGTATGGTAAAGTCTTCTGTATCCTTATTGATCTTTCAGTCTATTTGTTATAGCAGTGACAGAGAAGAAAATCAAAATCTTACATTATAATTGTGGATTTTTCTATTTTCTATTTTTCCTTTTCAGTTCTATCAGTTTTTACTTAATATATTTTGAGGTTCTGTTTTTAGGTGTATTCATATTTAGGATTGTTATATCTTCTCATGAATTGACCCCCTCTATCATTATAAAATACCTTACTTGGGACTTCCTTGACGGTCTGGTGGCTAAGACTCCACGCTTCCAGTGCAGGAGACATGGGTTTGATCCCTGATTGGGGAACTAAGATTCCCACACCCTGCACAGTGCGGCCAAAAATAAATAAGTAAATATAAATAAAATAAAACACCTTGCGTAATCCCTGATAATATTCTTTGTTCTGAAATCTATTTTGTTTGATACTATTGTAACCATTCTGGCGTTCTTATGATTAGTGTTTATTTTTATTTTTTTGTTGGCTGTGTTGGGTCTTTGTTGCTGCGTGTGGGCTTTCTCTAGTCGCGGCCAGCAGGGGCTACTCTTCATTGCAGTGTGCGGGCTTCTCATTGCAGTGGCTTTGCTTGTTGCAGAGCACAGGCTTTAAGTGTGCATGCTTCAGTAGTTGCAGAACATGGGCTCACTAGTTGCGGCACACAGGCTCTAGAGCTCAGGCTCAATAGTTGTGGCACGCGGGCTTAGTTGCTCCGTGACATGTGGGATCTTCCCAGACCAGGGATTGAACCTGTGTCCCCTGCATTGGCAGGCAGATGGATTCTAAACCACTGTGCCACCAGGGAAGTCCCTATTTTTAATTTTAATTAATGTAAAATGAATTAATTTCCAAAAAAGTCTTAAATGTCTTTTAATCTAGAGCATCTCCCTCCGTTTCTTTCTTGTTTTTTTTAGTTGCAGTGTAGTTGATTTTACAACATTATATACATTTCAGGTGTACAACGTGGTGATTCACAGTTTTAAAAGGTTAAACTCCATTTATAGTTATTACAAGTATTGGCTATATTCTGTGTGCTATACAATATATCCTTATAGCTTATTTATTTTATACCTAGTAGTTTGTACCTCTTAATCCCCTATGCCTAGCTTGTTCCTCCCTCCTTCCATCTCCCCACTGGTATCCACTAGTTTGTTTTCTATGTCTGTGAGTCTTGTTTCTGTTTTGTTGTATACATTTTATTTTTTAGATTCCACGTATACATGATAATGTACAGTGTTTGTCTTTCTCAGTCTGACTTGCTTCACTGAACATAATACTCTCCAAGTCCATCCATATTGTTGCAAATGGAAAAATTTCATTCTTTTTTATGGATGAGTAATATTCCTCTGTGTGTGTGTGTGTGTGTGTGTGTGTGTGTGTGTTTGTATGTACACACCACATCTTCCTTATCCATTCATCTGTTGATGGGCACCTAGGTTGCTTCCATATCTTGGTTATTGTAAGTAATGTTGCTGTGAACATTGGGGTGCATGTATCTTTTCAAATTACAATTTTTATTTTTTTCAGATACATACTGAGGAGTGGAATTGCTGGGTCATGTGGTAGTTCTATTGATAGTTTTAGTTTTTGTTTTTCCTAGTGGCTGCACCAATTTACATTCCCACCAACAGTGTATAAGGGTTCCCTTTTCTCCACATCCTTGTCAACATTTGTTGTCTGTGGTCTTTTTGATGATAGCCATTCTTACAGGTGTGAGGTGATACCTCATTGTGGTTTTGATTTGCATTTCTCTGATGTTAGTGCTGGTGAGTATCTTTTCATGTGCCTGTTGGCCATTTCTGTGTTTTCTTTGGAAAAATGTCCATTTAATCTAATGCCCATTGTTTAATTGGTTTTGTTTTTGGTTTTTTTTGATATTGAGTTGTATGAGCTGCTTATATTTTGGATATTAACCCCTTATTGGTCATATCATTTGCAAATATTTTCTCCCATTCTATAGGTTGCCTTTTCATTTTGTTGATGGTTTCCTTTGCTGTGCAAAAGCTTTTAAAGTTTAATTACGTCCTATTTGTTTATTTTTACTTTTGTTTCCTTTGACTTAGGAGACAGATCCAAAATAATATTTCTACAAATTTTGTCTGAGTGTTTTTCTGCCTATGTTTTCTTCCAGGAGTTTTATGGTTTTAGTCTTACATGTAGGTCTTTAATCTATTTTGAGTTTATTTTTATATATGGTGTTAGAAAATATTCTAATTTTATTCTTTTACACATCCAATTGTCCCAGCAACCCTTATTGAAGAGACTGTCTTTTCTCCATTGTATATACTTGCCTCCTTTGTCATAGATTAATTGACCATAAGTGCATGGGTTTATTTCTAGGCTCTCTATTCTGTTCCATTGATCTGTGTGTCTGTTCTTATGCCTGTAGCATACTGTTTTGCTTACTGTGTTTTTAGTATAGTCTGAGGTCAGGGAGTGTGATACCTCCAGATCTGTTCTTCTTTCTCAAGATTCTTTTGGCTATTCGAGGTATTTGTGTTTCCATACAGTTTTTAAATTATTTATTCTAGTTCTGTGAAAAATGTCATTGGTATTTTTTTTGTTTTCTTTTGGCTGCACCACACAGCATGTGGGATCTTAGTTCCCTGACCAGGGATCAAACGTGCACCCCCCCCTACGTTGGAAGCACAGAGTCTTAACCACTGGACCACCAGAGAAGTCCCACCATTGATATTTTGATAGGGGATTGCATTGAATATGTAGATTGCCTTGGGTAGTATGGTCATTTTAACAATATTAATTCTCCCAGTCCATGAACCTGGTACACCTTTCAACCTGTTTCTGTTATCTTCAATTTCTTTCATCGGTGTCTTAATAGTTTTTCAAATACAGGCCTTTTACCTCAGGTAAGTTTATTCCTAGGTATTTCATTCTTTTTGATGTGATTGTAAGTGGAATTGTTTCCTTAATTTCTCTTTCTGGTAGTTCATTGTTAGTCTATAAAAATGCAACAGATTTCTGTATATTAATTTTGTATACTGCAACTTTACCAAATTCATTGATTAATTCTAGTAGTTTTTTGGTAGCGTCTTTAGGATTTTCTATGTATAGTATCATGTCATCAGCAGTGACAGTTTTACTTCTTCCTTTCCAATTTGGATTCCTTTTATTTCTTTTTTTGTCTGATTGCTGTGGCTAGGACTTTCAATACCATGTTGAATAAAAGTGGAGAGAGTGGGCACCCTTTTGTTGTTTCTGATCTTAGAGGAAATGCTTTCAACTTTTCACCGTTGAGAATGATGTTTGCTGTGGGCTTATCATATATGACTTTATTATGTTGAGGCATGTTCCCTTTATACCCACTTTCTTGAGAGTTTTTTTTTATCATAAATGGATATTGAATTTTGTCAAAAGTTTTTTTGCATCTATTGAAATGATCATATGGTTTTTATTCGTCAGTTTGTTAATGTAGTGTATCACATTGATTGATTTACGAATATTGAACCATCCTGTCATCCCTGAGTTAAATCCTACTTGGTTATGGTGTATGATGCTTTTAATGTATTGTTGAATTCAGTTTGCTATTATTTTGTTGAGGATCTTTGTACCTGTGTTCATCAGTGTTATTGGCTTGTAATTTTTTTTGTGATGTCTTTGTATAGTTTTGGTATCGGGGTGACACTGCCTTATAGAATCAGTTTGGAAGTGTTCATTCCTTTGCAATTTTTTGAATAGTTTGTGGAGGATATGTGTTAACTCTTCTTTAAATGTTCATTAGAATTCAGTTGTGAAGCCATCTAGTCTTGGAATTTTGTTTGTTGGGAATTTTCTTATTATTGATTCAGTTTCATTACTGGTAATTGGTCTGTTCATATTTTATATTTCCTGGTTCAGTCTTGGGAGATTGTGCATTTCTAAGAATTTTTCCATTTCTTTTAGGTTGTCCATTTTATTGGCATAGAGTTTTTCGTAGTATTCTCTTATGATTCTTTGTATTTCTGTGATGTCAATTGTAACTTCTTTTTCATTTCTGGTTTTATTGATTTAGACCCCCTCTTTTTTCTTGATGAGTCTGTGTAAAGGTTTATCAATTTTGTTTATCTTTTCAAAGAACCAGATCTTAGTTTCATTGATCTTTTCTATTGTTTTTGTTTTGTTTGTTTTTAGCATCTATTTCATTTATTTCTGCTCTGATCTTTATGGTTTTTTCCCTTCTACTAACTTTGGGTTTTGTTTGTTCTTTTTTAGTTCCTTTAGGTGTAAGTTTAGGTTTTTTATTTGAGATTTTTCTTGTTTCCTGAGATAAGCCTGTATTGCTATATACTTCCCACTTTTTTGCTGTTTTGCTCTGTTTTGCTCTGTCCCATAGATTTTGGATCATTGTGTTTTAATTTGTCTCCAGGCATTTTTTTATTTCCTCTTTGATTTTTTTCACTAATCCATTGGTTGTTTAGTAGTATATTATTTAGTCTCCACGTTTTTGTGTTTTTTGCAGTTTTTTTTCTTGTAGTTGATTCCTAATCTCATAGCATTGTGGTCAGAAAAGATGCTTGACATGATTTCAGTTTTCTTAAAGTTACCATGACTTGTTTTCTGTCCTATGATGTGGTCCACCCTGGAGAAATGTTCCATGTGCATTTGAAAAGAATGTGTATTCTGCTGCTTTTGGATGGAATGTTCTGTGTGTATCTATTAAGTCCATGTGGACTAATGTGTCATTTAAAGCCCTTGTTTTCATATTGATTTTCTTTCTTTGTATAGACACATTGATGTATGTTAAAGTACCCTACTATTATTTTGTTACTGTCAGTGTCTCCCTTTATATCTTAATATTTGGTTTATGTATTTAGGTCTTCCTATGTTGGGTGCATGTATTTTTACAATTATTACATCTTCTTGGATTGATCCCTTGATTATTATGTTTTGTCTCTTATAACACCCGTTGTTTAAAAGTCTATTTTGTCTGATATAAGTATTGCCACCTCAGCTTTCCTTTGATTTCCATTTCCATGAATGCCTTTTTCCATCTCATGTTCAGTCTGTGTCTTTATATCTGAAGTGAGTCTCTTGTAGGCAGCATATACACAGGTCTTGTTTTGTATCCATTCAGCCACTCTGTCTTTTGATTGGAGCATTTAATCCATTTACATTTGAACTAATTATTGATATATTCAATATATGTTCTCGTTGCCATTTTGTTAATTGTTTTGGGGTTGCTTTTGTAGTTCTTTTTTTTTTTTTTTTTGTGGTACGTGGGCCTCTCACTGTTGTGGCCTCTCCCATTGCGGAGCACAGGCTCCGGACGCGCAGGCTCAGCGGCCATGGCTCATGGGCCCAGCTGCTCCGCAGCATGTGGGATCTTCCCAGACCGGGGCATGAACCCATGTCCCCTGCATC
The DNA here is from genome assembly GCF_059928025.1 of Delphinapterus leucas. NCBI lineage: Eukaryota > Metazoa > Chordata > Mammalia > Artiodactyla > Monodontidae > Delphinapterus > Delphinapterus leucas. Next base: position 15,635,166 of record NC_143148.1, read on the forward strand.
GGCAGGTGGACTCTCAACCACTGCGCCACCAGGGAAGCCCTGTACTTCTTTTTTGTTCCTTCTTCTTTTGTTATCTTCTCTTGTGACTTGGTGACTATCTTTAATGTTATGTTTGGATTCCTTCCTCTTTTTTGTGTGTGTATCTATTATGGATTTTTGGTTTGTGGTTACCATGAGGTTTCTGTATAGCAATATATGTACGTGTGTGTATATGTATATGTATATATGTATATTGATTGTTTTAAGTTGCTGATCTCTTAATTTCAAATGCATTTTAACAACCTTGCATATGTTCTCTTCTCCCCTCACAATTACTGGTTTTGACATTATATTTTACTTTTTCTTTTTGTTTTGGATATCCCTTAACTGCTTATTGTGGATATAGATGATTTTACTACTTTTGTTTTAATCTATTAGCTTTGTGCATGGACGATTTAATACCTTTACTGTATGAGAGTTTTCCTTTTGTAATTTTCACGTTTCTAGTTGTGGTCTTTTCTTTTTTGCTTAGAGAAGTCCCTTTAACATTTCTTGTAAAGCTGTTTTGGTGGTACTGAACTCTTTTATCTTTTCCTCGTCTGTAAAACTTTTGCTCTTTTCACTAAATTTGAACAAGAGCCTTGCCAGGTAGAGTGTTCTTGTTTTTTTTTCTAGCTTTTTCCCTTTCATCAGTTTAAATATATCGTGCCACTCCCTTCTGGCCTGTAGAGTTTCTGCTGAAAAGTCAGCTGATAGCCTTATGGGAGTTCCCTTGTGTGTAACTTGTTGCTTTTCCCTTGCTGCTTTTAATATTCTCTCTTTATCTTTAATTTTTGCCATTTTCATTACAGTATGTCTTGGTGTGTTCCTCTTTTGGTTGATCCTGTTTGGGAATCTCTGTGCTTCCTTGACTTGGATGTCTATTTCCTTTCCCAAGTTAGGGTAATTTTCAGCTATTATATCTTCAAATATGTTGTTAGCCCCTTTCTCTATTCTCCTTCTGGGATGCCTGTAATGTGAATATTAGTGTCCTGATGTTGTCTCAGGGGCCTCTTAAACTTCCCTCATTTATTTTCTTTCTTTCTTCTGTTCAGTGGCACTGATTGTCACTACTCTGCTTATAGCTCACTGATCTGTTCCTCTGTATCATTTAGTTTACTGTTGATTCGTTCTACTGTATTTTACATTTCATTTATCATATTCATCATCTCTGTTGGGTTGTTCTTTATATTTTCTAGCACTTTGTTAAAGACTTCTAACTTCTCGCTCTATGCATCCATTCTTCTCCCGAGTCCTTGATCATCTTTATGATCAGTACTTTGAACTCTTTCTCAGGTAAATTGCCTAACTCCCCTTCACTTAATTCTTCTTCTGGGGTTTTATCTTGTTCCTTCATTTGGAACATGTTCCTCTCTCACCTCATTTTACCCAACTTGCTGTTTTTATTTCTGTGTATCTGGTAGTTTGGTTACCTTTTCCCAACCTTGGAGAAGTGGCCTTTTGTAGATGTCCTTTGTGTCCCAGCAGTGCACTCCCATCTTATCACCAGAGCTGTATGCTCTAGGGTGCCCCCTATTGGGTTGCATGGGCCCTTCTGTCGTGACAGGTTGACTACTGTGGGCGGTCTTGTAGGCTTGGTTGGCCTCCAGTTTGGTTGGTTGCTAGGCTTTGCCTTGTGCAGAGACTGCTGGCCGCTGGTTGGTTGGGCAGGTCTTAAGGCAGCTGGCTGGGAAACCCCAGGCGACCCCAGGGCTAGTGCTAGCTCACTGGTGGGCAGAATCCAGGAGACCCTGGGGCTGGTGTCCACTATTGGTGGGTGAAACCAGGTCCTGGGGTCTGGCAGCTGAGTCCAGGGGTCCCAGAACTGGTGTCTGACCACTGATGAGAGGGGCCATTTTTTGACATTGCAGCATGAGGCATGTTCCAAAGTTTGTGTTGACCTGCTAATGGGTGGGGTCAGAGCCCAGCCAGTCCCAGGGTAGGTGCTGGCCTGCTGGTGGATGGGCTGAGTCTACAGGCTACAGGGCTGTGGTTGTCCGACTGGTGTCCACCTGCTGGTGGCTGAGACTGGTCCCAACTCTAGAGCAGGCTCGCTGGTGTGTGGGACCATGGATTCTGGGGCTGGTTCCTGCCCACTGGTGAGTGGAGCAGGGTCTGGTTGCAGGGCCCTGGGGGCCCTGGTTCTAGTGCCTACACACTGGTGTGTGGGGCCAGGTCCTGGGACCTCTGGTGGGCAGGACCATGTCCAGGGTCGGCTGTGGGGTTAGGAGGTCTTGAGGCAGCCTGTCTGCTAGTGGGTGGGGCTTTGTCCCTTCCAAGTTAGTTGCTTGTCTTGAGGCGTCTATGTACTAGGACCTTTGGGCTGTTGGGTGGAGGATGGGTCCTGAGGCTGATAAACTAGAGGGAGGAATCCAAAATGGAGGTTGCTAGCACAGTGTCTACACTGTAGAACAAGCTCCCCAAAATGGCTGTCACCAGTGTCTTGTCCCTAGAGTGAGCTGTAATTGCCTCTGGCCTTTTTGGGAGACTCTCCAAGATGAGCAGACAGGTCTGACCCAGGCTCCTTTCAAATTACCACTTCTGCCCTGGTTCCTGGAGCATGTGAGATTTTTGTCTGTGCCTTTAAGAGTGGAGTCTCTATTTCCCCTAGCCCTCTGGTTCTCCTGAAAGTAAGCACCACTTGCCTTCAAACCCAAATGTTCTAGGAGCTTGTCTTCCTGGCACAAGACCACTGGGGTGGGGGAGTCTGATAATGGGGCTCAGATCCCTCACTTCTTGGGGAGAGCTTCTGGAATTATAATTAGTCTCCCATTCATGGGTTGCCTACCTGGGGGGCTGGAACTTGACTACATCACAACCTCACTCCTACACATCTTGTCATACCTTCTTTATCTGTAGATCTTTTCTTGTAGGTGCCAGTGATTTTCACTGATCATTGTTCTGTAAATAGTTGTAATTTTGGTGTGCTTGTGAGAGGAGGTGAGCTCAATCAGGGTCTTTCTATTCTGCCATATTGGCTGATCTCTTTCAATTAGTATTTACATAGTATACCTGTTCTCCATTCTTTATACTTTAACCTACCTATGTTTTAATATTTATAATGAGTCTGTTACAGAGAGTATATATTTTGGTATTACTTTTGTCTCCAGTCTGATACTCTCCCTTTTCTGGGGGGGGGGTGGCTGTGCCGCATGGCTTGTGGGATCTCAGTTCCCCAACCAGGGATTGAACTCAGGCCATGGCAGTGAAAGCCCAGGATCCTAACCAGGTAACTCCTGATACTGTACCTTTTAATTAGAGTTTTTAGTCCATTTTCATTTAATGAGTTATCAATAAGTTGTGTTTAAATATACCATCTTGCTATTTTTTTGTTTTCCCATTTGTTTTTTGATTGTTGTCCCTGTATTTCTTTTGTTTGTTTGTTTTTTGACTGCATTGGGTCTTAGTTGTGGCATGCGGGATCTTTGAGGCATGCGGGATCTTTTCTTGTTGTTGTTGTGGCATGTGGGCTCTTTGTTGTGGCGCATGGGCTCCAGGGTGTGTGGGCTCTCTAGTTGTGGTGCACAGGCTCCAGAGTATGTAGGCTCTGTAGTTTGCGGCACGCAGGCTCTCTCATTGAGGTGCGCAAGCTCAATAGTTGTGGCACACACAGGCTTCGTTGCCCCGCAGCATGTGGGATCTTAATTCCCCAATCAGGGATCAAACTCATGCCCCCTGCATTGGAAGTGGACTTCACTGGACCACCAGGGAAGTCCCTCAGTATCTTTAATAGTTAAGGGTTTTCAGATTTTTTTTCTTTGGTAACATGTTTTTTAAGTTAAAATATTTGTCCATTTCATCTACATTGTCTAATTTATTGCCTTTAATTTGTTTATAATTCTCTTATCTATTTAATACCTGTAGGATCTGATAATGGCCATGTGTAACATCCCTCTTTATTTCTTAATCCATCTAACTAGAGGTTTTACAGTTTATTGATATTTTCAAGGATTTGGCTTTAGGTTTCATTGATTTTCCCCTATTGCTTATTTATTTTCTATTTTATTGATTTTTCCTTTTTTCCTAACTATTTCCTTTACTTGCTTTGGGGTTAGTTTAACTTATTCTTTTTTAAAGCTTCTTAAGATAAAAGTTTAAATTATTGATATTAAATCTTTCTTGTTTTCTAATATAAGCATTTAAACTTATAACTTTCTCTTTTAGCCTATTCTAATTGCATCTTCAAAATTTGATCTATTTGTATTTAGTTTAATATATTTTATGAAAAACAATTTTTTAATTTTCTTTGACCCTAAATTGGTTACTTGGAAGTGTATTGTTTAATTTCCAAACATTTGGGGCTTTTCTAGATAGGCCATTTTTATTGATATCTAATTTAGTTCATGTGTGGTCAGAAAACATACTTTGTATGATTTGTCTTAAATCTGTTGAGACTTGTTTGTGTTCTATCTTGGTGCATAGTCCATTTACTCTTGAATAAAATGTGTTGTGAAATTATTGAAAGTGGTGGTCTATAAATACCAAATGCGTTAGGTGTCAGTATTCTTTAGAGATTCTAAATCTCTACAGGTTTTCCCCCTTTTGTCTAGTTCTCTCAGTTACTGACAAACATTAACACCAAACATGATTTTAGACTTTTTAAAATCTCATTTTACTTTTGTCAATTTTTGCCTCGTGTTTTGAAACTGTTATTTAAGTACATATACATTTGTAGTTGCTATATTTTCCTCATGTATTTACTCTTTTATTATCAGGAAATGTTCTTTTATGTCTGTAGTGGTAATACTCCTCAGCTTCTTTTACTATAGCCCCATCAGCTTTCCCATGTTTAATGTTTTTATGGTTTTTTCCCATCCTTTTATTTTAAACCTATTTGTGTCTATGTTATTTAAAGTATGTCTCAGAAGACATACTTTTGAAGACAGAATATATTTCGAGTCTTGGTTTTTTACACATTTTAATAATCTGTCTTTTTGTTGGAGTGTTTAGTCCTGTTGTAGTTAGGGCTGCCATTTCACTCTTTGTTTTCTGATTACCTAACCTGTTTTATTTTAATCTTTTAACCATACTTTATATTTTAGTGGTTTTAGGTTCAGACAAAATTAAGCAGAAAGTACAGAGAGTTTCCATTTATGCCCTTACCCCTTGACACATGCATAGCTTTCCCTACTATCAATATCTTACACCAGAGTGGTATGTTGTTAAAATCAATGAACCTACAATGATATATCATTATCATCCAAAGTCCATAGTTTACATTAGGGTTCATTCTTGGTGTTACATATTCTATGGATTTTGACAAATATATAGTGACATGTATCTACCATTATAGTATTATACAGACTAATTTCACTGCTCTAAAAATCCTCTGTGCTCTGCCTATTCATCTCTCCCTCTCCTCTATAATATGTGGCGGTGGCAACCACTGATTTTTTTTAATTTTTTTTTTATTTTATTTTAATTTTTGGCTGCATTGGGTCTTCGTTGCTGAGCTCAGGCTTTCTCTAGTTGCAGCAAGCAGGGGCAACTCTTTGTTGCGGTGCGTGGGCTTATCATTGCGGTGGCTTCTCTTGTTGCAGAGCACAGGCTCTAGGTGCGTGGGCTTCAGTAGTTGTGGTGCACGGGCTTAGTTGCTGCACGGCATGTGCGATCTTCCCAGACCAGGGCTCGAACCCATGTCCCCTGCATTGGCAGGTGGATTCTTAACCACTGCACCACCAGGGAAGTCCCACCACTGATCTATCATCTCCATAGTTTTGCCTTTTCCAGAATGTTATATAGTTAAAATCGTATATTATGTAGCCTTTTCAGATTGGGCTTCTTACCTTTAATAATATGCACTTAAAATTACTCCTGGGCTTCCCTGGTAACGCAGTGGTTGAGAGTCCGCCTGCCGATGCAGGGGACATGGGTTCGTGTCCCGGTCCGGGAAGATCCCACATGTCATGGAGCAGCTGGGCCCATGAGCCATGGCCGCTGAGCCTGTGCTCCGCAATGGGAGTGGCCACAACAGTGAGAGGCCCGCGTACCAAAAAAAAAAAAAAAAAGATTACTCCTAACCTGTTTTTGTGCATCTGTTCCTATATCCTGTTTTATTTTGTGTCAAGCAGTACATTTTCATAATTTTTATTTGTCTTTTGAGTTTGTAGTTATATCAGTTTGCATTATTTTTTTTTGGTTGCTTTAGGGATTACAGTGTGCATCTTTAACTTAATCATGTTTTACTTAGAGATAGTACTGAATTACTTAAGGTAAAATATGTCAACTTGCAACATTGTATTTTCATTTATTGGCTTCCCCATGGTTTGTTTTTTTGTTCGCCATGTGTGTGATATTTATATTTGTAATAAATGGTGTTAGAATGCCTATTTTAAACCAAGGGTCTACAGCCCAGAGGCTAAAAACAGTCTGCTATGTGTTTTTGTACAGATTGTGAGTTTAAAATAGTTATACTTTAAATGTTTGAAAAACATTTGAAAAACATTTAAAACAGAATATTTCTGACCTACGTAATCAAAATATTTCTCACTTACGTAACTTTTATGAAATTTAAATCTCAGTGTCCATACATGAAGTTTTATTGAAACACAACTTTGCTCATTCATTTTATATACTGTCCATGGTTGCGTTCATACTGAAACAGCAGGAAGTGTTCACCAACCCCTGCTTGAAACACTCATGTTTTTTAAATAAGGAAGGAAATGAATATTTATAGTCTTTTATATACAATTTTTCTCAACCTCTTCATTCTTTCCTAAAGACCTTGTTTACCATCTGATGTCATTTTTACCTTCAGCCTGAAAACCTTTCTTTACCATTTTTGATAGTACAGTTTTGCTAGTGATGAATTCTCTCAGATTTCTTCTGAAAGTAGCTTTATGTTGACTTTATTTTCAATAGGTAATTTTGCTCAGTACAGAATTCTTGGTTGATGTTCTCTTTGGCTTTTAACAGTTTGATTAGGATTTACTGAGTGTGGTTTTCTTTTGTTTTTATCCTTTTGGGGTTCATTAAGCTTTTTCAATATGTAAGTTAAGTTTTGCTTACTTTGAATGTGTTAGGCCATTATTTCCTTAAAAATTATTCAGACCCTTTTTTTCTCCCTGTTTTTCTGGGACTCCAATTACACCTCTGTTGGATTACTTTGAAATTGACCCACTGCTCTCTGTGGGTCTATTCATTTTTTCTTTTTCTTTCCTTTTCTATTCAGATTGATTAATTTCTGTTGATCTAGTTATATATAGGCATACCTAATTTTATTATGCTTTTATTTCACTTTGCAGATATTTCATCTTTTACAAATTGAAGGTTTGTAGCAATGCTGAGTTTAACACAAGTCTATTGGTGCCATTTTTCCAACAGCATTTGCTCACTTCATTTCTGTCACATTGGCTATTCTTCAGTATTTCAAACTTTTTCGTTATATTTGTTATCATTTGTGATCAGTGATCTTTGATGTTAGTATTGCAAAAAGATTACAACTCACTAAAAGCTCTGGTGATGATTAGCACATTTTAGCCATAAAGTATTTTTTAATTAAGGCATGTTCATTGTTTTTTAGACATAATGTCATTGCATTTAATAGACTACAGTAGAATGTAAATGTAACTTTTATATGCACTGGGTAACCAAAAAATTCATGCGACTCACTTTATTGCAATAATCGTTTTATTACAGTGGTCTAAAACTGAATCTGCAATATCTCTGAGGTATGCCTGTATTTACAAGGTTACTGATTGCTCCTTTTTCTATTTCTAGTCTGCTACCTACATAGTGAAATTTTCATTTCAGTTACTGTACTCTAGAATTTTCACTTCGTGCTTTTTTAGCAGTTTGTGTTTCAAGATTCCATGCCAGGTTTTTCATTACTTCTTTAGATACATTTAGAACAGCTGTTTTGAAGCCTTTGGGGCAAAATCCAATACCTGGGTCCACTAGGAATTAGTTTCCATGAACTTTTTCTGAATATGGGTCATATTCCCTCTCTTCTTTTTCTGATTTGTTTTGTTTACATGTCTAATTTTTGCTAGAAACCAGAACGTCATGAGTAATATAGTAATCTGAATTCTGTATGTCTGTTTTTCTGAGGATTATTGTTTTTTGTTGTTCTAGCAGACGATTAACTTGCTTGGAATCAAACTTCAAACTCTGCCCTCCCTGCCCCTCCACCTCCACCCCAAGTGTGAAGCAGCTGATAGCTAGGTCCCTTAAGCTCCCACCTGCTGCTTTTTACCCTGGTCCCATGATGGGAGGTAGATTTCCACTGTGTTCATGTACTTTAGCTCTCAAAGAATTTGGTATATATTTATACTTAGATTTGGGGCCTGACTTTCTACATTCTCTTTCTTTCAGTGTTTCACCCCTTATACTTCCTGCTGCTTTTTGTTAACTCCAGCTTCTGACACCTCAGTCCATTAAGGCTTCAGTTTTCTTCTGCTTAAGCTATGAGCAGGTTGTGGAATGCTGTTAATCAAAAATGCAGAAATCTCCAAATCTCACTAGGTACACTTCTGTTTTTCAAAACTCTTTCCTGGTGTCTTTCTGTTTGCTCTTTTTTAAGCCTCCTGTTATCTCTCTAACAATTGTTTAGTTTAACTATCAACCTGGAGTTATGGCAGAGTTTATACTCAGATTTGGGGTCTCATTTTTCCTGTAGTTCTCTCACTTCCAGAATTTATCGCTAAATCTCCAGCTCACCTGCCAGCCCTCAATTCTGTCCCCTGTCACCTTTGAGGAAGCTCTTCACCTGAAGAGCTATGGGCTTTGGGGTACCTTCATGCAAAAAAGCCACAAACCGGGCTTCCCTGGTGGCGCAGTGGTTGAGAGTCCACCTGCCGATGCAGGGGACATGGGTTCATGCCCCGGTCTGGGAAGATCCCACATGCCGCGGAGCGGCTGGGCCCATGAGCCATGGCCGCTGAGCCTGCGCGTCCGGAGCCTGTGCTCTGCAACAGGAGAGGCCACAACAGTGAGAGGCCCACGTAACGCAGAAAGAAAAAAAAAAGCCACAAACCTAACAATTCTTACTCATTGCTGCCTTTTAAGGATAAACTCTCCTCCAATTTTTGCTTGACCAATTCACTCTATTATTACTGGATGCCCAAAGTCACTCCCATGCATTTTAAAACTATATTCTTCCTGCATAACACATTAATCTTGAAAAGGAAAAAATTTACCTCCTCAGTGAAGCCTGAAAAATTGTTCTGCCCTTGTAATACATTGTTATCTTGTACATACTTCTGTTACAGTACCCATAACACCTTCTTGTAGATTTGTGTTGACACATACTTTCTTGAAGGTATGTGTTACATGCTTTGAGGTTGTAACTTCTTGTGAACAGGGACAGCATTTTGTATATCTTGGCACCCTGGTAAACGAGTCCAATTTGGGGTTACAAAGTGACTTCACAATAAACATTTTTAGAATGAGTTATTAAATAAATTTGGTGGCGAGTACTTCTACCTTGATTTTTGTTTCCCTTACTATTTAAATCACAAAACAAGAAAAATGGTAGGCATTCTTTACAAGTTTTCATAAGAATGCCACAAAGGAACAGGATCAAAACTAGTCTCCAATTTCTCGTCAATTTGTTCTGATCACAGTCCCAAACCATTACAGGGATCAGTGTCATTCAAAGATGTGACTGTGGACTTTAGTCAGGAGGAGTGGCAGCACCTGGATCCTGCTCAGAAGATGCTATACATGGATGTGATGTTGGAAAACTATTGCCACCTCGTTTCTGTGGGTAAGAAAAACTCTCTTTGAAACTTTCAGTAGCATGCATTTCCTTTCAAGATGCCTAAAATATGTGTGATCTTGATTTCAGGGATAAGAGGTGATGCATTCTTTTTGGTTGACAGAAAGGATTATTGTGTCTTCACTTGCATAGTGCAAGGTGTTAAATTTACTGTTACACAAAGGAGTATCTTAATTTGCAGTACTGAAAATTCACCTTATTGATTTTTCAAAGGTATTGACGCCTAAGTAACTTAATCCAAATCTTCCCTTAATCAGGGTGTCACATGACCAAGCCTGACGTGATCCTCAAGTTGGAACGAGGAGAAGAGCCATGGACATCATTTACAGGTCATACCTGTTTAGGTGAGTTTCTGACTTGCAGGCAGATGAAATCTGTGGAAAATAAATTTAAAGTGGTCATGTGTTGGGTGACACCTTTGAAATATTTTGGTAGTGTCTTTTTAAAGGTTCCTAACTGTTGAAATGACTATTGTGCCTGCAAAAAAATTAAATCACTTTCAAATGTCACTCTCCCTATATAATAGACTTCCTTAGTTTGCTTGGTGTTATCAAAGATAGTTGCCACTCTTAATCAAAATTAAGCCTTCCTTCTTTTAGATCTCTTTCCTTCCTTCTTATAGATCTTTTTTCTTGATTTGTATCCTTTTTTAGCTTTCTTGGTCCCTTATCTTTTAGCCATTGAATAGATTTCTTTTAGGCATTTTTAAATCTATCTTTAAGAAAGAAAAAATTCTTGGCTAATATTTCTCTTCTTAGTTGCTTTTTCTTTCCCTTTCTTTTATAGTATTTCAGATTTGTTTGCTATGCTAACTCTAAGTTCCCATTCTCACCATGAGTCTAGCTATTAATTTTAAAGCTCACTCACCTTGGCCCAGACTGATAATTCCATAGTTACCATTTTCTTCCATTAAACTTTCATGGTTCATTGTTATATGGCTGATCATCTTTCCTGAAATCATCCCTTGGTTTGGGTAAAACACTGAATCATTCTTATCCTGATTATCTAAGTGATTATTTATTTCCAGCTTACTCTGTTTTTTTTTTTACCACTCTGGCCATATTGACTGGAACAGTGCCTCATACATAATAGTCACAGAACTTTTTTTTTTTTTTAAAGGTATATTTCATTGGACTCTCAGTCTTATTTCTCTAATTTGTCCTCAAGAGATCTACCTTTCAATTATATTAGTCTCATCCACTCTCAGAACTTAAGCTCCTTGTTTTATGTGGAGAACCTCTAATACCAACATACTCGGCACAGTCCTCCCACCTTCACTCCAGTCCTTCACAAGTTCTGCACTATGATGCCTCACCTCTTTTGTGACAATAAGTTGAAAATGAAAATCACCAACTTTCCTAGCTCCTAAATTCGTTCCCATTTAACTATTTCCAAATTATTTTATTACTGCCATGATACCAGCTTGATTGTCTCTGTCATAATCTCTTGTGGATCTCTTCACAATTTGTGTTTATCAGCCCGTGAAATATATTTACATCCTCCCATATTTTCATTTTTTACTCACATCATACAAAATGACGACTACCTTATTTAATGTCTTGCATACGGTAATTACAATTTGTTTTTGCCATAATTTTTGTCCTAATTTTTTCAATTTATATTGTTAACTTTCCTGACAAGCTATATCATCACTTGTTCCCCACTACTTATTATTATAGGAAATTGAAATTCTCCTTCATACAAGGACTACTATAATAAGCCCTCATCTGGTCTTTTCAACTTTATTTCTCTCTTTTGTGGAAAATGCTTGCTAATTTCCACTTCATCTAGTCTCCTAAATGTTCTCTATACATGTAGGGTCTGTCATGATATCTGTACTTTTCATTGTGTTCACCCTTCTGTATAGTGTATATCTTTGAAGACTTGAGATTTCTTCTCCTTTCTATTCCTTGACTACTCCCCAACATATTCACCTTTCCTTTTCCTGAATTTCCATGCTGCTTACTAACTGTAACATACACAGCTCTTGGATGTTATATAATTTGATACTTGATTGTACATTGTTTATGCTTAAGGATTCTTTCTTTCAAAGATAAGATCCTCTGTATCTTCTTTGCTATAGTATACAACATTTTAAGTAGTCAGTAGTTTGCTTCATTTTCTGTTTATGGAGCTGTACAGGGGAGATCTCTTTTTCCTCCATTCATAAAGTATGTACTGATAAGTCCTTTCAGAAGTACTTGCTCAGGCCATGGTTCTGTACATTCTGATTCAAATGGTTGGATTCTAACAAACACTACCTATCTATGATATGCAGTGTTAATGAACTCAGAAGAGTACAAAGGCGATAACCAACAAAGTATTCCTTTATGAGAAAGGATTACTGTTAAAGTCTGCATTTTTCATGAAATATTTATGACACAGTGTAAGCTTGTAAAAAGATTTGTTAAAATTCTTTTTCTAGACCATAATTATTTTCAAGTTATAAAGAAGTAATAAATAAAGTGGTGGTGGGATATATGTGAAGGGTTTTGATATCATGGAGTAGTAACATTTTCTTGAAGATTATCTAAATATGATTAGAAATAAGACTGGAAGGCAAGTCAACTGATTAAAAGAACATGAGCAAAAGCATGTGATTAGGGATAAGGGAGGTATTTATAGGGCAGTAAATATTAGGCTTTGATTGTTATGGGTGAAATTTTTCAGATATGTGGACAACCCTGAAAACTTGTTTGAATATAAAAAGTAAGTCTAGGTAATGTAAAGTTTTGTTTACAGGAGAAATTCCTTGTATGTTAGTGTTGTGGGTAATGGACTCAAGGAAGAAATAGATTTTTGAACCTAGATTTAACATTGTTTCTCTAGATGTGGATGATTGCAAAGCAAAAGAGTCAAATATAGTTCTAAATTTATAAGAGAAATAAAGGTTAAGATTAATGAGTGATTTAGAGCCAGAGTGAACAATCTTTCTGGTCCCCCATATGGAAAACTGGAGTTAAGAATGTTACTGTATTGGGGAAAGACTTGAATCTTTCTTTAAACCTCTAAGTTAGCACTTAAAAAGAAGAATAGTTATAATTAATGATCATGAGAGTTTTGTTATTGAACAATTCTGAAAGAAAATAATAACAACAGCAACCTGAATACACTAGTGAACATACCCCTAGTCTGTTTTAAAGTTCCTGTTGGAAGTGTTTTCCTAGTATTTCCCTCACAAGAAAAAATGATCCCCAGCTATATAGAGGATTATAAACACTAGGAAAATAGTTGATGCTTAGAAAGATTTATTGGTGGGTGTGTGGAAAGAGGGTGGTGGAACAACTGGAAATATTTTACCTTACAGTCTAGGGATGAATATTTAAAAGTATAGGCTCAGGGGGATTCCCTGGTGATCCAGTGGTTAGGAATCCACACTTCCGCTGCAGGGTGCACAGGTTCAGTCCCTGGTCAGGGAACTAAGATCGCACATGCCACGTGGTGCGGCATAAAGAAATAAAGAAATAAAAGTATAGGCTCTGATCTGTGTCCTCCAAATGCCTTCCTCTAAAATTTTCCCTGAACAAACTTTTCTGCTAATTTTTCTTGTTCATCCTACTTAAATCTTAATGCTCTTGAAAGGTTCACTTCATTGCCTCTGAATCCACCTATCCAAGCATGAATTCCTCTTCCACTATTCTTTTGTCTCTTCTCCTTACTGCTTCATGTGTTTGTTTCACTTTCTGTATGAAGTTCTGGTGCAAAATGCAAATGTTACTAGTGTTCATTACTTATTTTTCATCTTTTTCCACACTGAGGCAGAGTTTTTAATTTAGGTTCCATGTCTTTTCCCAGGCAAGGAATAATTTGTCCTTGGTCTTTTTTGGCCTTATGTACTAGACCCTACTACAATTCCTTTCGATAGCAAATATGTGAAGATTCACAAATTGTTATTAATTATATTCTTTCCTAGAAGAAAAGTGGAAAGCTGAAGACTTTTTAGTGAAATTCAAGGAACAACAAGATAAATTTTCTAGATCAGTTGTATTAATCAACCACAAAAAACTGATTAAGGAGAACAGTAGTGCATATGAAAAGACATTTACTTTAAGCAAAAACCCTATTAATTCAAAAAACCTACCTCCTGAATATGACACTCATGGAAAGATTTTTAAAAATGTTTCAGAATTAATCATCAGTAATCTAAGTCCTACAAGAAAGAGACTTAGTGAGCATAATGGATATGGGAAATCACTCCTCAATACTAAGCCAGAGACAGCTCACTCTGGAGGCAAATCCCATAATCAGTGTGGTAGGGCTGTCAGTCATAATGAAATGATTATGCAATATCATGAGATAGAAACTTCAGCACAGTCATTTGGATATAATGACTGTGAGAAATCCTTCCTTAAAAAAGGAGGCCTAATTACACATAATAGAGCTTACAGAAGGGAAAAACCATCTGAATATAATAAAAGGAGAAGAACAACCAATATTGAAAAAAAGCATATATGCACTGAATGTGGGAAGTCCTTCTGCAGGAAATCAGTATTGATTCTGCATCAGGGAATTCACACAGAGGAAAAACCCTACCAATGTCATCAATGTGGAAATTCATTTAGAAGGAAATCATATCTCATTGATCATCAGAGAACTCACACTGGAGAGAAACCCTTTGTTTGTAATGAATGTGGTAAGTCCTTCCGCCTAAAGACAGCCCTCACTGATCATCAGAGAACACATACAGGGGAGAAATCATATGAATGTCCACAATGTAGGAATGCCTTCAGATTGAAGTCACACCTCATTCGTCATCAAAGAACTCACACAGGAGAGAAACCATATGAGTGTAATGACTGTGGGAAGTCTTTCCGCCAGAAGACAACACTCTCCCTACATCAGAGAATTCATACAGGAGAGAAACCCTATATTTGTAAAGAATGTGGGAAGTCCTTTCACCAGAAGGCAAATCTTACTGTACATCAGAGAACTCATACAGGGGAAAAGCCCTATATTTGTAATGAATGTGGGAAATCCTTCTCTCAGAAGACAACCCTCGCTCTTCATGAGAAAACTCATAATGAAGAGAAACCTTATATTTGTAATGAGTGTGGAAAATCCTTCCGCCAGAAAACAACCCTTGTGGCACATCAGAGAACACATACAGGGGAAAAATCCTATGAATGTCCTCACTGTGGGAAGGCTTTTAGAATGAAGTCATACCTCATTGATCATCACAGAACTCACACAGGAGAGAAACCATATGAATGTAATGAATGTGGGAAATCCTTCAGTCAGAAGACAAATCTCAATCTACATCAGAGAATTCATACAGGAGAGAAACCCTATATTTGTAATGAGTGTGGGAAGTCTTTTCGCCAGAAAGCAACCCTCACTGTACATCAGAAAATACATACAGGGCAGAAATCCTATGAATGCCCTCAGTGTGGGAAAGCCTTTAGCAGGAAGTCATATCTCATTCATCATCAAAGAACTCATACAGGAGAGAAACCATACAAGTGTAATGAATGTGGGAAGTGCTTCCGCCAGAAGACAAATCTCATTGTACATCAGAGAACTCATACAGGGGAGAAGCCTTATATTTGTAATGAGTGTGGTAAGTCCTTCAGTTATAAGAGAAACCTTATTGTCCATCAAAGAACTCACAAGGGAGAAAACATGGTAATGCAGTAATAAATGATGTGATTTCTTTGTGAAGCCTTTCTAAGTTATTGTAAAACTTTAGTTTTTTAAAAAAGCATGCTTAACGTGTGAATAAGGTAATTTTAATCACAAATGTAATAATAATTAACTTAATGTACTATACCACATAACTATTTATCTACTGTTTACTAGCATATGAAATGGATATGATCGTTGATATGAACTCTTATCAGCAATGAAGCTAATTTTTTACGTTTTCAAGTTCTCCTGCTGACTCAGTTTATTTTTTTTAATTCTTATATAATACATGCAGAAGCAAGATACAAAGTGGTTTTAAGTATCAGTCTCCATAAGAGGAAGAAATTATGAAGTATATTTCTCATTGCACTCTGTGGAATAAAAGTTGTTACTTCCCCAAAGATTACCACTTCCCTGGCTTTTAACATGAAATAGTTTTTGCATGTCTTTAAACTTTATATTTTATTATACATTACAAATTTTTTGTCTTGTTTCACTCAACATTTTAAAGATTCATACATTATTGCATGTGGCAGTAGTGTATTCATTTTCATTCTGTATACTCTTCCATTTTAAGAATATACTGCTATTTATCTATCCTCTTGATGGATATTTGTATTTTTTATAATTTTGTGTTGTAATAAAAATACTACTATAAATATTCTTGTATATGTGTGTGTGTGTATTTCTGTTGATTTTATATGAAGACTGGGATTACTCAGTCCCAGGGTGTATGTAAAGTTTGTTCAGTTATGTTAGATACTGCCAAACATCTTTCAGACCTTTCTCAATGTGAGATGATTCAATTTGGAGAGTAACAGCTCTGTAATTCAAGTGGAGAAATGTCATTCAACTGGAGAATTCCTACTAAAAAGAAATCTTTATAATATTATAATTGTGAGAAGGCTGTTAGTCATGAATATATAAATGTAATAAATGTAGAAAGACCTTAGCTGTGGCTTAAACCTTACACAAAATCAGAGAATTCATATTGGAGGGCATCCTACAGTTGTCATGATTATAGGGGTACTTTTAGCAATAGCTTATGTCTTAGTCACCATCAAAGAATTTATACTAAAGAAAAGTTAAGAAGGAACATAGATGAATAAAATTTGGGAGTATAGGAGTCTATTCCCTTTAATAGAATTATGAAAAAAATATATAAGTAAGCCTATGTATAATATAATAAGCCTATGTAAAGTAAGCCTTTTATACCTTGATTTATCTCACAGGAAATGTGGGTCTCGAAAATCCCAAATGAAAAATCACTGGAGATTTTGATGTGTGAGAGTCAGAAATCTAAGATAATACCATCTATAGCACCTTTTGAAAATAGTAAGCTCAACAGCAATTTGAACAGTGTTACTAAAGGCCCTTCTTGAGGGGGATTATTCATAACCAATATTCATAACCATACATGAAGTTATTGTAATAAAATTCAGTAGAAATTTAAATAAACTGTTTTTCCCCCCAATTCAGTAGAACTGTAAACTGTATCTAAGTAAGTAGGAAAATAATTGATAGTTCAAGTATCTGACATTAAAAATGTACAACAGGCCGTCTGGCCTATAGAAAGGGGCACCAACTGCCAGTGGATTGTAAATGGAAACATGCTTGTCATTCCTGGTCTTGCAGATGATTTCAGAGCAGAAAAAGAACAGTGGGTGATGAAGCAAATCAGACATGATAAAAATTTAGACTTGAAAGGGACATACGATAAAAGATAAAATGCCATGTCTGACTGGACAGAACTTTGAGAAATATAGCCTTAACTAATAGTTATTATTTATGTTTAGAGTTTTTTTTTTCTAGTGTGTAGGCAGGATGAACATATTAGAATAAAATAGCTACAACAAGTAAGATTACAGGATCTATATTCAGAGTTATGAGAACCTAGAAATTATTTCATTTGAATAAATCTGTGTTTGTAGATGAGTAAAAATATATGCTAACGATGACGACTACCAAAAGAACTGCATTCACAACCAAGGATGCAAGCCTACCTCTTTTTCCTGAGTATGTAGTGAGTTGGAAGCAAAACCCTCCACCAGCAAAAAGATTTTTGACTCACTGAAGGCTAGGATGATGGTTAGCATTTTTTAGCAATAAAGTATTTTAAAATTAAGGTATGTACATTGCTTTTTTAGACAATGCTATTGCACACTTACTGTAGACTACAGTATAGTATAAACATAACTTTTATAGTATAAACATGACACACTGGGAAACCACAAAATGCATGTGACTCACTTTATTGTGATATTTGCTTTACTGTGGTGGTCTGGAACCAAACCCACAATATATATGTGTATTATATATGTATATTAAGGCCACGTTATGACGGACAACGTATAGTTGGGGTTTTTAAGAACTTCCAGTTGGACAATGTCTTAATACTGGTTTTAAACCATTTGTATTTAATGTATATATACTGATATTGTTGGGCTTTAGCTCTAACATTCTTTCCTATGTTTCCCCTCTATTTTTAATTCCTGTTTCCCTTTCTTGCTTTCTTTTTCATTTGAATATATTTTATTATTCCATTTTAATTTATCTATTTAGCTTTTTACTATTTCTTTGTTTATTTTCTTTAGTGGTTCCTCTGGGGATTATAATACACATAATATATATAATTTACAATATACTTTGAGTTAACATTTTAGTACTGCATGTTGAATATGGAAACCTTACCACCATATTTGTCCCTTTTAGCCTCCCCTCTTTATATTATGATTATCATATTTACTATATCTACATCTATTACAAACCTCATCAGAAAGTGTTATACTCCTTGCTTTTTATCAAGTAAATATTTAAATTATTTTTAAAAACCAATAATTTTATTATTTATTCAGCAATTTGCCATTTCTGTTGCTCTTTACTTATTTCTGAAGTTTCAGGTTTTTCTTTGATATCATTTCCCTTCCATCTAAAGAGCTTCATGTAGCATTTCTTTTACAGCAAGCCTGCAAGTAACAAATCCTCTTTGTTTCCCTTTACCTAAGAATATCTTTTATTTACCCTTCATTCCTGATAATTTTCACTGGATAAAGTTTGGGGTTGACATGTCTTTCCTTAAAGCACTTAAAAAATGTTGTTCCACTATCCTTTGGCCTTCATACTTTCTAATGGGAATTAAGGGATTGTTCTCCTATATGTAATGCATCAATGTTCTCTGGAAGCTTTTGAGATTTTTTTTCTTTGATTTTCAGCAGTTTGGTTATGATGTGTCTCAGCAAAAGTTTCTTTTAGTTATCCTTTTTGTGGTATGCTATATTTCTTGAATCTGTAATTTTAAGGTATTTTACCAAACTCGGTAGGTTTTCAACCATTGATTCTTTAAATATTTTTTTCTTCATGGCACTCCATTTTGTTGCTGAGCCCATCAAGTAAGTTCTAATTTTCACTTTTTCAGTTCTAAAATTTCCTTTTATACATCTGAAAATTATATAATAAAAATTTTTAATGTTTAATTTCCTTTTGGTTCTTTTTTTATAGCTTCTTTTTGTCTGCTTAGATATTCACTCAAGAGTTCACCTTTACTTCTTGGAACATGGTTCTAATTCTAATGTGGATCATGTCAGTATTGGTGTCTTTTTCTTTTCCATTGTGAGTTTTTAAATTGTCCTGTTTGTTTGTATGTGGAGTACATTTTTATTGTTTCCTAGACATTTTGAATGATTCTCTGAGTCTAGTTTAAATCCTATGAGAAACATAATTTAGGTTTGTCTTAGCAGGCAGTTTATTTAGATTCAATATGCAAGTTCCAAACTACTTTCTGTGCCCTGGGGTTCCAATGTCAATTCAGTTTTCAAAGCATTTGAAAATTGGCATTCAGTGTGCTTTATCTTTTATGTGCTTCACCCAGTACCCACTCTGAGACCTGGTTGATGGTCCACCTGGTTCAGTTCTCAAGGCCTTTGGTATGCTGCCTAGTGTCAGATCTACACATGTGCACCCTCGAGTTCATATAATACTTTAAGGGATCCCTAACTTGAGTTGCTCCTCTCCCCTATCTCACTAGAACTCTTTAGTTCCCAGAGTCCCCCTTCCTGGATCTAGTTAGAGCAACAGGGCTTTATTTAGCCTTCCCATTCTGCTGTGGCCTTCCCACAGCTAGGTCTTCTTCCAGTGCCAATGAGTGAGAGAATAAAGAGGAAAAAAGCAATGGGATTTCCTCCACCTTCTTCAGAACAGACTTCCACTAGTAAGATAGGATTCCCTTTCCTCAGGGTTTAAGTATTTGCTGGCAGCTGCTGCTACCACCGCCTACCCAATCCAGGACTGGAGCTTTCAGGACTAGTGTTTGCCTGCAGTGAGACCAGAAAGAAAAGAAAAACAACATGGATTTCTTCCACCTTCTCTGCTCCACAAAAACCCGTTCTCCCACTCTTCCAACTATAGAGAGTTTCTTATGGAGCTCTTTCCATCCAAGTTTGGCTCGCAGTTTTGGGATTC
The DNA here is from genome assembly GCF_059928025.1 of Delphinapterus leucas. Lineage (NCBI taxonomy): Eukaryota > Metazoa > Chordata > Mammalia > Artiodactyla > Monodontidae > Delphinapterus > Delphinapterus leucas. The sequence goes on from NC_143148.1 coordinate 15,654,982, forward strand.
AGGTTGTTTCAGTCCAGACCAGCACATCACCAGATCAAACTTCCAACTTCTGGTTTCCTTCTCAGTCTGTCTGCTAACATTTACTTTTCAGTTTTCTCAGCTGCCTCATCCATTCTATGATTTTAGTTGCGTTCAGTGGGAGAGGCAGGGTGGAACATGCTAACTATCTTAACTGGTACTGCTTCTTTTTTTTTTTCTTTCCTTTTAAATTCTTGAGTTTGGATGCATCTTGCTTAAAGATCTGGAAATAGAGTGCAATCATGTGGTACGATTATGTCAATTTCTGAATGGTGACTGATAGGCAAAACAAAAGTTCTGCCTCTCAAGTTATGATTTCCTCCATGTTTGGTTTCATTTTGTTAATATTTTCCTTAGAATATTTGCATTAATATTCATAAGCCCATCTAGATCTTTTAGAAACTATCTTGATCCAGTGTTTAGACTTCTAGTATGAGATTGTAAAATTCTTTTAGAGATTATCCTTAGTTTTTACCTGATATTTAAGTATTGTTTTGTGTGTGTGTATGTGTGTGTGTGTGTGTGTGTGTGTGTAGTACGTGGGCCTCTCACTGTTGTGGCCTCTCCCATTGCGGAGCACAGGCTCCAGACGTGCAGGCTTAGCAGCCATGGCTCACGGGCCCAGCTGCTCCGCGGCATATGGGATCTTCCCGGACCGGGGCACAAACCCGTGTCTCCTGCATTGGCAGGCAGACTGTCAACCACTGCGCCACCAGGGAAGCCCTAAGTATTGTTTTAAAGAGAGGTTTTGGACCAGATTTTCATTTTCCTGCTATATGTATTGGACTATGCAGATTTCTACCTCATCTTGAGTCAATTTTAAAGAAAATACTTTCTGTATATAATATTACTGATATTTTTAAACTCTCCATAAATATATGTGTGCTACCTTATTAGTGCTGTCATATTTCTCACCTTTACATTGATCAAATTTATAAGTCTAGTTTAGATCAGTGTTTTTTCCACAAAAATAAATTAAGGAGGTTTTATTGCTTCTTCCATTGATTTCCAATTTTAACTGCATGAAATGTTTTCTTCTGTAGTTAGGTTAATTTGTTCTTTTTCTGGTTTTTTAGGTTTGATTACATCATCAGTTTTATCAAGTGTCCACTATGTGACAGACACTGTTTCAGAACTAGGATTATAATAGTGTAGTCACGTGGGGCAATGATGTTAATAGTTGAATGATGATGCAAAAAAAGTTCTGGCCCTATGTCTTGATTTCCCACATTTGTTAAAGGGTATTAGTGTTCTTCTAAGATGACTTTGGTCACCTCATACAGGTTTTGTTATGTAGCAACTCATTATCGCTCATATCTGAGTGGTATCCTGTTTTAATACTGGTTTTCTCTTTGAATCAAACAAATAAAATATAAATTTCCAAGAGGAGGTTAGAATCACTCCACAGATACTTTCTAATTGTAAGAATAAAAAAGAACCTTTAAAATGGAGAGAGTTGACAGTCGCCACCTTAACCATATGATCAAATTTAGCCTCATGTTATCAATATGTACCTTGATATACAATACAAAATACTTTGCATCATTTAATATTCTTGCAAAATTGTTTGATCCAAACTTAATCTTTTCTCTATACTTAGTTTCCAATGTAAATGGCAGAATTAATTAAATGACAACATTAGGAAACAAGAACAACAATCGAAAATATGGAACATCCTACAGGACAACTGCATGGACTCTAAGAAGAAAAAGTCATGGAAAAAAAAAAAGTGAAGAACTAAACTAGCCTAAAAGAGACATATCAGCTAAATGCAATTTCTGAACCTAGAGTTGACTCTAGATAAAAAACGAAAGCAAACAACTGTAAAGTCAATCTTGGGACAGCTGGGAAAACCTGAATGTGTGTCACGTGATATATTTTAGAAGATGTGGTTATAGTATGGTTATGTTGAAAATTATAGGAAGATAAACCAAATATGACAAACTTTTAGCTATTAAACTAGGTGGTGGGGGGCAGGGTGGTAAATACATGTCCATTGTACTTTTCTAACTTTCCTGTTTGTTTGAAAGTTTTCATAATGGCAACTTGGAAGGTTTACTAATGGACGGTTTTCTCTTTGTTATCCTTTTGATAATTTCTAATAAACTTTGAATTGTGAGAGGACAGTGTAGATTATGGGATATCTGTTTTTAGGAATTTATTAACAGAAAACTGCTTCATACCCTTTTCTACTTAAGCAACTAGGTATATTCTCAATATATATTTACAGCCACTAGTTCCAGAGTATTTATTCCAGCATTAGTTTCCTGATGCAGCTCAGCAGGAATGAAATTGTCTCACATGTTCTCTGTATTTTACTGGACTTAATTCAAAATCAGTCATCTGAGGTTGAATAGGAGAATGGGGGTGATTGGAGGCTCTTCTAAGTTCATTACCAACATAGTGTCTTTCTCTAAGAATTTGCTAATGATAATGCTATTAATTATCATCAGAACAACAGTAGTTAATATATTTGTCAAATAGTCTTATAAGGGTTTACACGTATTAATCCTCACAAAAACACAGGTATTGTCTTCACCATTTTACAAGTGAGGCACAGAAGTAATATATTGGTATATTGCTGAATATCTTGAAGATGATGATAGGCTAGGTATGTGATGTGACCAAAGGCTTTCTTTCAGTTCCACAACTGATAGATTAAGAGATTCTCCTCTAGTATAAGTTTGCTGGTATCCAACAGGAATTGAGTGGTTTTGATCTCAGGTGGCCTCAGCCTGCAGCAGCTTGAAGCAGGATCTCAGTTCCCCAGCCAGAGATTGAAGTCAGGCCGTGGCAGTGAGAGCACTGAATCCTAGCCACTAGACCATGAGGACCAGTGGCCAGTGACAAGGCCCTGGCTTGTCTGCTTTGTAGAAATGAATTTCAACAAAGAGACGGAAAGTAGTGAAACAAGTAAAGTATTTATTCGGGGGGGGGAAAAAAAGTACGTGTGAGTAGACACACAGGAGGCCTCAGAAAGAGAGCTGCGCCTTCATGGTAGTTTAAATCACTTAGGTGGGGCATCTCTTTCGGGTTTCCTCTGGCCAATCATCTTACTTTGCCAGGTTCTGAGTCCGTATTTGGTATAATTCAGGGTCCTCCCCTGAGATGCACATGCAACTCTTAGCCAAGATGGATTACAGCCCAGAGGTCTATGGATAGGTTGACATCACCTACTATGGGGTGGCGCCCCACCCCCCTTTTTGGCCTCCACAGAGGCCAAATGTGCACATGTAGTCAGGAAGGTCTTCTTGACCTCAGAATGGAAATATGTGGTCTCTTTATCTTTTATTTGGACAGGACTCAGCTCCTCTTCACTTCTGCCATTATCTCTATCTTGGAGTATCTACTCCACAGGGGACAGACTCCAGCTGCTCAGCCTGGGGCCCGTCTATCTCCTGCCTCAGGTTTGGAAGTATTTTATATATTCATTAGATTAAGATACCTGGCAAGAAATCTTTTACGCTAAATAAGTTGTAAGAATGACCAAAAAAAAAAAAAGGTTTCCTAAACATTTCCCCTAGTGTTAATATTCTATAAAGAGTTGAGTCAAAGAAAAAGTACCTTTAAATTAACACTATAAGGTTATGAATTCTCAGGTGTTCATAGAGACATGAATATTGGGCCTTCATACATTTCTTACATTTTTAGAGTCTTTTGCCATTATTAATTCTCTGGTGTTCAGTAAAGCATGAATAAAATCTAAAAGCATTCCCACATTCCTCACATTCAGGGTTTCTACTTAATGTACATTCACTGATGTTCATTCTATCTAAAGGCCTTCCCACATCATCGTGCACATTCATAGGTTTGGTTTCTCACCATTATGAATTATCTAATGATCTGTAAGGATTAAATGAAGTTCAAAGGCCCTTCCATAAATCTTAAATTCACACAGTTTCTCCTTAGTGTGCATTTTTTGATGTTGAATAAGTGTTGAACTCCATCTATAGGCCTTCCCACATTCCCTGCGTTCATAGGGTTTCTCACCAATATGAACTCTTTAATGTTGAATCAGATGTGTCCTCTGCCTAAAGGCCTTCCTACATTCCTGACATTCATAGGTTTCTCATTAGTATGAATACTCTGATGACCTATAAGGTGTGAATGAAGTCTAAAGGTTTTCCCACATTCCTTACATTCATAAGATTTCTCATCTGTATGAATTTTTTTATGTTGACCAAATTGTGCACGTAATCCAAAGGATTTTTTGCATTCCTTACATTCATAGGGTTTTTCATCAGTATGAATTTTCTGGTGTACTCTAAAGTATCTGGAAGAAATGAAAGTCTTCCCACAGGGCTGACAGTCATAGGGTTTCTCCCCAGAATGGATATTCTGGTGTACTTTAAGGTTTTTGCCAAAACAACAGCTTTCCCACATTCTTTACATGTATAGGGTTTCACGCCACTATGAACTTTTAGAGTTGTTGACATATTCTAAATGCCTTCCCACATTCCTTACATTCTTAGGGTTTCTCCCCTGAGTGAATATTTTGGTGTACTCCAAGGTCTCTGCCAAAAAACTAAAAGCCTTCCCACATACGAGACCTTTACAGGGTTTCACTCCATTATGAATTTTCAAACGTCAAGTTGGTTGTTCACGAATTCTAAAGGCCTTCGCACATCCCTTACATGCATAAGCCTTCTCAGCAGTATGAATTCTCTCATGTTTGATTAGATCTGAGCCATAATTAAAGGTCTTCCCACATTCTTTACATTCATAAATGTTTACTAGGAATTCTGTGATGTAGGGTAAGAGATGTATCTTTTCTGTGAATAGATATATTTTCATAGATGATTTTCATTTGGCTAAAATATTCTTTTTGAGGTTCTTGTTGTTTCTTAATCTTGACTTTGTTCTGCCAGCTATTTTGGATAATGGAACCCTCAAGGTCAAGCATTTCATTTCTTTGTCTTACATTTAGATAAATTTATTTCAAAAATGTTTTTGAAATAAATAAAGTTTTTTTATCATACCTGGTCTCCAACGTGGAAAAATAAAGCAAGAAAACTAACAAATGTTGTTTTCCTGTACTGGGGTACAGGAGGGGGGCACAGGGGGACAGCAGAGATAAGTGATAAACTGAAAATACATTAGCAATGAATTTCGATAGTTATTATGCAGTTTGAAGAAGGCAAACAGTTTAGAGAATAATGAAAGCATATGTAGTGAGATCTGTAACAATGAAAATAGATTAAATCATTGATTCTAAAATGTAAGTGTTCAATTAGAATCACCTCAGGAGCCTGTTGCAAGTATTAATTTCAGAGACCAACCCAGACCAAGTGAATCAGAATCTATAAGGGTAGGTCTTAGGCATCTATACTTTTAACCACTCCATCAGATGTATCAGAGGCAGATCAATGTTTGACATTCTCTGTTTTCTGTTTGTTTGTTTTGGTTTTCTTGGCCACGCTGTGTGACTTATGGGATCTCAGTTCCCCTGACCAGGGATTGAACACAGGCCACGGCAGTGAAGGCCCAGAATCCTAACCACTAGGCCACCAGGGAACTCCCTGACATTCTCTACTTACAGATTTTTTTCCAGTGGTTTCTCACTGCACTTAGAACATTATATGACCAGTTAAAGATGGAAAACAAGGCCGTTCTTATAAGAACTCATCTCAACCACTGCCCTTTTAACCTACCTTAAAAATCCCTTGAAGGCACTAAATCTGACACATTATTTCCCATCTTTTGGAACTTCGCATTATGTTGTTTCATCCCCATGAATTCCCCTGACACAGCTCTTTATGGGCCTGACTCCTCATTCTTCAGGCCCCAGATTAAAAGTCGTTTCTTCAGAGAGGCTGTATGATCAGAACCTACCAATTCCATGTTCATTATTCTCTATTCTAATATCTTGTGTTTTGATCTACTTTCACTGTTTTCAATTACATATTCTTTAATTTCTCATTTCTTAATTTATTTCCAGGTATTTCTATAGCCCTAAAACTCATGATGTGTAGATCTAATTCTACTTTATTTACTATTAAGAAACAAGAGATAGGATACAGTAGTTTTTAAATAATTAATTTTAGAATAACGGAACCACTGAATTTAAGAAAGAAAAATAAGAATAAAGGTAAATAATACAAAGATAAGTCATTGGGAAAGATATTTTGATGCCTATCAAAATACACTTTACCATAATTACACAATAGTTACTGTATATGACTCATTGCCTATAATCTCTCACATCTTCCATATACTTGTCTCACACTTTTCCTACAGTGATCAAATACATGTTTTCCTTCATCACTTTCCTTTCTGATGGGTGGAAATGAATTTGATCCAAACAAGCTCAGTTAAATGCACAAACAGAAAAGGTGACTGCATTCTTCTATCATCTTTACCCTTAAATATACAGGTATCTCACCACAGTCGACCATTCTGCCAGTGGCTACTCTTCTTTGTCCCCCATTTCAGTAAGGCAATAGGATGTTTAACTTACGATTCATTTTTAGTATTACACATCTATCCAAAGGTGATTACTAATCTCTCTTGTTCATTGAAGCTTTCTGTCAGGTCCTCCAATCTATTCCTTCATCGTCAAGGCTAACCAGTAGCATACTTCCCAGCAAAGTGTCTCAATGATTATTCAGGTATTATAATAGGTAATATATTATAGTAGGTATATCCAAAATTCGATACTGTGCTAAGATCAAAGTGTTGACAAGGCTGTCTTCCTTCTGGAAGCTGTAGGGGAGAATCTATTTCCGTGCCTTTTCTAGCTTTTAGTGCCTGCCTTCATTTCCTGGCTCATGGCCCCTTCCTATGTCTTCAAAGCCAGAGCATAGCATCTTCAAATCTCCTTCTATGACTCTCCTGCTTCCCTCTTTCTTTTATAGGAACCCTTTGATTACACTGGGCCCACCAGAGTAATAATCTAGGATAATTTCCCCATCTCAGGGTCCTTAATTTAGTCATACCTGCAGAGTCTCCTTTGCATGTAAGTTAACATATTCACAGGTTCTGGGGATTAGGACATGGACTTTTTGGGGACATTAGTGTGTCCAGTTGGATTTATTTGAAATGAAGGGATGGTCAATACTAGATAATCTGTTAATATGACTGGTTGTAATATTAGATCTAATGGGGAAATTCACATAATTCTCTCCTTAGAAGCTCAAAAAGCATGTGATAATTCAAAACCCAATCTTGTTTTTTAAAGTTCCGTAAAATAGGAATTGATATATAGATATATTACAGCTTAAAAGCCAGGGACTTAAGGAGGAAACACTGGAGGCATTCCTGCTACATTCAGAAAAAAACAAAGGTACTCACCATCAACCCTACTATTCACTGACACAGAAGGAAATTAGCTATGTAAAATTTGGGGAAAAGGGCTAAAAAACTAACAATGTACAGATATGATTGTATCTCTGGGAAACTCAAGAAAATCAAGTAAAAATCTGCCACAAACAACCAGAGAATTCAGTTTGGTAGTGGGATATAAAATTAATATACTGAAATTACTAGTCTTCATATATAAAAATAATAGTTTCATATTAGAATTAGGGAATGTATTTTTAAAGCAAAAAACTTAAGGTGAAATTAGCAAAATTTATGAAGGACACAGTAAACACTCCTAAATGACAAATGCATTTTAACCTTGGGAAACATCTTATTCTTCGATGAGAACATTCAACAGCATAAAAAGAAATCGATAATTCTCTTAATTCAGTACAAACTTCATGTGATCCCGCATAAAAAAGCCAGCATGTTTTTTCTCTCAAGAACTAGACAGGTTAAATTTAAAGTTCAGTGCTGGCTTCGGCAGCACATATACTAAAATTGGAATGATACAGAGAAGATTAGCATGGCCCCTGCACAAGGATGACACACAAATTCGTGAAGCATTCCATATTTTTTTTTAATTTAAAGTTCATATGGAGGGACTTCCCTGGTGGTGCAGTGGTTAAGAATCCACCTGCCAATGCAGAGGACATGGGTTCGAGCCCTGGTCTGGGAAGATCCCACATGCCACGGAGCAACTAAGCCCATGCGCTACAACTACTGACCCTGTGCTCAGAGCCCGTGAGCCACAACTACTGAGCCCACATGCCACAACTACTGAAACTCGTGTACCCTAGAGCCCACGCACCGCAACTACTGAAGCCCACACCCCCTAGGGCCCACGTGCCACAACTACTGAGCCCACGTACTGCAATTACTGAAGCCCACGTGCCTAGAGCCCATGCTCCACAACAAGTGAAGCCACCACAATGAGAAGCCTGCATACCACAACGAAGAGTAGCCCCCACTCACCACAACTAGAGAAAGCCTGTGCACAGCGACGAAGACCCAATGCAGCCAAAAATAAAATAAAATAAAAAATAAAGTTCATTTGGAAAAGTAAGGAAGAATAACATGAAAATGTTTGAAAAAGAACAACAGTGGAAGAATAATCATACCAGATGTTGTTTGTGTTATGTTAAAGACTGAATAATGAAAACATTGTAGTACTGATGAATAATTATACAGGCAATATGAATGGAACAGAATACAAAGTTCAGAAGCATTGCAGATATTTTACAAAGTGTAGTGTATATTAAAGTGAACTTCAACTCAGTAGGACAAAGAGATTTTTACATATATGGTAAACTGAAACTATTTTACATACACACATAAACAAAAAAAAAACAGTTATTACTTAAGGAAACCACAAGCCAAAACACAAAACAGCACTGCTACAAAAGGTGAGAGTGACTCACCAGTGGTGTTCCAAGCTCAACATTTGTCAGAATAAGAAGTAGGAAGGAAGACATAATAAAAAACTGGTGTTTATTTGATGGGGGAAGGGTACTAAGCCAAAAGCAGCAAATAGACTGAACCTGCACAGCATGTCTACATGACTACAACTGTTTGCCTTCAGAAGAAAGCAATAGGTGCGGGAACTTGGACATGATTCATAGGCCAGTTGCTGGTAATGCCCAAGAAGGAAAGGAAAGCACCCACATCCACAGTACTAACCAGTAAGGTAACCTGATACCCCATAACACGAAAATATATTTCCCCTTTATCTCTTTCTCTCTTTTTTTTTTTTTTTTTTTTGGCTACATTGGGTTTTCGTTGCTGCACCTGGGCTTTCTCTAATTGTGGCGAGCTGGGGCTACTCTTCATTGCAGTGCACGGGCTTCTCACTGCAGTGGCTTCTCATTGCAGAGCACGGGTTCTAGGCACATGGGCTTCAGTAGTTGCAGCACACAGTCTCAGTAGTTGTGGCACATGGGCCCTAGAGGGCACAGGCTTCAGTAGTTGTGGGGCACGGGTTCAGTAGTTGTGATGCATGGGCTCTAGGGTGCATGGGCTTCAGGAATTGTGGCTCGTGGGCTCTAAAGCACAGGCTCAGGTGTTGTGCACGGGCTTAGTTGCTCCACAGCATGTGGGATCTTCTCAGACCAGGGATTGAACCTGTGTCCCCTGCATTGGCAGGCGGATTTTAACTACTGCGCCACCAGGGAAGCCCTCTCCCCTTTATCTCACAAAAGCAGGTCAGCTGCAAATCCATTTTTCCACTCAAGCTGACTACAAAGAAATCAAGCTGAATGAATGGAAGACTGCCTCCAAAAAATGGTTAGAGAACAAAGAAAACCAGAATTTTAGAATAAGTTTAAATAGCATCCTCAATAGATATAAGGAACTAACAAACCTAGAAAGTGGAATCACTTAGATTATACAAAATTTTAATTTGTACTCATTGAATTAAAAGTTCAGTAGTTGGCTTGAATAGCAATAAGTACATAGTGAAACAGTAAATCAGGACACAAAAAATAGAGAAACGAGCACCAGAATGCAGCAGAAAGGAATGTAGACATAGAATGTGTATATAAACTTGACATTCAGCAATTTAAAAATTTTTGGAGTGATAGGTCACATATCTATTTGAAGACCATATTCACTATGACCCTTTACTCAGAAAAACGTACACATCTACATATACTCATGTGCTGTTATGGGCAAAAGCAGGGACTTACTTAACCTCCAGCAGGACTTACTTAACCTCCAAAATTCACAAATGGACCACACCTCCTGAATGACAATAGCCATCTAACAGAATGTCCAGGAGACAAGAACAGAGAGAATTGTGGGGAGGTCATGTTCTTCACAGGAAGATGGAGATTTCCAAAAATAAAGATGGATAAGAATGCTCAGATTAAATTAGAACCATCATGTGGTTAGCAGGAAAACATCTATATCCCCAGTTTTGAGTTGCACATTTCTTCACATTTTAACATCTCTGAAATTGAGTTTAACAAACTATGTAGCCTAGTTTAATCAGTAGTGATTTTTAAGTGATAAATAAAATAAGTGGAATTACAACCCATGGCTTCTTAAATTCAATCACATGCATTAAATAAAAATACAAAAAATAAATAATACCGAGAAAGTTCTTAGAAAAAATTCAGAACCTGAATGATTAACATAAAAATTCTGAATGTTTCAAAGAGAGAAAAAACTGTGTACTTACAAAAGAACAAGAATCATATTAATATCAGACTTTAATCAGTGACAAATATTTCAGGAAAACTGTCTAAATATTTAAATTAAAAGGAAAATAATTTTGTATTTAGAATGCCATACTCTGCAAAACAGAGAAGGAGAGTCTAAGCAGAACAAAGAAATCTCTGTGCTGACAGCAAATGAATATCCAACTTCCAATCAAGAATTATAGATATTTGAAGAAGCAGAAAAACATCAGTTCATAGAAGCAGATGCAGAAATGACAGAGACAATAAAAACAGCAAGGATGTTAAAAACAGTTATTATAAATAAGATCCAATGCACAGGAAAATATGGACATGATAAGGAGAGAAATTTAAGATAAAAAAAAAACAAGTGGCCTTTCTGGAGGTGAAACTATAACATCTGAAATGATATTATATGAAATTAACAGCAGGTTAGACATTAGAAAAAGTCTAGTGAACTTACGCACATAGCAAAAGAAAGTATCTAGAAAAAAGCTCAGAGGGAAAACAAAATCTGGGGGGGAAAAAACCAAAACACAGCAATAATGACCTGTGGGATAATACTAAGAGGTCCAACATATGTATAATTGTAGTTCTAAACTACAAGAAGCAAAACCAGATACAACTGAAAAAGAAATAAAGAAATCTATAATTACAGTTGGAGATTTCCACACTTCTCTTTCATTGATAGGACAAGTAGACACAAAATAAAAATAAAGACTTGACCAACTGTTTGTATCAATCAACTTTACATTTATAGAACACTTCATTCAACAACAGCAGAATACATATTCTTTTCAACTGCATATAAAATATTCATCATAATAGACCATATTTGGGGCCATAAAATAAGTCCCTATAAGTTTGAAAGGCTTGAAATATATGATGTGACCACAATAGAATTAAGCTAGAAATCAAAAGTAAAGATACTTGGAAAATCTGCAAAATAATTAATATTTAAACAGCATATTTCTAAAGAATCCATAAGTCAAGAAGAAATCATGTGGAAAATGTAAAACTTTTAACCTGGTGATAAAGAAAATATACTGAAATTTGTGAGAGGAAGCTGAATAAAACTACGCAGAGAGGAGGGAAATTTCTAGCTCCAAATACTTGTATTACAAAAGAAAAAAGTTATCAAAATCAATGATCTAAGAAACTATTAAAATGTGTAAATTAAACCCAAAGCAAACAAAATAATAAAGAATGGAAATCAATGACAGAGAAAAAGAAAGATATAGAGAAAATCAATTAAAATTTAATAGGTTCTGTGAAAAGATCAATAAAATTGACAAATTTATACCAGAGGTGATCAAGAGAAAAGAGAGAACACACACGTTATCAATACCAGAAATTAAAATTGTGGACATCAAAATCTCAAATAAACAACCTAACCTTACACCTAAAGGAACTAGAAAAAGAACAAACAAAATGAAAAGTTAGTAGAAGGAAAGAAATCATAAAGATCAGACCAGAAATAAAATAGACACTAAAAAAAAAATAGAAAAGATCAATGAAACTAAGAGCTGGTCCTTTGAAAATGTAAGCAAAATTCATAAACCTTTAACCAGACTCATCAAGGAAAAAAGAGAGAACCCAAATTAATAAAATCAGAAATAAAAAAGAAGTTAAAACTGACAACACAAAAATATAAAAAGGATCATAAGAGATTACTACAAACAAATATGCAATAAAATGGACAACCTAGAAAAAAATGGGCAAATTCCTAGAAATGAACACTCTCCCAGGACTGAACCAGGAAGAAACAGAAAATATGAACAAACCAATTATCAGTACTGAAATTGAATCAGTTATTTTTAAAAGCTCCCAACAAACAAAAGTCGAGAACCAGACGGCTTCACAGGTAAATTCTAACAAACTTTTAGAGAACAACTAACACCAATCCTTCACAAATTATTCCCAAAAAATTGCAGAGGAAGAAATGCCCCAGACTCCAGGGCCGTCAAGTACGCACGCACAGCCAGGTGCAGCCTATTGAGCGAGGACGCCAGAGCCTGACCCAGAGCTGCAAAAGCCCAGGAGGAAGCTGGGAGCTTCAGACCTACGTGTGTTGAGCACCCTACTTTTGTTCTGGGTAGGAATGCTGATGTCCACCATGGGTGTGACCTGGAACGATGTCTGGCGGGGGCAGGGGGGCGTGGTGGATTTTGTGTTTTGTCCCTGGGGAAGCCCAAGCGCCTGGAGCCGGGCCTGGCACGTAGCAGGTGTGACGTGTGTTCGTGTGTAGGTGTATGTCCCGAATTGGGGTGGCCCTCTGTACCTGACCTGATGCTGGTCACCTCGAGCTACTCTGCAGCCGGTTGTGGAAGTGGGTGGACTCGTGTTGCCGTGTGGTGTTTCCTCTGGTGTATCTATTTTTGGATTAAGTGTGAGTCGTGTTTGAGCTTGTAAGTGACTGGAGGAAACATTAACAGGAAGTGGTTTGTGAGTGTGATTTTTCTGTGTAGAATTACTTATATGAGGTAGAGAATGATGTGATGCCTTAGGATTTTGGTTTTGTTGAGTGGATGAGATAGTAGGTAACTGAATGTGTCTGTTTTTATAGATGTGTTAGTATTTATATGATGGTTACAGAAGGGATGTGGTTCTCTTGCATATGTTCTATGGTGGCAGACTGCTGAGCGACTCATAAACCGTGCCTGACTGTGACTAGCTGGATATCTGATACCTGCTTTTATTTGAACCTACAGAATTGTGCTGGCAGTTAGGTAAGTGAAATAATTATAGGTGTAAGAATTGAAAAGGAGATTTAGACTATCATAATTTCCAGATATCATTGTATATCTGGAAACTCCATGTCAACTAATAACAATATATTGAATTGAGTAAGACTCCACGCATTGCTTGCAAACAAAATATTTTATTAACTACTACTTTAAACACTTCTGTGTGTTTTTTCATGCTCCTAAATGAAGTCTTGGCAGATTCGATAGCTTCTTCAGTCACTGTAAGATGATAAAACTGAGGTCACTCTCAATAAGTATAATCATTTTTGCTAATTAAAATATTCTCTGGAAAAATCATTACTTCAAACTTCATTTACAGCAAAAACTTTCCACCTCCTGCAACTTGGAATTTCTTCTCTAATATCCCAGTCTGTAATTTGACTAATTTACTTTATCCCTCTCTGTACGTGGTCTCTGGCTCTTCTGGGATTGAACCAGGGGACAAGAGAAACAAGGAGCAAGAAAAATATAACTTGATTGGTATTGCAGTAATCTAACTAAGGTTATGTCTTGCCTTGGTGGCATTCAAAGCTGACTTTTAAAAATCTCTTTATCTTACAATATGTTAATTATGAAAAACTTCAAACATACCGCCAACTTGAGGGAGTTTTACACTGAATATTTATATACTCACCACCTAGATTCTATCCTTAACATTTTACTATACTAGCTTTGTCATGTATCTATCCATCTCTCTATACATCCAGTAATCCATCTAATTATTATATGCACTTCAAAGTAAATTGCAGACATCTGTACACTACCTCCTAAGTACTTCAGGAAGCATATTAATAAGAGTTCAATCTTTGTTTGCCTTTCTGTTTTGATGTACATACAGGAAAAAATGCAGAAATTTTGAGTGTACTTTCTTGGTTTTGACCAATGTGTATATGTAATCCAAACCCTTATCAAGATATAGAACTTTACAATCACCTGAAGAAGTGCCTTTATGACTCATGGTGTCAAAACTCACAACCAACCATCCAGAGGCAAATATTGTTCTTTTTGGGGGTAAGGAGCTGCAGGTTAACTTTGCCTCTTTCAGAATATCATATAAATGAAATCTTACAAAATATACTTGTTTGTGTAAATGTTCTTTCAATGAGAATGTTTTTGAGATTTTGTATATATATTATATATAACGTACATATAATATTGTTGGGTCTATCAGTAATTCATTCCTTTTTATTGCTAAGCAGTGTTTTATTGTATGAATAATGTATGGTTTATCAGTTCTTACAGAGATGTACACTTGGGTTGTTTTGGCTAAAATCTTCTAATAACATTCTTTTACAAGTCTTTCTGTGATTATAGTTTTCATCCTCTTGGGTAAGTAGCCAGGAGTGGAATTGTTGAGTCATAGGGTGGGTATATGTTTAGTTTTTATAAGAAACTTTCCAGGTGTTTCTCCATTTTCAAGCCCCACCAACAATGTCTGAGAGTTCCAGTTGTTCTACAAAATCCAGGTTTAGGAGTTATTAGCCTTTTTCACTTTAACCATTCTGGTGAGCGTGCAGCGGTATCTTAGTGGTTTTAATTTGCATTTCCCTGATAATTAATGATGTTGAGTTCTCTTACATAAGATTTTTGGCTATTTGTATATTTTTATAAAATGTCCAAAAATTATTGATTTGCAGAGTTCTCTATGTATCCTGGATACCAGTCCTTTGTCAGATATATGTTTTATGAATATTTTCTCCTACTCTGTTCCTTGCCTGTTTGTTTTTTTAAAGATGTCTTTTGGTGAGAAGTTTTTAATTTTGATGAACTCTGAATTTATCACTTTAACCTTTAATGGGTTTAGTCTTCTGTGACCTAAGAAACATTTGCCTGTCCCTAAATCACAAAATCTTATGTTTTCCAATAATCACTCTTTTGTTTTAGCTTTTATGTTTAGGTGTATGACCAAACTCTTATTATTATTATTAATTATTATTATCATTTGGTATGATGGTTAGATAGGGTAAGTAATCATGTCCTCTGCAAAAAGATAGTTTTACTTCTTTCTGATCTATATGCCTTTTAAAAAACAAATAACTCAATCGAAAAATGAGCAGAAGACCTTAATAGACTTTTCTCCAAAGAAGACATACAGATGACCAGTAGGCACATGAAAAGATGCTCAGCATCGCTTATTATTAGAGAAATGCAAATCAAAACCACAATGAGACATCACCCCACACCTGTCAGAATGGCCATCATTAAAAAGTCTACAAATAACAAATGTTGGAGAGGATGTGCAGAAAAGGGAACCCTCGTACACTGTTGGTGGGAATGTAAGTTGGTACAGCCACTATGGAAAACAGTATGAAGGTTCCTCAGAAAACTAAAAATAAAATTACCATATGATCCAGCAATCCCACTCCTGGGAATATACCCAGACAAAACTATAATTCAGAAAGATACATGCACCCCTATGTTCATAGCAGCACTGTTCACAATATCCAAAACATGGAAACAACCTAAATGTCCATTGACAGATGAATGGATAAAGAAGATGTGGTACATATACACAATGGAATACTACTCAGCCATAAAAAAGAATGAAATAGTGCCGTTTGCAGCAACATGGAAGCAACTAGAGATTATCATACTAAGTGAAATAAGTCAGAAAGAGAAAGACAAATACCACATGATATCACTTATATGTGGAATCTAAAATATGGCACAAGTGAACTTATCTATGAAACAGAAACAGACTCATAGACATAGAGAATAGACTTGTGGTTGCCAAGCAGAGAGGAAGAGAGAGGGAGGACTGGGAGTTTGGGGTTAGTAGCTCCAAACTATTACGTTTAGAATGGATAAATAACAAGGTCCTAATGTATAGTGCAGGGAACTATATTCAATAACCTGTGATAAACCATAATAGAAAAGAATATTAAAAAAAAGAACGCATATATGTATATGTGTATAACTGAGTCACTTTGCTGTACAGCAGAGATTGGGCACAACATTGTAAACCAACTATACTTCAATTTTTTAAAAAATTTTAAAAAAGAACGTAAGGACACAAATGTGATATGGTGAGACCATCTATTACATATGCACTTGAAGTCCCAGAAAGAGGACTGAGACAATGGGACAGATGTAATATCTGAAAAGAGAGTAGCTGTTAATTTTCCCAAACTGATTTCTTTTAGAAAATCAAGAAGCCCTACAAATCCCAAACAGGAAATATCACATATATGCCAAAAAACAAAACAAAATCTAAAAACACAGAGAAGAAAGGCTATATTGCTTTCAAAGAAACAAACATAACTGCTAACTCCTCAACATAATGGAAGTCAGAAGTAAGGTAACAGAAGTGCTAACCAAAAATAACTGCCTTCCTAGAATTCAAAATCTAGTGAAAATCCTTCAGAAATTAAGATGAAACAATGGTATTTTCATATAAAAGTATTGAGAGTATTTGTCACCAGTGGACCAACACTAAAGGAAATTCTAAAGGATGTTTTTTTTAAAAAAGATTTTTTTATGTGGTCCATTTTTTTAACTCTTTATTGAATTTGTTACAATATTGCTTCTGTTTTATGCTTTGGGTTTTTGGCCATGAGACATGTGGGATCTTAACTCCCCAACCAGGGATTGAACCCACACCCCCTGCATTGGAAGGCAAAGTCTTAACCACTGGACCACCAGGGAAGTCCCAGTGTTTTTTAATAGATAGAAGAAAAACAATCTCAGATGGCAGCTTGGAGATGCAGGAAGTAATACATAGCAACATCAGTGTGTAAAATGGTGTTGAAATTCCAAAATCCATAAACAGCAGTCAGACATATTGGGTCAAATAAGGTGACACCCGCTCCAATAAAAAAAAGTAAATGCCATGAATAACTTGTGGTAGGGAAATTTTTCATAAACAAGATATTAAAAGCACAAAACATAAATAGTTGAAAATGCCATTACATCAAAATTAAGAAATTTTATCAAAAGACTTCATAAAAATAAAAAAACAAGTCATAACCTAGGAAAAATAATTACAACATATCATATAGCGAACAAATGACTAGTATCCAGAATATATTAAAGCTCCTATGAATCAATAACACAAGGAGCAATACCTGAGGAGTGCAGATCTTGGTTAAAAACCTGTGAGTGACTTTTCAGGCCTGACTATAGGCTGTTAAAATGGCTTTATGTGTCGCAAAAAAAAAAATGGCTTTATGTGGCAGGCCTACAGGGGTAAGCTGCCCTCCCCATACCAGACTTGGTACACTGCCAGTGCACTGCAGTTTCTGAAGGGAGTTGCAGTGAAGGACTCAGGCCCCCCTGGACAGTTATGTTCTTCACATATTTGCATTCCTACCCTTGGTGCCTTCTTTCCCAAGTCTCTGTATCTGAGACCTTGAGCAGAGGTCTTCTTCAGATATCTCTGCTGATAATTCCTTGTTAGGAGAAAGCTTGAAAATACTATTCCCCACTCTGACTCAGTACCCAGTACTTTCCCATTCCTAGGGGAATCCAAGGGGGATCCCTTGTCCGCTCTCTGATCCCAAGGTCCATAAAAGTGCCAGAGCCTTTTGTTCAGGGCTCCCTCAACAGTGAGAATATTCCCACATCTGCACTGATCCACCTGACCCTCAACTGGTGCAACTGATCTCTTCCTGAATCCTAGAAAAGACAGCCCATAGAAATTCAGACACCTTCCTAGGCTGGGCTTATTCTCATGGACTGCCACAAGTCATCATAAGATGCCAAAATCACATGGAAAAACTGTCCTGCCTGCCAGACCCTGCCCAAGACTAAGAGCACTGCCCAGGGATAGATTTCCCAGCCAGTGGGCCAGGATATTCTTGGCAGAGAAACCAAATTGGGCCTCTTCCTATCCAGAGTTTTGCTGGATCCTGACTGCAATTGACACTCTCTGGGTTTGGCCTAGCCATCTACGTGAATTCCACTGACTCAGACCACATAATCCAGGCCCTACAAGACCACATTTGCTTCTTTGGATTTCCTGAACATATTGCTTCTGATGACGGCCCCTGATTTGTGGCCCAAGGCACACATCAGTGCGCCCAATCACAGGGTGTATAGACTCTCCATGCTCCATATCACCCCCAAGCTGAAGGGATGATTGAGCGTTTGGACGAACAATTAAAGGACAGGATTAGGGACTTCCCTGGTGGCACAGTGGTTAAGAATCCGCCGGCCAATGCAGGGGACACATGTTCGACCCCTGGTCCAGGAAGATCCCACATGCCGCGGAGCAACTAAGCCTGTGTGCCACAAATACAGAGCCTGCGCTCTACAGCCTGTGAGCCACAACTGCTGAGCCCGCATGCTGCAACTACTGAAGCTCACGCGCCTACAGCCCGTGCTCTGCAACAGGAGAAACCACAGCAATAAGGCACTGCAATGAAGAGTAGCCCATACCCACCACAACTAGAGAAAGCTCGCACACAGCAACTAAGACCCAGTGCAGCCAAAATTCAATCAATAAAAAATTTTAATAAATAGATAAAGTATACAATTTAAAAAAAAAGAAAAAGGACAGTATTAAGTGGCTGATGGGAGGAGACAAGATAACCCCAACATGGACTACACATCTCAGGTAAGCAGTCTGGGGTCTCAATGCAACAATTTCCCCATAAGGACACTTCTCATTTGTGCCATATGTTTGATCAGAATGTTGTTACTGAACAACATTCTGCATTTTGGGGAAAAATATAACCTTTCGGTCTGTCCCTAAACAAACCTTAAGGGTCCCCTTATGTGCACACAGTAAAGCCAATCTACTGACACCTGGTTGTGGTGAAGGAAAGTGCAGCATTTATTGCAGGGCGCCAAGCAAGGAGCCCATGTAGCAAGTGCCTGAAAGACCCGAACTCCCTGAAGGCTTTCAGGGAAAGGTTTATAAAGACAGGGTGAGGGAGAGGGGTTGTGAGTTATATAATCAGCTTGTGGACATTCTTCTGATTGGTTGGCAGTGAGGTAATCGAGAGTCAGCATCATCAACCTTCTAGATCCAACCAGCCTGGGGTCTGTGTGCTTGTAGGCAGCATATAGTTAACTTCTTCCACATGGTAGGGGTTTCAGTATCTACAAAATAGCTCTAAAGGATATGGTTCAGAATATTATCTGTAGCCCTTGACTTTCTTAAGTGACTAAACTGTTATTGTCCTGCTTGACTGTTTTCCTTTCTGCATTTTCTCACTTCTCTGATTACTATTCAGAACTCAGGGAAGGCCTAGAAGGCTAAAGTTTTTCTATAGACAAGAGGCAGGCAGAGGACACTGGGGCGGGGCGGGGAGGTGGAATCTGTCTTGGGAAGACCCCATAGGGTCCTGCTCGGTTACCTGGTCTGCTCCCTTCCTTCAATTATACATCCTTCTTTTGTAGTTATTGACACCTTAGTCTCCGTTGGGGACCCTGCAAGGAGCTTCCGTCTCCTTTGACCACTTTCTGGAAAGTCAGATAGATGGAAAATTAAGATGGCTATTAAACAGTAAGGGATGGGGGGTTATATAAACCCGTTTTGAGGTATTTTAAAAATTCAAATTTTTGTGCTAACCAATTTTTAAACATAATGTGTCGTTCTGGTTAAATTATAAAATTCTTTCTATGAAAATGCTTTTGTCCCTCTTGCATGCAACCCTTCCAGAAGAAAGATCTATTGGTATTAAACAAGAAGGCAGGAAGACAGTAACCTGTGTGCAGGGCATGGATTTTTGCCTACAAGGACTTTGAAGATAATAACCATCAATCTGAGGTTTCTAGGTCAATATTTTCCTTAAGGTGACCCTGCTGTTTTGTCCCAGGTAGCCTCCTGGGATGGATATCAATATATAGAATAGAAACTTTTCTTGAGCCACAAGAGAATCTAAGCCCAAAGATTTGGATTCATTTTTCTGGCAGGGGCGGGGGGTGTGGTGGTTGTGGTGGATGAAAGGTGCTATGCTTGCTCATGGTATAGGACACATCACAGTCGATGGGGAAAAATTCTCCTGGTAGGACAGGAGCACCTTTGGCCCAGTGAGCCCAGGAACGGGGGAGGGAGGGAATGGAGATGTATCATCTCTCCTCTCTCTCTTACAGAGTACCCTGTGTGACCTCTACCTGGAAGTGGAAGCCTGTTTGTTTATCCCCATGCAGCAAGAAGTACCATTAAGGGAAAAAATGTCTATTTGGCTGGCCAGTAGATAGCCCAACACTACTAGGTGGTGGTTTGCAACCATGGCTGCCAGAGAGCACTGCCCTTCTTTTAGGGCTTTGAGGGCTGTTAAGTTTTAATTATATATTTGGTTATTGTCTTGGACATTTCTTGATTGGCATCAATTATTTTGTTTTGTTGTATAGTATTGTGGGCTTCTAAGGCAGCACCAGTGACTCCTAAAGTGGTCAGCTGAATAGGGCAGTTGGCAAGAATACAGTACGCTTGGTGCATGGGAGTAAGACTGATGCGGTTTGTTTAGGGACAGACCAAAATGTTATATTTTCCCCAAAATGCAGATAGCACAAGTCAAATTATTTTGTATATTATATTATATTATGTTATATTAGGGAGTGGGGCTAGAAGAGCTGAGTTCTGGGAAGCAGAAAGCAAAAGGGT
Source organism: Delphinapterus leucas (assembly GCF_059928025.1). NCBI lineage: Eukaryota > Metazoa > Chordata > Mammalia > Artiodactyla > Monodontidae > Delphinapterus > Delphinapterus leucas. The sequence goes on from NC_143148.1 coordinate 15,675,774, forward strand.
TAAAGGAGAAGGGAGGATAGTTTGTTGTGGCTGCGGCTGAATTGGGAAAGAGAATTGGAGAGAGCAGCAAGGGGTCTTGGGGTAGAGGAGACCTTTGACAGCAAGGTATAATGAGGGCTTGGTGTCAGGGAAGATTCCATCTAGGATGAGTCCAGCTGCGGGGCTGAGGTTATCTGATGGTCCATCAGGCTGTCACAGAGTTGGTTAAGGGTGAGGCCATGGCCTTAACTAAGTTTGTAATAATCTTTAGCCAAATTCAGGACCTTGCAGCATAAACTTTGTTGGTTGGGAGCCACAGAAATTTATGTGGTTGGATAATGAGAGGCACAATGAATAGAAAAGAGGTTACTATCTTGGCATCATATTGGGGATATAAAAATCCCCAAGAAGGGACTTCCCTGGTGGCACAGTGATTAAGAATCCGCCTGCCAATGCAGGGGACACGGGTTTGAGCCCTGGTCCGGGAAGATCCCACATGCCATGGACCAACTAAGCCCGTGCACCACAACTACTAAGCCTGCACTCTAGAGCCCGCAAGCCACAACTACTGAGCCCATGCACCACAACTGCAGAAGCCCACACACCTAGAGCCCGTGCTCTGCAACAAAGAGTAGTCCCCTCTCGTCGCAACTAGAGAAAGCCCGCGCACAGCAACGAAGACCCAACGCAGCCAAAAAAAGAAAAAAAAAATCCCAAAGAAGCCTCATTGCATACATCCCCATGTGAAGCTTTCCATTGCCCTTTCAGTAACAGTCTGACTTGTATTTTGAGAGGCCAGGCCTGGGCATAGGGATATTAATTCAAGAGCCTTAACAGTGGGGGTATGGAACAAGTATAAACGCTGCCTCCTATGTGACTCCCTTGTAAATTTAAAATAGCCAATAGGGGCTGCTTAAAACTAAACTTTTGCCAGCAAGGTGGAAATGGAATTATGGTGCCATCTAGTGGTTGGCTGTGGCAGTGCTGAAGAGCTCTAGTGAGTATGGGTGACAGTATGGGCAGCCCCAAAACCCACTGGCTGTCACATTGCCAGCTGGGGCCTGTTTAATGGCCTGCAGTGTCCCAGGCCCACGTCATTACCCAAAATATGAATGCTATGATGTCAGGCAAGTTCTGAGCTGCGGATAAAGGCTTTCCCACATTCTTTGCAATTATAGGGCTTCTTGGCAGTATGAATTCACTGATGTAGAGTAAGTTGTGAGGCACAAATAAAGGTCTTCCCACATTCTTTACATTCATAGTGTTTCACAGCAGGATGAATTCTCTGGTGTTCAGTAAGTTGTGAGCCACGAAGAAAGGCCTTCCCACATTCCCTACATTGATAAGGTTTCTCACCAGTATGAAGTTGCTGATGTTGATCAAGTTGTGAATGCAGTCTAAAGGCCTTCCCACATTCCTTATAACCATAGGGTTTCTCACCAGTATGAATTCTCTGACGTCAAGTGAGTTCTGAGCCACAAATAAAAGCTTTCCCACATTCCTTACATTTATAAAAGGTTTGTCACCAGTATGAATTCTCTGATGTCGAGTAAGGTGTGCAGATTGTCTGAAGGCCTTCCCACATTCTAACATTCATAGGGCTTCTCGTCTATATGAATGCTCTGATGTTGAATAAGATGTGAGCCATGAATAAAGGCTTTTCCACGTTCCTTACATTCATAGTGTTTCTCACCAGTATGAGTTCTCTGATGTTCAGTAAGATAGGAAAAATGACTAAAGACCTTCCCACATTCCTTACATTTATAGGGTTTCTCACCAATATGAATTCCATGCCATCCTGTAAGTCCTGAGCCATAAATAAAGGCTTTCCCACATTCTTTGAATTTATAGAATTTCTCTCCAGGATAAATTTGCTGATGTAGGATAAGAGATGTTTGTAGGCTGAAAGTTGGCATTTTTTTGTAAGTCATTAATGCTTGCCCCAAATATCCCTCCTGATTTATCTGTCGCCTTTCAAATTGGCCTTTGCATTCCCAGACATCTCTGATACTGGAGCCCACAAGTCTATGACTTGTTTCCATTATCATCCATTGGGATGATGTTACTTCATAAATTTCTTTCTGCAGACACAGTTCCTTTGTTTTGCATCTGAACTCCAAGTCTGAAAGATAATCAGAAAGTAAACATACTTCCATGTTTCCTCTTTGGGCAGAAATAAAATTTCTGTGGTAGAAATGGGGGAAAAACTGAAAATAATGTCCTTAAGAAGTGAAGATGGTATACAAGGCCTTCAATTTGAAAAAGAAGTCAAAAGCATAAACACTTAAGAAAGATGAGAGAGGCTGTTAGGAAAACAGGTTAAGTCAGTACTTTCCAAATTCAGGTGTAGATTAGAATCACATAAATAGTCTATTAAAAGATTGGATATCAGTGTACCACCTCAAATCAAGTAAATAAGAATTTACACCAATAGGTCTTAGGTTTCCTATGTTTAATACATTCAACCAGCCAATTCTGATGTTGCACAAAATTTAACAATCCCACCTAGAATTTTTCAATGGTTTCCAACTGCACTTAGAATAAAATCCAAATTCCCTTATCACAGCTTATGAGATCCTCCATAATCTTATCTTTGACATATCTCAACCAAAATCCTATCCAACACCTTCTCAACCCACTTTTCCCCAGTGTTCATTATGTACCAAATATTCATCACTTCTGAGCATCTGAAATAAGTACTTTACCTTCTCAAAATTTTCCACAGACTGTTCAATTTGTTAGAAATTCTCTAAACGTAGCTCTTTTTACAGCTGACTTCAAGTCTCAGGTGAAAAGTCACTTCCTTAGAAAGTTTGAGCTAGACAACCCTATTTAAATTCACTTCTTCATTCTCTATCTCATCATAGTATTTTCTCACTGCAATGTTCTGGATTTTAGAATTATACAATCGCTTACTTATTCATATGTAATCTTTTATTTTCTTTATGTTAAAGCTCTTAAGGGGCAGGAACAATGGCTGTTTCACCCAACACAGAATAACCAACATTTTAGTCATAAAAGGTGTTCCATAGATAATTGTTTAATGAATGAATCACTGGATGAATGAAAGGGGATTATTGTAGGGATAAAAGGAAATACTGTGCAGATATGGAAGTAGGGAAGAATTTAAGGATTATAACAATCATTTATACTTATACTTAATTACAGAATAGTTCTAAACATCTGTCCCTGACTTTAATCTCTCTCACATCACTGAAAGGATAATATAAGCTCTTTACTTCATAAGCTCTTTACTTCACTACTTCCCTCAGAAACTAAAACAAAATCACAACCAAAATTAGGTTATTAAATGATGCAAATAGAAAAATGATATTATATATACCTAACCACCTATCTATCCAATTGTTTCTCCCTTTACTTCTACCAGTGCTCATTGCCATTTATGTGTAGTTATGACTCTCTATACCATAATATACTGAGGTGCCTTTTCTTTTACCCTTCACTTGAATTTGTAGTATTACTCAACCTTCCATCCAATATACAATCTATTTTGTTCCTCCAGGCCCTTTCTCTGGGCTTCCCTTCCCTCCTTTATGTCCAAAACCACTATATTTGTACTTCCCAGAAAACTATTTCTTCCCAGGCATTATAACAGGTTTGAAGCGTATTAAGCAAAGGGACTTGAGAATTTTGGGAGACTAGGATCACAATTTGGTAGAATGAGGTGGGTAGACTGGACGACTAGAAACTATAACAAAGGATATGCTGAATGTAAACTGAAGGAAATGATGGAGAATGGAAATCTAGATAATGGAACAGACAGAATATTCTAAAATGCTGAGTGAGTATAGAAAGTTTACAACACAAATATTCCTCTGACTACAGTATGGTATGTTTTGTGACTCTAATAAAACTATTATTTGGTGCTAATGCTATAAAGATTGTCCTTGAAATAATATAGAGGAGAACTCAGGCAGTCTCTAGCAATGAATGATTTGACAGTAAAAGCTGAGAAATAGTTCAGAGTAAAAGAAAGAGTAATAATGAGATTTAGTGAGGATTTAGTGAGAACACAGGATTCAGACAGACCAGGATTTCAGACCCTAGCTCTGCTGGTGATTACCTTTCTGTGTAGACAAAGTACTTTTACCTATCTCAGTCACCATTTCTTCATATAACAACAGATATAGAAATATCTATTCCGTGGGCTTGTAAATATTAGGAATAATGCATGTAAAGTGCCTGGCATAAAGAGTTCAAGATGTGGTTCTAAGATGAACTGGTTTGCAGGGCAAAAATTGAGACACAGATGTAGGGAACAAACGTATGGACACCAAGGGGGGAAAGTGGCAGGGGTAGAGTGGTGGTGGTGGTGGGATGAATTGGGAGATTGGGATTGACATATATACACGAATATGTATAAAATGGATAACTAATAAGAACCTGCTGTATAAAAAATAATTTTTTTAAAGTGGTTCTATCATTCTTATTACTATGGAAGAAGATTCAGGGGGAAAAAAGGCGGGGGGGGGGCAAGGACTGAGGAAGGAAAATGATCTTAAGTTTTCCTGCACCTGAACTATATGCTTTTCATAAAATTAATGTAAATTTCATAATGTGAATGTGGAAAATTTCATTAAAATTTTCTGTCATAAAGGAGACGAATGTGAAAGGGGTGAGGCATGAAGACAAACAAACAAAAAGACTTCCAAAACTCAAGCAGTAGGGTGGAAATTGTTCTAGATTCACCCTCTTGTTCATGCCCTCAATCATCTGCAATGTTAATTTTCACTATTATATCCCTGATGGCCTTACCTAGCTTAAATTCCACAGTCCATCATTGTAACTATTGTCTTGCATTTATGTCCCCAACCTGATTAAATCCAATTCTGCCTATTGTTCTTCTCTACCTGAGTAGCTGAACATGGCTGGTAAGGAACACACACCACATTGACTATTCTCACTATACATTTATAACCACACAACTCAAATGGACCCTCAGCATTTTCCCTCACCTCTGCTACATTTCTCATTTTCTCACTCTCTGAGAAAATTTCCCCCACCTCTTTTCTCTCTAAGATCTCAGAACTATCTCCTGGCTGATGTCCAGATTAATAATTTCACAAAGAAGGCGGGGAAAAAAGTAAGAATGAGAGAATTTTCTCTCATGCAATCAAATCAACCAACCTGTACATAAACTCCAATAATCTGTTTCCCCTGCTGATAAAATGCTTCTGTCCAAGGCCAATACCTTAACTGGATCCTGAAGACTATCTTCTCTGACATAACCTTTTCTTGCATATGCTTCTGCAATCCCCATCCTCTCTCCTTCACAAATAGTTTTCCTGCTCTCATGTTTTGGTCCTATCAGCACAAAAGACACTCCTTAAAATCTCCTTTAAAGTATGTACACACAAACAACTTCCTTGACTCTAGGACCCCCGGCAGCTACCAATCATTTGCTTGTCCTCTGTTTTACAAAATTTCACACTATCTACACATTGTCTCACCATCCACACATTGTCTCACTTCCTACTTTTTTGTGTTAAAATAGTTTGCCATAGAAAAATGTAAGCTTTTGAAAGTGGAAAAAACCCAATATAACAATCACTCAGCTTCAACAACTGTCAACTTATAGACACTCTTATTTATCCATCCACTTCTCACAGCCAATCCATAAATTAATTTGAAGCAAATTCCAGGCATCTTATTATTTCATCTGTAAATATTTCAGCATGAATCTCTAAGACAAGAACATTTTTGCAAAAGCATATTAATATAGTAATCAAACCTAAAGTTTACAGTAATTCTTTAAGATCAAATATCCAGTTAGTCTTCCTATTTCCCCAGTTGTCTAATTATAAATGTGTATTTTTCAGTTTGTTTGAATCAAGATCCATGTGAGGTCTGTAAATGAGACTGGTTGCTATCTCTAAGTGTCTTTTAGTCTTTAAGATATATAATTAAAGATAAAATATAGCCTGAGTTCAAAATAATCCTTCCAATTCATATTCAGGACTACAGGGTTTCTATTTAATGTTATCAATCTTACATCTGTATTTCCTTTCTCCTGTACTGACAGTCTCAGTTTTCAAAGGCTCCAACTAAATTGCTCATTTATTTTATTCCACAGAACCTAACAATATCAGCACTGCTACCACTAGTATGGGTACTAAAAACATTATGGTGGGGTTTTTAGATAGTGTCTTTTCTTCTTAGGGTATATAACCAATGGATACACATTTAGATTGAATTGTTTCCTTTCTCTTTTGGTTTCAGGGGTTTTTCTAAAGTGAATTTTGTTTTATAATTGTGTAAGATGTTTATTATAGTTCCCAACTCAAATCTACAAAATAAAGTATAATGAAAGAAGTCCTCTTCATCCCATTATTTTCCCTCCCCTTGTATAAAGTAACAACTAAAAAACACTTTATTTTTTTCCTCTTTGATCTTTATTATTTCCTTCCTTCTGTTGACTTTAAGCTTTGTTTGTTCTTCTTTTTCTATTCTTTTAGGTGGTAGGTTAGGTTGTTTATTTGAGATTTTTCTTGGTTTTTTTTTTTTTTTTTGAGGAAGGCCTGTATCACTATGAACTTCCTTCTTAGGACTGCTTTTGCTGCATCCCATAGATTTTTGTATGGTTGTATCTTCATTGTCATCTATCTTGAGGTATTTTTTGATTTCCTCTTTGAGTTTCTCATTGACCCATTGGTTTTTTTAGTAGCATGTTGTTTAGTCTCCATCTAATAGGTGTTTATTGTTGTTGTTTTTCATTTTTCTTTCTGTAGTTGATTTCTACTTTCATGACATTGTGGTCAGAAAAGATGCTTGAAATAAGTTATATTCTCTTAAATTTGTTGAGGCTTGTTTTGTGTCGTACTAGTGGTCTATCCTAGAGAATGTTCCATGCATGCTTGAAAAGAATGTGTATTCCGGAGGCGGGGGTGGTTTGGATGTAGTGTTCTGTATATATCAATTAAGTCCAACTGTTCTATTGTGTCGTTTGGGATCTCTGTTGTCTTATTCTAAAAAACACTTTAAAAAATACAATATCCTTCCTGTTTTGATAAATAACAGCATGTTTTAGTATAATCACTGTTTGGCCTTAGTTCTATCATTTTGATTTATGATACATAAACACTCGAACATGCACACATACATATCTTTTATCTATACAGTCTTTCTCTATGTATACCATTTTACTTATTCTCTATTTTGGGGCATATCTTTTCATATTTAGTCAAGTTTACATTTTTGATCCAAAGCTTATTTTTATCCTGATAAATTAATATAATAACTGTTGTCCTCCTACTCTCTCTGCTATTACCTACTGGTTTCCTAATACGAGACATATTGAAAATAATTATTAACTTCTTATCCCTTCCCTAGGCTCTGATTTGAAATACTTACTTCCTCTGTTAATATCTGTAAGGTAATTTACAAGCTTGTTGTACTTTTCATATACCCCTCACATTCTCACCCTACTTCTTAGATAATTATAACTATATATATCTACTATACCTAAACAATAATACTATACTCTCTCCCTTAATACCACCACTTAGTATTACATATACAGGTTATTATATACTTAATGCTCAACCCAGTCCTTAGGTTGATGTCTATTTCTGTTTTCTGAAGTTCATTTTTGGCTTGATCCCTTGGGAAGGGTTTAGAGGAATAATACTCCTTGAGCTTCTGCATATATATATATATATATATATATATATATATATATATATATATATAACAATTTGGCTAGGTAAAAAGTTCTTAGCTCAAAATTTATGTCTTTGTATAACTTAAATAGAAAAATAGACGTTGTCTTCTGGAATAAAGCTTTGCTGTAGAAAGGCCAGATGATAATCTGATTTTCCTTTCCTTTTAAGTGACTTGGTCTTTATGTCTGGATGTCAAAGTTATGATCTTCCTGGATACATGGTGTACTTTTTCAAAACATGGCTTCAGTCCTTTTGTTCTTAATTCTAGTTATCTTGAGTCATTTTTGGCAATTGTTTGTTCCATTAAACTCTTATTGGAACTCTTAATGAAGATGTTAGATTCTCACTATCTTCTATATCATTTTCTCTCTAATCCTTTTTCTCTCCTTCTTAATTTCTTTATTTTTTAGGAGTTAATTAATTAATTGATTTATTTTTGCTGTGTTGGGTCTTCGTTTCTGCGCGAGGGCTTTCTCTAGTTGTGGCAAGTGGGGGCCACTCTTCATCGCGGTGCATGGGTCTCTCACTATCGTGGCCTCTCTTGTTACAGAGCACAGGCTCCAGACACGCAGGCTCAGTAGTTGTGGCTCATGGGCCCAGTTGCTCCGTGGCATGTGGGATCCTCCCAGACCAGGACTCAAACCCGTGTCCCCTGCATTAGCAGGCAGATTCTCAACCACTGCGCCACCAGGGAAGCCCTTAATTTCTTCTTGATTTTGAAATTTTTTCTCCTTTCCATCTCCTGTTTCTCCCAAGGCATTATTTGTTGCACATTTTCATTTTTATTTCCCTTCTAGTTTGGTCTTCACCTCTGAAATGATTTTTTATTTTATTTCTAATTCTTTCCTGAGTCTGTCACCATCTTTAATTTTTTTTTCTCCAGTTGCCTCATATCTGAGTTTTTCTAATTCTGTTTTATTGTTCTTTCAGAGTGTCTATCATTTTCTGACATTTTTAGCTAGTTTTGAAACATTATGACTGTTTGTACATATGACGTGCTGGTGTGCCTCTCATTGTCTATAGGAATGTTGTTTTATCCTTTAATCCCTTTTATAGCAATTTTATGCAAGGTTAAACCAGAATCTTTTCCTATTGCTTTTATTTAAATTTTTAAAATTTAAATTAACAGAGCAAAGCTTTCTTGTGTATAGTTCTATGAATTTTAATACATGTAGAGAGTCATATAACCACAATAATTATACAGAATAGTTTGATCACCCCCAAAACTCCCTCAAGCTATCACTTTATACTCCCTCCCTCCCCTAGTCCCTAATCTCTGGCAAACACTGATCTGTTCTCCATCTCTACGATTTTTTTTCATTTCCAGATTGTTATATAAATGGAATCATACAGTATGTAACGTTTAGAGATTTTTTTCCCATTCAGCATAATGCTGTTGAGATCCATGCAAGTACCTTCATGTACTTATAGCTCATTCCTTTTTACTGCTGAGTACTATTCCATTGTATGGATGTGTCATTCACATGCTGAAGGACATTTAGGCTGTTTTCAGTTTGGGGCAATTATGAACAGAGCTACTACAAATAACCCTGTATAAGCTTTTGTGTGAATGCAAGTTTCCATTTCTCTAGGGTAAATACTCAGGAGTAGGATTGCTGGGTTGTGTATGTGTAAATTCATAAGAAATTGCTAAACTCTTTTCCAAAGTTACTGTACCATTTTGCATCCCTTCCAGCAAAGTATGAGAGTTCCAGTTGCTCAGTATCCTTGCCAGTACCTAGTAATGGCAATATATTTTATTTTAGCCATTCTAATAGGTGTTTAGTTTCTCATCATGGTTTTAATATGCATTTTCCCAATGGCTAATGGTGTTGAACATCTTTTCATGTGTTTATTTGCTATCCATATATCCTCTTTGATGAAGTGTCTGTTCAAGTCTTCCTCTTTGATTCATAGGCTATTTAGAGGTGTCTTGTTTCATTTCTAAGTGTTTGGAGGTTTGCCTCTTATCTTTGTTATTGATTTCTCATTTAATCCCATTATGTCAAAGGACATAAGATGTATGGTTTCAATTCTTTTAAAGTTTGCTTTATGATCCAAGATATGTTCTATGCACACTTGAAAAGAGTGTGTATGCTAATATTGTTGGGTAAAGTATACTATATTCATTTGCATGATTATATTCATTTGCATGATTGCATTATTTAGTTTTTCCATATACTTGCTGATTTTCTGTCTACTAGTTCTATCAATTACTTAGAAAGGCATGTTGGAATCTATATAAAATTGTGGATTTAATTATTTCTCCTTTCAGTTCTGTCAGTTTTTATTTCATATATTTTGGAGCTCTCTTGTTAGGTATACACATTGAGAATTATTATGTCTTCTCAGTGAATTGACCCTTTTATCATTATGTAATGTCCCTCTTTATCCCTGGTGATTTTCTTTGCTCTCTAGTCTTTGTTTCCTGTTAATATTACCATTCCAGTTCTTTTTTATTAGTGTTTGCTTAATGTATCTTTTTCTATCCTTTTAATCTACCTATATTTGAAGTGAGTTTCTCAAAAATAGCACACACTTCAGTCATGAATTTTTATCCATTTGGACATTCTCTGTCTTTTAATTGGTGTATTTAGTCCATTGGCATTTAATGTAATTATTGATGTGTTTGGATTCAGGTCTACTATTTTATTATTTGTCTTCTATGTGCATCCTGTTTTTCATTCCTCTGTTTCCAATTTTATGCCTTCATTTGTACTGACACTTTTTTTGGCCCATCATCCTTTTCTTTTTAATGGTGGTAAAATATACATAACATAAAATTTACTATCTTAACCATTAAGTGTACAGTTCACTAGTGTTAAGTATATTCACATTGTTGTGCAACCAATCTTGAGAATTTTTTTATCTTGCAAAACTGAAACTCTCACATTGTTGTGCAACCAATCTTGAGAAATTTTTTATCTTGCAAAACTGAAACTCTGTGCCCACTAAACAAAGTCTCTCTCCAAGTCTGTACTCTAGATACCTTAGAAAATTAAATCAGTTTGTCTTTTTGTTACTGGCTTATTTCACTTAGCATAATGTCCTCAAGCTTCATCCATGTTGTGGTATGTGTCAGTATTCCTTCCTTTTTAAGGCTGAATAATATTTCATTGTCTGTTTATACTACATTTTTGTTTATCCATTCATTTGTTGATGGACATCTTGGTTGCTCCCTCATGTTAGCTATTGTGAATAATGCTGCTATGAACATAGGTGTACAAATATCTGTTTGGGCCCCTCCTTTCAATTCTTTTGGGTATATGCCCAGAAATGGTATTGCTGGATAATATGGTAACTGAATACTTTTTAATATTCCATTTTAATTCTTACTCATTTTTAATTGAGATGGGTGTTGTTCTACATTTAGGAGGAAAAATTGGACCAGGGTAGAGTTTATAGCTTTGTAACATTGAAGGTCCCTCTTTGTGGTTTTCTATGAGTGCTCAAAACTGTAGTCTTAAACACTTCCTGAAATATGCCTCTTCTGCTCCCCTCCCCCACTTTTATCTAGACCACCTTCTTCCTTTGCCACTATCATCCCTGTCCTGTTGTTCAATTTGGATTCTACTACCAGAAATGTTTCCTGAGTAGTAGATGTTGTCCTGAAAGGCATCTGTAGTTTGGATTCTAGAGTTTAAGAGGCCCAGACTTTAGCTGTGCTGTATTTACCTTTCACTTACCTGCCTATAGAAGGATGACTTCCAGTTTCAGCTGCTGCTGTACTTTCTAGTGAGTAAATTTATGATTTGAGGGTTCTCTTCTTCTCAGAGCTGTCAGATATTCCCTTGCTTTTATTTCTACTTCATCCCATAAAAACTGCAGACACCAAAAGGGTCTTAGGGCTGTCAGTTTATTCCCAGTTAATCTTCTTATAGGGTTTGAGGGGGTGACTTGTCACTTAGCTTTGATGTAGATGTTACCTGTGGATTTGTATTTTGCTCTTTTAGTTTCTCTCTTGTTTGGTTTGTTTGGTGGGAGATGGGGAGGATTCAAGGAAAGCAAAAACATTACACATTCACAGCCACCATTTTCCCAGAATTCTCTTCCACTTTTTTTAAAGCCATTTCAATAAGGAATGATTTTTGTTTCATAACTCCACTGAAAAAACACTCTTTCTAAGACCACCAAAACCCTCCCTTTTGTTAACTCTAGTGGTCAGTTACTGTTCTTCCAGTAATGTGTGACAGTTTATCTACTGGTACATCCATACTTACCTTGGTCATTTTCTACTTTGCTCACCAGTCTTTCTCATTCTCCTTTTAGATACCATCTAGGGTAATCAACCATCTCAGTTTGCCTAGGATTGTCCTGGTTTTACCACTGAAAAGTCCCACATTCTGGAAAACTCCATAATTGGGAAAACCAGGACCATCCTCCTTTCCTGACTTCTAAGTGGAAGAATGGCTCAGAGAACAGTCTTTGTCACTCTTCTCCTCTCAATATTTCACTCATTTATCAAGTGATCTCTTTCAGTCTTATTGCTTAATAAACTATCCATCTGCTGGTGATTCCCAGCTCTACCCTCTCCACTCTGCCAGAAGCTCACATAGCCAGCTACTATTGATCCTTCTGGCTTAACCTTAAAAAAAAATCCTGAATCTAATCATTTTCTCAACATTTCTACTGTTAACATCATAAGCCTCAGCAAATTTTTTCTTTAAGGGCCAGAGAGTAAACATTTTAGGCCTGCAAGCTACAGTCCCCATTGCAACTACTCAACTTGGCCACTGTAGCACAAAAATAGCCAAAGACAACACGTAAGTGAATACGTGTGGCTATGTTCTGATAAAACTTTATTTACAAAAAATAGGCAGCTGGCTCACAGGCCATACATAGTTTGCTGACCCCTAGTCTAACCTATCATCATCTTATGTGTGAATTATTAACACAGCATCCCAATTAGTCACCTTATTCCTCTCCTTTTAGCTTCATTAGTCAGAAAGTATTTTTTGTTAAGAAATACATACAAATGAGAGTGTTTTGTGCATTTGTATATACACATATTTAAAAGGTATGAAGAATAATGAAATGAATACTATGTATCCATTACTAAGCTTAAAAAATAAAACATTACAAATATTGATGCTTCTTGAATATCCCTCCCAAAGCAAATTGTTCTCGCTTTCCTGTACCCTACAGGTAACCACTATTTTGAAATTTGTATTTCTCATTCTCTTTCCTTTTATTATTGTTTTACTGTATATATGTGAATTCTTATTTAAGATACTGTGCAGTATGACAACATTTGAAAACTATATATAAATAGCCTCATACTTCTGGTATTCTGTGACTGTTTTTATGATTAGCCTGATATATTAGCTATAATTCATTCATTTCATGGCAGTATGGTTTTATTTAGCATACAATAGAAACAGGATGATTTACTGATCTATTCTGATGCTGAGAGACATTTAGATTGTTTCTAGTATTTTGCAAACACTGCGGGTACTGACATTCTTCCTCATCTCTCCCACTGCAACCTCTGCTTTTAGCAGTATGGTACACTTTATCTATCCTGAAAAGTAGTCTTATGTTGCAAAACTGCTAAATGCTGGATATATCAAAATAAAGGTATCTTTAAGCTTGCCACTGAGCGCTCAAGAAAGTAAAGGAAATTCCTAAAAGCAAAAACAATATAAACATACTAAACACAGAAAAGAAAACTGAAACTGGAGTGGCAAAGCAAACCCGAGAACTGAAACCACCTTGCTGTGGGGCATCCCAACAGAAACCAAGAGCTTTTGTGGATTGATGTCCATATGAAGGAACAAGGTTAAGTCTCAAACTACGCAAAGTGAAGAACGAAACCTGAGACTACAGCATGAAACCCAGGTCTTCAAAGAAGCCACACCCAGAGTTAAAGGGCGGGCTAGGAAAAAGTCTCCTGCCAGTTAAGGGACTAACAGGTAAATCTGCTCTCCTCCGCTGTGGTTCTAGATTTCACCACCACTACCACCATCAAAAAAAAAAAAAAGAGGGCTTCCCTGGTTGCGCAGTGGTTGAGAGTCCGCCTGCCAATGCAGGGAACAAGGGTTCGTGCCCCGGTCTGGGAAGATCCCACATGCCGCGGAGCGGCTGGGCCCGTGAGCCATGGCCGCTGAGCCTGCGCGTCCGGAGCCTGTGCTCCGCAATGGGAGAGGCCACAGCAGTGAGAGGACCGCGTACCGCAAAAAAAAAAAAGTAAGACTAGCAGAAATAAGCCACCAGGTATTAGCATTAGCAGAAATAAGAAACAGAAGATTTAAACCACCAGCCACTTCAGATACTAGGAGAGAAAATATATAAAAATTCACTATATATATTTTTTAAAAGATGGAGTCAAAAAGTGAGAAGTACCCAAGTATCAACAAGTACAACAAGTACCCAGATCTTGATTTCTAACAATATTCTCCAATAAATAAAACCAGGGCTCCTTCAAGAAGTTGCTGATTCTAGGGCTGGGACAGGAAATATACATGAGGAGCTTGAAGCATCTCATATACCAGAAGTAAAGAAATGCTTCCAAAAACCCAGAGTGATGGGGTTCAAAGAGACAAAGAAGCCACTTGAAAGAGCTCCCCATGGCCAGAGCAACAAAGTAAATAAAATAGTATTAAATTTATAGCTCATAATATGAAACAAATATTCATGATTCCATACTGATATAAATAAGTTATTGAATAAATAAATAAGTGGAGGAGAAAAGACAAATCTCCTAAGCAGAAGAATTTTAAATAACTTATGTAGATACTCTGTCCCAAGGAGGTAGAACATAATTCCTATTCCTTAAGTGTGGATTGTGCATAGTGTCTTCCTTCCAAAAAATATAGTATGGAAAGGGGGGAATAAAAGAATAACTTTACAGTGGAGAAACCTGACAAACACTACCTCAGCCAGGTAAGCAAGGTTAACATCATCAGTGGTAAGTCATGTTGACAGTATGTGCCTGTGATATCATGTGATGAGAATGGCACTTTACCTCTGTGGTCTTCCTTCCAAAAACCTGTAACCCCAGTCTAATCATGCAAAAAGTACCAGACAAGTCTCAATGAGAGACAGTCTACAAAATACCTGACCAATACTCCTGAGAACTGTCAAGGTCATCACAAACAAGGAAAGTCTGAGAAACTGTCACAGCCAAGAGGAGCCTAAGGAGACATGACAACTAGATGTATGTGGTATCCTGGATGGGATCCTGGAACAGAAAAAAAAAACCACACATTAGATAAAAACTAAGGAAAACTGCATAAAATACGGGCTTTCATTAAAAATAATGGATCAGTATTGGTTCGTTAATTATGACAAATGTACAAATGAAAGTTGTTAATAATAGCGGAAATGGTGTGGGGTATGTGGGGACTCTTGGTACTATCTTTACAACTTTTCTGTGAATCTAAAAAGTTTAGTTTTTTAAAAAAATGAGAATAACAACTGATTAACAAAATAACCAGGGAAACTTTTTTAAAAAATACAAATGGAACTTTAAAAATAAAAAAAATGAAATTTAAAAGTCAATGGATGAATTGGAAATATTAGAATATAATCAAGACATGTTTTTTTCAAATACTTCCTAGTTTCATCCATTGACGTTTTAGAAACAGTGACCAATCCAGCAGCATGAGCAGGCTAATGACTAGATTGCTGTCTCTAAAAACTATTTCTCACTCCAAAGAATCAGGGCTCCTTGGAGCATCTCAGCGACAGGGCAGAAAATGTATATTATGAGCCCTAGAGCAAAGTGGCATATTAGAAGAGCAAAGCAGCTATCAAAGACTTCCTAGGGTCATGTCAAAAGGACTCAGGAATGAATCTGAAGAGGCTCCCACTGGTCAAATACAGGACAATTTTAGCATATATTTAAGAATAATAACTGTAATGTAATAACTGATGAAACACCAAATATTTTTTTAAATCTATGAGTTTATAATAACAGTTTTTAAATTCTTTGGTAATTTTTAGAGGATGAAATGGCTGCTAACACCACAGAAAGAGAAACAAATGGACATTAAATGCTTCCTGATAAAACGCACAATACTAATACAGTTTGTTTATAGGGAATAAAGGGGAGAGAGGTACAAGTTAAATAACAGGACAGATGATCCAGTTTCTTTAGCATATAAACTATGAGAAAGGGAAGGAAAGGAATCAACAACAAAATCTCACTGGACAGATTAAGTAGCAAATCAGATACAACTCATGAGAGAATCAGTGACTAGATGACTTATCTGGAGAAATTTTATATCACATACTATATAGAGGAAAAGAGACTAGAAATATGAAAGCAAAGTTAAGAGTCATGAAGAAAGGACAAAGATCTTATCTGTCTTCCAAAAAAGAACAGGGTTGAAACTATATCAAAGATGTAATAGCTTTTTTTATTCAGAACTGATGAATTTTTCTTTCTGGGATCATTTTCATTTTTTCTAAAGTACATCCTTAGAAGTTTCTTTCTGTTCATGATAAATTCTTGCAGTACTAGAAACTTCTAAGGATGTACTTTAGAAAAAATGAAAATGATCCCAGAAAGAATAACTAAGAAGAAAGTGTAAAGTAAGACTTTGAAAAATGTAAGCAATAACTGCTTACAATTAATGTAATGAAACAATAATAATGTTTAACTAATAGCATTAAAATTCTGAATAATAATAGCATATGAGCCAGAAGATGGGGGACTGGATTATAACATTTTAAAATCTTTATATTACTTGAGAAGATTATGATAAAGATACTGATTTTCACTTTAAGTTAATTAGGTATGATGAAATCTCAAGAATAAGAACTAAAAGAAAAGAGAAAATAATAGCTAACAAACTGTGCTTGCCATGGGCCAGGTACTATTCTAACTGCTTTATACATATTTGAACTCATTTAATCCTCACAAGAATCCTATAAGTAGGTATCACTACTATCTATATTTACAAATGAGAAAGTAGAAGCCCAGAGAGGATAAGTGAATTCCCAAAAGTCACACAGCTATTAAATGGCAGAGCCAATGACACCAAAAGCAACAAAAGCAAAAATAAACAAGTAGGACTACATCAAAAAAAAAGTTTCTGCACAGCAAAGGAAACCGTCAACAAAATGAAAAGGCAACCTACTGAATGGAAGAAAATATGCAAATCATATATCTGGGGTTAATATCCAAAATCTAAATACATAAAGAACTCATACAACTCAATAGTAAAAAATAAATAAAACAATCTGATTTAAAAATGGGCAGAAGAGGGACTTCCCTGGTGGTCCAGTGGTTAAGAATCCACCTTCCAACCCAGGGGATGCGGGTTCGATCCCTGGTCAGGGAACTAAGATCCCACATGCCACGGGGCTACTGAGCCCGCATGCCTCAACTACTGAACACGCAAGCCACAACTTGAAAGCCCATGTGCCTCAACTACAGAGCCCACACGCTCTGGAGCCCACGAGCCACAACTAGAGACAAGCCCAAGTGCCACAGCGTAGAGCCGGCACGCTGCAGTGAAGATCCCACGTGCTGCAACTAAGACCTGACGCAGCCAAAAATAAAAATAATAAATAAATATTTTTTTCTTTTTTTAATGGGTAGAAGATCTAAATGGACATTTTTCCAACGACATACAGATGGCCAACAGGTAAATGAAAAGATACTCAACATCACCAAACATCAGGGAAATGCAAATCAAAACCACAGTGGGGAATTTCCTGGCAGTCCAGTGGTTAGGACCTGGCACTTTCACTGCCGGGGCCCGGTTCAATCCCTGATCTGTGAACTAAGATCCCGCAAGCTGTGAGACGGGCCAAAACAACCCACAATGAGATATCATTTCACACCTGTTAGAATGGCCATTATCAAAAAGAATATAACAGGGCTTCCCTGGTGGCGCGGTGGTTCAGAGTCCGCCTGCCGATGCAGGGGACACGGGTTTGTGCCCCGGTCCGGGAAGATCCCACATGCCGCGGAGCGGCTAGGCCCGTGAGCCATGGCTGCTGAGCCTGCGCGTCCGGAGCCTGTGCTCCACAACGGGAGAGGCCACAACAGTGAGTGGCCCGCGTACCACAAAAAAAAAAAAAAGAATATAACAAGTGTTGTCAAGGATGTAGAGAAAAGGGAGCCCTTGTCATTACTGATGGGAATGTAAATTGATGCAGCCACTATGGAAAACATATGGAGGCTCCTCAAAAAATTAAAAATATAACTACATATGATCCAACAATTCTTATTCTGGGTATTTTTCCAAGGAAAACAAAAACACTAATTTGAAAAGATATATGTACCCCCACATTCACCGCAACATTAACCAAGACATGGAAACAGCCTAAGTGTTCATCAGTGGATGAATGGATAAAGAAAATGTGTGTGTGTGTGTGTGTGTGTATGTATACACAAAATTAAACAGACAATTACCATATGATCCAGCAATTTCACTTCTGGGTATATACCCAAACAATTGAAAGCAGGGACTCAAACAGGTATTTGTACACCCATGTTCCTAGAAGTATTATTCACAATAGCCAAAAGATGGAAGCAACCCAAATGTCTGCTGATGGATGAATCGATAAACAAAATGTGGTAAATACATACAACACAATTCAGCCTTAAAAAGGAAATTCTGACACATACCAGAACATGGATGAAACTTGAGGACACGGTACTAAGTGAAATAAGCCATACACAAAAAGACAAACATTGTATGATTCAACTCATATGAGATATCTAGAATAGTGAAATTCATAAAGACGGAAAGTAGAATGGTGGTTGCCAGGCCCTGGTGGGGAAGAGGAATTGGGATTATTATTTAATGAGTACATAGTTTCATTCTGGGAAGATGAAAAAGTTGTGGAAATGAATACAGTGATGGTTGCAAGAGAATGTGAATGTACTTAATGCCACTGAATTTACACTCAAAAAAGGTTAAAATGGAATACATTTGTTATTCATTGTTTTAACACAATTTTAAGTAAGTAAATAAATAACTCCTGCAAATTAATTAATTATTAAGAAAATAAACCTAAACAATCCAGTGGAAAAGATGGCAAGATTTTACATAAAAAGAAAGTATATTTATACTTTTATTTATGTATTTATAACTAAAAGTATAAATTTATATAAAATTTATATAAATAAAATAAAAATTAAAAAGTCAGCTTCCCTGGATCATGCATTTCTGTGCTAGAATATCAGGAGCTTTAAAGGGTTTAAACTTTTTTGGCCCAGGAATCTCATCTCTGATCATCAAATATGAAAATATCCATCTAAATAAAGATGCATCAGAGTAGTCATTTTAAATAGAAGAAACTGTGAAAAGCAACTTATATATTTAATAGTATTTAAACGTATGATATCTGGGTCTTGCTTTAAAATACTTCAAGGGTGGGGGATGCAGAGGTCAATGAGGATAGATGAAATAAGATTGAAAACATGTTAATAACTGCTGAAGCTAGGGCACGAATTCATGGGACGTCCATTCCTCTGTCCGTAATAAAGTAAAAAAGAAAAAAATTTAAACACATTTGTAATGTTCTGTGAAAAAAAATGAAATCATCTCTATCCTACAATTAGAACACTATTTTAAGTCAATAAATGTTGATTAAAAGTAAATGAATATCTTTTAATGCACAGAATTGCTGCATCAAAGCAAAACTAGTCAGAGGGGGCTTCCCTGTTGGCGCAGTGGTTGAGAGTCTGCCTGCTGATGCAGGGAACATGGGTTCGTGCCCCGGTCCGGGAAGATCCCACGTGCCGCGGAGCAGCTGGGCCAGTGAGCCATGGCCACTGGGCCTGTGCATCTGGAGCCTGTGCTCCCAACGGGAGAGGCCACAACAGTGAGAGGCCCGCGTACCGCAAAAAAAAAAAAAAAACTAGTCAGAGGGAAAAAAATTCAAAGATCAGTAGGAAAAATGAACAGTAGGGCTTAAAAATGCATTTCAGAAGATTCTTTTTAAAAACACATGAGTTTAAAAAAGGGAAAGAAGTGGATCTAAGTTATATGATATAAAATGACTCTTAAAGAAAAAGGGCTTTGAAGTGGGAGGGAATTATGACAGATGAATAGCACAGAGAGCACAGGTGGGGGTAAAAGGGAAGGACTTTACATTTTTCCACGTGTTTTAGGGCTTTTCTTCACAACCCTTGGATAGGTCTTCAAAGAAGAGATTCCTCAATCTATACCTTTAAGGTGCTGCCTCCCTCACCAGATGGGTTCTTTTTTTTTTTTTTTTTAAATATTTATTTATTTATTTTGGCTGCACCGGGTCTTAGTTGCACCATGTAGGATCTTCTTGGTGGCATGCAGGATTTTTAGTTGCAGCCTGCAAGATTTTTAGTTGCGGCATGCAGCCTTCTTAGCTGCGGCATGCATGTGGGATCTAACTCCCCAACCAGGGATCGAACCCGGGCCCCATGCATTGGAAGAGCGGAGTCTTACCCACTGGACCACCAAGGAAGTCCCACCAGCTGGGTTCCTAACTGCAGTGCCTTTCCCTACCTGTTCAATCTAATCACCTGGGCACCATCCTCCCACCATGTTTCTTGAAACCATCCAGGGCTCCTTCCCTTCCTCTAATAAGAAAATCACATCAAGCTTAGGAATAGAGAGTGCTGTTTGTAAGAAAAAATAAGAAGACATAATCATGCTGTTCCTGAATTCAAACCCAGTCCTCAAGAAAACAGGCAAAAACATGAAGGGCAAGAGGAAGGTGTAAAGCAAGGAGAAGATAAAGGTACCACAAAGTGCTGCTCATCTCCGAATCTACAATGTACAAAATAATTCCCAAGGAAATAGGTAGAAACCCACCCAGACAATTGAAAATACACCCAAAATTCACAAGTTATTTGGGAATAGAAATCCTTACCTAGGACTTCCCTGGTGGCACAGTGGTTGAGAATCCACCTGCCAATGCAGGGGACACGGGTTCGATCCCTGGTCCAGGAAGATCCCACATGCCGCGGGGCAACTAAGCCCGTGCACCATAAATACTGAGCCTGTGCTCTAGAGCCCATGCGCCGCAACTACTGAGCCTGCGTGCCACAGCTACTGAAGCCCGCGCACCTAGAGCCCATGCTCCGCAACAAGGGAAGCCACCGCAATGAGAAGCCCGTGCACCACAACGAAGAGTAGCCCCCGCTCGCCACTAGAGAGAGCCCACAACACAGCAACGAAGACCCAGGGCAGCCAAAAGTAAAAATTAAATAAATAAATAAATAAAAGAAATCCTTACCTAGTAAGACCAGGTTGCTGTAATTCTCCATCATTACATCTCTATATAAATCCCTCTGCGTAGAGTCCAGGCATTCCAACTCCTCCTGAGAGAAGTCTACAGCCACATCCCTGAATATCACCAACCCCTAAAATGACAAAACCATGTAGTACTGTTAAAATTAAAGGAAATGTTTTTCAGATCAAAGAAGAGATGGAAAAGGACACTGAGGGATGGAGAAAATACACTGAGCAAATGGGTTAAGCCAAAGATAGGGCAGAGTAAAAAAATTAGTGTAATTAGAACAAAGTGCCTCTTGAATATTCCTATTGCTGTAGACAAACCTCCTTCATACAGTGAGACATTCCCATTATCCCACGGCTAGGGCTAGGAATGAACAAAACACACATTTATTTACAGTTTCCCAAATAATGAAATAGAGTAGAAAAACACACAGCAACCTGTAGGCCTGGAAAATTACTATTTATTTTAATGATCATCCCTGACTTACCAATATTTTTATTGTGGAAACTTTCAAACATACAGAAAGTTGAAAGAACTGTATAGTGAACATCTGACATGCTAATTACTGCTTACAATAAACTCTTAAATATGAGCTCCTCCTTTCCCTTTTTTTTTTCTTACTTCTTAAAGGAAAAAGTCAGAATCTTTCTAAAATATTTACCAAACAAACAAGCAAAACCTCTGTTGCACATAATAGGACTTTGATCTAATTAAATTGTACACCAAATACTAAGAATCATCATTTTCAGAAAGTATCATAAATATTTTTCTTTATAATGCAAGTTCTTTAATAAGCTCTTTTTAACTGGATATATCTTTCATCTTAGGAAGGCAAGACATAACCATTCCATTATTTTGGATATTGAGATCGAACAAGATCTCTAAGTTCCTTTACAGCTTTGAAAGTCTAAAATTCTCAAAAACTTATGCATCTGGCTAGTCTTGTTAAAAAGTTCAAAACTATAGAAAAGCTAACAGTATATTGTTTAGGGATAAATAGTAAAACAATTGTGAAAAGCAAGAGAAGGATGACTACAAAATTTTCTTTACAGGTTACACGTTGAGAGGGAGGGCAGGGTACAAAAGGGTCTTCAATAGGCCTTCCTATTCTATGTGTTAAGTACATGAGTGTTCTATTATTCTTTTGTAGTAAGAAATACTTCATATTTTTTAAAGGGGAACTCAAAAATTAACGAAAATAAACAGGCCTGTAAAGATGAGTTATCCCATTCAACAATCATTTCCACTTCATTAAACCATAATTCTGAATCTGAAAAAAAAAAAAAACCACAATTCTGATATGGGAGGCCCAGTGGAATGTATTTAGGCTCCATCATAGAGTACTGCACACAAATGGGAACACTGTTAGAAAAGAATGGGATGCTAGAACAAAAAGTGCACACATTTATGGTCAATTAATCTATGACAAAGGAGGCAAGAATATACAATGGAGAAAAGACAGTCTCTTCAATAAATGGTGATGGGAAAACTGGACAGCTCCATGTAAAGAATGAATTTAGAACATTCTCCTATACTATTTACAAATATAAACTCAAAATGGATTAAGACCTAAATGTAAGACCAGAAACCATAAAACTCCTAGAGGAAAACATAGGCAGAACGCTCTTTGACATAAATCACAGCAGTATTTTTTTGGATCTGTCTCCTAAAGCAAAGGAAATAAAAGCAAAAATAAACAAATGTGACCTAATTAAAGTTAAAAGCTTTTGCACAGCAAAGGAAACCATCAACAAAATGAAAAGACAACCTACGGAATGGGAGAAAATATTTGCAAATGATATGAGCAATAAGGAGTAAATATCCAAAATATATAGAACTCAACGTTTAAAAAAAAAAAGCCGATTAAAAAATGAGCAGAAGAACTGAATAGACGTTTATCCAAAGACGTGAAGATGACCAAGAGGCACATGAAAAGATGCTCAACATTGGCTAACCATAGGGGAAATGCAAATCAAAACCACAATGAGATACAAAATGGCTAAGTCTTAAATATAAGACGGGACACCATAAAACTCCTAGAAGAGAACACAGGCAAAACATTCTCTGACATAAATTGTACCAATGTTTTCTTAGGTCAATCTCCCAAGGCAATAAAAATAAAAGCAAAAATAAATAAATGGGACCTAATCAAACTTACAAGTTTTTGTATGGTAAAGGAAACCACAAACTAAATGATAAAACCAGCGTACAGACTGTGAGAAAATATTTGCAAATGATGCAACCAACAAGGGCTTAATTTCCAAAATACACAAACAGCTCACACAACTCAACAACAACAACAAAAACCCAGTCAAAAAATGGACAGAAGACCTAAATAGACATTTTTCCAAAGAAGACATACAGATAGCCAACAGGCACATGAAAAGATGCTCAACATTGCTAATTATTAGAGAAAGGCAAATCAAAACTACAATGAGGAATCACCTCACACCATAATTTTAAAAATCTACAAATAACAAATGCTGGAAAGGGTGTGGAGAAAAGGGAACCCTCCTACATTGTTGGTGGGAATGTAAACTGGTGCAGCCACTATGGAAAACAGTATGGAGGTTCCTCAAAAAACTAAAAATAGAGTGGCCATATGATCCAGCAGTCCCACTCCTGGGCATATATCTGGAAAAGATGAAAACTCTAATTCGAAAATATACATGTACCCCAGTGTTCATAGCAACACTATTATATACATATATACACATACCTCATCTTCTTTATCCATTCATCTGTCGTGGACATACACGCACACACACACACACACACACACACACACACACACACACACAATGGAATACTACTCAGCCGTAAAAAAGAATGAAATCTTACCATTTGCAACAACATGGATGAACTTGGAGGGTATTAGGCTAAGTGAAATAAGTTGGACAGAGAAAGACAAATACTGTAGGATATCACTCATATGTGGAATCTAAAAAATACAACAAACTAGTGAATATAATTTTTTAAAAAAGCAGCAGACTTACAGATATAGAGAACAAATTAGTGGTTATCAGTGGGGGAGAGGGAAGGGAGGAAGGTTAATATAGGGGTAGGGTATTAAGAGGTACAAACTATTATGTGTAAAATAAGCTAAAAGGCTATATTGTACAACACAGGAAATATAGCCAATATTAATAACTATAAATGGAGTATAACCTTTAAAAATTGTGAATCATGTTGTACACCTGTAACTTATATTGTACATCAACTATACTTCAATAAAGAAAAAAAAAGAAAAGAGTGGGATACTAAGGGACAAGACCCTGCTGCTGGGTGCCATCACTCGCTCCCTGACAGAATGGGAGGACCTGAGATGGGTTCATAGATGAAGCTCAGTTGGGCAAGGAAGTTTCTAGATAAAGAAATGTTGGGACTTCTCTGGTGGGGCAGTGGTTAAGAATCCGCCTGCCAAAGCAGGGGACACGGCTTTGAGCCCTCGTCCGGGAAGATCCCACGTGCCACAGCGACTAAGCTCGTGCACCACAACTACTGAGCCTGTGCTCTAGAGCCCGCGAGCCACAACTGCTGAGCCCGCGTGCCACAACTACTGAAGCCTACGTGCCTAGAGGCTGTGCTCCGTAACAAGAGAAGCCACTGCAATGAGAAGCCCGCACACCGCAACGAAGAGTAGTCCCCGCTCGCCGCAACTAGAGAAAGCCCGTGCGCAGCAACGAAGACCCAGCACAGCCAAAATAAATAAATAAATAAAATTTAAACGCTTTATTAAAAAAAAATGAGATTTCACCTCACACACCTATTAGAATGGCTACTGTTAAAAAAACAAAAAATCTTGGTGAGGATGTGGAGAAAAGGGAGCCCTTGTGCATCATTGATGAGAATGTAAATTGGCACAGGCATTATGGAAAACAGTATGGAGGTTCCTCAAAAAAAAATTTTTTTTATTTACCATATGATCAAGCAATTCCACTTCTGGGTATTTATTTGAAGAAAACAGAAACACTAACTTGAAAAAATACATGCATCCACATGTTCATAGCAGCATTACTTACAATAGCCAAGATATGGAAGCAACCTAAGTGTCCATCAGTGAATCAATGGACAAAGAAATTGTGAGATATATATATATATATATATATATATATATATAGACACACACAATGGAATGTTATTCAGCCATAAAAAAGAATGAAATTTCGCCATTTGCAACAACATGGATGGACCTTGAGGGCATTACGCTAAGTGAAATAAGAGGAAGACAAATACCATATGACCTCACTTACATGTGGAATCTAAAAACAAAACAAAAAACCAAATTCATAGATGCAGAGACTAGATTGGTGGTTGCCAGAGGTTGGGGGGGGAAGCAAAAATGGGTGAAAGTGGTCAGAAAGTACAAACTTCCAGTTATAAAGTAAGTCCTGGGGATGTAGTGTACAACACGGTGACTATAGTTAATAGTATTATATTATATATTGAAAGTTGCTAAGAGATTAGATATTAAAAGTTCCCATCACAAGAAACACGTTTGTAAGTACCTGCAGTGACGGATGTCAACTAGACTTTTTGAGGTGATCATTTCATAATATATACATATATTGAATCATTATGTTTTACACCTGAAACTAATATGTTTTACGTCAATTATATCTCAGTTAAAAAATGGTAATAAGAGCTATGAAAAAATAAAACAGTATAAGGGAGATAGGAAGTGCACTTGTTGAGATGCTATTTCACGTAGGGTGGTCAAAGAAGGGTTCTCCAATTTGGTGACAGGTGACCAAAGTCTTGAAGAAGTGAAAGAGTAAGTGATGCAGATATCAGGAGCAAGAAAATGCCAGGCAGGGGAATCAGCAAGTTCAAAAGCAGAGGGGGCAGAATTAAGTTACCTAAAAATATATAGAAAATCAAGTCAGAGAGGCAGCCGAGAGCCAGATTACATTGGGCTGTGTAAGCCATTGTAGAAACTTTGGTTTTTACTCTGAGTGAGATGGGCAGCCACGGAAAGTTTTAAGCCAGGTAGTGATGACTTACATTTTGGAAGAATCACCCTGGCCGCTGTGTTAAGAAGGAATGTTAGGCAGGCAATGAAAGAAGTAGGGGGATCAGTTAATAGGCTGTTGCAATATCAAAGGAGAGATGCCTGTGGCCTAGATGAGGACCAGCTGAACTTGTACATGCAAGGCTTTCAAGTTCCGAGTCGCCCTCACTCAGCTGGGCACAGGCCTATCACCTTTCTCTCCACTATCTGGAACTGCCCCCCTTGCTCCCAAGAATAAATTAAGTCTAGCTGGAATTCCAAACTGTGGATGTTTGATAATCTAATTAAGTGCTACGTGAAGTTTAAAATGTCCAGCATTGCCTAAGCAATTCGATACATGCTGTCCACCTACAATGTTTTGATCACCTTATATCCCCTCTTTGCCCCTTCATGGCCACCCCCACCAGGGCACTACGGGGGCACAGGCCTCTGGAGAAGAAAAAAGTTTTTGTCATTTCAGAAGAAGGAAGTATTCATGGATGTGGTCAAATCCATGAGTGGTTGTGGAGGACAAATGGATAAATCCTGTCCAGAGGAACTTCTTCAAAGATGTGATAATAGAGAAGTAAGGAAACATAGTTCTACTAATTGAGAAGTTTCCCCTATTATTCATAATCTTCCCTTTAAGACATCTATTTTCCTTCATGTGTATCTCCAGGGAGCTTCTGAAGAGCTTGACTCTAGCTAAGAATTGGTTTGATATTTACTGAGCTTCAACTGACAGCTCTAAAGCTTCTTCATTTTGAGGACCTCACATTCCTTTGGCCCTTTTACAAATAACTTCTGTTCCTAAAAAAATAGGGAGGAGATTTAACTATACAATGTCTTGAGTACTTTCTATTTATTTTATTTTAAATTTTTATTTATTTATTTTTGGCTGCGTGGGGTCTTCGTTGCTGTGCGCAGGCTCTCTCTAGTTGCAGCGAGTGGGGCCTACTCCTGGTTGCGGTGCGCAGGCTTCTCACTGCGTTGGCTTCTCTTGTTGTGGAGCACGGGCTCTAGGCATGCGGGCTTCAGTAGTTGTGGCTTGCGGGCTCTAGAGTGCAGGCTCAGTAGTTGTGGCACACGGGCTTAGTTGCTCCGTGGCATGTGGGATCTTCCCAGACCAGGGCTCGAACCCGTGTCCCCTGCATCGGCAGGCGGATTCTTAACCACTGCGCCACCAGGGAAGCCCTTCTATTTATTTTAAATTGCTTAATGTTAGTCATAATAATGAAAATGGATATGTTCTATCTCAAACATATTTTTACTTAGCTGCATAAAATGCCACCTTATATTGGGATTTACTTAAAATTTCCCTATTTGTGAAAAGTAATTTTGGATTTTATTATCTCAAAGGTTGTCCCAAAGTGTTATAGTCTCTGCTTTTAGATCTATCCGTGGTTCTACCATTTTTGTAACCCTTAGTGAATTTCATTCCAGTCCTCCTTCCCTTTAGATATCTGGTGATGGAGACCATGGATTCCAGATTGAGAACTCCAACAAGGACCATTTGAGAATTTAATTCAAAATAGACCTGGAAACTGGTCCAAGTATTTACTCACAAATACCTGGCAAATCCCTTGTCCTATTGGTATAGAACTCTTTGATCAAGCCCCCATGTCATTCCTACTCCAAAAATATTGGCAAAGTGAAAGATCTTATCACCTGTTTGGACTGAGACTAACCAAAATCAACCCATAAGTTGCATGGCTTTTGCTTGGTGTGTGGTATGGTGTGTGCCACATATGCCCTCATCTTATTTTCAACAATTCAGTTGTTATGATGAAGCCTCTGTATTTGCCTCACTAGGCCAGCAGAGATCTTAGAGGAGATATGGCACACAGGAGAAACTGCCGAATTAATACTAAGACGTAGGGGACATATAGGAAACTGGGTCTCTGGGTCTAACCCCAAGGCCTCCATTATGTATCCAAATGGGAAGTACTAAGGACAAGGTCTCTTGAATGGGCTTTTGGTAGTCAGGAATTGTCAGAAGAGGAAAAAAATATATGCCTTGAAAAACAAAGATTTCAGGGAAGAAAGAAAAAAACCCAAAGCACTTTGATGTTGGCTTTTGGATGTTCAGAAACCATTCTTTCCTCTTAGTGAGGTAACTGAGGAAAAAAGAAGAAACTGATGAGACACTTAAGCTTTTCTTGGGATCCCACACTTTCTCCAGCTTTTCTTGGGATCCCACACTTTCTCCAGCCCCTCTTCACCCACACACACATACAGAGGAAGGTCAGGGAAGACTGAAGAATCCAGCCCAATGCAGTTACAGGAAAAGAGCTACAATCTATCATGGGCTCACAAATGACTCCTAGGTATGGAGTGGTGAAGCCACACTTGCACCATCACAACCCACTCACCATGGCACACATAGTGCTATACAAGGTCACCCGGTTACATATAATCCCACATACATACCTAGGGGACACACAAGGTCTCTATCGCACAGCCACAGGACTCCCCGCACCCACACACTAAGGTCATATTAGTTGCACCTGCACAGTCACAGGCGCCTGACACCACAGTCTCAAACCTCCAAATTCTAGGCACACGGTGCTGCACACATTCAAACAATCACACACCTATTACCGGGACACACAGTTCCAAATGCACAGTCACTTGCCCTCTACATCCCCCACAGTGGCGCACAATGCAGTAACAATCACAAACCCTTTCTGGGAACACGTACAGTCACAAGCACCCCACTCCATCACCCAGAGTGATCACCACATACTGTCACCATCACACACTGCGAAGACACACTGTAACAATTACCACACACACACGATCTCCTCTCTTCTGCTCGCTCCGGACACGAAAGGCCGGGGCCCCAACTCCTCACCCTAGTCCTTCCCTAGTTCCGGTCTGGTCAAAAGTAGCTAAGTTGCACCGGGTTCCAAACGCCCCTCAGCAGCTAACTCCGCGGAGCCAACGGCCCCACCACTGTGCAAAACTCAGCAGCGAAATACCGCGGAACATAGCGTGGGCCTGCGGATTTCTCTGGGAAATGTAGTCCAGAGGCTGAAAACGGGCCCCCGATTCCTCTCAGCGCGGAAGCTAGGTTTGCGCTCATCCACCGCCTCTCTGCACCAATCAGAACCGCAAGGCCCGAACGCCAAGCGGTTCGCAGATGGAGCCGGCATACCTGCTGGAGTTGCCAGTCCTACCCATCTCTGGCAGCTCAGTTATCGCCCGTAAGCAAAAGGCGAGACCGCAAATTCGCCTCTTAAGCAGCTCCGAGTCGCAGAGCCTCTGGGGAACGTAGTTCACGCCAGAAAAGCAGCCAATCGGCCAGAATGCAAGCGAACTGATTCTTTTCAGCTGGTCCTGACCCCCGTGACCCAACCCGCCGGGCCCGGGAGATTTCTGGAGGTTCTAGTTCGCCCTCGGAATGCAGAGGGGATGACACACTTTTCATCTTTGTCCGTCGGGTGAGTCCAGGCCTCGGTCCGCGCAGCGCTCAGGGTAAGAGTGAAGGTGGGACCTAATCTCTTTCTGGACTGTATTGAAGAGGCGATAGAGAAGAAATCACGATCTTGAAGAGTGTGTGTGCGCGCGTGCGTCTCTGCACTCAGGTGAGGAAGAGGGCGGGGCAGAGGTTGCTGAAGATGCTGAGTTGTGACCGCAGGTGTGACTGGGTGTTGTGTATATGTGAATGTGTGTCGCCTGTTTGGGAGACCAGGCTTGTATCTGTGTAACAGAAATTAACCTCTGTTAGGCTTTTGTAAAATGATAAAAGAGGGTATCTTTATGGGGCATCAATTTTATTTGAAGGTTGACAGAATTCTTTTTAATCTACTATATGCTAAACAACATTAACGGGTTATGTTAACATAGGCACTTTTACTATGGTTTAGAATGCAAGTTCAACATGCTTTTAAAGCAAGAAGGAAGATTGCAAAGTAATTTATTACGAGATGCTTGGTTTTATCTGTCCCAGACCCTCAAGTATAGACACTCTCCTCTACAGTGAAACTACTAAAATATTTGGGTTTAAATCTGCCATCTTACTATTTGTTTTCTGTTTATTCCACCTGTTCACAATCTTAACATTTTCAAAGAGTACAGATTAGTTATTTTGTATAATGTTCTTCAATTTGGGTTTACCTGATGTGTCCTGATCATTTATACATTTTGGGGAGGAAAATCCCATAAATGATGCTATGCTCTTCTTGGTTTATTTTATCAGGAGACACGCAATGTCAATATGTTCCATTACTGGTAATGTTAACTTCCTCCCCCCACCCCCCACCCGCCAGATCTTAGTTCCCGGACCAGGGATGGAACCAGTGCCCCCTGCATTGGGAGCGCAGAGTCTTAAACACTGGACCACCAGGAAAGTCCCAGGTTTTATCACTTATAGTTTAAATGGTGTCCATAAGATTTCTCCACTGTAGAGTTAATTAATGAGTATGTTCGATTTATCAGTGAATAAATAAAATGAAGCCAGCTGACAAAGGAGCCTGGGAAATGTAGTGTGCAGAGTCCCAATCCCAGCATTACAGAGAACCATATAGAAGATTCAGTGTGGGACTGAAACACAATAAATGAATAACCAGCACATGACCATCTTGGGAATTTCCTTCACCTCTTATGTTGGATTACGTGTTTCCTGGAGCTTATGTCTTCTTTTTTTCTTTATTTAGTCTCACATTTTAATTTTTTAAAAAATCCTCCATTAGCACCTTGAGAGAGATTAATTTGGAATAAAATTTTGGGGCCCTTACAAGTCTAAAACGTCTTTATTCTAACCTCTTTGGGACGATAGCTTAACTAGGTTTGGAATTTTAGGTTGGATATAATTTTCCCTTAGAATTTTGAGAGAATTATACCATTGTCTTCTAGCTTACAGTTTTTATCTTAAAGTATGATGACAATTTGATTTGTATTTTGTTGTTCTTTCTCTTTAGAAGCATTCTTTTTTTTTTTTTTTTTTTGTGGTACGCGGGCCTCTCACTGCTGTGGCGTGTCCCGCAGCGGAGCACAGGCTCCAGACCCGCAGGCTCAGCGGCCATGGCTCACAGGCCCAGCCGCTCCGCGGCATGTGGGATCTTCCCGGACTGGGGCACGAACCCGCGTCCCCTGCATTGGCAGGCAGACTCTCAACCTCTGCGCCACGAGGGAAGCCCTAGAAGCATTCTTAAATGCTTCTCTTCACACCTAGTTTTCTGAAACTTCACAAAGGTGTGCTCTGGTATGAATCTTTTTGGTTCATTGTATGGGGTATTCAGTGGACCCCTTTATGTTGAAGAATCGTGACCTATATTTCTAGAAATCTTAAATTTTCTGAAATTTTCCTCCATTCAGTTTTCTCCTCTCTCTTTCTGGAACCTTCTCTTTCTGGATGTTGAAATTCCTGATTTTATCTGTTATCTTTCTCATCTTTTATTACCTTATTTTTTAACTTTTTTCCCCCTACAACTGAGTGATTTCCACGACTCTTTCCCATATCTGCTATTAAATCTTTAATAATAGGTATTTTATTTTTAATTTCCAAGAGCAGTTTTTATATACATGTTAATTGTTTCCTGGATATAAGATCTCCTCTTACCTCTTGGTGCTATTGTAGGGGGATTTTGGGTGGCTTTTTCCTGTGTGTGTATTTTTCTGTTCCTTAACTGTATTCATTTCCTTCTTTTTTTTTATTGTTTTCATCTGTCTTTCGTATTACTAGGTTTACATTTACATAGTGCTAGGCTTTCCTTAGTTTGTTGATTAATACTGTCCATCATTTATTAATAATGCGCTAAAAAGATGACTGTTTTTGGGCCTCAAAACAGGCCACCCCAAGAAATGTCACAATGGCATATTGATTGTTTTGAATTAAAGTTACTTGAGAAACAGCTAGTGGGGAAAAATGATATAGAAAACACTCTGACCCCCTTCTTTCCCCAGAAAGCAGGAAATAAATCTCCTGTGTAAAACTATCCTCCCTATACCAAGAGAATAAAAACCGTCCTTATCACCAGAGTTAGGGAATTCAAGGCTAAGAAAGCTGTATAAACGAACTTTTTTACTGCTTCATTAGTCTGCTCCGCTAAGCACAAGGCCCTTTGTTAAATCTTCACAAATAATTGTTCCTTTGTCAGGGGTTCCATTTCTATGAGACCTTCATACATATAAATTAAATTGGTTTTTTTTCCTCCTGTTAACCTGTCTTGAGTCAATTAAATTATTAGACCAGCCAAAAGAATTCAAGAGGGGTGGGGGGGGATTTAATGTAATAACAATAGGTAGATAGACAGGGCTTGTCAACTTGTGAACTTCAGTATAGATTTCAGACATTTCTTTGTCAGCCCCAAAATGTTAGCATTATAGCTTTTCTCCTAGACTATTCCGTTTCTCCAGAGAAGAATCTTCTCACCTCTTGACTGCCAGAATTTTGAGGGTCCAATAGTGATGAGGTCCCACCATTTATTTTTTATTTATTTATTTTTATAATTTTATTTATTTTTGGCTGCATTGGGCCTTCGTTGCTTTGCGTGGGCATTCTCTAGTTGCGGCGAGTGGGGGCTACTCTTCGTTGCAGTGCTGATGGCTTCTCTTGTTGTGGAGCACAGGCTCTAGATGCGCAGGCTTCAGTAGTTGTGGCACACGGGCTCAGTAGTTGTGGCTCGCAGGCTCTAGAGTGCAGGCTCAGTAGTTGTGGTGCACCGGCTTAGTTGCTCTGTGAGATCTTCCTGGGCCAGGGCTCGAACCCGTGTCCCCTGCATTGGCAGGCGGATTCTTAACCATTGCGCCACCAGGGAAGTCCCCCATTTATTTTTTATTAAAGTATAGTTGATTTACATTCCACTATTGTTTTAATCCCCTGATTTCAGCATGGTGCCTCTGCCATCTGCTTTTCTTCATAGCCTTGTGTCTAAAGCTTCCCTGATTCAGTTTCTCTAGGGAATATTCTATTCTTTGCCAGGATGGTGTGGTAGTGTATTATCTATTTCTGCATAACAAATTGCCTTACAATGTAGCAGCTTAAAACAACAGACATTTATTCTCTGAAACAGTTTCTGAGGGTCACAAATCTGGAAATAGCTTAGCTGGGTGATTCCAGCTCAGGGTCTCTTGTGAGGTTGCAGTCAACCTGCTGGCCAGACTTGACTGGGACTGGGACATTTGCTTCCAAGGTAGATGGCTCATTCACATGGTTTCTAGTAGTTCCTTTCTGGCTATTGTCAGAAAGCTTCAGTTCCTTGTTACCTGGGCCTCACAGGGCTGCCTGAGTGCCCTAACGACTGGTTTAATAGATTACCCCAACGACTGGCTTAATAGATTACCCTAAGAGCAAGTGATACAAGAAAGACCACAGTGCCTTTTATGATCTGGGTTCAGAGGTCTCATCCTATCACTTCCACCATAACCTGTTCATTACAAATCCAAAGTCATGAAGATTTACCCTTATCTTTTCTTCTGGATTTTATAGTTTTAGCTCTTATGTTTAGGTCTTTGATCCATTATGAGCTAATTTTTGTATATGGTGCGAGGCAAAGGTCTGACATCATTCTTTTGCATTGATTTTCCCAGCACAGCACCATTTGTTTAAGAGACTATTCTTTCCCCATTGAATGGCCTTGGCACTCTGGTTGAAAATCAATTGACATAGATGTATGGGTTTATTTGGGGACTCATTCTATTCCATTGATCTATCTCTATCATTATTCTAGTAACACACTGTTTTGCTTTGTAGTAAATATTGAAATGTATCTCTTCCCCAGTCTCTTGCTTCCTAGGCTTTTCAGTCTGTCTGCTGCTTGCTCTATTATTTTTTTTTCATGGATAGCTGTGTGTAGTATATGCCTTTGAATACTTTTGACAAAAGCCTCCCAAGGGGCCACTCCAACCCTTACAGAGTTCTGAGAAGGGAGAGGAGAAACAAAGGCAAGCCCCTGTGCTGATCACTCAGGGAGCCACAAAACAGGTCAAAATAAGCACAATTTTTTGGGAACAAGTCTGTATTGTCCACTATGGCACCAACAAGCTGCACGAGGAATGCAGGCCACCATACCCACAGCCACCTCTGAGGTGCGAGATAGTAGGTTGGTATGCCAAATGCCACAATTCCTTCTACTGAAATTTAGCAGCTTCTTTCTTCCTTAAGTACTCCCTTGGTTTTTGTAAATTTTAAATTAGATTCAATAGTTATGAAAAGTTGATTCTGACAATTTTTGCCAGCTTAATCATTGCTTCATTGGAGGGATGGATCCATGGAGCCCCCTACTCCACCAGTGACATCACACCCATTTCTACAAGTTATGCTTTACATATTCTACAGCTCTGTTGTTTGGTACATACACATTTAGGATTTATACATTTGAATAAACATTCCTAAAGGATATTTTCACTAGGTAGAGAACTCTGGGTTGGACAGTTTTGCTTTTCTTTCACCACTTGAAAAATGCTGTGCCACTTCCTCCATTTCTGATGAAAAATTTGCTGTCATTCAAATTGTTTCCTCCTATAGATAAGGTGTCATTTCTCTGTTTGCTCTCAAGATTTTTTCTTTAGTTTTCAGAAGTTTGATTATAATGTGTCTTGGCTGGGATTTTTTTTTTTTTTTCTTTAACACTGTTTGAGTTTTTCTCAGCTTCTTGAATCTGTATGTATGTCTTTTGCCATACTGGGAATATTTTCAGCCATTATTTCTTCAACTATTTATTTAGCCCTGCCCTCTTTTTCCCCCTCCCTGTGGGACCCCTGTGACACAAATATTAGATCTGTTTTTGTTTTCAGTTCATTTTCTCTTTGCTTTCAAACTGAATGATTTCCATTGTCTGTCTTCAAATTCACTGAGTCTTTCCTCTGTACCTTTCACACTGCTATTGAACCCATCCACTGAGTTTTGTTTTGTTTTTTATATTTTCAATTATTGTATCTTTTTTTTAAGAAGATGTTGGGGGTATGGGTTTATTAATTTATTTTTATTTATTTTTGCTGTGTTGGGTCTTCATTTCTGTGCAAGGGCTTTCTCTAGTTGTGGCAAGTGGGGACCACTCTTCATCGTGGTGCACGGGCCTCTCACTATCGCGGCCTCTCTTGTTGTGGAGCACAGGCTCCAGACGCACAGACTCAGTAGTGTGGCTCACGGGCCTAGCTGCTCCGCGGCATGTGGGATCCTCCCAGACCAGTGTTCGAACCCATGTCCCCTGCATTAGCAGGCAGACTCTCAACCACTGCGCCACCAGGGAAGCCCTCAATTATTGTATCTTTCAATTCTAAAATTTCCATTTGGTTCTTCTTTATGTTTTCTATTTCTTTTTTTTTTAAAGGTAATTTTTTTTAAATAAATGTATTTATTTTATTTATTTATTTTTGGCTGGGTTAGGTCTTCATTGTTGTGCGCAGGCTTTCTCTAGTTGTGGAGAGCGGGGGCTACTCTTTGTTGCAGTGCACGGGCTTCTCATTGCGGTGGCTTCTCTTGTTGCAGAGCATGGGCTCTAGGCATGCGGGCCTCAGTAGTTGTGGCACCCAGGCTCAGTAGTTGTGGCTCACAGGCTCTAGAGCGCAGGCTCAGTAGTTGTGGTGCACAGGCTTAGTTGCTCCATGGCACGTGGAATCTTCCAGGACCAGGGCTTGAACCCATGTCCCCTGCGTTGGCAGGTGGATTCTTAACCACTACACCACCAGGAAAGCCCCATGTTTTCTATTTCTTGCTCAAACTTTCTATTTCTCATTTGTTTCAAATGTGCTTTTAATTGCTCATTAAAGCATATTTATGATGATTGCTTTACAATCTTTATCAGATCATTCTAACCTGTCATCTATGTTGGCATCTATTGATATTTTTAATAGAATTTATTTTTTAGAGCAGTTTTAGGTTCAAAGCAAAACATCTTCATTTTATTGGACTTCACTTTATTGTGCTTCACAGATATCGCATTTTTTACAAATTGAATGTCTGTAGCAACCCTGCCTTGAGCCAGTCTATCAATGCCATTTTTCCAACAGCATTTGCTCACTTTGAGTCTTTGTGTCACATTTTGATAATTCTTGCAATATTTCAAACATTTGCATTAATATTGTATTTGTTATGATGATCTGTGATCAGTGATCTTTGATGTTACTACTACAACTTGCTGATGGCTCAGATGACAGCATTTTTTAGCAATGAAGTATTTTTTAACTAAGGTATGTACATTTTTTAGGCATAATTCTGTTGCACACTTAGCAGACTACAGTATGGTGTAAACATAACTTTTATATGAACTGAGAAACCAAAAAATTCGTCTGACTCACTTTACTGTGATATTTGCTTTATTGCGGTGGTCTAGAACTGAACTCACAATATCTCCAAGGGATGCCTATATTGATTTTTATTCAAGTTGAGATTTTCCCCATTTTGTGAAATTTTCTAGTTTTCCTGTAATTTTCTATTGAAGTGTGGACATTTGGGGCATTATGAGACTAGATCTTATTTAAACCTTCAGTTTGGGCTGGCTTCCTCTGATACTGTCATAGCTGAGAGAGCTGGAGACAAGACCTTGTTTCTGCCAGCTGTGGGTAGAAGTCTAGGTTCCCAATTCAGCCTTCTTTGACACCTGAGGAGGGGAAGGCCTCCTTGTTATTGCTGAACAGGGATGGAAGTTCCAGCTCCCCTTTAGGCATCCACTGGTAATCACCATGGCTGGGATGGATAAGACTATATATTATAACCGTCCCCCAGGTGGTCTCCACTGACACTACAGGGGTTTGTGTGGTCTCATTAACACTGGGCAGTAGTTAAAGTACTGACTTTCCAGTAGGTCTCCCTGAGACCACCCAGTAGAGAGGTTGAGGGATGCAGGTGCCTCATTACTGCTGGGTAGAAGTCCTAGATCCCCAAAGGGTCTACACTGACACCATGGGTGGGAGTGCTGTCTCATTACCACCCAGTGGGGATAAAAGTCCCAACTCCTTAGTCGTCCTTTTCTGAAACCACCCCTGTGAAGGAGAGGTAGGGTTGGAGCACCTTTACAGCCTGGTGAGGATTTACACGGCCTTTGCTGTTATGGGTGGGGCCACTCTTTTCTGTGGTGTTTGGCTTGAGTAGAGCAGCTATTATCTAAAATTTTTTTGTCTTACTAGGCTGTCCCTTTCCTTGTTCTTTGGTTAGAGAACGGGCTTTTTTCTGAGGCTTTTTCTTTCTACATCAATTGGCATTCCAGGGTTGCCATCTTCTTCAGCTCCAAGAGTCTCAGATGTACAAGGCAAAAAGAAAACCCAGAAAACTAATCACCATGTTATTCCTTAGGTCCCATGGTTCCAACCATGTCCACCTTTCAAAGTCTTGTTTGTTTTCTGTAAATATTCAGAGTTTTTATTTGTTCTCAGCAAGAGAAATAAGGAAAAGTACACCTACTCAATCTTCCTGAAGCAGAAGCCCCTCTTCTATTATTTTTAAATGACTACTTAATCTTATACTGTTTTTTTTTTCTGGCTGCATTGGGTCTTCATTGCTGTGCGTAGGCTTTCTCTAGTTGCAGCGAGCGGGGGCTACTCTTCATTGCGGTACACGGGCTTCTCATTGTGGTAGTTTCTCTTGTTGTGGAGCACAGGCTCTAGGCGCACAGGCTTCAGTAGTTGTGGCTCACAGGCTCAGTAGTTGTGGCACACAGGCTTAGTTGCTCTGTGACACGTGGGGTCTCCCCCGACCAGGGCTTGAACCCCTGTGCCCTGCACTGGCAGGCGAATTCCTAACCACTGCGCCACCAGGGAAGCCCAATATACTGTTCTTTTCTGGCTCTTTTAAATGTCTATTATACATATAGAGCATATTCTGGATGTATTTTTATGTTTTTCCTTTCATAATCTGTGTCATTTTTCTCAGTCCTTATCAAGCTGTTAAGATTGACTGATTTGGTACTCTACCATATCCATCCTGCTAATTATAGTTGCTGAGTCCAATTGCTTCATTTTATTGGCCTCTGTTCACTTGTAAAGGGATTGGAATAATTAGCCTTTAGCTTCCCAATTTATCTCTAAACATGCTCTATTACAATAATGGTTTGAGAACTAATGGTTAATTCCTAACTGTGTAAAATTCTATTTCCTCATCTGTAAAAAAAAAAATGAAAATGGTTAACTACTAGCTGTGTAAATTCTATTTCCTCATCTGTAAAATGGAAATAAGTGACCACACTTCATAAACTTGACGTGAATATTGACACATTATAAAAGACTCAGTGACTGGTAGTTATTATACAAAAACCTATGATTCCTGAGAGGAAAAAGGCAGAGAAGAATAGGAAAGGCTCAGTGGAAGAGTGACAACTGATCTTTGCCTTTGATGAATATATTTTGATAGCTGGTAATTGACAATTATAATGGATGGACATTCCAAACAGAGGAAAAGGTACAAGAAATGTTGCTAATGTGGAAAAGAGCAAAGCAAGTTCTGGGACCATTAAGCATGTTTAGTTGACATATAAAGTACATGTGCTAAATTAGTGACAGATTAAATTAGAAAACTAGAAAATAAATAAAATATGAAAGACCTTGAATAATGTGGTAAGGAGTTCAGTTTTCTTTTCAAGAATTGAAGAATGATAGACATTTATTCTTCATATAGCAATGAGATAAAGTTGCCTTTCAGATTTCTGTGGGAGATAAACAGAGATTGCATGTTTACGCAAAGACCACATTCTGCATAGCTCTATCATCTCAAAAAATTTGCTTCTCTGGTAATTTCCTTCCTGGATTATGTATCAGACTGGAATCTCCCAATTAACTCAGCAACCCAGGCAATCATTTCACTGTTTCCACTAAATGAAGTTAGGAAGAATAAAAATTGGTTCTGGTTACATGTGAAAAGGATGGATGACTGTCTGCAATGGTCCAGAGTCCTTACACCAGAAAGCCAAACAGAACTGTGAGGCCTCTTAAGCCCCACTTTTCGGTCCTGTCAGCACAACCTTTACAGTCAACCATATTAACCTGCACTTCCGCTGTAATACTGTCTGTGCCTACATTTCATTTTGCCCTTGGAAATGCCAGTTGTATCACAAACACTGCAAATGTGCTAAACCTCAACAGTAAAGGTTTTACCTCCATTTTCTGCCTTAATTTAGCCATACTTTTTCTAAGGATTTCTCTTCCTCTTTAGGCCTCTGGAGTTGATGTTGCTCATTTCCCATGCTTCGCATCCCACGGATCCCAGAAAAAGGGTGGGTGTTATTTTTTATTGCCTACACATTTGTATCCCTCATTCTCATATAAAAGTCCTTCAGTGAGAGCTATGTCATATGCTTATATCACTTCCTGTAAGGTCGGATCTTAACAAACGGCACCGTGAAACAGAGGAAAGCTTCAAGTGAGCTTTATTAGGGAGCGCTCCTGGGCGAGGTTCACTGGTCCGAGAGAAAGGGGCCAGAGAAGTTGCACCCGGGCGAGGGTCGGGCAAGATTTTATAGGGGAAGAAGGGAAAGGGGTGTGGTGAATCTGGGAGGACGCAGGGTATTCCTTATTTGGTGGTCTTTTCGGGTATCCTGGGGGACCGTTAGTCCCGTCCCTTGAAAGGCGGGAAGGCTGGGCTGGGTTCAAAGTCCCCAGGTCAGTTCCTGGAACTGGGTGGTCCGGAGAATTTCGGTCTGATGCAACCTGTGAATCTGATTGTGTTCCCCTGCCTCGGGCCGGTTGGCCTTACATCCCGACATCTTTGGTGTAATGGGGCAGCGTTCTGATCTCTGGCTACTTCATGCTGAATGGGGGCGTCGAAAGGGGAGTCGGGCGACCAGAGGTCCGAGGCTTAGGGGAGACCAGTGAGAGGTTCTGTAGGAAACAAGGTGTAAGGACCGAGGAGCATTTGGTTTGTGGCCACCCGAGAGACTTCCTCCACGCGCCTGAGAAGGAACCTAAGAAAACAGGGAGCAAGCATGCTATGAAGAGGGTGCGGTCCGGTTTTGAAAGAGGGGTGTCAAAGGGTCCCTCTCTCGGCGGGCTGAGGGCCTCTACGACTTGGGGGCAGGAGTGGGAAGGGGAGGTCCTGGTATCGGAGATAAGCAAGAGGGAGGCCGGGTTTAGGCGGGGGAAGAGGTCGAGGGAGATAGCAGGGTTTTCAATGAACAGTAGGTGGAACTCCTGGATGCGGGACGGGCTCAGGAGGGAGAGAGACTTGTGGCCTAGGAGGTCGACCAGCCGGTGGGAGGAAAACACGGTTAGTGGGTGGGCCAGAGTCAGTTTGAGTGTTTGTTTGGTCAGTTCGGCTGCGCTGCTAGGCCCCGAAGGCATGGTTGCCATCCCCGAATGGTTGGGTCTAGCTGTTTGGACAGGTAAGCCACGGGGCGGTAGCAAGGCCCTACAGGCTGGGCAAGGAGTCCAGTGGCTATTCCGGCCTGTTCATCCACAAAAAGGTGAAAAGGTCGGTTTGGGTTGGGCAGAGAAAGGGGAAGAGAAGATATCAGAGCATTACGGAGGGTGAGAAAGGCCTGTTGAACGGCAGAAGGAGAGGTGAGGGGTCCTTGAGGGGTTT
This sequence comes from Delphinapterus leucas, assembly GCF_059928025.1. Lineage (NCBI taxonomy): Eukaryota > Metazoa > Chordata > Mammalia > Artiodactyla > Monodontidae > Delphinapterus > Delphinapterus leucas. Next base: position 15,716,059 of record NC_143148.1, read on the forward strand.
CTTTAGCGGCTAGATATAAGGGTTTAGCGAGGAGAGCAAAGTTAGGGATCCAGTGCCGGAAAAATCCTATAAGGCCCAAAAAGGAGAGAATTTGTTCCGCTGTTTCTGGAGGCTGGAGTTCACGGATAATCCGGGTGCGGTCGGCTGTTAGACCTTTTGTGGTAGGGGTAAGGTGGAGCCCCAGGTAGGTTACAGAAGATACAGGTAACTGAGCCTTGGCTGGGGAGACCCGATAACCGCGAGAGCCAAGGTAATTGAGGAGATCTGCAGTATGTTGTCTTGAGAGGCTGAGAGACGGGCTACAAAGGAGGAGGATCATCTACATATTGAAGGAGTGTGCTGGGGGTAAGGGAGCAGGAAGTGAGGTCCCGTGCGAGCGCCTGACCGAAGAGGTGAGGACTGTCACGGAAGCCCTGGGGAAGAACTGTCCAGGTGAGCTGACTGGAAGTATGAGTATCCGGATCCGTCCAGGTAAAGGCAAAGAGGAAATAGGAGTCGGGATGTAGGGCGATAGTGAAAAAGGCATCTTTGAGATCCAGAACCGTAAAGTGGGTTGTGGATGGGGGGATATGGGAGAGCAAGGTGTATGGGTTTGGTACTACTGGGTGGAGAGGAATTATGGCCTCATTGATTATTCGGAGGTCCTGGACCAGGCGATAATCCCCAGAGGCCTTGCGGACAGGCAGGATGGGGGTGTTGCAGGGAGAGTCAGTGGGGATAAGGAGTCCCTGGTTTAGGAGTCTGGTGATAATAGGTTGTAGGCCCTTAAGGTGAGTCTCAGAGATGGGAAATTGGGGCCTTGATGGAAATTTGGAGGGATCGTTTAGGCAGATGAGAACGGGGGAATGGTGTGTTGCTATTATGGGCTTAAAAGTATCCCAGACTTGGGAATTGATTGGGTTTGGTGTGACTGGAAGAGGGGGATAGGAGGGGGAGGGTTCTAGAGACAGGCCGAGAAGAGGAAGAAGGAGTTGGGAGGAGGGGACCTTAGGGTCAAGTCTAACCAGCTGGAGGGAGGCCCCTAAGTGGAAAAGGACATCTCGGCCTAGCAAGGGAACTGGGCAGGATGGTATGACTAAGAAGGAATGAGTAAAAGGGAGTCCTTCTATATGACATGGGAGTGGACCGGTCTGGATTGGGAAGGATGGTTTGCCATCAATACCCATGACCGAGATCTGGGAAGGAGAAACTGGCCGGGAATAAGTAGGCAGGACCGAATAGGTAGCCCCCGTGTCCACCAGAAATGAGATGGACTTACCCGCTACCTGTAGCGTTACCCTGCACTCGGCGAGAGTGATGGGGGTCTTCGAGTCCGGGCGCCGTCAGTCAGCCAATCCCAGCAGTTCGAGGGGTAATCCCGTTGGGTCGGCCTGCCCCCCGCGTGGAGACGCTGAGGGAGGGCCAGTCGTAGGGCAGTCACTCTTCCAGTGGCCCATTAGCCCGCAGCTGGGACAGGGCTTAGAAGGAGGTCGGGGATTGGGACATTGGCGAGCCCAGTGGCATTCTTTTCCGCATTTGAAGCAGAGCCCCGGCGGGGTTGCCTTTTGCGGACCCCGTGGATACTGTGATCCATGGGAGATGGCCGGCCTTAGGGCGGCTACAAGAGCTTGGGTTTGGAGGGCCACCTTCTGGTGCATCCGAGCCTGTCGGCTGGAGTCTGCCAAATCCTCACGGCCATTATAGACTTTAAAGGCCATTTTTACCATATCTCGAATAGGAGTTTGAGGGCCGTCTTCTGCCCGTTTTAATTTCTTTTGGATGTCCGGGGCTGATTGGGTGATAAAATGGGTGGCTAGGACCGCTGCCCCTGCCGGGGTGTCGGGATCCAGCCGGGTGTAGAGAGTTAAGGCCTCTGTAAGGCGATTGAGAAAGATAGCTGGATTTTCGTTAGGTTCTTGGGTTATCTCTTTTAGTTTTTCAAAATTGACTACCTTATGAGCGGCAGCCTGCATGCCAGCCAGGAGGCATTGGATCATGAGGTCGCGTTTACGGCGGCCATCTTGGCCATCCTGATAAGTCCAGCCTGGATCGGTGCCAGGTACGGCAGTCGCTCCGACAGGCATCGAGTTGTCGGTAAGTTGAACCTGATCTGCATGGTTTCGGGCAGCAGTTTGAATTCTTTCCCGCTCGTCAGGGGTCAGAGTAGAAGATAGGATCACAAAGATATCGTGCCAGGTTAGATCGTAAGCTTGAGAGAGATAGCGAAATTCTTTGATGTAGCGGGAAGAGTCGGCAGAAAAGGAGCCTAATCGCTTTTCTATTTGAGAGAGATCTTGGAGAGAAAAGGGAACATGAACTCTAACTAATCCTTCCGCTCCTGCTACCTCCCTCAGAGGGCAGAGGAGATTTGGATCTTGGGAATCGTGAGAGCGTGTATGTGCACTAATTGGCGAAGCAAGGGGCGTGGGAGGAGAAACCGTCGAGGGAGGCGGGGGAACGGTTGGAGGGGCCGGAGCGGGTTCGGGAGGAGGAGGGACCGCCTCAGGGTAGGGTGGAGGTTGGAGAGGAGCTCTGGAGCGGGGAAAGGCGAGAGATTCAGGTGGGTCGGCTAGTGGAGAGGGGTCATCTTCAAAGGAAATTAAGGGCTTGAATGTAGATGTCTGTTTGGCAAGAAGGATCTGGGAAGTGGAACAATCAACGCAGAGGGAAGGGCGGGAGCGCAAATACCAGAAGGCCTGAACATAGGGGACCTCGGACCTTTGCCCATCCTGCGGCAGTAATTATCTAGATCACGGAGGATGTTAAAATCGAAAGTCCCTTCAGGATTGATTGTCTAGAGGATATTGGGGCCAGGCCACAGTGGAATAGAAAATAAGTCGTCGGCGACGGAGAAACCGAGGGCTGTAAAATTGGCTAGGAGACACCCCAGGGGCGTCTTAGAATCTGGTTTCGATTGTGAGGTTCCCATGACCCCCAGTCTGTCCCTGAGTGAATGGAGAGGGAGAGAGGCGTCCCTGGTCTCAGTCTCCAATTCACGGCAGGTCGGAGGGCGGTCAGGCAATTGGGACGTCTCCACAGTTGCCCGAGGCCCGGAGAGAGGATGGAGAGGACGGAGGAATCCCTGACGCAGCCGCGATTAAGGACAGGGAGTCCGGTGGGCAGGGACTCTGAGGGTCGGAGGGAACAAGGGAGGGGGACTTACCCCATTTTCTGCCGGATCGGGTGGATGAGTAGAGGTTCCCTGGTTGTCTCCTGGGGGAGGGGAGGAGCGGCCCGCGTGGTAACCCAGGAGGCTTGGTACCCCTCCCGGGTTTCGGCACCAAATGTAAGGTCGGATCTTAACAAACGGCACCGCGAAACAGAGGAAAGCTTCAAGTGAGCTTTATTAGGGAGCGCTCCTGGGCTAGGCTCACTGGTCCGAGAGAAAGGGGCCAGAGAAGTCGCACCCAGGCGAGGGTCGGGCAAGATTTTATAGGGAAAGAAGGGAAAGGGGTGTGGTAAATCTGGGAGGGCGCAGGGTATTCCTTATTTGGTGGTCTTTTCGGGTATCCTGGGGGACCGTCCCTCGAAAGGCGGGAAGGCTGGGCTGGGTTCAAAGTCCCCCAGGTCAGTTCCTGGAACTGGGTGGTCCGGAATGTCTCCAGGGCAGTTTCTGGAACTGGGTGGTCCGGAGAATTTCGGTCTGATGCAACCTGTGAATCTGATTGTGTTCCCCTGCCTCAGGCCAGTTGGCCTTACACTTCCTATACTTCAAACTACTGTAACCTGTTCAAAACTCATTCTGGGAATATAGTTTTGAGAAAAACTTATGGATCTAAGCTTTTTTTTTTGTTGTTTTTTAAATAAACTGTTGCATTTCAGCTAGACTTGCTCTAACTCATGCTGGTAGTTTTAAGGACTTATGTATCTGTGCTTATTTTCACAGAAACTGCTGTTTCAACTAGGTTTACTGATTTCCAGGTTGTGGGTTATATTATGCTTCCCAAAAAGACATGTTTAAGTCCTACCCCCAATACCTGTGAATGTGACTTTATTCGGAAACAGGGTCTTTGCAGATGTAATCAAGCTAAGATGAGATCACACTGGATTAAGGTGGGCCCTAAATCCAATAATTTGTCATAAAGAGAAGTTCTGGACATACAGAGGAGACAAAGGGGAATAGGATCATGTGAAGAGATTGGAGTGATGCAACTACAAGCCAAGGAATGCCTGGGTCTACAAAAGTTGTAAGAGGCAAGGAAGGATTCTTCCCTAGAACATTCAGAGGGAGCATGGCCCTGATCACACCTGTGGGTTTTGGACTTCTAGCCTCCATAATTGTGAGAGAAGAACAAAATACCACAAGCTTGGTGGCTTATCAAAATATCTGGTGGCTTGTTTTAAGCTTTGTGGTACTTTGCTATGGCAGCCCTAAGAAACAAACATTCCTCAGTGACTGAAAACTTCAACAGCAGTTTTTGAATTTTCTCTCTCTAGTTCCATTATCATTATCTGCATGGAAAACTTACCCAATTGGCTTGTCCGCCTCTTCTGTCATATACTTTCACAATGGTAGAGAATAGTAACGAAAGAGCACATATCATGTGCATTATAAACTTAAGTTTAAAAGGGGAAAGTATATGTCACTTTCATTTATGCAATCAGATTTGAAAGCTTAAAATACTACCAAACTTATTCCAGTAGGACTCCAAATTGGCCAAACAGGAATTCTACAAGGAATGCCATAAATGGACTTTTGTTGTTCACTTTTGGTACACAATAAAAGATAGAAAAAATAAAGACACATTTTTTAAAAGATAGAAAAAAATAAAAGGAAAAAACTCAAAATCATCCATAATCCCAGCTATTCAGGATTACCACTCTAACATTTGCTAACCATCCTTCTTCATATTTTATTCTGAACGTGTACAGAAAGTATATTTGTATAGAAATGGTTACTTATTTTACATATTGTTTTGTTGGCTTCCCTATCACACTGTAGAAAATTATGTATTTCTATTGCACTGTAAAAACACGAGGGCAGTGGAGAAAGTGACCTGAGGGTAATAAAATGTGCAACTTACACATAGCCCTCTGAGAAGGCCAGGCCTGAATGGTTATATATAATTGATGGGTGAGGAAATAGTGCCCTGAGTAGGAAAAGCCAGGTCTAGGCCATGACACAATTTGGGCCAGCTCCCATCTCTTTCAAAGAACTCCATCTCCCATCATTTTAGGCATTCAATAATAAGGGATTAAAAAATGATGGAAACGATCACGAGTTTCTCTTGCGTTGGCTTTGCTCCTGATAGTTTTAAAATACCTGGTTAATTTGTCAATTTCTCTCTGTAGTTCTTTTAATTTGTTTAATATTCTCAGGCTATATTATTTAGCAACATACATGATTAGAATTATATCTTCCTTAGTGAATTGAAATGTTTACTGTTCTCTAGTGACTTTATCTCTAGTAATGTTTTCCTTCAAGACTACTTTGTCTGTTATTTAAATACAACAGCTTCCTCTTAGATACCATTTGCCTGGCATATCTTTTTCTGTATTTTTCACCTTTCTGTCCTTATCTTTTTAGAGATACACTTTGTAAAATGGCTTATAGCTGCTTTTAAAAAAGAATCCTATTTCATGATCTTTACTTTTAACTGAAAAATTGAGCCTATTTACATTTCCTTGATTAATGATGTACTTAGATTTATTTCTACTATTCATTATATGTTTTCTACTTATCTCCCATTTTTGTTGTTTCCTCCTCATTTTCCTGCCTTTCTTTGGGTTGGTTTTTTTCTCACTCCATTATGTTCTTCTACTTTAGAAGTTTTCTCTCCCTGCCACCCCTCCTTCCCTTTCTTAGTGGCTACCCTGGTTATTTCAGCACATACACTTAAATCAGTACATCTGCCATCTTCCTGAAATAAAAGGATCTTACAATGCTTTAACCCAGCAACTCATTCACAAAAGTTTGCGTCTCAAAACTTTATATAGTTTTGTTAAGGCCACAAAACAGACATTATCATAGTTTTATAGTCACTATTAATTAATAATAAAAACATTTATATTAAACATCCTTTTGTATATTCAACCCTTGGTATATTTTAGTCTGGTCTCCGGTATTTTCTGTTTTACATATCAACCTATTTTCTACAAGATTCCTGATGTAGCATTGCTAGGAATTCCCTGGCTGCATATGCTAATTAGCACAGCTAATGCAGATGTGCCCTAAAGTTCACTCCTCTAACCGTCTGCATTTTCAGTTCTGTAGGATGACAATCTCATTATATAGAACTTTCATTCAATAACATACTCTCAAAATTTCCTGTGATATTCGTATGTGAATAAATGTCTCTCAAGTCTGATATTCATCTTAGGGTAGAAAAATAATCATTAGAGAAAAGCCATCATTAGTATGTTCTGGGTCAATTCCACAATACCCTCCTTCCCTGCCCCAGGGCACGCAGTTCAAATTGGACACATCTTAGGAATGTCTGAAATGAGGGGTGACTGTTGAGGAAAAAGGAATTTTTACTGAAAAGTTCGAGACTCAATTAAGATATATTTTATTGGGGACCTATGAGCATGCTTCAACACTTCAGTATGAGAGACCTCCTTTATCTCCTCAAATCTTGCACATTCCTTCCTCCGCTTTCGTTCTAACCAATTTCATCTTTCACTGAGAAAATACAATTAACCAAACACCCACCATCAAATTCTCAGATCTGCTTGCACTGACACTTATATTCTCTTCCCTGCTGTTCAGGGAAAGTAACCCAGTTCCTATCAACCACTAACTGGGTCATCTCTGCAACAGCTCATCTTCTCCCGGCCTCCCAAATACTTTTGTCCTGAAGTGTTTACCTTACAGTTTACAAATATACTTTACCCAGCCTTAATAACAAACCAAAACCAAAGAATCAAAACTCCCTTCCTTTATCTCACATCTGCCTCAAACTAACTTACCTCTGGGCTTCTAGTGAAACACTTAAAGGGTAGTCTACTCGTGCTGCCACTCTTCCTATCTTTACCTTCACCCTTTAACTCTAAGAATGATAAACATTTATCGAGCACTTAACGTGCTGAGTACTGTTCTAAGATTTTTTTAAAATGTTAATTATTTCTTAATCCTTACAACTCTATGAGAAGATGATGTACTGGAGATAAGGCAACTGAGGCACAAATGTTACAAAACTTGCAGAAGGCCTCAGAAATAGTGACAGGAAGAGTTTTCAAACCTGAGAGCAGAGCCAAGTTCTTATCAATTTACCCTATGCTAAAGCAATGTGGTTTATGACCTCCGCAGTCCACCAAAAAGGCTTTTGAACAGGTTTACAGTGGCCTACATACTGCCAAATTTAAAGGACACTGGCTCATCATTTAATTTTGTAGTAAAATCAACAGAATGACCATTTCTATCTTCATATACTTAGTTTCCTTGGCTTCTAAGACACCATACTCTAAATAGGCTCCTGCCTCATTAGCATAGGAGATCAGCTACTTTTCTTTCCTCTGCGTGACTTCTAAACATTGGAGAGTACCAAAGCTCAAACCTAGGCCTTCTTATTTCCTCTAAAGACTGTACTTTACCTCAGGGATCTTATCCTATCACCTGTCTTTAATATACTATCTGAAGGCTTATGATTCCAAATTCTCTGATTCCCACTTAGTGTCAAACAAGCTTTTCAAATCTAACACACCTCAAACCAATTTTTTTTTTCTTAAAGGAAACTTTTTTTTTTGATATGGACCATTTTTAAAGTCTTTATTGAATTTTTGTTACAATATTGGTTCTGTTTTATGTTTGGTTTCTTGGCCGCGAAGCATGTGGGATCTTAGCTTCCCGGCTGCATTGGAAGTCTTAACCACTGGACCACCAGGGAAGTCCCTCTCAAACCAATTCCTGATTCTATTTCCTCCCAAACTGCTTCTCCATGGCCCCTAATATCTTAATCAGCTAGCTGTAGAAGTTAAAAGTTGGCATTGTACTTGATGTCTTCCTGTTATCATGTACCTCATAAGTCCTGTCAGCTCACCTCCAAGTAAATCTCACAACTACCCATTTCCATCAATCTCCAATGCAACATCTCTATCCTAACCTGTTACCTCGCTTCAGTGATTGATTACTCAGCCTCTAAAATGGCCACTCTGCCTCTCTACTTTTGCTCCCATTTCAACCCACTCTTCACAAAACATCAAATGATCTTGTCAAAATGTCAGTCATACTGCCACACTCAAGTCTCCTTTGGCAGATTCTCATGGTGCTTAATAAATCAAGTCTTTGACGCAGTGGCCTATGACCCTTACATTATATGCTACATGGCTGTATCTTCAGCCATATCGTACACTTCCCCTGCCTCCCCAGCACACACAAGAGCACTAGTAAGATCTTAAGAGGGCAGCAGCATATTGTTTTGATATTCATTACGTATCTACTAAATGGCATCCAACAGGTAAGTAGGCAAATTATTCGCCGAAGTTTGCAAGCGCCATCTCTCCCATCTATTACACTGAAGTTGTCACAAAAAGCCGTTAACTTGCTTTATAGTCTTAGCTCACCACTAAATAGATATAAAACACTAAGCTTGTCACTTACCTCTCATTTTTTCTAGATATAAAATGGAGAAATAATACTCTACTACCCAGTGGAGCTGCTGTGAAGACCATCAGTTCTCAAAGTGTGGCCCCTGGCACAGCAGCAGCACCTGGGAACCTGTTAGAAATTCAAATTCTCAGCCCCCATCATGCCAGATTTACTGAATCAGGAACTCTTGAAATGGGACCCAGCAATAAACCCTCTAGATGATTCTAATGTACACTGAAGTTTAAAAATTTAGATGAAAACACTGGGAAAAAAAAAAAGTAGAGCTAAATAAATGCCAGGTTATGTTGTTATTACTGCCTTGTATGACAATATGGTGTTTGTTATGCACCAGTGGTAAATAGTAAAATTACAAAGTCAGGTTTTTCATAAAATAACTTGTGTTGGCTCTTTTAAACACAGAACACCTTAAACGTGAAATACATATATGCAGTATGTAAGCAAGGAAAGCAGAGATAGTATTGCTTAAATGACAGATATAACTAAGGAATACCTGAAACAGTTGATGAAAGGTTATCACTGAAAATTAGGATACTTGAGATTTTGTTGGGCTTGGGGCAAGGATAAAGATGTTTAATGGTCCCTCACATGGTTTGGGTATGATATAAGGTAGCTATTAATATGTATCCTGGCAACGTGGGCAATGTGGGAGTAACCACAATTTATCTTATAAATCTTGACTAATAATGATTCAGGTTTCCAATAATCTGGTCACTTGTATCTATTAGGATAGAGTAAGACAGATGTACTTATTAGGAAGTTCAGGTCATCTGCCTACTGACATACTAAAATGAGGATTCTGGGGCTTCCCTGGTGGCGCAGTGGTTGAGAGTCTGCCTGCCGATGCCCCGGTCTGGGAAGATACCAATGCCGCGGAGCGGCTGGGCCCGTGAGCCATGGCCGCTGAGCCTGCGCGTCCGGAGCCTGTGCTCCGCAACAGGAGAGGCCACAACAGTGAGAGGCCCGCATACCGCAAAAAAAAAAAAAAAAGAATCAAAACCTTTACTTTTAATGCATATGCTGTTCCCATGGAAATTTACAGGACAGGAAAATGGTCATTCCAAAGTCAGTTTATCTGAAAAACACAAATTATATGAAGTCTGTGTGTGTATCCTTATTTAAACTAAATGTTCTTAAAAATTCCTAAGCTCAAATGATGTCACAAAAGTGTTAGAAACGTGTAGACCATATAGTGTATACTATATCATGTAAAAATAAATTAAAACAGATTTGGATTATGCTGTCATTTTTAATTTTAATAAAATAGATAATTTCATACTACATAGAGAGCAAGTCCATCCACTCATTGATAAAATTTTAGAAATATTTTCTATAAAAAGTTTAGTAGCTGATTGCGAATGAATCCATTAGAACATGATTTCTATAGGTACAGTGTTCCCATCCTCACCCCCATTCTTGTTAATTTTGAGAAAATTTAAAAATACAGAAAAGTACAAAAAATAAGACAAGATATCCATATACCACAATCCAGAATTAACCAGTATTTCAATATATTTTCTTGCAGTCTTTTTTTTTTTTTTTAAAGAGAAATGGACGTTTATATATAAAACTGAAGTCCCCTCTAACCAATCCAATCCCCCCCATCTACCACACGCATTCCCCCTTCCCTTCTCCACTCTTCACAGGCAACCACTATCAAGAGTTTGGTCTGTATCCTTCCAAACCATTTCAAAAACATTTAAAAAACATACATACATATATGTATCCATTACCAATATATAGCACTGAAATTTTGAGGGAAGTTTTATTCAAATTTACAAAACTGTCATCGTAATATATGTCATTCTGCAACTTTATCTTTCCCTCTCAACGTGATTTTTGAGATCTTTCTCTGTAATACATATAGATCTCATTTATTACATTTTACAGATATACAGTATTCCATCATAAGTACTTTCCATTTTGTTGCTGATGGGCATTTAAGTTGTTTCCAATTTATGACTACTACATATCATGCCACAGTATAGCCTGGTACACATTTCCTGAGCATACAAACTCAGAGTAGAATTGCTAGGTGTTTTTCAATTTGCTATAAGGAATGTTTCCCAACTCCCAAGGTCATAACCCTTTTAGTATATAGCTTTATCATATTACTATTTTTAACCTAACCCCCTTGGATCTTACCTTTGTGTATAGTTCGTATTTTTCTTTTGTCCCTTGGAGAACAAATTACCTCCAAATCATTTTTTAAATAGTCCCATTATATTCTCATCTCCTGATGCCATTTCTATATTATAAATTCTAATAAATGCATAGGTGTTTCCAGAATCTCTTCTGTTCTGCTAAATCAATACCATAAAGGTCTCTTCCTAATACTTGCAACCTTTTTTTTTTTTTTACATTGGTGAAGATCTCCAGATCCATGCAGACGGCAATGTTAAACATGTTTTCCATTCCCAATTTTAGTGGAAATGCATCTAAAGTTTCAGCATTACCTGTGCTGTATGTTTTTTTTTTTTTGCTGGATATTATCATACAAATGTCTTTCTCTTCAAGATGAATTCTCTGGTATCCTTTAAGTTTTTAGCTTTTGTTTCTCTCATTTGTGATGCTTTCCTTCAGAATGATTATTTCTGATATGTTATGAGATGTAAATTCCTGATGAACACCTTTCATGTATCCATAGGTTTTTAATGAGTATGAATTTTCTGGTGTCTAATATGGTGTGATTTCTGGCTGAAAGCTTTCCCACATTCACTACATTGATAAGGCTTCTTACCTGTGTGTATTCTCAAATGTAGAGCAAGGGTTGAGAATTGAGAGAAAGCTTTCCCACACTCATTACAACCATAGGGTTTCTCACCTGTATGGCTTCTCACATGCACCGTAAGAGATGAACTTTGAGAGAAGGCTTTTCCACATACATTGCATTCATAAGGCTTATCACCTGAATGAATTCTCACATGTACAATAAGTGACGTTCGCTGAGAGAAGGCTTTTCCACATTCATTACATTCATAGGGTTTCTCTCCAGTGTGAATATTTTGATGTTTTATGAGGTACTTCTTCTGACCAAAAGCTGTTCCACATTCACTACACTTAAAGGGTTTCTCTCCAATATGAATTTTCTCATGCTCAGTAAGGTTTGATTTGCCACTGAAAGTTTTCCCACACTCCTTACATACAAAGGGCTTCTCTCCTGTGTGAGTTCTCTGGTGTCTGATGAGGTTCGACTTCTGAATGAAAGCTTTCCCACAATCCTTACACTCAAAAGGTTTCTCTCCAGTGTGAATTTTCTGATGGGTAAGAAGGTTTTCCTTCTGGCTGAAAGATTTTCCACATTCATTACATTCAAAAAGCTTCTCTCCAGTATGGGTATTTTGATGTTTAATAACATACTGCTTTTGGCTGAATGCTTTTCCACATTCATTACATTCAAAAGGTTTCTCTCTATTATGAAAATGCTCATGCTCAGTGAGAGTTGATTTGTGGCTGAAGACTTTCCCACATACCTTACAGGCAAAGGGGTTTTCCCCACTACAAATTCTCTGCTGACTGAGGTGTGACATCTGAATGGAAGCTTTCCCACATTCACAAGATTTCTCTCCAGTATGAATTTTTTGATGAATAAGAATTTACTTTTAGCTGAAGGTATTTCCACATTTCTTACATTTGTAGGGCTTCTCTGTGTATGACCTTTCAAATGCAGCGTAAGAGATAAGGTTCAAGAGAAAACTTTATCATACTTAGTACCTTCAAAGCTTTCTCTTCAACTCTAAATTTTCTAATACTCAAATGAAGTTTTGTTACATTCACTGGTTTCTCTCCAGTATGAATTTTCTTCTACTCAATGAGATTTGTTATCTAGCTAAAGGTTTTTCAATATTCCTTAGAAGCACAGGGTTTCTCTCCAGCCTGACTTCTACATTTATGAGGTGCAACATGTGAGTGAAAGTTTTACCACATTCAGTAAATTCATAGGTTTTCTCTCCAGTATGAATGCTCTGATATCATATGGGGTTCAAAATTTTTTAAATGAAGGCATTTCCACACTGATTTACACCTAAAGGGGGTTATTACCTCAAGGAGTAAGCTGTGGCAGGATTTCCAAACTAATTGATGATTCTTTCCTACACAACTAAGTCTAAATTGTGTTTCAAACTCTTTCTAGGTTAAGTTGAAAAAGGTGTTGCCTTAAAAGATATAAGGTTTGAGATCAGAGGAAGTATTTTTCCAATTTTCTTATATTCACTGCTTTTTTCCTCAGTCTGTACTTTACTGGAGCTGGATGCAACTTGCCTCCCAAGTCTTGTTGCCTCTCTATCTGCTCATCATCTTCTCAGGCTTCTTCTAAAATGGAGTACAAAGAATCATCATTTAAAGGAGTCAATGTGCTTAGAACTGTGGCTGGCACATGGTAAGCACTCAATAAATGTTAGCTTTATGTTATCATCATTATTTATGAATTTTCCCATTACTAGTAATAAAATTTCAGATTGTGCTTTTGGGGATGAACTCGGGTAGCCCACCTCAACAGTATGAAAGAATCCTCATGACCAATGTCTCCAACTAAATTTTGAGAAGGAAACCTTTATAGAGGACCCCTGGTTGAAAATTAACATTCATATGTACATAAAGCTTAGATTATTCTTGAAAAATAATCTTTCTTATTTCATAATCCAGCAAATTGAATGTAACAAAAAATGAGGAATTAACAAACAGGATAAAGAGGTGACCACATAAAATTAAGAAAGTCTACCTGGGATTCCTAAGAAATGGAAAAAGGAAAAATCAACTGCTTCCTTCTAAAACTCCATTAAAATGACAAGAAAAGGGAAAATGGTACAAACTCACAAGAAAAAAGAATATGATAGGAGACATCAATACACACAAGTATTAACAAAATTTCTGATAACATAAAGTACATGGAAGATTTTCAACACACAGAAGAGCTGAGGAAGTTCGAATAACATAAAGGTATTCCAGAAGAGGATGCCAATGTCAAGCAAGCAAATTTGTGCCACAAAATATCAGAAAGATTCAGGAAATGAAGGGAAATCAAGTATCTCAAAACAAGGAATGAAGGATTGTTGCTGGGTTAAAAAAAAAAAAGGTTGTGTGAGTTGCAGCTGGACCTCTACTGTCAGTCAGGAGGACAAAGGACCACTCCTCTGTAAGAAATGGAAGTTATTCTTTGCAGAAATTTAATCAGAGCAGCTCTAGTCTCAGGGACACTCAACAAATGAGATGACAGGTGCTATACTGAAATCAATGGGATCTATATGTAATATGGTGAAACCTCCAGTTCCATTATGCAGCTGATGCCAGAAATTGTTGGCAACCTGTGAGCAGGATATGAAAGGACCCTTTTCTGGACAAACTGAAAGGCCAGTGAAAAACTTAAACAGGATGCCCACCATCTAAGATGATACTTGTTGCTTGTACTCTTTTTTTTTTTTTTTTTTGCTGAAATGAAGTACCTGGCCACACCTGAGTTCATGAGAGTAAGGCAGTATAACGCTTCTGCAGGAGGAGACCCTGAGTCCATGAGGCATTCTATTTTTCACCCACTAAAGCCTACCAGATGACTAGAAGCACCCAGGCATGAAAGAGCTTACGTTTTAGTGAATCATTCTTAAGTATGACTGTGCAGCCAGTGTTCCACACACATTAGAGGAACCCCACTAACGTGACAGATCAACATTGAGAGAAAAAAGCAAGTCTAAGGAAATAAAGGTAAGGCACAGCAAACAACAAAACCCTAAAAACCAATCACAGTTATGAGAAGATATTTTATCAGTGAAACAATAACAGGATTCTGTAAGCAAGAAGCAGAAAGAAAAAGTTCCCTTACAAATTAAGACTGGGGTTGAGGGGGTGGTGAGGGGGAAGGTGGTAAAGTAGACTGTATTACCATTCACCAATAACAGAGTCTCCTAAGCACAGAGGGGTCATACTGTTAATATGAGCACAGGTGACAAGTGTCATTTCCTAGTAGAAGTTTTGTTTGTTTTTTTGGGGGGGAACGCCTCAGCTTGCAGGATCTTAGTTCCCTAAAACCAGGCATCCAACCCGGCCCCCAGCAGTGAAAGCGCTGAGTCCTAACCACTGGAATGCCAGGGAATTCCCTCTAGAGACTTTTTTCCCCTCTTTTTTTTCTTTCTTTCCTTTTTTGGCCACACCACGCAGAATGTAGGATCTTAGTTCCCCGACCAAATATCGAACCTCTGTGCCCTGCAGTGGAAGTGCGGAGTCTCAACCACTGGACCTCCAGGGAAGTCCTCTCTAGAATTCTTAAAAGGCCCACTTGGTACCCCACACAATGAATAATAAAGATGCATACCTAGACACATCACTGTGACATTTCAAAACAGAAGAGGCCATAAATGCTCTCAGAAAAAAGAACATGTATCATTCAAAGAAAAAGGAATCAGAATAAAATTTCCCAACAGAAAGACAGGAAGCTAGAGAGAAAATTCTGAGAGAAAAATTTTAAGCTTAGCCTATCAATCTAATAAGACAGTCAAATAAATCCATTTTTCAGATATGCAAATGCCCAAAAATGCACCTTTTCTCCCAGGATGGTACTAGAAGATGTGTTCCACCAAAATTAATAGACAGAGAAGGCAACAGATATAGAATCCAAAAAAGAGGGGATGAATAGGGGAAAAAGTGAAGAAAATTTCTATGATAATGGTGATGAAAAGCTATAAGGTAAAAGCTGACTATCAAGTCAGAGTACAGCCAGTCTAGACTGAAGCAGGAAAACAAAAATTCTAGAAGTAATATCTCTAAGGGGAAAAATGGAAGGAGACTTCCCAATGCATTTGACCATGCAGAAACAAGTATTGAGAGGGCTTTGAACTATTCTGAAGAAAGTCCAAGGGAATCTGTGCTAAATATAGGAAACCAAGCAAGGAAAAGCACTTGGGCAAATCATCTAAGTTGTGAGCTAAACCTAGCCACTTTTCTCATGAAGCACCATTTTTTACTTTATTTTATGGAGCACCACTAATTTGCTTTAAATAAATTAATAAATGCCTTACAAACTATGGTTATTAAGCCTTGGGTATTGTTTGCCAGGAACTTCCTTCAGACAGAACAAAGTAAGACATCATCTCAAGGAAAACAACTGGCAGTATATGTTGCCAATGATAGAATTCAAGTTTTCAAACAAAAATTAGAATTTTGGAAAACCACAAATCCTCCACCATGAGACTGATAGCTTCCCAATACTTAAAAAACTTTTCTAATGAGACTGGTGATGTTAACAAACTGTGATGTTTTGATATTGTATAGTGAGATACATCAACATTTTAAAGATCTCCATAATTCAACAGACAAATGCATATTACAAAATCATGCATGGGTAAGAGATCCATTCAAAGTTTAAGACAAACCAATGGATTTTATGTAAGAGAACAAAAAAATGTGTTTCAAATTTCACATTATGGCTAATCTTAAAAAAATGATCACTTGTCAAGTGTTGGTATAGTACCAAAGAATATTTACAATTATCTGAAAAGGCTACTAAAATACTTCTCCCTTTTCTAACTACATCTGTGTGAAGCCACAATTTTTTAATATACTTCAACCAAAACAACAGGTTACAATAGCAGATTCTGCTATCTCCTATTAAGCCAGACAATAAAGATATTTACAAACATGCAAAACAATGCCACTCTTCTCACTAAATTTTTTTATTTTGGAAAATTGTTATTTTTATTAAGAAACAATGTAAGTTTATATGTGATGGGGTTTTTTTAAATTAATAAATGTATCTAAAAGTTTCAATTTTTTGTTAAATAAAGTAAACATCACAAAAGTCCACATAATAAACCAAAGCTCTTTGCGGGTCCTCAAGTTTTAGGACTGTAAATTTTATTGCTATTGGGTATTGGGTTTCCTTCTGTGGTGATGAAAATGTGGTAATGGTGATGACTGCATGACTTTGTGAATATATGAAAAACTACTGAACTGTATACCCTAAAAGGGTAGATCTAGTTAGCTGAATTATATCTTAATAAAGCTGTTATGTAAGAAAAAGAAAAAAAAAATGTGAAGAGTTCCTAAGACCAAAAAACTTTGAGAACCTGATGCTCAAAACATTTCTCATTATTCATTCCACAAATACCTTCTTCTTTCCTACTATGTGCCTGGCACAGTTCTAAGCTCCAGGGATAAACACTACTGAATAAAACAGACAAAATTTTCTGCACCCATCAAGTTTATATTCTAGTGGACAGAGACAAATAGTAAACAAATGAAGGAGATGGTTTGTTAACACGTTTTAAGTGATATGGGGTAAAATTAGGGAAGGGATAGAGTTTCAATTTCAGATGGAGAGGCCTCTGAGAAGGCAAGATTCAAGACATGAAGGAAGAGAGAGTGATCTGGAGGAACAGCATTCTAAGCAGTAGTTAAGTAAGTTCAGAGGCCCTGAGGAAAAGCCTGCCAAGCATGTTAAATATGCAATCAGTGAGTCACAATTACATATATTATGTTCCTTATATCCTTTGGCTTAGCCTGATCCCCTCCTATTTTTTACACTTCTTAGAATTCACAGAACCTCCTGGAAGCAGCTCCAGTAACATGCTCTTAAAAAGACTTCTCCAATCTTGTCTCTTACTTCTAAATATCTTTCCCTTAACTACTAATCACAATCACATTCACTTTTCTTAAAATAAGTGTTTCATATGAAATATTTTTAAACCCAAATTTGTATGTAGCTAAGTCTTAACATGCTAACTATAATCTGAGATGTTGGATTGCAGTAACAGCTCCACTCTTTTCTTTGGATGGCTGATAGCAAGTATTTTTTAAATATAGGGGGCATTACCAAGGGGGAAAAAAGGAGGGGAGGACAGTTTAGAGTTTAAAGACTAAAAAGACAACAACCAAACCCAAAGTTTAAACCTTGACTGGATTCTGGTATTTAAAAAAAAGCTATAGAGGGAGCTCCCTGGTCGTCTAGTGGTTAGGATCTGGCGCTTTCACTGCTGTGGCCTGGGTTCAATCCCTGGTCAGGGAACTGAGAACCCACAAGGCTCGAAGAAGCCAAAAAAAAAAAAAAAAAGCTACAGAAAGTATTTTGGAGATAACTGGGGAATCTGAATACGGACTATTACACAATATTAGCACATTATGACTAATCATCTAATGTGTGGTAACGGTATTTTTGTTATATAGAGGGATGCCAGTATTTTTAGAAAATGCTTACTTAATTTTTTAGGAGTGAAATGTCATGCTGTTTGTGTGCTGTAGTGCACACAATACACATGCACTGGGATACAGATACATCAAACATGGCAAAATACTAACTACTGAATCTGTGTGGTGGGTATAGAGGAGATCACTGTACTCTTCTTTCAGTGTTTTATGGTGTTTGAAGATGTTAAGAATTGATTAAAAAAACAAATCTTCCACAATAATAATTCAGATTATTTAACAAGTTACACATGTGTAATCAAAACTGCAAACAGAAAATATAAAACATGGGCCTTCCTTTCAACAAGTTCATAAGATATCCAGACATAAAAACAAACAAACAAAAAAACACTTAAGATGGTATTTACTAAGGACTTTTGAATTTCTGTGGAAAATGTGAAGCAGGATGGACAATCAGAAAGGAGATCAAAAAAAGAGGAAGTAACAGGTTTAAATAAGCAGGAACTAAATAGGTAGGGTATTTCATAATCAAAGGCCAAGATTCAAATAATTTTATAGAAAGGAAATATGTTCACATTTATATTCACATGGTTAATATGCCCTCTCTTGATTAGAACAAAGTATATCTTTTAAAAGGTTTGACTGACCATATCACAAGGACCATAAGAAAAGAAATAATCCAGACCTAATTTGAAAATGGTTTGAAGTAACGTCTGGACCTGAAATAATGAGCTGAAATCTCTAATTTGGGTAGGATATTAATGATTTCACGGTCTGACACAATGAAAGTGAAGTCAATTGGATAGTTGTTTATCCCGTAAACAGGTAAAATCATGGTGGGCAAGGTCTAAAAAGCCTGGAGGTGCCAAAATAAAAATTGATATTTATAGAAAGAATTACTTCTAACTTCAGAATGAATGAGTCACTTTCTAGGAATCAGTTTATAAAGGGAAGGAGGAAAGGCAGAATACAAAGTTCCAGAAGCCACCTCCAGTAAGAGGATGGGGGGGGGGGCTCAAAAGATAAGGAAACACTTAAGACAGAAAAAGCAACATCTCAGGCCATCAAAGCACCAATCAAGCTGAAGTGGGAGAGAATTCCTAGAGGAGGGACTCAAACGTAACATAAATAGATGCTTTCTTCTAAAATGATAAAGACATCTCTGCTCACTTTATGCCTGTGAAGGAGAAAGGTAAAGAGGAAAAAAAGGGAAAACGGCATTGTTGATAAGAGTAGGAAGTAGCTATAATTCTAATGTCTTATGAGAAAGGATATGAGTGGGCAGCTGCCATTGCTGTTTTTAGGAAGAGCTCTCATGCACAATGCTCTCCAAAAACAAAAGGCACAGCTTCAAGGGCCATTATCACTACCTCCTTGTTTCTAACAACAGAATCCAGGAATGTAGGCTGGATGCAGGAGACTTGGTGGACACTCTGGCATCCCTGGGTGGTAAGAAAAGTTAACACTGAGCAAGGAAATGCAGAGACGCCATCACTGAATAAAGCAGCTTATTAGTACAGCAAAACAGAAGTCATCACAAGTTTCTATCTCTCTAAATTCCTGACTTGTGCATCCAACTGTCTACCTGAATATGCACTTAGATGATGGACCAGTAGATATGTCACAATTAACGAGTCCAAAAGAAAACTCTTGATCTCCCAAAATTCCTGAAGTCTTCCTATCTCAGTAAATGGTAACTCATCCTCTTCTAGTTAAAGAGTCATCAACAACTCCTCTTTCTCTCATAACCAACATAAAATAAGTCAATCTTGTCAGCTGTTTCTTTAAAATATCTTAAGAATCTGACTGTGTGTCACTAAGTACAATTACTACCTAGATTACTGCAATAGCCTCCCATTAATCCCCTCTACCATGTTTTCTTTATAGCAGCCAAACTGTAATTCTGATCTTTTCACTCCTCACCTCAAATCCCCCCGCTTTTTTCCCCAAATATTTCATTTTTATTAGAGTATTTTTTTGGGGTGGTAGAGCATATTACAATCTCAATTATCCTAACAGGCTTTTAAAGGAAAGCAGTTCTGGGACGTCCCTGGTGGTGCAGTAGTTAAGACTCCAAGCTCCCAACGCAGGGGGCCTGGGTTCGATCCCTGGTCAGGGAACTAGATCCCACATGCATGCCGCAACTAAGAGTTCACATGCCACAACTAAAGAGCCGGCAAGCTGCCAACTAAGGAGCTCACAAGCAGTGCCGCAACTAAGGAGGAAACGAGCTGCAACTAAGGAGCCGGTGAGCCACAACTAAGAAGCTACCAAGCCACAACTAAGAACTGGCACAACCAAATAAATAATAAATATTAAAAAAAAAGAACCCAGAATTCCTTCAGGTTCACATGCCTGGGAGGAGCAGGGGAAAAAAAAAGGAAAGCAGTTCTATCTGACAAGGAGAGAAGAACCAATGTTTAGGGAATGGTTATTAAGCAGAGAGGAGTAGAGTAACTCTTCCTCCATATGTCAGCAAACTTGAATACACTCAGCTTTGATACCTTGCCAACTTGCAAAGCATCTAATGGTGGCTTGAGCCACAAGGGATAAATGAATTATGGTATTTAACAATATTTATTGCTTGACTACTGGCTTCATACAATTTGGTGATTTACCTCAAAACCCTTTGATGGTCTCCCAAAATCACTCAGAATAAAGGCCAAAGTCTATGATTTGGCCTGTTAACCTAACCAAACCTATTCTTATTTCCTTTGTTCACTCTGCTCCAGCCCACTGCCCTGATCATTATTTCTTGAACAGCACGCTTCAGCCTCAGGGTTTTTAAGATTTTGTTCCTTTTGGCCGAACGCTCTTCCACCAAATACTGTACTCCCCACTCTCATACTCTTAAATGCCATCCTCTTAATGAGACCTTTCCTTGACCAACTTCTTTAAAATTATAACCCCTCAACTTGCCCTCTCTATGCCAGTTTTCCTTGCTTTACTCTTCTGCATAGGACTCACCACCAACTGATAGAATATATCTTTTACCTATTTATTCATAGTCTGTCTTCCCCAATTTGAATATAGGCCTCAAGAGGGAGGAATTTTTGGGCTTCTCTGGTGGCGCAGTGGTTGAGAGTCTGCCTGCCGATGCAGGGGACACGGGTTCGTGCCCCGCTCCGGGAAGATCCCACATGCTATGGAGCGGCTGGGCCCGTGAGCCATGGACGCTGAGCCTGTGCTCCGCAACGGGAGAGGCCACAACAGTGAGAGGCCCGCGTACCGCCAAAAAAAAAAAAAAAAAAAGAGAGAGAAGAATTTTTTACTGCTTTGATCACTGACATTTCCCTAGTAACTGAACTGATGCCAAATTCAAATCATTCAGTAAATACTTATTGAATATACGAATATACTACGTTGGTAGAAATGTAAATTGGTTTACTTCTCTTGAGAACAATGTGCCTATTTCTATCAAATCTATAAAAAAACATAACTTTGACCCAGCACTTCCACTTAGAGTAAATTATGATGTAACTATATCTGCACATCTCTGCAAAGCAATATAAACAAGTATATGCACTTACATCTTCAATTGCATAAGCCTGGAAACAACCTAAATGTCCATTAGTACGAGACAGGTTAAACAAATTAAATGTTAATACAGAAAAAAAGAAAACTAGGTACACAATACATACCACCATTTACATGAAAAGGAAAACTGAGGGCTTATATATATTCATATTTGCAGCACAGATACATAATATATGCTGGTTTATTCGTAGACTACCTCAAGAAGGATACATGTGAAACTCTTAAAAGTGACTGCATCTTTGAAAAAGAACTACAGGACTCAGGGTCAGAACAGCAGACTTTTTCACTGTATACCTGATGTTCAAAAATTTTTACAAATTCACGTTAAACTAAAAAACAAATACAGACTCATACATCCATACACACACACACAGCAGACAGGCAGAACTGACTTCTAAGGCAAAAACTTCTGAAAGAGGTACAGGGGGGCAGAAGGGAGTGAGGCAGGAGTTTGTTGATGTATAATGGGGGCGTTGGATAAGAAGACAACAGGAAGTGTGATTACAGATGTAAAATATAATGCTGAGGCATTTAACCACTAAAAGAATTAGAGAAATTGGTAAGTAATAAAAAGGAACCTAAATATCAGATAATATATAAAGACTTAAGACATATAAAAGAATGCACAAAGGAGTCTATACACATCAGGGGATATGAGACTGAAGGCATCATGAAAGAGAGAACAATGACACAGAGGCAGTACAAATGAAGTGCTAAGTGCTGACATGCAGAATAAAGGTAAGAGGGGAACCTGGTCCTCTAGCATCTGATTAAAGGAGTAGACTACTAAAAGAAAAAATGACTGGAAATGTCCTTCAGGTTTCTAAAGAATTCATATCAAGTGATATTCTAAGACTAGGGCCTGTAAGAAAACATCCTTAAAAGCATTTCAGAGGTGGCAATGCCGACTGAACAACTGTGACCTGCCTGGTTGTGATGCACTCACCTGGACAAATTTCCTTTACACTTCTTTCTCCACCATCCACAGTTCGTCTTCTTGCTTCAACAGAGGATCACATACAGCTTGGCCAGCTTATAACCTGCTATTGGGGAAATGACACAGCACTAGAATGTTAATGCTGGAGCCAAAGTTCTGTCCTAGAACTCAGGCTGAGCCCTGGGGCCTCCTGGCCTTCTGAAGGATGAGGAAGGTGCAGTCTCCAGGAATGCACAAGGAAGCGACCCTGTGAAAAAGAACAAAGTAATGACTTTTTGTCTTAGAGATTAAAGCACACACAACTATATGAGCAAAGGGACTATTTGGGTCCTGAATTTCAAAGCCATACACTCATTCAACCTTTTAAGGCTCCACACATCCAGAAATGGAGGAAGAAAGAGGGAATGTATTTTGAAAATTTGACCTACATAGGAAAAGCTGTTCATACCTTACATGACTGGCTGCTACTGTTCTCTAGCACCACATTCCTATGTAGGCTAAGTGGATTTTAACTGTGGCCCTTATTCCTGGATGAAATTCAATACTCATATCTATGACTATAACAACATACACCTAACAGAACTAAGCCACATGGATAAAGTTGTTCTTGACAGTATTCAGGAATAAAAACTGAAGTTTTCCTGGAGTCCTAATATTTACTTTGTTAGCAATATCCTCTGAAAGAAACTATATACTAAAAATGTCCTGTAAATATATGTTCATCCACACATTCAAAAAAAATGTTTTTAAGAACATTATTGGGACAATGGACAAAATTTGAATATGGATTTTGAATTAAACAATAGTATTGACATTACATTTTCTGATTTTGATTACTGTACCATGGTTATGTATAAGAATGTCCTTATTCTTAGAAA
Organism: Delphinapterus leucas; assembly: GCF_059928025.1. NCBI lineage: Eukaryota > Metazoa > Chordata > Mammalia > Artiodactyla > Monodontidae > Delphinapterus > Delphinapterus leucas. Next base: position 15,739,064 of record NC_143148.1, read on the forward strand.
ATTTATGCTGAAGTATTTGCAGATAAAGGGAGCATGTATACAACTTAGTCTCAAATAGTTCAGAAAAAAAATGTACACACATATTTGGAGAATAAGAGAAGGAAAAATAAAGCAATAAAAAAGTAAATGATTGGTGAATTTCGGTAAAGGGTATATGGGACTTTTCTGCACATATACCCTTCTCTAGAAAGGGTACATGCAACTTTTCTATAAAGTTGAAATCATTAAAAAAAAAAAAGCAAAATCCTAAGTTACTACTTATACACTCTATCTACTATGCGTTGAAAAAGCTTGGTCACCAGCTTGTACTGGGGTGTGGCAGATGGAAGGCTTAGAGCCTGCTTTAAACAGTAATATACACAGAGATAAACATGAGAGAGCAAGTTGCCTAGAAACAGCCTGCAAAAGGAGATCAAGTTTGATCTTCTGGACATTCAGAGTGTCAGGTTTCTGAGGATCATGCAGGCAAGTATATCCATTACACAACTGCATATATAAATTAGGAGCTCAGAACAGCCTAGAATGGAAATGGGAATTTGTCAGTTGTCAGAATATCACTGCTGTTGAAGACAGGTGGAATACTACTGTGACTGCTTATAGAGAACATACACAGTCCGTGAAGATGGTCAAGGATGGAATCCTAGGAACACCAAAGGTCAAGGACACAAGGAAAGGTTTCACAGGAGCATGGTGGCTGTTTAGCTTCAATCTTTCAAATACTTTTCCTGAAAACCATATAAAACATCAAAAATAGTGGGGTAATGGGGAGAGTGGAACAAGGGGGCAAGAAGCTAATCCATACACTACATCTGTAGTGAAACTAGTAGAGAAAATTTATGTTAACTCTAAATTATTTGTAAGTGCGGACCAAAAACCCAAAATAGCCGAAGTGGTATAGGAACCACAATAGTGTAATAGGTGTAGCAAGAAAGACTAGATAATAGCGAGAAGTCTTTGAGGTAACAGATCTCAGAAATAACTAGCAAATATTCATTCTCAGAATGAGGGATTCACCCTGAGTGAGAACTGTTGTAATGAAGTCTAATCATGAACAAGACTAGCCACAAAAGAAAAGACAAACCCCCAAACTCCATGTACCTCTGCCAAAGGGAAACCCAAACAGGAGGCCTAAAGAAGTTACAAAGAAGCCTAGGAAGAACTCAAAACGCTGAGGGAGATTCTCAGGACTTAAAGAGTTCAGAAATCTGCAGCTAGTATTTCCTTACAGAACGAGTAGACCTTACCCTAAGACGGAACTAATGAAAGCAAGACCTAGATTAAACAGAAAGAGACTGCAGGGGAAGCAGAAACAGCAGGCTTATAAAGTACTTGGGGGCTTCCCTGGTGGTGCAGTGGTTGAGAATCCTCCTGCCAATGCAGGGGATATGGGTTCGAGCCCTGGTCCGGGAAGATCCCACATACTGCGGAGCAACTAAGCCCATGCGCCACAACTACTGAGCCTGCGCTCTAGAGCCCCCTCGCCACAACTACTGAAGCCCCTGCGCCTAGAGCCCTTGCTCCGCAACAAGAGAAGCCACCATAGTGAGAAGCCTGTGCACCACAACAAAAAGTAGCCCCCGCTTGCCACAACTAGAGAAAGCCCATGCACAGCAACGAAGACCCAACACAGCCAAAAATAAAATAATAAATAAATTTATATATTAAAAAATATAAAGCAGGGCTTCCCTGGTGGTGCAGTGGTTGAGAGTCCACCTGCCGATGCAAGGGACACGGGTTCGTGCCCCGGTCCGGGAAGATCCCACATGCTGCGGAGCAGCTATGCCCGTGAGCCATGGCCGCTGAGCCTGTGCGTCCGGAGTCTGTGTTCCGCAACGGGAGAGGCCACAACAGTGAGAGGCCCGCGTACCGCATTAAAAAAAAAAAAAAAAAAAAAAAGCAAATGCATCATCCTGGAAGGCAAGTACTATGAAGATTTATGGGAAACAGAGAGATGGAGATAAAAGTCGGCCTCAACCAGGTTAGGGTCATCTAGCCAGAGAAGGTGTGGAAGCCCTCTGCTTTTAAACACTAGAAGAGGCACATGAGCTTTGAAGTATAGAATGCTACTATGTTTCCTTTTTCCTGGTACTTGTCTATGAATATCTACCTCATACAAACATGAGAAACACAAGATATTTTGTCTGTGTCCATACAAGGATGCTTTAAAGAAAACAGTGGCAATGAACACCATAATTTTCCAACAGTTAAACTCACCTGAAAATACTGCCACAAGTAGATAAAAAATGAAACACAATGTAACAAAATTAATTTTTTAAAAAAGACATAAAAACTTTAAGAAGCAAGCAAAGCTATAAAAAGAACACAAAAGATAAATGGAGAAACTGATTTAAGAAATGGTCACCCAAAAGGAGGAAATGGAAAGAAAATAGCAGTGGACATCTTATTTTTGTTATATTTGACTTTTTTTTAAGACTGCAGCTATCAGAGTTTAGAGGGATTTTTATTTCCTTGATTAATGTGATCTTTCCTGGTTGTTGTATCTAAGGCATAACAGTGGTCTCAGCCTTAAACGTTTTGTTTCTACTCACATCCCCAGAGACCCAGGCAGCATGGGTAATTTATACATATATAGGTAATCATAATCTATATCTGACCACGAAAGCCAGCATCTTATCTAATGCAAAAATATTGAAGGCATTTCTATTAAACTCTAAATAAAGATAAGGATGCCCACTGCCTCATTTAAAAATATAATTATAAACAATAATTCGGTAAATTAAGCAGGGAATAAAATTAACTTATAGAAATCAACAAACTTTGGGACTTCCCTAGTGGTGCAGTGGTTAAGAATCCGCCTGCCAATGCAGGGGACACGGGTTTGAACCCTGGTCCGGGAAGATCCCACATGCCACGGAGCAACTAAGCCCGTGCACAACTACTAAGCCTGCGCTCTAGAGCCTGCGTGCCTCAACTATTGAAGCCCATGCGCCTAGAGGTCATGCTCCGCAACAAGAGAAGCCACCACAATGAGAAGCCCTCGCACCGCAACGAAGAGTAGCCCCCATCACCGCAACTAGAGAAAGCCCGCAAACAGTAACGAAGACCCAACACAGCCAAAAATAAATAAATAAATTTATATATATAAAAAAGAAATCAACAAGCTTTATATATAGCACAATGACTCCATTCATAACAGCAATATAAAAAATAAAGTACTTAGAAATAAACTTAGTAAAAAGTGTCTAAAACCTATATGAAGAAAATATTAAAACACTCTAGGGCTTCCCTGGTGGCGCAGTGGTTGAGAGTCCGCCTGCCGATGCAGGGGACACGGGTTCGTGCCCCGGTCTGGGAAGATCCCACATGCCGCGGAGCAGCTAGGCCCATGAGCTATGGCCGCTGAACCTGCGCGTCTCGAGTCTGCTCCGCAACGGGAGAGGCCACGACAGTGAGAGGCCCACTTACCGCAAACAAACAAACAAACAAACAAAAACCACTCTAGAAGACCCAAAAGTAAACTGGAATATATACAACACATATCATGTACATAGACAAGAATATTTAATATTATAAAGATCTAATGTCCCTTTTGCTAAGTTATTTTACAAAATTTAATGCAATATCAGTAAGTTTTCTTCTAGAATTAGACAAGCTGATTCTAAAGTTTACACAGACAAATAAACAAGAATTAGGAAACTGAAAAAAAAACAAGCAATAAGAGTAGCTATAATAGATATTAAAACAAAATTATAAAGCATCCATACTAAAAAGATAAATATTGGTACACGAATATAGGCTGGAAGATGGATGAGAATATAAAGTCCAGAAATAGACCAAAAACACGAGAATTTAGTATATGATCAAAATGGAATCTTAAAATAGTAGAGTTAAGGCGTTTTAATAAATGGTGTTGGAAGAACTGGGTAGCCTATTGGAAAAACATAAACCTGGATGCAAACCTAAATATCATACACGAGGATATGAAAACCCATAGAAATTATAATCTTTTAAGGATTTGAAAGTATAGGTGAAACTTGGAGTGGGAAAGGCTTTCTATGACCATAAATGGAAAGACTGATAAATCTATTACATAAAAATAAAAACTCCCCGATTCCACACGGTTTAAAAAAACAAACCAATGTGAACAATATCAAAACACAAATTTAAAACTTGGAAAAAAAACTGCAACTCATTTCACATAGGGCTAACCTTTCTAATGTAATTTAACAGCTCCTAGAGGAAAGAGACACCCCATAGTAAAAGGAGAAAAAGGATATGAACAGAGTTCCCAGATAAGTACATGTGGCCCTTAAACATATGGAAGATACTCAACCTCACCCATAATAGAGATGTAAATTAAACCTACACTGAGATACCAATTTTCACTCATTCCTTTGGCAAAAAAAAATATGTAACTCTACATTGTGATGATAAGGTTCTAGGAGGAAAGGTGTTCTTGTAGATTGCTAATGGAAATGAAAGTACTTAGCCCTATGTGCAATTCTACTTGTAGCAATCTACTTTAGAGATAATCTTGCATAAGTACAAAATGACACAGATGAAAAATTATTCATTACTGCAGTAACAGCAAAAGACTGGAAACAACCCAAATGTCCAAGAGCAGAATCAACTACGGTACATGCACACAATGGCATCTTATTTATAAGGCAGTTAAAAAGAAAAATATATATATAATGATTAATAAAGGATATCTCCAGGACGTATTGTTAAGTGAAGAAAGTGAGGAACACAGATGTACATCTTTTACGTAAGGACAGTGGGGGATAGGAGGGAAGAATAAACATACACTAATGGCCCAACAAACAAAAAAAAATCTACTTGAAGGATAAAGAAACAAAAAAACAAGAAACTATATTTAATTGGGACAGAGAGGAATGTGATGGGGGGGGGAGCAGAATGAGATATTTCTATGAGATACAGTTTTTGTTGAATCACCGAAATGCATTATTTACTTTTTATATGATCAAATTGATTTTTTGAAAAAGCAATCCCTGAACTTGAAAACAAACTGAAACAAATGAACTCAACTGTACATTAACTTGGTAACATAATTCCTCAAAGAAAGGATTTATTTCAAATGACTTTAGAACAGAGAACTTTGACTACACATCTTTCCTGGGATGCATTCTAAGGACAAAAATAGCTACAAAGAAAATTTTCACATGATACAGTATGTTTATGGTTACTACTATCAACATTGTTATTTTTGAAACCATTTTTTTTTATAGTGGAGGATAAAGCAAATAATCCTATACTTATTTTAACCTGTTCCAAAATTTTTACTATAAAATACAATTAGGGGCTTCCCTGGTGGCACAGTGGTTGAGTCCGCCTGCTGATGCAGGGGACACGGGTTCGTGCCCCAGTCCGGGAGGATCCCACATGTCGCAGAGCGGCTGGGCCCAGGAGCCATGGCCGCTGAGCCTGCGTGTCCGGAGCCTGTGCTCCGCAACGGGAGAGGCCACAGCAGTGAGAGGCCTGCGCTCTGGAGGCCACAAGCCACAACTGCTGAGCCCACACGCCACAACTACTGAGGTCCGCGCGCCTGGAGCCCCTGCTCTGCAACAGGAGAGGTCACCACGATGGGAGGCCCACGCACCACGGCGAGGAGTGGCCCCTGCTCTCAGCAACTGGAAAAAGCCCACGCACAGCAATGAAGCCAGTGAAGCTGAAAGAGGGGAGGGGATGGGGGAGGGGAGGTAGGGGAGGGGATGGGGGGGAGAACGAACATCCAGCACCCAGATCTTGGTCTCCAATACCACTCTCCAGTAAAAGGAACCAGAGCTCCTTGAAGAAATAGCTAATTCCAAGTCTGGGAGGGAAGGTACAAGATGGGCCTGGAGTGCAAGATAGCTTTCAAAGTTAAATGGGGGCAAGTTAAAATGAGACTGGAGTTAGCATGAAGGAATGTCCACTGACTAAAACTGTGACAGTATGACTATCAAAAAGAAAACTAGCTGCAGTTATTAGAGCACAACTTTAAAATGATGCTTAAAGAAAAAGCCAGGATAAATTTGACACAATTTGAGGTAGCAATCAAATAAATGTAAAAGAAATGAAAAAACTAGAAAATCACTTTGCAACCTTGAAGAAATTATTGATTCAGCTAAGGATTATTTATTGGTGTTAAAACCATTCATTAAATGATTGATGGGCAATGGACATTTGTACTGTGCCAAATTATGAAACCATACAGATTACACTTTGGTCATAAAGGGGAAAATACAATCACTAATGGTGGACCAGTCATATATTTCTGTCCTGATGTTATGCAATTTGAAGATCACCTCTGATGTAGTCTGACCCAAAACAGGTCACAATTAGGATTTTTAAAGAACATCATCAGAGGCTCTGAATTAGAACCATGAGAAAGTAACCATCATAGAAATCAAAGAACAAATCTCATGAAGGAGGCAGTGATGAATTTCTAAGGATGAATGTAACCTGAACAAAGAACTCTAACTTCCTCATTCCCGTTACAAAAGAAAATGTCAAAAAAAAAAAATGCTTAAACATTGAAATTAAAAAAGAGCATCTACATATCTGAATCTTTCAGAAAATTTTACCAGAAACAGTAAGAATGAATGTACTGTTTCTGAGGAAATTTTTTGTCCCTTTCTGAATTTTCTAAAAATTTTTATTTTATATTGGAACATAGTTGATTAACAATGTGCTAGTTACAGGTGTATGGCAAAGTGATTTAGTTACACCCATACAAGTATCCACTCTTTTTCAAATTCTTTTCCTATTTAGGTTATTATATTGATCTGAGTTCCCTGTGCTATACAGTAGGTCCTTGTTGGTTATCTATTTTAAATATAGTACTGTGTACATGTCAATCCCAAATTCCCAGTCTACCCCCCCCCCACACACACACACTCTTTTCCTCTGGTAACCATAAATTCATTCTGAGTGTTTGCTTTGCAAATAAGTTCATTTGTATCATTTTCTAAAGATTCTGCCTATCATATTTGTCTTTCTCTGTCTGACTTAACCTCACTTAGTATGATAATCTCCAGGTCCATCCACCTTGTTGCAAATGGCATTATTTCTGAAGAAGTATTATTCTGTAGATAGTAACAATAGTACTACTTAAAGTTTATCCAGTACTACTAAGTAATAAGGCACTATTCTTTAGAACTCCGCCATCTACACAACTACTCTGTGAATCAGATACTATTATTTTCTCTATAATACTGGATGAGAACCTGAGGCACAAGGGATTACCTGCCTAAGGTCACCAAGGTACAAAGTGGCAGAGGAAAGAGTCTGGTTCTATGGCCTACTTTTAAAAAAAAAGTACTTTGACTTTTGAATATATACTAAATTCATATCGTTAGGGGAAAAAAAACAAAACAAAACATAGAAAGCTATTTGCCCTTGTCCTATCTATGCCAGTACCTCTACCCCCAACAGAGGTAGCCACTCTTACTAGTTTCTTGTGGATCTTGTTTCTTAAAGGAAACAAATACAAGTATATATTCTTATCTCTCCCCTTTCTTACTCTAAATGAAGCATACCATATATTCTGCATCTTGCATTTTTCACTTAATACATTTCTGGAGTTATTTCAGTGTCAGTATACAGAAAGCTTCCTCCTCATTCTTTTATAGAGCTGCAAATTATTCTGTTGTATACATACATCATAATTTTATTGAACCAATCTCCTACTGATGGGCATGAATTGTTTCTAATCTTTTCCTATGTGAAACACTGCTGCAATGAACAACCTTGTACCTGTACAACTTCATGTAAATTCAGGTATATTTGAAGAATGAATTTCCATCTGTAAAATAAGTCAAAAAGAAAATACATTTGTAGTTATTATACATACTGCTGAATTGCCCTTCATAGGCCTGCTTCCTGCTAATACCAATACTATTTTAATTTCTGAGGATTTAAAATGTTACTGTTGGGGGAATTCCCTGGTGGTCCAGTGGTTAGGACTCTGCGCTTTCACTGCTGAGGGTGCCTGTTCAATACCTGGTTGGGGAACTAACATCACAAAAGCCCAGGGGAGTGGCAAAAAAAAAAAAGTAAAATGTTACTGTTGGGCTCCCACCTCCCCACACCCCAACTGCTTTCCTTTTTCATAGTTTTACTAGCTATTCTAGCTTGTCTATTTTTCCATATGAAGTGCAGAATCAGCTTACCTAGGTCCAAAAAAAAAAAAAAACTGGATACTTTTATTGGGATAACATTAAATTAATAAATTTACTTAAATTAAATTTGCACACACTTCTTTAAGACGTCTTCCTATTGAAAAACACTGTATATTTGTTCACATCTTATGTTATGCCCTTTAGCAGTATTTTAAAGTTCTTTTCCAATAGTTTTGCACATTTCTTAAGTTTATTCCTCAATTTTTAAAAAACTGTTCTTGTAAATAATGGTTTTCTTCTATTATACCTTCTAACTGGCTGTGGTTTGTCTATCTGAAGGCTACTAATTTGTAGATATTGATTTGGTCCCCAATTATTTACAATCACGTGAAGGATAACTGAAGGTGGATTCTTACTTTTTCGTTACTTCACAAAATCCATACAACCTGGGAACACCTCCACGCGTTTAGGAGTTAGGACAACTAACTAGTCCAGACTCATGTATAAACACTGAAGGAACTAAGTTTTTTTCAAAGAACGAGGATAACCGTGCCGAACCTAGAACCCCAAACCCTTGACTCCCCAGTCCTCGGCCTTCTGCACTATTTGACACTGCTTCTCAACATGTAAGACTGATATTTACTCTAAATTAACAGGAGACCTATTAAAGTACCCCAAAGATCAGAAGATTTGAGACCGTTTGAAGCAGGCTCCCCATAACAAAAATTTCCTTTGAAATATTTTTGTTTAAAAAAAACACGGTGATTTGCATTCTACCCCAATTAAAAACAAACGCGCTTTTATACAAAAGTCCATTTAAAAAGTATTTACCACTTAGCTTTTATATCACCCTTCAAATCTTCAAGTAAATTAGATGTTCCAGGAAGACGGCACCGTTATTATCAGCACTTTCGACACGGGAAGTGCCGCTCGGATGTTATTTTCTCAATGCTGGTTTCCTACATCTCTCTCTCTTAGAAACAACCATACACAATGCTGCACCCACAGTTTCTCCCTCAATCTCAAACATCCGATCAAACTTGCGGTCAAACTCAGGGTCATGCACGCTCGAACCCTCCTCAGAGGCCCCCACCCCCACCCTACATGTAGGCCAGAAGCTCTTAAACCCACTCCCCACCCTCGCGCCGCACCCCAATAAATCTAGAATCCTTTTCTTCAACCTCCCAGACCCCATCGGCCCAAGACACCCACATCCCACCTCCTATTTTCGCGCCACGTGGATCCAGGGGCCGGACTGACCCGCGGACAAAGACCAAAATGTCCACTCGGTGCGCTGCGCCTGCGCACTCCGAGGCCGAGTGAGCACTCCCAGAAATCTCCGCGATGAGGCCCGCACGGTCACCGCGGCCAAGCGCAGGCTGGTATCTGATTACCGTCTATCTACAGCAACGCCGCTTTTCCAGCCTTGGACTACATTTCCCTTAAGGCTTTGCTGGTCGACATTCTATGTCTCTCCGTCTGTCTTTCCCACGCGAACTTGGCGGCCTCTTCCTGTGATTATGATGCTCTCAGGGTGAGTACTTTTGCCTTGGAGGAATATCAGCTCAAGCCTGGTGGAAGGTTTGGAGCCGGAACCCCACCCCGTCTTTGAAGCCTCCCGAAGGCAGCGTCAAACGGGCCAAGCCCATACTCTGAGGTTATGAGGACGCCATCTTCTCTGTAGCTGGTCTGGCTCTGGACTACATTTCCCAGAGTCCACAGCGGCCCAGCGTTACGTCTCTCTTGACGTCGTGGCGAGGTCGTTAGCTTCTCAGGGCCCCGGACGCGACCACGGGGAGGCAGAAGGTGAGGGGTCTGGGAGTCCGGGGCGGGGACAGGGCGTGTCCAGAGAGCCTTGGATTTTTGCGCGCTGGCGCGAGCGGGCTAAAAATGCACAATTCTGAATGTGTCTTTGTGTGTCATGGTGGTGAGTAGATTGTGCGACTGTGTGTGCCTTAGTGGGTGTGAGATTGTGGCTGTGTATAAGGCTGTGGAGGTGTCTATGATCGTGTTTCATTGTGTGTCCTAAGAGTGGCTATGTGTTTGTGTGACATTGACCATTTGTTCAGCACCAAGTGTGTGGGTGTGAGGTGCCTGTGACTCCAGTACTCTGACAGATTTTGGCCCGGGACAGTGATAGCCTCAGCCTTTCCCTGTAACACCGAAATTGGGCATGATGTCCAGTCTTCTCTGCTCTCCCTCCCCTGTGTGGGAGGGTCGGGTGATGACCCTTTAAAAATGCCCTGGTCCCTCATGATTGCTTTTGCTTGACTCTTCTCCAAGAGACGTATTGAGAAGAGAAGGAAAGAATTATTATTGAACATCCAAAAGCCAAGTTCTCCGTGTATCAGTTTTTCTTCTTTCCCTGAAACCCTTCTTATTATTCGTGATGTGTGTTAAAAAAAAAAATTTAGCCAAATAAATGTGAAGATTAATTGGCTTTATTCAACAATTCATGAATCAGCCAGCATCCCATCTACCAAGTAGAGAGATACTCTAAGTAGAGAGATACTCCATTTTGGTACAAAATGGAAGGTTTTTATAGGCAGTAGGAAAGTGGTGCAAGGAAGTTAGCAAAAGAAAAGAAAGGATTGTTTTAGGCCGGGACATCTTTTAGGGGAAGGGAATGGCAGGGGTCTTATCATGCAGATTACCTCACTAGTGCTAATCAGGAAATTTCAGATTGATTGTTTAAAGAGCACATTTTCTTTTGTTTGTTTGTTCAGTTTTTATTTAGGAGCACATTTTCTTGAGAGAGATTGAAACTGGAATTGTCTTGTTTGCTGTTATGGGGGCACATGACCCCATTTGGGGCTTTTTTTTTTTAACACGTGCTTTTCCTTCCTTCTTCTGAAACTTTTTGCCTAACAAAGACACACACCACCACCCACCCCCAAGTGAACTGGTGTCCAGTGTTTGCCATTGGAATAAATTACCGAGTGCTATGGAGGTGAACTGAAAGGCCCATACCTTCCATACTCCCTACACACCTAATGTTAATCTAAATGTTTTTAAACTTTTCATTTTTAATTAGCTTTAGACTTAAAACTGTTGCAAAAATAGAATTCCCAAATACTCTTAACCCAGCTTCTCTGTCAAAGCCAGGAGATTAACGCTGATAACCAATCTACAAACCTTATTCAGATTTCATCAGTGTCCCTTAATGTCCCGTTTCTGGACAAGGATCCAATCCAGGATCATATGTTGCAATTAAGTTGGTAACTCTCCTTAGTCTTCTTTTATCTGGAACGGTTACTCAATCTTTGTCTTTCATGACCTTGACACTTTTGAGGTGAACTGGCCGTTTATTTTGTAAATTCTGCAATGTAGAATGTTCCTCAATTTGAGGTTGTCTGATACTTCCTCATAATTAAATTTGGATTATGCAGTTGAGGCAAGACTACCCCAGAATTGATGTATTCTCAGTGCATCTTATCAGGAGACACATGAGATTAATTTGTCTCATTATTGGTGGTGTTAACTTTATTTGCCAGGTTTCTCCACTGCAAAGTCACTCTTTCCATTATAATTAATGTGTCTCAAGGAGAAATACTTTAGGTCTATAAAGTTATGCTGTTTTTCATCCTACTTCCACCTACTACATCCATTGATAATTCCTGCCTGAAAATTTATTACCAGGTATTTGCCAAACGGTGATTTTTTTTTTTCGGATTCTGTTATTCCTTCTACAGTTATTAATTATAATTCTGTTACAAATAGATTTTCCTTCTCCCCATTTAATTTATTTACTAACTTGTATAAGTATAGTCTGGATTTTTTAATACTATAGGTTATAATCCATCACTATCACTATTTTATTGCTCGAATTGTCCCATATTTGGCCACTGGGAAACCCTTTGGATTGGCTCCTGTATCCTTTCAACATATCCCCTTTATTTATTTATTTATTTATTTTTAGTACTTCCTTATTTTCCTGCACCGCAGGATGTTCCAGGTTGATACTGTACTTTCCCAGCCTTAGTCCTGGAATCAGCAAATTTCCCAGGGATCACTGGCTCCTTTTATTAGAAAATTATATTTAGAAACCGAGATTAGATGTGCTTATTGCTACTGGGATATCTTTGCTTCTTGACTTTCTCAGATATGAAATATATGCATCTGTACCCACACATCTGTATCTATCTGTATGTATACCTATACAGATAATCTATGATTTCATATATCTCCAATTCCAGTTCAATACAACAGGGCTTCTTCTAGCCATCTCCATTTCCTTTTCTGTAACTCCTTTCTCTGAGAGTGAAAAACTCGGCTCTCATTAACCACAGTACATTTATTTATTTGCTCAGTCTTGAGTAGAAAGTAGTTCTAACACATATCCCCAAACCCCATATAGTTCTTTTTGTATTTAGTCTTACAGTTCATAGTAAAAATACAGTACCGCCCCCCAAAAAATAAAATAAATAAAAATACAGTTTTCCCTACACCCATCTGTATGGTAATATTACTCATTTGTAATATACATAGGTTCATTTGTTACTGTTTGTATTTGATTTGGGGCTCCCAAACACACATCCTGGTTGATTTTAATTATTTTTTGAGTATGTGAAACATTAACATGGTTCTGAAAGTTAGAATTAGACCAGAAGATCTACTCAGTTACTCCTCCATCATTCCTTCTCTCCCAGTTCCATTCCGCCATTCTTTCCACACTGTGCCCAATCACCCATTACAGGTAACCAACCAATCTCAGTTTGTTGGGGGTTTTTATGGTTAAATATACATAACATAAAATTTACCATTTTAATTATGCTGTTCAGTAACATTAACTCCATTTGCATTGTGCAGCCATCACCACCATTCATCTCCAGAACTTTTTTCATCTTCAAAAACCGAAACTCTGTACCCATCAAACAATAATTCCCTTCGCCCCTTCCTCCAGCCCCTCGAAACCACCATTCTGCTTTTTATCTCTATGAATTAGAATATTCTAGGTACCTCACATAAGTGGAATCATACAGTGTTTGTCCTTTTATGACTGACTTATTTCACTGAGCACAATATCTTCAGGATTCATCCATGTTGTAGCATATGTCAGAATTTCCTTCCTTTTTAAGTCTGAATAATTTTCCATTGTACATATATACCACATTCTGTTTATTAATTTATCATTGGGCACTTGGGTTGCTAACACCTTTTCGCTATTGTGAATAATGCTGCTCTGAACATGGGTTTACGAATATCTGTTCATGTCCCTGCTTTCACTTCTTTGGAGTATATATCCAGAAGTTGAATTGCTGGATCACATGGTATGTTTAATTTTTTGAGGAATCACCATACCATTTTCTACAACAGCTGCACTATTTTACATTCCCACTGGCAGTGAACAAGGGTTCTGATTTCTCTACATCCTTGCCAATGCTTGTTATTTTCTGCTTTTTTTATAATAGCCATCCTAATGAGTGTGAAGTGGTATCTCATTATGGTTTTGATTTGCATTCCTTTATTAGTGATGTAGGAAATCTTTTCACGTTGTTTGTTGGCCATTTGTATATCTTTGGAGAAATGTCCTTTGCCCCTCCCCCCCTTTTCTTTTGGCTGCACTGTGCAGCGTGCAGGATCTCAGTTCCCCGACCAGGGATTGAACCTGGGCCATGGCAGTGAAAGCCTGGAATCCTAACCACGAGGCCACCGGGGTTTGTTTGTTTTTTGTTGTTGTGTTCTAGGAGTTCTTTATATACTCTGAATAGTAATCCCTTATCAAACACATAATTTGCAAATATTCCCATTCCATGGATTGTACTTTCACTCTGTTGACAGTATCCTTTGATGCACAAAAGTTTTTTATTTTGATGAAGTCTACAACACGTTTTCTTCTTTTGTTGCCTGTGCTTTCGTTGTCATATCCAAGAAATAATTGCTAAATCTAGTGTTATGAAGATTTTCCCCTATGTTTTCTTCTAAGAGTTTTATAGTTTTAGCTCTTATGTTTAGATCTTTGATCCATTTTGAGTTAATTTTTTAGTGTAGTATTAGGTACAGGTCCAACTTTATTCTTTTGCATATGGATATCCAGTTTTCCCAGCACCATTTGTTGAAAAGACTGTCCTTTCCCCTATCAAATATTCTTGACTCCATTGCTGAAAATTATTTGACCATATATGTGAGGATTTCTATTTCATTGGTCTAGATATCTGTCTTTTTGTTAGTACCACACTGTTTGTTTTTTTTGTTTGTTTGTTTTTTGTTTTGTTTTGTTCTTCTGCGGCACGCGGGCCTCTCACTGTTGTGGCCTCTCCCATTGCGGAGCACAGGCTCCGGACGCGCAGGCTCAGCGGCCATGGCTCACGGGCCTAGCTGCTCCACGGCATGTGGGATCTTCCTGGACCGGGGGCACGAACCCGCGTCCCCTGCATCGGCAGGCTGACTCTCAACCACTCCGCCACCAGGGAAGCCCACCACACTGTTTTGATTACCATCTTTGGTAAGTTTTGTAGTAAGTTTTGAAATCAAGAAGTGTGAGAGTAAGATTGTTTTGGCTATTTGGGGTCCCTTGAGATTCTGTGTGAATTTTAGGATGGATTTTTCCATTTTTTCAAAAAATCATTGGGGTTTTCATAAGGATTGCATTGAATCTGTATGTTACTTTAGGTAGTATTGCCATCTGTCTTGGTCAGCTCAAGCTTCCATAACAAAATACCATAGACTGGGTGGATTAAACAACAGAAATTTATTTTCTCACAATTATGGAGGTTGGAAGTCTGAGATCAAGGTGCCACCTTCTCACTGAGTCCTCGCATGGCAGAGAGAGAGTGAGCTCTCTGGTGTCTTTTCTTATAGGGACACTACTGCTATCATAACAGGCCCCCACCCTTATGATGTCATTTAAATGTAATTACTTCCATAATGGCCCTATCTCCAAATACAGTGACATTAGGGGTTAGGGCTTCCAACATATGAATGGGGCGGGGAGGACACACACAATTCTAAGTCCATGACAGCATCTTAACAATATTAAGTATTCCAAGTCTTGAACACAGGATATCTTTCCATTTATTTATGTCTTCTTTCATTTCTTTCAGCAATCTTTGTAGTTATCAATGTGTTAAGTCTTTTGCTTCCTTAGTTAAGTTTATTCCTAAGTATTTTGTTCTTTTTGATACTATCATAAATGGATTTGTTTTTTTAAATTTTCTTTTCTGATTGTTCATTGTTAGTCTATATAGAAATTCAACTGATTTTTGTGTGTTGATTTTGTATCCTGCAACTTTGCTGAATTCATTTCTTAGTTCTAACAGGGTTTGTGTGTGTGTGTGTGTGTGTGTGTGTGTGTGTAATCTCTAGGGTTTTCTATATATAAGATTATGTCATCTGTGAACAGAGATAAGTTTACTTCTTCCTTTCCAATTTGGATGCATTTTATTTCTTTTTTTTGTGCAACTGCTCTGGCTAGGACTTCCAGTACTATGTTGATAGACATCTTTTCATACATATCCTCAAGGGCCTTTTTTACGTCTTTTTTTTGCGTGAATTGTCCATCTCTTTTTCCTGTTTACTTTCACGGGGTTTTTTTTGTTTGTTGTTTGTTTGTTTTTGTTTTTGGTGCTTTGTCACAATGTTTAAGAATTCTTTACACATTAGGAATATTAGTTCCTCATCTGTGGTGTATGGTGCAAGTATTTTCTTCCAGTTTGACAGTTGTCTTTTGACTTTGTTTATGGTGTTCTTTGTCGTTGAATATTTTTATTTTTATGTAGTCAAATTACCAATGTTTTCCTTTATTGCTTCTGGAGTTAGAAAGCCTTTCTCAATCTCAGGATTAAAGGGGAATTTACATGTGTTATCTTCTAATAACTGTATGGTTTCTTTTACATCTAGCACCCTATCCATTTGGAGTTTAATTTTGTGTATGGAATGGGGTATGGATTTAATTTTATATTTTCTAAATGGCTATCCAGTTTTCCCAGCACCATTTATTAAGAATTTTATCTTTGCCCCACTGATTTGAAATGCCATCTCTATCATATACTAAATGTCCATACATATTGATACTTGGTTCTATTTCTAGGCCTTCTGTTCTGTTCCACTGGTTGGTTTGTCTATTTATGCACTACTACCACACTGTTTTAATTATAGAGACTTTACAGTACATTTTAATGTCTAGTACAGCTAGTTTCCTGATGTTCCTTTTTTTATTGTCAAATTATTCAGTTTCTCCTTTATACCATTTATGCAGCAAAGGGTTCTGTTGGCATAGTTCTACATCTTTTGGAGGGTTGTGATTTGTTGATTCATGAGCAATGGCCCCTGCATAATTGTACACAGATACCCTGGATCATGTAACACTTGTTATTAATATTTTTGATTTTCACAGTCTGGGTTGATGAACAAGGCCTTCTGCTGTTCTGGCTTTTAGGAGTAAAAATGTGACTGGGACCTATATCAGAAGTCTAGATTCACAAATCTGGGATAAAAGTTTGTTTCAGTAACCAGATCTAATTTGATATGGGACATTTTAGGTTTTGGGTCTTAAATTTGTTTCCAGCCAAATCCATGTTGTTCTTTTGATAAGTTATGGAAAAAACAAAAAAAAAGAATATTAGCTAGTAGTACTTGGTGTTTGTAAATAAGTGGTTACAGCAGGGTTTTTAAAGAAGGTCCAGGCTCCCACCCTTAGACTTCAGGGCTCTGCAGACGCCATGAAATTTTATGCAGCTTTTGCAGATACTTTTTTTAAAAATACTTATTTATTTATTTATTTTGGCTGTGCTGGGTCTTAGTTGCAGCACGCGGGATCCTCACTGCGGCTTGCAGGCTCATAGTTGTGGCATCTTAGTTATGCCATTCGGGCCTCTTAGTTGTGGCATATGAACTCTTAGTTGTGGCATGCATCCCAGACCAGGGATTGAACCCGGGCCTCCTGCATTGGGAGCACGGAGTCTCAGCCACTGGACCACCAGGGAAGTCCTTGCAGATACTTATTTATTTGATTTTTTTCTTGAAAGAAGGCTTATGATTTCATAAGATTTTCAAAGAGATTCATGACCCTTAAAAATTTAGAACTGCAATCAAAGACAGTAGTGCCCGGTAATAATAACCTTTGAGATGTTGTGCGAAATTTGTGCCCAACAACAGGGAGTTAAAAGAGGAAGTTTCTATCACATATTACATTCATATGATGGAATATTATTCAGCTAATAAACATATGCTTACAGAGAGTTAACCAGAACAAGGAAAATACTGTAATAATACAACACTGAAAATGATGAATAAAAAAGTATTCAGGGCTTCCCTGGTGGCGCAGTGGTTGAGAGTCCGCCTGCCGATGCGGGGGACGCGGGTTCGTGCCCCGGTCCGGGAGGATCCCGCATGCCGCGGAGTGGCTGGGCCCATGAGCCATGGCCGCTGAGCCTGCGCGTCCAGAGCCGGTGCTCCGCAACGGGAGAGGCCACAGCAGTGAGAGGCCCGCATACCGCAAAAAAAAAAAAAAAAAAAAGTATTCAAATTTTGCAAGGATCCCATTCCCAAATTTTTTAATGGGTAATTGAATGGAGAAGAAACTGGCTACGTATCTGACACCATGCATTCTGCTTTGTGCTCACTATCTCACTTAAACTGGAAATTGCACTGTCTTGAAAATTGGTCATTCACAGGATGTTTTTGATAATGAAGCTGTTTCAGTGCACCAGAGAATATGTTAAAGGACTGTTAAAGAACTTTTAGTTGTAATTTGTTTCAATCATACTAATTTCCTTTTTTGTCCCTACTTGTGTTGTAGACATTGGCTCGATTGCTCATAATTTTTCTGCTGCCAGGAAAATAAATGTCAGCTACAACTCTAGTTATTTATATTTGTTTAAGTGGAAAGTACTGTTATGTTTTTTATTATGAAATGTATAAGCTTAATGCAAAAATTAGAAATTTTGCTTAAAATGTAATTCATCTAAAGATAAATATTCTTAATATTCGATGGATATATTTCAGGTATTTTTCCGTGGGATTTTTATTTATTTTTTTTTTATTTTTTAATTTTTTTTATGGTACGCGGATCTCTCACTGTTGTGGCCTCTCCCGTTGCGGAGCACAGGCTCCGGACGCGCAGGCTCAGCGGCCATGGCTCACGGGCCCAGCCACTCCGCGGCATGTGGGATCTTCCCAGACCGGGGCACAAACCCGTGTCCCCTGCATTGGCAGGTGGACTCTCAACCACTGCGCCACCAGGGAAGCCCTTTCTGTGGGATTTTATAGAGTGGTATCTCTTATATAAATTCTGTAACCTGCCTGCCTCATTTAATAATGCATTGACTGTGTAACAATTATATTTTAAAGTCACTATGTAGTATTTCATTATCGAGATGCACCTTAATTTATTCGCTTTACTGACTACTAGAGAGCATTTATATTTCTATATTTTAATTGTGAAATTGTCCCAAAAGTACTCTTGTGCATACAACTTCATGTATTTTCATAATGAATTCCTTTGGGTCAGGTATTAGACATTTATTAAGAATTTGCAAATATGCAAAATCCTAATCTAGAACTCAGGGAGACAAAGTACTTTTAAAAAGTGAGAATCTCTGTTTTTAAATTACAAATAATGTAATGGGGGAGATAAAACTTGTATACAAATGTCCAAAGTAAAGGATGAAAAAGGGCACTAGTTTACCCTGATAGTATGCTATGAGAGTTCATAAGAGGAAGATATTTGTATGACCAGAGCTGTCATTGTCATGTCATGTCATATCTCAGTCAAACTGATCCCATAAGAACTCTATGGAGGTGAACTGAGTCACCTATATTTCCTGCAATTTTCATTCTAATCATCAGAAATCCAAAGTATGGGGACTTCCCTGGAAGTCCAGTGGTTAAGACTTCACCTTCCAATGCAGGGGGTACAAGTTCGATCCCTGGTTGGGGAGCTAAGATCCCACATGCCTCATGGCCAAAAAAAACCAAAACATAAAACAGAAGTACTATTGTAACAAATTCAATAAAGACTTTAAAAATGGTCCACATCAAAAAAGTCTTAAAAAAAAAAAGTGTTCAAAAGAAATACAAAGTATGACCAGTGGAGCAGGATGATTCTATAGCTGTTCAGAGAACACTGAGGCAAATAGGGCAGGTGCAGAAACATAATAAACCTATCTGGCGAGAAGAGCTGAAAGGAAGCATCACTTATACACAGGACTTGGCCTGAATGACTTTTAGTTCTCTTCCAGGCAGGTCTCCAGCACACATAAATGTAGTTACCAAATCAAGAAGTTTGCAAAAATTGGGAGCTGACAAGCAAAAACAACAAAAGCCATTCTGTGAAAAAGAACTGTTTTTAGAATATCCTGAGCTATTATTTCATGTTCAAAGGAAGATTGTTTAAAATAAAGTATTTCCTTTTTCATCTGCCATTTGGGAGTAGCTTATACTTAACAGAACTTTAAAATATGCATTTAAAAAGTAATGCGTGGTTATTGAAAAACTACACTTAAGCAAGACTAAGAAAAGTGAAGATCACAACCCAGAAATAACCAAAGTAATCTTTAAGGATAAAACTTCCCAGATATGTTCAGTCTGATTTGTCTGTCTATATTGTCTATGTTAATATATACATGTATTTTACAAATAAGACCACATGATGCCCAGTTGTTTTGTAATCTAACCATATCTTGAACATTTTCTATGTTATTAACTACTTAATTACTACTAAATTTGTGAGTACTGAGAATTGCTGTTTTATAGAAATCTTTAATTTATTTAATATGCTGTTGTCTGACTCAGAATCTTGAACATTGCCCGAGAATGTACATACCTCTCAGTGTACTGATTTTGGGTTGATGTTTAGACTGGATGTTTACATCCATAAAGCTCAATACAACATTTAAAAATATGACATATAGGAAAAGTTTCAAGTTACATCAGAAATTCACTTAGTTAAATATCAGAGTCATGTAAATACTTTGACAAACGTATAGATTGGCCTGTCAACAAAAGGGATGTGCAGATGTTCATGGTGCTAAAGGAGGCCATGTTACTGTACACAAAGCAACTAATTATTAATATCTATAATAACTGGTGATCAGGAAGTGATGTTTTAAGAAATTTTCATCTTTTTTTTTTCTTTTTGTCTGCGTTGGGTCTCCATTGCTGCGTGCGGGCCTTCTGTAGTAGGGGCAAGCGGGGGCTACTCTTCGTTGCGGCGTGTAGGCCTCTCATTGCAGTGGCTTCTCTTGTTGTGAAGCACGGGCTCTAGCCTCGCGGGCTTCAGTAGTTGTGGCGCGCAGGCTCAGTAGTTTTGGCTCACGGGCTCTAGAGCGCAGGCTCATTAGTTGTGGTGCACAGGCTTAGTTGCTCCGTGGCATGTGGGATCTTCCCAGACCGGGGTTCATACCCGTGTCCCCTGCATTGGCAGGCGGATTCTTAACCACTGCACAACCAGGGGATTCCCAGAAATTTTCATCTTAATACAATAGTTTATTATTTATATGTAGGTGTTTCTTGTGTTTCATTATGTTTAGGAAATTATTTGGGGGCTTTGTGTTAAAATGTGACTCATTATATTTTTCACATTTTAAATATTGGGAGAGAGGCTCCTGGTTAGAGTTTTTACTCAGAATGATTGCTTTTTCAGGAACAGATTACTAATGTTAAGGTGAAGATATCTATATATATCTACTTCTCATGAGCTGTCAAGTTCTCTCACTCCCCCGGCCCAAGCCTTGTGTGATGTGGGATCCATACCCTCTGAAGAATAAGAATGTCTGTCAGTTTAGGGACAGGGAAAATCCAGGAATGTAACTGCAAGCTTCACTGGGTGGTGTGTAGATGGCAGAACTTTGCTTAGAAGGATTTGTACAAAGATTTGATGATAGAGATCTAAAGGAGCATGATTTTGCTGGATCAAGAACAACTTGTCCCATAACTCATAATCTGCCTTTTCAGGGCCTTTTGTTTCACATTGTGGGTTTGTGAAAAATCCCTTTGAGATGTATAGAGTTGGAAATGCACAGCTCTGCTCTGTTATTTCTGAAGTTTCCTCTGACTTTTTAAAAATTATTCTTTCTTGTATTGACCAAGGCCCCAAGTCTGAATTTTTATTTAGTCAGAGTATAGCTGAATTAGCATATTAGTTAGGACAGGTTGTTATGCTGTGGTAGCAAACAACCCCCAAATCTCAGTGGTTTGCAAAATAACTTTTTAATTTTTGCTCATTATGCACCAGCATAGGCAGGGTCCCAGACTAAAGGAGACTCCACCATCCTGTAGCTGTACCATCTGAAACACACAGCCTCCTTGGCCACCACATCAGCAATAGAAAGATTAGAGAATTATGTGGTCTGGATTATGTGGAAGACTGGATACTTGAAAAACTGGATAATGGTGAGACATTAGTAATTAAATTAGTAATGTCTACCACACTGGCTAAGACCCATTTCTTTTTCTGTGTATAGGAAGTTGCTTCTGTAAATTAGGTGTGAATTCTTTTTGGAGCAAGGAAGACATCCTGGACTGTGGAAAGAGGTTAACAAGAGGCCTGTGCACAGGTGAGTGAGGAGACTAAGGAAACAGAAAGCCTTTTATATGAAAGCTCACCTCCTCTGTGGGAAGTCGGTTACTGTTTGAGAACACACTCCTCAAAGGCTCTAGAACTATGGAGAAGATTAAGCTCCTTCAGCATACAAGTTCCCAGAGGCGCTTCACTGTCACTTGTATCACTCCATTCGTATTTTCTTTTATAATCTATCCTGCCCCATGAGGAGGAAGGAATTAATTGTGTTATTTATGATGATAAAACATATGCTTAAGGGAAAACTTGAAAACACAGGAAAACAGGGACTTCCCTGACGGTTCAGTGGTTGAGACCCCATGCTTCCAATGCAGGGGGCGCAGGTTCCATCCCTGGTCAGGGAACTAAGATCCTACATGCAGCGTGGTATGGCCAAAAAAAAAAAAAGAAAAGAAAAAAAAATACAGAATGGGCTTCCCTGGTGGCGCAGTGGTTGAGAGTCCGCCTGCCGATGCAGGGGACACGGGTTCGTGCCCCGGTCCGGGAGGATCCCACATGCCGCGGAGCGGCTGGGCCCGTGAGCCATGGCCGCTGAGCCTGCACGTCCGGAGCCTGTGCTCCGCAATGGGAGAGGCCACAACAGTGAGAGGCCCAAGTACCGGAAAAAAAAAAAAATATATATATATATATATATACAGAAAAACAGATTCCCCCATAATTATACACCTAGAGACAAATGTAAAAATTTAATTGAAAATCCTTTCAATCCATTTTCTATGCATACACATATGCATGTATATACGCATGTATATATTTTTCCTATAAAAATAAGATTACATATACTGTTTTATTATCTACCTTATTCACCCAAAGTTGTTTAACATCTTAACATCAGCAAAGATATGTTTTTATGGCAACAATGTTTCCATTGTATGGATACACTGTATTTTGTAGGATACTTAAATTCTCTCCAAGTTGTTTCCGTCGTCAGCAGTCTCTCCATCATACACCCGACATTCATCTTTTGGATAGAGTCTCAGATATAGAATTACTTCATCAGAGGATATACATGGTTTAATTTCTGCTAACATTGCCTTGTTGCAAGTTTATACCAGCTATAATCTACTGTGTGTGTCCATTTCGTCACATCATGCTCTTGTGACGTGTCGTCAGTCTTTTAAAAATTTGCCAAATTGATAACTGTAAAATGTTATTTCCTTATTGCTTTAACGTATATTCCCTTCATTACTAGTGAAGTTTTAAAACTCTTGATAGGTTGAGGAGCCACTTTAGTGAGTTGCCCATGCATATCCTCTGCTCATTTATCTAAAATTATTGCTTTTTTCTGAAAATTTAATTTTTAAAATATTTATTTATTTATTTATTTTTGGCTGAGTTGGGTCCTTGTTGCTGCGTGCGGGCTTTCTCTAGTTGCAGCGAGCAGGGGCTACTCTTTGTTGCAGTGCACGGGCTTCTCATTGCAGTGGCTTCTCTTGTTGCGGAGCACAGGCTCTAGGCACACGGGCTTCAGTAGTTGTGGCTTGCAGGCTCTAGAGCGCAGGCTAAGTAGTTGTGGTGCACGGGCTTAGTTGCTCTGCGGCATGTGGGATCTTCCCGGCCCAGCGCTCAAACCCATGTCCCTGGCATTGGCAGGCAGATTCTTAACCACTGTGCCACCAGGGAAGCCCTGAAAATTTAATTTTAAAAACACTATCCAATAAGAATTTTTGTTGTTTATCTGACTTGTGACTTAAAGGCTTTTTTTTTTTTTTTCCATTTTATCATTTGCCTTTTCATTTTGATTTTAGTATTTTGGGCTAGAGTTTTTAAAATCTCAAATATAAGTTTTTTCTTTGTATTTTTCTGCCTTGTATGTTATGTGTTCACAAAATATAAAAACATTATATTTGAAGTACATTTACAGATATTTTATTTTTATATTAAATATTTTATCAAGTTAGAACTTCTTTTTGGCTTATGGTACAACCACAAAAAATAGGCTGAGAAATTGCTACTTTGATAAACTCTTAAGGTTTCCATTGTGATCTTGTACATTCATTGGAGAGTTTGAGTGCCTCCCATGTAGTATTTTATGTCCTGAGGAATTAATAATGAACAAAACCAACAAGATCCCTGCTTTTAAGTTTAGTGGGAAGAGTCAAATAATTGACAAGCAAATATATAACATAATGTATAGTAGCACTGAGAGCTAGAAGGAAAAATAAAGCAGGGAAGGCTAAAGTGAATGACAAAGGGTAATATTTTAATAGTTTGGTCATAGAGGTGAAGTTTAAGCAGAAACCTTCGTGGAGGGAGCAAGTGAGCTCTATGACTATGTTGAGGAGCATTCCAGAAGGAATATACAAAGCCTCCAGAGGGAACATGGCTGGTATTATGTGGTGCGTTCTAAATAGTCCATGGACATTTAAGAATAATATCTTATTGGTAAGTGAAAATTTTAGGATTGTTACCAGGATGCATCCAGATGTGGCCCTTTGTGAATTTTTATAAGCTCTCAGGAATTCTTTCTAATATAAAGATTCAAGTATTTTATTTCCTCCAGAAAACACTCTTATTATTAACTTTTATTCACTTTTCCTCCCGCTGTTCTATTCTCCACTTTTACGTATATTTTAGGTCTCCTGGATCTCTCTTCCATGTCTCTGACCTTTGTTTTCAGAATTCATTTCTTCTATGTCTTTTTTTCCTCTGAATTCTGAGATGTTCTCCTAGGCTTTTCCCTCCTGATTTCTAATGTATCTGGTGCCTTCTTGTCTAATAATTCTTAAAAGAAACTATTACTTGTCAGAATTGTCTCCTGTGACAAAGCCCTTACAAAAGGTTTCAGTTTCCTTCTCCCATTAACCCCTAACTCTCTTAACTGGGCCTTTTCTAACTCTCTTAATTGGGGAATTTATTGTTCATTCCCCTCATTAATGGCAGTAACCACAGGGAGGCAGTTTATGCTGATGGAAACTTTCATGGGCAATAAAATACAACACTTGGGTTCATATCCCACTCAGTGTGGCCTTGGGTCAATATCATAACCTCTCAGGCCTTCTAGCTTCTCTTATGTATAATGTGAGAAATAAAATCAACTTTATTTAACTAACAGGGTAGTTATAAAATTAAAACTAAATGAAAGTGTATATGAATGGCACTGCATCACCTCACCCTAGAATCCTGGGGATCATTCCTGTACTTATGTACTCTACCTTCCCTAGTTATGAACGAACTACCTGTGATCTTCTGTAATTCAGCCCCCAATACTTGGGTGCTGGTTTCCATCCCCTCTCTCTTGCTCAAGGTCATTGCTCCTGTGCAGTTGTCTCCTATGTCCCTGCATTATTCATTTTTCTCTACTGGGTTATTCCCATCACTATAAACCATGCTGTAATCTCTCCCACATTCAAAACAAACAACCGTTCCTGGATTCCATATCCATTTCTAGCTCTATTTCTCTGCTCTTTTCAACAAAACTCCTTGAAAGGGATGGCTCTTCTGTCTCCACTTCCTTTCCTTCCATTTTCTCTTATAAATTTATTTATTTATTTATTTTTGGCTGTGCTGGGTCTTCGTTGCTGCGTGCAGGCTTTCCCTCGTTGCAGCAAGTGGGGGCTACTCTTTGTTGCAGTGCTTGGGCTTCTCACTGCGGTGGCTTCTCTTTGTTGCGGGGCACAGGCTCTAGGCGGGCAGGCTTCAGTAGTTGTGGTACGCTGGCTCATTAGTTGTGGCTCACGGGCTGTAGAGTGTAGGCTCAGTAGTTGTGGCACACGGGCTTAGTTGCTCCGCGCCATGTGGGATCTTCCCAGACCAGGGCTCCAAACCCATGTCCTCTGCATTGGCAGGCAGATTCTTAACTACTACACCACCAGGGAAGTCCCACCTTCCATTTTCTCTTGAACTCACTCCAGCCAAGGTTTTGTGTCCTCCACTCTAGAGAATCCACTTTTGTTGAGACTTCTAATGATCTCTCTAATGCCAGATCCAATGGACAGTTCTCGTTCCTCATACCACTTGACCTATTGGTAGCATTTGACAGTTCTCACCTTCCTTCTTGGTATACTTTCTTCACTGGGCTTTCAGTGAAGCCCAATTCTCTTTTTTTCCTTCTATTCCACTGATGTTTCCTTTTCAGACTCCTTTCTTTCTTTTTTCCTTTTCATCTCCCTGTTCTCTAACCGTTGGAGCCCCTCAGGCTCAGGCTTTGGACCGTTTTTCTTCCTTACCTTTAATCACTCTGTAGGCAATCTTACCTAGTATCAGAGCTTCAAATATCAACTGAACATCAGTAACCTCCAATTTTATATTCCTACATTTGGACTTTCTCTGAACTCCCAGATCGAATGTCTAACGGACATCTGGCATTTCCACTTAGACATATAATAATCATCTCAAGTATTAAGGTAAAACAGAATTCATAATTGGTCTATCCAAACCCGCTCCTCTCACAGTCCATTGTGTTAAAAAATGGCAACTTCATACCTCTAGTTGCTCAAGCCAAAAACCCTAGCATCATCTTGGCCTCCTTTTTTTTCTTTTATACCTAAAATCAGTAAATCCTGTCAGCTCTTCCTACAGAGAATATCTAGAATCTGATCTGTTCTTGTCACCTCCCCCATGACCATACCACCCTAAGGCAAGCCCCTCAACCCCTTGCCAGGATTACTGCAGTAACCTTCTCAGTTCCCCCCACTTCCCTGCTTCCCCCCCTTGTCCTCTTAGTCCATTTTCCATGAGTGATCCTTTTAAATGTAAATCAGATTATGCCATTCCTTGGTTTGAAGTGTTTCATTGGCTTCCTGTCTTACTCAAGAGTAAAAACCAACGTTCTTACACAAGGCCCACAAGCCCTGTGTGATCCAGCTTCCATCCTCCTCTCTGGCCCTCATTTTCTCACTCACCCCATTCCAGCCACTCTAGTCTCCTTCCTCTTTGTTGTTAAAGCCTGCTCTTGCCTAGAGGCCTTTGCATTTGTTGGTCCCTCTGCTAGGACTGTGCTTCCCCTAGATTTCTGTGTCGATGTCACATTCCCAATGAAAAGCCTTCTTAGACCACCCTTCATTTCCCCATCTCCTTAATCTTTTTATTTTCCTCTATAGAACTTTGACTCCTTTACATATAAATAGGAATATCAATGTCAGTATATCAATATTTGTTATTGTCTCCTTCCATTAGAATGTGAGATCTGCTGGGACAGACTGGATTTGCTATCTTCCTTACACATAGAACCATGCCAACTGAGTTGGGAACTCAGTAAATATGAAAGAATTCCTGACTCCTTTTTCTCTCTGCATCCATATCCAATCAGATGCCAGAACCAGTTGATTTTACTTCTCTGACACCTTGAATTCATCCCCTTCATCCTCATTTCCACTATCACTATCTTGGGTCAGGCCCTTTGTTTGCTTGGGAAAGTACAGGCACCTTTCAGCTGATCTCCCTGACTCCAATTTTACTCCTCTCCACTAAAATAATCTGGCTATATTGGCCCTTTCACTTCCTTTTTTAAATTCTTCAGTAGCCTTCCATTCATTAATGGGTGAAAACCAAACTTGTATATATTCAGTCAGTATTCATTGGTCACCTTTATACTTCAGCCACTGTGGCCCGTACTATTTACGGTGATGATGAGACCTGGTCCTCATAGTTAATGTCATAAGCATTATCTTCCTCTAGATTCTAGAATTAATTAGATTTAAATTCAGATTAACTAAAATTAAATTAAAAATTCAGTTCCTCGGTCATACTAGCCACATTTCAAATGCTTAGTAGCCACATGTGGCTAGTGGCTACATTATTGACAGTACAAGATGTGACGATTTCCATCATCACAAAGGTTCTATAAGACAGCACTGGTCTAATCCTTGCCCCAAACTGTACAAGTCGTTCCCAGTTATTCTCTGCAATCCAAACACGCCGTCTACTTTTGGTCCACTGTTTTTGCCACTGCTCTTCACTTTGCTCAGAATGCTGTTCTGTCCCTTTTCTGCCTATTAATATCCTCTGATTTTAGGCCCCAAATCATATTCTGTAACTTACAGGAAATTTTCCTTGACACCAGCCCCCAATGATTTAACTAGTCTTCCTTCTGACGGCACCCCTCCCCACCATGGGAACTCAGCAAGGCAGTCTGGCTGCTTACTTCACTATTGGAATTATTTCCCGCTGTTGCCAATGGAAATCAAAGAAAATGGATGTGACGTCTCTGCAGGTGGACGGCAGTAAGAGGGGCTTATTTAACTTGCTTCTCAGTGCAACTTGATAGGAGAATACAACATCTTAAAGTTGCATATGTGTAGCACTAGTGTTTCTTTTTAAATAGTTGGGGGAAAATGACCTAGAAAACCAAATTGCAGTTTGGTAGCCAAAATTAACTCTTGGTTTATTTGTCCTTTGTGTGTGAAATGTCCTACTATTCCGTGCGTCTGACTTCCTCACGTATCTGTTGATCAGTTTGGTTCTTCTTAGTACTATTGAGATCTATCCAGTTGATACCAATGGCCTTAGCGGCAGCAGCCTCTAGAATAACTCCTTACACCTTTCTGGCCTGCATTTCTCTAGACTTCACTCTCCAGGGAGGAGTTTTCTTTTCTTACTTTTTGACTCTCTTGCACACCATATGCACTAAGGATTCTGGAAACTTCTAGCATGACTGCAAAGTGGCCAAGAGAATAAAGTACCTGATGATAAATCACAGTATTAAAAAAAAAAAAAAAGCGTGGGTGCTCCTTGCACCTGTAATTAGAACCAGCCTACTACCTTCCTTAAAAAACCCCTGAGTTCTCATTATCTTAAAGTAGGCCGTTCTCCACCAGCCTCAGCAGTTGTCAGCCAGAGAGGAAGTGATGTTTTTCAGGAAAGCAGTAGAGAGGGCTTATGTGGAAAATAAGGATTGCTGGGCCAAGAAGCTTCTAGAAATTGAGTTCCCACTCAGGTCAATACTCTGGATGTGTAGGTATGCTTGTAAGATGCCTGTATTACTGTGGGTTTTTTTGCTCCTGTGTGATAAGTCCAGCTGGGGCTGGAGGCTTTGACGAAGCCTCTCATATGGATGGCGTGGCCCTTTTTGAACTTAGAAGGCGAATGTGGAGCCGGGGAGGTACCCAAGCGGTTCTGCCTGTTGAACCCAGAGAAGCTGGAAAACTTTGTTTAAGGGTTGTCTTTTTTACAAGGTTTGGCCTGCACAGGTATGCTCTGCTCCTAGCCTGTAGGTACCGTCCTCATCTTTAAGGGGTAAAGTCTGAGTGAGTCTGAGTTGTGATCCTCCTTGCTGCAGCTGCAAAGGAAGGTCTGCTTGGTACAGCTAGCTGGGAGCTGTCTAGGCCTCATCTAGGGTGTACATTAGCATCAACAAGGTAGGGACTGTCCCGGCCAGAATCCCTCCTGCTAACGTGCTTGGATTCTATGTCAGTGCCGAAGCACATCTGCCTTGAATCCATCTTTCAGTTTCCTTATGGTTTAGGAAGGGGCTGGGTTTTGTTAACTCAGTAGTTCTTGGCATTAGTGTTGTGTGGTGGGACAAGGGGAGAGCAAAGGAAGCAGAGCAGGGACCCTGGAAGTACAGTTGTTTTAAGCTCATCTATTAGGCGTGCTGAGGCAAGCTCGGTTTATGAGATTTGCCCCTTCTCCCCCTACTCTGTTTTGTTTGTTTTTTTTTTTCAGGACTCTGCACTTGTTCAAGAGAAGAATCTAAAGAAATCCAAGCAGGACAGGTAGTTCTAAAAGCCATGACCCAGGTAAGTTGAAGTTTCCTCTATCCTTGAAATAATATCAACATCTGTGTTCTTTATCCTGAGACTTCCCTGTCTGGCTGAGCCCCATTCAGTAACCTGCTCCCAGTTCCTCCATTGCAGAGAATGAGCAGTGATGCCTCACCTCCCTTTGTGGCCCTCTCTTCTCCAAGTGTTCCCATACGTGCACAGTGTTCTTACCAGAGCACCAATGGAGCAGAAATATATTCTCCTGAGAGAAATTTGAGAGCCGCCCTTATCAGAACCATGGTTGAATAGAGCCAAAGATAAGATAACTTTGATCTTTTCCATTAATCCAAGTAGTTTCCTTTTTTTCTTCTATTTTAAAATATCACCCCCTCTTTAAAAATCATAAAACATTTCACAGTATTGAAAAATACATACAAAAACGTGTCTATAACATATATATGGTATAAAGAATAATAAAATGGGTTGATATATTTGTTTAATGTACCATCTAAGCAACCCTTATCCCTTTCCACATCCCTTCACATACCGTATTACCACCTCACCAATGTTAATGACTACTTTTAATTTTGTGTTCGTTAGCACTTTGATTCTTATAATTTACCATATATGAATGCTGCTGAACAGTATACTGTTGAGTTTTTCATTTTTAAATTTGATGTACAGGTGTCATATTCTCTATATTTTTTACCATATTTTTTCGCTCAACACAATGTGATTTCAAGTTATTCACATTAAATTGTGTAGCACTAGGTCAGCAGTTCTTAAAGTGTGGTCCAGGAAGACTTTGAGACCCTTTCAGGAGGTCTAGGGGTCAAAATTACTTTTATAATAATAATACTAACACATTATTTGCCTTTTTAACTCACAACTCTAATGAGTGTACACTGGAGTTTCCCAGAAGCTATATGAAATGTGTTATCCCAACAGATTGGGGAGTTCCCTGGTGACCTAGTGGTTAGGATTCCTGGCTTTCACTGCTGTGGCCTGGGTTCCGTCCCTGGGTGGAGAACTGAGATTCTGCAAGCCACATGGTGCAGCCAAAAAGTAAAATTAAATTAAATTAAGTTGGCCAACAGATTGAATACAGAAGATGTGAAAATCTAACTCTTTCATTCAGCCAGTCATTAAAGAGATTTGCAAAAATGTAAACAGTGCTACTAAATTTTTTTTATTTTTACAAAGTTATTTTTCATAAAATGTGTGTTATTTATGTTAACATGTAACAGGTTTATTATTAGTTATTTGAATAAATTAATAATTTTTAAAATTTATCTCTTTTAATTTCTAATGTGGTATATATTGATAGATTTAACCAGCATTAATGAAAGTCTTCAATAACATTAACAGCTTTATTGTACATATATATAATTCACATACAATGAAATACACCCATGTAAGTATATAGTTCAGTGGTTTTCTAGTATATTTGCAGAGCTGTGCAACCATCAGCACAAACCATTTTAAAACATTTACATAACTGCCAAAAAAAATCCTGTTTGCATTAGCCGTCACTCCCAAATTCCCCTCCTCATCCCCGGCAACCACTAATTTACTTTGTCTCTATGGAATTGCCTTTTCTGGACTTTTAATATAAATGGAATCATTGAATAGTTGATCTTTTGTGTGTGACTTTTTTCACTTAACATAATGTTTTCAAGCTTCCGTGATGTAGCATGTATCAGTATTTTGTTCATTTTTATACCAAACAATATTCCATGGATATGTATAGACCACATTTGGTTCAGCAGTTCATCAGTCTGGATATTTGAGTTGCTTCTACTTTTTGGCTATCATGAATAATGCTGCTATAAGCATTGGTATATGCCAATGTTTTTAGGTAGACATATGTTTTCATTTCTGTATACTTAGGAGTGGAATTTCTGGGTAACATGTTAACCCTATGTTTAACATTTTGAGGAACTGTCAAAACCGTTTTCCAAAGTGGCTACCCCATTTTACATTCCTACCAGCAACGTAAGAGAGTTCCAGTTTCTCCACATCTTCACCAATATGTGTTTTTTGGGAGTTTTGTTTTGTTTTGTTTTCATAATAGCCATCCCAGTGGATGTGAAGTGGCATCTTATTGTGGTTTTGATTTGCATTTCCCTAATGATTAGTGATGTTGAACATCTTTTCATGTGCTTATTGGCCATTTGTATATTTTCTTTGGAGAAATCTCTTCAAATTCTTTGGCTGGTTCATAATTAGGTTATCTTTTTTATTACTGAGTTGTGAGAGTTTTTATATATTCTGGATTCAAGTCCCTTATCAGATAAACAATTTGCACATATTTTCTCCCAGTTTTGTGGGTTGGAATTTCACTTTCTTGATGAAATTATTTGCAAAACAAAAGCTTTAAATTTTGATGAAGTTTATTTTATCTTCTTGTTCTTTTTGTTTCTTTTTTGTGTCTGGTGCCATATCTAAGAAACCCCTGCCTGACCAAGGCTGTGAAGATATACTCCTATGTTTTCTTCTAAGAGTTTTATGGTTTTAGCTTTTACATTTAGATCTACAATTATTTTGAGTTAATTTTTATATATAGTGTGATGTGGGGTCCAACTTCATTCTTTGCATATGGATATCCACTTATTCCAGCACTATTTGTTAAAAAGACTAATCTTTTCCCATGAAATTATCTTGGCTGGTTTAATTTAATATGTGGTAGTCCTTAGGGAGCTGGTAGAAGATGCCTTTCTTCAGAGAGGTTTTGCAGCTAGGAGTATTCTCAAATTCGGCACACTTTAATTTTTCTCCTGGGGTTTCCCCCAGCTGCATGAATTTCAACCTGACTAAAAATGAGAAAACCAGTCATTATGTGCTTCCTAAGGGGATGCTATAGGAAGTACACAGTACGACCTCTGACATATTTATGTCCCCTAAAAAATATGGAAGTAGAGAAACATGTTAAAGTATACCATGAAGATATGATCAGCCAAATCCAGAATATGGGAAATGCTACTGATTCAAATGTTTGTTTAATGGATAAACAGCCATAAAAATTTTTAAAGGGTCTGTGGGTGCTATAAGAGATTTGAGAGACTTTAGGAAATCTATAAACTAATTGCAAGGGGTGGATTTTGTTTGAATCCTGATTTGAACAAGCCTACTGTCAAAAATCACTTTTGAGAAAATTGGGGCAATCTGAAACTTGATCTGGTTATTAGGAAATTATTGTTAATTTTATTAAGTGTGATAGTGATATTCTGGTTATTATGCCTTTTTTAAAAAGCCTAATCTATTAGATACTAAAGTATTTGTGGGTGAAATACTATGTTTGGTATGTGGGATTTGCCTCAAAATATACCAGGGGTAAAAAATGGAAAGGAAGACCTAAAACAAGATTTGCAAGGTCTTGTTAAGTTACTGAAGCAGAGTGATGGATTCATGGGGGCTCATTATACTATTCTCTGTACTTTTGTGTATTTTGAAAATTTTTGTAATCAATTTAAAAACTAAAAGTCATTTCATTTACTAATAGTGCATGGGTTTATTGTTTCAGGGATTGGTGACATTTAGGGATGTGGCCATAGAGTTCTCTCAGGAAGAATGGAAGTGCCTGGAACCTGCCCAGAAGGACTTGTACAAGGATGTAACTTTGGAGAACTTCAGTAACTTGGTCTCACTAGGTAAGGACATTGTATAATACAGGACCAGCCAGGAAACAAGGCTCCCAGGGACTACAACAGTGGGAGGCTGTTACCACCTTCGGCTGGAGGGGGTAAAGAGAGGAAACACTGCCACCAGAAGATAGTGAGAGCTAGAGCCATGGAGAAGGGCCAGCTGGTAGCCACTGTAGCTACCTGCAGAACTCCTGGGTCAAAGGAGGGAGCGAGAGGGACAAGAAATATCCTGAACTGTCTTCCTGTCCATTGATGCTTTCCATCTACCAAACCCAATGAGATATGATAGGACCAGGGTAATACAGTCCTTACAGGTAAGCTGTCTGGGGCACAGCTAGGCACATAGCAGGGCCAAGAGTAGCGAGGAATGGATTGGGGAGAGGGAGAGGGCAAATGGAGAATAAAATTTCTGGTTTCTTCATGGTGAATTTCTGGGAAGACTTACAAGTTTCTGGCTAAGTTTCTGTTCTCTGTCTTCAAGGGAATTGTTCTGTGCTTTGTTGAAGTAGAAATGGGTAGTGCCATTGGCACCTCCACCTTCCCATCCTTTGGACAACCTTCACACCTTCCTTTATGTAATTGCCTCTCTTCCTTAGCAACCAAGAGACTGGGTTTGAATTTGGAAACAGCACGATCATGCCCCATTTCTTTTCCTATAAACAGGACTTTCCCTTTCTAAGCCCGATGTCATCTCCTTACTGGAGCAAGGGAAAGAACCCTGGATGGTTGTAAATGATATGACAGGACCATGGTGCCCAGGTGAGTGAGGGCTGATCCAATGGGGTGAGGTCACTGGGAATAATGGCCCAGCAGGTGAGTCAACTCATAACAATAACTTATTGTCAGGAAACTCCCTCAAAGCCCTACCAAAAACTGAGGAATAAAAGCCTGAGACGTGAAGCCATGAAGAACAAAGACCTTGCCAGCATCAGCTTCCAAGGGAACCTTGCCTTTATCCCCATTAATTCCTCTCTGTTCTTTCTTCTCTTATGTTTTCTTCTCATTTCAAAAAGGAATGTGCCCCTTTCCGGTGGCAGCCATTTTACCTGGAGTTTGGATCCTTTTTTCTGCAAGTGTCTTCATTCCTTAAAGAGTATTTATTTTCTTAAAACAGCTTTTCACTTCACCTAATTCAGCAATTCATTTATTCTCTTAACTTTTGAGAGGTAAGGATGTGTAGTGGCTGAGGGAATACTCTGGAATCAGATTTTTTTTTTTTTAATTTATTTGGCTGCATCGGGTCTTAGTTGCGGCATGAGGGATCTTTCGTTATGGCGTGCAGGCTTCTCCCTAGTTGTGGTGTGTGGGCTGCAGAGTGTGAGGGCTCAGTAGTTGCAGTGCATGGGCTTAGTTGCCACGCAGCATGTGGGATCTTAGTTCCCCAACCAGGGATTGAACCTGCGTCCCCTGCATTGGGAGGCGGATGCTTAACCACTGGACCACCAGGGAAGTCCCTGGAATCAGGTTTTCTGAGTTCAAATCCTGGCTCTGCCACTTACTAGATCTGTGAGTTTAAGTAAGTTACTTAAATTCTCTGTGCTTCAGTTTTCTCCTCTGAAAATGAGATTAAAAATAGTGCCTTCCTGGGGCTTCCCTGGTGGCGCAGTGGTTGAGAGTCCGCCTGCCAATGCAGGGGACACGGGTTCGGGAAGATCCCACATGCCGCCGAGCAGCTAGGCCCGTGAGCCATGGCCACTGAGCCTGCGCGTCCGGAGCCTGTGCGTCCGGAGCCTGTGCTCCGCAACGGGAGAGGCCACAGCAGTGAGAGGCCCGCGTACCGCAAAAAAAAAAAAAAGTGCCTTCCTCATGTAGTCATGTAGTTAGTGTGGCTTTTTTATGAGTTAGTATGTGAAGATGCCCAGAACAATGCCAGGCAATAGTGACCACTAAAAAAGTGTTAGTAAGTATTTGTAACTGGCACTTGCTGGACAGAAATGGAGCCTTTGAATACTTAGTTATGTTACTACCTCATGACTTCTCTGTATTGTTGTCATTTATTTTCATCTGGGATCATTTTTTCTCTATCTGAAGAACACCCTTAATATTTCCTTTTGTGTAGGTCTGCTGTTGACAAATTCTGTCAGCTTTTGACCACATGAAAATGTCTTTATTCTACCTTTTTTCTTGTAGGATATTTTCACTGAGTATGGAATTCTGTGTTGGCAAGAATCTTCTCTCAGCCCAAAGAAGAACTCATTCCACTGCCTTTTCTCTTCCAATGTTGTCATTAAGTCAAGTTGTTCCAATTTTGGAAAATGTTCCACATATATTTAAAACTAGTGTCCTTTGGATGGGGCATTCACCTCTTTAACTATAACCCTTTTGATTATGTGATTCAGAGTCTGTATGTCCTTTTAACTTTCTCTGTACTTCCACTATCAAATTCTGAGAGCTCTTAATTGTATTATATATTTTGCTACTACATATTACATTTTTATAAAGATGAAATATAGATCCTTGTTGCAAATTGTATTTTTATCAGTACAGTCCATCCTTCATTTTGCCACTTAGTGGCATTTAACCTTGAATTCTATTTTTTCTGATATTAGTATAAAATGCCCTGTTTTTGTTAGTTTAAAAAATTATGGTGTATCTTTGCTTATCCTTTTTTAAAAATTATTGCCATTTTAAGTGTCCATTATAATCAGAATTAGAGTTTCCTTTTTTAATCAATCTGAGAGTCCTTGACTTTAATAGAATTTAATCCATTCTCATTGTGATCATTCATGTGTCTGTTCTTACTCCTCCCATTTTATCTTATATTTTCTGTTCCTCATTCTCTTTATTTCTAGCTATTCCTGTTTTGCTCACATTATTTTTTTCTTTGTCTTTTTTTTTTTTTTTTTTTTTGCAGTACGCGGGCCTCTCACTGTTGTGGCCCCTCCCGTTGCGGAGCACAGGCTCCGGACGTGCAGGCTCAGCGGCCATGGCTCACGGGCCCAGCCGCTCCGCGGCATGTGGGATCTTCCCTGACCGGGGCACGAACCCGTGTCCCCTGCTTCGGCAGGCGGACTCTCAACCACTGCGCCACTAGGGAAGCCCTTCCTCACATTTTATTACCCTTTCTACCTTTAAGCAATTTTGAAGTTGTACATCCTATTGCTTTGTAATAGAATAGTCTTTAACTTGACTTTAAGAAATGTGCTTAGGGGGCTTCCCTGGTGGTGCAGTGTTTGAGAGTCCGCCTGCCGATGCAGGGGACACGGGTTCGTGCCCCGGTCCGGGAGGATCCCACATGCCACGGAGCGGCTGGGCCCGTGAGCCATGGCCTCTGGGCCTGCGCGTCCGGAGCCTGTGCTCCACAACGGGAGAGGCCACAACAGTGAGAGGCCCGCGACTGAAATATAATTTTTTCTTTTTAGTAAAGTTTTTTTAAAAAATATTTT
The DNA here is from genome assembly GCF_059928025.1 of Delphinapterus leucas. NCBI lineage: Eukaryota > Metazoa > Chordata > Mammalia > Artiodactyla > Monodontidae > Delphinapterus > Delphinapterus leucas. Next base: position 15,775,340 of record NC_143148.1, read on the forward strand.
GAAATCATTCTAGTTTAGACTTATAGAAAATTTGCAAAATTACAGAGAATTCCCATATACCCTTCACTCAGCTTCCAAATGTTAACATTTTATGTAACCATAGTACAGTTATCAAAACCAGGAAGTTAACATTGGTGTTATACTATTAACTAATCTACAGATCTTATTAGAATTTTATCAGTTTTTCCCCTGATGTCCTCCTTCTATACCAGGATCCAGTCTGGGATCCCACATTGCATTAAGTTGTTTTGTCTCCTTAGTATCCTCCAATCTGTGACAATTGCTCTGTCTTTCATGACTTTGATCCTTTTGATGAGTACTCTTTTGGAGAATGTCTCTCACTTGTGTTTGCTTGATATTTTCTCACAGTTAGATTGAGATTATGCATCTTTGACAGGAATACCACAGAAGTGATGTTGTGTCCTTCTCTATGCATCATATCAGGGGTTGCCTGATGGTAATATGGCTTTTTACTGGTAGTGTTAACCTTGATCACCTTGGTTAAGGTGTCTCTCATGTTTCTCTCCTGTAAAGTTAGTACTTTACGACTGTAAGTGGTAATTATCTTGGAGGGAGATACTTTGCAACTATATGCTGTTTCTCCTCATTTTGCCCACTGGTTTTAGTATCCATTGGTGGATCTTGTCTGTAACAATACAATAGTGTTGCCTTGTGTTGATTTTCTATGTCCCTTATTGCTTCTGCGTTTATTAATTGGAATTCTTCTGTAAGGAAGGGCTCTCCCTACTCCCTTTCCCATTCATCTATTTATTCAAAGATTTGTTTCTATCAGTATGGGCTATTTATTTATGTATTCTATGAGTTATAGTCCAAAAATATCATTGTTTATTCTGCTGTTCAAATTGCTTATTGGGAAAGCTTTGGCCATTTGGGAACACCTTCAGGTTGTATATATATTCACAATGTCGTGCAGCCATTATCACTATCCATTTCCAGAACTTATTCATCATCCCAAACAGAAACTCTGTACCTATTAAACAATAACTCTCTACTTTCCCCTCCGCCCTGCCCCTTGTTACATCTTTTCTACTTTGTCTCTATGAATTTGACAATTCTAGGTATCTCATGTAAATGTAGTCATGCAATATGTAGTTTTAGGTTCATTCATTTATCAGAATTTAATTCCTTTTTAAGACTGAATAACATTCCATTGTATGTATATACCACATTTTGTTTATTCATTCCTCTGTTGATGGACACTTGGGTTCTTTCTGTCTTTTGGCTATTGTGAATAATGCTGCTCTGAGCCTTGGTGTACAAGTATCTGTTTGACTCCCTGTTTTCACTTCTTTGGGGTATATACCTAGGAATGAAATTGCTGGATCAGCTGGTAATTGTTATGTTACTTTTCAAGGGCATTTCTTAATTTTTAAGAGTCTTTTATAAATTGTGAAGATCATCCCATTATCTATGATATAAGTTTCAAATATTTTCTCTGTCACTTGTCTTTTGACTTTGCTTTTGGTGTTTTTTGTTCGTGTGCAAGTTTTTTGTTTTGTTTTTCACCTTTACATAATGGAATTTATCAGTCTTTTGATGCTTTTGGATTTTGAGTCATTATTTAGAAGGTTTCCCTATACCTGGATTATAAAGTAATCTACCACATTTCCTTCCAGTTTTTGTATGGCTTCTGTTTTCTTTTAACATTAAAACTGTATTCAGAGTTTATTCTGGTATACGGTGGTATAACATATGGATCTAATTTTATCTTTTTCCAAATGACTAATCCCAACATTATTTATTATAAAAACTATTCTTTTCTCCTTTGAGATACCACCTTTATAATAAATTCAGTTTCCATATAAACTTTAGTCTATTTCTGGCCTTTCTATTGAGTTCCATTGGTCTGTCTCCAGAATCCAATATTTATTCATCAAGCAATCCGTTATTGCTACTACGTGCTAGGATTTGGTGACAACGGCTAGTGAAAAAGGCTTTATTTCTGCCTTTGGGGAGGTAAAAAAACAAATCAACAGATGAGTAAGTAAATGAAACTCTTAAGTACAACTGATGAAAGTGTTATGACAATAGGACACGTTGTGGGAAAGAGAATCAAAGTATACGTTTAGGGTTATCAGGCTGAGAGCTTTTTGAAAGTATGAGTTTTAATCTGAAACCTAAAGAGAAAAGCAGCCATACAAAGGGCCCAGGACAGGATTCCCAATAGATAGAAGAACCTGATGAGAGGTCTAAGATGGAAAAGACCTACATTTATTCTAGATACTCAAAGGAGGGCTGTGGTTTGTTACATAGGGAGGAAAGGGGAGAGTATTCAATATGAAGATGCATTGTCCTTGGTGGAGATAGAGCAACAGAAGGACAACAGAGACAAGCAGGGACCTGCTTTGCCAAGAACCTGTGAACCATGGCATTGAATTTAGAATTTATTCTAAGTGCAGTGGGGAGGCTGTGAAAAAGTTTAAGCAGAGATTTTCATTTTGACTGACATCAGCATCATATGGTAGAAAGTGCTAAAAATATAGATGCCTTATTTGTATGAAATGCCCTGAATAGGCAAATTCACAGGGACAGAATTAGTGTTTCTCTGCCATTAGTGATTGCCAGGGGCTGGCAGGAATGAGGAATGGGGAGTGGCTGCTTAATGGGCACAGGGTTTATTTTTTATTTTTTTTAAATTGAAGTATAGTTGATTTACAATATTGTGTTAGTTTCTGCTATACAGCAAAGTGATTTACATATATATTATATATATATATATATATATACACACACATATATACATATATATACACACACACACATTCTTTTTCATATTCTTTTCCATTATGGTTTAATTCGGATATTGAATATGGTTTGCTGTGCTATACAATAGGACCTTGTTGTTGATGCATTCTATATATAATAGTTCACATCTTCTAGTCCCAAACTCCCAATCCAGCCCTCCCCCGCCCCCCCCCGCCCCCTTGGCAACCACAAGTCTGTCCTCTATGTCTGTGAGTCTGTAGCACAGAGTTTCCATTTGGGGTGATGAGAGTGTTCTGGAATTAGAAGATAGTGACAATGATTGCAGGACACTGGGAATGTACTGCAAACCATGGAATTGTACACTTTAAAATGGTTAAATGGGAAATTTTATATTATGTGAATCTTCAATTAAAATATATATATATTACTTTTAAAATATGTGTAGATATGTATGTATACACATGTCTTGGCCCTACTCCTGTAGATTTTGATTCAGTGTGGGGTGCTGTTTGGACATTTGTTTTGTTACAAGGCTTCCTGGATGATTCTGATCTCTATCAAACGTGAGAACCACTGGCTTAATTTGTTTTCTTGCCCCTTTCTGGCACCATATGAGCTCTTATCATATTTGTGCTTTCATGTGCTTTTCAGAAATTGCACAGCAATATTTGAGACTTATAGAAGCAATTCACCTATTACAGTTATTATTTTCATTTTGTCTCTCTAGTCTCCTGTAGAATTTTTAAATTTCTCTTAGAAGAAGAGAACAAGTTGTATTTACTTTTTTTTTATTTTTCAGACTTGGAGTCCAGGTGTGATAAATTTCTACAAAAAGATATCTTTGAAGTAGAGTCATTCGATTGGGAGCTGATGGAAAGCCTTACATGCTGTGCTTTTGAGGGCTCCAGTTTTAGAGATGACTGGGCATACAAAAGCCAGTTTGAAAAACAACAAGTAAATCATGAGTGCTCTTTCAAGCAAGTGAAAATCACCTATGGAAACATGCCCGCTTTTGAGCATCATACATCCCTCACCCTACATCCCAGCAATGAGACTGGTGAGAAACTGATTGAATGTAATGAATGTGGGAAAGCATTTAGCCGTGGCTCACACCTTATTCAACACCAGAAAACTCATACGGGTGAAAAGCCCTTTGAATGTAAGGAATGTGGGAAAGCCTTCAGTCGTACCTCTCACCTTGTTCAACATCAGAGAATTCATACAGGTGAGAAACCTTATGACTGTAAGGAGTGTGGGAAGACCTTTGGTCGTACTTCAGAACTTATTCTACATCAGAGACTTCATACTGGTGTCAAACCCTATGAATGTAAAGAATGTGGAAAGACCTTTAGACAGCACTCACAACTTATTCTGCATCATAGAACTCATACAGGTGAGAAACCCTACGTATGTAAAGACTGTGGCAAGGCTTTTATTCGCGGCTCGCAACTTACTGTTCATCGGAGAATTCATACAGGTGCTAGACCCTATCAGTGTAAAGAATGTGGGAAAGCCTTTAGACAGCATTCACAGCTTACTGTGCATCAGAGGATTCATACTGGGGAGAAACCCTATGAATGTAAGGAGTGTGGCAAGGGCTTTATTCATAGCTCAGAAGTTACTCGACATCAAAGAATTCATTCTGGGGAGAAACCCTACGAATGTAAAGAATGCGGGAAGGCCTTTAGACAGCACGCACAGCTTACACGACATCAGAGAGTTCATACAGGTGACAGACCCTATGAGTGTAAAGATTGTGGGAAGGCCTTTAGTCGTAGTTCGTACCTTATTCAGCATCAAAGAATTCATACAGGCGACAAACCCTACGAATGTAAGGAATGTGGGAAAGCCTTTATTCGTGTTTCACAACTGACTCATCATCAGCGGATTCACACTTGTGAGAAACCCTATCAATGTAGGGAATGTGGAATGGCCTTTATTCGTAGTTCACAGCTTACTGAACATCAGAGAATTCATCCTGGTATCAAACCTTATGAATGTAGAGAATGTGGGCAGGCCTTTATTCTTGGCTCACAGCTCATTGAACACTACAGAATTCATACTGGCTAGAAAGCCTTAATGTTAGGGATGTAGGAAAGCCTTTATGTGGAATTCATGCCTGACTCAGTATTAGATAATGCATAATGTAATTATTGTCAGAGAACCTTCATTTGTCACCTCCATTATGGAACATCAGGTAACTCATACCAGAAGAAAATTCAATAAACATGGGAATTCTTTTTGCCTCACACTCACTGTTTACTAAGCATCAGAGATCTTACACTGAAAAAAAATTAATATGAATATAGAAGAGCCTCCTGTTACCACTCAAAATATGTTAAACTTCTGAGAATTCCTAATAGAAAATGACCCTATTAAAACATTTTGTGACTGTGCCTTTCGCCATGTACCTTACTTAACATTATCTCACTTCCAGCAATTACTGACTGTATAACATTGGGTAAATTATGCAATGTCTGTGTTCCTCAGTTTACTTATTTTTAAGCAGTGATAATTATATGTACCTAATAGAGTTTATGTGAAGATTGTCAGATATTTTATATAAAGCCTATGCTCAATAAATACTATTGTCATTAATTAATAACAGTATTACTGTTAAGGAGTTCATGTGAGAGGAGGGCCTTATGAATGTATCAAATATCCGAAGCCTTCAAAACCACTTGTTAGGATAATTCATTCTGAAAAACAGTAGTAAAGTATAGGTATTATGAGAAGATCTTCATTTAAAAGGTTGTAAATTTTGAAGAGTAGAAATTAACAGAAGAGCAGCTGAAAGAAATCTGCCCATTTAGGAATCTAAAACCACCTCCAAGTATAACTTCAAGAGAATCAAACTAAAATTACAAACTAGAAATGAATGGCAGTGAATTCTGCATATCAAAACCAGTTCAGTGTAACCAAAGCTGTACTCCTGTCAGAACCCAAGGATTAAAGGTAGGGGCTTTGGGGGCTTCCCTGGTGGCGCAGTGGTTGGGAGTCCGCCTGCCGATGCAGGGGACGTGGGTTCGTGCCCTGGTCTGAGAAGATCCCACGTGCCGTGGAGTGGCTGGGCCCGTGAGCCATGGCCGCTGACCCTGCACATCCGGAGCCTGTGCTCTGCATCGGGAGAGGCCACAACAGTGAGAGGCCCGTGGGACTTTCCTGGTGGCGTGGTGGTTAGGAGTTCACCTGCCAATGCAGGGTATACAGGTTCGAGCCCTGATCTGGGAAGATCCCACGTGCCGTGGAGCAACTAAGCCCATGCGCCACAACTACTGAGCCTGCGCTCTAGAGCCCGCGTGCCACAACTACTGAGCCCACGTGCTGCAACAACTGAAGCCCGCACACCTAGAGCCTATGCTCTGCAACGAGAAGCCACTGCAATGAGAAGCCCGCACACCGCAACAAAGAGTAGCCCCCAATCACCACAACTAGCAAAAGCCCGTGTGCAGCAGCAAAGACCCAATGCATCCAAAGATAAATAAATGAATAAATTAATTTAAAAAAATTTTTTAAAAAGGTAGGGGCTTTGTTCTCTAAATAGATCTCCAGCACCTACTCATTGCCAGTCACATACTAAACGCATTAAATGAATGGTCAATCCTAAAAGTTAGGGGAAATTACCACATAAACCCAAGTCAACAGTAAGAACGATTATTAAAAAGAAAAGAAAAAAGTGGGACTTCTCTAGTGGTCCACTGGTTAAGACTTCAAGCTTCCACTGCAGGGGGTATGGGTTCGATCCCTGCTCAGGGAACTAAGATCCTACATGCCACATGGCACAGCCAAAAAATATAAAATCAGAAACGACAGTAGACTTAATCTGAAGGTTATTTAACAATATAATAGACAATTGACAACTCTGATATAGAAAAAAAAACACATTTAGCAGTATGAATGAGGAAGGGGTGGATTTTTTTAAAAAGTAGCAACTATGCATGACTTTAATATATTTAGAAATCTAGAGAGAATGGATTTTTACAAAAATAATCAAAATTGGTTCAAGAAGATGTGGGATTTCTGAACAATCAATGATTGTGGAAGGACATAAAAAGTCATCAAAGCTCTGTCCCTTTAGAGAAAACAATTTTTTTGTTTTGTTTCGTTTTAATTATTTTTGGCTGCGTTGGGTCTTCATTGCTGTGCACAGGCTTTCTGTAGTTGTGGCGAGCGGGGGCTACTCTTTGTTGCGGTGCACAGGCTTCTCATTGTGGTGACTTCTCGTTGCGGAGCATGGGCTTTAGGCATGCAGGCTTCAGTAGTTGTGGCACACGGGCTCAGTAGTTGTGGCACACGGGCTTAGTTGCTCCGTGGCATGTGGGATCTTCCCGGACCAGGGCTCGAACCCGTGTCCCCTGCATTGGCAGGCGGATTCTTAACCACTGCGCCACCAGGGAAGTCCCAAGAAAACAGTTTAACATACAAAAACCTTAAAGTACAGATAATTCCTGAGAGAAGCTTTACAATTCATCTTCAAGGCTAAAAAATTTATGATAAAAAACTCAACAAGAATAACTCCTGAAAAACAAATTGTAGATAATAATTATCATTTGTGAAGATAAATATAAATAAAATTCCAGCTAATTTAATCCAGTCTATGAAAATTAATTTTAGATGGAATGTCTGGAACTGCACCTATTCTGGATTAAATATGTTTTTAGAATTTTGATGTTGTAACTCCAGGATGTGACAGTGATGGGGAAAAGAGCCTTGATCCAACTCCAGGGACATCCAGATCAGGGCTTGTGAATGACTGAGTAATCTTAAAAAACACATCCCCTCAGCCCTTGGGGTCAGTGTCTGGGCCAGAGGACCCATTGCACCCTGATGCTATCCATCTTCTCAGTCATCCTGAGTGTTCAGTAAAAGCACCTGCATTTTCTGCATGTGCCACTGCCTACAAAGGGTTACAAAGCAGTGTGCTTTATGTCATTTTTCTTTAAGTGGCTTAATGATTAGGATGTACAGTTGGAGGGGCTCAAATCTATGACATTAAAAATTAATCACTTTGAATAGCTAAAACACAGGCACAGGATAAAAATTTTAAAGTTAAATTTTGTATTCACGTAAGTGAACCTCCACACATTACCCTGTTGCCCTTTATGTAGCAATCACTGTTATCAAGTTCTTGCATATACTTCCTGATTTCTCCATTTGCTTAAGTGTAGACATACACATAACACTCTTTATAAGAATGTTTTACATAAATGGTAGCAAATTTCTATACATTGCTAGTTTTGCTTATCCATACACCTTGGAAGATTGCACCATGTCAATACATATATAATGGCCTTATTTTTTAACAGCTGCATAGTATTCTCTCATATGTGTGTTTCATAATTTATTTAACCTTATCAGTTTAGTTTATTTTTTGCTCTTTCCAACAATCCTATAATAAATATCCTTGCACATACATTATTTTGTATATGTAATGTATATCTTTAAGATGAATTTCTAAAAGTGGAAATGTTAGATCAAAATAATATATATTTTTTTTACTAGCAAACATCAAAAAAAAATGTATATACTTCTCTCTTTTAAACTTTCTGTCCTCACACTCTTAGAATGTACCCCCAGTGCCCCATGACCAGCTTCAATAATTATCAGCTCATGGCCAGGCTTGTTTTATCCATATTTCCACCCGTCCCCCACCTCCATGTTATTTTTGAAGTAAATCCCAGATATATCATTTCATCTATAAAAATTTTAATATGTACCTCTGAAATATATCACAAATTTAGAAAAGATTTTCACGCCTTAAAAAAATTGACAGCACTGCCTTAATACTTAACATTGCATATCTGATAGCCAGTGTTCCAATTTCTAATTGTTTCATGAATGTCAATTTTTTGAAAGTTATTAGGATCCAAATAATGTTCACAAATTGCAGTTGATTGTTGTGTTTCTTAAGTCTCAATCTATCCATTCTCCTTCATCCTCCTCCCCCGGACCCCTCCACCCCCACCCCCCACCCCCCACCCCCCCACCCCCCCACCCCCCCCCCCGGGCAACTTAACTTTTCAAAACTAGTTTGTTTGCCTTGGAGAGTTTCTCAGAGCTTGGTTTTTGCTGGCTCATCCCAATGGGTAGTTAAACCTGCTCCTCTATCCTTGGTATTTCCTATAAGTTGGTAGTTGATGTCTAGAGGCATGATCAGATTGAGTTTCCATTTTCGTTGTTGTTGTTAAGACTACTTATAGGTGGTTAATATTGAGAGACATAATATTTAGGTGTCTTTCTTTTTATGATGTTAGCAGCCATTGATGTTCAGTTGGTAAATCTATTAATTTATTAGGGATTACAGAATGATGATACATTATTCTTTCTTCCTTTATCAGCTAGAATACTTTTAAAAAGAGAAACTTCCTTTCAACTACTGTTTGGTTATCCATGTTACAATAAGGAAAGGCAGGGTAGATGCTTCTTTCTTTCTTCTTATTGGTTTGCAAAATAATGAGTTGGTTCCCTAACATTCTGCCATGGTAATCACTGAGTGTAGAGGGGTGTGTACGTGAAGCATATTCTGTATGTTTAAATCTATTTAAGTTGTACTCTCATTGATGCTCAAATTGTTCCATGTGTGGCTTGTGGGATCCTCTTCCATTTGATTCCTGTGTCCTTTTGATATGACCCTGCTAGTCTTTGATCACTTGCCTGCTGTCTGCCACAATAGGATGTTCCAGGCTCGTCTTGTTCATTTCCTAGCTCCCACCTTGAAGTAGCCATTTTCCAAGGAATCCTTTTTCCTTTGGGTATTTTGGTACTTTCCAAAATGGTATTTGGAAACTGCAGTCACTAGGTGTGCTTCATTCTCCTGGTTGGACTTTTTTTTAAGTAAATATACATGTTAGCCCGTTTTAAACACATTGCTCAAGTGCCTTCAGGAAGATGGTGCATCTATGCGTCTGCCCACTTAAGAAGAGATCCCAAAGCACCACATTCATCTAACCCTAAGAAAACATTTACTGAAAGTTCACCATTTGATGGGTGAAAAATGGAAAAGTCGCTTTTGTTTTCACTTGCATTCCTTCGATTATGACTAATAGAGATGACCGTTTGTTCACATATTTGCTGACCATTGGTATTGCTTCCAGCATGCTGCCTAAAATATAGTAGGTGGTCATAAATGTTTGTTAATTGAATAATTGAATGTTCATATCCTTTATTCATTTAATATTGAGGTAGTCATATTTTCTTCCTTAAAAGAGATGTTTTTGAGAGGAATAAATGTGTATAAAATTCCTAGTACAATGCCTGAAATTCACCAAGTGTTAGTTCCCTGCCTTGCTGTTTGCCTACATTGTCATTCATGCCTCTGATTTGGCTTATTTTCTACTTTAAGATAAAGAAATTGAGAGTCAGAGAGATTAAGTAGTTTGCCTAAGGCCTCTTAAGTGTAGAATCCTAATTTCAAGGACAAGGGCAAGATAGGGTAGAGTTTCATATGTACAAATTTCAGAATGTATGACTGAAAAGGAAAAAAATCAGTGTTTTTTCAGATAATCTGTAAACTGCAGTCAGTTCATGGCCATAACAAAGAAAGTGGCAATGCTAGGATCAAAAGGATGAAAGAGCTTAGTAAGAATGGGGTTTTGGTTTTTTGTTTTTGTTTTGTCCTTATAAAAAAGTAAAAATGCTCAAATAGAATACAGAGAATATAGAAAATGAGAGGGAAAAATATTTTTGTGGTACCTTAAATATAAATGTTATCATTTTTGCAAATTTCTAGCTTCTACGTTTTTAAAAATTCATGCTGTCTTTATTATGGAAAACTTCAAACATATACAAAAGTAGAAAATATAGTACAGGGCTTCCCTGGTGGCGCAGTGGTTGAGAGTCTGCCTGCCGACAGGGGTTTGTGCCCCGGTCCGGGAAGATCCCACATGCCGCGGAGCGGCTAGGCCTGTGAGCCATGGCCGCTGAGCCTGCGTGTCCGGAGCCTGTGCTCCGCAACGGGAGAGGCCACAACAGTGAGAGGCCCGCATACCGCAAAAAAAAAAAAAAAAAAAAAAAAGCTCACAAATGCTAGTGTAAATTAGCATTTTTCAAAATACAGAATAAGGAAACAAGGAAAATTCATTCATTCCATGTTTTCAAAATACAGAATAAGGAAACAAGGAAAAAGCTGAAGGAAACCCAATTTTCACTCTCTTTTCAAAATACATAAGTAAAAGTAGAAATCCTGCCTTTAGGAAACATTAACATTATCTTGGAAAAGCATCAGAAATGCACACACTATCAGAAATATAGACCTAATTTATAAAATCCTAGCAGGCATTTTGAACATTAGCTATTACAAAATTGCAAGACAGATAGTTCTTTGGTATATATAGCCTAAGACAAAGTGAGAATCTTGAATGCAAAAAAGAGAAGCATGTATAAGGAGGCCTTAGTAAGATAAACAGCTTATTTTTCAACAGAAATCATGAGGATCAGAAGGCAGTGGGATGACATATTCACAGTGCTGAAAGAAAAAAAAGAATCTATGGGCTTCCCTGGTGGTGCAGTGGTTGAGAGTCCACCTGCTAATGCAGGGGACGTGGGTTCATGCCCAGGTCCGGGAAGATCCCACATGCCGTGGAGCGGCTAGGCCCGTGAGCCATGGCCGCTGAGCCTGCGCTCCGCAACGGGAGAGGCCACAATGGTGAGAGGCCCGCATACCACAAAAAAAAAAAAAAAAAAAGAATCTATATCTGACAAAACTATCCTTCAAAAATAAAGGAGAGGGCTTCCCTGGTGGTACAGTGGTTAAGAATCCGCCTGCCAGTGCCAGGGACACGGGTTCAAGCCCTGGTTCAGGAAGATCCCACATGCCTGTGTGCCACAACTACTGTGCCTGTGTTCTAGAGCCTGCGAGCTGCAACTACTGAGCCCACGGGCATTAACTACTAAAGCCCATGTGCCCTAAAGCCCATGCGCCGCAACTACTGAGCCTGCATGCTGCAACTACTGAAGCGTGCACACCTAGAGCCCATGATCTGCAGCAAGCAAAGCCACCGCAATGAAGTCGTCCCTGCTCGCCACAACTAGAGAAAGCCCGCACACAGCAACAAAGATCCAACACAGCCAAAAAAAGTAAAAAATATAAATTAATAAATAAATTTTCTTTTAAATAAAGGAGAAATTAAGATATTCCTATATAAATAAAAACCAAGAGATCATTGCTAGCAGACCTTCCTACAAAAACCACAAAAGAAATGCTTCAAGCTGAAATGAAAAAACACTTGACAGTAACTAAAATCCACAGGAAGAAGTAAAGAACACTGGTAAAGATAACTACAAAGATAAATATAAAATGTATTTTTTTGTTTGTAACTCCTCTTTTTCCATACCTGATTTAAAAGGCTACTGCACAGCGCTTCCCTGGTGGCACAGTGATTAAGAATCCACCTGCCAATGCAGGGTACACAGGTTCGAGCCGTGGTCCAGGAAAACCCCACATGCCGTGGAGCAACTAAGCCCGTGTGCCACAACTACTGAGCCTGTGCTCTAGAGTCGGCGAGGCACAACTACTGAGCCTGTGTGCCACAACTACTGAGCCTGCAAGCCACAACTACTGAGCCCGCACACCATAGCTACTGAAGCCCGTGCGTCTGGAGCCCGTGCTCTACAATGAGAAGCCCACGCACCACAACGAAGAGTAGCCCCCTGCTCACCACAACTAGAGAAAGCCCGTGTGCAGCAACGAACACCCAATGCAGAAAAAAAAAAAAAATTTTGGTATATGGTGTGAGGGAGAGTCCAACTTAATTCTTTTGCATGTGGATATCCAGTAGTACCATTTTTTAAAATAAATTTATTTATTTTATTTATTTATATTTTTGGCTACATTGGGTCTTCGTTGCTGCGCGTGGGCTTTCTCTAGCTGCAGCGAGCGGGGGCTACTCTTCATTGCGATGCCTGGGCTTCTCACTGCAGTGGATTCCCTTGTTGCGGAGCAGGGGCTCTAGGCTCTCGGGCTTCAGTAGTTGTGGCACGTGGGCTCAGTAGTTATGGCTCGCAGGCTCCAGAGCGCAGGCTAAGTAGTTGTGGCGCACGGGCTTAGTTGCTCCATGGCATGTGGAATCTTCCTGGACCAGGGCTCGAATCCCTGTCCCCTGCATTGGCAGGTGGATTCTTAACCACTGCACCACCAGGGAAGCCCACCATTTTAAAAAATACCATTCTTTCCCCCACTGGATGCTCTTGGCACTGCACTTTACTCTATCATCTTATTTTTGACCACAAGGTTCACAACCATTCCTGGGTATGAGGAGGAAGGGAAGGAGGGAATGGTGACTACTAATATGCTTTTTGGAAATTTGCAGAAAAGTTCACCCCTTTAGTCAAAGTTCTGAGGTTAACTTCATACTGGCACTTCTGCTTAGTTATGAAGTGAAATTTGAGAGAATTTTATCTGCTGCTAGCAAAACAAACGTTCCACTGAGTTTCAGTTACCAACTTTCAGTGCATTTTTTGAAAGGACATTATCAAATGAGACTTCTAAAAAATCCAACTGTACATGTTATTTGAACTGATATTAACTATCCTTAGAATGGATGGTTTTATTATTAGAAGAAAAAGAGTGATGAAATGAAGAGATGTGTTCAAGTTCCACTGCTGGATCTGGAGACATAAATAATGGAAATATTGAGAAAAATGTTGATTCAGCAGACTTCTTGGAGCCACATTATAAAAGGAAATACATACAAGACTATATAATGAAGATTACTTTTTTAATGGTTTTATCAAATGTATAAAATTCAATGAAAATGTCATGCCACAGTATATTTCTCTATAATTATATTCTTGCAAAAAAATTTTTATTTATTATTTATTGATTTGTTTTTGGCTATGCTGCACAGCATGCAGGATCTTAGTTCCCTGACCAGGGCTCAAACCCATGCGCCCTGCATTGGGAGCACAGAGTCTTAACCACTGGACCATGAGGGAAGTCCCTATTGCAAAAAGAATTTAATTAAACATACATGGACATACAGCACACCCACCTGATGATATGTCCAGAGGATGGATGCTTTGATATGCTGCCCAGATCACTGTTTCAGGACCAAGGCACTCAATCCTTCATCTGCTTAGAGCACTGGCTAGCAATGCCTTGCATCTGAGTTCCTCCTAGTGCATGCTCTCAGCTAAAGACAGGTTTCAATTTATAACTATGTGTAGTGTTGAGGTTAACTAGATTTATTGTGGTGGTCATTTTGCAATATATACAAATACCAAATCATTATGTTGTACACCTAAACTAATCATTATATATCAATTATATCTAAATTTAAAATTTTTTTTAAAAGAAAAACAAAATAAAATAAAGTAAAGGTTTCCATGTAATATCCCCTTCCCAGAGATAGCATGCATACATCAGAGACATGGTGAGCTTGGTTCCAGAGCACCATAATAAATACAGCAATAAAGTGAGTCACACCAATTTTTGGTTTCCCAGTGCATATGAAAGTTATGTTTAGGGACTTCCCTGGTGGAGCAGTGGTTAAGACTCCGCACTCCCAATGCAGGGGGCCTGGATTCGATCCCTAGTCAGGGAACTAGATCCCACATGCGTGACGCAGCTAAGAGTTCACATGCCATAACTAAGGAGCCCGCCTGCTGCAACTAAGACCGGCGCGACCAAATAAATAAATAAATATTGGGCTTCCCTGGTGGCGCAGAAGTTGAGAGTCCGCCTGCCGAGGCGGGGGACGCGGGTTCGTGCCCCGGCCCGGGAAGATCCCACATGCCACGGAGCGGCTGGGCCCATGAGCCATGGCCGCTGAGCCTGCGCGTCCGGAGCCTGTGTTCGGCAACGGGAGAGGCCACAACAGTGGAGAGGCCCGTGTACCGCAAAAAAAAAAAAAATTAAAAGAAGAAAGTTATGTTTACACTATACTGTAATTTATTAAGTGTGCGAGAACATTATATCTTTTTTTTTAGTACATACCTTAATTTAAAGATACTTTATTGCTAAAAAATGCTAACCTTCATCTGACAACACAGGGTTGCCACAAACCTTTACTTAGTAAAAACCACAAAATCTGCAAGGCCCAATAAAGTGAAACGCAATAAAACGAGGTATGCCTGTCCCCAGTTACTAGTTGATGCTGGGGATTCCAGCCCCATTGTCCCAATTTGGAAAACTCTTAGAGGCCATCCAATTTCCACAGCTCCCCAAGGTCTGATATAGAGCACCCAAGGAAGAGGCCCTCCTGGGGCTGAGATCCAGACCTTGTTGGAGAGGGCATGGCTATGGCTCACCAAATGGCAGAGAAGTGCTTGGGGATCTTGCTGGAAATTTGCCCTTTGGAACTTGCTGGAAATCCACTCTAGTGTGTTCAAGGGGAAGTGTCTCACCCGAGGCACTCTGCTATAAAACCTCCCAAGGGAGGTACTAAAGAAAGCTGCAGGCCACCAGGTGCTGCGTGGCTGCTATGCGCTGTAGTGCAGGCCCTGGCTCTGGAGAAACTGCCCACACTGTAGGAGCTGGGCACTGGGGAAGCCAAGCACACTGTCAGGAGCCTGGCAATCGAGCACACCAGAACCAGGATGCAGAACCCTTTTTCATTCTGCAGTCTCTCTCCATCAACCTCTACGGATGAAGCTTATCATCATGCCAGCTGGCAAAGGAAAAATATTTGTTTAATGGGTCCATGTTTGTTTTCACAAAGCAGACAAAAGGGCAAATTTAGGAATATTACTCAGCCATAAAAAGAAACGAAATTGAGTTATTTGTAGTGAGGTGGATGGACCTAGAGTCTGTCATACGGAGTGAAGTAAGTCAGAAAGAGAAAAACAAATACCATATACTAACCCATACATATGGAATCTAAAAAAAAAAAAAAAGTGGTCATGAAGAACCTAGGGGCAAGATGGGAATAAAGACGCAGACCTACTAGAGAATGGACTTGAGGATATGGGGAGGGGGAAGGGTAAGCTGGGACAAAGTGAGAGAGTGGCATGGACATATATACACTACCAAACGTAAAATAGATAGCTAGTGGGAAGCAGCCGCATAGCACAGGGAGATCAGCTCGGTGCTTTGTGACCACCTAGAGGGGTGGGATAGGGAGGGAGGGAGGAAGACACAAGAGGGAGGGGATATGGGGATATATATATATGTATAACTGATTCACTTTGTTATAAAGCAGAAACTAACACACCATTGTAAAGCAATTATACTCCAATAAAGATGTTAAAAAAAAGGGCAAATTTAGAGCTAAACGGCAATAAATCAATAATCAACACAATCTACCCCTTTGACTAATTATCATCCATATGCACCCTCTACACAGGTGTGAACCTCTATACAACAGCAAAAACAAGAAAAACTTTATGGTTGTATCTAACAAGATACAGTTGTCCTCCTTACAGATGAAGAAATTCTCACCCTTTCCCCCAAATGAGGAGATGCACAGACCCAAGATGCACAGATCCCAAATAAGGAGATGCACAGACCCAGTCATTGTATCCATCGCTGGCTATATTACTACTCAAATTCAGTCACTCTGACTAAATACTAGTTTAAGGCCAAATTGTAAATTAACTTCCAACAACCTGCATATAAAATAAAAATGGATGAAGGAAAGAGAAGAAAACAGTTAGCATATACAAATAATAGGCAAACAGGAAATATGCAAAGTCACTACAATCCTTATTTTTGTAACTGGTCACCAGGTCATAATTGGTATCTTCCTTCTTCCACAACCCATTCTGCATTTCCACTACCCTCAGCCAGAACCTCAGCTAGGTTCTTTACCTGGTGGGGTAATCTGTTTTGATTGCATTGTTTAAGGAGGGTTCTTTTACCTCAGCATTATTTTTATTGTACTTACATTTGGCGTGGCACGGTATCAGTCAAAAAACTTATTCTGGGAATTCCCTGGTGGGCCAGTGGTTAGGACTTTATGCTTTCACTGCTGAAGGTGCAGGTTCAATCCCTGGTCAGGGGGAACAAGATCCTGCAAGCTGCATGGCATGGCCAAAAAAAAAAAAAAAAAGATAATTTTATGAAAGTTTAGTTTTATTTATTTATTTATTTATTTATTTATTTATTTATTTATTTATTTTTGGCTGCATTGGGTCTTCGTTGCCGTGCGCAGGCTTTCTCTAGTTGCAGTGAGTGCGGGCTTCTCATTGTGGTGGCTTCTCTTGTTGCAGAGCACAAGCTCCAGTAGTTGTGGCACGCAGGCTCAGTAGTTGTGGCACGCAGGCTCAGTAGTTGTGGCTCGTGGGCTCTAGAGCACAGGCTCAGTAGCTGTGTCGCAGGGGCTTTGTTGCTCCGTGGTATGTGGGATCTTCCCCGACCAGGGCTCGAACCTGTGTCCCCTGCACTGGCAGGCATATTCTTAACCACTGCGCTACCAGGGAAGTCCCAGTTTAGTTTTATTTAAATTTAACTTTATACTCACAGGATTGAACATACTAACAGGATTATTAAAATGCATTGTTAATCAGTACACATTAAACTGAAAAATTTGTAAAGGAAGTACAAGCAATGGAGCTACAAGTATGACCAGAAAACATAGTGGAGCTATTAAATTGTTGGAAGAATTATAGGAATAATATCTTATATAACAAAGCTTTGGCACCCAAAGAGATTCTTCTGAATCTTATTAGATGCATTTAAAAATGCAGCAAGAATTGTTAAAATGAAGCTCATCAAAGAGCTGAATTAATGAAATAATATATTTTGTTCAGACACTGGAGCTATGATACTGAAATTTGTTGATTGGTTGGCATCAAGGTGAAGTTCTACACATCGTCAGTCTTCTGGTTTCAACCGGTCTGGGGTCTAAGTTCTTGAGGCCAGCAGTTTTCATCTGGTGGGAGTCTGGTTCCTTACAGGAACAACTTAGGAATGTGTGTCAGACCTTTTGTCTTTCAGGAAACTGGGAGTTCAGTGACTCTGCTACATGGTTGATTTATAGTCTAAATTGTTACCAGTTTCCCAGCCCAACAACTATTTCTTATTTCTACATCTTCACATTTCCTAATCATTTTTTAAATTTTTTTATTTTTTGGCGGTACGCGGGCCTCTCACTGCTGTGGCCTCTCCCGTTGCGGAGCACAGGCTCCGGACGCGCAGGCTCAGCGGCCATGGCTCACGGGCCCAGCCGCTCCGCGGCATGTGGGATCCTCCCGGACAGGGGCACGAACCCGTGTCCCCTGCATCGGCAGGCGGACTCTCAACCACTGCGCCACCAGGGAAGCCCTCCTAATCATTTTTAACTCTTGAGTCAGCCTTTTGGGGCTCTAGGGAGGACTGAGAGACTAAAGCAAAAGCCTTTTACTTAAAAAATCAGGGACACAGGGGCTTGTATATGGTTTTAAGCTCCATATCGCCCCTAAACAATTAACATTAATTCCTTCATATAATAAAGTTTTCAGGCAGTGTTCACATTTCCCCATTGGGTCATATTATTTTTAAATTTTTTGTTTGTTGAAAACATATACACATTGCTTGTTCAAATCAGGATCAATAAGTATTACTGAATGAATTTGCTGATTTCAGGAACAAATTATCCTTTTATGACTGGGGGAGGCTGAGTATATTTTTGTGGTTTTGTTGTTGTATTTGGAGGGTTTATTTATTTATTTTATATGCATAAAATTTCCCTGTAAGGATACACAAGAAACAACACAGAATGGTTCCCCTGGAGAGGAACGCAGAGAGTCCTCAGAGGAAAGAAGACTTTTCTTCCTATTCACACTTAACGAATTTTAAACCATCTTGAGCTCATGATCTATTCAGCAACTGGGTGGATAAAAGTAAGAAGTTTTTAAAAAGCAAGTCCTAAAACATCGTCAAAAAGAATTGGTGTGTGGGAAGGTAGCGGTGGGAGGAGCTGTTTTTCCAGACTTGCCACAAGATGGCAGCAGAGAGATACCAAAGCTTGGTTCTGGACTCTGGAAGGCTGCTTGGCTGGAATCAGTCTCTCTCCCCACTCATGACAGGTAAATCCTGGTGGGTTCCTGCCCACCTCTATCCTGAGCTGTGAGACTGTAGCTGAGCTAAAACACCCTCAGACTCCTGACCAACAGAAACTGTGAAATAATGTTTATTGTTTTAAGCTGCTACATTTGTCACTTGGCATTTATATATTAGAACTCGTACCATTCCACCAAAAAATATTTGAGTATGTATTTCTAAAGTGTAGAGACTCATTTTTTAAAAACACAACCACAACAGCTATAAAATTTTAAATTATTTACCATAATAAAATATCCAAGCAGTCTAGTTAAGCACACACTGATATCTGCAATCTACTTTGACATGGATCAAAAAATGATATGGGGGACTCCCTGGCAGTCCAGTGTTTAAGACTCCGCGCTTCCACTGCAGGGGGCGTGGGTTGGATCCCTGGTCAGGGAACTAAGATCCTACATGCTGGGCAGCACAACCAAAAAAAAAAAAAAAAAGATGTGGCTTGATGGATTGATAGAGGCATAGATGGCTAGTTCTGTGATAAAGCAAATGTAGCAAAATATTTATTATAGAATCTAGGTGATGGGGACATGAATGTTTACTAGAAGGTTTCTTCACCCTTTCTGTATCTTTGAAATTTTTCATAAAATGTTGAGGGAAAAGTCAATCATTGTCCAAATTTCCAATTGTCTTAAAAATGTTTGGGTTTTTTTTTTTTTACTGTTTGTTCATATCAAGATCCAAATAAAGTCCACATGTTGAGATTGGTTGGTATATAAGTTCTGTGTTCTTTAAACCACAGAATTTTGGTGCCTTTTTGTTATAGCAGTAAGTGTTCATGCTAACACAGGGCAGCAGGGCTTACGTCCCCCAGCTGGTTCTTTATCCTGAAGTTGAGCCCTTTTGTCCTGCAAGTGGATGAACCCATTCCTAAAGGAGACCTGAGTGATGGCAGCAGCAGCTTCTTGCCTAGGGCTTCCTGACCAAGGTCAGTGTTACAGGGTGTGTTCTGGACTCCATCCCTGCAGGGGCAGCATCAGAGAACAGCTTTCCTAGGTCCTGAGACTCATTCCTACAGGACTAGCCTAAAAGCAAGACATATGTCCAGTGCAGTTGCACAGAGCCCCACACTCATAAGTGTGGTAGGTTTTTGTTTGTTTGTTCTTTGGCTGAGAGGCTTGCAGTATCTTACTTCCCCAAGCAGGGGATCAAACCCGAGTTCTCAGCAGGGAAAGCACAGAGTCCTAACCACTGGACCTCCAGGGAATTCCCCTCAGAAGCATGAGGTTTTATGCTCTGTGGCTGCCATCTTGTAATTCTTCACGTTATCTTTGAATTTGTGTTTTATAAGTGAAGTCGGCTGGGACGATGGAGCAGGCGCCAGGGACTTGGAGCCTGAACCGTGTGCATTCTCTCCTCCCGCCACTCTCCACCTCCCTGAGACAGGCTCTTAGCTGCCTATTCTTCTGCCTCCTGGGGGCCTGGGCGTAGGGAGGGTCAAGGTCCACCACACACATCCCATGGCCTCTGAGGATAGGGCAGAGTGGCAGCTACCCCCTCCTCAGTTGGCACTCCACGGCACATTTAGCAGGTGACCCGGCAGGGGCGAGGGTCCTGCCCACCTCTGATCCAGGTTTCTGGCTCTTCTTGGAAGGGAAGTTGCATCACCCTGTAGGGAGCAAGCCCGTGGGAAGGAGAGATGCCTTGTTTGACTTCTCCACCTCTGGCCAGGGCACGAGTTGGTCCAGTGGCTGGTGGGGAGAGGAGGAGAACCCAGCAGCCAGCAGCCGTGTGTGTACGCACACACAAAGTTGCAAGGCAGGTCCCCCAGGTGACTGTGAGAGTTTGTACTCACCCCAGGGTATCCCTTACTCTAGGGAGCATGACATTGTATAGCAAATTAAAAACACCATGACAGGTTAAGAGCAATCATGGAAAAAAGAAAAAAAGCTTTATATTTTAGTATTTTTAACAGCAATTTTTTTTCCTGCTGTTTGAACGAGAGATCCCACGTTTTCATTTTGCACAAGGCCCCATAAATTAGGTAGCAGCCCAGCTTAGAAGGCACTCCTTCAGCCTTTCCAAACTTTCTGGTATCCAATTCTCAGAGCAGTTTCTATTTTCTTCCCTGAATACTGATCCTACATGACTGCAGATAACAGGGGACAGCTGGGTAAGTGAGCACATGTGCGGCCACTTCCCGGGGATGCCCAGAAATATCTAGATGACTAGAATCTAGGCGAAGCACTGAGGTCCTTCTTTGTTAAGTGGGTGGGAGCGACCAAGTTAGAGAACATTTGGGTTATATTGTATTTCCTTCAACGAATATTTATCAAATCTACCCATGCGGGACTTCCCTGGTGGCGCAGTGGTTAAGAACCTGCCTGCCAACGCAGGGGACAAGGGTTCGAGCCCTGGTCCAGGAAGATCCCACGTGCCGCAGAGCAACTAAGTCAGTGCACCACAACTACTGAGCCCATGAGCCACAACTACTGAGCCCATGTGCCTAGAGCCCGTGCTCCGCAACAAGAGAAGCCACCGCAATGAGAAGCCCACGCACCGCAACGAAGCGTAGCCCCCTCTCCGCAACTAGAGAAAGCCCCCGCGCAGCAACAAAGACCCAACGCAGCCAAAAAAAAAAAAAAAAAAAAATCCACCCATGCGCCAGGTGCTGGGGATGCAGTGGAGTCTAAAGTCAACAGATAGATAAATAGAGCAACTACACCGTTTTCCAGGGTGAAGAACTGAGTGCGGAGGTGGGGGCAAGATATGAATGAAGAAGCAAAGATGGTGGCTATGCGGCAGAGTCATTTTGTGTGCATGTTTAACCTCTGCAGAGTCAGCTACATGGATTCACAATAAACCAAGAGAGATAATGAAAAATAACTATTTAAACAAGGAAAATTATCCTGCCTTTCATTCCACTCAGTGAGGAAGCAGCATATGCCCCCGTGAGTATGAGATACGGACGTAATCTACTACTTCCTTGGTTCCCATCACTCACCTGGATGAGGTGTGAGTTGAGTGCATTTTCCATACTACATGGTCCCTAAACCCAAAATGAATATTGACGTTTAGCCAAAGCCACAGCAATCTGTTTCAACATGGGAGGAAAAAGGACCGCACTTGACATAATGAAAGATGGTATCTTACCTTCCTTTACTCGCTCTCCAACGTCAGTCGGATAGGGAGAGATCCGAGGGACCCGACGGAGGACTTGCACTCGCCCCAGGCCGATATCAACGCAGAAACAACCCAAAAATGAATTCTCTGGAACCGCTTTCCTCTCCACGCGGACCAACAGAATTCCGAGATGAGTAACAGATGGGTGCTCCAACCATTTGGCGCTGGGATGCGGGGATGGGGTTGCAGCGTCTTCTCCGCCCACCTATTGGACGAATCGGAAAGCGGCCGCCGGGACCTCGCTGTCCTGGGGCTCACCGAGGGCGTGGCCTGGGACTCCCCCGGAGGGGAGGGCACCGTCTGTCCTTGGGCGGAGAGGGGAGGTGACTCCGGCCGAAGAGGAGGACGCAGGATGAGGGCCCTGCGGGTGAGGGCCACCATGGGTCGGGCTGGGGCCCCCAACCCAGAAGCCCTCGACCCTATACGAGACTCCCCAGACATTCCGGGATCTGGGGACTTGGAACGTGAGCCCCCTTCAGGGCTCGAGACTCCCTCCTAATAAGCCTGGGGCCCCCTCCCCCCAGCTCCCAGTCCAAGAGCTTCTGAGACAGCCGGGGACCCGTTAACATGGCCCAAAGCCCCGAGTCTGAACTTCTTCCCTTCATCCAGGGCTCCCGTAATACCTCGGGACTTAGGCACCGGGAACGTAACACCCCTTCCCCGCCGCCGAAGCTCTCGGGCAGCCGGGAAATCCCCCAGGCACTCCAGCTCCAGTCCTGACGTTCCCGGCACCTGAGCTCCTCCCATTAACCCAGGAAACTGCAAAAAACCTCTCCGGGACTTGGGCCCGCAGAACATAGTCTCCCTTCTGGGTCCAATCCTCTTCCAATAGTACCCTCTAGACAGCCTGATAACCTCCAAGCCAGACCCTCTAGGCACGAGTCCCCTTCTTCTGGGCCTTTCTTGAGAGGACACCCTCCCCCACTCTTGCTGCCAGTTCCGATCTTGCCTTTGAGACGCTCCCAAGGGACAGGACCGTCCCCGAGTCACAGCCTCGGAAAGTCCGACACCCTCTCCCCAGCGGGACCTCCTCCGGGACACCCCTCCAGGCGCCTCCAATACCCAGCCATCCCCTCTCCACAGGTCTCCCAGGCACTGGTACGCTCCTTTAGCTCAACCGCCCGGAACCGCTTCGAGAACCGAGTGGCTGAGAAACAGAAACTCTTCCAGGTAGGCGGGGCGGGGGGGAGGACCCGGGGCCGCCTGCTTGGTCCTGAAGACGAGTTGGGGGAGGCAGGGGCTTAAGGTCTACCGAGTAGGCAGCGCCTTTCCAATCGTTTACCCCCAACATCCAGGCGGACAATGACCTCCCGGTGCACTTGAAGGGCGGTCTAACCGACAACATCCTGTATCGAGTGACTATGGCTCTGTGCCTGGGAGGTGAGTGCAGGGCCTGGCTCAGCCTGAACTGCGGGAGGGAGCGGGATTCGAGATGGAGAGGGGAAGGGGCTGGTTCCAGCGCTGGGGTTTTGGGAGGGGATTGGGTTCTGAGCTGGTGTGGGACGGTATGGGGCTCTGGGCTGGCAAATAGGAAGCACCCTAGGGCTTGGGCTTCTGTCCCAGCAGGGCGGCTGGGCTAGTGATGGGTCTGGGGAGAAAGCCCAAAGCCCGGTCTGGATCAAGGTCCAGCATTTCCCCAGTTGAAGTGAAGTTTGGGAAGGGAGCTGGAGCCTGAAGTAGGGCTGAGATCCAGGATGGTGACTGGGGAGTCTGCAGGGGGCTCAGGGAGGGAATTAGGGTCTCATTCTGTATCCCCCCACACTCCCTCCCTAGGCACTGTCTACAGCCTGTACTGCCTTGGCTGGGCCTCCTTCCCTCAAAAGTGAAACCAAGAAGTCTGCAGGACCTGAATAAGCATCAATAAATGTGCTGGCTTCTTGGGGAAGCCAGCCCGGCTCTGTCCTCCGTGTGTGTACCTCCCAGCCTTCCACCAACAAGTGATCTCTGCCCTGTGGACAGACCATTGCCCCAGCCCTGAGTCTCCGACGCTAGACCAGGGCTATCCCTAGGATGTCGCTGCCTCTCAGCCCTCCCAGCACCCCTGGGCTGCCCCTCAGGGCCTGGGGACCTGGAATGGGACAGGGGCTTTGTATCCTAGGAGAGCAGCCCCTCTCCCTGCAGAGGCCAGAGGGTGGGAAGGAAGATGCTGAGCATAATGTATGACACACAGAGGCAGAGGCAAGTGAGGACAGACTCACTCAAGCACAGAAGCTGAGAGGGGCAAACATGGCCTTGGGGGACAGAGCCAGGGGTAGCACTAAGACTTCCCACCAGCATGGCTCTTGGAGCAGAAGCAGAGATGGTCCAGGCTTCTAGTCTTGGCCTCCACAGGCTCTGTGAGAGATCTCAGCAAGAATGAGGCTACAGGGACTTCCCTGGTGGTCCAGTGGTTAAGACTCCGCGCTTCCAACGCATGGGGCGCAGGTTCAATCCTGGGTCAGGGAACTAAGATCCCACATGCAGCGGGGCCAAAAAAACCCCAAAAGGAATGAGGTTACAGCTCAACTGGGATCCAGAATTTGAAAAAAGACCAGGACTAGAAGACAGGCGGAGACAGACTCCCTCTGCCCCAAACAGAGCCAGAGACACCCCTCAACTCTCAGAACAGGAGGCAGATCTCAGAGAGAGCAGCAACTAGGGTGCATTTATTTCCTCCTGGGCCTGGCAGGCTGGGAGCAGAATACAGACAAAGGCACTGGGGCATGTGGCCTGTTGTGGCCTGGAGTTCAGCTGCCTGGGTGGTAACTGAATGGGTGTGCCAGGGTGTGTAGGGACTGGAGTGATCCAGAACTGAGAGAAGGGCCCTTGGGGTGTGCAAGCAACACAAACATTGGGCTTGGCACAGAAGCAAGAGAGGGGTTATGGAGTAGATGTGAGATGGGTGTGCTGGGGCGGGGTGTGTTGAATCATGTTGGGCCCTGGCTGTTGACTGAGAATCCGGGTGCCAAGGGCTGGGAGAACAGAAAGGCCTGTGGGTCAGCAGGAGCCATGAAGATGTGACTGCAAACAGGATCAACCCTGGGGGAGACTGAAGAGTCCAAGGTGACTCCTACAGCGAGGCGATGAGGGGGCAGGCCTGGGACTCCCGTTCAGGAATACATGGTCAGCTGTAGCCACTGGGGAGAGGAAGGCACCAAGAGTGAGGATCAGGGAACCTAAGAATACCAGCAGCCCTTCTCTGCCCTCACCCAGGGGTCGCTGGGAAAATAGGAGGGAGGGAGCCCCAGCCCAGAGCTGGTACAGGGGACTGAGGGGAGGGGCCCCCTGCTAGGATCCCACATCCCAGGATGGGGTTCTTACCTCCTG
Organism: Delphinapterus leucas; assembly: GCF_059928025.1. Lineage (NCBI taxonomy): Eukaryota > Metazoa > Chordata > Mammalia > Artiodactyla > Monodontidae > Delphinapterus > Delphinapterus leucas. The sequence goes on from NC_143148.1 coordinate 15,800,469, forward strand.
GATGTTCACCTGGATTTGTCCAGTGCCATCTTTGTCAAGAGATTTAAAGGCACCTGGAGAAAGGAAGGGTTGGAGGGATTGGCTTTTAGGATAAAAATATATTAATATATGGGATGACAATAATAATGGCTAGTACTCTGTGCCAAGCAATGTATAAAGCGCTTTCCATGTATGAACTCATTTACTCCGATTCTGTGAGATAAGTGTCATTTTAAAATAAGGCACAGAGGGATTTCCCTGGTGGTCCAGTGGGTAACACTCCACACTCTCAATGCAGGGGGCCCGGGTTCAATCCCTGGTTCGGGAGCTAGATCCCGCATGCATGCCACAACTAAGAAGTCCACATGCCGCAACTGAAAGAAAAAAAAGATCCTGCATGCCACAACAAAGATCCCACGTGCCACAACTAAGACCCAGCACAGCCAAAATAAATTTTTTTTTTTAAAATGAAAACAAAATAAGGCACAGAGAAGTGCAGTTATGTGCCCCATGTCACACAGTGTAAAAGTCAGAAAAATGGGATTGGAACCCAGACTGCTACCCACCTCAATAATGGGCTCCATATCCTGACCTGCATGCCCCCCATCACCCCTCTGCCCAAGCCCCAGCCTCCCGCCGACCGGCTCCACACGCCTGGTACCCCGGAAGCTGCACCCACTACTGGCCCTCCCAAGGCCATTTCTTGGGCCCTCTCATACACGACTTCTGGCATCAGCTGCCCTATTGTCCTCTCCCACCTTCCCTTCATGTCCCCGACACACCTGCCCCTTTTCCTCTCCCCAGGCTCTTAATGCATTGTCTTCCCTGGGCTCTTGGGACACCGGGAGATCTTCCTAAAGTTAAACCTGAGACCCTGTCATTCCCCTGCCTGGACCCTGTCCACTGTCCCCAGTAGAGTCTGAGCACCCCTGAACTTGGCATTCACAGCCTGCACAGCCTGACCAGGCCCATTGCTCCTGCCTCCTTTTATGCAACTCTCAGACAAATCTGAGTTCAAATTCTAGCTTTGCAACTTCCTAGCTAAGTGGCTGTGAGCAAGAAATTTTGCCTCCTTGAACCCTAGGTTCCTCCTCCAGAAAATGGGGACAATAATTCCCACTTCGCAGGGCTGTCTTAAGGATTCAGTGCGTTAATGTTCACAAGAGACCGCATGATCCAGCCCCTACTGACCCCTCCCAGCCTTATGTCTCCCCATCCCACCCCCTTCCTAAAATGTTTAGCACTCTGAACCAAGTCCAACCAAAATCATCCAAAGCACCATCTACTCTTTCCTTTCTAGGCCTTCGCACAGGCTGTTCCCGCTGCAACACTCGTCCCCACCCTCTTGCTGGGGTCACTCCTCCTCATCCATCAGGTCTCAACTCACATGTGCCCTCCCTCCTCCAGGAAGCCCTCCTTGACCCCTTAAGCTGCATCAGGTGCCTTGTTAGGGTTGAATAGCTGGGAGAGCTCCCCCAGTCACAAATCTAAACCCAATCTGCCCTGAGCTTCCCCCTCACAGCCCTCATCACTCTGCCTAGGCTTCCCCGATCCCAGCCATAACCACTGTGAGCTGTCACTGTCTGGGAATTTGCCTCTCCTCCTCTGGACTGTGAGCAACATGCGGGCAGAAGCTAGGGCTATTTCAGTCGCTGCTGTGCCCCTAACATTGCCCACCTCAGGGTCAGGCTCAGAGGAGGCTTGGCGGATGGAAGTTGGACAAATCCCCACCCAGGAAGAGAGCTGGGGTGTCACTCACGGAACATGGCATCCAGTCTGACCAGGCAGCTGATGAAGTTGTCAAAATCCATGTTCCCTTCCTCATCTGAGTAGCGTCGGATGATCATGTTGTAGAGATGCTCATTCAGGTGGAACCCTGAGAACGACTGTCTCTCAGGTGTGGGGGCCACATAGCCCAGCCCTCCCAGCCCCGGGATTCAGGCTCAGCCCAGCTCAGTGGGGGCTGCCTCACCAGTCCCACCCCCAGCCCCATCACGTTCCCGCCAGCCACACCTGCTGCCTCAAAGGCCCCCGGGAGTTCACTGCTGCCAATGGTCCCTGAACAGTCAATGTCAAACTGTTTGTATATGGCCTGTGGGGACAAGGAGGTCAGGGTTCAACTAAGCATCATGGGGCATGGCATCTCCATGGCTTGGGGGTCTTTGTGCTAGGAGTTTCAGAGGCTGCACACACCTGCCACTTTTTGATGTTGTTCCACAAGTACTTGAATTCCTCGAAGCCCAGCTTGCCGGTCGTGTCACTCTGGTGAGACGGTGTTAAGAATAAATGTGCCCAGACATGTGCACTGTGTGCATGATGAGGATAACGGCCAAGCAGGGGAACCTGGGCTAAAACCCCAGCTCCCAGCCCACCCTAGTCATGTCACCTTGGGTGTGGCTTCATTGTTCATTTTGCCGTACTTACTTTAGTCTATATTTCTAAATATAGACTATTTTAGTCTATATTTCAAAATATAGACTCTTTAAACATAACCACGGGGAACTCCTCATTTATAAAATTCTTCAACAGTAATTCAATGTTATAAATGTTAGGACATGTAAAAAACAAGGGTATCTTAAAACTCTAAGGAAATAAGGGATAAGAGTAAATACCTGCTGGGTTTCTGATAAAAAGTGAATGAGGGGCTTCCCTGGTGGCGCAGTTGTTAAGAATCCGCCTGACAATGCAGGGGACATGGGTTCGAGCCCTGGTCTGGGAAGATCCCACATGCCGTAGAGCAACTAAGCCCGTGCACCACAACTACTGAGCCTGCGCTCTAGAGCCCGCGAGCCACAACTACTGAGCCCGCGTGCCACAACGACTGAAGCCCTCGCGCCTAGAGCCCGTGCTCCGCAACAAGAGAAGCCACCACAATGAGAAGCCCGTGCACCACAACGAAGAGTAGCCCCCGCTTGCGACAACTAGAGACAGCCCACGCGCAGCAACAAAGACCCAACGCAGCCAAAAAATAAATAAGTAAATAAAAATAAATAAAAAGAAGTGAATGAGAGGGCTGTATATTGGTATAAAGCCCTTAGCTCAGGGGTTGGTACTTAATAAATTCTCAATAAATAGCAACAATGGCCAAGACTTATCAAATGACCAAGTACACGTCAGACAGTGCTAAGCTTCTCAGGAACATCACTTTTGTCACTAAATCCTCAAGACACCAGTCCCACCAGTATTATACCCCAGTGACAGAGAAACAGATTCAGAGCTGAAAAATCTACCTGGGTGAGATCATGGTAACAGTTAGCATGTACAGACCACTTATGTGCTATGTACTGTGCTAAACCTTTTGCATGTAACTCCAATTTGGTATCACCATTATCATTCACCCGATTTTACAGAGAGGCAAATTGAGGCACAGAGAGGCTCAGTAACCTTGCTAAGGGCAGAGCTGGATTTGTTTAACCCTATGCAACATGTTATGACAGCTGTTACTATGTATTGCCGCATGTCCAAGGTGGGTGTGTTTTGTGATATATACATGTCTACATCTGTGGATATGAAAGCTACACACTGACCGCCCAAATCATGCTCTCAGAAAATCCCCTCTTGGGAATTCCCTGGCAGTCCAGTGGTTAGGACTCCTTGCTCTCACTGCCGAGGGCCTGGGTTCAATCCCTGGTTGGGGAACCAAGATCCCACAAACCATGCAGCACAGCCAAAAAAAAAAAAAAAAAGAAAGAAAAGCAAAAAAGAAAATCCTCTCTTCACCAAGGCCTCCGCCAGACTGCCCTCAAGGATACATCCATAACAGCCACCATGCTGCGACATGTGTCAATGCCAAAACCATCAGTCTTCAGATCAGGATCTGTGGGATGCAGGTTGAAAGTCAGAGGCCAGAGATCACAGCTACCCCAGTCGCCATGCCTCTAAACCTGCCCTGTGTGTTGACCCCAGTCACTCACGTCGGGTCACGACTTTGTTGAGAATGTTCATGAGTTCTGTGGCACTGACCTCCATGTCCTAGGGGGAGAAGTTAGGAATGGGTCAGGGGTGACTGAAAGGGGTCTGGGCATGTCATGAAGGAGGATGGGAACTTTGGGATTGCCATGGTCGAATGTACATGTAAAGGGCATCCAGAGGGAAGGCATGGAAGGGTGAGGACACTTCTGGGGGCCCCAGGTTACTTACCTCTCCAGCCAGCTGGGCAAAGAGCCTCCGGAACTGCCGGACCTCCTCACTCTCATTGGCCTCGATGTTGGAGTAATGGGTGCGAGGGGGCTGCAGAGGGAGGAAATCTCAGAGCAGGTAGGGGGAGGGGTGCCCTGGCCAGGACGGCCTTAGGTGGGAAAGTCAGAGTGGGCTGGGTGGCTGAGTGACCAATGAATGAGAGGTGGTCAATGAATAGGGAGTGGATATAGCTAAGTTTAAGGATGTTACAAGGGAGAGACTTAATGAGCTAAATGTCATAAGGAGAAGTGTGGGGCTTCTTCAAAGGGACAAGGGTGGGTCCTTGTCCCTTTGAAGAAGAGGGGTCTCCGATTGTGAAGGGTGGCTTACCGGGGGCTCTGGGTTGTACTGCGCAGCCGCCTCACTGAAGGGAAACAAGAGGCAGTTAGTGCCAGGGGGCGGGGCCTCCAACGGGCAGCACCAGCCCCCACACACCAAGCCCCCAACCCCCAGCTCGCCGCCCTACCTACCTGTTCCCTCTGCCCGCCACATCAGTCCTTGTCCTCACCTGTCCCTATCCTCGCTGCCCTGGTTGTGCCGCCACGGTAGGACTCCCTCTTGCCAGGGCACACCCACGCAATGGCAGATTTCTCAAAAGACGGGAGCTCATTTCATAGAAGCTCGGCCCCAGCTTCCCGGGGCCCCACCCTCCTGGGTTCCACCTGTCTAGGAACCTGCTCCATCGCCACGGCTTCTGAACACTTGTGTCTTCCCAAGATCCCACCCCAGCTCCATTAGTTCTCACCCCTTTAAGGGATCACACTCAGTGGCCAAGACTAACGAGGCCCCTACCGACGCCCTGCCCTACCTCCACCAGGCCATTTTTCTATTTTAACCAGCCAGTTCCGAGTCAGGCCCTGCCCCTTCAAGGCCATTTCCCCTGTCCCATTACGGTTAGACCTCTTCTGGGCACGCCTCATTGACCCACCTACGAGGGCCACGCCGCGCCCATAAGACTAGCCGTGCCCCCATGAAGTGATACCCAGCCTCACTGGCTCCGCCCCCTTAACGTTTGTCTCCAGGTTAGCGGAAGTAGGCCGCGCCAGCCCCATTAAGCCCCACCTCCCAAAGCCCATCAAATTGTGTCCCCACAACAGACTACCCCCTTGTCAAGCCCCGCCCCCATGAACTCATTACGGTCGGCCCCCTCAAGACCGGTCTCCTAGCCCAGTCCCGGCCCAGCCTAATTAAGGTTCCTGGTCAGTGTCCAGGTTACCCGACTCTATTCTGGCTGGACAAGCCTCTTCCTCCAGGCCCCGCCCCTCTTCAGGCCCCGCCTTACCTAATGGCGCTAATGACCCCGCCCAGGATGCGCATGGCAGTTCCGCCACCCGCCGCCGCCGCCGCCGCCTCCTCCTCCGCCGCCGCCGCCGCCGCCGCTGATCAGGCCTCCGAGCACATTCCCTAGGCCCCCGCCCAGGCCCCCGCCTCCCCCGCCGCCTCCTCCACCCTTCAAGAACGAGTTAACCAGGAACATGGCTGTGACTCAAGATTCCTGAGGAGGGAAAAAGGGGTCAGGTGGCTGTCTCGTCCCTGAGCCCGCCCCTTCCCCCACAGAAATACACATTTCTGACTGCTGGACTTGGGGGAGTGATACGAAGCCGCTAGGCGGAGACCTGTCCTCCGGCTGCGGCTTGAGGGTCCATTCGGGATGGGGTCTGGGCTTCTGGGGGAAGGGTCCGCGTCTGGCTTGAAGGACTCTGGGCTGAGTCTACGCATAGGCATCATTAAGCACCAGACACCGGCCAGGTCAAGTGGGGTTCTCGAGATGGGGGCCCCAAGCTGACTCTCGAATCTGAGATCCAGAGCCCTAAGACTGATGTAGGGGTTTGGGGTGGGTCGGGAGCGTGGATCAGAAATTCTCCGCCTGGAGGCTCCTGGAGCAGAGTTTAGTAAATCCAGAATGTGGGCTTGAGGGTTTAGGTACAACCAGCAGCGGGATTAGTCTCATCGCTGTGTCTATGGGTTCGGGTCTAAGATATTGAGTGTGAGCCCCGGGGCCCGGGATAACGGAGTCCCCGTTAGAATTGAGAGCACGGATCCAGGATCGTAGTCCTGGAGGCCACACCCAGGGCTGAATTTACGGGGTACCTCTCAAATCCATGGGCTTCTATTTTAGATCCTGAGAGGGAGGGTGGAAGAGTCCCCGGGGCGGGATAACTAGGGCCGGACAGATCTGGGGGTTCGAATCTGAGATCGTGGGTGTGGTGGACCCCTGAGGACAAGATTTGAGCATCTTTTCGGGTCTGGAGGCCTCCAGGGCCGGGTTTACAGAGTGCAGGGGGAGTCCGGACTGGGCGCTCACCGCCTCGCTCGCGCGTCGGCCGGTCCGCTAGTCTGTGCCGCTCTGGGGCCTCCTGCTGCGTCCGGCTGCGCAGGGAGGGGCAGGTGACTCAGGCGGAAGAGGCCGGATTAGGCACTTGCGGGGCGGCCCAGCGGCATCCGCACGGTCCTAGAGCCGACATTGAAACTGCGCGTGTGCCTGCGGGCCCCGCCTTCTGTAATGGGGTGCGGCCGCCCAGGCTCAGTCCTGCGTTTCCGGTGCTTAGCGTTCCGACACCGCCCTGACCTAAAAGAGCTGAGATTTTTCCCTACACTTATTGGTTCCAGGTGCAAGCGCTCGGGGACGAGAACTCCGAGGTGACTTGAGGACTCGTCGTGCCCAAGGTCACCCCCTAGTGTTGTAGTGTGAATGTTCGCCCCAAAATCAGCCTCCACCCAATCACAGATGTGGTTTTCAGTCTCCTCGGAAGGGAACTCTTGGGACTCTTGGCACTTGTCGCCTATCCTAGCCTTGTCGCGACAAGCAGCAGTTGGAGGCCCCGAATTATGTTTGGCCCACAGTCCGGGGACAAGCGCCCGCATCTGTGGCGGGGATCCTGCGGCACAGCCCTGATGGCGTTCCAGTTCCGCCTACGAATTGGACTGTCTTGTGCCTTCTCCATCCACACCCCTTGGCCCCCTGAGTCAGGGTCACCAGAATCATTTTTCCTGGACGGGCCCAAAGTGTAGTCTCAGTCTTACAGTCTCTGAAGAGGGGCCCAGACACAGGATGAGTCCCCTGGCCACAGCCTGGTTTCTGAGGCTAGATGTTCCCAAGGTCGGGTGGTGGGCAGGGTGTGGAATGCAGCTGAGAGGGAAAATGGCAACTGAAGCCACCTTTGGGTATCTTTCCCTTGCTCTCTGCTTCCAACGTCCAACCTGTGAGGGCCCAGTACTTTTTCAGGGCTCCTCAGAGGGAGCTAAATCTGGCTCCCCCAGGCAGTCTGGCTGTCTAGCCTTTAGCCTCTCCCTGGGAAGCTGGCTCAGCCTGAGTTTGAATCCTGACTTTGCCCTTAATAATTTGGGATCCCAAAACAGTGAGCTGAGCAACGATCTCCTAATCTGTAAAATGCAAACGAAGGTTTCCATGCCCTCACTTTCTAGGCCCCTATCAAAATTAAACAGTAAATGCTTCGTAAATAGTAGTTATTATCCTCTGTGTCTCGTTCCTCCTTAGGTAATACTGATAAAAAAATAACTGCCAAGCACCCTCCCAAGTACTTTATGTATATCGGGTCATATGTCCTCATAACAGTCCTATGGGATGGATGCTATACATTATCTCCATTTTACAAATAAGTAAACTGATTCTGAGGGTAAACTCCCAAGCCTGTACTCTTGAGCACTACTGAAACCGAGCAGGACCCTGTAGGGCTCCTGGGCACAGAAGCCTTTCTGTGTCCCCTGTTTCTTGTTTGTAGGAAATAGGCTTCAGCCTCCATGACCTTCCTTGAGCTCCAAAGGGCAGGTTCAAACAGCTGCTAATCAGGGAAGGGAGGGGATGCGGAGACAAAGGGAGGAGCAGTCAAGAAAGAGTAGTGCAGCCTTGGAGCAGGGTCCTGGCTCCTCAAGGAATACACATAACAATATCTTTGAGCTCTTCTGCAGAACTAAAACCCCCAACAAATGGAAGATGTTAACTATTTGATGAAGCATTCTTCATTCCAGAGAAGTGCATCAGGAGACCACCTGAGGCCAGATTAAAGAAGTGCAGGCCCTGCACACACCCTGATCCTTATCACCAACCCTGCCCTTGAACCACTACTATTAAACTCCTCACCAAATCCCCCGGTTTGGGACACAGTTTTTGAGGCCATGAGCCTGTTGTGTCCCTGTTTGCCTGGCAAAGCAATAAAACTCTTCTTTTCTACTTCACCCAAAACTCTGTCTCCAAGATTTGATTTGGCACCAGTGCACAGAGGCTGAGTTTTCAGCATCGTTACCCTAACGCATTGACTCTTCAATAATATAATTAATATGATAATAGCTCAAATAACAAGCGCAACAGACAAAACCCCAGTCACAGCTATGCTTCCTGAAGGCTTGCTGGGGCTGCCACATAAGCCTTATCTATGAGGCAGGAACTAACAGGAGAGAAAATGGAATCTCTGAAGGCAGGGTCACTTGCCTGAGGTCACAGAGGGTGGCAGGACCGGGTCTGAACCTGGGCTTGGCTGTTGCCAAAAACTTTTGGTGATGACTAATCGGATTCCCTTCTGACCACACCCCTCCCTGCCAGTCTGAGTAGCTTCCTTCTCTGCCCTCTCCGGGGCTCACTTGCTGACAGGCCTTTGCATGGGCTGTGCCCTCTATCTGGAACACTCTTTCTGCCTTTTTTGCCTGGTTTTTTAGCCACTCAGGTTTTGGTGTCAGGTCAGGAGTCACCTCTTCCAGGAAGCCCTCCCTGTCTGAACCTGAGACTGAAACTGAAGCGTGCAGTTACATGCTTGTAACATACTTTCTCATAGCACTCACTGCCAATTACAATCATATTGTCATCTAGGTCTGGCTCCCTGACCTCTTAAGCCCGGCCAGCTCTAAATCTTAGTCCTTCTCTCTAGTTTACTCATGCCATCATGGATCTCCCTCACATGCATGGCTAAAATTCTATCTCTAGGCAATTCCCTGGCGGTCCAGTGGTTAGGACTCCAAGCTTTCACTGCCAAGGGCACGGGTTCAATCCCTGGTGGGGAACTAGAATCCCCCAAGGTGTGCGGTGCAGCCAAAAAAAAAGAAATCCATCTCTAGGCTATCAACACCCAAGTTTCTGTCTTCAGCCCAGATAGTTCTATCTTCAGGATCCTACATCCTGCATCCTACTCAATATCTCCATGGGGGTCTTAGAGATGTCTCAAGCTTGACACATCTTAAACTGAGCTCCTGACCTTCCTCCCAAACTGCTCCCTCCCCACCTTCCCCATCTAGGTTAATGGCACCTCTATCCTTCCAGTGACTGAGACCAAATACCCTAGGTCCATCCTTGACCTCTGTTTCAGACCCACTCCAACTGTCAGCAAACCTTGGTGACTCTACCTACAGAATCTAAACGCTCCTCCCCTTCCGCTGCCCCCAACCTGGCCCAGCCCCCACCCTCTCCTGCCTGGACAGTTAGAGCAGCCTCCTCCCTGATCCCCCAGCTCCTGAGCCTGCCCTCCCAGTCTTTTCCCTAAACGCAGCCAGAGGGAGCCTGTGAACACCTGAGGCAGATCAGAAACCTACTGGCTGAGCCCTCCCTTGGCTGCATCTCACCACAGTAAGAGTCAAAATCCTCACAAGGCCACCAAGTCCCTAGTGATCTGCCCTGTCACCTCTCTGCCCTCATCTCCTCCCCCTTAAGAAAGTGAGGCTTCCCTGGTGGCGCAGCGGTTGAGAGTCCGCCTGCCGATGCAGGGAACGCGGGTTCGTGCCCAGGTCCGGGAGGATCCCGCATGCCGCGGAGCTGCATGCTGGGCCCGTGAGCCATGGCCGCTGAGCCTGTGCATCCGGAGCCTGTGCTCCGCAACGGGAGAGGCCACCACAGTGAGAGGCCCGCGTACGGCAAAAAAAAAAAAAAAGAGAGAGAGAAGAAGTCCTACTGGCAGCTTGACCTGGATGTTCCCAGTTGAACGAAGAAAAGACATAGACGAGGAGGCTCTGCAAATGCAGCAATATCCAAAGAGCCCCTCTCTGGTCACACTTGGGGGCTGATACTCCATTACCAAGGCCCTCTCTAGCCCCTCCTTAGCGTCTTACCTCTTACTGCCTCAAGACTACACACCTAGTGATCTCAGGAGGGTGCTCTCAGATCTCTGCTTTAACCCCACACTCCTCATCCCACCTGACACTGCTCTAACCATGTATCACCTGCTAACACAGTGTACAGTTTAGGGACTTCCCTGGCAGTCCAGTGGTTAAGACTCCGAGCTTCCACTGCAGGGGGCGCGAGTTCAATCCCTGGTCAGGGAACTAAGATTCTACACGCCCGCCATGTGTCACGGCCATACTGTACAGTTTATTTACCAGTTTCTTGTCTGTTTCCCCCACTGGAATGTGAGCTCCTCGAGCGCAAGGATTTCTGTCTGTCTTGTTCACTGCTATCTACCCAGTTCCTAGAACAGTGCCTGGTTCATCTTAGGTACTCAAATATTTGTTGAAAGAATGAAATGTTTTGTGTGGATTTTCTCGTTGAATTTTCAGCACCATCCATGAGATAGTACAACAAACATTACTAAAGTCTTCCACCATCTTCCAGGCTCCTTTGAATTCAGATATGGTTATGTGACTTCCTTTGGCCAATAAAAACGTGAATGGAAATGTTGGGGGTGTCATTTCCCAGTAGTAGCATATAAAGGCCTGTGCAGGATGCTCCATGCTTTAATTTTTTAATGCCCTCAGGTTGCCTAGGCAACTCTGGAAGCTCTGCAAGCACAGAGGTGCCACAGGAAGGAAGCTAGCTAGATCCCTGAGCCATGGCATGGAGGACATCTGCTAATTTCTGTGAACAAGAAATCAGTTTTGAGGTGTTATTCCACTAAGGGTTAGAACTCAGTTGTTACCTCCACATAACCTAGCCTATTCTGACTGATGGTAGAAGTTATTATCATGCCGTGAGTTAACCAGAGGGATGGGATTACTTGTCCAACATCACACAGCTAGTAAGTTCCAGAGTCAAGATTCTAATCCAGGAAGACTGATTTTGTAGCTTATGCCTCCTCCTCCCCTAGCCCGCCTCCTGGCATGTGGGACCTTAGTTCCCTGACCAGGGATTGAATTTACGCCCCCTGCAGTGGAAGCACTGGAAGTGCAGAGTCTTAACCACTTGACTGCCAGGGAAGTCCTGTAGCTTATGCTTTTAATTCTCACAATTTTCTGCCTCAACGATGTTAATGTTATAATGCCGCCACCAATTAATAAACTCAAAATAGTCATAACTATCCTAGCTAATGCCTCCTGAGGGTTTGATGGGACCAGGCTGGAGTAATTGCATTACAGGCATGTCTTTCAAGGCCTCTCACAACCCTCTGAGAAAGGAACTAACATGAAAGGAAGTGGAGGTTCAGAGAAGTAGAGTCCTTTGCCTGAGGGGATGGCAGAGCCAGTTTGAACCCAAGCATGGTTGATGCCAAATAGTTCTGTGATGTCTACTCCGGTTTACTGTCCTTTCACTGTCCTCCCTTCACCAGTGTATTAGTCAGGGTTTTCCAGACAAGCAGAACCAATAGGATGTAGAGAGAGAGAGAGGAAGAAAAAGATTTATTATAAGGAAATGGCTCATGAATGATTATGGAGGCTGAGAAGTCACATGATCTGCTCTCTGCAAGCTGGAGGCCCAGGAAAGCCAATGGTCTAAGTCCTGGTACAAGTCTGAAGACTGGAGAACCAGGGGAGCCAATGGTGTAAGTCCCAGTCTGAGTGCAGGAGAAGAGGAGAAATCTGATGTTCCAGCTCAGTGGTCATGCAGAAATGAATTATTCCTTCTGAAACTGAGCAGGATCTTGTGTGGCCTTCCTGGGGACAGACACCTTCCCCTCACCCGTGTACCCTGCCTCATGTTTGCAGAAAAGCTTTAGCCTCCTAGGCCTTCCCCGAGTTCCAAAGAGCAAACTTAATCAGAGAAGTGAGAAAATGCAGAAACAAAGGAAAACAATCAAACAAGACAAAATAATAATAGTTTAGCCATAAAACAAAGTCAAGGACCTTTAGTTCGTCCTCAAGGGCTATAGATAATATCCTGGGCCATATCCTTCAGTTGTTTTGCAGATACTACGCTCATCAGGTGGTGGAAGAAGCTAGCTGCATGATGACCATGACCATGTAGTTCCCAGACTGGATGGAGCCTGAGAATTGATAATGCTGACCCCTGTGATCTCTTGTGGTTACCTCACCACCCACCAATCAGAGAATTGTGCACAAGCTGATTACCTACGTGGCAACCCTCTCCCTGACTTTGTCTTTAAAAACACTTCCCTGAAGGAGTTCGTGTCTGTTGTGCATGACCTACCCATTCTCCTTGCTTGGCCCTGCAATAAATGAATGCTGTACTTTCATTCTCCATAACTTGGCGTCAATAGACTGTCTTTGCTGTGTGTGGGGTGAGCGGATCAGTTTGGTTCAGTAACACTTTCTGAGTTTTTTTGTTCTATTCAGGCCCTCTGTACAATCTGACTTTGCAGTTTCTCACATCAAGGGGTAGAGTCTATTTCCTAACTCTTTGAAGCCAGGTTGGCCTTGTCATTAACCAACAGAATGAGGTGGAAGGACAGTGTAATACTTCCCAGCCCAGGCCTCAAGGGGCCTTATGTTCTTTTCTCTCTCTCCCTGCGTGCTCTCAGACAATGCCATCATAACTGTCCAGGGCCGAGTTGACCCTCTAGCAAATGACAAATGCAAAAGTAAGCCCAACCAAGATCAGCCAAGTCTGGTCCAGATCAGCAGAACCATCCAGCTAATCCATACACTTTTTTTTTTTAATGCAATGTTTTCTTTCATTAATATTTATTTATTTATTTTTGGCTGTGTTGGGTCTTAGCTGTGGCACGTGGGATCTTCGTTGAGGTGCGCAGGCTTCTCTCTAGTTGTGGCGCATGAGCTCAGTAGTTGTGGCACGCTGGCTTAGTTGCACTCAGGGCATGTCGGATCTTAGTTCCCCAACCAGGGATCAAACTTGTGTCCCCTGCATTGCAAGGCAGATTCTTTACCACTGGACCACCAGGGAAGTCCCTAATCCATAGACTTGTGAGAATAATAAATGATTATTTATTATTTTTTTAAATTTATTTTTGCCTGCATTGGGTCTTCCTTGCTGTGTGTGGGCTTTCTCTAGCTGCGGCAAGCGGGGCTGCTCTTCGTTGCGGAGCGTGGGCTCTAGGCGCGTGGGCTTCAGTAATCATGGCATGTGGGCTTAGTAGTTATGGCTTGCAGGCTCAGTAGTTGTGGCTCACAGGCTTAGTTGCTCCGTGGAATGTGGGATCTTCCCAGGCCAGGGCTCGAACCCATGTCCCCTGCATTGGCAGGCGGATTCCTAACCACTGTGCAACCAGGGAAGCCCAAAGACTATATTTTTGAGCCACTAAGTTTTGGTGTGGTTTGTCACATAGCAATGGCTATCTGATACAGGCTCCATGACCAAACAAATTCAGAAAATGATGCCTAGGAGATTCCCTCTTGTAGAGTTATCATGGACTCTAGCATGTTAATGAAAATTCCTGCAACGAAGCAGCTCATCTAACTTTGTTCAAGCCAGCAAAGCCCACATTTCTTTTATCAAGGAACCCTTTTATCTTTGAGTATTCATTAACATCTCCTCGGAAATTTGTGAAGCTTTTTTTTGCTTTGTTTTTTCTTGTTATAATAATACAAAAAAAAAAAGTGCCATGACAATCCTTTCACAAGACCTTACCCACTTCCCTGATTATTTCCAGGGGCCAAATTCCTAGAAACATTAATGATGGGTCAACAGATGTCCACATTTTCAGGCTTTGGACTCAGGCTACACAGTCATTCTCCAGAAAGGTGGTTGCCATTCATATCTCAACCATGGCGGATGGGTCCCTTGTTGTCCTGAACGGTCCTCAGCTTTGAGAAACCAAAATTTAAACATCTTTGCTGATATGAGACAAAAGGAGTTATCTCAGTATTTTAAGTGACATTTTTCAAATACTAGTGGGGGTAAACTTGGCTTTCATATTTAGTTGGCCATTAAGATTTCTTCTATAAATTGTCTTCCTATTCTATGCTCATTTTTATTTATTAGCTTTTCATGTTAATTTCACATTACTTTATTAATATCTTCACTCCTTAAGGGTGTTAATCAAATTTCTATCATTTTTTGTTGCAAATATACTTCTCTAATGCATATTTACTTCAATGTTGGCCATGCCTTTTAAAAAAAATTTATATCCTTTATCTTTTTTTTTAATTAATTTAATTTTTATTTTATTTTTGGCTGCATTGGGTCTTCATTGCAGCGCGTGGGCTTTTCTCTAGTTGCGGCGAGCAGGGGCTACTTTTCGTTGGGGTGCACAGGCTTCTCACCGCGGTGGCTTCTCTAGTTGCGGAGCACAGGCTCTAGACGCACGGGCTTCAGTAGTTGTGGCACGTGGGCTCAGTAGTTGTGGCGCACAGGCTTAGCTGCTCCGTGGCCTGTGGGATCTTCCTGGACCAGGGCTCGAACCTGTGTCCCCTGCATTGGCAGGCGGATTCTTAACCACTGTGCCACCAGGGAAGCCCAGCCGTGCCTTTTTTAGACATATAAAACATTCGGCTTTTTATACAGTCAAATTAATCTATCTTTTACTTGGTGGTTTTTTCCCCCACTACACTGAAGTTCTGAAAGTCTTTCCTCATACAGAGGTCATTTACTATTTGCTGGTGAAAATCTTTAGCTTTTCATGGTGTAATCCCCCCACCACCAAATAAAATACCTAAATGATATTTTTCCCTCAAAAGGTGAGGGATCAACCCAATTGGTATGACATGATGCTTCTATTCTATTATAAATTCTTACATTCTCCAGTCTGGCCAATGATTCTTTTATATTACCCAATAGATTGTTCTTACACTGAAACCACACTTTAAATTATGTAAGCTCCATGAAGACAGGAGTTTTGTCTGTTTTGGTCACTGCTGTAGCCACAGAACCCAGAAAGGTGCCTGGCACGTGGCAGGATCTCAGTAAATATCTGTTGAATGAGTGAGTGAATGAGTGAGTGGATTGATGGGTGAATGAATACATATTCCAGGCCCTGTGCTGGTATTGTGATTGTTTTTATATTGTGAAAAACATGTTATCCCTTCTTCCGCAAACCCAGAAAACATTTCCTTAATCCTGCATCAGTTAGCTTTTGTTCCATAACAAACCATACCAAAATTAGTAGCCTAAAGGAACAATGATTTTTATTACTTTTCATGATTCTGTGGCTCAGGATTTAAACAGGCACAGCTTGGTCTTTAAGCAATATCTAAGACAGGAGCAGGGAGCTATCCGGTTGACAACCAACGTGTACATCAGGAAAGGGTCTGGGCTGGAGATAGGGCTGGGAATTGCATGTAGATGGTGATTAAAGTTACCAGAATAGATCAGAGGAGAATGTGTAGAATGAGGACAGAGAAGGACCCAATGCTTTAAAGAATGTTCTTTACAGCAAGGTGGGACTGTTTGAAAAACGACCACCAGGGCTTTGACATTCCTTGTAGCAAGAATTCAGATCTAGGGGGACTTCCTAGTGGTCCAGTGGTTAAGACTCCACGCTCCCAATGCAGGGGCCCAGGTTCAATCCCTGGTCAGGGAACTAGATGCCGCATGCTGCAACTAGAGATCCTGCACACTGCAACGAAGATCCTGCGTGCGGCAACTGAGACCCGGCGCAGCCAAATAAATAAATTAAAAGAAAAGAATTCAGGTCTATGTGGCCTCCTCTTGAATCTGGGTGGGTTTGTAATAACTTTGACCAATAGACAGCGGCACAAGTGATACTATGTGACTTCTGAGGCTGGGTCAGAAAAGGCCATGCAGTTTTTGCCTGGTTCTCCTAGAACGCTTGCTTTGGAGAAGCCAGCTATCATGTAAAAAGTCCAACTACCCTGGGACAGCCATTATGGAAAGAACATGTGATGTGCTCTATTTATCGTCCCCACTCAGCTCCCAGCCAATAGCCAGTGTCACTGGCAGCCAAGTTGCTGAGTCACTTTGGAAATCCTGCCTGGTCAAGCCTTGAGATGACTCCAGCCCCAGCCAACTTCTGATTCAAACACAGGAGGGATCTCAAGCCAAGCTCGTCCCAAATTCCTGATCTACAAAACAGGAAAACAGGAAAAATAAAGTGGCTGTTTTAACTTGCTGAAGTTTAGATAAAATTTAATGCAGTGGGCTTCCCTGGTGGCGCAATGGTTGAGAGTCCGCCTGCCGATGTAGGGGACGCAGGTTCGTGCCCCGGTCCGGGAAGATCCCACATGCCGCGGAGTGGCTGGGCCCGTGAGCCATGGCCGCTGAGCCTGCGCGTCCAGAGCCTGTGCTCCACAACGGGAGAGGCCACAACAGTGAGAGGCCCGCGTACGGCAAAAAAACAAAAACAAAAAAACCCATTTAATGCAGTTACAGATAACTGGAACACAGATGCATTAGGTAGTTACTGCTGCTAACAAATTAAAACCAAAATTTAATAGCTTAAAACAATATTTATTATCTCACATTTTCTATGGGTCAGGAACTCAAGAGTTCCCTATTCCTATTGGCCTACTCCTGGCCTATGCACAGGGCTGTTGGCAGGAGTTCTCAGTCAGTTCCTTGCTGACTTGTGGCAGGACTCAGTTTCTCATCTATAGGGATGCTTGAGTTTTATCACATATGGAAAGCTGCCTTCTTGCAGAGCCAGTGATCCCAGAGAGAGAGCAGGATGAAGATACAATGCTTTTTATGACCTGATCTTAGAAGTCCCACACCATTACTTCTGTTATGTTCTATTCCTTAGAAGAAAGGCACTAAGTCCAACCCATACACAATGGGAGGGCTCTTAGAGAAGTGTCAAAGAATTTGTGGAAATACTTTATCTTTTATTTATTTGTTTATGTTCTCTTTTTTTAACTGAGTTGATGTACAATATTATGTTAGTTTTGGGTGCGTTGTGGACATATTTTAAAACCACCACCCATAATTCAAAAGGACACAGGTACCTCAATGTTCATTGCAGCACTATTTACAATATCCAGGACATGGAAACAACCTAAAAGTCCAACGATAGATGAATCGATAAAGAAGATGTGGTACATATATACAATGGAATATTACTCAACCATAAAAAGGAACGAAATTGGGTCGTTTGTAGAGACCTGGATGGACTTAGAGTCTGTCATACAGAATGAAGTAAGCCAGAAAGAGAAAAACAAATATCGTATATTAACGCATATATGTGGAATCTAGAAAAATGGTACAGGTGAACTTATTTGTAGGGCAGGAATAGAGATGCAGACATAGAGAACAGACATGTGGACATGGTGGTGGGGGGAAGGGTAGGGTGGGACGAACTGGGAGATTAGGTTTGACATAAATATACTACCATGTGTAAAATAGATAGCTAGTGGGAACCTGCTGTATAGCACAGGGAGCTCAGCTCATGCTCTGTGATGACCTAGATGGGAGGGGGGGAAGGGGGGAGGGAGGTCCAAGAGGGAGGGGATACAGGCATACATATAGCTGATTCACTTCATTGTACAGCAGAAACTAGCACAACATTGTAAAGCAATTTTATTCCAATAAAAATAAATAAATAAAACAATCACAACAGGGATTACAAAAATTTTTTTTTTAATGTTTTGGCTGCACTGCCTGGGGGATCTTGTTGGCCCCGACCAGGGAAGGAACCCGCACTCCCTACATTGGAAGTGCGGAGTCTTAACCACCGGACCACCAGGGAAGTCCCAGCGATCACAAATTTAACCTCTAAAACTCTAATCCTAAAGCAGCCAGAAATGTCATGTAAATCAGTAAGCAGGGTCGGGTGTCAAACAACAAGCCATGGTGGGAACCCCGGTGCAGAGGGGGTACCATGCTGTGGTGCTCTGGGCTGTATATATCCCATCTGTTCCTTGACCTCCCCTTTCTGTTCCAGGCCACAGTTCCCAGTCTCCCCTTCATCTAGACGCACCTGGGGTTCTGCCAATGGGAAATGTGGGCAGGAGACCAGAAAGAGGGAGGAGCTCTAGCAACTTCCTGCTGAGCTAATTTCCCATTGGTTTACTGGCTCCTGTTTGGCCCCTCAGCTCCTCCAACGGCTGTATAACCATCTCCATGTGTTAATGTCCCTGTTTTTTCGCATAGGAGTGGTTACTGTGTCCCAGTTAGGTCCTGACAGGTACGGCAGATCCAGTAGAGAAGTGGGCTCTGTGTTGTCAGATACCCCAGTGTGGAAGCCAGAAAACAGGATTGTCACGGGGAATGTTTGGATATTTCAGACACTGGGTACACCTGGGTGTCCTTGAGACCTTTTCAGGGGGTCTTTGAAGTTAAAACTACTTTCATAATAATACTATTATTATTATATACTAATATACTTTTTTTCCTTTTCCTTTTCCACTCGAATTCTTTCACGAGTGTACAGAGGAGTTTTCGGAGGTTATATGATAATATTTAATAGTTTGCATGCAAAAGCAGATATGAGAATCCAGCTATCTTCTCTTAAGCCTGACGTTAAAAAGTTTTTGTTTGTTTGACCCCGCGCGGCTTGCTGGATCTTTGTTCCCCCACCTGGCCCTCAGCGGTGAAAGCATGGAGTGCAAACCACTGGACCACCAGGGAATTCCCTAAAAAAGATTTTCAAAATGTAAAACCATGCCACTCTTCTTGCTAGTTTTTTCAAAAGTTACTTTTTATAAAAAATTAATAGTTAACATGTAATCGTTTATTACTTTTAAAATGAATGTTTAAACATTTTAATTTCCAAAGCCGTAAATAGCTACAGATATAAACCTCATAAACAAAAGCTCTTTTTTTTTAAAAAAATTATTTATTTATTTTTGGCTGTGTTGGGTCTTCGTTTCTGTGTGTGGGCTTTCTCTAGTTGTGGCGAGCGGGGGCCACTCTTCATCGCGGTGCGCGGGCCTCTCACTGTCGAGACCTCTCTTGTTGCGGAGCACAAGCTCCTGGCTCACGGACCCAGTTGCTCCGCGTCATGTGGGATCTTCCCAGACCAGGGCTCGAACCCGTGTCCCCTGCATTGGCAGGCAAATTCTCAACCACTGCGCCACCAGGGAAGCCCAACAAAAGCTCTTTGAGGCCTCAACGATTTTTAAGAATGTAAAGAAGTCCTGAGACACAAAAGCTTGAGAACCATAGATCTAAATGTCAGCTGTCGTTGCAGGACCAGTAAGTTGAAGTAAAGAGCTGCCTCTTGAGTTTAGCAACAAGGAAGGGCTTTATTTTTTATTTATTTAAAAATTTATTTATTTACTTATGGCTGTGTTGGGTCTTCATTGCTGCGTGCAGGCTTTTCTCTAATTGTGGTGCGCAGGGGCTACTCTTTGTTGCGGTGTGCAGGCTTCTCATTGTGGTGGCTTCTCTTGTTGTGGAGCATGGGCTCTAAGGCACGCAGGCTTCAGTAGTTGTGGCACATACGCTCAGTAGCTGTGGCGCATGGCTTAGTTGCTCCGTGGAATGTGGAATCTTCCCAGATCAGGGCTCAAATCCGTGTCCCCTGCATTGCCAGGCGGATTCTTAACCACTCCACCATCAGGGAAGTCCCAAGGAAGGGCTTTAGCAATAGAAAGAGTTTAGTTTTTGTGGAGTTAGGAGAGGGTTGCAGTAGACATGGGCCATGTAGACACCTCTTTTCTGAAGTTTGGCTGTGGTTTTAAAAGGGATGGATCAGGCCGACAACACAAAGTCCAACATTGGATCTTAACATCACAGAAAGAGAGAGAACCTGATGGTATGTGCCTCCTGATGCAAAAACTCAACACCACCCATAAAGTATATTTATCCTAAAATTGAACCTGGATCTGACCCAGCTTTTGGATCTACCAGTTTGTAGAATACACAGGGATAGAGGAATATATTAAAGGACAACAGGGGGGTACAACCAGCCAAATCAGACAGTGGGAGATCCCACAGGGAAGTTGTAGAATAGAAGACTTAGAGCTCTATCAGCCAAATGCACTGCCTGAACCCTACTTGGATTCTGATTTGAACAAGCCAACAGTAAAAAGACGTTTATGAAACAAATGGGGACTTTGTTTCATATATAATAATATAACACTGACCATATATTAAATCATATTAAAGAATTATTGCAATTAGGTGTGACAAAGACCTCATACCTTTTAGAGACACGTATAGAAACACATTTCTGGATGAGGTGATATGTTGCCTGAGATTTTTAAAATTATTAATTAATTATTTATTTAGGCTGCACTGGGTTGCAGTTGCCACATGCGAGATCTTTTAGTTATGGCATGCTTACGGGATCTAGTTCCCCAACCAGGGATCGAACCCGGGTCCCCTGTATTGGCAGCGGAGTCTTACCCGCTGGACCACCAGGGAAGTCTCTGCTATCTAAGATTTAATTACGGGAGAAATAGGGGGAGGTCAGAAAAACTGAACATGATTGGCCAAATGCTGACAATTACTGAAGTTGGGTGACAGGTAAGAGGGGAAAAGGGATATTTTTTCCTTTAAGATGGGCGCTCCTTGACCCAGCTTGAGAGTTAACCGAGACCCTGGAGAGTGACCGGTGGAGATGCAGGAAAGCGGGAGGGAAGACATTTGTTCTCACTCAGGGATTAAACCATGGCCGGTTCGGCAGGCCTCCCGCACCTGCGCAGTCCCGTCCTCCGCGAGGGAGCCAAACCCCACAATTCCCCGCGCCGCAGGGCGGGAGCAAGACCTCCGCTTCCAGACGTGAGCAAGGTTAGGCCGAGGGTGTCGCATGCTTTTCTGGGAAATGTAGTTTGCATGTTAGGTTGGGAGACACCTGTCAAGGCCAGCGAGACTACATCCCACAATGCACCGCACGAACGGTGCGCGGAGCAGTGCGCTGCTGCCCCCACGTGGCGACTGAGAGGTTATTGCCCGAGTCTGGGACAGTGCAGAGATTAGGGTTGCAGAGCCTGCAGGGACTTGGGAGGCGGGCGCTGCTCTGGGAACCCCTTTCGGGGAGGGTGACCCCAGAATTGGGCCAGGAAAGATGGGGTGGGGAGGTGAAAACGGTGAAGAAACTGGGGACAGGGCCCACTGTGAGGATTAAATGAAGCCAGCATTGTAACTCTTGACTGTATATAAGCATTTTTATTCCTGTGGCTTATACAGCACTTACCTGCGTGCCTGTCTCTGAATTTAAGTGCTTTACATGTGCTAGCTCATTTAATGCTCACAAAATCGTTTGGTAGGTACTATTATCGGCTTCAATTAAGAAATGAGGCTGACGGCTTCCCTGGTGGCGCAGTGGTTGAGAGTCCGCCTGCCGATGCAGGGGACATGGGTTCGTGCCCCGGTCCGGGAAGATCCCACATGCCGCGGAGCGGCTGGGCCCATGAGCCATGGCTGCTGAGCCTGCGCGTCCGGAGCCTGTGCTCCGCAACGGAAAGAAATGAGGCTGAAACCCAGGGAGAAGGACTTGTCCAGTGCCAAGCTGGTGACACAGCTGGGGTTTGAACCTAGGATGTCTAGCTATTCCTAAGGTTGCACCACCTGTTAACCTACTGAATTATCCCAAGTTTGTAACTGGTACACGAATGAACTCAAGTGGGCTATTAGCATATTCAGTTAGCAATTTAGCTCAGTTCCTGGACAAAGGTATTCAGCCTAAATTTAGCACTGGGATCAAGTTTCTGATCAGCGTGAATCACGGAAGGGATTACTTCAAGCCTACAAAGCCCAGTCCCCTTTTGTTCACATGACTCCTATTCAAGTCTCCTCCATCCCATCCCTTCCCTCATACCAGCACCACCTGGCAAATTTAGTGATTTTATTCTCCCTTCCCCTACTGCCAGCAACCTTATTCATAATGAAATATCACAGTCAAAAAAAAAAAAAGATAAAAAAGAGGAAATGTTTGGCAATTATCTGTTTGTCTGCCTTCAACTCCCAAGCCAGTACTGTGTTCATTTCATCAGTGTGTTTCCAGCATCAAGCCTGACATACAGTGGGGATTGGGAGGACTCAAAAAATGTGGGGAAAGAGTGCTGGACATTCAGTGTCTTCCATCTGCACTGACCTGAGGATTAAGGGCAGGGTGGTGGATGGTGCAGGTCAGGCACGGGCAGCTGGTGGGGGGACAGGAGGATTTCATGGGCCTGGTGGATCCCATGGCCCTTTCCTGCCGCTTCCCCTGAGGTTATGGATCTGGGGACCTGGTAAATGGTGGTCAATGCTGGAGCCACCAAAACCCACGGTCCATTTTCATAGTAGTGGCTGGGAGGGAGCTGCTCAGCCCAGGAGTATGTTCCAAAGCCCACTCCGCATCTAGGGTGGCTGCATGACTGACATGTACTCATCAATACAATATGAGCAGAAATGGAACATGTTGAACATGTTTTTAAAGAAAATGGTGAAACGTCCCCACACTGTCTTCTCCTATTTGCCACCTGGAAGCAGATAATTCCAAGCACATGAAGGTGATGGAGCCCCAGTATGGAGTCTGGGTGTGTGAATCATGGAGATTGCTGTCAATCAACCAGAAACTCTGCACTGGACTGTGTGTGTACGGGGATATTTGTTACAACAGCTGGTATTGCCTTAACACATTGACTACTGTCCCCCCTTCCTTTCTGGACCCCTTAAAGCTTAAGCACCAGGTCATTCTGTAAAATGTGCCTCCCCAATCCCTAACTGTGGTTGACTTTCACACAGCAAGTGTAGGTTTCCTAATTAGAAATTACCACCATAATCCCTTCCATTGTCATCAAAAATTTTAATGTTTCCCATGTTCTGATGGGTACGGCTTCTTCCATGCTGACAGCTGGAAGGCATTAAAGCACACCCTGGAAGTCTGTGCTTAGATCTTCCACTGCAGCTTGACAGATCCTCATATACACTGATGCTGTGACCCTTGCTTGGAGCTTGGAGGTATGACTTTGGGTGATCACTGTGTCCAGGAGAGCACGTGATCGTCTTCCTGCCCTTATTCTTTGGCCTCATCACATGGGGGTGCACACTGGGCCTGATCTTAAAGTGAGCCTCAGATCCTCAATGCTGAGCTAATTCTGCTGAGCTCTGGCTGAACTAAGGCTGGTAGATTCTGGTTGAGAATTTGGGGACACCCCCTCCAATGTTCCTCACTCTGACAACTCCCTCATGTGAAAGGGATCTAAGCCTTGGAGTCCTTTTATAAAGTAACCAGTTTTGTTTTGTAGATTGACAACTTCATTGATGTGTGTGTGTGCGTGTGTGTAGGTGTATGTCTATCCCAGATGGGTGTTTGATGTGAATCTGAGTGTATCCTGTGTGTGACTCCCCTGTGTGTGGGGGACAGAATCTTTGTGCACTGACTGTATTTCTGCACATGTGACCTCTAGTATCTGTGTTTCCGGTGTGTTTGAGTATGAGTCCAGGTGTGTGAATGTTCTGTGTATCTGAGTGGGTCCACGTACCTTACAGTGGGCATGAGAGGATGTATGCAGCAGGCTGTATGTGCATGTGAGCAGCTTCCCCAAGGACCCCTTCAGCTCTCAAGCATTTCAACCTTATTCTGCTTACTGCGGTTGCTCCCACCAGTGCCAACTTCTTCTCCAGAAGCTATAATAAAGTAATTTTAACAATTAAGTAGAATCTCCCGAATAGTCATTCCGTCAGGAATCCCTTCAAGGAGCTAATGAGGAGTTACTGCACATGCGGACATACACATGGTGGAACAGGCTCCCTAGAATGCCTGGGCTGCATGCACACGTCACATACCTGAGGGCGCAGACCTCTTTGCCCAGCTCTACAATGCTGTGAGGGGCCTCATGCTACTTCTAAAGACTTGAGATTTCTTTTTTCTTTTAAATATTAAGTGAACAGGTCCCCCACCCACAGGGACAGTGGTAGAACTACTTGTTGACCCCAATATCTCTTTTCCCCAGCTTCTGTAGCTGGAGGAACTTGTGATATTTGGCAAGGAAATGGCCGCCCAGTATAAAAACTACATTTCCCAGCCACCTTTGCAACTACAAGTGGCCATGAGACAGAATTCTGGCCAATGAAATAGGAACAAGTTTTGAGTTGTATATACATATTCCTTAAAAACAAGGGGTATCCCCTCTCCCTCCCCTCACCTACCCAGCTGTCCCCAGCCCCCCCCATAATCATTGAGCCTTCCAAACACTTCCCAGGTTTCCGGCAAATTTAATACATGTGTCTCAAAAGTCAATGGCGAGGGTCAAGTGAATAAAATAAAAATGGGGTCATGGGGAAAGGGCCATGGACACACACAAGGAAGGGCAATAGGTGAGTTAGCTGGAGCAGGGGGGTGCCCTTCCTTGGGCATCACATCTCGTCCAAACCGTAGTCCTCCTCGGGGAAGTCCCCCACTGTCACAACGGATGGCTTGACGAAGGCGCCGTACTTGGCCTGGCATTCAAAGTAGCGCTTCCCATTCACACTGCAGGGCATGATGGGGAAGGCAGTGTCAGAGGGCTCCTACTCCAGATGCCAGCATGGCTGGGCTCCCCCAGTAGTACATGTATGCACTTACACATAAATGCACACATACGCGCACACAGGCACACACACAGACGCTACAGGGGGGATCTCTACCTGCCATCGTTTTTCCCTAGCGGCTCATCATAGCGGACACCGATCCAGTAGCCAGGCTTGAAATCTGTGAGTCCTGCCCAGGGGAGAAATCCCAATGAAACCTCCTTAAGCAGCTCACCCCAGATTCGCACCTGCCCACTGAGTATAAAGCCTGTCCTGGCAAAAACCACTCCTTGCTACTACCCAGGACAACCACCACCTCCTGCCCACATCAATATGGTAGCCCCCTTCACTGGTCTCCCTGTTCCTACCCCCATTCACTCAACACCCCCAGCCAAAGGGGGCTCTGTAAAAATCAAAGGGAAACAGCACCACTGCCTTGTCACAAATTCCTCAAAAGCTGCCCGTCTCGCTCAGCATAAAACCCACACTGCTTATGGCCAAATGATTTCTGACAAGGGTGCCAAGACAGTTCAATGAGGAGAGAACAGTCTTTCCAACAAATCGTATTGGGTCAACTAGATATCCACATGCAAGAGAATGAAGGTGAACTCCTACCTCACACCATAACCAAAAATTAACTCAAAGTGGGTCAAAGACCTAAATGTAATATGTAACACTATAAAACCCTTAGAAGAAAACACAGGTTTAAATCTTTGTGACCTTCTATTAGGCATTGACCTCTTACATATAATGCCACATGCATAAGCAAAAAAAGAAAAAAAATTGGACTTCATAAAAACCAAAAATGTTTGTGCTTCAAAGGACACTATCAAGACTGTAAAAAGACAACCAACCCACAGAATGGGAGAAAATATTTGCAGATCATATATCTGATAAAGGAATTGTATCTAGAATACATAAAGGACTCTTACAACTTGTTATGGGCTGTACTGTGTCCCCCCCAAGTCCACATGTTGAAGCCCTAACCCTCAGTAGCTGAGAATCTGACTGTATTTGGAGACAGGGCCTTTGAAGAGATAACTAAGTTAAAATAAGGCCGTTAGGGTGGGATCCAATCCAGGCTGACTGACATCCTCATAAGAGGTTATCTGGACAAAGACTCCAGGGATGTGCTAGCCCACAGAGGAAAGACCATGTGAGGACACACAGAGAGGGTGGCCATGTGCAAGCCAAGGAGAGAGGCCTAAGAAGAAATCAAACCTGCCAAAGCCTTAATCTTAGACTTCCCGCTTCCAGAACTGTAAGAAACGAATTTCTGTTTTTTAAGCCACCTGGTGTGTGGTACTTTGATATGGCAGCCCTAACACACCAATCAATAACAAAAAGACAAACCACCCAGTTAAAAACTGGGCAAAAGATCTGAATAAGCCATCTCTCTAAAGAAGATCTACAAATGGCTGTTAAGCACCTGAAAAGAGGCTCAATATCATTGGCCATCACAGAAATGCAAATCAAGACCATAATGCTCTACCACTTCATACCCATTAGAATGATTGTAATCAAAAAGAGAGGTAATAGTAAGAGCTGATGAGGGCGTGGATTAACTGGAGCCCTCATTCATCGCTGGTGGGAATGTAAAATGGTGCAGCCGTTGTGGAAACAGTGTGGCAGTTCCTCAAAAAGTGAAAGAGTTACTCTGTGACCCAGCAATTCCACTCCTAGGTACAAAGAAATAAAAACACAAAAACTTAAACAAGGATACTCAAAGCGCCAAAAAGTGGGAAGGACCCAAATGTTCTTCAACTGATGAATGAATAAATAAAATGTGGTGTTGCATACAATGCAATATTATTTGGTAATAAAAAGAAATGAAATACTGCCACATACTACAACATGGATGATCCTTGAAATTATGGTTCTAGTGAAAGAAGCCAGTCTCAAAAGACCACGTATTATGTGACTCCATTTATATGAAACTTCCAGAATAGGCAAGTCTATAGAGACATAACATAGATTAGCAGCCAGCTATGTGGATTGGGGGCGCTGGGGTTTCAGAAATGGGGAATAGCTGCTAATGGTTATAGCGTTTCCTTTTAGGGTGATGAAAATGTAAAACTGACTCTGGTGATGGTTGTACGATTCCTGTGAACTAAAAGCTAATGAATGATACTCTTTAAATGGGTGATTTTTTTTTTTTGGCCGTGTGGCGCAGCTAGGGGGATCTTAGTTCCCCAACCAGAGACTGAATGTGGGCCCTTGGCAGTGATAGTGTGGAGTCCTGACCACTGGACCGACAGGGAGTTCCCTAAATGGGTGAATTTTATGGTATATAAGTTTTATCTCAATAAGACTGTTATTAAAAAACCCAAAAAAACCCCACACTGCTCTCTCCTGTCTCCGAGGCCCAGCACAGTCCAGCCTTGCCCATGGCCCGGGTGTGCCCTGATCACTTCGGTCTGTGCTTCCCCTATCACAGGCCTAATAATTCTGCCTGTTTCCCCATCTCAGCTCTGACCACTGTGCCCCAGGCTTTCACCTCAGAATTGATCCCTCTGGGGTCCACTTCCTCCATCACAGTTCAGGTCATATGGCCTCTGCTTCCCACTTCCCTGCCGTGAACATACCAGGCTGCCAGAGTTAGCCCCTGGGTCCGTCTCCCTTCCTGGACTGAGATCCCCTTGAGGGCTGGGTCCCCAGCACTGCCCACCTCAAGGCAGGACACGAGGCCTCGGTGAGCCACGTACCTACATACATGACGGTGCCCCGGCGAGGAGGCTGCCCAGGCGCCTGCACCTCACAGCGGCTGCCCACGGGGATGGCACCGGCCTGGGCCTCCTCCTCAGTAAGGCGCTGGGAGCTCTCGGCCTCCTGCTGTGCCCGCTCTTCTTCACTGTATCGACCTAGCTTGTTGCGCTTCAGGAAGGAGCGGACTGAGTCTGTGGGTGGGGTAGGGGGTGAGGGTCAGACATGGGAGACCACCTGGGAGACCTCTGGCCTAATGAGATAATCTGCCACCTGCACGGGGCCAACACTCCGAGGGAAACGCTTCCGTGCTGGGTGTTGAAGGGCTGTCACCCAAGCCCCCCAAGTCTCCCACCACAGCCCTGGCCTCTCCCCAGGACCCCTGGGCCTCCCCACAATCCCGAAACTAAAGGGAAGGTGCCTGCTTGCAGTCTTTCGCGGTACCCCATCCTCCCGTCCCTTCAGTATCATGCTTGCCTCCACCCAGGCTCGGAAACCTTCATCTTTCCCACCACACATTCTCACCTGTCCCCACATGCCCGCACCCCATTGTCCTGTCGGTTCCACGTATTCTACCATGCTCTGTCCCCTACACCGTGCCCCCAGTGTGACCCTGACCGCCCCCCCATCTGACCCCACATACACACCCCAGACCTTCCTCTCAGGCCCCCTCTGCTTTCTCATGGCCCTGTCTGCCTGCTTGCACTCGGCCACACCCCCCAGCCTCCATTCACACCTCATGCCTGTCCACCCCTGACTGTTCTCCCATGAGCCGTCTGTCCCCACGCCAACCTCACCCCGCCCCCTCCACTCCCCCACACTTGCCTGCCCCACTGCCCACACCACCGACTCGCCCTCAGTGTCCCCGTCTATCCTGTCTGCTCCCCACCCCCTCCCCTAGCCCCCACCCCTCCTTGTGCACCCCGTACTTTGCCTCTGGTCGTAGGCTTCTTGTGAGATCTCGTATTTCTCCACCTTGGACATGTCCTCATACTCCCCAAGACGGGCACCGCTGTGGTCAATGACCTGTAGTGAGGAGAGGGAGGTCAGTGGGGATCAGGGTCTGGGCAGAGAGGCCTGGGATGCTGCGGGGGGCGAGTGTGGCTGCACATTGGAGCGTTCCATAGATTTAAGTCTCTCCTGTCTCGGAAAAACCACATTACTCTACCCTCACCTTTACCCCAGCCTTCTTGCCTGCCCTGAGCCCAGCCGAAGGGGTGAGAGCAGGTGTCTACAATGGCCATCTCCCTCTCTACCACCCATCCAAGGCCCTGGAGGCTGCATCTGCTTCCAGATGACCCCTACATACTGGCATCCACATCACTGATGGCCCCAGGACACTGGAACCGAAGGGCAGAGCTTGGGCCTTGCTCATGAACCCTCTGGGCAGTGTGTCTATCCTCTCTGGACCTCTGGGACCCTCCTAGGCTGACCCCAACTTCCAGATCCTGATGCATCTCTTCTGTACCACCCCCAACATTTATTCACTCATCACCTGCTGAGCTCCTCCAAGGCACCCAGCTGGGCCCCGTGCTGGGTACTAGGGACACGGTACAAAAATAGATCAATCCCTGCCCTCAAGGAGTGCTCATTCTTCTGGGAGGCCAACCAGAAACAAATGCACAGAGATGGGTATTAAACACCAGATGACGACAAGGTTCTATGCAGACAAATACAACAAAGAGGCTTCTGGAAGGAGGGGATGTCTGAGACAGGCCTGAAGGAACAAGCACAAAGTCCCAGATGTAGAAATGTCTTTAGCTCCTTTGAGAAACAGCAGGGCCAGCACGGCGGCAGTGGAGTGAGCCAGGGGGAGAGTGGGAGACACAACAGATCACTGGAGACTTTGGCTTTTACCTAGAATGAGATGCAGCCAGGGAAGGGCTCAGCCAGGAGGGCTCTGATCTGACACAGGTGTTTACACACTCCCTCAGCTGAGTGTGGGAAGCAGACGGAGGGGCACAGGGATGGGAGCAGGGAGACGGCTTGTGTGATGGTCCAGGAGGGAGAGGATGGAGGCTGGGCCAGGGTGGGGGCAGTGAGGGAGGAGAATCTGGATTCTGGATAGATTTTTGTGGGTGGAGCCCATGGATCTGCGGACAGATTAGATGTGGGTGTGAGGGAAAGACAGGGGTGAGGAACACCCTAAAGCGTTTGGCCTGAGTCACTGGGCAAAACAGAAACGGCCCTTATTTCTGGCTAACGATCACTAAGAATTTCCACTTTCTATATCAGGGGTTTTTCTAAGTTTGAGGTTGCTGTCATTCGTTGTTGCAAGAAATATGGGTGAGGGCTTCCCTGGTGGCGCAGTGGTTAAGAATCTGCCTGCCAATGCAGGGGAAACGGGTTTGAGCCCTGGTCCGGGAAGATCCCACATGCCGCAGAGCAACTAAGCCTGTGCACCACAACTACTGAGCCTGTGCTCTAGAGCACGCGAGCCACAACTACTGAAGCCCGCGCGCCTAGAGCCTGTGCTCCGCAACAAGAGAAACCACCACAATAAGCCTGCTCACTGCAACAAAGAGTAGCCCTTGCTCGCCATAACTACAGAAAGCCGCGTGCAGCAACGAAGACCCAACGCAGCCAAAAATAAATAAATTTAAAAAAAAGAAATATGGGTGATATTTATAAACAGAAAAAGAATTTTAGAAAAAATACAAATTCTCCAGAGGCTCCACCTCTGGGAAGCTTTCCTTGTATGGCCTCAGAAGTCAGCACCCTGTCTATACCTGAAACCATGTGTGATACCTTCCTGTTTGAGGACGCCACTGCCCTGCCTGACCCACCAGCATCCCAAGGCTGAAACTGCCCGGGTCAGTCCAAAGTCAGTCCTATGGGCTCAGCACAGTCCCGACCTGCTCCCACAATGGTCCAGGACCCATAACCTCAACTGGACTATGGAAGCAGTCTCCTCCTTGGTCTCCCTACTCCTCTGTCCTCCACTGTCTGTTCCCCACATGCAATCAGAGGGAGCCTGTGAACACCTGAGTCAGACCAGGACCCTCCTGGCTCAGAGTCCTCCCCTGGCTTCCACTTCCCACCAAAACAGGACAGGTCACTCTTCA
Organism: Delphinapterus leucas; assembly: GCF_059928025.1. Taxonomy (NCBI): domain Eukaryota; kingdom Metazoa; phylum Chordata; class Mammalia; order Artiodactyla; family Monodontidae; genus Delphinapterus; species Delphinapterus leucas. The sequence continues at coordinate 15,830,802 of NC_143148.1, forward strand.
GCCCCTGTACCCCACTCTGCTCCCTCCCACCTCAGAGTGTTTGCACATGCTGTGCCCTCCTCCTGAAGCACGCTCTCCCCTTCTTCAGTTAACTTCAGGTCTCTGTTCAGGCAGCACCTCCTCCAGGAAGTCCTCCTGGATCTCATTGATGGGTCAGGCTCCCCAGTATAGGATCTCCCAGCTCTGTGATCTCCTCCTGCATGGCCCTCATCTCACTGACCCTTTACATTTGTTCCTGTGAATATTTAGCTAACGCCTACCGCACTCACTGGACAGAGCTAAAACACAGACCTTCTCAGACTTGATTCACAGCTATATCCCTGGCATAATGTGGATGCTCAGTGAACAGTTATAAATAATTGAAAGAGACAAAAAAGACCCAGTTCTCTGGGTACACTAACTTCTGGAGCCATGCAGACTGAGGTAAAAATTCTAGCTATGTCTCTCCTCAGGAAATTCCATACTGAAACTAAGTTTTCTCTTCCGCAAAATAGGGTTAATTACGCCATTTTCCAAGTATTATTTTATGCATTCAACTCATCATTCAACAATGTTTCACTGAGCATCCTCTCTGTGCCAGGCACTGCTCCAGGTATTGGAGAAAAACACACAGTATGCCACAGGTGATTAGTGAGAAGGACAAAAATCAAAGAAAGTGGGAAAGGGAGGAGGTTTAAATTTTATACTGAGGGCAATGAAGCCCTCACACCCGGAAGGTGACATTTAAGTAAAGACTGGAAGGAAGGAGTGAGACATGTGGGCATAGAAAAAAGAAACATTCAGGCACAGAGAATAGCACATGCAAAGTTCACCTGGGATGCTAGGATGTCTGCAGAGTTTTGGGGGGGCGGGGAAGACTGAGGACAGAGAGGATGATGTCAGCTGATGCATGCAGAGGTCTTCTGTGTTCTGGCTTCTCCCAATATGTGAGCCTCTTTGCTCACCCTGACCCACCTCACACTCTGTTCCCTCTGCCTGGAATGACCCTCCCGACTCTTCTCTTAGGTCATCCTTCAGATCTCAACTCAGGCATCCCTAACTTCAGGAAGTCCCTTCTGATACCCCGAGGTGGGGTCAGGCACCTCTTCTGGATGCCTCCAGTCCCCTAGGCTTTTCTCAGCCCAGTCCAGACCAATCTGGCTGCCAATGTCTGGTGATGGGTCTGTCTCTCTCACTGCTGGACTGGGAGCTCCATGCGGTTAGGGCCTATTTTGGTTATCACACAGCGCAAAGCACATCAAGCATCTATTGAATAAATAAATGAATGGAGAGGAGGGATCCCAGGTAGGGAGGCCTCACATGGATGCGACAGCCGTCATCTACGGGGTAAGAGCCCAGCAGTGCATCCTCCTGATCCAGCTTGCTGTAGAACTTGTCGTCAGGTCCATACAGCTCCAATTCCATGCAAGAAGCAGGGCTGCCCACAACCAGCTGTAGTTTACACTGTGGGGATAACAAGATGGGGAGGCGGGGACGAGGTGGAAGGCTGTCAGTGGCCCCACTCTCTGCCCTGAGGCTCCGCCCTTTGTATCAATAACCATCACCCATTCCTCGCTCCTCCAAGAGACCTACCATTTAGGACCCACCTGGTTAACCCTGGCCCCACCTCCTCTGGTCTTGCCCCCACTCCCTGCAACCTCTTTTTTTCTCTGGCCCCGCACCCATTCTCTGGAACCTCAGGTTCCTTCTGGCCCCGCCCCGTTGAGGTCCAGTCCAGAACCTCTGCAACCTCGGCTTATCTCTGGCCCCTTCCCTACGCTGGGGAAGACCCTCCATTTCTTCTTGACCCCGCCCCCTCAACACTAGCCCCGCCCCTCAGGACCCCGCCCCCACGGCCACACCTTGAACTCAGCTACGGTGAGGCTGCGACTGTACCGCTTCTGGGAGCGAAAACTGTTGAGTGAGCTGCTGATGAAAACGTTCACTGTAGGCGCCGACAACCCCGTCACCTCCATCTCGCCGCGCCCTGCAAGGTCCCACAACCCAGTCAGCCGCCTCACACCGACTCCGCAGCCGCCGCCGCCGCCGCCGCTTCTGGGATATCAGCCCCTCCCCCTGCTCCCGGACCTGGCCAATCCACGCCCTCCCGCCAGGGGGGTCCGCCAATCGCCGCGTCTCTTCGCCGCCGCCTGGAAGAAGTCCTGGGTAGGCCCAGCCAATCCTGAGAAGTCTCTCACGGTGCACAGTTCTTCCAATAGCGTCACGGGAAACGGCCTGGCGGGCGAAGGCTGAAGCCGAGAGGAAGGACTGGCAAGAGCTACCCCTGTCGCGCATGTGCACTGGCTTCAACCTGCAAAGAGCCAAGGCCTCTCCATTTACACTCAGCACTTTGCGGGTTACGTGACGCATCATTTTTCCCGGTTCTCGTACCACACTATTCTGTAAACTGGGGAAGAAAGGCCCAGAAGTTGGAAGCCATATTCTAGGATATCAAAAGATTGAAGCAAGTAATTAATCAAACCTCAGCTCAGATCAGCCAGCAGAAAGCCACTGGAAGCCATTACATGTGCGCAGCTCCTCCCCTCTTTTGGCGAAGCTAAGAGATCTGACCCTTCCCGCGACCTGTCGCGCGGCTGAGCAAGCGCTGAAGGCTAGGCGGGCGGAGAGTCGCCATGGAACCCGATGGGACCTACGAGCCGGGCTTCGTGGGTATTCGATTCTGCCAGGAATGGTGAGACCCGGCCAGCACTGTGGAAGGGGAGCAAGTAGTGGCCCCAGTACTGACCTCAGACCTCCCCCTCCCCACAGTAACAACATGCTTTACCCCAAGGAGGACAAGGAGAACCGCATTCTGCTGTACGCGGTGAGCGCGAGCCAGCCGGGCGCCCCGGTGTTCCGTGACCGGCCCACAGGTTCCCAACGTGGCCCGGCCCTACTCCCAGTGCCGCCCCGTCCTGGTCTACCCTCCCAACTGTCCCCCTAGTGAACCCGACTTTCTCGTCTTGCCCATCCGCGAGGTGATTCTCAATTACACCCAATGATCTCAACCTCAAGACTCCATTCCCTAGTCATCCCCTCGGGGGAAGGCCATGCCCTCCCAGTCCCATCGGGGATCTCTCTGCGACCCCCTTCCCGCCACTCTCGCCCTCTCGCAGTGCCGGAATTGTGATTACCAGCAGGAAGCCGACAACAGCTGCATCTACGTCAACAAAATCACGCACGAAGTGGAGTGAGTGGCAGGGCCCGAGCTCGGAGACGGGGTTGTTGGCTTGGGAGGCCCGGTCTAAGCATACTTATTCACCCTTTATTCCCTCAGCGAACTGACCCAGATCATCGCTGACGTGTCCCAGGACCCCACGTTGCCGCGGACCGAAGACCACCCTTGCCAAAAGTGAGCGCGCAGCTGGTATTGGGGAGGGAAGGTGGCTTATCCTCACCGGACGGAGAAGGGAGGAGGGAAGGGTATGGCAGGCTCTGAGTGGCTGACTGTCCCCTCAGGTGCGGCCACAAGGAGGCGGTGTTCTTCCAGTCACACAGTGCCCGGGCCGAGGTGAGTGGTGAGAGCAAGGCTTCGGAGTGACCTGGGCCTGGTCCTTCCCAGGGGTGGGGATACCAATACTGGGGAGATCCTGCCCTTCCAGGCATCTCGAGCTGGACCTTAAGTAGTGGGAAAAGCCCCCGAGTCTGTTCTTTTGGGGTGAGGCTTCTCTGGATGGAGGTTCGTGTTGTACCCAGCCCTGTGGATCCAGACCCTTCCTAACCATACATCCTTTCTGCCAGGATGCCATGCGCTTGTATTACGTGTGCACAGCCCCACACTGCGGCCACCGCTGGACCGAGTGAACCACTCTCCCCCTTGTGTAATAAATGCTGTGTTCTATGCGTGCCTTTCCTCTGTTTATTTCCCTCTCATGGGTTGGACACAGGGTTCCCAGTCTCAAGCAGCGTGGTGCAGGGTGCAGTGCTGCACGTAGGCATCAGGCCTCGAGCTGGTGAAGCCTCAGTCCTCACACACATGTAACTTCTCACAGCGCTCACGATAAGCGTAGCTGGCCAGCTGTCCGTGTGCCTTGGCAAGATGCACTTCAAGTGAGCAGCGCTGCGTGAATGCTTTCCCGCAAACTCCGCAGCGGAATGGCCAGATCCCTGCGCAGGTGGGCCAGAGGGAGAGAGGACAGACAGGGCAATGGCCCCCAGACCAGCACCCTCCGACCTCACCCTCCGTGAGCATTCCCCCTTTCCTACTCCAAGTTCGCCAGACCTCAGCCTGCTTCCCACCATCTGCTACCTCCACCCCGTGCAAACGTGGGAGCTGTGTGTCCCCACCCTTCTCACCAGGATGTTCCTTCTGCTGGAGGAGAACGAGGGAGGATTTCCCTTGCACCCTTCAATATGGGACCTGAATCCTGTAACCAGTACCTGTTTTCTCTTTGTATCCCTCAGCAGGCCCCCACCTTAGCACCACCCCAACACCCACTGGCTGGGAGCTGAGGTGCATGGTATTCCCAGCCTCCTGAAGGCTGAGTCTCTGCCCCACTAACACATGCCCCACTTGTGCACGGAACTCAAGTGCACGGAAACTCCACATCCCATGCACCTCCTTCCATTTCATTCCATCCCCCCCCAGCAGCGCCTCCCAGTCAGTCCCTGCTGCCGCTCACCCGTGTGAGTCCTCATGTGCCGCTTGAGGTCAAAGGCGTCATGAAAGCCCTTGCCACAGCAGTGGCACACGTGGTGGTGGGCAGGGCTGTGGCACTTGAGGTGCCAGGTCAGCATGCGCTGCAACGGGAAGCCTTGGGGCAGAGGGGGCAGCCAAGCATCCCAGGGCCCGTAGGAGTGGCAGTCAGTGTGCCCTGGGAGGGCTGTGGGAGGGACATGGGAGTTAGGACCCCACCCCACCCCTCCACTGGACCAAATGGAGCACCTAGAACTGGGAACCAAGGAGGTCTGGGAAGGCTGGAGACTGCAGTTTGTGCGTGCTTATGCCACCCTCTCCCCAAGGCCTTCGCTGACCACCCTGCCCCCATCGCCCTTACTTTGTTTTCTATTTCTCCATAGTACATACCATCTTCCAACATAATATTTTTTTCCCTAATTTTATTATCTATACCTGCAGCTCCCACCAGATTATAAGCTTCAGGAAGGAATGAGTTTTTGTCTTACTCCTAAACACCCATTACCTAGAACAGTGCTGGCTCCCAATAAAAACTGAAATAATCTCCAGCACATTTACATCCCGCCTAGGGAGCTATTTCCTTCTTCCAGTGCACGCACAGCTGAGTATCCCTTCTGAGAGACCCCAAAGCTCCTCCCCATCCCCCATCCAGCTCCTGCCACCTTGTCTGATTCTCTGACATAATGCAAACCACCATCCACTTATTGGTTTGAATCCTGTTTTTCTGCCCCACTGGGCAGAGAATCCCTGGGGGCAGGGGCTGTGGCTGCCCACCCTGGGGAAAGGGTACTTGGGGTGAGGGCTAACAGTGAGCCCACTACTAAAAAAGAAAAGGCATTTCCAGCAGAGAGGACAATGGGTGGAAAGGCCCCGAGGCTGGAGTGGCACGAGGGGGTAAGGGGCAGGCAGCTTCTCTTGAGGCTGAGAGCGGGCAGGGGTGAAACTGAGCAGGGTCTTGTGGGCCAGCTGCAGACTCACCGCTGCCCAAGAGTCCCGGAGGCCAGAAGACTGGTGTGCCAGGGCCCCCCCCCCCCCAGGCTGCTGCAGTCTGAGGAGAGAAGCCAGGTGGTGATGCTTTGTGTCTCCCCTGCCCCTCACCTCTAGGCCCAGTGAGGGGCCCACCTGGGACATAGGCATGTCCCCGGAGCTGGTCAGGCAGGTGGCCCCAGTTGGGTGGCTGTGGACGCCGACTCCTGACCAGGAAGGCGTGGGGCATCACCACCGGGAACAGCTCCCCCACCCCCCCCACAGGGCTGCTTCCTCCACCTACTGTCAGACCTCAGGCCCAGGAGGACTATTCCAGGTGGGAAGGGAGGGGGAAGTCACAGAGAGGTCTCATTCTCTCCATGCACATTTTGTGACAGGCCCAGGGGGCAGACTTAGCTGGCTCCAGTTACCTCTGCCTTGGGCCCTGCCATTCCTCCGCCTTCTCCTCTGCCAGGTTCCTGAGGGTACTCTCCAGCCTCCAGGGGAAGACAAGCACTAGGGCCCCCAGGGAGGTCAAGCAAGGGCAAGACTGGAACCTAAGCAACCCTTGCGGGTGGAGAGAGGAAACAGAGACCCCAGTGGGGCTGAGTGTTTTTCCATATTACCAGCAGACCTGAGGGTCTGTTTGCCAAGCAAATCAGTCACTACCGGACATCCAACAGCCTGCTTGGTTATTCAAATCACAGCAGCCGTCTGAGGAAGCAGGGGAGGGGGTGACTGTGACTGCTTGCTCCAGAGGGTGGAGAGACAGCAGGGTCCAATTGGTAAGGTCAAAGTGAGGATCCAGCCTGTGCATCTCCAGGCAGGAAACTCTACCTCTCTGATCCGCAGATGCCCAGAGCTGACGTTCAGCCGGAAGCACTGTTCAAGTGTATGGGGTTATCACAATACTGGTTTGTTACTAGTGCAGCTCCTAGTAACTCCCTCACTCTCCTACGGTCCAGGAACTATAAGGGGTCACCTGACACAGCCAGGGGCTCCCAGGACCCTTACCCCAGCACTCTGGCCAGGCTCCGTTCTAGATTGGTCACTGGCTTCTTAGCCAGGGGTTAAGGATTTTGAATATTCCCCATGCAGTTACTTTCACTTATTCACCCAACGATTTTCTGATCTCCAACTATAGGCCTGGCCTAGCTCAGCACTGAAAATGACATAAAGGTCCATGGGGGAGACACACCAGTGACAGTCCAGAATGACCAAGGCTGTGACGGGGGAAGCACAGGCAGAGCGACCCAAGCTTCAATGGGGAAAAGCCAGGGGGCTCAGGGGACGCAGAAGAGTCTCCTGATCCAGTCTAAGGGTTCAGGGATGACTTCCTAGGTGTGAGCCTTGAAGGAAGAAGAGGTTTCTGGTAAACAGGGTTTTCCAGGCATAAAAGGCTTGATGGTGAAAGAAGCAATATTTATTCATTTCTTCACATTCCCTGAGAGTCAGTCCAGCTAAATTCATTTGCGGAAGCAACAGAGGAAGCGCTGGAAGCCTGCTGGCCCAGAGCTTTGCCACTTTATCTCTGCAGGACCTGGGGCAAGTCACATCTTGTCTTGCTGAGCCTGTTTCTTCATCTGGAAATGGGACTAATGAGTCTTCCTACCAATGGTTTGTGTTGAAATCCATGTAGATCACCCAGGGAGAGGATCTGGCATGCAGCAGACATATAAATGTGGGTTGTTCAAAAGTCTTGAAGGGTGGGGTGGCTAGGCAAGCATCTGAGTTTCAATCAGCCCATGTAAAATGGGATTTTTTTTTTTTTTTTTTGGCTTCACTGCACGGCTTGCGAGATCTTAGTTCCCTGACCAGGGATCGAACTTGTGCGCCCTGCAGTGGAAGGGTGGAGTCTCAACCTCTGGACTGCCAGTGATGTCCCTGTAAAGTGGGATTTTAAGTGTCACCATCTCCCAATTGTTGGACTTAATGCAGCTGTGACTGGTGTGCCTGGCCTGGGTCAGCAGCCCAGTATCTAGGACCTGACCGACGCAGGGCCAGATGCACTGGGGCCAGATACACTGAAGAACAAGCCAGTGAGCAGGTTATGGGAGCCATTTTGTTTGTCTCAGTTGCCCAGTTCTCCATGCCCAACACCACATCTCTTGGGACAACTGGTTCCTAAATTGTTGCTGAAAACACATTAGGGAAAAACCCTGGGGCCAGGTATCTTTACTTGCCCCCAGGTCCCTTTTCTGTCCTGCTCTATGTCCTGGGAAGCTGACCTGGGTGGTCAGTATCATTTGGGCTCCTGGGCCCTCTGGCTTCCAGTGGGGTTTAGACAATGGGGAGCCTGGCAGAAGATGGTGGAGGGGTTCCCCCAACTCCCTCCCTGTGGGGTTGCCAGGAACACAACTCCCCTCAGGGCAGCTCTCTCCAGGATTTGCTCTTCTGGGTTCCACTTTGCTCCCTTGTGCCTTGTGTGGGGAGTAACACCTCTCCTCTGTTACCAGTCTAGGGTAACGCACTGGCCCTGAGGTTTCCCTGTTCCCTGTCCACTTCTCTGCAAATGATCCCTCTGCTAAACTCTCTTTCAAATATCCCACGTGAGCATGCTGTCCTCTTGCTGCTGGCACACTGTCGCACGCACACACATTCATCAGCAGTGGTTTCTTAACCAGTCGGTTTGTCTGAGGAAAGTCTGGTCCTTCCAGGGCTGAAGAGCTTGGCATTACGAGGTGGAGACTGGCAGACACACTGGATCCTACCAGCCCACCTTCCTTTTGTGCTGAGAGAACCCAATTTTGTTGCAACAGTTAACAGGCCCAGGACAGGGGAGGTGGCTGGTCCAAGCAAATTAAAGGCATCTCCAATCCTGTTGCCTGCAACTGCTCTGAAAGGGGAGGCATCTAAGAAGGCTTTTCACTTTTTCCCCACTATCCTGGTGGCTGCCCTGCTTTGTGTCTTTGCTCCTGGTTGGGTGAAGGTGTACTGCTGGGAGCTATGGCAGCCATGTTGCCACCATGAGGGCCTAAGCTGGAGAGTGAAACTCAGACTCACAGAGGGTGAAATACAACAGGAACAGAATCAAGAGTAACAAATGTCCCTATAGCTTGGGGCCCCTTAAGCCAGGTGTTTGCTACCTGGAGTTGAAGAGTTAACTATGATACAGGGTGGGAGGAGGGGTAAAATCAATGAGGGACCGAGGCTCAAGGTGGTCCCCTGGGTGTCCAGGGTCCTGGAAACCAAACACCTCAGAGATCTTAGGTACCTGTGGCCAAGGCAGGCAGGGGCAGGTCAAGTGGGTCTCCAGTCTGCAGGGGTGGCCAGTGGGCTGGGGCAGGGAGAGGGAGCCTTGAGAAATAAACAATACTGGGCATCTTCCCAAACGCCAAGATCAGGCATTTTATTTAGGGGAAAAAAACTGTATTGTGAATGTGTCTTGGATTTAAATGTCATGAAGCAACAAGGCCCTGCCCAGTGGGACCCATTCTTCCTCCCACCTCCTCTCCTACCCTCGCCCTGAGCTCACTCCATTCCAGCCTCCTGGCTTCACTGCTATTCCTTTCATGTACGTCTGAGCTTGCCATGGGGCCTTTGCACTGGCCTTTGTCTGCCTGGATACTTGCCCGACTGTCCACACGGCCTGTGCCCTCTATCAAGCCTCAGCTCCAACATCACCTAAGAAAGTCCTGTAACCAGCACAGGGAATGCCCTCAGTTTACCTACAGTTAGAGAGTTATTTTAATTTCTGTCGTGTTTCACTTTCTAGAAGGTGAATGCCATGAGGGCAGATGCTTTGCTTGTCCTGTTCCTTGATCTACCCCTACCGTGTAGAGCAGTGACAGCAGCTGGGACCAGCAATTCCTCGGGGCTGGTAGGATTTTTTTCAACAACTGCATGATTGGTTCAGTGTTTACAGGGCCAACAGAGAGCCACGTCCTCAAAGAGTCTGGCTCTACCACCAGGCAAGCCTCATTTGACTCTCAACTCTATGGGACCCGAGGCAAGGCACTGGATCTCTCTGAGCCTGTTTCTGGTGGGCCATGATCACCAAACAGAGCAGTGAGGAACTCACAGGCAAGTGGGGGTTCAGGCCAAGCAGGCTGCACAGTACGACTGTGCTCTAGGAGGGTTCTGCTCCTGCCGGCTTCCTTTTTACAGACTTGGGACAGTGAGGGCTTTTGTGGTCACAAGAGTGTCCTTCTTAGCAGACATGCCACGTGGCTAGATGCCTGCTGCCTAGGGAAGCTGGTACCAGTGCTGGGAGCTCATGGGATGTTGAAGCTGGACACAGTCTTGCTGGGGAAGAAATTACTGGTCCCAGCTGCTGGGTGGCCTAGGCATGCTCCCTGGATTTGTCCTTCCTCACTTTACCCTGCTGCAAATGGTAACAAAAGCCTGAAGCTCACAGGATCCAGCATGGGACTGGCCCAGGGGCCGTGAGCCAGTGTTGTGGCAGTATGTGAACTGGTGGCCAGGGTCTGGGACATGGTGATCACAGAGGCTCCAGTGGGTTCTTGCGCATCAGTAGGGGGCAGAGAAGAAGGGCTGGCCCCTCCCTAGAGTGCAGCTGGGCCCCACTGGGCAAGGACCACACGTGACTCCACAGCAGCTCAGTGGGCTGGGGACAGGTGACGTGGGAGCCAGGTGCTGGGGTCATCATTATTGCAGTTCCCCAACAGTCCCGTGTTGCCCACGACAGAGTCCTGGAACAGGGCCTGGCACTGGGGCATCTGTGAGTTCCCTGGGCTCTCTACCCTCTCTTCCTGCATCCATCTGAAGGGGGCTTTGTGGATGCGCCAGAACAGGCACCAGGAACCACTCCTCCAAGTTGTCAGTTTATTTGCGTAAAATAACTATTTCTTCAGAAGCAGCAGGGCTGCGGTGGAGGGGGCTGCTGGCTCTCAGTCCCCCCGTGCCTTCCTCCGCACGGCCTGCACCAGCAGCTCTGAGTAGTGTTCCAGCAGGGCACGCAAATCTGGGCTGGCCAGGGGGCACAGTGTAGGTGGGGAGGGGGGGCCTGGGTTGGGCAGGGCCTGGGCTGGGGCCACATCGGTCCCAAACAGCCAGTCGTTGGCCTCTAACTGGCTGTGGATCCAAAGGAAAGTGGAGGCCAGCTCAGTCTGTGCCTGCCGCTGCTCGGCGCTCACCTCGTCACTGGAGACCATCTGCAAGGGGCGCCCATCTTGTTAGGGGCCACCTGGGCCAGGCAGTGCCAAGGGAGCCCCTCAGTCCTTTCCCCTGACCCTGGGGCTTGGCTCACCAGGTGGTAAAGGTCCAGGGCTTCTTGGAAGGTAGTCTGCAGTCTGTGCACGATGGTCCCCACATTGCTCAGCTCAAGGGGATCTGGGGGCAGGACCTTGGCTGGCCCCCTCGGTTCCCTGCAGTGTCCAGGGCAGCCCTGGACTGGACTGAGCGCATCTGGGGGTGGAGGGGACAAAATGAGAAAGACACTTCTACTTTTTAGCTGGTCTAAAGAGGCCAGTGTTGCTGGGCCGACCACAACTGTTGTTCCTCTGCCTGGGATGCTTCCCTCAGTCCCCAAGGCTACCTTCCCACCCCTTCTGCAGGTCTCTGCTCAAATGCCACCTTCTCCCTGAAGCCTTTTCTCATCATCCTGTTTAAAACTAACCACTGCTCCCACCTGTCACTCCCTAAACCCTTTCTTTCTCTTTTTCTCAGCACACATCACTTTGTGATACACTGAACATTTTCCTTATTAGATTTAGTCTGGGTGTCTCCCCCAGTTAAGGTGTCAATTCTCTGTAGTCTTGTTTACCACCAGGTCCCATGTCCCCAGGGCCCAGAACAAAGCCCAGCACAAACGAGGTACTCACTAAATATGTAAGGCAATGAATGAATGAGTGGCACAGTGCCTGTGGCCAGGTCAAGTGCCCACCTTTGGAGCTGAGCCAGCTGTTACATGGGATGAGCTTAGGGGACAATCCCTTGTCCCAAGGATGGTACTCACCAGGGGTGGGCTCCAGGAGGGAGGTGATGCTGCCAGGGACCCCAGGCCTGGCCTCTGGAAGTGGGGGGCTGTTGGGATGGGAAGGGGTATTGAGGGACTCGGTGGCCAGGAACCTTGGGAGAAAGGTGGCGTTGTGGAGTCTTGGGGCACTCCCATCCACAGGGCTGGGGGCCAGGAAGCTGGCTGTTGTGACCATGACATTGGGCTGGGTGGCCACAGGCTCCTGGGACCAGACACACGTGGTGGGAGGCTCCAGTTGGGGTGGGGGCAACACGAGCCTGTCACAGATGCTTGGCAGGGTGAGTTTCAGGCTGGCGCGGGCCTCATGGTTGCCCCGGGAGGGCAGGGCAGCTTCTTGGCCCTCACTGTCAGAACTGGGTGTCACTGTGGTGGTGATGACTTGGAGCTCCTGGCCCAGGGAGGCCAGCTCCCCCAGGGACGAGGACCTGCACAGAGGCCTGGCCAGCTCAGCCAGGACAGGGCCCTCACTGTCCTCAATGGAAATGCTGTGTGGTATCCTGGCACAGGAACTGGCAGTGGCCTCCATGCAGGAGCGGGCGGCGGGGGTGTGGAAACCCTGAGCCAGGCCTGGAGTGGGTAGAGCTGCGGGTGTTGGAGGCTTCTTATCTGTGGGCGGCACAGAGGAGGGCAGGATGCAGGGCGCCAGGCCTGTGAGGCAGGGGGCTAGAAAGGAAGAGGCAGCTTACTCTCACACCCCAGCTCAGAGCTGATGGACAGGGAGCCCCAGCCAGGGTGGCTGCAGGGTCTGAGTGGATCCTGTCCATCCCCACCATGGCTCAGCTAGATACCCAGGGCCATTTGCTGAGAAGGCTAGGGCTTTTCACCTGGGGGTGGGGACACTCACTCAGTGGGGACCAGGCTTCCAGGGTCTCGAGGGGCTCCTCAGCCTTCCCCCCAGAGATGACCTGCAAGCATAGCCTTGAGGTGAGGATAAGGCCACCAGGCTCCCAGCCCTATGTCTCGAGGGAAGCGGCCCCAGTACTCACGTTGGTCCTGCCTGGGCAGGTGTAGCCAGTACCTGCTCTCAGGGGCTCTGCTCTGGGCAGGCTCCCCCTAAGATCCATGAGTTTGACCTCTGGGGATTTCACGAGGTGCAGGGGCAGCCGGGAAGGGAAGGTGTGGGTGAACCTGTAGGGGGGAAAACAGGTGGTTGTGGCTGCCCTGGGGGCGCCTGAGGGCACACAGCCCCTTCCCGCGGGGAGACAGAGAGCTGGAAGGCGGGATGGGGGTTCACTAGTTCACCAGCTCCCACCTGGATGTCTTCTGGAGGCGGGAGAGGAACTGGCCTGAGATGCTCAGCCGGGGATTGAAGAAGTTGTCCTCGGCCTCAGAGGCCTTCAGGTCTCTCAGGGATCCCTGGAAGGGCTCTAGGGCAAGATGCCGAGGGCGCCCTCAGAATCCCTCCAGCCAGCCAGCCCTGGGCCCAGGCAGACCCACAGACCAGCAGACAGATCCTCAGAAACCCCCATCAATAGACAACACACACTTTGGGAGCAAATGGAGCAGGCAGAAGAAACCATACAGCTGGGCCCCTAAGTAAAACACACGCCCTCCCACCACCCTTGCCAGCCCTGCCAGTGAAAGTCTAACCCCAGAGAAGCCCACACTGAGCCCAGTCCTGGATGCTGCCCAGGCACGGGTCAGAGAGGGGCATGGTCTACCCTCAGGGTGGGCGTCAGTAAGTGTCTCGAAGTGGTGGCGGAGGAACTTCTCTTGCTCAGGGGTCTGGGGCAGGGAGCCGTTGGATATGCTTGGCACCTCGGGCTGGGACAACTCTTCTGTGGTACCTGGGCATCCTGGGGAGAGGAGAAGGGGGTCTGGGAGAGGGAGTGGGCAGGAGAGAACCATCAACACCATGAATCATGGCAGATGCTCTGAAAAAGCCACTGGCCACTTAACAGTGGAGAAAGCTGGACTTGCCCATCACACACCCTGTTGCCACCAGGCGGAGAAGGAAGGGCTAATGCGTCTGTCTTCCAGGGGAGGAAACTGGTGCTCAGTGGCCACCAAATGCACGGTTGATGTTGGGCCAGTGGTTATCTATCGTGACCAGCCCCTGGCCAGGCCCACACACTGCCCTTCCCCACATCTGGCCCCTACTTACCTGGTGTAGGGGGCATCACATCAAACTGAGGGTCTGGGTCTGGCTGTGGAGGGGAGGAATGGATGGTGGTAAAGCTGCACTCCAAGTCGGCCTCTGACTCCCCTGAGTCTGGAAAACATGGTGGGAGGGGTCAGGAGTCCAAAGCTGGGCCCTGACTGAGTCAGGTAAGGCGCTCTGGGTCTCAGGGCTTCAGTTTCCTTATCTGCAGAAAGGGGATGATAAGACCGCCCCCTATTTTTATGGACCAGCAAGGCTACACTTCGAGGAAGGTGCAGAGCTGGGCTCCCACTGGTGGGAAGTTGGGCTCCAGAATTCTCGAGTGACAATAGCAGGGACCATGCCTGTCTCTGTGACAGACTCTGGGCTTCAGAAAGGCTTGGTCAAGGTCACCATCAGTGCCCAGAAAGGGACCTGGCCACATGAACAGACTACTGCAGGGTGTACTGCCTGGCGCTCACTCACCCTCAGGTGGCCTCTGGTCCTTCGAGTCGATGGAGGGGGCCCTGAGGCAGCAGTCACCTTGCTGGTCTCCTGGCACCCTCTCTACTTCTTCCGCACAGTACTTGCTGCAGTGCCCGTGGGCATGGGGCGAGGGAATGATAATGTACTGGTTAGTAAACAAGGGGCCCCCACCCAGAACGCCTAGACATCTGCGCCTGCTCCTGCTGGGAGCACAGCCTCACCTCTCCTGCCGCCTCCGGAGGCCCCTGCACCTTCTCCTGGAACCAGGAAGACAGGCTGCAGCAGAGGCTGCAGGGCTGGGCTCCTGCACCATCCGGGCTTCACCGCCCGCCCGCCTCCCTCCCACAGGCCCACTGGGAGAGTGGTTCTTCCACGGTGTGCCTGCCAGCTGAGGCTTCCTCTCTCCAACTAAGGTTCCCATTGGTGCAAAAGACACCCACCTGTCTGTCCCTGTGACTGTCACCTCTGTCTCCAGGGGGTAGATGACGAGCTTGCTGGCCTCAGAAGACTCCCTCTGTAGGGGTGGTAAGGAGGGAGGCCCGCAGCCCTTGTCCTGGGGACTCTCTGACTGGGGGGAAGACAGCACAGCCATCAGAGGCAGCTGTGGCAACCAGGGCCCTCCCAAGCTGCTAGGTGTTCCGCCAACACCGACAGTAACGGTAAAGATGTAGGTAGTGATGGCACCCCTCACTGCTGGATGCTCCCTGTGAGCCAGGGCCAGGGCTGGGGCCATGATGAGTTCACTCTGCATTATCATCAGCCCCTTTACAGATAAGGAATAGGCATGGCTCGAACCCACTAAGAGTCTACTCATATGAAATTCAAGAACAGGCAAACCACTCCATGGTGAAAGAGGTCAGAATGCTGGTTACCAGGGCTTCCCTGGTGGCTCAGTGATTAAGACTCCGCCTGCCAATGCAGGGGACACGGGTTACAGCCCTGGTCCGGGAAGATCCCCCATGCCGCGGAGCAACTAAGCTGGGCGCCACAACTACTGAGCCTGCACTTTAGAGGCCGTGAGCCACAACTACTGAAGCCCGCGCGCCTAGAGCCTGTGCTCCGCAACAAGACAATCCACAGCAATGAGAAACCCGTGCACCGCAACGAGGAGTAGCTCCCGCTCGCTGAATCTAGAGAAAGCCCGCGTGCAGCAACGAAGACTCAATGCAGCCAAAAAAAAAAAAAAAAAAGAATGCTGGTTACCTCAGTGGGGGTACTGATTGGAAGAGACACAAGGCGGTCCT
Source organism: Delphinapterus leucas (assembly GCF_059928025.1). Classification (NCBI taxonomy): domain Eukaryota; kingdom Metazoa; phylum Chordata; class Mammalia; order Artiodactyla; family Monodontidae; genus Delphinapterus; species Delphinapterus leucas. Next base: position 15,846,131 of record NC_143148.1, read on the forward strand.
CCAAGATCCCCTTCCAAGAGGTAGAAAATGCTCTATATTTTGACTTGGGTGGTGGATACATCGGTGTGTACACAGGTAGCAATTCATCAAACTATATATTTATGATTTATGCACATAACTATTTATATTATGCCACATAAGCAAACTTATATAATAGAATAAAAAAGAATTTTGTTTGAAAAATAACAGAATAAGAGCTAAAGTTGCTTCAGCACCTTTTAGGGCCCAGACCCTGTTTCTAGAACTGGATTACTGTAAAAGCCCCTTGTGCACTTTTTTTTTTATTTTTAAAATTTTATTTTTAAAAATGACCTTTTCTGAAATCTTTTCTTAGTCACCTTTTTTTTTTTTTTTTTTTTAAATGGTTTTATTTATTTATTTATTTTTGCGGTACGCGGGCCTCTCACTGTCGTGGCCTCTCCCATTGCGGAGCACAGGCTCCAGACGCGCAGGCTCAGCGGCCATGGCTCAAGGACCCAGTCGCTCCACGGCATGTGGGATCCTCCCGGACCGGGACACAAACCCGCGTCCCCTGCATCGGCAGGCGGACTCTCAACCGCTGCGCCACCAGGGAAGCCCCAGTCACCTTTCTTTTCAAAAAATATTTATTTATTTATTTATTTGGCTGCGCCGGGTCTTAGTTGCCGCGTGCAGGATCTGTAGTTGCAGCATGCAGGCTCTTAGTTGCAGCATGACCAGGGATCGAACCCAGGCCCCCTGCATTGGGAGCACGGAGTCTTAACCACTGAACCGTCAGGGAAGTCTCTCTCTCTTTTTTTTAAATGACCATATTTTTGAAAATCAAAGCCCAGGGAATCAAGCCTTGCTGCAGGTTACAGAGCCAGGAAGGGGTAGGACCAGGGCTCCACCTGCTCAAATGCCCCCAACTCAGGCACAGGCCTGCCCTCGGGCCCAAGCTCTTAATCCCCGAGCGACCCCATCTTCCCGCTTTCTGGTCTGCCCTGGGAAGTTTCACTGTGCACCAGGTCCAAGGCTCACCCTCCTGCCCTCTACCATCTCATGTAACCCTTTTCGCACCCCTGGAGTGGGACAGTCAGCTTTATCTTTAGAACGAGAGCACTGAGGCCCCAGGTCCTGCGCCGGCAGTCATGGTGCAGGGGCTGTAGGCCGGGCTGGGGCAGGCAGTCTATACCTCGCTCAGCAGGCCCGCCAGTCTCTGCGGCTCCACTGCATCTAGAACAGAATCCTCTAGGCTCTCGGGCTTCATGGGGGTAAAGTAGCAATCCAGGTCCCGGGCATCCAGGATGGTCTTGAGAGGCTCCTGGTCAGCCCGCTCCGCCCAGCGGCCATGTGGCTGGTAGCTGCGCTTGGCGTGGAAGGCCGAGCTGTCTGCCACATCATCATCTCCTAGCTGAGGGTGACAGGGGATGGTCAGGCAGCTAGCCAAGTGCTCACCAACTCCAGTGAGGGCCCGGGACACTGCATGGACCTGAATCCAGGCTCGTGGCTTTAAACATCAATCAGAAACAACTTCCAGATATTTGTTTCCAGCCTGAACCTTGTTCTTAAACTTTGGAAGTGCACATGCAACTGTTCCACATCTCCACATGGATGTTTAGTGATCTTTCAAAGCAAACATGTTGAAGACAACAACTGACCTTCCCCCTAAACCTATTCCTCCTAACGCCTTCCCTGTCTCAGTGATTCTTTGCAGCTGCTCAGGCCCCAAACCTTGAGGTTCTCCTTCATTCCTCTTATTCTGTCCCTCACACTTCCCATTGTATTTCTTCAACTCTGCCACCCAAACACATCCAAGATATGGCCACTTCTCTTCCACGGTCCCTAACCCTAACCCTGGTCCTGCCCACCACTGCCTCCTACCAAGACTTGCTTGAGAGACAGCGGAGGGTGGGTGCTTGACAACTTAGGCTCTGGAGCCAGCCTTCTAGGGTCGGCCCCACCTCCCCTAATTCCTAGCTTGACCCCAGATAAGTTACTTAACTTCTCTGGGCCTCAGTTCCCTATCTGTGAAATAACAGGGGATATGAAAAGCCCGTACATCCAGGAGGATTAAACAATACCTATAAAAGACTCAATAGAACCTGTACAGAGTAAGTGTTCTGTGAATATTTGTTGGATGTAACTCCCATTGTAATATGCACTGATAAGGGAAAGCTTGGGGGCCTGAGAGAGCACAGCCACATGCCTGACCTGGTCAGCAGTGCAGGGGCTGATAACAGGGAGGATTTCCCCGAAGAGCTGACATTTAGGCTTTGATTTGAGGTCTGACATTGTTCCTGAAATAAACCCTTCAACCTGGGGTTTAGGATTCTGCTGCCAACTTCTAACCCACCAGCGCCTGGCCTGCCCCTCTCTCAATTAATGATCGCTCATTCAATCCTACCTTCATCTTGGTCCCTCTCTTTCTCTCACATCCAGTTGTTTGGCTCCACTTTCAAAATCCATCCAGAATCCAACCACTTCTCCCCTCAGGTCCAGCCTCCAACCTCTCCTGCCAGGATTATCACAGCAGTCTCCTCCCTGGTCCCCCTGCTTGCCCCTCAAGGTCTGTTTTGCCCAGGCAGCCATAGGGACCTGTTAACACCTGAGTTAGAACACGACCTTCCTTGGCTCAGAGCTCTCCCTCCTGTCCATCTCACTCAGCGCTACAGGGGAAGAAATAAGTGGAGAAGGACAATAAGGGGTGTTGAGGGGACGCAGCAAGCCCACACGGTTCCTCACCACCTGGCCCCCACTGCCTCTCCGAGCCCTTCTCCCCCATTCTGCCCTCATTCACCCTCGACCCAGGCATCGGGCCTCCCTGCACTTCCTGGAACATGCTAATAAGCATGATCCTGCCTCACGGCCCTCACCCTTGCAGACTGGTCTCTCTGCCTGGAACATTCTTTCCCAGGATCTGTATTTCTCACTTGCTTTAATTGTGCTCAAATACGTGAAGTCCTCCTAGTGAAGCCTTTTCTTTTTACCCTAAAATTGTCACCACCCCCAACACTTTGTATTTTCCTTCTCAACTTTTTTGTCCTTCATAGCACTGATTATCAGTTCCCCAAACACTATATAATTTACCTGTTTAATGTGGCTATTGTCCACCTCCCGAAGTAGAGAATGAGCCTGTGAAGGCAGAGATTTCATCTGCCCTGCTGGTTGCTGTATCTAAGGGCCACAGCAAGGCCTAGCCCAGGGTAGGCACTCAGTAAATATGTGTTGCATGAAAGAAGGACTGTCTAAGCGGAGAATGGAAGGATGACAGGGGTTCTCCAGGGAAAGGAGACATGTGGAGGGGAAAAGTGTTCCCAGAAGAATGAGGAACATGGAGGAGGGCACCCCTTCTTTGTCCGCTCCTAGGCGTCCCACTCTCCAGGCAGACTCACCAGCCGCTTTGCCCAGAGTGGCAGCTTGCCGTTGGTCAGCAGGCACCGAGGATCTGGAGAGACACATGGAATCCATGCAAAGAGAATAAGCAACCCAAGAGACAACGGGTAACATAAACAGCAGTTCTCCAGAGACAACACAGGAAACGACAGACATCCAAAGATGGTCAATCTCACTAACTGTCAGGGAAGTGCAAATTTAAACAATGGGATATAATGTTTTACCCTAAGACTGACCAAAATTAAAATGCTTCAAACTATCAAATGTTGGCAAAAGTGTGGGGAAACGGAGGGCTTAACACTGACTGCTGGGTGGGGCAGTAACTGGATTTGGAGGGCCGCTGGGGTTCTCTTTCAAAATAAAAAGTATATCCGACTTCCCTGGCAGTCCAGTGGTTAAGACTCTGTGCTCCCAATGCAGGAGGCATGAGTTCAATCCCTGGTTGGGGAATAAAAATCCCATATGCCACGTGGCACAGCCAAAAAAATAAAACAAATGTTAAAAAAAAAAGTGTATTAACCCCAGGATCTAGCAATGCCAGTCCTCGGCCTGAGGCCGAGGAGTGGTCAGCACAGCCTCATTCACAACAGTGTAAAGTTAGAAAACACACAAATGCCCACCCAGAGCAAAATCACTGGTTATGCTTCTGGTTAAAAGAGGGAGGCCTCTGTTTTGTATTCACCAACCTACAGGTCAGTAAGATAGTTTTGAGAAGAAAAAGATACAGAATGATATCTGCAGTATAATACAATTTGTGGACACAGATGTTTCCTATGGATATGCACACGTGTATATTAATGTTCAGGAAAAGGCCTAGAAGGGTTCACACCAAACTCATCAAAGTGGCCACCTGGGAGAGGACGCTGGATTGGATGTGTGGGTGGTGACAAAGAGAATGAGCTTACTCTCTATTTGATTGTTTCCCAAGGCTGAATCCTCACACTGCTGTTGCCTACTAGTCAGCCATCCAGTTGGCCCCTGCCTGTTTCCTCCTTCTTGGCAGCCTACTACCCTCGCTAAGAGCACCCAGTACTGGTCACTGTTCCCAGCCTCTCTCACAGCTGGAGCAATCATGGCCAATGGGACCTGTGAGAAGCCTGCAGGGGCTTCTGGGAAAGAGTTTCCTCTGTACAGGAGATTCCAGGAGGGAATGTATGCCCTCTTTCAACCATGTCTCTGAGGACACAGCGGGGGAAGGGGAGGCTGGGACAAAGTGAGAGAGTAGCACTGACATATATACACTACCAAATGTGAAATAGAGAGCTAGTGGGAAGCTGCTGCATAGCACAGGGAGGTCAGCTCGGTGCTTTGTGATGACCTAGAGGGGTGGGATAGGGAGGGTGGGAGGGAGCGAGGCTCAAGAGGGAGGGGATATGGGGATATATGTATACATATAGCTGATTCACTTTGTTGTACAGCAGAAACTAACACAACACTGTAAAGCAATTATACTCCAATAAAGACGTGAAAAAAAAGTCTCTGATGACTGGAACTTAAGCAGCCATCTTGTAACATGAGGGTCTAAGCCAAGGCGATATGCAGAGGGGCAGAAATTTATAGAGGGCCTGGCCTCTCATAAAGTCACTGAGCTACTACTCTCCCTTCTGCCTGAACAAGAGAATCTCGTCTGTCTTCTGGTGAACATCACCCTGTTTTACCCCTGGGACACCCCCTTACACCCACCCCTCGCCTTTGGTCAGGTGGTTCAAGTGGAGCTGACTAAAGCCTCCTACCCTCAGGGATGACCACATAACTCAGGCCTGGCCAATCACAGTGACTCGGAAATGGGCAGGTGACTCACGGCAGGAACATGAGTCATGAACACAGGACTTTGAGCTATTAGGAAAGAAGTGCTCTCTTTTCTAGAATGTTATAACCTTGAGCTGCTGGGGATACTTTGCCCCTTGTACAGGGAGATTCTGCCTGAGAGCAAAGTCAACATGGAGAAAAGCAGAGCCAGGAGACAGAGAAACATCTATTTCTTTAACATCACCTGACTACCTGGATCCAGCCATGCCTGAACCAATACTCTCAAATTTTCATTTACAAGAACCAATAGATTCTCTTTCCAAATTAAGCCAGTGAGAGTCTAGGTGCTATTACCCTGAAAAAGTCCTGACTGATATGATTATTGAGCTTCAATATGTGCCAGACTGTGAAAACAGAGTAGTAGCCAAAACCCAGCAACGATCCCTACACTGAGAGGTCAAAATAGGGCCCCTTTCCCAACCTGGATCCAAACTCTCTTTTGATGGTGTCTTTAGTAACTCTTCCGGTTCACATTCTTCCTCCAGCTTATCCTCCGTCTGCTCTCCAGGGCTTAGGGAGCAAATCTCGTTGGGCATGGATGCATATGTCTCCTGCCTGAAGCCAGGAAAAAGGACGGCAAGGAGAGAAACATAGGTAAATGGGGTGGTAGAGGGGACCTGTCTAGGGCTGGGCCCTGTGCTGGGGTCCATGTGAACATACTCTTGGCTTCTGGTCAAGACGGTGCTGGAAGGTCTCACCTGCCACACCCCCTCTGCTAGAAACATACTGCCACAAAAAATGAGATGTAACAAAGGCTGGGCTCAAGAAATAAGACAAACTCTTCAAGGGCCAGAGCAAGGGAGCAAAGGCAAAGCAGATGGTAGTAGGGCATGAGTCCTGAGCTGCTGGCTTCTGTTCTGGGAAGTGGGGTTAGCAATGAGGTTTTAGCTCCACAAGCCAAAGAGCTGCCCACTCTCTTGGTGCCTAGATCTGCATTACCTCAAGATCACTGCAAAATAGATGGCCCATGTCAGGCCTGGTCCCCGTGGGGAAGCAATGCAAAGCCTCAAGACACAGAGAGAGAGATAGGGACAGCTCTGGAGGCGGAAGAGAAGAAAATTCAAAACTTCCCACTCCAACTGAAACTTCCAAACCAAAATCCCAGATCAAAAACCAGAACAGGAATTCACTCCAAATAAAACTGGTCTTGCAACATAAAAACTTAAGAAATACGTTTAGGAAACTCAAAGATATAAGTGAAGGAATAACTTAATTAAAAGATTAAGAAGGGCTTCCCTGGCGGCGCAGTGGTTGAGAATCTGCCTGCTAATGCAGGGGACACGGGTTCGAGCCCTGGTCTGGGAGGATCCCACGTGCCGTGGAGCAACTAGGCCCGTGAGCCACAACTACTGAGCCTGAGCATCTGGAGCCTGTGCTCCACAACAAGAGAGGCCGCGATAGTGAGAGGCCCGCGCACCGCGATGAAGAGTGGCTCCCGCTTGCCACACTAGAGAAAGCCCTTGCACAGAAACGAAGACCCAACACAGCAAAAATAAATAAATTAATTAATAAACTCCTACCCCCAACATCTTAAAAAAAAAAAAAAAGATTAAGATAGGACTTCCCTGATGGCACAGTGGTTAAGAATCTGCCTACCAATGCTGGGGACACAGGTTCAAGCCCTGGTTCGGGAAGATCCCACATACCGCAGAGCAACTAAGCCCGTGCGCCACAACTACTGAGCCCGTGTGCCACAACTACTGAAGCCCGCACACCGAGAGCCCATGCTGTGCAACGAGAAGCCACCACAGTGAGAAGCCCGCGCACTGCAACGATGAGTAGCCCCAGCTCGTCGCAACTAGAGAAAGCCCGTGTGCGGCAATGAAGACCCAACGCAGCCAAAGATTAAAAACAAACAAAAAAAATACCTTAAAAAAAAAAAGATTAAGAAGACATCTCTGCTCCACCGGACCCTTCTCTGATCTCCTCCCTCCCCACCATGGGCTGGGTGGGCTGGGTCTGGGGCCTCCTCTGGTCCCCACAGCCTCCTGGGGCTTCCCACCAGAGTGCTCATGGGCTCTCCAAGCACTTTTGCTTTTACACTTCAAAACCCTTCTCATATGCATTACTGTAACTTCCTATTCGAAGTACATCTCCCCTTCTAGGCCCCGAGGGCACAAAGGGCAGGGCCGGGGGCTGTCTGGGCCATGGTTGCTTCCCTAGCCTCACTCCTCACGGGGCCCAGGGCAGGAAGACATCCCTCTGGTGAATGGACAGGGGATGGACAGGTGGCTGCCAGGACCTGGGGTGGCTGCTCCAGTTCCTGTCCCTCGTGTTCTCCTGCTGCTGCTCACGGTGGTCAATCTCCAGCAAGTGCTGCTTCATGCAGCTGGTGATCTCCGGGCCCAAGTGCCAGATGAACACGCAGCTGCAGAGGCCAAGGAGGGATGTGGAAGAGGGAGGAACAGTGAATATGGAAGCCATCTGACCCCAGAGCCACCTGGTTCATCACTGCCAAGACCTTATTTCCTGGCCCGGAAAACAACCCTCATCAGCTTAGCACAGGGCTCTGGACCAAGTCAGGTCTACACCCTGGGAGGGGTCCAGGGCATCCCAGCAAACCAAGGCTGCTCTGAAGACCCTGAGACCCAAGGAAGGGGGCTGTGAGGAAGGAGTGTAGTATTGATAAACTGAAGAGAGCGCCAAAAGGGACTTCCTTGGATACCAACCATGTGCTAAGGAACTTATGTCATCTCATTTGACTCTCACCATACGATTTTCAAGGTAGATGGGGTCATCTCTCTTTTACAAAGTCAGAGAGGGGAAATATAAGTGGCAGAGCTAGGATTTGAACTCAGGGCTGGGCACACACTATCCGAGGAGAGTAAGCTGGCATGCTCAGAGAGCTCTCTGCACAGGCAGGCTGTGGGCATGGGGTTCAGGTGTCTGAGCCCTTGCTCTCCCAGCAGGATAGGTCCCACCCACTCCCAGAGGGAGGCCCAGCCGGGGCAGCCTCCAGGCCTTTCCCACCTGTCTCCGGATACTGTGATCAAGTGACGACAATCGTAGGTGAACTTCATGCCGGTGATGATTTCTGCAAGCAGAGCAGAGAAGCTGTGCTGGCCTTCTGGGCCAGATGGCTGGGTTGGGGTAGGTGGGGAGGTGTCCCAAGCAAGGAGGCAAACCCACCTGAATGGCCAAACATCTTGGCAACGCACTCCCCGGAGTAAAAATCAATCACCGAGATGCTTTTGTCAGAGCAGCTTGTGGCCAGGAAGGTGCCTGAGGGGTCCACATGGACCTGCCGAGAAGAGGACCCACGTGACACTTGGGCTGCCTCCTTCTGGAATAGGCCTGGGTCTCAACACACAACCCCACTGAGGAACGCCTTGTGCTGGGCGCTTGGCACATGGACTCAGGTAACCCTCACGACACACACTATGGTAGGCAGAAGCTCCTGCTCCCATTTCACAGGTGAAGAAATTACCAACCACAACAATGGTACTAATGGCAGCCAGGCCCTGTGCTAAGAGCTGTACGTGTGTGAACTTATTTCCCCCACAGAACCTGTGATAGAGGCAATTTTTATTTGCATTTTACACATGATGAAACAGGTTCGAGAGGAGATGACATTTGCCCAAGGTCACAGTCAGCCCGAGGCAGAGTTGTAAGAGGGTCTGACCCTGGAGCCTGAACTCATAACTCCCCTAGTCCAGAGGCTCTTGAGAAGGTCCCCACCTCATCCTGGATAACACAGACAGGGGCAAGCCTGGAGAGGCCTCTCTGATTCCTCCCACCACACTCTATTGCCACTCACAATGGAAGCCACTTAAATGTCCCCACTTGGGGAAGGATTCAGTAAATAAAGGTAGAGCAGTCAGGGCCAGCCCTGGCTCCCAAGCATCCTTGGTCAGCCAGGCCTGAGTAGATGCTGGCCAGCATGTGATCCTTTCATCCCTCTGATCAGGTGCCAAGGAGGACCCAGGTCTCAGGAGGCCCAGCAGGGCAGGAGACAGACAGGGGGGCCTTGTGTGTGGGTGTCTGTGTATGGTTTTCACCCGGGGCCCCAGCTCCTCACCTTCAGCAGGGACCCTTCATCACCCTGGGAGCCCTTGTAGCACTTCTTCTGCTTCCCGTTCATGGTGTTGTAGACTCTGGGAAGGTGAGAGCAGAAGTGGCTAACATGGCCCTGCCCACCGCCCTCTCTTGCTCCCTTGTTCCAACCTTACCTGCTGCCCTCCTCTCCCCTGGAAGCCCCCAGTACCTCCTGTCCCCCACCCGATGCCTGGACTGAAACCCCGTATCAGGGAATGAGACCCTGTCTTAGGCTGAGGTCACAGAGGTTACATCTTGGGGTGTCCACTGAGTTAACATCCATCTCCCTGCCACACAGCAAGCTGAGTGCCTGGCACCCAACTTAAGTGAGCAAATGAAGGAGATGGAGAACCTCTCTGCACATGCTTATTCCTCCACATCCTTCCCAGTTTAAGCTCAGATGTCCCTTCCAGCGACCCCAGGTAGGGTCGGATGTCCTCCCAGGGCTCTCTGCAGCCCAGCCCTGACCACTCTGTGCTGTCCCTGTCTGGTCAGTCTGTCTTCTCCTCCACTGCACTGTGAGCTCCACGAAGGGAGGGCCTGTGACTCCCCCACTGTCCCTCCCAGACAGGAGCTCAGGGAACGAGGATGAGTGAGTTTATGAGCCACATCAGCAGCTCTCAGTTGCCCCACACAGGCTCCTGAGATCTAGGAGAACCCTCTGTTTGACCTGGAGACTAGGCCTGGGTGAACCCAGCTCCTAAGAAACACCCACTGGGTCCCATCACTCCACCCAGCTTCTCAGGGACCAGGTGAGCAGGGGGAGGAAAGCAGAGCGCTCATGAGAAGACAGACCCAACCAGGCCCCACTTAGTCTGGCTGACTAAGAGTCCAGGGCAGTTCCTCACCTTACGTTGCGGTCCTGGCACGCCACAGCCACGTACTTCTGGGTAATGTCAATGTCCATGTCATACAAGGTGGTCTTCTCTGCCACGTGGTGGGTACGGACAAAGTGTAGTCCATCTGAGGCCTGGCAGGGCAGGCAGGGCCTTCAGAGGATACCCCTGACAAGCCCCCTACCCAGCTCCCAAGGAGGCTGCCCCACTCTACCTGCTGGGCACTGCGGAAGTAGATGCTCTTGTCTGCCCCACAGCTGATCATCTGGATGTCCCTGTGGCCTGGAGGAGGAAGCAGTGACTTAGGCAGGGCTGGGCCACTGCTGGGCCCAACTGGGGCTGGGGATCCTAGCTAGGGAACTCTACTATAAGGGCACTCCGCTGGGGGTCAGAGAGGGTTTCCTGGAGGAGGTGAGGTGAGTGCTGGGTGCCGGTAGGACTCTGTAAACTGTGAGCTCTGTGTGAGGGGGGCACAGATGGTGCAGTGGGCAAGGCAGGAATCTGCAGAGCAAGAGCAGACAGGGAAACAGAAGCCAGGGACACAGCAGGGGCACCATGTTTAATTTGGGATTTGGAGAGGTGACTCTGGCCTCACAATGGAGGCGTCAGTGAAGCAGGGAGCAAGAGGAGACAGGGAGACCACTGGGAGGCTCACACCATCAAGAAGGATCAGAATATCCACACAGGGGCTTCCCTGGCGGTCCAATGGTTAGGATTCTGCGCTTCCACTGCAGGGGGTACAGGCTCGATCCCTGGTCAGGGAACTAAGATCCCGCAAGCCATGCGGTGCAGCCAAAATAAAAAGGAATATCCACACAGACTTCGGGCCAGGTCCTGTGCCACATGTGCCTCCCCTTCCTGACTGTCACCAGCCACTTGTACAAATGTGAACCCAGGGGCTCAGAGTCACACAGTCCTTGTCCCAGGGTGCAGAGAGTCAAGATGGGGCCAGGGCTGATCCCAGGCATTCTCTGGTTAAACACTGTGCTCTGAAGCCAGGCTTCCTCTCCGAGCCTCAGCTCCCGTCTGTTCAATAAGCCTGTATCAGCCACTGCCCCGTGGAGTGGTATGAAGCCCTTGGGACAGTGGCTGCTACCTGGTAAGCACGATCGATGTTCTTACTTTTATTCTTCTTTCTTTATAGAATAAGAATAATCATAGCACAAATATCTTACAGAGTTGTGGTGAGGATGAAGAGACAGAACAAATATAAAACATGTACAACCTTGGTACAATAGACACTGCTCCTTCATGACAGGACATTTGAGAGCACCCAGGCCCGACATACAAGTTAAGATGTTACTCGAGCAGAAGTCACTGGTTTATAGAAGGGAATGAGTCCTATGTTGGCGAGGAATCCAGAGAGGGCCTGCAAGTTACTACTGGTAATGTTTTGCTTCTTAACCTGGGGTGGTGAGTCCAAGTATTTAGCAATATTAGGACTAGGACCAATCAGAACAGTTGCTGGCTATAAACAACGGGTGTGTCTAGTTCAGACCTACTGACTATGAACCTTGATGTGGATATTCATTGTATTATTCTGTAAACTATTCACAGATTTTTCTGTTCACTTTTTTGGATATATGTTTCATAGAAAAGAATTAAGAGACTGATTCATTCTTTAGCTGGATAGCTTCAGACAGTTTCCGACTGGCTGGTGCCCAGTTTATATGAACTATCAATGTTTTGAGTGTAACGCCCAGTTGAGTCAGCCCAGCCAGAGCAGGGCTCACAGGACTGGTTTTAGGATGTGCATCCTCTCAGACCGGCTGGGGCTTTAACAGAGGCCCATGCCTTCAGAAGGTGACCTAAAGGACCGACTCCTGGGCCATCCCCTTGGCCAGTTATCACCTCTCCTGGATCCAGACCATTCATTAAAGGTGAGGTCACTGCTGGCCAAACTGCTAGATTTACCAATCTATTCTAACTACCTCTACCCTGTGGAATGGGATGGTCTGAACAGTTTTTTACAGGTGTCTGAGAAGTTTGAGCTGATCAGCTTTTGTCAGGTCCTCATCAAGACATAGCAAACGTGTTAACCTGTTTTTGCCCAGCTCCCGACCACCTGAGTTAGACAGAGACAGGGCAGAAAGTGGGGAAGACCAAGGACATTAAAACATTCTCAGCCACAAGATTATATGTACAAAACACTTCAAAGTCAAGAACTTGGAGTCAGTGGACGTATTCCCTCCATGAATGGATTCTTCTTGAATACAGTTTTGAACATGTTCTTGGGTTCAGATCAGTTAAACCCCCACAGGGCCTACTTCCCCTCCTCTTGGAATCCCTTAGGGCCAGGGATCTCCGCACTGGATCTTTCGAGTCTTGGAGGGATCCCTTCAACTGCCTGGTTGAGCGAGGGCTATAAAGAAGGACAGCCTTATGCAAAATACCAGGCCTGCACCTACTGGCTGTGTGACTCTGGCTGTAAAGTACAGTAACTGCTGGGGCAGTGCAAGGATCACATCACCCAGCACAGAATTAGCCTCCAGCAATTGTCACCGTCATCTATTTCTCGGCCAAGGTCACCCAAATCCATCCCACCTTGGACCGGCATTCTGATTTCTTTCTGCGGACTAGCACTCACCTAATGTCAGTCCTTCTGGATCAGGGGTGGAGGCGGGTGGAGGCTGGGGGCACACGAGTCACACCCAGCCCGAGAGGATACTCCAGAGCTCTGGCACCAATAACTGTTCTGGAAAGGGCAGGTGCCTCAAGCCAGCACAAGGTAAGTAAGCTACCAATTTCTGCCAAACTTGACAGGAAGAGGGGAAATCTCTATCCAGCGGCACAGTGACCACTGAGATCCTGCCCACGAGAGAAAGGCACAGCTGACAGAGGGAGAGGGTCCAGGTAACTTTAAAAAATTCAACCTTTGGGGACTTCCCTAGTGGTCCAGTGGTTAAGACTCTGTGCTTCCACTGCAGGGGGCACGGGCTCAATCCTTGGTCCGGGAACTAAGATCCTGCATGCCACGTGGAGCGGCCAAAATAAACGATACTCCAAAAGCATTAAAAAAAATTAGTCTAAAAAATTTTTTTAAAAATAAATAAATAAAAATTCAATCTTTGGATCCAGCTCTGCCTGAGCTTGCCTCTCCCTTTTTTCTCTAAGCTAAAGGTGGCTTTCGCTGTTATGTGCAGTCAAAGGAGCCCATCTAATGAGGCACAGGACGCAGAAGGAAAGGGCTCACCAGCAAACTTGATGGCTGTGATGGAGGAGGAATGGTCATCCAGGGTCTGCTCCAGGTTGTAGTTCTTCTCCACGTTCAGCACGTGGATCAGTCGGTCCCGACTGGCTGAGGCCAGCAAGCTCAACCCTGTGGATGGAAAGGGTGCCACTGGGTTTCTGGGAGGCTGCTTGATGGCTTGGCCTCCCAGAGAGCAGTGTGACCGAGCTTTCCTGGCCTTGAAGAAGGAGTTCGGTTTCTTAACTGCAGTCAACTTGCCACAAACCCGGAAAGAGGCCACTCCCCCACTCTGTGCAGTCTTTCCCCAGAGCCCCAAACCCTGGCATTTCACACCCCTTGCCACCAGTTCCTGCAGGATGAATCTTGATGTACACGTGGACACTCCTCCACTTGTGCCCACACCAGACATTCCAGCAGAGCCCAGCATTCCTCCCTACCAAGTCCAGCTACTTGGCAGCCACGTGAGGCCCTGCCAACTTCTCAACCTCCCCAAAACACTGCCCCCTCACTCTCTGAGCTCTGGCTACACAAGCCTCATCTAGGCCCTACTGACCACATGCTGCCACCTTTCCTTCAGCCACTGGACCTTCGTGCTGGCCCCCTCAGACAGTGCCTAGCCTGGACACCTGCTATGTCTGAGGCCTAACACATGACCTGAGGTGGAGGGGAGCTCGGGAGAGGTGTACTGAATGAAAAGAAATTTAAAGAAAATTTGGTGGGGCAGAGGGTGTGGGGGAAGGAAGAGCATGGGAAAGAACATGAACATTATCAGGACATAACTCCACCTACATTATATTCCTGCCAAAAATGTATCATCGGAATCAAATCATGAGGAGAACAACAAACCCAAATTGAAGGAAATTCTATAAAATGACTGATCTATATTCTGCAGAAAGCCAAAGTCATAAAGACAAATTAAATAAGGCTGTGGAAATATTCCAAAACAAAGGTGACAGGAGAGCCACAACAACTGAAATGTGAACCTGGACTGGAAAAACAAAGGTACTATAAAGGACAGCATTGGGACAACTGGCAAAATGTGAATAAGAACCCAAGACAGATGACAGATTTGATAAGATGCACATTTGATAAGTGCACTGTGGTCATGTAAATAGATGTCCCCATTCCTAGGAAATGCTCACAGAAGCATTTAAGGGTGAAAGCGCAGCATGCCTGCAACTTACTCTCAAGTAGTTCAGCAAATAATAATAATAATAATATACACGCTTTAATGATAATAATACACATGCTATTATTTTATTACAAGTGTATATATACACAGGTGCGCAAATACATAGAAATGGAAAGAGGGGAAGCAGATAATTCTGTCACAGGTCAGACAGGATTTAAAAGAAAAAACTTGGGGAGCCTGGGTGAAGAGGCTACAGATATTCATTATAATACTCTTGCAATTTTTCTGTAAGCGTCAAACTTTTTCAAAAGAATATGTCTGACTACTGATCTATCTTTATCTTCTCCAGCAGGGGAGGAGCTCATTCATATATTCACTCATTCAACCTTCACCTCTTTAGCCTGAGCTCTGTTCGGGGCACTGGGGACCCGGGTAAACAAGTCGAGTCTTGCCCTGTCATTCACGGTCCCACCAGACACCAACTACTCCTCCCTGTGGCTCTGCCAGGCAGGTTGCTCCCCTGCCATGGGCTCACCTGTCTCAGGCTTGGAGTACTCCAGGCACAGCACCTCAGCATCATGGGCCTCCACCTTGACCAGCTCGTCCATGAAGTGCAGCTCGTGGATCCTGAGAGATACACACTGCCTGCTGTACCCTGCCTGGCGCCCCCACCCCTCAGCTCCAGGTGCTCTGCCACTACTAGAAAAGGTCAGAGCAGCCAGGTAGGTGACGTGGAGAACACCCTACCCTGGCCAAGTAGTCTACAGGGGCCCAACCAGTTTCTCATCTAAAAACCTGCCAAGCCTGCGAGAACCTCAGCGGGCACCCCGCCCCTTCTGGTTCCATGGGTAACACCTAGGATGGTCTTCTGGGGGAACAAAGGTTAGGGTAGGGATATATCAGAGGTGATTCCTGGGGCTGGGGCAGGGGTCAGAGGTCATACTCAAGGATAGGACCAATGGGTGGGAACATTTGATTCCAATCTCTCATTCTTTTTTTTTTCTTTTTTCTGGTTGCACTCTGTGGCTTGTAGGATCTTAGTTCCCTGACCAGGAATTGAACCCAGGCCCTCAGCAGTGAAAGCGTGGAGTCCTAACCACTGGACCCCCAGGGAACTCCCTCTCATTCTTAAAGAGTCTCAGATCCAGACTTTCCTCACATTCTTGCCAAATGAAATCAGACAACAGGTCATCCAGGACCGAAATAAGAAACAATAATTCCAGCTTCTCCACTCTCTACCCGTGTGACCTTAGCCAAGCCACTTGGCCTCTCTTCCCTCAGTGAAGCCATCTGAAAGTGGAGTGAATAACAGCACCTATGCCAGAGGGTCGGTGAGAGGATTAAATCAGTCAATACCCATGGTACTCAGGCCAGCGGCCAGCCTGGGGGAAGATCGCTATGCCCATGTTACCTCTCCTCACTGTTTTCACCGTTCACAGCCAAGTGCTGTCAACGGCAGCAGCCCCCTGACATGTTCAGTTTGCCTCATGCAGTGATTGACATCACAACAGTTGCCAACATTTAAAAACCATGGAATTTCACAGAAAAAATCTGCACTTTATGTTCTTCTTAGACAATGGGAAGATATGACAACTTGGAGCCTATACTACTGGTGCTGTGTGGTGGCTTCCCTGTTATGGGGCACATGCTCTCCAGTGCCCCAGTCCCTCCCATTCTGCAACAGCTCCACTACCCAGGTGGTCACAGCTGTCATTCGCCAGCTTAAACCTGATCCCTGTGACAGGACTCATATTCTGTCAGCACCTATTGGGCCTGTCACATCTTGAAAAACCTCTGCAGGGTGGTAAACAGCCCGAGCCCTCAGATGTCCCATCCTCTGGTCCCTCTCTCAGGGCCACCAGAAATGCCAAGCTGCAGCTGGCATCTTCTCTGATGGTTCAGCAGTGGTACCATGTGGCTGAGAAGGTGTCACCATGCCCGAGAGGCATGCAAGTTTGCCTGTCCACCCTGCAGGCAGAGTTCACATGGCCCAGCTGCTGAGGCCCCGGTAGCTACCCTGATCTACCCTGAGCTAGCCCTTCTGGAAGCCCCTTCTCAGCTTACGTTCCCAGGGGTGGCTGGCTACCAGATTGCTACTCACAGTCCCTCATTCCCAACAGGCATCTGGAGGTGCCAAGGCCAGGGCTCCTCCCCACTGCCTTTAGTACCTGAGCCCAAGCTGGGAGATGTACACTAGACAACGCCAGGGCCCACTTGCCTCAGATTTCCACTTCGGTCGCCTGAAGCCAAGTGTTGGCCATCAGGACTGACCTGCATGACTCGTACCCCAGCTTTCATGTCCACAGGCATCCCATTCTCACTCCCCCGGTCTGGGAAGTGTGACATGTTCTGCAGGTGCTGGATGTCATTCTCCACATACACAACCTTCAGCAGGGTCTGCAAGCGGGAAAGGACTTAGGTCAGTGCTATGAGAAGCTTTGGGGCACCTCTGCAATTTTTTCTCCTGATAGTCTCCCATTCTTCATTAGTAACAGAATTCTAATTCTGACCTGGGAGCTTCACCACTCAGAATAATAACTATGTTTCCCAGACTCCCTTGCATCTAGATGAAGCTGTGTCAATAAATTCTGGTCAATGAGGTGTAAAGCAAGTGAAAACTCTTCTGCTTCTTTCCCACTATCCTGCTGCCTGGAACTTGGATGTGATGACTGGAGCACCAGCAGCCATCCTGGACCACGATGACAAGGGCCACTCCTTCAAAGTGGGCAGAGTGGAGAGCTGGACAGCTCTTGGGTCTCTAAGGGCTTCCTACAGCTGCCAAAATAGCCTGGACTAGTTACCTCTAGACTATTTTTACAAGTCAGAAAATCAAACTTTTACCTCGCTTTGGGTTTTTCTATTGTGTGCAACCAAATATAACATGGTCATCACAGATGCAGAAGAGAAGATGGTAGTATGGCAGGGGGACGTGGGGCGCTGGTGAGGGGAGTTGTAAAGGAGCATTTGCTATACACACCCTGCATTAAGAGCTTTTTTTGTTCCAGCCACACTAACCTCTTTTGGGTTTTCCAACTCATCAAGCTCTTTGCAGCCATAAGGCCTTTGTCCCTTGGTGTAGAACACTCTCTCCTCCCCTCTTTACTCCTCCCAATCCTCCATATCTCAGTTCAGTTATCTCCTCCTCCAGGAGGCTGCCCCTAACGCCACAGATAAAATCAGATGACTGATTTTAGATATATCTTACGCATACCTTACAACTTTCTTTCACGGTGCTTACTATGCTTGTGATTATATCATAATTTGGGCAGTTATTGGCTGGCTGCCTCCCCCTACTAGACTGTCTAGGTGTCTAGACACCTACTAGACTGTAGGTGTCGCGGGGGCAGGAGAAGCGTCTGCCTTAGTCACTGATGTGTCCCCAGCACGCAGCACAGCACTTAGCACTGACCTTAACAACTATCTGTAGAATCAGTGAATGCACGATTCAGGCCTCAGCTCCTCAGAGAAGCTCCCTCACTGCCCTAGCAACACCAACCATTTCTTCAGTAAAGTGTTTCTCCCCAGCCTCTCATCATGGCTCTCTTTGGGATCCTGCCAGCACCTCCACCTCAGGCTTCACTGAGTGGCAGCTAGCTAGACAGGAGACACCCCTGCCTGGTTTGGCCCATCAGGTGCTCTCCCAGGGAGTTCTAACTCAAGACTTGGGGAGCAATTTCTTATTTGTTGAGTATGTCGGGTTGCCTGGAGTGGCTGTGTCCACACACACCGAGACAGCAGGAGCTGAGTGGTAAAGAAAAGCAGAGAGGACCACAACCAAGACCCGACATAGCCAAAAATAAAATAAATAAATAAATAAATATATATTTTTAAAAAGCAGACAGGAAAGACCACGTCACCTAGAAAGAAAGAGGGAGAGAGAGAGAAATGAGATAGGAGACAGAGAGTGACCAGCCTTGGTTCCTGGTTCCTGTCCCTAGTGAAGCTTAACACTGAGGTTCCATAAAACTCCCTCCTACCCCCCTACCCTAGATTCAAGTAGGCCTTTGTTCCTCCTAAAAGATGGTTCACAATGAAGCCCCTTACATTACTGAAGATGTTCTTCTGCCAGTGAGAGTCAGAGCTGCCGTCCATGTTCCAGAAGCGGATGGTATTGTCTGAGGAACAAGTCAGAAAAGATCCTGATGGCAGACAAGCTCTCTGATCTTCAAACTCAGGATACACCTACAGTCCCCAGAGAACAAGGCAAAGGAGATTCATTACAACCACTTCAATGACAGCACTATGATATACTATTGCATGGTGAAATAAAAGTAAGTTGCAGATAAACAGCCTTAGTGTAATGCCTTGCAAGAGAAAAAAGACACAAAATGCTACCATGCCCCATCTTCAGTCCAGTCCATAAAACATCCCCACAAATGAATTTCTAAGGAAAATGGGTAGTGCAAATCACTAAGCACAAAAGGAAACAAGGTACCACGAGCAAGAAGCAGCAGAAACAACAGAGTCTAGCTTCAAATACTGGAATTATCTAACAGACTATAAAATAACTATGTTTACTATGTTTAAAGAAATAAAAGAACTTTGACAAGATTAAAAGTATGAGTAGCCAACCAGAAACTATAAAGAACAACCAAGCAGAGCTGAAAAGGAACAAAATAGAACTACTCCTAGAAATGAAAAATAAAACATATTAAAAACCAAAGATTTGACACAGTTGAAAAGAAAATTAACTGAATTGAAAGACAGAACTAAAGACGTTATTCAGAATGCAACTCAGAGAGACAAAGAGATAACATATAAAGAAATTTCAAAATATGGAAGCCTGGACTCTGAGATGATGATGGCAGCAGCATCACAGATTTTAATCCCAAATTCCCACATGAAAAAGAGAAACCTGAAAGCAAAACCAAAACCCCATGGACAATATTTATAACAAAAGTAGGTGAACAAGATATTCTCATAACTCCCCAAATACAAGCAGGTAGGAACAAATTACCTCCAGTCATAAGACCTACATGTTCTCAACATGTATATGGGAGAAAGCAGAGAGGAGCAATGAGGTATTCTAACCTCAAAGTAGCCAGCAGGTATTCACTGGAAAGCACAACTGGCCAAACTGAACAGTACTTGAACTTGGCAGGGTGGGGGTGGGGGGGTCATCCACTCCAATAGTGGTTGAGTGCAGGGCTCAGCAGTAAGGCCTGAAGGGGCTGGAGAAATCAAGGCCTGGTGAGCTCTCAAAACTAACCTACCAGGGCTCCTTTCAGGACAAAGGCCTATACTGAGGAGAAACTGCTGGGAATGGAAACAAAATGATCAGGATAGGGACAAGAGAGACAAAGTAAACAAGTACAGATAAAAGTAAGGACATAACAGGGCTTCCCTGATGGCGCAGTGGTTGAGAGTCCGCCTGCCGATGCAGGGGACACGGGTTCGTGCCCCAGTCCGGGAAGATCCCACATGCCGCGGAGCGGCTAGGCCCGTGAGCCATGGCCGCTGAGCCTGCGCGTCCGGAGCCTGTGCTCCGCAACGGGAGAGGCCACAGCAGTGAGAGGCTCGCGTACCGCCAAAAAAAAAAAAAAAAAAAAAAAATCCAACTATATGTTGCCCACAAGAGATTCACTTTACATCCAAATATACATACAGGTTGAAAGTGAAGGTATGGAAAGATATTCCATACAAATAGTAACCAAAAGGGAGCTTTGCATGTCTATAGTAATGCCAGACAAAATAGACTAAGTAAAAAATTATTACAAGTGACAAAAAAGGGTCAGTTATAAAGAAGATATAACAAATACAAACATACAACTAACACAGAGACCCAAAATATATGAAGAAAAAGTTGACAGAATTGAAGGGGGAAATATACAGTTCTACAATAATAGTTGGGGACTTCAATATTCCATTTTCAATAAAAGATAGATCTAGGGGACTTCCCTGGTGGTCCAGGGGTTAAGAATCCGCCTTCCAATGCAGGGGACGTAGGTTCGATCCCTGGTCGGGGAACTAAGATCCCACATGCCATGGGGCAACTAAGCCTGTGTGCTCTAGAGCCTGTGCACCACAACTAGAGAGCCCACATGCCGCAACTAGAGAGCCCACGTATCTCAACTACTGAGCCCACGTGCCACACCTATAAAGCCCACATGCTACAACTACTAAGCTCGTGCACCACAAGAGAGAAGCCCGCGTGCCACAACAAAGAGCCCACGCGTTTCAAGGAAAGATCCCACGTGCCGCAACTAGGACCCCACACAGCCAAATAATAAATAAATAAAAAAAATGAATGACCGCTTCAGCTTAAAAAAAAAAAGATAGATCTAGAGAGATAAAGAACACCCAGTAACAGCAGAACACATTTTTCTCAAATGAACATGGAACATTCTCCAGAATAGACCACATACAGGCCACAACATAAGTCTCAATAAACTTAAAAGGCTTTAATCATATAAACAATCTTCTCCAACCACAGTGGAATGAAATTACAAATGAATAACAGAGGAAATATGGAGAATTAACAAATATGTGGATATTAACACACCCTTACATAACCAATGGGTCAAAGTAGAAATCAAAAAAGAAATTAGAAAATACTTTGAGACCAATGAAAATGAAAATACAGTATACCAAAGCTTATGGGATGCAGCAAAAGCAATGCTCAGAGGGAAATTTACAGTTGTACATGCCTACAAAAAAAGAAGATCTCAAATCAATTAACTTCTCACCTTAAGGAACTAGGAAAAGAAGAGAAAACTAAACCAAAAGCTAGCAGAAGAAAGGAAAATATAAAGATTACAACAGACATAAACAGTCTTTTTTGCAGAAATGGAAAAGCTGATCCTAAAATTCATATAGAATTGCAAAGGATACCCAAATAGTCAAACCAAATCACTACAAAACTATAGTAATCAAAGCAATGTGGTACTGGCATAAAGATAGACATATATCAGTAGAATAAAATTGAGAATCCAAAACTAAACCCATACATCTATGGCCAGTTGATTTTCAACAAGTGTGCCAAGATCACCCAAGGAGGAAAGAACAGTCTGCTCAACAAGTGGTGCTGGGATTATCCATCCACATGCAAAATCATGAATTTGGACCCTTACTTCACCATATACAAAAATTAACTCAAAAGAGATCAAATACCTAAGTGGAAGAGCTAAAATAATAAAACTCTTAGAAGAAAACATAGGAGTAAATCTTCATGACTAGGAATTTGGCAATTTTTTTTTTTTTCTTGCGGTACGCGGGCCTCTCACTGTTGTGGCCTCTCCCGTTGCGGAGCACAGGCTCCAGACGCGCAGGCTCAGCGGCCATGGCTCACGGGCCTAGCCGCTCCGCGGCATGTGGGATCTTCCCGGACTGGGGCACGAACCCATGTCCCCTGCATCGGCAGGCGGACTCTCAACCACTGTGCCACCAGGGAAGCCGGGCAATGGTTTTTTAGATATGACTCCAAAGACACAAGCAACAAAACAAAAAATAGAGAAATTGGACTTCATCAAAATTAAAAACCTTTGTTCATCAAAGGACACTATCAAGAAAGTGAAAGGACGACATAAAGAATGGAAGAAGGGCTTCCCTGGTGGCACAGTGGTTGAGAATCTGCCTGCCAATGCAGGGGACACGGATTTGAGCCCTGGCCTGGGAGGATTCCACACGCTGTGGAGTGGCTGAGCCCATGTGCCACAACTGCTGAAGCCCGTGCGCCTGGAGCCTGTGCTCCACAACAGGGGAGGCCATCACGATGAGGCCTGTGCACTGCAGCGAAGAGTGGCCCCCGCTCGACGCAACTGGAGAGAGCTGGCACACAGCGAAGACCGAACACAGCCATAAATTAAATAAATAAGTAAAACTATAAAACTTCTAAAAAAAAAAAGGATAGAAGACAATATTTGCAATTTATATACCTGTTAAAGGTCTAGTATCCAGGATATATAAAGAACTCTTACAACTCAAAAGCAAAAAGACAAACAGCCCAATTAAGAAATAGGGAGGGGGAGAGGATATGGGGATATATGTATACATATTGCTGATTCACTTTGTTATACAGCAGAAACTAACAACACTGTAAAGCAACTATACTCCAATAAACATGTTAAAAAAACACCAAAAAAACAGGCAGGAATTCCCTGGTGGCGCAGTGGTTAAGAATCCGCCTGCCAATGCAGGGGACATGGGTCTAATCCCTGGTCCGGGAAGATCCTACATGCCGTGGAGCAACCTAGCCCATGCGCCACAACTACTTAGCCTGCACTCTAGAGCCCATGAGCCATAACTACTGAGCCCACATGCCGCAACTACTGAAGCCCGTGTTCTCTAGGGCCCACATGCCACAACTACTGAGCTCGTGTGCTGCAACTACTGAAGTCTGTGCGCCTAGAGTCCGTGCTCCACAACAAGAGAAGCCACCGCAAAGAGAAGCCCACACATCGCAATGAAGAGTAGCCTCTGCTCGCCACAGCTAGAGAAAGCCCGTGCACAGCAGCGAAGACCCAATGCACCCAAAAATAAATTTTTAAAAATTAAAAAAGCAATAGGCAAAAATCTTGAATAGGCATTTCTCCAAAGAGGATATACAAATGACCAACAAGCACATGAAAAGAGGCTCAAAATTATTAATCATTAAGGAAATACAAGTCAAAACCACAATACCTTGCAAATACTAAGATAGTTATAATTTTTAAAAAACCAAACAGAAAAATAGCCAGTGCTGACAAGGATGTGGAGAAATTGGAACTCTCATACATTGCTGGTGGGAAAGTAAAATGATGCAGCTGCCGTGGAAAAGTCCGGTGGTGGTTCTTCAAAAACTTAAACATAGAATTACCACATGACCAGTAATTCCACTGCTGGGTATACACTCGAAAGAAGTGAAAACAGGTGTTCAAACAAAGCTTTTACACAATAGCACTATTCACAATAGCCACAATGTTATTTTGGCTATTATTAATAGGGAATAAACCAAAAAGAAACAACTCAAATGTCCATGAACTGATAAATGCATAACAAAATGTATTATCCATATGATGGAATAGTATTATTCAACCTTAAAAAGGAATAAAGTACTGAAACATGCTACAACATAGATGAACCTTGAAAACATTGTTAAATGAAAGACATCAGACACGAAGTCCACATATTCTGTGATTTCATTTATATGAAACATTCAGAACAAGCAAACCCATAGCAACAGAAAGCAGATTAGCTGTTGCTATGGGCTGGGAAGAGTAGGAATGGAAAGTGATTGCTTAATGGGTACAGAGTTTCCTTTTGGGGTGATGAGAAAGTTCCAGAACTAGAGAGTAGTGATGGTTGTACAACACTGTGAATGTCCTAAGTAACACTGAATTGTATATTTAAAATGATTTAAGTGGTAAGTTTTATGTTATGTATATTTTACCATAATATATATGTACACTTATACTCCCCTCAAATAAATGGGGTCAAAAGGGAGAGAATATAGTATATAATGGCTATATCATCAGATCATATAGATACAGAATAATTAATCTAAAAATCAGGGGAGAATGGGGAGAACATTTGCAAAAAAAATTGTTTTAACTGTTTTCAGAATTGCATTATCATTCTTAGGCTGTTGTATTATAATGTGGGAACAAGGAAATGATTAACTGGGGATACTCTAATTCCATCATCCCCCTATGTCTTTGAGAACTAGGATTCTGGAAGGATCAATCCAACAGCTATAAGCATCCCCAGCACCCAGACTGTGACTTTGACATACCAATTCAAAGTGAAAAAACGAAACAAAACAAAAAACAGGGCTTCTTCAAGAAATGGCTGATTCCAGGTTTGGGGCAAGAAATGCACAAGATGAGGCTAGAACACCTTGTCATCCCTTGTCATTAGCAAGGTAGCTAATCAAAGACTACTGGCATTATGTCCAAAGGACTCAGGAGCCAACCTGAAGAGGCTTCCACTGGTCAAAGATGGGACAATTTGAGCTCCAATAATGTTAATAATTGCAGTCAATTAAAATATATCCAATATATTTAAATATATGAATTTATAATGATATTAAATAAAAACAACTAGTTACTTTTAGAGGACAAGGAACCAATTCATTATCTTGAAAACTGGTAATTAAAGGGAAAGAATCAAGCATTTATCCTGCCTTTCCTATAGGAAGTGTACCACTGGGTGACCAAATGGTAGATGAAGGGAAGTTTCTCTTCATATAAGCAGTCCAACTGATAAAAAGAAATGATAGAATTAGAACATCACCATATTGCAACCCCCAATGAGTAAAGGGATCGAGGCCTCGAGGGTCAACAGCTGCTAACAATAACCAATCAACCGCACATTTCTTTCGTGTGGTTTTCTAGGTCTCTGTTTTATTGAAAAAAAATATGAAGGATAGAGAAAGACAGCAAATTAGAGTAACAGAAAAAGAGAGAATGGGGTAGAGGCAACTCTTAAATCCATATTGGCTGAGAACTTTCCAGAACTGATTAAAAGATCTATCCACAGATATTTCTGTTGAGAATATATATATAAATAACCAGCAGATGCAAAGAAAATGAATTGAAAGAAAACACATAATCAACTGATAACAAGAGTGAGGGTGAGAGAGACAGCAAGAGTGGGGGTTGGGGAGGTGATCAAAAAAGACTTCAGCTTGATCTGTAATATCTCACCTTTTTTTAAGGATAATATATTTATATATAAATTTCAAAAGTTATTTAAAGAACATTCTTGTTAAGTGAGAAAAGTGCTATCAACAGAAATGTCAGATCCACGAAGGGAGATGTATTCAAGCAAAGGGCTGAATAATGCCTATTCAAAAGGGTAAAGTTATTTCTCACAATCCTGAACTGGGCCACTGAAAACATAATTTCTCTAGAACAAACATTCCTAATAATAAGAAATTTTCAGGAAAAAAAAAAAGCAGACTACAATTCTTTCTCTACCTTATCTTATCTACCAGTCTTATCTGCAAGAAGTATTATACTTAGAACAGCTTCAGAATGAAAAATCCCCACAGATTCATTCTCAGAAAATAAAGGCTTCTTCAACACTTAAATAAAAAAGGGCTTCTCTGGTGGCACAGTGGTTAAGAATCCGCCTGCCAATGCAGGGGACACGGGTTCTATCCCTGGTCCGGGAAGATCCCACATGCCATGGCGCAACTAAGCCCATGTGCCACAACTACTGAGCCCACGTGCCACAACTACTGAAGCCTGCACCCCTAGAGCCCGTGCTCCACAACAAGAGAAGCCACCGCAATGAGAAGACCGCGCACCGCAACGAAGAGTAGCCCCCACTCGCCGCAACTAGAGAAAGCCCACGCGCAGCCATGGAGACCCAACACAGCCAATCAATCAATCAATCAATTAAAAAAAAAAAAGCCGTGAACTACGCAAACGCCCTCGACAGAAAGCTCCCTGAGGTACACACGCTGCTGCTGAAGGACCTTTGCACTTGCCGTACCCACAATGGTGGTGCGCCTCACCCCTGACTTCCTGCAGGTCCCCCACTCGAATGTCACATCTTCAGAGAGGCTTGCCCTGATCACTCTCCTTTCTAGAATAGCACTCTTGAACCCCCTTTCCCCTAGGCGGCTTCATTTTTCTTCAGAGAAGTATTGTACTTGGTACGTTCCATACTGATATGTTTACAGGTTTACTCTACCACCCGGATGTGAGCTCCAGGAGATCAGGACTTGTGTCAGTTTCCTGCCCAGCTGTGTCCCCAGCACCCACAACAGCACCTGGCACATAGCAGGGGTCCATGAGTATCTTTTGCAGGTATGGCCGAATGGGTTCCCCAAACTCTGCAGAAGCTTCCTCAGCTGAGCCCAGCTGGGGGCTAAGCAGGGGGAGGGGGAGGAAGAGAGGAGCTCACCTCCACGTTCCAGACGTAGGAGCTGTGGAAGAGCTCTGACCACACCTTGCCTACTTTGTTGATGTCTTTGACATCCCAGATGTAGATGCTGTGGTCCTTATACACACAGGACAGCCACTGGTGGATGGGGTCAAAGATCAGCGCCACTGTATCCGGGTAGATGGCTTCTGCCTTCCTGCGGAAAAGGAAGCTGACAAGGCCACGTGAGTCATCAATGACCATCAGTGTCACTTTGAGTAGTAACAGCTGCCTCTGGTGATGCTTGAGCTGCCTCCTGCCTGGCAATGCCATCCCTTATGATCTTTGTGGTGACCCATCTCTCCTACTCCAACTCCACTTCTCACTCCTCCATCTTCTTTCTTTGCTTTGCTTCTAATACAGAGACTGTAAACTGGAAGCTTCTGCCTAGCCCCTAAGAGTGTTTGAATTTTCGACTCCTGTTAACATTTCTCTCCCCTCTTTTCACTCAGCCCAAGCTCCATCCTCTCTCTCTGAGCATAGGATAATGGGCACAAAGATCAGGCCTTCTCTCTCTCAGCCTCACAAACACATGATCAAAATTCCCTGTGTAAGGGGGCTGGTGAGCCGTCCCCTGGCTTGGGGCCTTCCTACCAAGGCTACAGTTGACTGAGCACTTACTGTGTACCGAGCCGAGAGCTTTAGCTGTGCTGAATTCCCAGTCTCCATGAGAGGTAGGTACTATATTTTACAGACGAGGAAACTGAAGCACTCGTTGATACAGTGACCTGCCCGAGGCCACACAGCACACAGCAGAAGGTGGCAGAGCTGGGCACCCTGGCCACTACAACACACTACTGTCTGTGGGTTGCTCACCCACCTTCTCTTTCCTTTGCGACATCCAGTAAGCCCCTCCAAGCGCTCTTATAGAAAAGGCACACCCAGGAGGTAGTGTCCAGCAACCTATGAAGAGGCAGCCCCAGGCACCCCGAACTCTCTGGTTAGGTAGCCCCCCAACCCCCACAAAACAGACTTAAACAAAAGGGAAGATACACCACAGCTCAGCCCCTCCACCCACTCTCAACATGGCAGCCAGAGGAGCTACTACTCAAGGCCTGACCCAGTAACACCAGTGCCTAAGGTCCCAGTAGCTGCCCAGTGACCTCAGAATAGGCTCCAAGCTCCTCTCAGCAGCTTCCATCAATGCCCACACCTGTCTCCTACCACCCTCCCCCCAGCACACTGCGCTCCAGCCACACAGCCCCGAGCCGTTCCTGTGACACACGGAGCCCAGTGTGCTGTCCCCTTAAGGCCTCTGCATTTGCTGTCAGGACCCAGCTCTCCACACAGCTGGCTTGTTCTCACCAGAGAGGCCTCCCCTGGCCACCCAGTCAACAGCCCCACTCCCAGACACTCTCCTTCTTGAGTCCCTGCTTTATTTCACCAAAGCATTTACGACTATCTGAAATGATCTTGTTTATGCACTCATTTATCATCCAGCACCCTCACTAGACTGCAGACTTCACGAGATCCTGCTGCCTCCTTACAGCCTGTATCCTGCTTCCAGCCCAAGGCTGGCCAGTAGGTAGATGGATCTGGAAGCATGGATGCATACCAGCCGACAGACTCTAGGTAGGCCCCTCTCCCTCCCCGTGCCAGGCAGTACCTGGGCTCCAGGCCCTGGGCCACATCCACTCCAAGGTAGTGTGGCTTGGGCAGGTTGGTGAGGTATTGCAGACTGTGGGCTTGGAATATGCGGACTATCCCATCTGTGCAGCCGCAGAAGATGAGCTCCTGGCTGACACAGAGGCAGGAAGACAGCGAGACCTGTGGGGGCAAAGGGGACCCAGGTGGACTTCGTGTTTTGTGTGGCCCAGTTCAGGGATATGGGGGCTGACAGAACAGCCTTGGGCCTCCAGAAAAGCCTTACACCTTTGGGGTCTAAGAAACCCATTTTTGCAAACGTTAAGATTTTTGAAATCAGGATATAGTGCTCAGTCACTACTGAAGGAAAGGGGGCAGCAGGCAGACAGAGGCACAAATTGGGACAGAGTTATCATTGTTATAGAGGAACTCAGCTGTGTGTGGAAAATATCTCAGCCGATTGTGACTTCAGATAGGTTGCTTGCAGTAGCAGCGTTGAATTTTAGGCTTAAATTAAATTTTAGGCTTTATTCCTTATTGCTTAAAAATACCTTCATAGAGATTATACTTTAAAGCAGCATAGAAAAAATTATTATATATAGGAAGGACTGTCTCTTCTGCCAGGGCATGCAGATAAAAGGGGCAGGAACTGCCAGACCTCTGGATAGAGCTTAGAGGAGCTTTTCCAAATCTAGAGGGACTAAGTTTATGGGTCATTTAAGACACCTGCTCAGGGGCTAAACATCTATCTATCCAAAGCTTCTGACTTGCTTAAAAGCTGCATGAGTTCTAGCAAGAGGATTCAAAGGAGAGAAATAAATGATGTTTAACCAACTAGGAAAGACAGATAAAGCTCGGAATTCTTCCACACACCTCTTGCCATGCCATTAACCCTAAAGCTGAGCTCCAGAGGGGAGTCATAAGAGCAGGAATAGGACAAGGAGGACAACTGTGATGCTCCTGCTAACAGCCAAACAGGCATCCAAGCCCAGGATAGGAAGACAGCTTGGATTCAAACCCTCAGATCCTGAAGAAAAGTGGTTCTGTAATTTATTGATATATCACCTTTTAGTTTAAAATTTTATGTATTTTATATAGTCTTTAACGATAAAAGTAATATAAAAATTATTACGTCAATGATACCTTAGATTAAAAAAGAAAAAAAAAGCGGTCCTCCCACCAGCCAAGAGTGCCCAGTGAAGAAAAGAAACGTGAACTGGGTCAAATGGTGATGGGAAAGCAATTGTAACCCTGACCCCCATTATAGGGGAACCAGGCACTGTGCTAAGTGCGTTACATATATTATCTCGCATGGCTCCCCTGTCAACTCTGTGAGGTAGGCAGCAGTAATTCCATTTTACAGATAAGAAAACTGAGGCTCAGAGAGGGAAAGTCACTCTCCCAGAGTTGTACAAGTAGAACAGGAAGTCAGACCCAGAGCTGTTGTGACCAACTATCACACAGGGGGACTGCTGAGTGTCCCTGTAGACACATGTCATGGGGAGTGTTTCCCCCACAGACAGCAGAGAGGGAAGCTGGGGTACCTTTAGGTTGATCCACTTCTCCAGCACCCTCTTCTCGTTGAACTGGCAGAGGAGGCCCGAGTAGGACACACAGAAAGTACTGCCTGTCATCTGGCCCCGGCCACAAGCCACACCACAGAAGACGTTGTTGTGCAGCTCACCCAGGATGCCTGAGCGCCCCACGAGGGGCACTGTGCTCGTCACCTGGAGGCAGAGCAGGGTACAGTGAGACAGTGTCCACATGGCCTAGCCCCCAGCAAGGTCACGGCGGGCCTCTCATGACCAGTGGATACGACACAGCTAAACAGGAGAACTCTCAGAAACTCCTCCGAATGGAGAAGGGAAGAACAAAGAGAACACACACTTCCAGGCACAGTGGCTTGAGGCAGCAGGCCAGGGATGAAGTCTGGCCCCGGGGTCCAGCAGGGGAGGTTACCCAGCAGGGCCTACCAGTCAGTCAGCACCTGGAGAGCAGGTCCAGAAGCAGAAGGCAGACCCCTGAGAGGCTAGACAGCCTCTGAGACCACTGCCCCTGAATCTCAGGTAGAACCAGGAGTCCCTACTACCCCTGACAGTCCCTCCCCTGGGCCCGGATGAGGTGGCAGGGACAGCAACTCACCTTTGCTTCAGTGGAGACTTCCAAGAACCAGAACCTCACATGCCGGTTCCCAACAGTGACAAAATAGCTGCTGTCCTCTGAGAAGGAGAGGGCGATGACCCTGCATGATACCTTGTTGGAGGCCA
This sequence comes from Delphinapterus leucas, assembly GCF_059928025.1. Taxonomy (NCBI): domain Eukaryota; kingdom Metazoa; phylum Chordata; class Mammalia; order Artiodactyla; family Monodontidae; genus Delphinapterus; species Delphinapterus leucas. Next base: position 15,876,185 of record NC_143148.1, read on the forward strand.
CCACGATGTCTTTCTGGAAGAATCGGTGCAGAGAAGTTCACGCCAGCACCCACCTCATCAGACTCTTTGGGCCTTTGCCCTCAGCCCTGCGTCTTTCCACCCTCCCCTGCTCCAAGTCTGTTTTTCTTGGGCCCTCCTTTTTGGGGAAACCTATGCGTGACACTCTTATCATTCCCAACACAGAGGAGACTGAGGCCTGGAAAGGTTCCCACGTGAGAGTAAGTTCCAGAGCTCTCCTCAAGAGTCCAAGCCCTGCAGCCCACACATGGTGTTGAGGACAGCCACAGCTGGAAGGTAAGGACAACACGACCCATGCTGCCGGATATTGGGCTCTTACTCTGGGCCCTGCTCAGCCCTTCACAGGATAACTCGTGGAATCCCCTCAGCAGTCCTACAAGGGAGGTGCATCTCCCCACCACCCTGTCATGCTCAAAGGGGGCTGTCACATGCTCAAGGTCACACAGCAGGTCATGAACAGAGGCAGGACTTGATACCCACTTCTCCCGACTCCAAGTCCTCCCCAAGCTGTTCCAAAGTCCAGCCTTCCAGCACATACCAACTCACTGAATTCTCACAACTCAACAAAGCAGATACTATTACACCCATTTTACAGATGAGGAAACAGACTCACAGAGAGGTTAGGTCCCTTGCTCAAGGTCACAGCTGGTCAATATAAAAAGAATTATATGTTCCCTGGGTTGACAACTTGTCACATGCCCTGCAACAGGTGCCTAGAACCGGCATCGGCATGTAGTAGATGTTCAATAAATATTTGTTGGTTAAACACTTTACCAAGTTACCTTATTTAGTTCTCCCAATGCCCAAGACTCAGGGTGTTCTGGCAGCTGGCTGCCTGTCACACACCTACCAGTCAGCTCTTACCTTCCAGTCCCAGACGTTGAGTACCATGTCGTGCTGGTAGCCCATGGACACAATGTGCTTCATACTGGGGGAGAAGGCCACACAGGCCACACCGTACTTGTGGCCCAGCATCTCCGCCACCTGACTCTTCTCTTCCACGTCCCAGATGCGCACAGCGGGCCTGTGCCCGTTCTGGGGAAGATGGGGCCATTTACTGCTGCCGGGTTCTGCACGCAGGTGGGGCTTGAGGGGCTTTCAGGGCTGAAGTTGGCATTGCCCCAGGGTGCGCCCGAAAGCCACCTCCCCCATCTGTCACGGGGCTTTTCTAGCCCAGGAAGGAGCTATTCCAGGGATTCCTCAGGCCTCCTGGGGGTAGAAAGAATGGCCCCAAGGCCCCTCCCCACCCACTCAGTCATGATCACAACTCACCTCCCCCGTCACTATGTACTTTCCATCAGGGGAGAAGGCCAGGGCACTCAGAGACTTCCTGGGGGCAAGGAAAGGGGTTGATTACTGATTCCACTGAGGGTGGGCAGCCAGACTCCAGCCTGGCTGTGCTCACAGCACTCGGCCCACTCCTCACTCCCAAGAGGCCGGGAGAGGTGAGCGCCTGCAGCTCCCAGAGAGCCAGTGCTACGTCCTTGCCCAGCATAGCACCCAGTGCGTTCCTTCCTGCTGGAAGAAGCGGGGGCAGCGGCACAGGGAAATGGGGTTTTGTGAAAGCAAAGGCCCCTTCCTCCCCAAAACCCCAAACCCTGACGGGGTGGATGCTGTATGGAAACCCTCCTTCCCTCTCCCTCTGACAGGGTGGTCTCCCTAAGACCCCATGTACCCTGTAACCCTGAGAAATTCAGATGCAGGAAATGGTACAGATCTGGCCTAACTATGCAGGTGGTACTGATGGAGGATCCTGGCAGACATCACACTGAGACAGCCTGCAGCCTGTGCTCCACTGCTAAACGCTGAAGGTGTCCTGGAAAACCCATAAACAACCAACACACTTCTCTTCGACACTCCCAGCTAGCCTGCAAGAGCCCTGAATGATCAGTCTAGTTTGCATGTTTTGTGGCGGCAAGTTTCACTATTCCCAGACTGTGTTGTTTTTTCTCTCCTCTGTCTCTTTTAATCCTGCTTTTACCTCTGTTCCTTAGCAGTCTAGTAATTGTCCACCTCGAATGAGTAAACTGCTGTGCAGATAGCTAAGTCGAGGCCTCTAAGTGAGTCACTGAAAATCTCACAGAACATTTATCTTCATCAACTCAACCCTCTGCAGCTTCCACTGCTCCTTGAGGTAGCAGCCAAGGTATGCTGCCCATCCAATATCCACTCGTCTCTCTTTGCTCACGAAGGGAAGCCCAGTTTTCATGGGGATGGCAACGGCCCCAGCTGGAGTATATCTCCTCACCTCTCCTGCAGCCACACAGGCACAGCTACATGACGCAGTCTGGCCAATGAGAGGTAAGCTGAAGTGTTGTGTGGGACTTCCAGAAAAGCTTCTCAAAGGGAACTCTTTGCCCTGCTCCCCACTTGCTCCCACATGACAACCAGAATTTCACCTTGGGCCAGGAGGTGATCTTAAGCCTCCCAATAAGCATGGTGAACAGAAAGACAGAAGGAGTGGGGCCCCTGATGCTGGCAGAGACACCAGCCCCCTAAGTGCCCACTTCCTGGTTTTGTCTGTGCAGGAAGAGCACACCCTTGTGTTTTAAGCCATGCCTGTTGGGGGTGGGGAAGAGGGCAGGTCTGCCGTCTGCAGCTGCCCCTAGCCTACTGCACGCCTGAGCCTGCGCCTGGCCCTCTGCCAAATGGGCCCCCGCTACTGATTCCTCACGCACACTCTGTTCAGTCAAGACCCTTCCTAGCCAGTTTTGAGATGAGGAGACCTCAACACAAGGAAGTCGTGCCAAGGTTACCTAACCAGACAGGGCACATGAGAATTCCCCAGGGAGCTTTTGAAAAATATCAAAGCCATGCTAAAACTAGTGAGTAAAAGTTTGGTAAGGAACAGGGTAGTATCTGCATAGTTTCAGAGAAGCTCCCCTCAAGATACTCACTAATCACAAAGGGGAAAAGGGAGGCTTCCCAGTGGAGAAGCCTGGCAGACACCACCTTAACCAAGGGCTCGAGGTGATCACCACGAGCCACAGGAGAGAACGACATCACGCACCTCCTGACAGAATGCACTGAGCAGAACGCAGCATTCCTTCGGAGGTGGTCCTGCAGAACCTAACTCTACCTATGAGGAAACAGCACACGAACCCAAACGCTGGGACATTCTACACAACACCTGGCCTGCAATCCTCAAAGGTGTCAAGGTCATGAAAGTCAAGAAAAGATGGAGGAAACCTCTTTAGATTGAAGGAGACTGAAGAGACGACTGAAGGCAATGCGTGATGCTGGACAGAATCCTTTTTGCTGTAAAGGACATTCTTGGGACAAATGGTGAAGGCTGAATGAGGAGGAGATGGTAGTGATGTACCAACTTTAATTTCCTGACTTTGCTCAATCTTTGTGGTTTTGAAAGGTCATACGTTTTTTTTGCAGTAAATTCACACTTAAGTATTTAGAGGTACAGGGGTATCAGGTATGCAACTTACTTTCAGACGGTTCAGAAAAAAATTACTATGTATATAGACAGAGAATCAGAGAATGATACTTTTTTTGGGGGGGGGGGCGCACAGTGCAGCCTGCGAGATCTTAGTTCCCCAACCAGAGATTGAACCTGGGCCCTCAGCAGTGAAAGGACGGAGTCCTCACCACTGGACTGCCAGGGAATTCCCATAGACAGAGAATGATAAAGCAAATGTGGTAAAATGTTAGCATTTGGGAAATATGGGTGAAAGGTGTACAGGTGCTCTTTGTACTATTCTTGTAGGTCTGAAATTATTTCAATATAAAAAGTTTAAAAATTGGCAGTGCTTAGGTCTTACTCCAGACTAACTTATTCAGCCTTCTCTGGGGGTGAAGCCTGGGATCAGGTGACTCTGAAATGCAGCCACAATGAACACCTCCACTCTGGCCACACTGCCTCCTAAGACAGACCCATCTGTGACTGAGAGTGGCTACTTCTATGCTATCTGCTTCGGATCAAGGTTACCTACTCTACCGCCTACAGGACTCAGGGAGGCAACAGGGAGGATGAGAAGAATTGGGCAAGGGGCATTCTGACAAATGCCACCAAGCTCCAGCCCATCCCTGCCATAGGAGAATGTGGGCCCCAGAGATCTGAATCTCTCACATTTCTAAAACGAGAGGGCATCTGAATTTTTGTGTAGAAAACTTTAAACGTTGTCAAGTAAGTCCAATATTTAAAACATACTGTCAGACAAGTCTGTGGGCCCCTAGTTTGTGATTATTGACAAGAAGTATTTCACCTGAGATCACATAGTGAATAAACACTTAAGTCTGGATTGGAACCCATCTCTGCCCTCACCACCAGTGACAGAACCCACAGTCAGAGTCAAGGGTCCAAGAAGCCCCTTCTGAGAGGGAATCTGTATCTACCAAACTGTATCTTAGGGACCTTGCCTTAGGGATCGTAAGGGAAGAAGAAAACCCACAACTTATCCGTCCACCTGGAGAGCCCGGCCAAAGGAGCTAAGCTTGAACTATTTGTGCAGTATTTGTGGAATAAAAAGTTGCAGTGAGGTGCCTCCCAAAGGTCACAACCCGGTTGGGACCAAAGCCCCAGGATGACACAGTGTTCAATCAGCCCCAAGGCAGACCCGGGCATCATCTTGGGCCTGCTCAAAGCCAAGGGCCTTCCTCAATAAACTGGCAGCTGGAGGGATCTTTCTAAAACCCAAACCACACTCATTCATTCAGGAAACGATAAGTGTTATCAGTGTGCTAGACACTGACCCAAGGTATAGGGACACAGAAATTAACTAAGAGAAAGTCCCTGCCGTCAGAGAGCTCACACTGTGAAAAGAGACAGTAAATATATCGCTGAGGAAATCAGACAGCATATCAAAAAGGAGTGCATTTTGTGGAAAAAAGTAAAGCAAGGAAGGGAGATAGAGTGTACTGGAGGGCTGGGGTGCGTGAAGTATATCCTTAGCCTGCAAATGCCCTCTCGTGGCTTTTCTTTGCAATCAGCATGAGAGCCAAGCCCTCCCAAGGCCCCTGTGATGTGGCTTCTGCTGGTTCCAGCCCCACCTCCCCCTCACCCATGGAACCCTGACTGCTCCTCAAACATCCTGAGATTCTTAACCACTGCAGGTCCTTTGCTCTTGCTGTCCCCTCTGCCTGGAATGCTCTCCCCACAGCTTCACATGGGTCACCCCCTCACTTTCTTCAGCTCTCAGCCTCAGGGAGGCTCTGATAAGACTCTGACGAGAGTCCTTGGCCTGCGAACCTGCCCTAACACATCCCCGTCATTTCCTCCATAGCAACAGTCATGGTCTCATGGTCGGCTAGGAATTGCCAACTAGTTTAGTCTGTCCCTCCCCCCACCACCCAAGCTGTCAGCTCTACGAGAGCAGATTCTCATCTCTTTTGTTAACTTCCATGTCCCCAGCACCTGGAACAGTACCTAGCACTGAGCAGACCCTTGGTGAATGTCACTGAACCACCAGGTGAATGAATGAGTCACCCACCCACAAGCACTTCCAGGCAGTGTGGGGAAGGAGGGATGTGCCAGGACCCTGGTCCCACCCCTACCCCATGCCTGGGTCCCAGCTTACCTGGCTGTATTAAAAATGTGCTGCTGCTTGTTCTCCTTGGGGTTCAAAATCACCACCACACAGCTGGGGAGAAAGAGGAAAATGTGCCCAAACTAAGGGGAGTATTGGGGTCCAGGGATGATTCTATTCCCAACACAAGAGCCCCCTCCTCCATTATCTATGCTGAGGATTCTGGGCACTTAACATTATTATTGTTGTTATTATTTTAAACATTTATTTATTTATTTATTTATTTATGGCTTTCTCTAGTTGCAGCGAGCGGGGGCTACTCTTCATTGGGGTGCGTGGGCTTCTCATTGCGGTGGCTTCTCTTGCTGCGGAGTGCGGGCTCTAGGCGCACGGGCTTCAGTAGTTGTGGCACGCAGGCTCAGTAGTTGTGGCTCGTGCGCTCTAGAGCACAGGCTCAATAGCTGTGGCACATGGGCCTAGTTGCTCCGCGGCATGTGGGATCTTCCCGGACCAGGGATTGAACCCGTGTCCCCTGCATTTGCAGGCGGATTCTTAACCACTGCGCCACCAGGGAAGTCCCAACATTATTATTAATATCAATATAATCTTAAATAGAAGCCAACACTTCCTCTGTGGTAACTGTTAGGTTCTGGGCTAATAAAGACATACTGTGCACAATCTCTTTAAATCCTCACAACCGCCAGATGAGGTCAGGAATCTTTGTCGCTTTTCATAGATGATGAAACTGAAGCCCTTTACAGAGAGGGAAGTCCTTTACCCAAGACTCCCCAGCAGGTCGGGGACAGAGTGGGTAAGTGAATCCACACCTGTCAGATTCAAGAGCCCAACCCTGTCCTCTATTCTGGCTGCTTCCCAGAGACTCAGTAACAGATACTGTTCATCAGGAATTACTATGGCCCTGCTCTGCCCTGCCCTGTGGGGGTGAGGGGTCCCCTCGGTGCCTAGAAGAGTGCCAGGCTAGACCAGTATTTGTGGAATAAACAGTTGCAAATGTCCTTCAGTCCTCTCAACTAACTACCCAAGAGGAGGGTATCACTAGTTCTGTTTCACAGAAGCAGAGGCTTGGAGAAGGGCACACACAGTGGAGCTGGGACACAAATCCAGATGGCTGACACCAACCATGGCTTGGATCTTAACCACCTACCTTTCCCAGAATCACTGCCACCTCCCGCCTGCAGTCATAATAAGGCTTTCTTAGCACTCACGCATGCCAGGTACTGTTCTATACACAGAAGGGCCCATGGAATCCTTCCCACAGCCCTCAGAGGTAGGCAGCATTATACATTCTACAGACGGAAAAGGCGAGGCCCAGAGAGATTCATTGAAGACTTCAGGCTCTGAACTCAGGATCAGTGATCAGAGGCCGAGGCCCACCCACTCACTCACCCTGCCAGGTAGGCCACGTGGCCTGTGCTGGGGTCACAGGTTAGGCCATTGCTGTTCTGGGCTGTGATGCCAAGCACCTTCTCAAGTGATACCTGCAGGGAAAAGGCCCAAATTAGAAGCAGCTGCCCCAGCAGGCCCCACGTGGCACAGTCACCTCAGCCACCCATTCAATCCCTGTCACTCCAACACATTCACTGAGCGTCTAGAGTCATCTACCAGCAACTAAAGCTTGTCCTCCTCAAATGCTGCTCTGATAAATACAGTGCTAGGTGAAGGGCACAGAATGGTGAGGAAGATAGACAAAAAAAATCCCTGTCCTCCTGGAGCTCCCATTCTGGGGGTGATGGGATGGTGGACATCGAAAATGAACAGAACAAATATGTAAAATAGATGTCAGGTGACGATGGGAGCATTAGAGAAAAATTAAGCAAGGAAGGAGATTGAGAGTACAGAGGAAGGGGAGAAGGCCTCACTGAGAAGGTGAATAAGACTCTAAGTGTTTTATATGGATTAAAGACTTGACAGCCCACAACACTGCGAAGAAGCTGCTATTATCACCACTATTTTACAGATGAGGACAGAGGCCCAAGGTCCCACCCCTGTGGAGTGGCAAGGTTGGGATACAAACCCAGGTAGTCTCTGGCTTCAAAGCTAGCACTTTGTGCAGCACTTTGCTTACAGCAGTGAACAGAAGTGGACACTGTCCGTTCCCTCAATAAATTCACAGTCTAGAGGTTCAACGGGTAAAGAAACAAGTGAACTTGAACAATCGCATTTGAAATTTTAAAATTCTCTAAGCAAGATAAGTCAAATGAGCCAGTCCCCATCATGGCTGATTAAACAATTTAGAGGATGAACTAACAAACTGTGGTATTTTCATATTCTGAAGAGACTAGTTTCTAATTATTATAAAGTAAAACATTCTCAAGCAAGGTGGTGGGCCTCAGAAATGAAAGGCAAATAGAAGATAGTAATAAGTAATATTTATTGAGCGTCTAACCAGGAGACAGGCACTGTTTAAACACCTATAACTGTATTAACTTATTTAATGCTCAAACAACCCCGTGATGTGGTCACTGTCATCCTCATCATCTCCACCTTACAGATGAGGAAACAGAGGCCCATGAGGGTAATCCATCTGCAGGGAGCAGTGCCAGGACGAACCCAGGCAACCACGCAACGGCAGTCACGTTTTTTTAATCTGTTACTGGGCATTAGCATAGCTGGTCATTTTTAGACTAGGTCTTTCGCAAGCTGGATGGACCCTACACCACCAAACAAGAAAAATAAATGACATCAATCACCCAAAATATTGAACACACAATCACAGCAGTAACTAACACCAAGAGAGTACTTACAGTGTGCCAGCTGTTGTTCTAAGTGCTTAAGATATGTGAGCTTACTTAATCTTCACCAGTACCCTATAAGGGAACACTTATATTATTATCCTCATTTTACAGATGAGGAAACTGAGGCACAGAAAAGATCAGGAAAGGAAGAACAGAACTAAGGTTAAAGCCCAGGCAGTCTGGGTTTAGAGGCGGTGCTCTTAACCACCTTGTTATACTGCATCTCTGAAATTACTATTGTTATTCCTCTCCTTTATACACTTTAGCGCCCACAAGGCACTTTCAGGAACATACAAGATAAGGGCTATGAAGTACAGGGTTCTGGGTGAGAGACTTAGGTGGGGGTCTGCTTTAGGCTGGGGTTCAAGAAGGCCTTTCAGGGTAGGGATATTCAGGCTGAGACTCGAGGGATAGGAGCCAGCTGGGTAGACTGCAGCAAAAAGCCCAGAGGACTCAACAAACACAAAGGCTAAGAGGCGGAAAAGAGATTGGAGCCTCAGGAAAACAGAAAGCAGGCCAGTGTGACTGAACCTTCATGAGAGGGAGGCCAAGGGAAGTATGGCGAGAGAAGTGGGCAGAGGCCACTTGCCTAGCGCCTTGCACCCAGAAGTGGGTGATATAATCAGAGTGTAGCAGAAAGCCACGGAGGAGGAACAAGATCCACAGCAGCTACCAAGTACTGACCCTCTACCTGGACTTTGTGCCAAGTAGGTCATATTCACAATCTTGTCGCATCTCCCTGCAACACCATGGTTATCGTTATCTCCATTTTATAAAAACAGACTTTGCAGCTCAGGGAGTTGGAAAACGATTTTTTAAATTGCTGCTGTGCTACTGGAATTTCTTCTACCTACTCTAAAATCTTTGTTTCTGTGTCTCAGGATTTAAGGAACTGTTCCACACGCCGTCTCCCTACCTCCGGCAGTGCTGCTGAGATTTTACAAATATTACTCACATCCTGTCCATAATTTAGGGTGGCAATATGGACTAAGAATCCCACCTTGGTAAAGGAGAAGGAAAGAGAAGGCAGCGGATGAAGGAAGGCAGGCTAGAGCTGAGGAAGAGTTGGAACAAGTAGGACTCGGGACTGAACCCTGGTAGAGACCCTAAAGACCAAGAGGGGGGTGAGGTCAACAAAAGTGGAAGGATACAAAAGTGGCCTAGAGATACATCTAAAGGTAACTAAAGGGATAAACAGAACTAGGAGGTGATTAGCAAAACTAAAATGCGCTCCAAGGTACAACGCCAGGGAGGAACCCCGGCAACGCTCCAAGGGCTAAGGGTGGGGCCCGGGTTTGAGAAGTGGGAGTAGGAACAACGGGCACTACCCGAGAGAGGAGGAGACCGGGCAGTGGGATGAGCCTTGGCTAAGGGGGCGGGGTTTAGAGGACTAGTCGGGTCAGAGAGCAACTAGAGGGGGTACCAACCGGGGGCTGAGAGGCGGGGCCAAAGATCTAAGGGCGGGACCAAGGGAGACCCAGGGGAACCTGGAACTGAGATGGGCAAGGCAAGCAGCTCCTCACCCGGTTCTGCACCGTGTCCTCGGGCGCCGCCGAGAGTCTCGTCCGCCGCCGGAGGCAGAGCGGTAGAACGGGGGGCGGGGAGGACTGGGCCCTCCGCGCCGGAACTCCCGCCATGATGGATGGCAACTTCTCGACTGCATCGTTCCGCGCGTAGCCTCCGGGCCCCAAGGCCGCCATCGTCACTCCGGAGCCCGGCGACCGTTACACTCCTCAACTGCCACCGAACAGCGAACGGCCGCGGGAAAGCCGGCGCCGCCGCCCATTGGACGCGGCCGGCTGCCGGTCTGGCCAATCTCAGGGTTGCCAGGAGGCGCTTTTGACCAATGAGAGCTAAGAGTCGGAGCGGAGGGTCTGGCAGGGTGGAGCCACGGCTCCTCAGCTTGATACTTGATCGAGCGTTGTGGAGTTTTTTTTAAATCCCGTCTGTGTTTTCGTCATTCAATAAATATCAGGTTTTAACTTTTACGAAGCTAATGCCAAAGCCTCCTCGCCTCGCTTTTTGCTGCCCCCCCACCCTCACCCAAGGGCGACTATCCGCGCAGTGGCAGTCGCCCGGATGTAAGCGTAGGGTGGAGCCGAAAAAGACTGAAGAGTTGGCGCAGACTCAGAAATGCCTTGACGCCACCTCTCCCCCATCAGGTGATGAGGTCCGGGTGGCTAAGAGCCGGCTCTGCGCACACATTCTCGCTTGTCTCTATTTGCCACGTGATGAGGGCGTAGCTGTGGTAACACGGCCTGGCGCGCAGTACGCAGGCACGTGACGAGGCCCCTTACGTCAGGCACGCTGCAAGCGCGCGGGCGGGGCGGGGTTCGGCGGCGCCCGGCGAGGACCAAAGTGCGTCTTCAGACCGGGCAAAACCCAGTTGGGTTGGACAGCCATGCCCAAGTACTGCCGGGCTCCGAACTGCTCCAACAATGCGGGCCAACTGGGCGCGGACAACCGCCCGGTGAGCTTCTACAAGTGAGCACAAGCGAGGGGCGGGGCTTGCAGGGAGGCGGGGCCCTGTGGGGGCGGGCCCGAGGGTAAATGCGGCAGTGCGGGGGATCTAGTCCATCTTACCGGTATCTGGAAGCAGGGTTAGCAGGTTGAAGAGACCGTGTTCCCAGTGTTTCACTAACAGTAGACACCGCACATGTAAAGGTGCAGATGTGTGAAACAGCAGGGGTAGACGATTAACTGCAGGTAGTGAACGGGGCGAGCGGAGGAATGGGAGGGCCGTGTAGACAGAAGTGAGGTTGGTCCAGGCTCAGAAAGAGCCTACAGTTGCCCACTAGCCGTCCCCACGGATTTGAGGCATCTCAAACTCAAAACATCCGAAACCAAGCCCCTGATTTTGTCTCTCCTAAAACCTCCCATATCCTTTATTATCCTAGTTAATAGCTTTCCATCCTTACCGTCTTTCAGGCTAGAAACGCTTAGAGTCATCTTTACTTCTTCTCTTTTCTCACACTTGAGAAAGTAAAAATTAGCTTGAACTGTAAAACAAAAAAAACCCAATAACAACAAAAAACCTGCTCTCTTATTTATTTGGCTGGAATGACAGACACGGGAAAAGCTAGCTGAAGAGTTAATAGGAAAAAAATTTTCTATATTTTTCTCAGGCCGTGTTGCAGATGTAAAGTGACAAAAGTCCCCTTCTTTTTTTTTTTCGGTACGCGGGCCTCTTACTGTTGTGGCCTCTCCCGTTGTGGAGCACAGGCTCCGGACGCGCAGGCTCAGCGGCCATGGCTCACGGGCCCAGCCGCTCCGCAGCATGTAAATATTTGTTGGATGAATTCGATGAATGCATTTCAGGTGGGCTCCTCAGGAAACTCAGAATGCCATGTCCCAGCTATCCCTTGAGGGACCCTGGTTCAGGGGAGGAGGAGGACAGAGGAGTCTTTGAACCTAAATCAGTATGTCCAGACTTGCTTTTTAATATATATCACTCTGACATCGTTTATTAAGTCAGCAACTCCGAGCGTCTCCTGTAGTAAGTAAGCTCCTGCTGGACACAAAGGACCCTGACAGATCTTGTTCCTGCCCTGACAGAGCTCATGGATAGGTGCGGGGTCAATCACTAAAGAACTGAGGACACAAGTTGATCCTTTCTCTTCTTCAGCACCACTGCCCCCAATCTAGTCCATTAATCCATCCTTTGACTCTACCCTCCAAAACAGTCCCATCCTGCAGCAATCACAACAAAAGCCCTAACTCCTTGGCAATACAGTTGTAAATGCAAATGGCAGAATCCTCGCTAAACTATTAGGAAATAAGGAAAGAAAGAAAACCCACCACATTCCTAGTCTGACCACTTCTTATCACCTCTGCTGTCACAGCATAGCCCAGGCTGCCATCATTTCTTTCTTTCTTTTTTTTTTTTAATATTTCTTTCTTTCTTTCTTTGTTTTGGCTGTGCTGGGTCTTAGTTGCAGCATGCGGGATATTTAGTTGTGGCATGTGGGATCTTTACTTATGGCACGCGGACTTCTTAGTTGCAGCATGTGGACTTCCTAATTGTGGCATGCATGTGGGATCTAGTTCTCTGACCAGGGGTCGAACCCGGGCCCCCTGCATTGGGAGTGCGGAGTCTTACCCGTTGGACCGCCAGGGAAGTCCCCATCATTTCTTAATGAGACGCTGGGATAGATGCTTGCTGGTCTCCCTACTTCTACGCTTGCTTCCCTTACAGCGATGACAATAATAACTTGGTTAAAGAGCACTTACTGTATGCCAGGTAAGTGTTCTAAGTGCTTCACACATAATAATAAGGAGAACAGTGAGAACTGTGCATAGCAGCCAGGCGACCGTATAAAAATCAGTTCATGCCTGTGTTGTTTAAATCCCACCAGTGGCTGCCAGGCTGTTCCTCACACAGGCTGACCCATTCCCACCTCAAGGTCCATCCCTGAGTCACTCTTGAAGAAGCCATTTAGCTAAGAGTTTGGTGAGGAGCAGTCTCCAAAGGAGATTCAAGAGAGGGCATGGATGTTAGGAAGGAACAAGGTGAAACACTGAGGGAAGTGGCTGCTAGGAAGTAACTCAAAATTCCTGCCTGGGTGCCAAAGGAAACATTCATTAGTTGTGATTTAGGCCCTTTCAGGAACAAATGACAGTCATCTCTCATGGCAGGGGGAGGTGTCTCACAGGTAGGAATTGCATCTGTCTGGCAGTAACAAAGTCCTGAAATAATAGTGGCTTTACCAAATTATGGGGTCTATAGGAATCAGCGTGGTTAGGTTATGCTACAGTAACAAACTCACAGAATCTCAGGGGCTTACCACAACAAAGGTTTATTCCTCACTCACACTAATGTCCTTTGTCGGCCATTTGTGGCCCTTCTCTACTGTATCTTAATTGGGGATTCAGGCTGAAGGAGCCTCCCCTACCTGGAATATTGTTGGTCTTGTGGGAGGGGAAAAGAGAAAGTGGGGAGAATCACCCAATGGCTCCTGGTAAATTGCATATTTAGAAGTGGCCCATATCACTTTTACTTCTTTGGCCACAGCAAGTCTATGGCAAGCGTCAGGTCAGTAGAGTGGAAATGTGTATCTTCGTGTGGGAAAGGGCAGAAAATGTCTTGAACAATAATACAGTTTACCGCAAGGTTTATTTTTCTCTCACATGAAGCAAGTATAGAGGTTGGCAGATGAGCGCTGGTGTGACAGTTCCACAATCATCAGGGATGAGGGTCCCATCTTTCATATCCATCCAGTGGCTGCCAAGTACCTCAGCCATCATGCCCAACCATTTCTGGTAGGGAGAAAAGAGAAGGGGCGAAGAGCAAAAGAGACACAACTCTAAACTGAGCTGGTCCCCTTTACAAAGCCTCAGAAATCCCACCCAACGGCAGGTTCTTCATCATTGGTCACCCCCCCAAAACTGCAAAGGAGCCTGGGAAATGTAGTCTTTTGATGGGCAGTTAACCACCCTGAAGACATTCTGAGTTATGTTAGTAAGGAAGAAAAGAAGAACTCCTAGCAGTGCTGTAGATAGAATGGCCAACAAGACTAAAATATTCTATAAAAAAAGGAGGACACTGGCTCTGCACTTAAGGTAGAATTTTAGAGAGGGACATTTCCTAACATAAATGTTGCCATCTAGAGGAACAAAAGAGAATAAAAACAAGACCAAATTAGGAAGAGGTTTTCTATGATATTACTTTCCTCCTTTGCGCCTTGAGCTGCTTCTGATTCCATTTGAGAACCCTCTCACATTTAAGGTACCATCCTAGATGTCTCACCCAACATGAAAGTATTGGCCAGAACTTAGTTACATGGCCCACCTACTGCAAAGGAACCTGGGAGACAGTCGTCTAACAGGGCACATTATGGCCTCAAATAAGTTGGAGTTTGTTAGTAAGGAAGAAGAGGGTGGACGTGGAGTAATCAGTTGGCAGTCTCTGCCCAGGAGCAGGTGGGAAGTGCTGGTACAAGGGATTTCATGTTCGTGTCCAGGCAGAAGGAGGCTGGTGAGAACACTTGGATCTCAGATTGAGGGTGAAGGAACTGCATCGGCCAGAGTTCCTGGCTCTGTGCCCTGGGGTTCTGCTCTTTGGATGCCACGCTCTCCTCTGAGTCAGCCCTTCTGTCCTCATTCACCAGCTATCCCCCACTTCCCTCTCTGTCTGCCTTTCGCCTGAGAAGCCTTCCTTTGCTCCCCACCAACAACCTCTGTCCATCCCATCCACCTCCTCCCCACTGGTGGCCTCTTTACTTTCTTACGTGTCTTTCCCAGTGTTTCTTTATGCAAATACAAGCAAATCTGAACATACGTTCTTGTTTCCCCCTTTATTACTTTGTTAGTTTCCTATGGCTGCTGTTACAAACTCCTGGTGGCTTAAAACAATAGGAATTATTCTCTCACAATCCAGATCGGTTTTACTGGGCCAAAAATCAAGGTGTCAGCAGGGCTGCATCCCCCAGGAGGCTCTAGGAGAAAATCTGTTCCTTGCATCTTCCAGTTTCTGGTGTCCACAGGCATTCCTTGGCTTTTGGCCACATCACTCCAATCTCTGCTTCTGTCGTCACATTGCGTCTCCTCTTTTATCTGTGGTAATATGTTCTTCTGCTTCCCTCTTATAAGAATACTTGCAACTGCTTTTAGGGCCAACCTGGATGATGTAGAGGATAATTTTCCCCATCTCAAGATCCTTAACTTAATCACATCCTTTGTCATGAAATGCAATATTCATAGGCTCCGGGGATTAGGACATGGATGTCTTTTGGGGGACCGTTATTCAGGCTGCCACAATTACTAAAAGCTGATATACTCTATTTGGAACCTTGCTTTTTTCACATAATGTATGCCTGACAATAGCATATCAGTTCATACAGTGCCTTCAGCCTATTTTAGAGCTGCATGGTATTCTTTTGTGTGCATATGCCTGAGTTTATTTGTCCTGTCTCCTATGGATGGGATTGTCCCCCACCCTCTAACACTCCTTACTCTTCCTTTTTAACAAAGAGAGAGCAGGCCTTATAGCCCTGAGCAAGTAAAGGTATCAGATGTTTTTATGGTTAACTCCTATTTATGGAATTGATACTGGTATTCCATTTTCAATTGTGGTTTAAAGTTTCTCTTTTAGGTATCTTCATTTAATACTTAAGTTGGTCAATTTTAAGAAAAATATTAAGTAAATAATGTCACAGGGTTTCCCTGGTGGCGCAGTGGTTGAGAGTCCGCCTGCCGGTTCGTGCCCCGGTCCGGGAAGATCCCACATGCCGCGGAGCGGCTGGCCCCGTGAGCCATGGCTGCTGAGCTTGCGCGTCCGGAGCCTGTGCTCCGCAGCGGGAGAGGCCACAACGGTGAGAGGCCCGTGTACCGCAAAAAAAAAAAAGTCACAGATATGGAAGACATTGTGAAGGTGGGATGTGGATGACTGACTGTATTAGTTATCTAATGCTGCATAACAAACTATCCCAACATTTAGCAGCTTAAAATAAGCCTTTAACGTTTCACAGTTTCTGGCAGCTCCCACAGAACAAACTGGCCGGAGCTTAATCATGTGGCCACCTCTAGCTGCAAATGAAGCTGGGAAGTGAGGTCTTTATTGTGGACAGTCTTGAACCAAGGTCTAAATAGAAAGTGAATTGCTATAAAAGAGGGCAAAAAGAGACGTTGGGGACAGTGGCACCAGTTAACGGGTGGCACTACTTCTTATGGACACAGAAGTCGTTGGGCGCCTGTAGAGGGTGCTTTATCAGATAATCCCTATCCACTCCCACCGGGAAAGCTTTTATTTAATTCATTAAAAAAAATAACTTTAAAATTAAAAAAAATTTTAATTGTGGTAAAATACACATAACGTAAAATCTCCCCTCTTAACCATCTTTAAATTCAGTAGTATTAAGCATGTTCACATTGTTGAGCAACCAATCTCCAGAACTTTTTCTTTCTTTTTTTTAAAAAAATTTATTTATTTATTTTTGGCTGCATTGGGTCTTCATTGCCATGCGCAGGATTTCTCTAGCTGCGGCGAGCAGTGGCTTCTCTTGTTGCAGAGCACGGGCTCTAGGCACACGGGCTTCAGTAGTTGTAGCACGCAGGCTCAGTAGTTGTGGCTCGTGGGCTCTAGAGTGCAGGCTCAGTAGCTGTGGCGCACGCGCTTAGTTGCTCCGTGGCATGTGGGATCTTCCCGGACCAGGGATCGAACCCATGTCCCCTGCATCGGTAGGCAGATTCTTAACCACTGCACCACCAGGGAAGTCCCTCCAGAACTTCTCCATCTTGCCAAACTGAAACTCTATACCCATTGAACAAGAATTCCCAATTTCCCTCCCCCTCCCCCCAGCCCCTGGCAACCACCGTTCTACTTTCTGTTTCTTTGAATTTGACTACTTTAGATACCCCATATAAGTGGAATCATACAGTATTTGGGTTTTTTGTGACTGGTTTATTTCACTTACCGTAATGTACTCAAGATTCATCCATGTTATAGTATGTGTCAGAATTTCTTTCCTTTTTAAGGCTGAATAATATTTCATTGTATGTATATACCACCTTTTGCTAATCCATTTGTTGATGGACCCTTGGGTTTCTTCCCACTTTTGGCTATTGTAAATAATGCTATTATGCACATGAGTATGCGCATATCTCTTCGAGACTCTGCTTTCAATTTTTAGGGGGTGTGTATCCAGAAGAGGGATTGTTGGATCATATGGTAATTCTATTTTCAATTTTTTGAGGAACAGCCATACATAGAGGCTGCTCCATTTTACATTCCCACCAGCTGTGCACAGCATTCCAGTTTCTGCTCCTCCTTGCCAACACTTGTTATTTTGTGTTTGTTTGTTTTTGTATAGTAGTCATTCTAATGGTTATGAGGTGATATCTTGTGGTTTTGTTTGGCATTTTCCTGATGATAAATGATGTTGAGCATCTTTTCATATGCTGGTTGGCCATTTGTATCTTCTTTGGAGAAATGTCTATTCAAGTCCCTTGCCCATTTTTTTTTTTTTTTTTTTTGTGGTACGCGGACCTCTCACTGTTGTGGCCTCTCCCGTTGCAGAGCACAGGCTCTGGACGCGCAGGCTCAGTGGCCATGGTTCATGGGCCTAGCCGCTCCGCGGCATGTGGGATCTTCCCGGACCGGGGCACAAACCCACGTCCCCTGCATCGGCAGGCGGACTCTCAACAACTGCGCCACCAGGGAAGCCCCCTTTGCCCATTTTTTTAATCGGGTTATTTGTTGTTGTTAAGTTGTTTAAAAACTTTTTAACATATTTTCAAGCATACACAAAAAATAGAGTTGTTTAAATGAATCCTCGTGCATCTATCACTCATTTACACCAGTTGTCAACATTTTGCTAATGTTTTTCATCCACCTTCCTCCCATGTACATCT
This sequence comes from Delphinapterus leucas, assembly GCF_059928025.1. Classification (NCBI taxonomy): domain Eukaryota; kingdom Metazoa; phylum Chordata; class Mammalia; order Artiodactyla; family Monodontidae; genus Delphinapterus; species Delphinapterus leucas. Next base: position 15,893,784 of record NC_143148.1, read on the forward strand.
TTAATGCAGTATTTTAAAGTAAATTCCAGACATTAGGTCTTTTATCCATAAATATTTCAGAATATTTTTCCAACAGATGACTATTTAGAAGGTTAAACCAATATAATTATCACACCTAGCAAAATTAACTTCTTACAATCATCTAATACCCAATTCATGTTCAGTTTCCCCCAATTGTATTAAAATGTCTTTTTACAGAATGGCTTGTTGCAGACAAAGTCCACATCTGCCTTTGGACTGATGTTTCTTAAATCTCTTTTAATCTATAATCCCACCCCAACCCCCATGAATATGGGATCTCCCACAATCTAGATTTGTCCAATTCTGTAAACTGCCTCCTGGGATTCATATGGAGGAACAGACTGGAGGGGAAGGGAGAGTGACAGTGGGTAAAGAGACCAGGAAGGAGACTGTTGCAAAAACCCAGCCAGGGGAGGCTGGAGGCTGGATGCGAGGGTCAGCGGAGGTGGGAGAGGTGGGCTGATGCTGGGTGTTTAAAAGGTGGAGCCTGAAGAACTGGATGTGAGTAGGAGGTTGAGAGCCTGGTTGGGAGGCAGGGCCAGATTCTGGCCCAGGGGAGGCAGAGGTTTGGAGCTCAGGGACCTCTGGGTGTGCATATCCTCATGGAGGGGTGGGGTTGGACCTGATCTCGCTGACCCCGCCCCCCGGCAGGTTCCCCCTGAAGGATGGCCCCCGGCTGCAGGCCTGGCTGAGGCACATGGGGTGTGAGCACTGGGTGCCTAGCTGCCACCAGCACCTGTGCAGCGAGCACTTCGCCCCCTCTTGCTTCCAGTGGCGCTGGGGCGTGCGCTACCTGCGGCCAGATGCTGTGCCCTCCATCTTCTCCGGAGCGCCGCCCGCCAAGGTGAGCTCAGGAGAGTCCCATTGCTGGAGTCTGATCCCCCGCCCTCCCCTCTGAGGGAGGTCCCTCCTGCAGGCTGACTCTCAGCCCTCCACTCCTGAGGAATTTTCCTTGGAGTCCGGCCCTGATGTCCTCGATCCCCCATCCCTTGCCTTGTCTTCCAGAGGCAGACGAATTCCCGAAGCACCGAGAAACCAGTCGTGCCTCCAACTCCGCAGGAAGCCACGTCCCTGTCCCCTGGTCCAGCCGTCCCGGCCCCTGGCCCCGTACAGCTTGTGGTGTTGGGACCAGCATCCGGGGGCCCCGAGGTCCCAGGCACCGTGTTCCTGACTCCCCTGCCGCTTCCGCCGGTTCCCACGGGGCCGCGCCCTGGAGTGTCGGCCCAGCACCCCTGGCCCGGGCTGGGCGCGGCGCTGGGAGCGCTGCAGCGGCGGGTGCGGAGGCTCCAGCGGCGCCACGAGCGGCACCAGGCGCGGCTGCGGGCTCTGGAACAGCTGGCGAAGCAGCTGCGCGCGGAGAGCCTGCTGGCGCCGGCGCACCGGGGCCGGCTGCGCGCGGTGAGTGCTCTGCCTGGCCCACACAGTGGGTGTGCTTTCGGCTAAACTAGAGTCCAGAGTTGAAAGTCAGAACATTTCACCCGTGTTTCCAAATTTCTGGCTTGAAAAAAATCAGTCTGGCAATGCCAAGCAACTATCGGTGGGAGCTGAATAGTGGCTGCTCCATTTATTAATAATATTATAATATTTAAGCAGCCCTTACTCTCTTCTAGACACAGAGTAAATAACTTATCGAAAACTCACTATGACCTTGATATTGAAACTGCTCTTGTCCCCATTTTCCATATGAAAAAACTGAAGCACAGAGTGGTCCAGTAACTTGCCCAAAGCCAGGCAGTCAGTAAGTTGCAGAGCCAGGATTCAAACCTGGGTGTCTGGCCCCAGAGGAGGCCTGTGCTCCTCTGTGGGAGCACTCCCTGCCTGGCCCCTATAGAGCTTGAGTTTCCAACTCTATACTAGAGTCTCCCAGGCCCTATCTAAGGCCCTTTTGCCCCTATGTTTTACTGCTGAGTATTTTCTGGCGTGGGGAGTGGAGGGGATCATGTCTTTTTTTATTTGGCCACGCCACGCGGCTTGTGAGGTCTTAGTTCCCCGACCAGGGATCGAATCCGTGCCCCCTGCAGTGGAAGCACAGAGTCCTAACCACTGCACCACCAAGGAATTCCCAAGGGGACCATGTCTTTAAAAATCAAAATTTGACCAGGCCTTTTTCCTGCTTAAAACCCCAGGGTCAAGCTTGAGGTTCCAGGGCCCTTGTTCCTGCCTGGACAAGGGAGGTGGGAGGGGGTTTCAGAAAGCCCCTGAGGTACCTCTGTAGCTAAGGTGTCTCAACCTGACAGCCAGTGGGTTGGGCCTGGCCCACAGATATTATTCTTTTGGCCTCAGTAATGCTGTAAAATATTTTCTGGTCTTTCCTGAAGGCTCAGCAGATCTAGCAGCACTGGGTTCGCATCCCCAGATAGTAGCAGTCAGCTAGAGCTGCAGTGGCTGTCCCCGGAGGCTTCATGTTTGAGACTGTGGCCTGAACCATGCTGGAGCACAAGAGGGACATACGAGGGGGTGGGGGTGGGGGCAAGGACATAACTCAGACTCAGGCCTGCGGCTCTTCATGGAGCCTGCCAGGGCCCCTGGGCTGACAGTGTCTCTCTCTGTCTCCCCTGTCCCCATTCCATCCCTGTCTCTCAACCTCTTCCTTTCTCTCCCACATTCATCTTTGTCTTTCTGCCCCCATGTCTCTGTCATCCCATCTATCTCCCCACTTCCCATGTCTCTCTTCTCTCCCACATTCATCTTTGTCTTTCTGCCCCCATGTCTCTGTCATCACATCTATCTCCCCACTTCCCATGTCTCTCTTCATCTGCATCTTTATCCCCCATATCCATATCCCTGTCTCCCTGCACCTACATTTCTCCCACCCCCCATATCTGTCTCTCCGTGTCTCTCTTCCCCCACATCTCTCTCCCTGTTTCCCCATACCTCTTTATACCCTCATGAATGTCTCTCTGGTTCTCACATCTCTCTCTGCCCATATCTCTCTCTGTCTCCTGACACCCCCCTCCCACCTCTACCTCCCTGTTCCTCACCATTTCTCCCCCTGCCCCCACTTTTTCCTTCCCTCCTTCCCTCCCCTCACTCCCCTCATTCCCCTGTGTCCTCCATCTCTACTACTTCTTTGCCTGGGATGGCCCAGCTCCCTGGACCTGAGGAGTCCCAAGCCTTCACCATCATCTGTGGAGGGCCTGACATAGCTGTGGTCCTTGCCCAAGGTCCTGCACCTCCCACCCTGGACGCCAAGCCTGAGCTCCTGGACACTCAGACTCCCAGTGCATAAGGACCAGGACAGATGACAGAAGACAGAGGAAGAGAGACGCATCAAACGTGGGCTTGGCCCAGCCCCATGACTCATGCCTGGGGCATAGCAGTGCCTCCCTCAGGGCCCTGACTCCCACCACCTCCTCCTAGGGACCCCTTGAACCTTAGGGCTGACCTGGGCCCAAGACCCCTGTCAGCAGTGATTACCCTGGGAACCAGGTCCCAACCCCACCTTCAATCTTTGCGGTCAGTAAAACATTCTCAGAGCAGAGCAAGGGTTGTTTGTTTGGAGAGAGTTGTACCTGGTTCTGAAGAGCCCCTTGTACCCTTTGCCAAGGCTGGTGCCAAGCTGGGGATACAGCAGTGAACACAGCTGACAAAAGTCCTGTCCTCGTGGTGCTCACTTTCTGCTTGAGCAGAAGATGAACTAGTAAACAGTATAATTTCAGGTTGTGATAAGTGCCATAAAGACTGAATGAAAATGTAATGGGCTGGGTGGGAGGGAGGACTCTCTAAGGAGACAGTGTTTGAGCAGACACCTGATGATGAGAAGGAGCTGGCCTGGAAGGCACGTGGACTGGATGTTCCAGGGAGAAGAACGGCCTCTGCACATACCCTACCATCTAAGGTATAAGCCGGAGGAAGACAGTGTTGCTATGGCGAACACTGAAGCAGGGAAGGGAGTGAGTGTTTGTGTGTGAGGAGGGTGGGGTTGGGATGCAATGTTAGATAGAGCAGAAAAGGTCTCATTGGAAAGGTACCAATAAGCGAAAGCCTAAAAGAGAGGAGTAAGGGAACCAGGTATCTGGGGAAAGAGCATTCCAGGCAGAAGGAACGCCAGTGCAGAGGTCCTGGGGTGAGGAGGAACAAGGAGGCCAGGGTGGTTAGAGTGGAGTGACTGAGGGGGAGAGTGAGAGGAGGTGAGATTGGAGAGATGACAGGGAAGTTCACACAGGGACTTGTGGGTTGTGGTTGAGACATTGGCTGTTACCTGCAGTGAGGTGCAGCAAGCAGATGCCTTTAGGAAGGTCCTGATGTGACAGGTGTTAACAGGTCCCTCTGGCTGCATATTGGAGTGTTGTGGGGAGCTGCCACAGTCCAGGTGGGAGAGGATGAAGGATGGACCAGGATTAGGGCCTGGGACTGGGGTGAGGGATGAAATTCTGGAAATATCTTAATGGAGCTACTGGGCCTGCACATTAGAAGGATGAGAGGTGGAAGAAGTCAGCTAGCCCTGTTCAGGCTGGGATGATTGTGGACAGTGCAGGCCACAGCCAGTCAGGTGTGACAGCCCAGCCAGGATGATGGGGCCAGGAAGGCCTCATCCCTGGGCTGGCTCCTGGAGGCCTTTCTGGGGGGAGGAGTCCATTGGCAGATCTATCCCCTAGGTACTGCCAAAGCCATGTAGCACGGTGATTAAAAGCCCAGGCTCTATAGCCAGGCCACTGGGATTCAAGTCTTAGCTCCATTACCTGTTTGCTGTATGCCCTTGGGTAAATGGCTTAACTTCTCTGGGTAAGTGCTGTGTGCGCACTATGTGATAATGACAATGACAGTGATTATAGGAGTCTCCACAAAATCATCCCTCTGAGACATCCCTTGTCTAGGGTGGACATGGAATAGAGGTCAGGTCTGATATGTCAGAGAGAGAAAACACCCACCACTACCACACATCGAGACCCCTGCCCAAACTGGTCTGGTTTGCAGGCCTTCGCAAAGGCGCTATCACAGCGGGATGGACAATAATCCATGTGCCCGTTTTCCCATCCCTCTCTTTTTGCCCTTGTCCCTGCTTCATCTCTCTCCTGTCTCCATGTCTCACATCCTTCTTCGTGGCCATTTCTTCTACTCCCCGTCCTCGGTGTCTATACCCTTCCCACCGCTGCCTCCAGCCTTTTCATCAATGCAAGCAGCCTCGCAGTGTCTCCGCCCCCGCGCCTGGTTGGGGGTGACAGCGCATGCGCCGTCAGCGCCCCTCCCTCTCCACCCCCATCCCCCGTCGGCGACCGGGCCTCGTCCCCTTCTCTCTGTCTTCTTCTACCCCATCACTTCCCCAGACACTGGCACCCCATTACTCCAGTTTCCCCGGTTTCAGCTTTGGTCTCCAGCCCCAGACACCCGAGGTAAGATGGGTAGAGGGGAGGCCCGCGGAGAAGGGGAGGGGCAAAGCATCCTGCATCCTGAGATAAACAAACCGGGGGAGGGGGCGGCCTAGACTGAGGGCCCTGACGCGGGAGGAGAAGAATGGGGGACTGGCCTGGGGGAAGTGGTAGGCGTTGGGCCCACAAACCAGCGTCCTCTGATGGGTGACTGGGGTCCCTATGATTGCCCAAAATCCAGAGCTGGGGGCGTGGGAGCCACCCGGAGCCCGGTGAGCGTCTGGGGGGCTCAGATTCCGGAGACTGGGGCACCCTCTCTAGCTGACCTCTGCCCCCAGGATTTGCCTGAAGGCCACCTCCAACTCTGCACCTGCCCACTGAGGGCCACCAAGGACCATGACTAAGACAGATCCCGCCCCGATGGCCCCGCCGCTCAGGGCGGAGGGAGAAGAGGAGGAGGAGGAGGACGAGCCTGTCCCAGAGCCCCCCAGCCCCACCCAGGAGCGCCGGCAGAAGCCTGTTGTGCACCCCTCGGCACCTGCCCCCCTCCCCAAGGACTACGGTAACCACCCTCCCCACTCAGCAATATGGCCTGGAGCCTTGGGTTGCCAGGGAGGTTTGGCTGAACTCTGCTGGTGGAGATGGTGGGAGGAATCTGGAGGATTTGAAGGTGTTCTGGAGGAGTCGTGGCCCTTGGATTCCCCCCCCCTTCATTAATTCATTCACCCATTGGAGAATGGAATTGGGATAATCATAATATTTGATTCATGACACATCATTCAGTCATTTAGTCATTAAACAAGCATTTTTGGAAAGCCTGCTATGGACCTAGGAACTGGAGGCACAGCATGGAGCAAGACAGATCTAGTCTTTGCCTAAGAGAACTCACAGGCCTCAATGACAACCACACAAATAAGTATAAAAATATAAGTACATAATTACAAGACTTGATGAGAATTGTGTTTGCGAAGAACCGAATTCTGCAAGAGCTTTTTAAGATATGCTTTCCCTGAGGAAGGAACATTTGAGGGAGACTCAAGGATGAATTGAGGGTTAACAAGGGAAAAGATTAGGGGAAGGGGGTCCCAGGCAAGGTAACCGCAGGAGTAAAGGCTCTGAGGTAGGAAGATGTGGAGCTGAGAGGGTGGCCTCTTGGAGAAAAGGAAAGTGTCTACTCATTCACCAAGCACTGTTTATCCATCACTACTACTCTGTGACAAGCCTTGTGCTAGGAGATGGAGATTTAATGGTGAGCAATCCAGGCATGATCCCTGCTCTCAGGAGAGAAGGCAAGACTAAGCAAGTAACAGGTATATAAATCGGATAAGTTCAGATTGGAGTGGATGCTATGAAAGAAATAAAAGATGGAGATATAATAGAGAATGGCTAGGGGGCAGCACCTTGAGACAGAGTGGTCAGGGTGGGTCTTTGACGAGGTGGCATTTAGGCTGAGACCCAGAGCATGAGGAGGAATCAGCCATAGGAGAGCTGGAGAAAGAGTGTTCCAGGCTGTAAGCAGCAAGTGCAAAAACCCTGAGGCAGGACTGAGCTTGGAGCAGAAGGAAAATCTTGGTGTTGCTGTTAGGGAGTGATTGGAGCTGAGATGAGAGGTTGGCAATGGCTAGATCTGGAAGGGCCTTAAAGGCTACTGTGAGAACTTTGGATATATTCTAAGTGTGATGGCGGGGGAGAGCAGTTTGTGGGGGGGCAGGTCTGATTTATATTTTTAAAAGCTCCCTCTGGTTACTGGGTAGAGAGGGTGGAGCTCAGCCAGAATTAGATATAGGAGGAGGCTTTTAAAAGATGTTGGCTGGGAATCCCCGGCAGCTGTAAGTTCAGAAATGAGGTTCCAAGTTCAGAGAGTAGGTGTCATCAGGATAGGGCAGGAGGGGTGGCATCTGTGGACATGTCACCCACTAGAGGTGGGTCAGAGAGGCCATAAGTTGCCCTCAGTCTGATAGAAAAATAAGAACGTTATCTGGGTGTCTAGGGCCGGGTATCCACCCTGGGAAACTGGAAAATCTCCACTGAAAATGTGGCTGGATGTGGCTGGGACCTGTGGCCTGCTGGGAACTCAAAGAGTCTAGGGTATCTGCCCCCCGTCCCCAGGAATCCTGCCTGTAGAACAAGGAGGGTTTGGTCACAGAATGTGAAGAAATCTGAAAATGTAGTCTAGGACAGAGAGAGGGCTAAGGTGGACTCCAAGAGGAACTCGTGTATTTATTAAATTTGTACATTAATTCAGCTAGACTGACAGAGCGCCTCCTGCATGGATAAGGGAGTGAACAAGGCAGCCTGGAAACGTCCTAGTGAGGGGGACAAGCAAGAAAGGAAGAGAATGAGGAAGAAGAGAAAGAGAGGAAAAGAGGGAGGGAGGAAGGAGTAAACAAGTAATGTTAAGTAGTGATTTTTTTCTTCTTTTGGCCACGCTGCGTGGCATATGGGGATCTTAGTTCCCTGACCAGGGATCGAACCCGGGCCCCCTTCATAGGAAGCACAGTGTCTTAACCGCTGGACCACCAGGGAAGTCCCCAAGTAGTGATATTTTTAAAGAAATGAAAAAGGGCAAGAGATAAAGAAGGGCAGAGGTGCTGATTTAGCCAGGGTGGTCTGGGGAGGCCTCTCTGAAGCCTTAGGAAGATCTCAGGGAAGACGGGCCCAGGCAAGAAAAACAGCAAGCACAAAGCCCTGAGAGAGGAATTTGCCTGGCGAGTTGGAAGGACAGAAGGAGGTTAGTGTGGCTGGAGAGGAACGAGTGAGGGGGAGAGGGCAGAGAACAGATGAGGCCAGTTTGTGCAGGGCCTGTGGGCCAGGCTGAGGATTTGGGTCTGTACTCTGAGTGTGATGGGAGCCAGGGCAGGCTTAGCCAAGGAGAGCTGTGCTGTGACTGGGGTTTTAAAAAGAGCACACAGGCTGCTTCCGGGAGACACCTTCTATGCGGTACGTCCCTGGGCTCTGTGTCATCTGGTCATTCGTTTGCTCATCCATTCAACATGCACTGGGCTCCTGCCTTGTGCCAGCCCTGTGCTGGGTGCTGACGTTACTACAGGGCAACACTCTAAAGGGGGGAGATGGAAGTTCCTCTGGGTACCCCCTGGCTGGCCACAGGTTGGATCCTGCCCATGGTTCCATTTTATGTGGACTGCCCAGTAATTGAAATTTGGGGAGATTTTTCTTAAAAACCGTGACTTCTGGCTTTTTAATTTCCTTTACCCTGGAGATTTGGCTAAAGCATGCCCTGACAGGGCAACATGTGCTAGAGCAGTAGCAGCCCCCTTGGGCATGCAGACTCCTTACCACACTCTTGTTTCATGGGGTGGAGTTTGCTGCTATATGATCTTGCAATTTTTCAAGACACACCCGGCACCCACCTTTTTATGTGAGACCTGATTTTGCAACCTCACGCTGGCCACACAGAAAATGCCTGTGGCCCATGTGCCACCAGTTTGAGACTCTGTATTAGAAGGTTTTAAAGGTCTAGAGCTCCTCTGCCTTAGGATGGAAGGAGAGGGGGTCAGTCCACAGTTTGCCTGGGGTGATCTTGGACCTCTCACCACCCCAGCCTTCACCTTCTTCGACCCCAACGACCCTGCCTGCCAGGAGATTCTGTTTGACCCGCAGACCACCATCCCTGAGCTGTTCGCCATTGTGCGCCAGTGGGTGCCCCAAGTCCAGCACAAGATTGATGTCATTGGCAATGAGGTGAGAGTGCTGGGGAAGCGAGGGAGGAGAGGAAGGGGATCCTCACGTGTTTGGGTAACCCTCCCTGGTCCCCTGGTACTCCCAGATTCTGCGTCGAGGCTGCCACGTGAATGATCGTGATGGGCTGACCGACATGACACTGCTCCATTATGCGTGCAAGGCGGGGGCCCACGGAGTAGGTGAGGGTCCAAACCCCCAAACCTAACTGCCACGCCCAACACTCTCAGAACCCCGGCCCTCAGACCTCCATCCTGGACCCCACAGCCTAAGATCCCAAAGTGCCGTCCCTAAATCCCTGGGCCTTCCCCACGCCCTGGGCCCACCCTCTGGAGGAGGGAACCCACGCTGACCCGGGCTGTCGCGCAGGGGACCCCGCGGCGGCTGTACGCCTCTCGCAGCAGCTTCTGGCACTGGGCGCAGACGTGACCCTGCGCAGCCGCTGGACCAACATGAACGCGCTTCACTACGCGGCCTATTTTGACGTGCCGGATCTCGTGCGCGTGCTACTGAAGGGTGCACGGCCCCGAGGTGAGGAGGAAGGGCCGGGCTGGGAGGGGCAGGACCTAGGCGAGGAAGGGGGGCTGGAAGCAGAAGGAGGGTACCCAGGTATGGGGGGAGGAGACGAGTGAGAAGTCGGGGAAGGTGACTGATGGGGCCTGGCATGGGAGGCCAGGGTGGGAGGCGGGAGGCGGGAGGTGCGGGAGAAGGAGTTCAGGGGTCCAAAACGTCAGGGCCTGGCGGGAGCTGGTTGGGAGGGGGGTGGCCGAGGAGGGGCGGGGCTCTGTGTCAGAGGCTGCCGTGGCAGGGGTGGGGGTGGGGGTGGGGGGGCGGGCTGGGGCCTGCGGGTTAAGAGATGGATGAAGAGGTGGACTTCGGAGGCTGGAAGGCAGCGGGAGGGCTGGGGTGCTGAGGGCGCTCACCCGGAACCCTCCTCTCACCCACTTCCCAGTGGTGAACTCCACGTGCAGTGACTTCAACCATGGCTCAGCCCTGCACATCGCTGCCTCCAACCTGTGCCTGGGCGCGGCCAAATGTTTGCTGGAACACGGTGCCAACCCGGTGCTTCGGGTACTGCCACCCTGGCCCAGTCCTGTTACCTTCCTTCTCCTTCCTCCCCAACCGCTTTCTGGCCAGCAGGCCTCTGCAGACGATGGGAGCGGGGGAGGGGGCGGGGCAGGACCACTTGAGTTTCTTGAAGCTCTCATTCCCCATTGGCCCAGTTGGATCCTTAACCCGGTACCACAGGAGCCCATTTTCAGTGTTTGTCCTTCACATGGCCCCATTCCGGGCTTGGGGTCTTGGCCCTGAGGGCATGACCTACAGCACTGAAGTGGGACCTTCATTCCCTATTGGCTCCATACTTGACATCCCCAGCCTGAGGTCTCAGGGGTGGACTTCCCTGGGGATCGTGGGCTGTACCTTAATGCCCCACCCCTTCCTCTTTCCAAGTTGGCCCAGGGTATGACCTACTCCCACCTCTGCCTCACCTCGACCCGGGGTCTCTGGGGGCATGGGCTCAGTGGGAGTGCAGCCTATGCCTCTGAGTCTTTGCTCCCTCTCTTCCTGTTGGCCCCCAGAACCGAAAGGGACAGGTGCCAGCGGAGGTGGTCCCAGACCCCATGGACATGTCCCTGGACAAGGCAGAGGCGGCGCTGGTGGCCAAGGAGCTGCGGACGCTACTGGAGGAGGCTGTGCCGCTCTCCTGCGCCCTCCCCAAGGTTACGCTACCCAACTATGACAACGTCCCAGGCAATCTCATGCTCAGTGCACTGGGCCTGCGCCTGGGAGACCGCGTGCTACTGGATGGCCAGAAGGTCAGGGACTGGAGCAGGGAAGGGCGGGCAGGACTCAGCCCTTATCCCTCAGAGCTGGGTCTTTGGGCAGAGTGCAGACTCTCCCCTTTGCCTGCCCACCCTCCCAGTCATGCACACAGTATTCATTTTGTCTAACAGTTGTTCTGTGAATGCCTCCTTTGTGCCCCACCCAAGCTGAGCTCTCAGTCCAAGGGGGAAGACAGATCCACCTCCTGACAGTGACAGCCCAGAGCTGTCATGGCTCACGAGGAAGCACATGCAGAGTGATCAGCACAACTCTGCCCCATTTGGGTCCCCCTGGGCCTTGTGGTTCCCATCCAGGGGCCACTTGTGTTCCCAGAGTGGTCAATACTTTGCTCACTTGAAGATGCTGAGGAATGAGCCAGGAGAAGAAAGGGAGAAGGGGGCCCTAGGGAGGGGGAGCAGGTATAAAGTCCCAGAGGACAGAGAGATCTTTATTCATCCAATCATTCCAAGTTTGATTCATTTACCTGGTGTCCCTCAGGCTCCATGCTGGACCCAGCCTATCCTTGGGGATAAAGGCCTGTGTTAGCCCCAGCCCTGCTCTCATAGAACTCCATTTCTATTGAGGAAGAGACAGTCAATAAAGTATACCCATAGTTGAGATAATTTCCAGTAGCAACAAAGGCTTTGAAAACCATTAAATGCTTGGATTTAATAAATTGGCCCTAGCTGAGGGCCGAGGTGGTTTTAGCTAAGGTCTTCTGAGAAGGCTTCTCTGAGGAGGTGATATCTGAGCTGAGAGGGGAAGGAGCTCACCTTGCAAAAATATGGAGACAGAGGAGACCGCAGGTACAAAGTCCCAGAGGAGGGGAGGGGTAGTGTGACTGGAGGGGAGTTATCCAGGGAGGGTGAAGTGGAGACATTAGAAGGGGCTGGATCTCACCAGACCTGCAGGCCACTGGAGTGAATTTGAATTTCGTTTCTTTGTACAGTGAGAAGCCATAAAAGTCACATTTTGTTTCATAATCAAGAGTTTTGCATGCATCAGCCCCATCTGGAAAGTTTCTGTACATGATTTAATCAAATCAGTGTGACAATTTTGAAAGCAGGATGGGTTGATTCTCTCCATTTTACAATACAGAAGACTGTAAGAAGCCCAAGAGGTGAAACTCTTAGTCTGAAGACATGTAATAACAATCTCTGCCTGTAGAGAAGCAGCCCAGCACAGTGGTCATGAACTCAGGCTCAGGGATTTGCTCAGGCAGATCTCAGCTTTGCCACTTACCAGCTGTGGGGCCAGTGATTTCACCTCTCTGGGCATCAGTTTCTTCATCTGTAAAATGGAGCTGATAGTACCCACTTGAGGGGGGTTGTCTGAGCTTTATTTTATTTTATTTTATTTTTAAAAATTAATTTGTATTGGCATATAGTTGATTTACAATGTTGTGTTAGTTTCTGCTGAACAGCACAAAATGTGTAAAGCCCTTAGAATAGGGCTTGGCTCTGTGCGCCAGGCACTGTTCTGATCCCCACACCAACTCTCCAAAGTAGGCACTATTATTTAGCCCATTTTACAGACAAGGAACTGAGGCTCGGGGCAGTGAAGAAGCCTCACACAAATGATAATAACCACACTCGCTGCAGCTGAGCAACTTCACATATATTAAAAATGTTTCCACCGGATAACCAGCCTCTGAGGTGGACTGTTATCCCCATTTTCCAAATGAAACTGAGGCCCCGTGAGGTCCCTTTACCAAAGTTATAGGATAATAATAGGCAACACTTACTGATCCCTTACTCAGCACCAGGCCCTGTTCTGAGGGCTTTTATGTCTCTGTAGCATTCATGTCCAGTAGACCTTTCCGTGAGATTGGAAATGTTCTGCGTCTGTGTAGTCCAGTGAACTAGCCATGAGCCACATGTGGATATTAAGCACTTGAAATGTGGCTAGTGTGATTGGAGAAATGATATTTTAATTTAATTTTAGTTAATTTAAATTGTCATATGTGGCTAGTGGCCGTTTACTGCGTTGGACAGCGCAGCTCTGTAACAATCCTGTAAGGTGGGTGAGATTTCTATTCCCATTTCGCAGATGAGGACATCGAGGCACAGTTAAGTTATACAACCAGTGAATGGTGATGTCCAAGCTGAGATTTAAGCCTGGGGCTCCCTCATCCATCCCACCATGCTGCCTGTGTGCCGGTGATCTTATCATGGCCTCTCAAGGTGCACCCAAGCCATATCCTCCCTTGTTTCCTCAGACGGGCACACTGCGGTTCTGCGGTACCACGGAGTTCGCCAGCGGCCAGTGGGTGGGCGTGGAACTGGATGAACCTGAGGGCAAGAATGATGGCAGTGTTGGGGGTGTCCGGTACTTCATCTGCCCTCCCAAGCAGGGTCAGTCCCACTGGGGCCCAGAAGGTGATGGTGGGGTCCACTCAGTAGTTCTGCTGCTGAGTGCTGGGGTTGGGAGGTGATGAGGGGGGTCAGAGGGCAGAGGCTTGGACAACTCCCAGCCCAGGCTCTGTCCCCCCAGGTCTCTTTGCCTCTGTGTCCAAGATCTCCAAGGCAGTGGATGCACCTCCCTCATCTGTCACCTCCACACCGCGGACTCCCCGGATGGACTTCTCCCGTGTCACAGGCAAAGGCCGCAGGGAACACAAAGGTCAGAGGGGGAGCCCTAGGAGTGACGAGAGCCATTCTTGAGGATATTCTGTGGATAGCCCAGCTTCTGTGACTCAGTTTCTCCTCAGGCTCAAACTCCCATTTTAGAGGATGACCTCTGAGTTCCTGACTTTTGTGCCTCCGTTTCTCCTTTGACTCAGTACTGGTCCCACCCAGTTCTTGCAAGGACCTGTGTGTTCCCTGCCCCCTATGACTTAGTTTCCCCTTAGACCCAAAGGTTTTCTCCCAGTTTTAGGGAAGAATCTATGGGGTTCCTGGCTTTAGTGACTTGATTTATCCTCAGACCTAACTCCCCCCTTCATTTTAAAAGGACAGTTTCTGGGTTTCTGACTTCTGAGACTCAGTTTTTCCCTTGGCCCAAATATCTTCAACTTTGAGAAAGAGTTTTGAGGTTCTGTAGGTTCTTGACTTAGTTGTCCCTCAGGCCCAAAGCCCCCACCCCCATTCTCTGGCAGCTGGGATTGTTTCCTTTCAAGCCCACCCCCCAACCCCATTTCAGGGGAAGGCTCATCTCATTTGAACCAGGATAGTTTCTACCTTGTGGCTTTCTGGGTGACACGGGGCCCCCAGGGCTGGCATCTGGAGGCCTCACCCTCACCCCTTGTCCCCTTCCCGCCAGGTAAGAAGAAGCCCTCATCATCCCCATCTCTGGGCAGCCTGCAGCAGCGTGAAGGAGCTAAGGCTGAGGTTGGAGACCAAGTCGTCGTCGCAGGCCAGAAGCAAGGGATCGTGCGTTTCTATGGGAAGACAGACTTTGCCCCAGGTGAGGATAGCTATCTGGGCTGGGGGCAGGCAGGGCCTTGAGGCATCCTGACACTCTCCCGTTGCAGGTTACTGGTACGGCATAGAGCTAGACCAGCCCACCGGCAAACACGATGGCTCTGTCTTTGGTGTCCGGTACTTCACCTGCCCCCCACGGCATGGAGTCTTTGCACCAGCATCTCGAATTCAGAGGTGAGCCCAAACTCTGGTCACAACTCAGGGCACCACCCAGAATCCTGATCCCCTGCTTGGATGTCTCCTCCTCTTGGACCAGGAGGACAGTGTGGATATCCACCCCCACACCCTAGCTCTTTCGTCGTAGGCCCCCCGGGGCTCCGCTCCTGGTCAGACCCTGGCCTCTTGTGGCTCTGACTCCTCCCACTCCTCGTGTCTCCCCAGGATTGGTGGATCCACTGACCCCCCTGGGGATAATGTCGGAGCCAAAAAAGTACATCAAGTGACAAGTGAGTTGGGGGCTGGCTGTGGGAGGAGTGTGGATTTGGGGATAGGAAGAAAGGTCTTGGGTCCTCAGGTATATGCTGGTGACAGAATCTCCAGTATTTAACTGGGGACACAGGGTCCAGGAAAATGATGAGACAGGATCCCAAAAAGGATGGGCACTATAGGGATGGGGATGTTAACGACAAGGCTCTGAGCAGGCACCGGACACATGGGTAGGTCTTGGAGGACACAGGGAATATTATTGACAAGAGGTCTAGATGGCTATTGGGAATGTAGGATATTGGGGACGTGGATAAATATTAATGAAAAAGAGTCTGGGTAGATATTGAGGACAGAGGTCGGTCTATCATCCCCTCACCTGAGACCTTGCCCTTCCCTTCAGTGACGCAGCCCAAACGCACCTTCACAACAGTCCGGACCCCAAAGGACATCGCATCAGAGAACTCCATCTCCAGGTACGTAGCAACCCTTGGTCCCCCTCTCCTGTGGGATATTCAGGGAGAGGCATCCACCAGGCCATTGGACACAGGGAGTCTGGAGTTCTGGGTTGGGGCTGGAAATAGAAGTTAGGAAAACATACGACTAGTTAGCTTACCCAGAAGCAGTCTTTAGGGAGTGAGGCCCCATAGTGAATTCTGGTGACTTCAACTTTTATATATATATATATTTGGCTGCGCCGGGTCTTAGTTGTGGCATACGGGATCTTCACTGCGGCATGCGGGATCTAGTTCCCTGACCAGGGATCGAACCTGGGCCCCCTGTGTTGTGAGCACAGAGTCTTAACCACTGGACCACCAGGGAAATCCCTGGTGACTTCAACTTTTAAGGGGCAGGTAAAAGAGGCAGAACACCTTCGGCTCCACGGGAGCCTGAGAGGGCACAGCTGGAGAGACAGAGGCAGAATCCAGAAAGGCCAAATCCCAGACACTCGGGGAAGAGCTGGGCGGTGATGGATCCAGATGCTCCCGCATCCTGCACCAGCGTGTGACACAGTTCTCTTCCCCAGGTTGCTCTTCTGTTGCTGGTTTCCCTGGATGCTGAGGGCGGAGATGCAGTCTTAGAGGCTCTGGACATCTGAGAGAGACACAGAGCCTCCTCTAGCATCTCCTGACACAAGGAGCCCCCGAGTCACCCTGAGATAGAGATTCCCAGTAACACATACAGAATAGAGACCCCCATTAGCCAGCCCTCGATCACTGAGGCCCCATTATTAACAGACTCCCTCATGATAACCCCCCAAATACAGACCCTATGTTACCCAGAAAGAGATTCCCTAAGTGTAGTACCTTCAGGCTAGTCCCAACCCCTCAGAGGAGACTCCCACAATAACAGATTTCCACATCACCCCAAATGACGGTGACTTTCTCTACATAATGCTCCACAGCAGAACATTCCTGAGTCACTAGTCACTGGATCAGAACCCTCCCCTGTTAACAAAGACCCCCCCCTCCACCATCAAGTCCCCTTGAAAGAAACACCTCCAAAGCAAGAGTAACAAACCCACATTTAATATCAGTCCCCTCAAGATGTTGTGACCTCTGTGGTCACCCCAAACCCCCTACACTGCAATCAGAGACTCCCTCCATTAACGAACTCCCCTGCTCTTACCCCTCAAGAAGAGACTCACATTAACCAGCCCACTGTCACCCCCAATTTACAGATACCAAAACAGTACTGGAAGTGCTAATTACAGGACCCCCAAGTCTTCCTATCCTCTGCACCCTCAAGAAACCCCCAGTGCCTTGTACGAAGCCCACCCCATGCGGCCCACAGCACCTGTGCTGGCCAGGCTCCCAGAAAATTCTCTATTTTTAAAGTAATTATTTCCCCCTTTGGGGGGACCCCAAAATTTGGAGGTCCCATTCTGGGACTCTGAGGATCCCAAACCCCAGAGTACATGTCCTAAACTCCCCTGTGCCCCCAAGTCCTAGAGCCCCTAGGAGACCCCAAAGCCCTAACTCCCAGGATCCCCAAATCATGGAATCCCCAAATCCCCAGGGAATCCCAAATTAAAAAAATCCAATCCCAAGCCCCCAGGAAACCTCAATCATGGAGGTTCTTGTGCCTGGGATGGAGGAGATATGCATCCTGGGCCCCCAGGGCACCTCAAGCCCTATTCATAGGCACCAGAAACCCCAAACAGGAATTCTCATCCCTGGAAACCAGAGGACTTCAATGCCCTGAGCCCATGGATCTCAAGACACCCAAATTCCAAGAGCCCCAGCCCCAAGGGAACCCCAAATCCTCAAGCCTCCATCTCATACATGAGGGACATCAAGGCCTTGAGGGGATCCCAAATCCTGGAGTCCCCATTTCAATCTACATTCTGGTCACAGGTCCAAAACACCAAATCTAAGTTACTGGCCCTGAAGGACCTCAGACCACCCTGGCCAGACTAACAGCCCGACGGAGACCCTGAAGGCCCAGGGGTCCAGGGCAGACCTGGGGCCCTGAAAACCAAGGACAGCTCACGACTGCCCCTTCACTGCATGTCCCCAAACTCAGCATGACCCCTACCCCCTTCAATAAAGACGTTTCTACGGCTCTCTGTGTCGGGTCGGTGTTTAGGGAGTTTACCGCCCTGCCTCCGTACCCTTGCTGGGTACAGCAATCTCGCATCCCTGCGGCTTTGTATAGGATGGCCTAACCTGCGGGGAGTCCTTCCAACCATCGCGTTTTTCCTGTGCCGCCACGGCTGCCCCTCCTTTCTGGGCTCTCCGCAGCGTGGACAGGTTCGATTCTGGAGCTCTAATTGGTCGATGCCAGACGAAGACCCGTCTCTGAAGGAGCCCCAGTGGCTCAGAGGCCGGGAGGCACAGCCTGTCACCGAAGGAGGGCGAGGGGGCGGAACAACAGTGTGTGAGAGCGCCGATTGGGTGGAAGGAGGCGCCTTAGAGCCTTTGAGAATTCCCATTGGTCTGAGAATTCCTGCGTCGGCCATGTGGGTAGGAAGTGGCTGGGAAGGGAATGGGGGTGTTGAATTTGGATTTTGGAGGGGTCACTGGTGGACGGTCAGTTTGGGGCGCCGAGGGCGGAGATGGGGGTCCAAGAGGGCTGAGAGTGGGGATCCGGGGAAGCTCAGATGGGAGTCCGAGGAAGCTAAAATTGTGGGGTTCTAGAAGACAGAGTCGGGGGAACCAAGGGGTTCAGGGAGGGAAGGTGTGAGAGGGGTCAGGCTCAGGGTCAAAGGTCCAAGGGGGCTGCAGGAAAGGGGCGCTCGGGAAGAGAAGTCTGAGGGGAGTCTAGAGTGGGGAGGATACAAGGAGACTGAAAATGGATGTGTCTGAGGAAGCTTAGATTGGGGGCACAAGCGTGCTCAGAATGGGGCGTCTGAAAAGGCTTGAGGCGGGAGGAGGGTCTATGAGGACCTCGAATATTGTTAGAGAGCCGGGCTCGGGATTGCAGGTCTGAAGTTTTTAGGATGAGGTCTCAAATCAAGGTGTTTAAAGGGGGTCTGGGGTGCAGCCCTGGGGGATGTGTGTGGAGCTCTTAAGAAGGGCTCCCAGTGGAGTCTGAGGTTGTTCTCTGTAGAGGCTTGAGAGGGCAGACATGCGTAGTTTGATGGGTATTTGGTGGATGGAGTCTGAGGGGAGTACTGTGGGTGCTCATTGTGTCTGGGCAGGGAGCCTAGGGGTGCATTGTGTGGCTTTTGAGATACTGAGGACATCTAGGTTTTCGAAACCAAGTGAGTTTCACTAGAGGGCTGAGGTGAGGCCCTGGCCCATGATGAGGCCAGAAAGCTGGATCACAGTCTGCGGGTGGGAGGCTTGGTGATTTCAGCACGTTCTCCCCTCCCCACAGGAATGACCGGGTACACGGACTTGATGTCAATGGAGGATCAGGACGCCAGGGTTCCAGCTCTGGAACCATTCAGGGTGGAGCAGGTTGTCAGGACCGGGGGTGCAGAGGGTGAAGGTGGGAACTAGAGGGCGGGAGATAGAGTGGGGATAGGCAGGCTGACTCCTGGGTTTGTGGGCTGGGACTGCCCCCCCCCCCGTCTCAATTCATCCTTACCCTCAGGGTCTAGCCCTACCCTCACCCCCACCTCCCCATCCCCCAAATAGCCATTGGTCCCTCGACTTAAGGCCCTGGCCTGTCTGGGGACATCCTGAGCTCCGCTCCAGAGGAGGGGCTGCTCATGGATGGCAGCATTCCTGTGTGGGTCCAAAGGTCACACCTTCAGGGGGGATCTCTCTATCCTAGGCACCACCTGTAATCTACTATGTCCCTGACTTCATCTCCAAGGAAGAGGAGGAGTATTTGCTTCGACAGGTGACCTGTTTATCCCCTCTTCCCAGAACACTCTTCAACCCCCAGTTCTCGTGGGAGAGCCCGAAAGTTCACAGTGAGGATTCTGGGAGGAGGGAGAGTGCCACCTGGCACCCATCCCTCACCACCTTCCCTATTCCTTTCTCAGCACCTGCTGGGGCCTGTCAGAAAGGGCTTTTCCCAGGAAGCTTAGGGGAAACCAAACTGATTCTTTTTTTTTTGGCCACGCCACGCGGCTTGTGGGATCTCATTCCCCTAGGGATTGAACCTGGGCCATGGCAATGAAAGTACCGAATCCTAACCACTAGACCACCAGGGAACTCCCCAAACTGATTCTTAGAAAGGTGGTGGTTATTATGGAGCTCAGACTCCCTGTGCTAAGACAGCCCTATCCGGCTACCTTAGAGAGAAGGAGGTTATAACATAGGCTGAGATAGCCCAGTTCACTCCCTTGAGATTTGGGGAATGAAGAATTTACAGTGTTCAGATTTCTGTGCTGAGATAACCGAGGCCTCAGAATGTTAAACGCTTCCCCGTGCTAATAGCTCAGCATAAACCCAGAGTCTTGGGAACAGGGTTACCAAGCACAGACCACCCGTGTTAGATAGCCCAGTCTGTACTCTATTCTGAAGGTCTGGGGAAAGGAGAATTTTACAAAGCTCAGAGTCTGTGCGCTGGGATAGCCCTTTGCAGCCCCAGAGCCTTGGTTATAGAGCACAGATCTTCCCTGTGCTATCCCAACTAGTCCTGTCTAGTTTGAGTCCCAGGAATGAGATAGTTCCAAAACTCAGACTCTCATACTGAGACAGCCGCTTCCAGCCCCATAACAATGAAGGAAATAAGGAGATTTCTTAGACTTTTTGAGATAACCCTTTGTAGACGCTTGGGGTCTTGGCAGTGGAGAATTTTCAACGTACTCTCTTGGCTATACTGAATACCCCAGTTGAGCACGTTTTCTCCCCCAGGCAAGAGGAACAAGGAGGTTCCAGGACTCAGACTGTGCTGAGATAGCCCAGGAATCACGAAATTACAGAGTGCGGACTGTTTGCTGGGCTGAAAGAGCCCAACCCAGCCCAGAGCTCTGAGTAGATTCAGACCCTGCTTGTGTAGCTCTGGTTCCCTCCCTCAATCCCTAGACACAGAGGGGCTTTGAGGCCAGCGGCCTCCACAGGGGGAAAGGGCAAGAACAAAATCCTGGGAACACTGTCTCAGAGAATGATCCCACAGACACTGAGATGACCTATTTCCACCTTAGGTGAAAACCCCTATGTTGGCCTGGGTGGGAGAATCAGAGAGGGTGGTCCTGGAAAAGGACTGACCCCCTTCCCACCTCCCAGGTCTTCAATGCCCCAAAACCAAAGTGGACCCAGCTCACCGGGAGGAAGTTACAGAACTGGGGTAAGTGTCTCCGGCTGTGGGCATGGGTGATTTAGGGCTGGGGACTGGGGTAGGCAGCTCAGGTTGGATAGTCTTAGGACATTGAGGCGTCAGGGTGCCGGGGGGAGGTCCTTGAGGGTTCAAGGGGTCCTAAGGGCCAGGAGGATTCTCAGGGGTCAGTGGAGGTCCTGAGGGCTTAGGGATTTCCTGATGAGTTGGAGGGTATCTCTAGGGGTTTGGAGAAGTCAGGAAACCTTTGAAGGGTGGAGTGGTGATCTCCAAAGAGTTAGGGGTCCCCGAGGAGGTCAGAGTGCTACCAACCACTGGGATATCCCTAATGGGGGCTCCACATGCCAGAGCTCCTTGTTGGGTGCCCTCAGCACCCCATCTCCCTCCCCCAGGTGGGCTCCCCCATCCCCGGGGGATGGTTCCTGAGCGGCTGCCACCGTGGCTCCAGCGTTACGTGGACAAAGTGTCTGACCTCAGCCTTTTTGGGGGTCTCCCAGCCAACCACGTCCTTGTGAACCAGTATCTGCCTGGGGAGGGCATCATGGTAACCACACTCTCACCCCGACCCCCAGACCTCGGATCCACCATGGGGCAGGGCATCATGTCGACCCACATCACTCTCATTAAGCAGCCACATACCCCAACCAAACACTCACCTCCCTGTCCCCAGCTGGGGAGCCCTGCTTTCACCTGAGGGTGGGGGGGTGTGGACTCCTGCCCTGTCCAGCCCTGGTACCCACTCCCCAGCCCCACGAGGATGGGCCACTGTACTACCCGACTGTCAGCACCATCAGCTTGGGCTCCCACACCATGCTGGACCTCTACGAGCCTCGGCAGCCAGAGGATGATGACCCTACAGAGCAGGTGGGCCCTGAGACATTGCCCCAGCCGCTTGTGGGCACTCTGACACCCCATATCCTCTAAGAGGCCCCAATCCCACCTGCCTGCGGGGTACCCCGATACCCTTCCAGAAATCTTCCTCTGTCCCCTCATGGAGGGCACCCACATCCGCCCAGATGCCCAGCCCATCTGCCTGCAGGGTGCCCTAGAAATCACGATATCCACGGATACCCCAGTACCCCCATCTGCTGAGTAAATATCCTGACATCCTACCGATCCCCTGGCTCCATACATTCAGAGCGCTCCAATACCGCATGCAGGGCTCCCCAGTTCTCCAACAGACACTGATATCCTCAGATACCCCAACACCAGCCACTCAGGGTTGTCTCTGACATCCTGCCAGACACCCTGACTTTCAGTGGCCACTGCACAGGCACCCCAACACTGACTTCCTACCTCCCACTCCAATAATGTGATCTGTCATGCAGGACACCCCCAGATTCTCCTTGGCACCTCAACACATGACTCGCTGCTCAAGGGCCCCCAGATATCCTGCCTCCCCTCTGGGTTGCTCATGACAGCAGCTTCCCTGACCTCTTTCTTTGCTGTATGTCTGACACCCCAGTGTGCACAGAAACTCCCCTGGACACCCTGACACCAGCTGCTCCTTCCGGCTGCCCTTTGTAATCCTACATGCTCCTAGATGCAATGACACCCCCTCCCACTCTGCTGGTGTCCTCAAAACATCCTGATATCCGCACATCCTCCCAGACCACACCTGCTCATCTCTTCCTCCCTTCCTGGCTTCAGCCAAGTCCTCAGCCCAGTTCCACTCAGTTTCCTGGGACCACTGATCCCTCGGTCCCAGCCCCAGCTCCTTGCAGAGCCCAGCTGCAGTTCCCTTAGGCCCTTAGACACCGCCATCTGCAGCCTAGTCCCTGCCGAGGGGCTGCTGACACCCCACCACCTCCCCGTCTCCACTTCCCTGGAAGCCTGGCCCTGGCCCTGGCCCCCGCGGGATTTTCACTCCAAAGCCTCGATCCCTAGGAGCACACTTGCCCCTCAGCCTTTGCCCCTGGGGCTCGCTGACCCTCGCCCCCTGAACCCCCAAACCCGCTGACCTCTCGCCCACCCCTAACTTCTGGGGACCCGCTAACCTTCAACCCGCCCCGCAGCCCCGGCCCCCGCCCCGGCCGGCCACCTCGCTGTTGCTTGAACCGCGCAGCCTGCTGGTGCTCCGTGGCACCGCCTACACGCGCCTCCTCCACGGCATCGCAGCCGCCAGCGTAGACGCGCTCGACGCCGCCTCCCTGCCGCGCAACGCAGCCGCCTGCCCCTCGGCGCAGGCTGGAGCCCGCCTGATCCGCGGCACCCGCGTCTCGCTGACCATCCGCCGCGTACCCCGCGTGCTGCGCGCTGGCCTCCTGCTCAGCAAGTGACGCCAGGACCCAGCACCCGCTCGGATGCCCGAGCTCTCGCCTGCTGTGGACTGCTGGCGCCCTGTGGGCAGAGGCGGTTCCCCCCGGGTTATTTTCCCAGTACCTGTGAGGGAACCACAGGAAAAGGCCCCATTCCAAATAAACCACCAACAAAACAATCTTACTCTGGTTTTGGACATTTGGGGGTGGGGGGCCAGATGTTTGGGTTCCTGAAGGGCGCTGCGTCTGGGACCTTAGATGGATGGTGTGGGCTCTCGAGGTCAGATGTTCGGGTCACAGAGTCGAGAAGAACCCAGGGCTCTTGAGGGGCAGGGTTATATCTGGAAACCCCTTAGGTGGGTGGGGTGAGCTTGGGAGGTTCAGCTACTGGTCCGCTGGGGAGGAAGGAGTTAAGCGGTGCTACTATCACCTGAGCAGGGCATCAAATTACCTGGGTCCAGGTTCCTCCTAGAAAGAGGTGGAGCTGAGCCTGCCCCTGGGCTTCTGGCTGCCTCAGGCCTGGGTGAGTCCTACTGAGGAAGTCTGGGAGGATAGGAAAAGGGCTCCTACTCACTGACTCTCTGTCCTCAGGCTCCCCAGTATGGCCCTGCCCCCACGCCTGGGCCCTACACCCCCCTCAGAGCCCTTCAGCCACCCGCCTGGAGCCCCTAGGGAACTGAACACATCTGGATGCACCATCTGCCCTGCCTCTGGAGAGGAGAGAATCAGGTACGAGCTGGGGCTTTTGAAACTGTGGTCCCAAAAGGGTGGAGGCAGTAGCAGGGACCTTTTGAGGGTAGGAGGTATTGTAGCTAAGATCACCTGGGGACATGAGAGAGGTAACTGGGGACAGGGGTAGGGTAGGGTGGATAATGGACACCTAGGCTCACCCAGGGGCCTGTCAATACCTCCCCCCCACCCCATCCCAGGTCAGAACGGGCCCAGAAGCTGGGGCAGGACTCCTTGGACCCTCCCGAGCCCTTCCAGGGTGGGCCGAGGGGCACTGAGCCTGCTGCTGGCCTCCCCAGATTGCCAACGCCCCCTTCTCATGAGGACTCGGCTGGGGCCAAACACCGTGAGGTGAGCTGAGGTGAACTAGGCCCCTGTGCCAGCCCCTACCTCCTGTCTGTCTCCCAGGATCTGGCTTCCACACCGGGGATGAGGTGATGATTCTGGAAAAGTGTTGGGCATCTGTGTGGGGAGGGATGCTCTAAACAATGATTCTTTAACTATCACTATTCAGTATTTTACCAACTGAGAGAGAATCCTTTCATCATTGGCCCTGGTGTAGCCCCATTCCTTGTGGGGCTATCCAGCTCCATCACCCTCTCCCTCTCCAGAGCCCCAGGCCCTATACGTACAAGTTTCTAGGAGCCTTGAAAACCTGGAGAATTTGAACTAGAGGTTCTCAGGCCTGGCTCCACTGGGAAGTTTCTCTAGGTGGGAGCAACCCTGGGGCAGACCCAGAGATGGGACTCTGCTGCAGAGAAGCACCCAGAAGGCAGGAGCCTGGGTGCAGTGGGTGCGGGCCATGCCTTGGTTGGCTCACTGGCTCTGACTCAGCCCCCTGTGTTCCCCAGCGTCCCATCTCTGGCTGGGGATTAGAAGCTGAGCAGGACAGCCTGCATTTTTGCCTTTTGGGGCTGGGCCTCCGGCTGCAGGACCTGGAGCAAGGCCTGGGGCCCTGGGCATCAGCCCAGAGCAGGATGGTCCAGCTGCAGGTGAGCAGTGGGAAGCCAAGACGTGGGAGGGTGGGCAGGGCCTCAGGAGTGGGTGCCAGCTTCCCAGGGTGGGAAATGGGTTTATTCCATGTTCCAGGTGTCTGGACGGCAGAGGGGGTGGGGATAGTGCTCCAGGTCTCAGGTCTCTGGTGCCCCTGCTGTGTGTGTATGGAGGCGGGGGTGGGGGGGTGGGGGGGGTGGGGGTGGGGATGGGCTGGTGTGGTGTTGGTGATGTCCAACCATGTGTACCCAGGCCCTACAGGCAGACCTGCGTGGGGCAGCTGAGCGTTTAGATGCACTGCTGGTGTTCGGTGAGGGGCTGGCACAGCGGAGTGAGCCTCAGGCCCGGGCATCCCTGGAGCAGGTCCTGAGGGCCTTCAGAGCCCACCGAGACAGCATCTTCCGGCAGCTGTGGCGGCTGCAGGCCCAGCTGGTCAGCTACAGCCTGGTATGGCCCACCCTGGCGGTCCCTGGGGCAGGCGCCGATCCCAACCCTCATGACCTCTGTCCTCTGACCAGGTGTTTGAGGAGGCCAGCACACTGGAGCAGGACTTGGAGGTCGAGGGGGACTCAGACGGGCCAGGACCTGGTGGGGTCTGGGGGCCCTGGGCACCCAGTAGCCTCCCCACTCCCGCAGAGTTGGAGTGGGACCCGGCGGGGGACGTTGGGGGCCTCGGGCCTTTGGGGCAAAGGACAGCCTGGACACCAGGGACTCCCTGTGAGCTGTGTGGCCGCAGGGGCCCCCAGGGCAGGGGACAAAGCCTTGAGGTGAGAGCAGGTGGGGTCACCTCCCCCCAGGCACCCAAGGGACCCTCTGTGTGTCTCCTAGCAGGGCCCTTTTTCCCTTTCGAGGAGGTCTTCATGACTCTGTCTCTCCCGGTGTCTCTTTTGCTTTTGGTGTCTCAGTGGTCTCCTCCCTCGTCCCTCTGCCTCTCTTGGCCTCCAGGTGTCTCTGTTGTACCTATATTTCCTCATTTCCTCTCACTTTCCCCCTCACTTACCCCACCACAGCCACACTAGCCTCCTGGCTCTTCAAATATTCCAAATACACTCCCATCTCAAAGCCCCCAGGGGCACACCGAGCTCACCTCCTCACTTCATTCCATCCAGTCTCTCCTCAGATGTTACCTCTTCAGAGAGGCCTGCCCTGGCCTCCAAACATTATCACTCCTTATCCTATTTTATTTCCTAACAGCACTTACCACATCTTGACATTATACATTTATTAACTTATGGTCTCTCTCTCTCCTGCTAGAATATAAACTCAATGGACGCCAGGACTTTGCCTGTTTCCATGCTCACAGTGTCCCCAGCTCCTAGAATAGCACCTGGCATGTAACAGATGCTCATTAAATATTTGTTGAATGAATGAATAAATAATGTCTCTTTTTTCTTGGTTTCTTTGGCTCTGCCCCTCTCTTCATCTCTCCCTGAGATCTCTCTCTTCCCCCAGAATCTAATCTCTGTGACACTTACCCCGTCTTGGCCCTTCCCCAACTTTGTGTCTCTTTGTCACTGATTCTCCAAGGACCCCACTCCTCTCTCTCCCCACAGGACATGCTCATGTCAGGCCTCAGCCACCGGAAACACTTAACAGGTCACCGAAGACGGTCCCTGCTCCGGAAGTCTCAGGTGAGTTGGTCCTCGGCCAGGTGTATCACTCAGGAATGTTGATGGCAAGTGACAGCAACCCAACCCAAATTGAATTACACACAAAAAAGAGGATGCTGTTTTTTTCATGTAACTGAAAAGTCCAGGTGGTGTTGAATTCAAGACCTCAAATACTGTCAGGGCTCTCAGTCCCTCCCTGTCTTGGGCTCTACTTCTCCAGGGTGGATTCCTTCTCAGCAAAATGGCTGCCCCAGCAGCTACACACTCATTTCCCACTGGCTTACCCACCCCAGGAGGAGAGAGTGCCACTGACCTACGGCAGCCAAGTCCTAGGGCTGACTTCTGCTTCCCCAGCTTGGGTCATGGCCTACACCCTAAACCAATCACAGTAGCCAAGCTGATGGAGGGCTCTGGTTGGCCAGATCTGGGTCACATGCCTAACCATGGAGGTGGAGTTTTGAGTTCAGGAAAGTAGGGAGGTATGATACCCTTCTCCCCAAATTGAACCACTGTTACCAGGAAAAGGGAGACTGTTTGGAGGGCAGGCACTGACAGACATCCACTATACCTGGAGATATTCCAAGTCCATGTGGGGTCTTGGGGATGGAGGGAGTGCTAGGAAAGGAGGAGAAATAAGCCCAGCTCTGTAGGTCTGTGGGAGTAAGGTAAAGACCACATTAAATATCACTTCCACCCATTCTACTGCTGGCTGCTCTCTACCTTTAGGACAAGATGAGGCAAGCATCTCCCAACGTCCAGGATGTGATGCTGGAGGTAGACCCTGGGTGAGATGCCTGGGAGATGGGTCTGGGGGTGTCGGGGTAGGGCTCATGGTGGCAGCCCATCCATACATTGAACACTGCATTTCCCTTTGCAGATCCCCCACTCCTGCATCCAGGCGGGCCCTGACCTTCCTCCTCCTCCTCCTTTTCCTTCTGCTGGTGGGTGCCACATTGCTCCTGCCCATGTCAGGGGGCTCCTGCTGCTCTCCTGCCCGACTGGCCAGGACACCTTACCTGGTGCTCAGCTATGTCAATGGTCCTCCCCCAACCTGACTACACAGTCCAGACATATGTAATAAATGGTCACTGTCAAAGGATGTGTCTTAGTCTGTTCGGGCTGCTATAACAAAATAACATAGACTGGTGGCTTATAAACAATAGAAATTGATTTTTCACAGTTCTGGAGGTTGTAAAGTCCAAGATCAAGGTGCCTGTAGATTCAGTGTCTGATGAGGACCCACTTCCTGGTTCATAGACGGCTGTCTTTTCACTGTATCCGCACATAGAAGAAGGGGCAGAGAATCCTCTGGGGGGGTCTCTTTTATAAGGGCACTAATCCCTTTCATGAGGGCTCCATCCTCATGACCTAATCACCTCCCAAAGGCCTCACCTCCTAATACTATCACTTTGGGGGTTAGGATTTCAACATATGAATTTTGAGGGGACACAGACATTCAGTCTATAGCAGGACATGTGGGGATATTGGGTGCTTGAGTACTGAGAATCTTGGGTATGGCCCTGGTACATCTGGACAGCCCCCTCCACAGATCCCTTTGCCTTGAGCACAGAACATGGAACTGAATCAGCCCATCTTGGGTTGGGTTCCCCCAGACCCTGAGACAAAGATTCAAGCACAGGTAGGTTTTTAGGGAGTTGATCCCAGGCAAATGGATAGGGGAATGGGAAGTGAGCCATGGAAAGGAGTTAATGAGCTGGTTGCTGCTCTGGGCACTTTGAGTGCCATCCCCCTAGGGACCTCTGGGAGACTGGGAGACACACTCAAAGTTGTCCCACCCAAGAGGTGAAGAAGTTGTGGCATATATGTACCAGCTCCCATCTTTGATTGGTTAAGGATTATTCCTAGAGATATTAACTCCCCAGCACTTCCAGCCTCTCCTGCCTGTAAACGACCCTCAGGCAAAGAGGCACAGGTGCTTGCTACAGGATGCTAGAGGAGGGGTGCAGGTGTGCAGGAGGGGTGCAGGTGATGTTGGTGCTGGGTTGCCGACAGCACTTGCTATAGCCCCTGACCTGCATTCATCCACGTGCTCTGTTCAAACACTCCACGTGGTGGGCTCCCAGGCTGGCCATCACTGATGCACGACTGTGAAAGCCCCCTTCTCCCAGGTCATCATGCTGAATTGCCAGGCCTCAGTCCTGAAGTCCAGTCCCCAGCCCCAGGTGTCTAAGCTCATCCTCTCCCCAGAGCTTAAGGTATCAGGACAAGGGGTAGAGCAGAACCAGACTCAAGAACAGAGGCAGAAGCCCGGTGCTAGGCTCCTGGATGTGCACCTAAGACAGATCCCTTCTCCTTTAATTCTCACAACCACCTGGTGATGTGGCCCCGCTTAACAGAATGGGAAACTGAGGCTCTAGACGGGAAGCCACCAGCCTGAGGCCACACAGGGAGCAAGTGACTGAAGTCAAATCCGCACTGATTTAAAAAGAAATGGGAATTTGTTTTCGTGGGTAACTGAAAAGTTCAGGACTATAAGCACAGCTGGATCCAGAGGCTCAGTTCTTTCCTCTGTTTTGGCTTCACTCTTATGCAAGTGATCGCCAGAGTGCCCCTCAAAACCTCCAAGCCTACATCCCACCAATTTAGCAGCCAATAGGAGAGTTACTCTTCCCTTATAGTTCCAGCCAAGGACCCAAAGCCAGTGTCACATACTTCACTGGGGGCTGCAGTCAGCCTTGACTGAACCATGTGTACTGAAAACAGGGGGAGAAGTTGTTCTCCAAAAAAAATCAGGGAGCTGTTACCAGAAGGGGGGATGGACACTGAGGGAAGGGGGCAGGAAGCAGCAGATTCTGGGAGTGACTCCAAGTTCGGGGAGAAGTCAGGATGCAAACGTAGATCTGTTCTGTTTCAAATGCCAGGCCAGGTCCTGTCCCTGAGGAGGCATGGTGATCCTGGGGTTACCAGCAAATGGGACAGGCAGAGTCTTGGCAATATTGACCCAACCGATTGGGTAATGGAGCAAATCCACGCCATTCATTCATTCATTTAATATTGACTGAGTCTGCTATGAACCAGGTCCTGGTCAAAGAGCAGGGCTATGATCGTGAATAAGTCAGGCTAAAATCCTGGTCCCTGTGGAGCTGACATTCTAGTGGGAGAAAGCAACAGTAAGTAAAAGAAACAGGTAAAATAGGTAACAGGTCAGAGAGTGGTTAAGTGCTAAGGAGAAAACTAATGTGGGCAGAGGCCAAGGGGGAGGGGTACAATTAGGATGGTCGAAGAAAGAATCAGGGAGACAATTATATCATTATGCTATCATTAAGTCATGATACCAAATTGCGGTGAGAACACAAACCAGGGGGACTCCTAGAGGGGTGCTGTCCAACAGAAATATAATGTGAACCACAAATACAATTTTAAATTTCCTAGCTGTCACAGTAAAACCGTAGAAACAGGTGAATTAATTTTAATTTAATTTATACTCTAACGCAACATATCCAAAATATTATCATTTCGATACGTAATCAATATAAAAATAATGAGGTATTTTACAATCCTTTTTTCTTACTAAGTCTTTGAAGTCTGGTATGTGTTTTATACTTTATAGCACATCTCAATTCAGATGCTTAATTTTCAAGGCATAAAATGAAATGTAGTGCTACCAAAACAATACAGCTGTGTTTAATGACAAAATATTTTACACTGCTACAGTTTAAAATTTTAAGTTACTTAAAATTTATAAAGTTAAAAAAAATTCCCCAGTTGCACTAATCACATTTCAAATGCTCAAGTCACAGGTACTTCCCAGATACCATACCGGACAGTACAGGCCTGGAGGAAGAGCATTCTAGGTAGAGGGGACAGCAAGTGCAAAGGCCCTGAGGTAGAAGTGTGCCTGGCATGTGGGAAAGCCAGTGTGGTTGGAGTGCGAGAATGGAAGGAGGTAAGGTGAGAGAGGCAGTAGGGCCAGATCAGGTGAGGCCTTGTGGACCACAGTGAGGACTTCTAGTATGAGTAAGATGGGCACTGGAGGGGCTTTTGTTGTTGTTGTTTTCAGCTTTCATTCTGATAATTTTTGAACTTGTACAAAATGAGAAAGAACAGCATTACAAGTCCTTGTGAACTCATCACTGGCTCCAAATATTATCAACTCAGGGCCAATCCCGTTTAATGCTCCCAGGTGCTCACTCCCCTCTTCCTAGATTACTACTTTGAAGTCAATTCTAGACATTGTATCTTTCTATTCACCAGCAATTCATGGACCATCTCCAGAAGATCGATTCTGTTTTAAAATTTAATCACGGAATTCCCTGGCGGTCCAGTGGTTAAGACTCCATGCTTTCATTGCCGAGCTTGCGGGTTCGATCCCTGGTCGGGGAACTTAAGATCCCACAAGCTGTGCTGCGCGTGCCCCCCACCCCACCCCCGCAAAAAGTCCAATCACAACGCTCTTACTACTATAAAAAAAATTCTAGTCATTCCTCTACATCACTTACACCTAGGATGTCACTATTTGAGGGAGGGAGCTGAGCAGGAGTGCTGGGAATTTGAGGGTGTGGCTGGCTCCTCATCCTCATCAGGTACTGTGAGTTTCCCAGAATTCCCCAAGGCCCCACTGGGCCACCTCATGCACCTGGTCGCCCCTTTGGGACCACTGAGCTTGTGACCCAAGACAGGAACATATTCTAGTGACCCATCACTCCCAATAGGGTGGAGATCAGGATCTGTAAGGGAGAGCAGATGTTATTATTTCAAAGGTCAGAAATTTAATTTAAATTGATTGTTAAATCTGCGAAGAAGGTATGCATGAGAGATTTATAAAGTCTCAGAAGATGCAGGCTTTACTCTTCTCAAATCTCTTGTAAAAATGTATCCTCTGTGTGAAGATCTCTGGTGCCCAAAGAGGAATGACCAGTGATATGACCATTGTCTTTTTTGTAACTTTTTGTTTTGTTTCAAATTACTGAAAAGCTTTAAGACGAGTACAACAAACCCCCATATACCCTTTACCCACATTCACATAAAATGTTAACATTTTACCCCATGGGCTTCACCATTCACACTCTCACTAATATATATGTGCACATAATTTGGAACCATTTGAGAGTAAGCTGTAGACATGATACTTTTAATTCCTAAATACTTCAGTGTATAGTTCTTAAGATCAAAAGTACAGATCTTATACAACTACAGTTATTGGAATCAGGAAATTTAAAAACTCAATTCAAGTCTATTATTAACCCACAATCCATATTCCAAGTTATTCCAAGCCCCTTAAGTCCTTTATAGCAATTTTCTTAGATCAGGAGATTCTTTTAACAGACAGGTTGAGAGGCACTGACCCTGTGCCTTAGAAGAGTGAAAAACACAGCAGCAGACACAGAGATTACCAACGGGGGGGCTTTAACTTCAGCACTGAAGTGAGGTGGTTTATTTGGGATGTGATCCCAGGAGGCAGGAGTTAGGGAGTGGGGAGAATGAGACAGGGCAGGGGAAAATCAAAAACGTGCTCATGGAGTGATAGCCACTGTGAGCAACTGGGGCTCAGTCCCATGGGGGCACCTTGTAGAACACATTTCATTTGTCCCACCAGACAACAGGCACTTATCCAGTGACTGCTGTCCCCCACAGGCTGTAGTTTGCTCCTAAGGGTATTAACCCAGCCCCCATAATTCCCCGAAAGCCCTCAAGCAGAGATGCAGGGGCTCAGAGCAGGAAGCTGGCTGCCTCTTGGGAACCCTCCTCTGCAGGTACAAGTGGGGTTGGGACATCATCACCTGCTGCCACATGTATTTAATTCACTGTATCATTATAACAGCCACAGGAGGGAGGCACGATTAGTATGCCCATTTTGCAGATAAGGGTGTCGAGGGGCAAAGAGGTTAAATCACTTGCCTCCGATCATGTAATCAGTAAGTGTTGAAGCTGCGATTCAAACCTAGGCATTCCAGTTCCAGGGTCCATGCTCTTAATCACTGCTCACTCACCTACAACCTCCTCCCTCAAATCGGGCAATCCCCTCCCTCATCCTCTCTACCAGACAAACTCCATTCCTCTGTAACACCCGAGTGAATGTCTCCCTTCCTGACCGGGATACCCAGCCCCAGTGAGAACTCAATCATTGCCTGCAGCCCTGCCAGAAGCTCCCATCCTGGAGCTTATTAAGGCTCAAGATCTTGGAGCCAGGAGTGAGCAAGAGGAAGAGGAGGGAGATGCAGGTGGAAATGTAATGGGGGCTGGATAGGTAGGACTTAACCTCTTAAGCCACTTTCAAGACTTCGGCTTTTACTCCAAAATGGAGTCAGGCCAGGATTAGCAGCATCACCCTGGCCAAAGAAACTGAGGCAGAGAGACGAACATGGCCGTGGAGGCCGAGCACCAACCAGAGACAAAGCTGAAGTAGAAGCCACTTGCATGAACAGCACAGCCTGTGCTCTGGGGCACTCCAGGCCCCAGCATTTCTCCCCTCTCCCTCTCCAGGCCTTTACCTACACTGGTCCCCCTGCTTGGAAGCCTATCCCTACATTCTGGCAAACACTTTATAATTCTTTAAATTGCACCCCAACTTTATTACTATTTGGGTTCCTGCCTCCCCCACTGGGATTGGGGCAGAGACTGTGTTTCTCTTCTGTCCGTACTACCTTTGATCTGAGGTCTGGGCTCCTTTCCTGAGGCCCTCCTCCTCCTCTCAACTGCATTCAACTGCTTTCCACTTATTTAACCGACATCAGTGCAAATACAGCTGAGGGCTGCAAAGTGCAGTACTCCAGAGAATATCTAGGGCAGGTCTATGGGGGGAGGTATGCCTGTGGCCTTTGGGTCCACCTCTCCTCCCCAACCCCTCAGCCTTGCTAACAAAAATCCCAGCTTGTAGCTGAGGCTTGGTTTGAGGGCCCCACTACTACCTCAGGGGTTACCAGCCTCAGCCAGGTTTGAGGGCCCCACTACTACCTCAGGGGTTACCAGCCAGGTCTCCTCAGCTCCACTATTCCTCTCCTGCCTCATTACTCTCCATTAAGGAGTCTACTGGGGCTTCTTTGGGGTCAAGCCAGGCTGGGTCCCCTCCATGGATCTGCCCAGGAGAGAGAACTATGCTGCTCCAACCAATCTGCCATTCTAGAGGGCTCCAGAGGGGAAGAGACAGCTCCCCACACCCATCCCTTGCCAGAGGGTCACTAGTTGGTGTGTGTGTGTGTGTGTGCCTCTTCAAAAATTCCCCCAAACATTAAATCTTTAAGACCACCAACAGGGAAGTAAGCACATCCCCAATTTTATTGCCTTTTTGTCCAACAGTCCTGAGCAGGGAAAGGGGCAGGAATCGGGAGTCCCCCTCAGAAGTATCACGTAGAGGTCTTGAGGGGGTCTTTAATTGATTAGCTGGGGTGAGAGACTCCCTACCCGCTTCCTCATCGATCCTAGTTTGTCACAATGGGCGAAAGATTTTTCTAAGGGGATTTCAGGCTTCTCACCGGCCATCAGGGCATCTTCCCAAACTCCTCAGCAAAAAAGTCTGCTCTCCTCATAGTTACAAAGAAGGGAGTCTCCTTGAGGAGCCAGGAGTGGTATGTTCTCCGGGGTCTAGAGAAGGGCGTGTCTGTCTCTTTCTGTCCAACAGCGGGGCGTCCTGGCTCCCCAAGGCCTTCGGGTAAGTAGCTCTCAGCTTGACAGTCCAGCCAGCCGGCGACCCAGGCTGCCCCAAGCCCTCATGGGTAAGTTTGACCCGTTACCATACATCGGGCATCTCTCGCCATCGCACCCTACGTCGTCAGGAGGGCTCTTCAATTCCCCCAATCTGTCGATCTGGTCTCTCAAGACCTCTCACCTTCCATCAGGCCGGTTCCCCAGTCCCCCCACGCAGTCAGGTGGGCCCCCGGTTCCCCTGAGCCACCGGGTGACGGTCACCGTCCATCCGGCGCGGTCTTCGGTACCCCCATGCTGTCCAGCGGTCTCCTTGGGCCGTCACCTTCGTCAGGTGGGGTCCCTGGGGCCCCCGCGCCGGGGGACTCCTCAGTCGGGCCCCGCGTACTCACAAAGGCACCCATGGCCGTGGCGTGACCCGAGCGTAGCAGCTGAAGCTGGCGCCGTCCGCGGCGGTACAGGTACTCGATGCGCAGTACGTCGGAGCGTGGCAGGCGGGCGTGCTGCCGGAACTCGGCCCGCACCCGCGACTCGGCGCCCGGCTTTCCGTGCCCGGCGCGCAGCAACTCGCGGTACAGACTCAGAACTTGTCTCTGAAGCCGGCTGTGCCGGCACATGGTAGCAGCTGGGCCGCGGGCTCACACAGCGGACGCCCCACCGAGTGGCGCGGCAGAACAGTTGGGGGAAGCGGTGAAACGCGACAACTGACGCTTCCGCCACCCGCCCCCAGCTTTGCGGCGCCGTCGCGTCCCATAGGTTGTCGCTGCTGCTACGTCACAATGTTGTGAGTAAGGGGCGGGGCTTCTGGTTCACTGGCCCGCCCCACAGGAAATCTGTCCTTTCGAGGACGGTACTTCTGAGCGCCTGGATGAGGAGGGCGCTAGGCCCTGAGGCTCTTAGGTTTGGGGTTGGAAGGGACCAGGGGATCCTGACCTGACTCTTGGGTCCTACGAGTGGAGAGAGCTAGAGGTTGGAGCCCTTGTGTGCCTCAGGGCTCTGGGGGCACTGGGAGAGAGAAGACAGGCACAGGCATGCTTTTGTCCTTAGTTATTTATTAAAGCAATCTCGGGAAGCTCCATGCGTTCCCACCCGCAGAGCAGGTGTGCGTCGAGGGTCCCAACCCTGGGGACGGGCAGAGAGACGGGGTCACGCGGTGAAGTGTTGGGTCACAGCCGGCAGGACAAGCTTCTCGGTGCTGAGAAGATGGCGTGAGAGATGGTGTGGGCTGTAAGCCCCCAGACGCAGCCTGTAGCGCAGGGAGTTGGGCTCTTAGCGCCCTCTACCGACATGAGTCGGGTCCGAGGGTAGAAGAGGGAGCGGCCTCCCCAGCTGTTGAAGTCCAGAGTCCAGCCCACATGGCACATTTCGACTAGCCTGGCACCCCGATGTCCAGGGACTATCAGGTCAGCCTCAATTCCGTTAGAGTCCCCGCAGGCTACGCGGAGGCGTACTCGTAGGGCTGGGAGGCCTGCAATGCCACGACCCCCTCGGACCCTACCAGCACCCGGAGCGTGGGGGGCCGCTGGACAATAACCCGGAACCCTCCGCCCAGCGTGCGACCACGACCCGGCACACCTGGGCGGCGAGCTGCGCTGGGCGTGGGTTCTTATGCTAGAGGGGAGGCGGGTCAGGGACTGGGGAGAGGGTCGGAGTTTGGGAGTCAAACTGGAGATCTGAAACCGCTATGAATCCCCTCGGTGTCTCTATCAGAAATACGTATCCAGGTCTTTGCTAGAGGAATAAGGTCTGGGATTTGCTTTAAAATCCTCCAGCACAAACAAAACAAGAAGAGCGAGAGGAGGTGCTTCCCTGGTGGTGCAGTGGTTGAGGGCCCCCCTGCCGATGCAGGGGACACGGGTTCGTGCCCCGGTCCGGGAGGATCCCACATGCCGCGGAGCAACAAAGAGTGAGAGGAAAAGAAAGCAAGAGTGGCAAAATATTTGTAACTGTAATGGGGTTTCATAACACTATTCTCTCTTCTTTTGTGATGCTTGAAATTTTCCGTAATAAACACTTTCTTAAAAGGGAGATTTAGAGAGAGAGAAAAAAAAGCCTTTGGATCCTGTCACATCTCTCTCACCTGTGTCTTCATAATCTAGTAACTGTTTACTGAGCACTACTCTGTACCAGGCACTCTTTCAAGTGCTTTAATATTTTATTTATAAGATAATGTATGACACAGTATGTTAATAAAATATGCAATATAATATGATGCTATTTTAATATCTTGTCACCTAATTTATATTATGTAATACATTTATTTGAAAATAGTGAATATTTAAAACAGTTTATTTTTAAAATAGTATTTAAAACATTTTTTGTTTGTTTTAAGTTTTGGCCGTGCCCGATCAGGGATCAAACCTGCGCTCACTGCATTGGAAGGCAGAGTCTTAACCACTGGACTGCCAGGGAAGTCCCTAAACACTTGATATTTTAAGTGACATTAAATCCTCACCAACACTCTGACAAGGTAGATCTGCAGGACCATATACCTCTTGCCTCTTAGGAAACCAAGGCCAGAGAAGTAACATAGCCTGGCCAGGTTCACATAGCTGGTAAGTGGCAGAGCCAGGTTTCAAACCCCAGGGATCTGATTTCATGACCTGTGTTTTTAACCACTCTGCTATACATACTGCCTCACCAAAGATAATATAAAAATGGCTGCAAGAGCAATCACAGCTTATACTTACTGGGCACTTACTTATACCAAGCACTTAATTTTTTTAAAATTTATTTATTTATTTATTTTTGGCTGCGTTGGGTCTTCGTTGCTGGCGCCAGCTTTCTCTGGTTGCGGATAGTGGGGGCTACGAGTGGGGGCTACTCTTTGTTGTGGTGTGTGGGCTTATTGTGGTGGCTTCTCTTGTTGTGGAGCACGGGCTCTAGGTGTGTAGGCTTCAGTAGTTGTGGCACGCGGGCTCAGTAGTTGTGGCTCCCGGGCTTAGTTGCTCCATGACATGTGGGATCTTCCCAGACCAGGGATCAAACCCGTGTCCCCCACATTGGCAGGCAGATTCTTATCCACTGCGCCACCACAGAAGTCCCCCAAGTACTTTATATGTATCTTCACAGCTACCCTATGTGGTGGGCACCACTCTTATCACCACTTTTTGTGGATGAGCAAACTGAGGCACAGAGAGAGGTTGAGTCACTTACACAAAGTTACACTAGAAGTTTAAGAGACATAGTGGGGGTTTCTTGACCCTTTAACCAAAGGTTCTGGCTTAGTTTACCTGCCAGGTGTGGCAGATACCCAAGCTGTTCTCTTGCTGGCCCATCCTCCCACTTCTACAATTAACCTTGAACTCACAGATGATTCTATTTCTCATCATGAGATTTCAGGTTTGTTTTCCTCTTACTTAGAAATACTATCCATTTTGCCTGCCCAAATTTCAATTCTCCTGTTGCTCTCCTGCTTCCAAGTTCCTTGGGGAGCCATGCATCCTCCACCCTGGCATCTCTCCCTGCTGGATTTCCACCCTCTCCTTGTCTGGCTTCTTCCCATCAGCACTTAAACATCCCTGAGTTTCTCCCATCTCAGAATCATCACCATCGTCGTCATCATCATCAATTCTAAGATACCTTTGCCCTCTGGAACTTTCTAGCTGATCTTTATTCTCCCCTTTCTGCATGGACAGTTTGTCAAGAGAGGTGTCCATACCTGCTGTCTCCAGCTGTCTCATTCCTCAACCCTGCAATCCAGGAGCTGACCCCTGCTGTGTTGTGGGATAGAAGGAGCCTGTGTTCCTGACTTGGAGGAAACAAACTGGTTATACATGGATTGTTCATGAGAAATAAGCTTCTATCAAGTTTAAGCCACTGTAATGTTGAGCCTCTGTTATAGCATTTGGATGTAGAGCCTACTTAATATAGATGCTAACACAGGAAAAGGAAAAGGCAGGGATGAAAGATGGAAACTTGAGTCCTAGTGACATTATTTGGGTCCCTGAATCCAGCCATGTCTGAAGGCCTCAACTTTACACAAATAAAAGTAGATAAATTCCCTGTTGTATTTAAGATAGTTGGCATCATTTTCTGTCAGTTACAGCTGAAAGTCTTACTGATATGGTGTGTTTCAGGGAACATTTTATGATGAGGTACGGGAGACTCTGTGCCTACCCACCCAGGCCTGGAGACCTCTCTGACAGGGATGTTGCATCCACTGTGGAAGCAGCCACAGTGGTCCTGGGATACACAGTCTGTGCCATCAAAGATGAGGCCAGGGTCACACTCACAGCCCTCATGGCATTGGGTAGAACAGTAAGCAGGGCTGAGAGGTGGGACACAGCCCCCATGACAGGTCCATGCACAGATGCTGTAGTGGCTTCAGGTGGACAAGTCAGGGCTGCAGGTGGATGGCAAAGGTGAGTGCTTGTTACTCAAGTTTCCTTTTCCAGTCCTACTGCCTCTTGCATCCAGTCAGGCTAGCTTCCCATTGGTGTTTTCCAACCTCCACAACTTTGAATTACAGTTTCCTTTCCCTTGGATGCCCCTCCCACACACTCTCCAGCCAATTCCATCTATGTCAGGTCTTCTCTGATCTCCATCAGGAGAGAGGGCTCTTCCTGCCAGCCCACAACCTGCCTGGCATGCATCCCAGACCCAGCCAGGGCACTCACAGCAAAGTTGGGGACCCCTCCAGGGTATCACGGGGATCCCAGCCTCCTGGCAAGCCTGCAGTGTAGGCTGTGGGGCAAAGGGGAGACATAGTGAGAAAAAGAGACAGGCACAAAAAACAGAAAGACCTTGTTAAACTGCTGTCCCTCCAGGTCTGGCTGCTTCTTCAAACGTAGTCTTAACTCTTCAAGTCCCACCCTTCTTCGCCTGGCCCCTGCTCAACCAGGCCTAAACTTCTCCATTGGTCCTCCAGCGTCCGTCCTCTGGTGGCCCAAATCTGAGTTTCCAGAGCTTCACCCACTATCTCCAGCCAGCCCCACACACTCACAGCAGAATTCAGGCGTCCTCCAGGGCCCAGACACACGCCCAGAGCCTGACAGGTGACAATGTAGGCGACCAGGGCTTGGTCGACTGCGCAGCGGACGCCGTGGGGCGCACACGTAGGGCAGGCATCCCCGGCGGTAGACGAGGAGGCGGCAGCTGTGAATGAAGTGTGGTGATTCCAGAATTCCATCCACCTCCAGGGAGGGAATGCGGGAGGAGAGAACAGCCAGGGAAGGGGGTAGTGGCTGTCAGCAGACATTCTTGGAAATGTCAATGAAGGATCAGAGAGGGATCAAGGAGAACATTCTGGTTGGTTAACCAGGGTTTAGTCATTAGGGATCAAAAGTCATTAGGGATCAAAACCAGGGTTTAGTCATTAGGGATCAAAAGAGACTACAGTGGGAGGTCAGTTGGAGGCTAAATGGAGGGTCAATAAAGAACCCAATGAGGAATCAATGGTAGAGTGACTAGATCGTCAGAATTAATGAGGGGTCAATGGAAGATCAATGAGGGGTAAAAAGGATAATTAGGGAGTCAGTAGGGAGGGGTCAGTGGGAGATCAAGGGGAGGATCATGAAGAGGGCAAATGGAAGAAGTGGATGGACAAATCCATGCATCACTGAGGGTCAAGAGAAGGCTTAGATGGCTTTGGGTGGCAATGGGAGGACTCAGCTGGTGGGTAAATTCGGGTGGAGTCAGAAGGTGAGTCGATGAATTCATAGGACACTTTGAAAGTCTCAGTGAATGAGACAATGAGTCAAAGAGGCTGAATTAGGATAACAGAAAGGTCCAAGAATTCAATGGAGGAGTCAGTATCACTAGGAAGCTCAATGGGAAGCTCCACAGGGGTGTAAATGGGGCCATTAATGGGCCAGTCATGGATCCCTGGGAGTGTCAAATAGATAGCTCAGTACAGATAAATGGGGGAAGGGTGTGGGGTGGGGTCAACAGGGCAGTAAGTAGGGTTAATGGGCAAGTGGATATAACAATAGAAGCATCACTTGGGGAGGCAATGGCTTAAGGGGATGTTAAATGGGGAGGTGAAAGGGAGGGTCAATGGGGAGGTCAGGGCTGAGCCTGTGGGTTAAAGGGGAGTCAATTAGGGAGTCAAATGAGGACTCAAAGGAGAGTTAATGGGAGGGTAATAGGAGTCTCAAGGGTGGTAAATAATGACAAGTGAGAGTCAGTAGGAAGGAGTCAACAAGCAAGTCAATGAGGAGAGGGGGGTCAGTAGCCATTGGTAGGGGATGAATAGGGCCACTAGGGAACTGGAGTAGATATCTTTCAGGACCAGTGGGAGAGTCAATAATGGGGGCACCAGCAGGAAAAAGGGGTTACTATGGGTTACCTGAGGGTAGTGGGGACAGTGAGGGGTGGTGGGTCAGTGTGGGCCTTAGAAACCTCACCCAGGTATGGTTGAGATCTTTCGGACTCATGTCCAGTATCAGACTGGCTGAGAGGGTCTGGCCCTTGGTGCAGCCACGTGGCTGCAGAAAAGGGATCAAATCCAGACTGAAGGGGTCAAGGTTGGCATGGGCTATGCCACAGAGACCCACCAGGCGGTAGGCACGGGAGCCCGGGGATTCATAGCGGGCTCCTCCGAATGTGCGGAAGTGGAAGTCTCCAGTAGCAGTGGAGACCAGTGGCTCCTCCCGGACAGTGGGGCTGGGTGGGGACTAGGCTAACAGGCAGTGACACCGGCCACCTGTGGCAGCCTTGCAATGACCACAGCACTTCTCAGGCCATCACTGGGGCATGTTGCTTACCGGGGCCCCAGTGGCCAGGCAGTGGCCATGCTGAACACAGTTGTCTGTCCAGAAAGTGCAGCCTTGGTGCAGGAAGCAGGAGCAGTGGGCACGGGGCACGCATCAGCCCTCCAAGGCAGCAGACGACCAGGCAGGCACGGGCAGGTAAGGGCACGGGGGCAGCTACAGTGCTCTGGGGCTGAGGGGTTGATACTTGTGGCTGTTCATGCAGAGCCACATGGGACAAAGCTGGAGTTAGCTGGGCACTGGGGACCGGGGCCGGGGAGCAATGGTGGGGAAACCAGCAGTGAGGCCATGGGTCTCAGAGCAGGGGCCAAGGTCGTTGTGGGGGAGAGAGAGGGTCAGGGACCCAAGAGTCCTAGGAGTCTGAGTCACCAGTCCCCTCCTTCCCAAGACCCAGAAGTCATGCCCCAATCTCTGACCCCTCAGACCACAGCCCTGGTCACCTTGCAATTGACAGCCTAGGGGTCCATCTGTGATCCACAAACCTACTTTGTAGGGCAGCTGCAGGTCACACTGTCCCCCAGTTGGCAGGTATAGGAGGGGCAATTCTTTAAGAGGATAGTCTGGCCAGGCTGTGGAGGAAGGGAGGGAGGGTGAAAGGGGAGGTGGTACTGAAAGGAAGGGCGTCTAGAGGTTGTGACATGAGCCCCATTCAAGGAAGTGCATCGGAATCAAAGGCAAAGTGGAAGGATCCATGTGAAACTCTAACAAGGACCCAAGAGGATGTGCTCACAGGGAAGTATTGGCCATTGTGGAGGCAACAACAGTGGTCCACAGGGATGCAGTCAGCCCACGCCTGGAAGAATCCATCATCACCCTTGCAGGGAGTGGGAAGCTACACCTCCTGAACACACGGACAGGCCACGGGGCAGGGGTTCCACACAAGCTGTAGAGGCTGTGTTTGGGGGCGGGGGTGGGGGTGGGGGGAGACTGCATGGCTGGGAAAAGGCGGCTTGTCAGGCTCAGGCAAGCCAGGGGCCTACCATCCATCCCACCAGCACCCTGAGGCTGCATCCTTCTTGAGGGACCTCCCCCATGGATTAATCATATCTGCAGTAATAACCAGCAATGACTGAGCAATGTCTACATACCACGTCGTGTGCTGGCTACTTTAATGGGTCCTAGATATGACTGACATGGCTTCTCTGCTCTTTGTCTTCTGGGGTTTTGCCCCACCCACCACTCCCAGCCCCTACTGAAAAGGGTTGACCATCTCTTGAACCACCAAGTTATCCCACCTCTTATCCACCTGTTTGGGCCTGTGCGGAACCTGTCAGTAAACTCTAGTAGTGGATGTCTTTTTTGTCCTCCCACCCTTCTGATAATGATACCTCCTTTTTGACAGCCACCCATCCTTACTTTCAACATGTAGGTTGAGATGACTCCACAACCAGGCTCCGGGGTGGGTACAGGAATCGGGGATGGCTAATCAGACTATTCCTTTGGCCCCAATAATTGTTCAAGCAAAGTCTATGGGTAGGGACTCTAGGACTTTGGCTGGGGCCAGTGGGGAAAGGGTGTTACATTTTGGAAGAGGGCTTTGAAGCTGGTAGAATCGTCAGCCTGAAGTTGCAGAAGGCTTGCTGCTACCACAAGGGAAGAATCTGCTTGAGAATAAAGCTAACACAGAGAGAGGAGGGAGGGGAAGTCCAAGACACAGAAGAGAGACCAAGAGAGAGAAGGAGAGAAACATTTCTTCTAACTGCAATTGAAAATTCTTAATCCAGCTAAGCCTGAAAATAGAAATACCCTCTGTCTTTGCAGTTACATGTGCTTCAAGTCCTTTTTTTTCTTTCCTCAGTCTGGGATTCTGACACTGCCACTAAGAGTCCCACCTGATAGGGCTTCCCTGGCAGTGGTTAACGATCTGCCTGCCAATGCAGGGGACACAAGCCCTGGTCCGGGAAGATCCCACAGGCCACGGAGCGACTAAGCTCGTGCGCCACAACTACTGAGCCTGCTCTCTAGAGCCTGCGAGCCACAGATACTGAGCTCACATGCCACAAGTACTGAAGCCCATGCGCCTAGAGCCCGTGCTCTGCAATAAGAGAAGCCACCGCAATGAGAAGCCCGCACACCGCAATGAAGAGTAGCCCCTGCTCACCTCAACTAGAGAAAGCCCGCGCGTAGCAACAAAGACCCAACGCAGCCAAAAAATAAATAAATAAAATAAAAATCTTTAAAAAAAAAAAAGATTCTCACCTGATACAGTGGCCACATTGTGTCCCCATGACCCCACCTCTGCCATAGCTAGTTGGGCCAAGGCTGGACAAATGACCATGGCAGGCAGAGGTGGGAACGGTCATCAATCTATAAGTAAAAAGCAAGCCAAACAAACTCCCACCAGGTGCATTTGAACCTAGAGGCAGGAAGGGGTCAGAGAGGGATGGACACTGACAGAGAAAGTCAAGGTGGGACCAAGAGTCCATGAGGAACATGGAGGAGACATGTGGACACAGAGACTCAAAGTTGATGAGAATCTGTTAAGTAAGTGAACAAATGTTCAGATGTCAGATAAGTCGTTTTCTAGGTGTATGACATTGGGCAAATTCTTTAACCATCGATGACTTGGTTTCCCTCATCCATAAAATATATC
This sequence comes from Delphinapterus leucas, assembly GCF_059928025.1. NCBI lineage: Eukaryota > Metazoa > Chordata > Mammalia > Artiodactyla > Monodontidae > Delphinapterus > Delphinapterus leucas. The sequence goes on from NC_143148.1 coordinate 15,936,656, forward strand.
TGCTTGGACTTCCCTGGTGGCACAGTGGTTAAGAATCCGCCTGCCAATGCAGGGGACACGGGTTAGAGCCTTGGTCCAGGAAGATCCCACATGCCGCGGAGCAACTAAGCCCGTGTGCCACAACTACTGAGCCTGCACGCCACAACTACTGAAGCCCATATGCCTAGAGCCCATGCTCTGCAACAAGAGAAGGCACCGCAATGAGGCTGTGCATCACAACGAAGAGTAGTCCCCACTCACTGCAACTAGAGAAAGCCCGTGTGCAGCAACGAAGACCCAATGCAGCCCAAAATAAATAATAAATTAAAAAAAAAACAAACCTGCCTGATGGGGCTGTTGCGAGAATCAGTTAAGGTAATAACAAGGCTTAGCACTGAGCAAGTACTCAATAAAGTCGGCTGCTCTTTTCATGTTATTACTGGAACTATTTTTACATTATTGTTGGAAAGATACTAAAGCATAGAGGGCCAGGAGGATTCTGGAGCCAGGTGGAAAGGCCAGGTCTGCTGCTTACTGGTTGAGATCTAGGGAAGTACTTAGCTCCTCTGTGCCTCAGTTTCCTCACCGTAGAAAGCAGACAATGATTGTCCTTATCTCCTAGAGCGGTTCAAAGATGGAGTGAGCTGACTTAAAGCAGGTCAAACAGAGGTTCTCAAACCTAGCCTAGCATCCGAATCTCCTGAAGGGCTCATTACAAAAGGTTGCTCGGTCCCACCCACTCCAGAGTTTCTGATTCAGTAAATCTGGGGCAGGGCAAGAGTTTGCACTGTAAACAAACCCTGTGTTGCTGATGCTGCCGGTCTAGGGACAATAATTTGAGACCCACTGTCTCAACACAGGGTCTGATATAGAATGGGTGCTCTGTAAATGTAGCTAAGAGATAAAATCTGTTTTCCCAACAAGAATGTGTGCAGGATTCTGTCCTATTTGGCGCTGTATCTCCCTCGTGGGCCTGGCACATGCTGGTCCTCCACTAACACCTGTGGGATGACAGAAGACCAGACATGGTCTTGCACTGCCGACCCCACCGGCAATGACTCACAGCGAAAGCCAGGCGCCCTCCAGGGCTGCACACTGACACCAGCCGTCTGGCAGGCGGCCATGGAGGCCTGCAGGCAGGCACAGAGCACTTTGAGGTTCCTGTGGGCAGGTCCCTTGTCGGCCACACAGACCCAGAAGAAGGGCTCTGGCGGCAGGCATGGGTGGCAGGGTACCAGCAGGTCACTGGGCTCACACAGGAGGCCGCAGGTGCTGGGTCTGCGCCCCTGTCCTCAGTGGCTGCTGGACAGCTGGCATCTGGGCAGGAACACAGCGCAGCACAGACCCGGGCCTCGGTTGCTGCAGGTCATCTGTCATGTTGCTGTTGAAGTTGCCCCAGAGGCTGCATGGGAAGCTGCAGGAGGTCACAGGCAGCGGCAGGCTCACAAGGGAGCTGCACTGGAAGAGCAGCCACTGGCCTCCAAGCCACGAGCACCACAGACAGCGCCCCCGCCACGCGAAGGTGCGCACCCGCCTCCGGTCAGTGGGAAGGGCAGGCAGCCAAAGGAGGCCTAGAGTGAGGGGGGATATCAGGGCCTGGGGAGCATCAGGGAGAAGACGGAGTGGTGGTGTGTGTGCAAAGGCTGAGAGAGGTGGTGTGCCAGAACAGGGGAGAGTGCAGAGGGGTGGGAGGGGTGAGCGGACTGACGAGGAGGTGAAGGAAGGGGGAGAGAGGAGTCAAAGGGAGAGGCGTTCAGGGCGGCGCTTGGGAGTGGGTGCTGTGGGCTTGGGAGTGGGTGCCGTGGGCTTGGGAGTGGGTGCTGTGGGCTTGGGAGTGGGTGCTGTGGGCTTGGGAGTGGGTGTTGTGGGCTTGGGAGTGGGTGTTGTGGGCTTGGGAGTGGGTGCTGTGTAGGAGGAAGGCCGGAGGAGGGGGAGGACGCCTGTGGAGACAGGAGGTGGGGGAAGGGAGGGGAGGGAGGGTGGTGGGGTGGGCATGCGGGTGAAGGATGAGAGGGGAGAGGAGGACAGGAGACAGACCTAGAGGGCATCCATGGACTGGGGGGTGGGGAGGCAGTGGAGGGCTGTCGAGCCAGGGAAGAGGAGGGAGATGCGGGGGGCAGGAGGCGGAGAGGGGATGAGAGGCCAGAGGAAGGGCAGTGGTGAGAGAGGGGCACGCAGGGAAGGTGTCTGGGCAAGCAGCAACCAGGGTCAGGGGAGGCTGGGTTGGAGTGGGGAAAAGGTGATGGTAGTTGGGGAGCATGGGAAGGTGCAGGGAAACCCAGGCAGAGGAAAAAACTACTCGGAGATGAAGACTGGAGGATGGGAGAGACAGGTGGGGTGGGCATGCTGGGGTGAAGAAGGAATGGGAGGGAAGTGGCAGACACAGGACAGGAGCTCACCCTGACGCATCTCCATCCTTGCAGCGGGTCGAGGACGAAGCGGTGGCCTTGTATGCGGAGCAACACGTGACGGAGTTTGAGCATCCGTGAGCCTATCTCCGGCACCACCTCGAAGGGCCACATACCCCGAAGGCAACCCATGCCTGTGCTCACCAACGAATAGGTGCAGGCGACCAGAAGGTGGAAGGTGGCGCCCTCAAAGGTGGGGTAATAGAGCTCACCCGAGGCGAGGCAGAGGCCTGGGCTGCCCCCGGGCTGCGCGGCAGGGTTTGCAGGCCACCTGGCCGCCAAGGTGGCAGCCGCGGCAGCGGTGCACCGGGTGGGAGGTAGCAGCCGGCCAGCGCTTGAGCAGCTGCACTGAGCCGTGAGCACGCAGGTGACACCACTCAGCACAAGGCCCGCATTGCACACGCAGCCCCCGCGACAGCGTCGGTCCCCCTCCCCGCCGGGCTGCCCCTCCAGCCCCGCGCCAGTGTCTGGCCGTCCCGGAGTGCACAGCGAGTAGTGCGGGCGTGCAGGGCATAGCCGGCCTGAGGGAAGGAGTAGGAATGGAGGGTTCCTTGGTGGCAAGTGGCTGCTGGAGTCTCACCCCCCACCTCTGGGGCTGGGATGGGGCATCTGGGGCCCTGCGGGGGTAAGGGCTGGAAAGCTTGACTTGGGCAGAGCTGAAGCTAACCCTCAAGGGGATGAATACCAGGTGGCCAACCACGGATCAGAGGCACAGCTGACCCATAAGGGTTTGGGATGGATAAGGCCTTGGAGGCTGGACCATGAATGGCTCTGAGCTCCTGAGCGGTAAGGGTTGAAGAGCTGGACCATAATCAGGGCTGAGAAGTGAGAAGGATAAGAGCTGGGGGCTGGACTGCCGTCAGAGCTGGGCTGACACTTTAGGATGGGCAAAGGTTGGACCATAATGGGCTGTGGAGGGGTGGCTGGAGGCTGGCACAGTGGGAAGTACAAGGTCTCAGGGACTAACCTGTGCAGGGAGGGGCTGGCACACTGAGATGGGCAACAAGGAGCTGAAACTGGGTCAGGAGGGGGGCCCCAGATGAGCAAAGATGGAGAGGCTGGACCGAGGCCCTGGACACCCACTGCACTGGCTCAGTTTCTGCCAGCGGAAGACTTGTCCACCCAGCAACTGGCAGGTTTCACAGTAGACACTTAGCATTGGGCATAGGCCAACGCCCAGGCATACGTCCACCATGCAATCTTGGACACAGGGGTTTGGTGCAAGCAGCTTAGGGCGCAGCTGGAAGGGCCCCGAGGTGAAAGAGGACGTCACACATGTGGGCAAAGTGGGCTGGGGTTCTGGTGGTTGGCAGAGTGACAGCATGGTGGCAGTGACAGCATCTTGCCAGCAGCATCCAGACACTCGCTCAGGGAACCCACCAAGAAGCTATGGCTGAAGGTCCAGGCCAAAGCATCCTCAGGTAGCTTGGTGCCCCTAGAGTGGAAGCTTTCCAGCCCCCAGCCCCAGCAAACTCCATCTCACAGAGTAAAGTTTCTGTCTTCAGAAACCAGAAGTCCCTTCTCCAGCACATAAAAGTCAGGCCACGGGACACAGAACCCTCACTCCAGAGCCTGGAGTCCTCGCTGCCTAGAGGACTTTTTCATGCATCAAGTCCAGGAATCCTGCCTTTTAGAACTGAGTAGTTCTGGACCCCAGGAACTAGAATGCTCCACCCTCAGGACCCGCAGACCCCGACCCCAAGACTTATGCGTTCCTGACACTGACACCCAGGCGCTGATAGGTGTGCCCATAGACCTGGAGGGCCACGCACAAAGTGCAAGTCGCAAAGCACAAATGGGTAGTTGGGGAAGCTGTCTCTTGGTTGCAGATTCAAGCACTGCTGCTGGTCTCTAAGGGTCTAGGTGGCATCAGGTCGTGGCAGTGGCTAAAGGGCCCGTTCAGAACTACGAGGACAGCACAGGGCCCTGGGGTCTCTGGTGGGGACACAGGTCTGATGCAGGGCGCAGCCTAGGGGGCTTGGCACGGGGCATCAGGCGGCTGCAGGGCACAATTATGCAAGAAGACATGCAGATCGGGACCTCCCACATCATGGGTCCAGTCCCCGTTGAAGTTTCCACACAGGCCCTACACATGTGCACGGTAACGTTTGGTCACTTGCAGAGACATCGCGAGCTGCCAGTCAAAGACAGTGCAGTGCAGGCGGCTCTTGCCCCAGACCTGCCTCTGCCTGTAGTTCGGAGCTGTGGAAGTACAGCCAAAGCCTTGTGATACTCAGGGTTGCCAACAGCTGTAGCCACTGCTGGTTCACCTGGCAACCCAAGAGCCAGGGTCACCAGAAAGGCTGAATTCCTGAGCATTTGAGGAGGGGTGAGGGATGAAAGCTGAGGGGGTTGAAGGTTGGGGTACTGGGGCTTTGCGAGGTCTCACCCGCATCTGCTAACCAGGGGTCTTGTTTCCAATATCCAGTTCTGTCCTCATGCAAAACTCAGGAGTCCTCCTCTGAGGAACCCAGATAAGTTGTTCCACTAAGGAGCTAGGAGTGCCCACCTCCTCTAGTTAATAGGACATCCTTCAGCCAGGACCCAAAGGTCTTTCCCACAATTACCAAGAGCCTCCACCAAGAACTTCCAGGTCAGAGAGTGTCTCTCTTCTCCCAACCCATGATTTCTGTTTTTATGCCCCCACGCCACCCCCCAGAAGGTTCCCAACCCACCTTTTACTCTCTTTCACTACTTCCACCCTGGTCCAGCCCCCATCACCTCCTGCCTGGAGAATTGCAGCAAGCCTCCTCACTGGTCTTCCTCCACAAGCCCCATAGTCTGTTTCCCACATGGCAGCCACAAGGATCTTATTTACATGCGAGTGATATCTCAACCGTCCTCTGCACAAAATCTTTCCTTGGTTCCCACCTCACACAGAATAAAAGCCAAAGTTACCGCAAGAGCCCACATTGCCGTACACAACCTGACTCCCATGATCTCTCCCTTTACTCGGCACTACGATCCCACTTCAGCCTGGACCTCTTGCTGTTCCTCTAACATGGGTGGCAGATTTTCACTTTAGGCACTTGTTGTTCCCTCTGCCTGGAATGCTCTTTTCTCAGATACCCACATGGCTCTCTCCCTCACTTCTTTAAGACTTGGCTTAAGTTACATCCCTCCTATTTAAAACTGTACTCTCAGAAATCCTGATCTCACTTTCCTTGCTCTATTTTTTTTTCTCTTTAGCACGTAGCATCTTCTAACATACTACGTAATTAACTTATATTTATTGCTTATCTCTCTCTGCTAGACTATAAGCACCGTGAGAACAAGGGTTTTGTCTGTCTTTGTTGCTGACGTGTCCTCAGTTTCTTGAACAAGTTCTGGTACATAAGAATAAAATATTCCTTAATCAAGGAAGGAATTCAGGAGTGTCAGGTCCCTGGGAGATGGGGGCCCAAGTGGTGAGGGTAAAAATCTGGAGCCCTGGGCTTCCCTGGTGAGGCAGTGGTTGAGAGTCCGCCTGCCGACGCAGGGGACACGGGTTCGTGCCCCGGTCCGGGAAGATCCCACATGCCGCGGTGCGGCTGGGCCCGTGAGCCATGGCCGCTGAGCCTGTGCGTCCGGAGCCTGTGCTCCGCAACGGGAGAGGCCACAACAGTGAGAGGCCCGCGTACCGCAAAAAAAAAAAAAAAAAAAATCTGGAGCCCTGAGAATTTGAGGGTGCTGGATACCTGGAGTGGAGGCTGCTGGATGCTGGGGAGCCATAAGAGCACTGGGGAACTCCTGACTCCTAAGTGGCAGGGTGAGCTCTTAAGAGATGTGGAGAGGAGTATGGACCATCGTGGGCTCACGCATCAGGTCTTAGCAACATACACCTTCTGAGCTTTCCTTATATTATCTCACTTAATCCTCACTACAGCCCTATGCGTTAGGTCTTTACATCATCCCAATTTCACAGATGAAGAAACAGAGGCCCAGAGAGGTTAACTAATTTGCCGAAGATCATATAAATAACAAGTGGTCAAGTTGGGATTTGAACCCAAGCCATCTGGCTCCAGAGTCCATTGTCTTTCTACAGTGCTGAAAGGTGCTGAAAGGTGGCTTTGTACATCCATAACCTCCATCAGTTTGCCCCGCTAGCAACCACAATTAAATATAGTCTAGCTCCCACAAGCTTCCAACGAGAGCAATGTCCCTAAACCTTCCCTGAGGAAAAATTTGGGACATGCCAGTGACTGCATGTGGTCCTAGGATATGTCCAAAGCTCAGAGAATTTGGAGGTTCCAGATGCCAGGGTTAGGGGACAATAAACATAGCAAACATTCCTCATATGACACTTACCATGAGCTGGACTCTGTTCCAAGTGCTTTTCATGCGTTAACTCATTCCCACCTCACAGGAGCCTGACGAGGTAGGTGCTAGAGATCCATAATCCCTTATCTACAATCCCCCAATGCAAAAGTGGTCTGAAGACTGAACGATGTTTTGTGTGTTTGATATTAGAACTAAATTGGCAGCAATAATGCCTCACATGTGGCTGCTTGTAGTCTTAATTTATCCCATTTGGTATGAATATTCAGACATGTCACTGCAAAGACATTAATATTTGTGATTTTGTAACACCCACTAGGGGTATTATATAATATGTGGCATTTGCATGGTATGACCCTTTGAAATTCTAAGATCTGAAATGCACCTGGCCCCGATCATTTTAGCTAAGGGACTGTGGACCTGTATAATTGCCTCCATTTTACAGATGACAAAAATGAGGGACAGAGAAGGATGGGGTTTCCCAGGATTCCGTACAGTGTGAGTCTTACCCGAAAAAACGGAACTCCTGTTTGACAGCAGTGATGATGACGTCAGAGATGTGCGTTGCGACAAAACATGAGCTGTCTCCCTCCAGAGCAGGCGACCCACAGCCGGAAGGAACGGAGGCCTCTGGGTAGGGTCTGAGGGCAGTTGCTCAGGATGTAGGCGCAGCCCCCAGGCATGGGGAAAGAGTAGCCATCCAGAGTGTAGATGTATGGTAACCCAGAGGCCCAGCAGCTTCTCCCTGTGATGGTCCCCTGCCCATTACTAGAGACAGCCACTATCTATTTATTTATTTATGGCTGCTTTGGGTCTTCATTGCTGCATGGGCTTTTCTCTAGTTGCGGTGAGCAGGGGCTACTCTTTGCTGCAGTGCGCGGACTTCTCATTGCGGTGGCTTCTTTTGTTGCAGAGCAGAGGCTGTAGGCCCGTGGACTTCAGTAGTTGTGGCCCACGGGCTTAGTTGCTCCGCGGCATGTGGGATCTTCCCGGACCAGGGCTTGAACTCAAGTCCCCTGCATTGGCAGGTGGATTCTTAACCACTGCGCCACCAGGGAAGTCCCAGCTGCTATCTCTGATTTGGTCACAAACATCATTTTGGACCCAGATACAGTTTCAAGTTCTGGTTTCCCCACAGCCACAGCCTCTAAGCTTGGTTCAGTCACTGCCACCACCTTGAGCCCCGGCTTGGCCACTAAGGCAGTTTCTGACCCAGACCAAGACACTGTCTTGGATTTGGACTCTGGTTCAGCCATGAGCATGGGCAGGGAGACAGGTGTAGGTGCTGGTTCAACTACAGCTACAGATTCAGGCCAGGCTCCATTCACGGCCCCTTGTGCAAGCCCCAGCTAAGCCATGGCCACAGGTAAAAGCCCTGGTTCAGGTGTGCTCTCAGATCCTGGATTGGCCATTACCAGGGTTTGAGAGTTGGACACTGTTTTGGAGTCCCTAAGAGATACCGAGTTGGAACTGGACATGGTCTTGAATCCATATGTGGCCTGTGTGCTAGGCACACACTTAGCCTTGTGCTTTGCAAAGGTGACATGTGGTCCCACTGGAGCATGCATAGTCCTTATAGGAGACTGGGAACTGGAGTAGCATCATTAGGGAAGACGCTAGGAGGGAATGAGATTCCATGGGAGGGTCCACAGCCTCCTCAGTCAGAATATCTGGAGATGAGATGAGGCGAGGATGCCACAGAATTGAATCCTGGCATTTAATCTTATCCCTGACCTGCCTCCACACTCTTGGCATCCAGGGTCCCTGGCATTAAAGACTCAGCATTCAGAAACTAATAGGGTTCCCAGTCTAAAATGAACTGGGGCCCATATCAGCGGAAAGAGAAGGGTGGGGCTGAGGGACAATATAGCAATGATCAGCACAGCCTGGGTGTAGAATAGAACTTTGATGAGCGGGTGAGCACAGGCTTCATCTAAAAACAGCCATATCAATTATTTTAAAATATCTGTGCCCATAAGTCCAAACACATCTGTAGGTTAATTTTGGTCAGTGAGGACTTGCAACGTGCCCTGTTAAGTAGCCTTAAGAAGTGTGTGTGTGTGTGTGTGTGTGTGTGTGTGTGTGTGTACATATCCTGTGGGAATTAGAGACATATATCCCCCCTAATTCCCAGGGAGGGGAGTTATTTTTTCATAGCTGTTAGTTCATGAAGTTAGCCATCTACAAAGTGAACTTTAAAGAAATAACCTTGTTTGTTCTGTAAGGCTTTGCACATTTTCCATCAAGATGGGATATAGAGTATTGGTGTGGATTAGAATATGAGCTTACATGTCAGCTCCCCAGGGTAAGGGTGTTGTCTATGTTGTTCATTGTTGCATCTCCAGTGCTTAGGACAGGCCTGGCTTGAGGTACATATTTTTAAAAATATTGAAAAATAATAACAGTAAATATTTACTGCATGCCAGGCACTGTTCTATTAACTCATTTTTAAAAATGCCATAAAATCTTATAATGTTGTTGGTGTTATTACCACACTTCACAGAGGAGAAAATAGAGGGTCAGAGGGTGAAGTGATGGGCCCAGGATCACATGACTTTAAGCAGGATTTGAATCCAGATCTCTTGGCTCCAGAGCCTGGCTCTGAGCCATTATGAATAAAAGAATTAAAGTCCGTGTCTTTGTTTCTAAGAAACCCCAGCCTTTGAGTATCCCTCACTTTTCTCTCATCTTCCTGTTCTCCTGCTGTTTTTCAGGACAGAAAGAGATTGGATGGTAGCTCCTTATTCCAGGGTTACGGGAAAATCCCGATTCCCATAGCATAATTCAGGACTGTGGTCAGCATCCGGTCACACTGAATCTGCGTGGAGGGCTGCGTTCTTGGTGGAGAGGCACATCTTCCTTAGCATCCTGAGCGACTTTTGGGATCACAGCTGCCACCTGCTCCGTGTGCAGATCTGGGTGGTGATTTCTTGACTTCAACCTTCAACCGCTTCCTGTATAAAATGGGAGTAATAAAAGGATCTGCCTCCACGGTGGCTATGAGATTTACATTACATAATGTACATATATATAAAAGCACGTATCACTTAGCTCATAAGTCTTGACTATTTATAAGTCTTTGTGAGGCAGTACAAAAAGCAAAACAAAACAAAAAGGTGGTTAAAACCTTGTGCTCTGGAAGCAAGTGGACTGGGGTTCAAATCCTGGCTCTGCCACTTTCTTTCTGTATGAATTTGGCAAAAGATTTGAATTCCAGCCTTTCCCCCTCCCTTCTCCAGGAAAAGAAAAAGGAATTATTACAATATTAGTATAGAGCCTACCTCAAAAGCTAGCAGGAAGGTTAAACACTCAACATTAGCTATTATTATTTTATCCCATCTCCCACCCCATTGTTCACATTTCATACTGTAATAAAGAAAAAGAGCGTGTGACCTTCAGCAGTAACTTCCTGTTTGAGCCCAGTGCCTGGAATATAATGTGGTGCACATTTAACAAAGTATAACTATTATTATTGTTATTCATTCCATAAATGTTTAATGAGTGCTGGGCACTTTCATAGGTGCCAGCGATACAACAGTGCAAAACATTTTTGTAAAGATCTGATGTCATGGATCTGTTTGGGGTGATGGAAATATTCTATAGCTTGATCTAGGTGATGGTTACATGGGTGTGTACGTACATGCGAAAATTCACCAAGCTGGATACTTTAAAACTGTGCAATTAACTGTGTATCTTAAAACTATATTACCCTCAAGGAACTAATATGTAGCAAAGAAAGAGAATAAGTAAGTATACAGAAGGTTATATGTGCTATGAAAAAAAGCAGGGAAGGGCTACAGATTGTAGAGGTTGGGGAATTGAGATTTTAAATTGGCCAGTCAGGTTGGCCTCAGTAAGAAGGTGACGTTTGAGCAAAGACTTGAAGGAGGTGAGGGAGCGACCCATAAGGATATCATGGGGACAGCCAGGGCAAAGGCCCTCAAGCAAGGTGGCCAGTGTGGCTGGAATAGAGTGAGGGAAGGACAAGAGAGGAGATGAGATCAGGGAGGTAATGGGAGCAGATCCTGTGGGGCCTTATAAAACACTTTGTTTTTGCTGGGAGTGAGGTGGAATGATTGCATGGGAGGGACATAACTTGCATTTAGAAACTCTCTCTCTGGCTGCTATGTGAGCAAGCGAATGTATTGTTATGATTTTCTTCGACCCTCACCCCCAGAAATCCCATCACGTGCCCAACTCCGGACTCTCTTCGGCCCCAGGGTTGCTCACCCACCTCCGGCTGCCCAACGGCCTGGATCCGGAAGGCCCCGCCATGGGCGGTGCTTAAGCTGAACACTCAGAAGGACGCCTCGCGCGTCTCCAGGCTGTGCACGGCACTGCGCCCGCGACCCGGTTTTTAGGCCAGCTCGGTTCAGGCGAAGCCCTGAGCCGGGGCTTGGTTGTGGCCAGAATGCCGCCCGTGATGCGGCTCAGGGCCGGCGGGGATGAAGCTCCAGTGCAGGTTGGGCAGCGGCCGCCGGTTGGGAAAGCCTGGCAGCTCCCTGAGCGCTAAGCTTAGACTGAACGCGCCCATTGGGAGCCCGAGAGAAAAGAAAGGATCGTAGGCGACGCCGCCGAGGGCCGCGGCCCCGCCCAGAAAAAGCACCTGCAGACAGACGGGCCGAGGAGCGCAGCACAAGCGGGCGCACCAGGTCCACGTCGAAGTGCAGTGAGGAGACAGGGCGCAGAGTCTGCACTCCTCCGGCGCCGCCTCCTCCACAAACGTCGGCCGCCGCGGCTGCCAGCCGCCAAGTACACGAGGTCTCGGGGCCCGGGATACGCCAGCGCGAACGGAGGCACGGCGTAGACGGGGCCTCAGAGACCCTGGGACAGCAGTTTGGACACGTGGCCACAGGCCTTGTCTCCCACTCGCAGGCAACTGTGACCAGTCAGCAGCACGACGGGATGAGTGGCCACCACGCAGGTGCTGACAGGTCTTCTGAGCTCTGCAGCTGCAGTGCCTGGAAAGTCTCAAGGTGTACGAGGAGGGGCCGGCGGGCAGCGTGCTTGACGCCGTCCAGCAGGACCCGCACGGGAGGCTTGAGGCTCAGGCACGTTGGCCGAGCGCCTGCCACTATGGCAAACTCCTTGTGCGGGTCGTGGGGCTGCAGCGACGGCGTCACCACGACGTAATGGGTACTCAGCAGGTGGCGCGGAAGAGCCAGTGCCGTGTCCAGGGAGGGGCGCCTACTCGCGGTCATCACGGTCACTCACATCGGCCGCGACGCCTCTAGGCGCACCTCGCTGCCCGCCGCTTGCCGCGAACCCACGCAGTGGTGCATCGGGTGCGCCCTCACTAGCACCAGGGGCCCCTTGGGCGGTGGCGACACGTACAGCCGGAAGTTGGCCTTCTCAGCGCCGGTACTCCAAGAAAGCCATGATGATGTCACGGCCCTGGAAACCTACAAATGCAGACCCTTGGCCTGAGGGAACCGGGAGGGGATAGGAAGGAGTCAGCATAATCCGGTGGATTTTGAGGCCAAACACATTATATTGTAATCCTGACTCTACCACTCCCTGGCCATGTGAACTGTGGGCAAGGTATTTAACCTCTTTGGGCCACACTTGCCTCATCTGTAAGAGGTAGTGTTTAGCCCATACTTCACAGAGCTATGGGAAGATTAGACGAGATAATATACGTAAAGGCCACGGAACAATGGTACATAAACATTAACTTAAAGTTGCCTCCATCGGGCCGTCGTCCCAGAAAGGCCTGACTGTTCCCCTTCCCACAAGCAGTTTGGCCAATTCCTTGTCACAAAGTCTGCCCAAATAGTCCTTTGTCCCAGCTGGCCAGGGCCCTGTCCCAAGAAGCTCCACTGTGGCCAATCCCCTGTTGCAGAACTTGCCAGGCAGCCCCCCAACCCCAGACGGCACAACCAGTCCTCTGCTGTAGATCCAGACCAGCTCACCAGCCTTCTGCATCTCCCATGGGTCACTCACCCCATAGGAAACTCAGGGCACCGAGGCACAGCGGGGCAGGTGCTCACACACGGGGCAGCCACGGCTGGAGAGGGAGTGGACAGATCCAGGCTAGTCAGTGCAGTCTCTCCTGCCAGTCTGCCCTCCAGCCCTCCTACTGCAGGAGTGGAAGGGGACACAAGAGGAATCCCAGAGAAGGGCTTGGACCTCCAAGCCCCAGGAAAAAGGCAAGATTGGGGATCTCACCTGCCAGGAGCTAGACTGAGGCCGGGCACATTGTGGGGGCATTTATAGTTCCAGATGCCTGGGCCTTGCCCTCAACACTCTCCCAGGGTCAGCACACTGCAGTCCCCATTAACAGTGGCTCCAGCCTGACCTGGTGCCATGGATCATAATGAGGCCTAATTATGTGGGCGGGGTCAGGGAGAAGGGGCAGACAGAGAGCGGAGGGAGAGGGGTAGAGAGGGAAGAGGGGAGAGAGAGATGGGCAGAGACACTGAAAGAGGGAGAGGAAAAAATACAAGAAAATTACAGGGAGATGGAGAGATGGGTGTGGGGAGAGAGACAGGCAGAGTAAGGAACGTAGAGAGAGCTGAGCGTGGTGGAGAGATGTAAAGGCCAAGAGAGACAAGAAAGATATTTCTTCAGAGGAGGGCCTTCGAGTGTGGAGGAAGTGGTTGTGTTTGGAGGAGGTGACGGCTCCAAGTTTGAGACAGAGGATTACAAATCAGGGGCTGGAAGGGAGCAAGCAAGAATACCATGGTTCCTAGGAGGAGAGGAGCAGGGCTCCTGAGCCTGCTGAGGAGGGAGGAGCTTCAGGCTTGGACTTTTGGGATCCTGGGAAGGAGGGCGCCAGGGTGCCAGGAGCTTTGGGGATTCTGCAGAAGGAGGGGGATAGAAACCGGTTTTCTGTGTGTGAGGGAGAAGGACTGGGGACCTGAAGGTGGAGACTGGGGCCTGGACCCCTAGGACTGGAGCCAGGCGGGAGAGGACACCATGTGCCCGATGTGAAGGTCTGGAGGATTGGGGGGTGGGGCTCCCCAAGGGAAGACAATGGCTTCCAGTCACTCCCGTCCTCCCAGAAAGTCCTGAGCCGGAGAATAGTGGAGCCGCACCGTCCATGGAGGATCCGGGAGGAATGGCAAGGCTGGGGCTCTAGACAGGGAAAGGCAAGGGACCTTGGATACAGTTTCCAGCCCCTCCCTCCCTCAGGTCCCAGGAGCCCGCACCCCTAGTCCCTTTCCCCCCAGAGCCCTTGCCTTTGGTGGGAGGAGTAGGGGGAGAATTCAAGAAGGAACCGACTTTCTTTCAGTAGCTTCATTTCACACCTGCTTAAGATCCTTCCCAGGCTCTTCACCACAAGCAGAGGAGGTGAGGGAGGGCACAGGGATTAAGGTGAGGGAAGGTGTGGGAGTATAAAGGTGTGGGCCTTTCAGGAAGCAGCGATTCCCTTCCAGCCTGAGGTGGAGAACATATGTGCTAGACTTTTATTTTTCTGGTCGCGCCACGAGGCATGTGGGATCTTAGTTTCCAGACCAGGGATGGAACATGTGCCCCCTGCAGTGGTAGCGTGCAGTCTTAACCACTGGACTGCCAGGTAGGTCCCTGAACACATGTGCTAGAGATGGAGCTGGGCAAGGGAGCAGGGGAGGGGGCAAGGCCTGTGCCACCAGGCTGAGGAACTGGGACCCTGTCCCGGGAACCCTGGAGAAACATGGAGGGTTCCATGCAGAGGAGGGCCAGGTTTGGCTTTAGGAAGACTCCCTGGACCAGAGACTGAGACTGAGGCCAGAAGCCCAGGGGGAGGAGATGCAGGGACCCAGGTGGGTGAGGCCAGAGCTAGAACAGGATGGGACCTGAGAAGGGAGGAAGGGGAGGTGGGCGGGCTGTTCAGGAGGCTGGGTGGGGGTTGCCCTGAGACAGGACCGGGGAAGAGGGTCAGGTGTGGGAAGAAGCTGAGGCCAGTGTGAGACCCAGTGTGTGTGAAAGGCCTGGGGGATGTCCAGGAAGCCAAGGTAAGCCAGGCTTGGGGTTTAGGAGAGGGGCCAGGGCCGGGGACAGCAATGTGGAGGGCCTCAGCAGAGAGGGAAAACGGGGGCATTGGGGTGTGTTGGGGGTGATGCCCCAGAAAGAGGTGAGTGGAGAAGCAGGAAGGCGGTGAGTTCCCAGCCCTGGGGACCATAGCATTCAGCGCTGTGGATGAAGAGGAAGTTCCCAAAGAACCGATGTTTCATCCAGAGTGAAGTGTACCCCGGGGGTTCCACAGAGTTGAAGCCAGAATATACCGAGAATAAAGTCCTTTGAAGTCTCACATTTTATACTCTAAATTCTCATCAATTTTGCATTCCCCTCCATCAGTCTATGCATGTGAGCTCTCATATAAAAAGATTTTCAAGTACTTACCAGTGACACCCTTTAACCTACCCTTGTGTACTCCCCTCCCACCCTCAACAGTGAAAATCTTCAAGTGAAAATGAAGCTCTGGGTTCAGCCTGTGGCTGTGGGATCTCCCCAGCCAGTCTCCTGGTACACTGGGGTGTCTGTCACCCAAGCATTCAAGGCTCTTCAAAAGCCTAACCAGTGGCCAGACACTCCCAACCCCTCCTAAGGCAAATGAGCCTCCCACCCTGACCTTGTTCTGTGCCATGTACCCCTCCCCACCATAGATCTAAGGTCCAAACCAGATCCTGCCCCTCCCCTGGCTCCAGTGCCCCTGGCGTGGAGTCACAGTTCGTAAGCCTGGCAGCAGGCGTCCGCCCACTTCTTAAGCTCACTGTCACCGTCCCCCCTTCTCGCACTCTGTACTCCAGCTACACGGAACTTTGGCCAGCTCTCCAATGCACAATCCTCTCTCTTCCCTTCCTATCTTTTGCATACGATGTTCTCTCTCTTTGGAAGACCCTCTCTTCTCCCGCCTCTCTTTGTATATCCTTCAAGTGTGCAGGGCCCAGTGCAAAGTGAAAATGTGGAGTCCCTTGTTCAAGAATCGTTAAGAATTTCATGATGGTGACAGCAGGGCATCAGCCAAGCACAGCGTCCTTTTAAACACAGGGCACTGGGCGACTACACAGGGCACGCTGCCACGAAGCCGGCCCTGCCTTCAGGAAATCTTGCATTCTCCCCACCTCCCATTCCAGGCTCCCAGAGTCCCTTGGGCTTAAACAGGCCCTAATCATTTTTGCCTGTGCTTCCCCCATCCCAGCCCTGGCCACTTTGAGCTGCCACTGTTTGGTGACTTGAACTCTGTAAGGGCAGGATCTGGGGCTATGTCGGTCACCACTGTGTTCCCAGCATCACTCTGCACAGGTCAGGGCAACACTGAGCTTTGATACTTAACCTTGCTTTTGTGAGGCGTGATCAGGGAGGAATCAAAGGCTGGAGCCACGCCCAAGTTCAACCTAGAAAAGAAACATCCCCTTTCTGAGGACCCTTTGTCTGATTCTCCCACATATGTGCCCAGGTAAAGAGCTGTGAAGGCTTGGCATTAGCTGAGGCCTCTCAAGGGATCACAGGTATGTCCAGACACTCAGGGCCTGTGGGGGATCAGCCACACCCAGACACATGGGTTGGATCTGGTAGGACCCAGACAGGGGAGAGTCTTGGTATCAGGACTACAGTGTCTTCAAGAAAATGCTCCAATAGCCTGGAGCTTTGGCCCCAGGAAAGCTGGTCTCAAAAATGTGCAGGGCATCCTCAAAGCCAGGTGGAGGATGGACAGTGCAAAGAGTAGCACTCTCTGAGCTCCGGAAACTGGTGGACTCAACCAGGCAATGTTGGACAAGCTACATTTTAACTTTAAATTCCAGACACGTCACCATTTGTCCACAGCTGTATTGTTTCTGCCTGGGGGTGGGGGATGGTCCAGGCATTCTGCGCAGGAGGCAGGAGGGGACCACGTTAGAGGGACCAGCCTGCCCCCATGGGCCTCCTCCCACCTCCGACTTCTGAATGTGTAATAGGCTACCACTGGGTGTGTGTCCGCCTTCTGGGCCTGCATTTCCTGTGTCCACATTCCCCCCGACCAGCCATGGCCTCAGTCCTAGCACTTGAACCTAGAAAAGGTCCTTAATTCCTACAGGGAAGTCAGCTCCCCCTTCTAAGGAATGGGTCCTTGGATATCAGAGACCTAGGCTCTACAACTCTTCTTCCCAGTCTCTGCAATCTAGCCTGAGAACAGGGTAGCTGGACAGTGGTCCACACTGTCCCCTTCTGTGTAGGGGATGGAGGCCTCTGGTGAGGTAGTTTCAAATCTCTGAATCCATCCACTTCAGGTCCCAAACTCGTCTGGCCACTTTTCGGCCCGGACCATCACTGTAGCCCCCTCCCTGGTCTCTGCGCTTCACCTTTGTCCTGAACATGCAAACAGAACTGCCAGCTTCCTTGAGATCAGGGAGCACTACTCTCCTCACTGCTCAAAACCCTCCAATGGCTTCTCGTGCCACTGAGAATAAAACCCAGGCTCCTCCAAGCCACCTACAGGGCCCTGCGTCATCTGCCCCCTTCTGGCTCTCCAGCCTCAACACGGCATCATTCCCTTTATCCTCACCCCATTCCAGCCCCCTGGCCTCCTGCAGTGCTGTTCCATTTGTATGGAATGTCCTTTCCACCCATTGTGTAGTTAACTCCAACCTGAGCATCTCAGCAGAGGCGTTACTTCCTCCAGGAAGCCTCCTTCAACCTTTCTTCCTGGGTCAAGTCCCCTGGTTATAGGGTCTCACAGTTCCAAGGCTCTCTCCTGCATGACCTGTCTTGTCACCATACGTGCTTTACACTTGTTAATTTGACCCTTGTTTCCCCCACCAAATGGTGAGATATGGGAGGGCAGGACAGGCCTGTATTTGTTCAGTATTAAATCCCTAGCACGTTGCACCCAGTGGGCACACAATAAATTGTTCAGATTTTAAAAGGAGGGTTGAGGGATGGCGCACTCTGGCTCCCCCTCATGGCATACACTGGTATTTTGTAGCTTGGCGCTAGGAATCCATCCCATCCTCCCAGCCCCTGGGCCCTTTTACCCAAGACACCTCGCTCTCCCTGATGGCTTCACCTGACCTCAGCCACCGAGGGTAACAAACAAGAAGAAGAAGGAGGACTCTGGATGCTGCTGGAGGACTCAGGAGTCAGATCAGGTCCCTGGCACTTAGGTTGTTCCCTTGGCCGACGTAGGATCATTTCCAAGGCCTACACCCATCTAGAAAGCTTCGCCAGAATCTAGGATGTTATCCCACGAGGACAAGTCAAGTGAGCCAGATCATGAGAACGGCCCAACCAGTCTTGGGCTCTCTTCACCATGCCCCTCACACATCACTTCAGAGTAGAATGACAGAACCCGAGTTCCCTCCACATCTCTGCCTCTGGACCACTACAGGTGGGCTGAAGTCAGGGAGCGCTATCCTCTTACTGCCAATCCCATTCCTGGATCTCCAGTGAGGTTCAACATTTCCAAGGACCAGGGTTTAGTCCTGCAAACCTCCAGGCCTGGTGTCTGAGTGGGGGAGCCTAGAGTAGACCTAGACTGAGTGACGACCAGCCCTGGAGAGACGTAGGGCAGAAAGGCCCAGATCAACCTGAACCAGGCTCTAGACCCCGAGAATCACAGGGTCCCTACACTCCTTGTCTACAATTTCTTCCCTCCTCCTCTCAGATCAGCTGGATTTGGCAACTGCCCAGCTGAACCCCTAACACTGCTCTCGCTGAGGTCACCGCAGCCTTGATATCATTAAACACAAGAGTCACTTGGGTCTGACTTGCCTGGTTTGCTTCAATCCATCCCTTCACCTACTGCTCCTATTTAGTCTTTGTTTTTTAGTCTAGGGTTTTATTTGCCTGTCCCTTAAATATGGAGAATTTGGTGGCCTCAGGTCCCCATCACAGCTGACAGAGGCTCCATTTCTGTCCCCAGTTCCAGTCTTGGACCAGGGGTCCTAAGGCCTCCTGGCTGCCACGCCTTGGTGGCATGCTGACCCTCTGGGCCCCCCCATATCCACCAAGTCCCACACTGGCCTCAGCGTCTTCCCCAAACCTGCCCCTCCTCCCCGGTCCTGTGCCAGGGCAGCTCCGCTGTCTCTCCCCTGGCCAGAGCCCTGGGCCTTACCCTGGACACTTCTCTCCCCCTCAGCCCTTCAGCTCCATAACCCATCCACTGAGCTTCTTGAATGTCTCTCTCACTCACCCCCTAGTGCCCTCCCCCAGGCCGGCTCTGGTCCAGCCTTGTCCTCACCCACCCAGGTCCCTGCCCTGGTTTCCCCCAGGCTCCCAACCTCAGTCTTCTCCTCTGGTCCACCCTCCTCATAATGGCTAGAAGGATCTTCCTAAAGCCCAAACCTGACCTCTCCCTCCCTTGCATAGACTCCTCCGTGGCTCCCCAGTACTATCAGGTTAGAGTCTGAGCTCCTCAGCCTGGAGGTCCTGAACCCTGCCCACCCTTCCTGCCTCACTTCTACCACGGCACCCCCAGTGCCTGGCACTTCCTAAGCCCTTGCTTGGGCTGTCCCTCTGCCTGGAACACCTTTCCCACTGCTCTTTCCCCATTTATCTCCTTCAGACGTCATTCTCAGATCACGTCTCCTTCATGAAGCCCTCCCTGACCACACTCTGGGCTGAGACAGGCCCCTTTTCTGGGCTCCTGCAGTCTCCTAGGCTTCCCTCCTCACCACGACTCTGCTCGCTCTGAGCTATCACTGTCTGAGGGGCAGGGCTGGGGGCTGCCTGAGTCATTGCAGCATCACCCAGCACAGGGCAGGCCCAGAGAGGACACTCAAGGAATGTCTGTTGGTTAAAGGGACAACCATTCTCAGCCTTACCCGGGGACTTCAGACAGAACTGGGGGGTGGTTCTCTCCCCAGAGGGGGCATCCCAGCTCCAGACCCCTGAACGATCCCCCAGCCCCAACAGACAGAGACAAGGGCAAGGGCCCAGGCCCAAGCTTAGAAAAATAGGACTTTCTTGTTGTGTCCCGGTGCCCGCGACACCCTCCCCATCAGAGTTTTAAAAACCGTGAGCAATTTGGTGAGTCTGAAGCCAGGTCCCACAGGGTGTCCGGGTCCTGCTACCCCTGGAGCCAGAAGGGCCATAGAGGTGGGCGCGAAGCTAGGGTCCCATGGGTTCGTGGCTGGGCCCCCAGGGCTCACAGTCCAGCTGGACCACGGTGTGGGCCCTGGGTGCGGCCGGCTCAGGAGCCGGCGGGGCCAGCGTGGGGCCCAGGGCGCCATTGGTCTGGGAGCAAACGCTGCTGACAGGCGCAGGTGCCTTGGTCTTGCCCGGGGGTTGGCCACCGTGCACCTTGTAGCGCATGAGCAGCACGAAGATGAAGACCAGTACCGAGGCCACGATAACACCACCCAGTGCGATGATCATAGTGCCGCCCAGGAAGGGTGCGTGCGGGGCCCCGCAGGGCCGCAGCGCTGGCTCAGTGGAGAAGCGGTGGCAGCCCACAGGCCGTGTGGCTGTCAGCCCCGTGGCGCCGTCCTCGTACACGGCTAGCACACACAGATCGTAGGTGCGGCCTGATGCCAGGTCCGTCAACAGGAAGGAGCTGCTGTCGGCTGGGATCATCCTGGAGGGACAGACAGGTGGGAGTCAGGTCTCCGGCTGCCCAGCACCCACCCTGCACTCTGCCCCAACCCTCCAAGCTGGAGGATTTCCCCCCAGGCCACTGTCTCATTTCACCCTAGCCCCTGAGTTCCCTGTAACCACTACCGGAATTCCCTTTGGTCTGATACCCATGAGCTGCCCAATATCCCTCCGTTCTGTTAGCCTGTTTCCCCCGAGCCCACCCTCTCATTTTCCCACTGCTCGAATACCCATGTGATCTCCCTGTGGCCTTAACGCCCAAATTCCCTCTAGTGCCGCTGCCCGCTTCCCCTCTGCGCTGCTGCCCAGCTTCCCGCTAGCCCCACTGCCCCCCATGTGGGGTTTCATTTTATACCCCACTGCCTGGTTCCCATCCTGCACTGCCCCCCAATTTCCCACCAGCCTCCAAGTTCCCTCTAGCTCTGCTGCCCAGTTTTTCTCCACTCTCCTGCCTGACTTCACGCTGGTCCCCCCACCCTACTCTCCCCTAGCTCACTGCCCGAGTCCCTCCAGTTTACTACCCCATTTCCCGCCAGCCCACCACCGAGTTCCCTCCAGCCCTGCTGCCAGACATCTCTCCAACTCAGCACCCAGTTTTGTTCTAATGCTGTCTGGTATCCCTCTAACCTGATGCCCATTTCCTTCTAGCCACACCTCCCCGCCCCCCACGCCCATCCAATTTCCCTCTAATCCCACCTCCCAGTCTCCCTCTAGACCTTCACCTAATTTCCCTCTGCTCCTCTGACTTTCCTCCAGCAGGTGCCTGGTTTCCCTTTTCCAGCTGCCTGACCTTCCTCTAGTGTTAAACCTAGAATTCTCTCTAATCTAACCACCCGATCCCCCCATACTGCTGATGCCCGATTTCCTTCTAGCCTGCCAATGAATGTCCCCCAAGCCCCGCTGCCGCTGCTGTGTTATTATTACCGTATCCACAGCCTGCTTTCCAGTGAGTCCTGTCATCTGGCTCCATTTTCATTAAACTGATGTGCCTCAGTTATCATTGCTGAGTTCTTTTTCTCCCTGTTGCCTTATTTCTTTCCACTTCTGTCCCCTGATTCTCTTTTATCTCTCTAGCCTGGTTTCTATTTATCCTTATCTTTCCCATTCCCTTTTATCCTTAGTACCCAATTCCACTATATTTCCTTTTGTAGCATGGCACCCTGTTGCAGATTTAACTTGTTTTATAATCTGTTTTATTCTTAAACTGCTTTAATGAGGGAACTCCATGATTATCTCTAGGAGGGTGATGATCTAGGAGAGCATTTGTCCCGTCCCCTGACAGGCAAGGTAGATAGGACTTGTGTGACTTTCAGGTGTGGGCCCTCTATGGAATCTACTGAGTACCGCTGTCTACGAAAGGGAGTGGAAAAAGCTCGTTGGATTTCCGGGACTGAAAAGGAAATCAAGTGACTATCTTTTGAGGTTTGGGCTTCTGGGGAGGCACAGGGAACCCAGGTACTGGGTTTACGAGGTGAAGACCCCAGGCCTTGGGAGGCCCAGTCCTCTGCAGCCAGGTGTCAGGGGCTGTACCCTTGGCCCAGCCTGGCAGTGAGGACAGGGAGCCGTCCACAGGCATCCATGCAAGCCTGGACTTGGGTGAGATGTGCCAGCACATCTGGATGAGAGCCACCACTAGTGACCACATGTGGCCACAGCAGATGTTCCATGTGCTCTCCGGCCTGGGGGCAGAAGTTATGTAACCCGCCTCTTGGAGTGTGTAAACCCCAAGTTTTGTGTTTGCAGCAAGAGAAGGGAGCCCCCAGCAGTCACCCAGAGGTGGAGCTTGAACTAGGTTTAACTTGATTTAGAAAACCAAAAGTTGAGATGTCACCACGTTGGAACTCCAAACACATGGAGCAGGTCGCACCGCACAAACGCAAAGCCTAATCTCTATGTAACGTCCTCCCCCATTTTCCTTTTAGCCTCTGGTCTGAGTTCTTTGCAGCCAGGCTGCCTCACTGCATTTTTCCCATGATCCGTGTACTCTCCCGCTTGATCTCTTTTTCTTCCTGCAGACTGGCTTGAGTCTAGCCCTGTCATCTGGAAATACCCGGCTTCTCTTTACTACTTAAGTTGGTTTGTATCCCCTCAACTTTGCCCCTCACCCCCAATTATCTTTTTACTCTTCTGGCCTGATTAGTATTTATTCTTGCTGCCTTCTTTCTTTTTTACCACTGCTGCCAGATTTCTTTTACCCTCTCTGCCTGATTTCTTTTACCTCTGCTGTCTGATTGCCTTTGTAACCTTGCAGCCTCATTTCCAGTGCTGCAACCTGGGGTATCAGTAGGTGCTCCTCCAGCCCTCCCTCCACCTCGCTCCCCCACCCAATCTGTCCGCCGCCTGGACCCTGCACCTGTAGACGAGGATGTCGTCGGCTGAGCTGTTGTACTGGATTTGGTACATGCGGATGCCTGGGAAAGGCCGCTGATCTGGCCACTGGACTAGAGCAGCTGTGGCCCCATGCTCAGTCACCTGGACGCCACGGTCGGTAGGGGGCCCGGCGTCAGCCGCCTTGGAGGAGGCAGAGACCGAGGCAGCAGAGGGCGGGGTGAGGGCATCAGGATCCCCGTCCCGCGGGGGGTCGCAGCTTGTGCTGTTGGCTAGCTGGGGGGGCGGCGGGGGGCCCACGGTCAGCTCCACAGCAGCCGTGGCCTCGCCAGCTGCATTGGCCGCGATGCAGGTAAAGATGCCGCCATCGCCCGGCTCGGTGACCAGCAGCTCCAGCGTCCCGTTAGGGAAGGCGCGAGCTCGGCTCGAGTTGCCCAGCAGCCGACCCTGGGGTGACACCCAGCGCACACGGGGCTCGGGGTCGCCCACTGCCCGGCAACGCAGGGCGGCTGGCCGACCGGCAGGCACGGCCAGGGGCGGCGAACGGTGTGTCACCACGGGGGGCTCGCACACAAACTCCTCCTCACCCACAGCCCAGAAGTAGCGGCCGCCCAGGGCCGGCGGGGAGGCGCAGGCCTCGAGGTCGTCCTCCCGCGCCAGCCGCCGGAGCCACACCAGCTCGCAGTTGCAGTGCAGGGGGTTCCCGCCGAAGGCCAGCACCAGGGCGGACGCGGGGGAGCCGCGGGGCCTGGCCAGCAGTGGCAGGCGGGAGAAGAGTGGGTCGGGCGGGATGGTGGTTAGGCGGTTGGAGGTCATGTCCAGCCGCGCCAGCTTGTGCAGGCGGGAAAAGGCGCCGGCGGGCACGGAAGCCAGTAGGTTGTGGTCGAGGCCCAGTGTGTTGACGTTGCCCAGGCGGCCCAACGCCTCCCAGGGCAGCTGTTCGAGGTTGTTGTAGGAGAGGTCGAGGTCCTCGAGTGTCTCAGCGCAGTCGTCCAGGGCCCCAGCCGCCAGCGCTGCCAGCTGGTTGTTGCTCAGGATGAGGTGGCGTAAGTTGACCAGGCCGCGCAGCTGCCCCTCACCCAGCGAGGTCAGCCGGTTGCCGTCCAGGTGCAGAGCGCGCAGGGCGCGAAGGTCAGCGAAGGCGCCGGCGGCCACGTGGCGGATGGTGTTGCGTGACAAGCTCAGGTGCAGCAGGCCCGTCATGTTGGCCAGGTCACGGCGCCGCACGGTCGCGATGAAGTTGTCCGCCAGGCGCAGCTCGGCTGCCCGGCGGTCCAGCGAGGGTGGAACGAACAGAAGGCCTGCCCCCGGGCACAGCACGCTTAGGGGCAGGGACTGTGTCTGGCAGCGGCAGCGGCGGGGACACGGGCTGGGTGTGGCTGGCTGGGGTGGAGACGAGGCGGGGGCCAGAGGCAGCAGGCAGAGGAGCAGAGGGAGGACGGCCATCGCGGGCAGGGGCGGCCTGCAGGGAAGAAGGGGGGAGTTAGGGCGGGCTGAGGCCAGAAGTGGGGGGGTGGCTAAAGGGGTTGGGGTGGTCTGAGACCAGAAGAGAAGGTCACAGAGCAGAAGACTTGGTCAAAGATGGTCAGAGAGAGGACTGGTCAGACAGATCAAAAGCCAGAGGTGACGGTCAAAGACTCAGAGAGATGTTTCCCGGGGGAACCCAGGGAGCAGAAATGTGCAAAGACGGTCAGAGGGAAGGGAGGTGATTAGAAACGGTTAGCGACAGTCAGAGAACAGGATCAGCAGTCAGGGTGGGTAGAAGGTAAGCCAGAGAGCTTTAGACATGGTCAGAGAGATACTCAGAGATGGCCCAAGAGAGGAGAGTTGGTCAGGGTAGTGGGAATGATTAGAAGTAGCCAGACATGACCAGAGAAGAGAGGTGGTTAGAGATGGTCAAGAAGATCAGAAGTGGACAGAGAGGGGAAGTGGCCAGGGGTGGTCAGGTCCAGGAGAGATGGTCAAAGATGGTCCAAAATGGTCAAAAGGCAGAGAGGCAGTCAGAGAGAGGAGGAGAGGACAGACATGTCAGAGACAGCTGGACATGGGACAGACGGTTAGGATGATGGGTGTGGGGAGAAGTCATCCGAGAGAGGAAAGGCAACCAGAGATGTTAGAAATGATCAGAGAACACCAATGAGCAAGAGAGACACAGAGAAGAGAGGTGGTCCATAAAGGCCAGGATGGTCACAGACTGGCAGCTGGAGTCAGGAGTGGGTGGAGGGCAAGAGAGATGGTGAAAGATGGTCCGAGAGAGGAGAGGCGGATAAAGGAAGTCAGAGAGGAGAGATGGATGGAAGCGGCTGGAGAGAACAGTGGTAGAAAAAGAGGTCAAAGATGGTCAGAGACAGTCACAGGTCAAGGCTTAGGGTCAGGGGTAGACACAGGCACGAGAGCTGCTGAAAGATGATTAGAGACCGGTACCTTGGACAGCGATATCAAAGGTGGTCATTGAGTGAAACAGTAGAGAGAGGTGGCTGGAGAGAGAAGCTGTGGACAGGGGGGTTAAAGATGATGATCAAAGACAGAAGTGGCAGACAGAGACGGTCACTGAGAGGAGAGGTGGCCAGAGGTAGCCAGAGAGAAGAACAGTGGACAGAAGTGTCAAAGATGATCAGAGAGAGGAGAGGTGAATAGAGATGGTCAGTGAGAGGAGAAGCAGAGAAAGGAGACTGGAGAGCGGAATGGTGGACAGGAGAGGCAGCTGGAGATGATCAAATAAGACAGATGGTAGGAAGATGCTGGAGAGCCGGGGGGGGGGGGAGGGGGTGGTGGTGAGTGGGTCACAGACCTGGAGATGCCATCAACTGGGGAAGAGGAGGTTAGAGAGGGGCAGGGCTGGCCAAATGTCCAGAGAGTGTTTGAAGCAGAGCAGGAGCTGGAGGCAGACCCTTGTGAGGGGATATCTGTTTCCTGGGAAACTCCAAAGGTGCCCAGGGGAACCTGGTAATCCTTACCTCCACCCCCAGTCACAAAGTTCCTCCCAAGCCCCTCCCCACTATGGGGCCTCCCAGTAGTCTTACCTGAGCTGGAAGCAACCCCAGGGAGCAGAGTCCTCAAGCTCCAAGGGGGTCAGGGGTCTGGAGGGGGTGCCTGGTCATTCCTTCCCTGTCCCCAAGGCCTCTGTAGAGGGACCGTCTGTTGTGTCTCAGCTCAGATCTGTGGCCACGGAGTCTTGATACTTTGATATCCTTGATACTTTGATAGACCTGGATACTTTGGGTCCTAGATCTCCAAATATTGGGCCTCTAAGGGTCCAGTTTTAGAGACCCAGGCCCCAGTTTGGGTTGCTTGGAGGCATGGTCTCCCAGCTCCAGTCCTGGGATGCTAAACAGTCAAATGGAGAGTTTAAGATCTGAGTCCCAAGCCCAGTCTTGGGATCCGATACTGGGGTGCTGGGTTCAGATACTGGGGCTCTGAGTCAAGATTTGCCCCAAATTTCAGTATTCAGGTTTGCAGCAAGGACTTCAGGCCCAAACTCAGGTTTAGGCCCTTTGGAATGCCAGGGTTCAGATCTTGGAATCTGAGGCCTAAAGTCTCAGGGTTGGGGTCCCAAAGAGTGGGTTCCACGGTATAGAAATGAGAATCCAGTCCCAGATTTCAAGGTCCCAGGCACAGAGCTCAGAGTTCAGCTCCAGATTTGGGGTTTTAGATGCCAAATCTTGAGGTTCAGGCTGCAAATCTTGGGGTCCATATTCAAATTCTTGGGGTTCAGCCTCCAAATCTTGGGGTCCCAGGGACTAATGTTGAGATTTCAGCCCCAGATATTGATGTTCAGGCTCCAGGTCTTGGGGTCCCAGCCCCAAATCAGGCTCCCAGGCTTGGGCTTCCAGATCTCTGGAGCCAATCTCGGGGTGCAGGCCCCAGATTTCGGGGTGCGGGTCCTGGATCTGGGGTGGCGGCGTCCCGACTTGCTTCCCAGGCTGCGGCGGGGGCTGGCCCAGAGGGAGGGGGGCGGCTGCGGTGGGGGCGGGGGGGCGGCCAGGCAGCCCCCGGGGCCGGGGTGGGGCGAGGCCTGGACAGACACGGACACGCGGGGTGGGGGCACCGCAGCACAGGCCGGGGCGCAGGGGGGAGGGGCCGCGCTCAGAGACCCCTCCCCCGCCGGGGCCGGGGCGGGGGCCGGGCAGGTGCGGGACAGGCGGGCCGGGTCCGGGCGCTCCCGCGGCCTCCTCGCCGGGAACCCAGGGCCGTGCGCGCGCCCGTGCTTAAAGGCGCAGGCCCCGCGCGCGCCCGCACTTAAAGGTGTAGGCAGGTCCCCTCGCTCAAAGGCGCGCCCCTGGCCTCACCTCTCACGGAGTCGTTCTGGCTTTGCTTCGGAGGGAGAATCCTTGGATAAAGAGAGAGTCAGAGAGATAGAGAGAGACACAGAGACTGAGACAGAGAGAAACACAGAGATAGAGAAAGACAGAGATAAAAAGGCAGGCTTAGATTGAGGGACAGAGAGGAGTAGAATGAGAGAGAGGCAGATAGAGAGACAGAGAGATAGGAAGAGACACACATATTCAAGGAGAGATGGAAATACAGAGACAGTGACAGACCCAGAAAGAAAAAGAGAGACAAGAGACAGCACAAGTTAGAGATCGAGATAAAGTCAGAGAGACAGAGAAATGGGAGAGAGACAGAGACAGAGACAGAGACAGACTGACCTGGGGCAACTCAGCTATGAGGATGGGTATGTGTATATATGTGTGTGTCCAGTTCTCATTCACAGCCTTGAATGTGGTTCTCCATCCCAGAGCCCCTGGTCCCCACAGAAGCCTGTATCCTTCTGTCCCTGTGCCTCAGCACCACCTCTCTGGGATGTCCTTCCCTCAGGTGGAGTTTCCTTTCTTGAACCCTGCCCAGCAACAAGCCTGATCTTTCAGGCCAGAGGGGAGACTCTGCTCCTTCCCAAGACTCCTTGCCCTGGCTGCAAGGGGAAAACTTGGCTCCAAGACCCTGTGCCCTCTGGATTTAGAGGTAGACCTCAAGATGCACTGG
Source organism: Delphinapterus leucas (assembly GCF_059928025.1). Classification (NCBI taxonomy): domain Eukaryota; kingdom Metazoa; phylum Chordata; class Mammalia; order Artiodactyla; family Monodontidae; genus Delphinapterus; species Delphinapterus leucas. The sequence goes on from NC_143148.1 coordinate 15,964,105, forward strand.
CCAGATATCCCATGGAGGAAGGAGAAATTAGGAATTGGGAGAGAGGCAGGGGGTTGGCTGGGTTGACCCAGAAAAGTATGTCCACTGCCTTCCCCTCTCCCCAACTCAGGTCCACTGCCCCACAGAATATCCTACTAGAATTGTACTAACACATGACTCACCAGGAGTGATGTCTTCCTGTGCTGATGCTTGTGGAGGATAGTGGAGGAGGGGATAGGGGGGTGCGTTCCACATGTTTCCTGGCAGATGGTGTTGCAGGAAGAGGAATGTGGGCCGTGGTCTACAAGCCTCGCCTGGGAACGTTGCTATAGGTTATAGCAGCGTGGGGGACTTAACCTTTTGCAAGCCCTCGTCCGAAGGGGGCACAGCCTTGGCTTGTGGTCATGGCCCTACCCTGGGGGGACCTGATCAAAAACCACCCCCGGGAACCCCCAACTGAGCAGAGGAGTAAAGTAACCTTGTTGGGGGCGGGGGCATGAATGCACATCCGCCCTGGCATCCCTAGCTCTGCTGAAGGTTTCAGAACAGACTTTTGGCTCCTTCCACTTGTGTGTATTGAAAAATTGCAGCTAAAATTAACTCAGCTCTAGGGTCCACCTTTCCCAATCATTAGCAAAGTTCATCAGTGCTCCTGGCCCAGCACAGCAGATACGGTTTCTTAGAAGCTCAGAAAAAGGGTGAGAAATTTCAGAGACGCTGCAGAAGTGGTGGAGGTGGGGGAGATAGAGGAAAATACTTGGAGACAATCCCAAACAGACTGGGATTAGAATTCAGAGGATCTGGCTGATTTGGTGTATGGCCCCAGGAAATAGGCAAGGGAGGGAGGGGGAAGAGTGAGGCAGAGGAGGAACAAAGTTAATAGAAGGTGCAGACGAGGAATGGGTTACCTCTTTGGGCAACTGGGGCTCAGTTCTGCTGGGGAACATTAAGGAACCCTGTAGAACACATCAGAATTGTCGTTCCTTCCCTTCCTTCCCTGCTGCAAAGTTCAGAGAGGCTGGGGCATTTGTCCACAGAATCTTGCCCCCTTTGGTGATGACTCTCCCTTGGTGAGAGGGGGTGGTACTGAGAGCCATCTGAGATCTGAGGTGGAAAAGCAGAGGGATGACTTGCATGAACTAGACCCAAGGTCCTCACATTTTAGCTGCATCAGGATCACCTGGAGGACTTGTTAACCATAGATCTCCAGGCCCCAGTCCCAGAGTTTCTGATTTGCATGTCTACCTTCCCAGGTGATGGTAATGCTGCTGGTCCAGGGACCACACTTTGAGAACCACTGGGCTAAACCAGGAACATCTGCAATGTGTGTGGTACTGTCCACTACACCTATGCCAAAACCTTGCGAATTGAGGGCATGCAGCACCCCAAATGTGTGCCAAAGAAACTAACATGTTTAGAGACATAAAGAGAGATTTGGCAACAAAGAAAGGCGGAGGCCAAGATGCTAGTTCAACATTTACTTTGGATTTCTGGGCATGGTTGTGTGCTAGATGACACTGCAGTAGAAGTGTGACCAAGACAGCGTCAGGTCCTGCTTCACTGAGCTCACATTCTAAAAGGGAGTAAGACACATCTCTAGACAGCCTGGCGTGGTCAAGGTGGGGATGGGAGAAGCTTGGGCTAGAAAGATTGGGACTGTCATGACAGAAGTCCAGGCCATAGTGGTCAAAGTGTGCTAGGGGAAGCACAGGGCAAAATAATAAGGGCTCTGATGACAAAGCACAGGCCACAGTGGTCAGGGCTCTCATGCGGGAAACAGAGGGTGTGGGCCCCAGAGGCAGAGTCCAACCCTTCTCCCCCCAACTCCCCCACCCCCGGAGTCAGGAGGGCTTCCCGGAGGAGGGGGTCTTTATACTGAGATCTTAAGGATAAGTACGAATGAAGCAGGTGGGCAAAGGGACCCCCTATGCCATTTGTGTGCCCTCATGCCACAGCATGTGCAGTCTGGGGGGGTGGTCCCTGTGGTGCTTGAATAGCACCGTGTATGTGTCTGCATGTGCTGTAATCTCTCATTGGCTCCTGGAAGGGGATCCTGGTGGGATGCTCGTTTGGGGGACTCCGCTTAATTGCTGCATTTACATAATTGCAACATCTGGAGAAGGGGACAGAAGCAGTGGAAACAGCCACAGCAGGAAGAATGAAGTTAAATTGCCTGAGAGCTGAGGGAGACTTGGGGGGAAGGGAACTGCTCATATCCACACACAGAATCTGCCCCAAAATATACATCCATACTCACACATGCACATCACATACTCAGAGGCTCACCAGAACACACATGGATACAGCAGGCACATGGAACTTATATCACCTGGACTCGTGTTCAAATACAGGGGCATACAAAAGTGAATACTTAGACACACTTCCAAAACACACACACAGACTCACACTCAGACATGTGAGAGGTCACATGTGCAGAAACACACTCTGCACACAGATTCTCTCTTGTACACATGTGTGAGCCACACTCCCACACATATGCACAGAAACATATTCAGAGAGTCACATCAGACACCTCCATGGGATGGGCATACACATGCACATGTGTGCACACATACATTCAAACCAACGGATTCAGTCTGTCTGCCAAAAAGGGGTCGCTTTATAAATAAACTTAGGCCCCTTCCAAGTCAGGGGGTTGTTAGCGCAAGAAGGGATGGAGGTGGTATCTCCTTATCCTCAACTAGTACCTACCAACTCCTTGTACAACCCAAGTCCGGTCAATGGGGTTCATTGAAATTAGCTCGGCTTTGTAATTAGCACATGAATCAGAGCTGAGAACTAGGGACTCACTTTAAAGATCATGTCTGAAGGTGCACCCCCATGTGGAGGGGTCAAAAGAGTGGGGCAAGGAGATGAGTACATCCTCTCCATCCACACCCCGTACACGCATTCTAACCACCCTAAATCAGATTGATGGGTCCCAAACAAGCACTGACTTCTACACAGCAACCAGGAGACCCTCTACATGAGGCTCTGCTGAACTACGTGGAAGACGGAATGCAACTTTCAAGGTCTGCTTTAATGACTTCCAGCTATCAACATGGAAGAACACTTCCATAAGAACATGGGGAAAGGTTTACATTTGTGCAAAGAATGGAGGGAAATATGCCGAAAACTTTTAACTAGCAAACATAGAGACTTTGGGCCACTGTATAGACCTGCTCTGTGAAAGCCTGAATGCCACAGTTGGGGATTAGAGGCTCATTTTACAGAATGACGAGGAGGGCTCAAGCTTTACTGATATCTGGGGCCAGAAAGGAAGGATCAGTGTGTTAGTGAATGTAATGCCAGCTGCTGTAACAAATAACCCCCTGATTCTCAGTGACTTAATACAATAGTTTATTTCTCGCCACAGGTGTCCTGTGCGCCTGGCAGCTATCCTCCATCTGCTGATTCACATGCCAGATTTGTTAATCTTGCACCTCCATTATTTCCTAGGGCTCAGAATTATCTGCTTCTACCTGGCAAATGGGAGGAGACAGAGTGGAGAAGTTTCACCAGCTTCTTAAAAAAACTTGGCCCAGAAGTGACATTCTACAGATTTCCCTTCTGCTCATATCTTATTGGAGAGATGCAAGGGGGGCTGAGAACATATTTCTAGGCTGGGCATCTCCCTCTCAGTCACAGTTATGCAAGGAGAGTGTGGATTATAATGGAGCCAACATCAGCCACCACCAGATCCACAACCTCAGGGGAAGCAGCAGAAAGAGGCTATGGGATCTCCTTCCATCCACTACATGGAGTCCTGCTCCAGGGAGAAGTTCCCAGCCCCACCCTGACCACCCACCCACCCATCTACCCTGGTTCCCTGCCTTTGGGGCGGGTGACCACAAATTTGACTCCTTTGAGGGCAAAGAGAATCTGACTTGATTTGATAAACCTTTAGGTCACTGCAGAAGGATAATGGTGAGAGCCCGACACTCTTTCTCTAAGCATTTTTATTGAGCCCTTACTGTGTGTCAGGCCCGATGCTGGGAACATGCCCATGAATGAGACACAGTCCAGGCTTTGGAACTGTGTCTCCTCACAGGGCAGAAATAGAACAGATGGTTTCTGAACCTGTGCTTGTCGCTGTGATATTTCATTATGAACAAGATGGGAGAGAGGGGAGGGGCAAGGAAACCACCAAGTCTGTCTGTCTGTTGGTGACGGTGGGGGTGGGGTTCAGGGAAGGGATGGGGGCAACATTTGAGGGGGTCACCTGGACCAAAAGGGGATAGAGCTTTCTAGGTGTGAACATAATCCCTGTGTGCAGACCCATGTGCTAATCAGAAACCTATGATTCCAGCTCCTAACACAAACCACTGCTGATTCAAGTGCTAATCAGAAATCTGATCCCTGTGAAATCTGATCCCATGTTCTGATTCATGCGCTAATTATACATCTATGTTGATTGCGAACTCTGTCCTGGAGAAGGGCTAAATCACAAACTTGGGCAGGAACACATGCTGATACCCATCAACTCAAAGAGATCCACGTTGCTAATGGCCATCTAGAGTTGATTCCTGTGCTAATTACAATCTTGGGATAATTTAATAGAATGATCAGAGGGTGTTAAATTCAGAGTGAAGAAGACTCTGAAGACTCTCAGACTCTGAAGCCTGACAGCCTGGGTTTAAATTCCATTCCTGTAAAGAGGGGGCTGATAGTAAATCAAATGTCTTTGGGGAGAATTAAATGAGTTAATACAAGTAAAGCGCTGGGAGCAGGGCCTGGCATCTAAGTGCTTACTCGCTAAGTACTAGCTGTAATAATAATGATAATAAGCAGCCAACAGTTATTGTTCTGATTTCATGTAATTCTCATAGCGGGCCCTACCTGCAATCTCTTCACCACCTTCCTTGGCCCAGGTCTGAGGGCCTCATCCTCTGGAAAGGTTTCCCAGAGCTTCCCAGGCACCAGGGAGTCCCCAGTCCCGCCTTCGCCCCTATCCCTTTCAGCACCCTTCCCAGGCCAGGGCGTAACCGCTCAATCGCCACTTGGGGGCAGCAACACACCGTTCAGCAGCTGCGCGCGCGGCGCATTGTGGGGCGCGTAGGCTTGAGGGCAGGTTAAGCGGTGGCTTGGGTCAGCATGCGAACTGCGTTTCCCGGAAGGCCACGCGACACCCTCTGCCTCACCTTGCTCAAATCTTGGAAGCGGAGGTCTCCCCCCACAGAGGGCGCGCTTCCAGAGCGGCGCGGGGGATTATGGGGTGTAGGGACTGAGGCCCGCGCGGGAAGGAGGGGTTGCTGTGCAGGCGTGGGTGGCCTGTAGCGCCCGCTGGACCTTAGCTGGTGGGAGGCCTTGGAGCCACAGACGCGGAGCTGAAGTTGAAGCAGCGGTGGAGGATATGCAGTCCATTACTCGAGGAAGAGCGGGATCCCCGCCCCCCCGCTCCACCCCCCTCCCCACACTGTGTGTGTCCTGGAACCAGCTCACCAGCCGTCAGGCTCTGTCCTGCATCTCCACTGTCCCTAGTATTTCCTTGGCGCTACAGTCTTTTTTTTTTTTTTTTTAATTTATGTATTTATTTATTTTTGGCTGCGTTGGGTCTTTGCAGGCTTTTTCTAGTTGTGGCGAGCGGGGGCTACTCTTCGTTGCGGTGTGTGGGCTTCTCATTGCAGTGGCTTCTCTTGTTGGGGAGCACGGGCTCTAGGCACACGGGCTTCAGTAGTTGTGGCTCGTGGGCTTAGTTGCTCCGCGGCGTGTGGGGTCTTCCCAGACCAGGGCTCAAACCCGTGTCCCCTGCATTGGCAGGCGGATTCCTAACCACTGCGCCACCAGGGAAGTCCCAGTGCTCCAGTCTTAAGAGGAAAAAAAAAAAATCCTTCTTTTCTCTCATTTCCTTTTATAGCCACACCCCCTTTTAAAAAAAACCACCTTACTATAGTAACGTTCAACCATGCACAAAAATAGAATAGTACGATGATCCTCCAGCTACCCATGCAACAATTATCAACATATGACCAGTCTTGTTTTATTTTTTCCGCTTCCCTCCCTGGCTGAATTTGTTTAAAGCAAATGCCAGACATCATATGATTTCATCCATAAATACTTCTCTATGTATCTCTAAAATATAAGGTTCTTAAAAAAAAACACCTTTATCACCTAAAAAACGAATAATTCCATAATATTATCCAATATCCAACCCATCACCAAATTTCCCTGATCATCTTATAAATGTCTCCTAACTGTTAGCTTGTTCAAATCAGAATCCAAACAGGATAGTGCATTGCATTTTGTTGGTACCTCTTTAAGTCTTATTCAGTGACAGTTCCCCCTCACTCCCATCTATCTCACAGTCTGGTTGCACTTCTTGGTGTCCTTTAATATGTTCTTCGGTCCCCTGTATGCCCTGCAAACTGGTAAATCTAGAGGCTGGGTCGGATTCAGATTCAATTTAGGGGTAAGTATGCTTCGTGGGTGATGACAAGTCCTTCCACCAGGAGGCACATAATACTGCCTGGATGTTTCTTTTTGTGTGTGATGTTACTATTCAGTGTTGGGTTTGAGTGTTGTCGGCCTGATCCATCCATTATGAAACCACAGCCAAACTTCAGGAAGGAAGTGTCTCCGTGCTCTCCCCTCCATCTCTCTCCCTCTATTTCACAAATGTTGGCGCCTATTACTAAACCTGTTCCTTGTTGCTAAGCTCAAGAGGCAATTCTCCATCCTCAACTCACTGGTCCTGTAATAATGGACCTGTCCTATGCTGTCCAGTAGGGTAGCCACTAGCCACACAAGTGGCTTTTGAGAGGTTAACTAGTTCTAATTGAGATGTGTGCTGTAAGTATAAAATACACACTGCGATTTCAAAGACAGTACAAAAAGAAGAATGTAAAATATCTCAAAAATTTAAAAAATATTGATAACATGTTGAAACGATAGTTTTGGGATATATTAATAATAAAATACACGAGAGAGCTATTTTATTAAAAGTACTTTCACCTGTTTACTTTTTAAGTGTGGCTACTAGAAATTTTAAAATCACCTATGTGATTCACATTACATTTCTAGTAGAAAGTGTTGTTCTAGACCAGTGGTTTTCAAGTGTGATCTCTGGACCAGGGGCGTTAGCATCAGCATCACATGACAACTTGTTAGAAATGCAAATTCTCTGTCGCCCTGGACCTACTGAACCAGAGTCTCTGGGGAAGGGACCCAGCAGTCTGCATTTTACCAAGTCCTCCAGACCATTCCTGTCTGAAAACTCCCCTCCCAGTTTCTGTGACACAGTACCCTCCCAAACCCACCTACTTCTCACCCCTTCACTGTTAGCACCGTGGTCTGAGCATCATTCGGTCCTACCTGGACCACTGCAATTGCTTACAAACTGGTTTCCTGGCATCTAATCTTGTACCCTACTTGTAGTTCTCACACACAGCTCTGGGGCTCCTCCAAAAACATAAATCAGATCACATTACTTCCCTGCTTAAAACCTTCCAGTGACTTCTTATTGCATTTAGAATAAAATCCAAACTCCTTCCTGTGGCCCCTGCGGCCTCCCCACCTTCACATCATCCCCCAGCTCGCCCTTCGCTCTTTCTGCCCCAGCCTTGCCACCTTTCTCGCTGTTGCTCACACTCCCAGCTCTCTCTTGCCTCGGGGGCTTTGTGATGGCCATTCCCTCTTCTGAGAGCACGGTTCTTTGTAAGACTGGCTCTCTCTTTTCCTTCGGGCCTCAGCTTAGATGTCCTCATCTCCATGCTGCCATGTGTCATTAAAGCCTGGCTCCCTGCACCCATGTTCACACAATGTCACCCACCTTTCATTCTCAGCATGGCACGTACCACACACTGTTCTTCATTTGTCTTATCATGTATGCACACGGGGGCAGGAACTCATCTCTCTAGCCCACCACTTTGTCCTCAGCTCCTCCCACAGTGCCTGCACACAGTAGGTGCTTAAAAAAGGTCTTCTCACTGACCCAGCATGTGAACTTCTACAGCTGCTCCTCCTCAGTCTCTCTAGCTTCCTCCACCTACTCTGAAATCAGAGGAGCGTTGGCATCCATGGTGTTTGAAATCTCAGAACGTTCCCCATGACAATCCTGATTTCTGGCTTCTGCCACATTGGGATATCTGACAACACAGAGCCCACTTTCCAACTTGGGACCAGTAGGCTGGAGCTGCTATACCTGTGAGGGCTTGCTGAGGATACAGAAAACAAAGAACAGAGGGACGTTAACACATCGGGGTGGTTATGCAGCAGATAGAGGTGCTGAGGGGCCAAACAAGAGCCAGTGAAGCCATCGGAAATTAACAGCAGTGGGAAGCCACCGCTGCTCCAGGCTGGAAGAACAAAGGGAGGAGGTGGTGTCACCAGAACCCAAAGTCACCTGATAGAAGCTGGAACCCCAGTGGGATTGTCTGGCTGGCTGGACTGTGGAGGGGGCACAACGACAGGGAGAGAGGGAGGAGTTACTGTGGAAGGGGAGAATTGCTCTGGCCTCTTCCTCCTACCCTCCAGGCTCCTGCCACTGCTTTCCACTGGCGGAACCCCAGGTGAATCCAGATGAAGGCGAGATGGAACTGTGGCCTGGGATGCAGGCAGAAAGGGGAGGGCAAGGAACAGATCGGGGCAAATACAGCCCAGAGCAGCACAACATGGGTTCCCCTCCATGCACCAGGGATCCCACTTGGTTGTCCCACGCCAGGCCTCGCTCACTGATTTGCATTACGTGTCTGGCTGCAGTAGGATTAGGGTTAGGGCTGTTTGCAACTCCAATGTTTCAGTTATCTATTGCTGCATAACAAATTATCCCCAAATTAAGCAGCTTAAAACAACCATTTTCTTTTTCTTCCAACTTCATGGATCATAAATTCACAAGGGGACTTCCCTGGTGGTGCAGCTGTTAAGAATCCGCCTGCCAATGCAGGAGACAAGGGTTCGAGACCTGGTCCGGGAAGATCCTACATGCTGCGGAGCAACTGAGCTCATGCACCACAACTACTGAGCCTGCGCCCTAGAGCCTGTGAGCCACAACTACTGAGCCCACGCGCCTAGAGCCTGTGCTCCGCATCGAGAGAAGTCACTGCAATGACAAACCCGCGCACTGCAATGAAGAGTAGCCCCTGCTCACCACAACTAGAGAAAGCCGGCACGCAGCAATGAAGACCCAATGCAGCCAAAAATCAATAAAATAAAATAAAAAAGAAATTCACAAAGACCTCAGTGGGGCTGTTCTCGTGTGGTGTCTGTGCTGTGGCTGGAGTCCGATGTTGACTGGGGTGGAGTCATTTGAGAACTCTAGGGGCTGATGTCCAAGGTGGCTCACTCACACTGCTGGCAATGTTGCTGGCTGTCGGTTGAGAGCTTGGTGGGCTGTTGACCAGAGCAACTACATGTGGCTACTCCAGCATGGTGACCTTACATGGTGGCTGGCTTCTTCCAGAGCATGTGTTCCAAAAGATCCAGGCAGAAACTGTATGTTTGTTTGTTTGTTTTTATGACTTGGCCTCAAAAATCCCACAGCATCACTTCTGCAGTCACAAACCCACCCAGATTCAAGATGAAGCTACATAGATCCCACCTTTTGATGTGAGGAACTTGCTACAAGGAATGTTATTTGAGGCACTGATAGGAGTCCTTTTCTGTCCTGACTCTAGACATTCTCCTGAGATGAACTTCTCTGTTATAGTCTGGTGGCTTTGATGACCAGCTACACGGCTACGATTCCAAGCCCTGTTTGCAGCCCAGACCCTCTCTTGATGTATAGAATGGTTATCAACTGGACATCCCTCCTCCCAGATATTATGTAGACACTTCAAAATATCTAAACTCAGGTAATTCTCTTTTTTTCTTATTAGTTATCTATTTTATACATATTGGTATATATATGTCAATCCCAATCTCCCAATTCATCACACCACCACCACCCCCGCCACTTTCCTTGGTGTCCATACATTTGTTCTCTACATCTGTGTCTCTATTTCTGCCCTGAAAACCGGTTCATCTGTACCATTTTTCTAGGTTCCACATATATGCGTTAATGTACGATATTTGTTTTTCTCTTTCTGACTTACTTCACTCTGTATGACAGTCTCTAGATCCATCCACATCTCTACAAATGACCCAGTTTTGTTCCTTTTCATGTCTGAGTAATATTCCATTGTATATATGTACCACACCTTTATCCATTCGTCTGTCGATGGACATTTAGGTTGCTTCCATGACCTGGCTACTGCAATGAACATTGGGGTGCATGTGCCTTTTGAATTATGGTTTTCTCTGGGTATATGCCCAGTAGTGGTAATTCTATTTTTAGTTTTTTAAGACACCTCCATAGGGGCTGTCTCAATTTACATTCCCACCAACAGTGCAAGAGGGTTCCCTTTTCTCCACACCCTCTCCAGCATTTGTTGTTTGTAGATTTTCTGATGATGCCCATTCTAACTGGTGTGAGGTGGTACCTCATTGTAGTTTTGATTTGCATTTTTCTAATAATTAGTGATGTTGAGCAGCTTTTCATGTGCTTCTTGGCCATCTGTATGTCTTCTTTGGAGAAATGTCTATTTAGGTCTTCTACCCATTTTTGGATTGGGTTGTTTGTTTTTTTAATATTGAGCTGCATGGGCTCTTTATATATTTTGGAGATTAATCCTTTGTCTGTTGATTTCTTTGCAAATATTTTCTCCCATTCTGAGGGTTGTCTTTTTGTCTTGATTATAGTTTCCTTTGCTTTGCAAAAGTTAGTTTCATTAGGTCCCATTTGTTTATTTTTGTTTTTATTTCCATTACTCTAGGAGGTGGATCAAAAAAAATCTTGCTGTGATTTATGTCAGAGTGTTCTTCCTATATTTTCCTCTAAGAGTTTTATAGTGTCCGGCCTTACATTTAGGTCTCTAATCAATTTTGAGTTTATTTTTGTGTATGGTGTTAGGGAGTGTTCTAATTTCATTCTTTTACATGTAGCTGTCCAGTTTTCCCAGCACCACTTGTTGAAGAGACTGTCTTTTCTCCATTGTATATCCTTGCCTCCCTTGTCATAGATTAGTTGACCATAGGGGCATGGGTTTCTATGCATGGTATCTCTGGGCTTTCTATCCTGTTCCATTGACCTATATTTCTGTTTTGTGCCAGTACCATACTGTCTTGATTACTGTAGATTGGTAGTATAGTCTGAAGTCAGGGAGTCTGATTCCTCCAGCTCCGTTTTTTTCCCTCAAGACTGCTTCGGTTATTCGGGGTCTTTTGTGTCTCCATACAAATTTTAAGATTTTTTGTTCTAGTTCCATAAAAAATGCCACTGGTAATTTGATAGGGATTGCATTGAATCTGTAGATTGCTTTGGGTAGTATAGTCATTTTCACAATATTGATTCTTCCAATCCAAGAACATGGTATATCTCTCCACCTGTTTGTGTCATCTTTGATTTCTTTCATCAGTGTCTTATAGTTTTCTGAGTACAGGTCTTTTACCTCCTTAGGTAGGTTTATTCCTAGGTATTTTATTCTTTTTGTTGCAATAGTGAATGGGATTGTTTCCTTAATTTCTCTTTCTGATCGTTCATTGTTAGTGTATAGGAATGTAAGAGATTTCTGTGCATTAATTTTGTATCCTGCAACTTTACCAGATTCATTGATTAGCTCTAGTAGTTTTCTGGTGGTATCTTTAGGATTCTCTATGTATAGTATCATGTCATCTGCAAACAGTGACAGTTTTACTTCTTCTTTTCCAATTTGTATTCCTTTTATTTCTTTCTCTTCTCTGATTGTCGTGGCTAGGACTTCCAAAACTATGTTGAATAATAATGGCGAGAGTGGACATCCTTGTCTTGTTCCTGATCTTAGAGGAAATGCTTTCATTTTTTCACCATTGAAATGATGTTTGCTGTGGGTTTGTCATATATGGCATTTATTATGTTGAGGTAGGTTCCCTCTATGCCCACTTTCTGGAGAGTTTTTATCATAAATACGTGTTGAATTTTGTCAAAAGCTTTTTCTGCATCTATTGAAATGATCATATGGTTTTTATTTTCAGTTTGTTAATATGGTGTATCACATTGATTGATTTGCATATATTGAAGAATCCTTGCATCCCTGGGATAAATCCCACTTGATCATGGTGTATGATCCTTTTAATGTGTTGTTGGATTCTGTTTGCTAGTATTTTGTTGAGGATTTTTGCATCTGATATTAGTCTGTAATTTTCTTTTTTTTGGTAGTATCTTTGTCTGGTTTTAGTATCAGGGTGATGGTGGCCTCATAGAATGAGTTTGGGAGTATTCCTTCCTCTGCAATTTTTTGGAAGAATTTGAGAAGGATGGGTGTTAGCTCTTCTCTAAATGTTTGATAGAATTCATCTGTGAAGCCATCTGGTCCTGGACTTTTGTTTGTTGGAAGATTTTTAATCACAGTTTCAATTTCATTACTTGTGATTGGTCTGTTCGTATTTTCTATTTCTTCCTGCTTCAGTCTTGGAAGGTTATACCTTTCTAAGAATTTGTCCATTTCTTCCAGGTTGTCCATTTTATTGGCATAGAGTTGCTTGTAGTAGTCTCTTAGGATGCTTTGTATTTCTGCAGTGTCGTTGTAACTTCTCCTTTTTCATTTCTAATTTTATTAATTTGAGTCCTCTCCCTCTTTTTCTTGATGAGTCTGGTTAATGGTTTATCAGTTTTGTTTATCTTTTCAAAGAACCAGCTTTTAGTTTTATTGATCTTTGCTATTGTTTTCTTTGTTTCTATTTCATTTATTTCTGCTCTGATCTTTATGATTTTTTTCCTTCAACTAACTTTGGGTTTTGTTTGTTCTTCTTTCTCTAGTTCCTTTAGGTGTAAGGTTAGATTGTTTATTTGAGAGTTTTCTTGTTTCTTGGGGTAGGCTTGTATTGCTATAAACTTCCCTCTTAGAACTGCTTTTCCTGCATCCCATAGGTTTTGGATTGTCGTGTTTTCATTGTAATTTGTCTCTAGGTATTTTTTGATTTCCTCTTTGATTTCTTCAGTGATCTCTTGGTTATTTAGTAACATATTGTTTAGGCTCCATGTGTTTGTGTTTTTTACATTTTTTTCCCTGTAATTGATTTCTAATCTCATAGTGTTGTGGTTGGAAAAGATGCTTGATATGATTTCCATTTTCTTAAATTTACCGAGGCTTGTTTTGTGACCCAAGATGTGATCTATCCTGGAGAATGTTCCATGTGCACTTGAGAAGAAAGTGTAACCTGCTGTTTTTGGATGGAATGTCCTATAAATATCAATTAAATCTATCTGGTTTATTTTGTCATTTAAAGCTTGTGTCTCCTTATTAATTTTCTGTCTGGATGATCTGTCCATTGGTGTAAGTGAGGTGTTAAAGTCCCCCACTATTATTGTGTTACTGTCGATTTCCTCTTTTATAGCTGTTAGCAGTTGCCTTATGTATTGAGGTGCTCTTATGTTGGGTGCATATATATTTATAATTGTTATATCTTCTTCTTGGATTGATACCTTGATCATTATGTAGTGTCCTTCCTTGTCTCTTGTAACATTCTTTATTTTAAAGTCTATTTTATCTGATATGAGTATTGCTACTCCAGCTTTCTTTTGATTTCCATTTGCATGGAATATCTTTTTCCATTCTCTCACTTTCAATCTGTGTGTGTCCCTAGGTCTGAAGGGGGTCTCTTGTAGACAGAATATATATGGGTCTTGTTTTTGTATCCATTCAGCGAGCCTGTGTCTTTTGGTTGGAGCATTTAATCCATTCACGTTTAAGGTAATTATCAATACATATGTTCCTATTACCAATTTTTTAATTGTTATGGGTTTGTTTTTGTAGGTCCTTTTCTTCTCTTGTGTTTCCCACTTAGAGAAGTTCCTTTAGCATTTGTTGTAGAGCTGGTTTGGTGGTGCTGAATTCTCTTAGTTTTTGCTTGTCTGTAAAGCTTTTGATTTCTCCATCAAATCTGAATGAGGTCCTTACCGGGTAAAGTAATCTTGGTTGTAGGTTCTTCCCTTTCATCACTTTAAATATATCGTGCCACTCCCTTCTGGCTTGTAGAGTTTCTGCTGAGAAATCAGCTGTTAACTTGTGGGAGTTCCCTTGTATGTTATTTGTTGTTTTTCCCCTGTTGCTTTCAATAATTTTTCTTTGTCTTTAATTTTTGTCAATTTGATTACTGTGTGTCTTGGCGTGTTTCTCCTTGGGTTTATCCTGCCTGGGACTCTCTGTGATTCCTGGACTTGGGTGGCTATTTCCTTTTCCACGTTAGGGAAGTTTTCAACTATAATCTCTTCAAATATTTTCTCGGGTCCTTTCTCTCTCTCTTCTCCTTCTGGGACCCCTATAATGAGAATGTTGGTGTGTTTAATGTTGTCCCAGAGGTCTCTTAGGCTGTCTTCATTTCTTTTCATTCTTTTTTTTTATTCTGTTCCATGGAATGAATTCCACCATTCTGTCTTCCAGGTCACTTATCTGTTCTTCTGCCTCAGTTATTCTGCTATTGATTCCTTCTAATGTATTTTTAATTTCAGTTATTGTATTGTTCATCTCTGTTTGTTTGCTCTTCAATTCTTCTAGATGTTTTCTCTTTAATTCTTCTAGGTCTTTGTTAAACATTTCTTGCATATTCTTGATCTTTGCCTCCATTCTTTTTCTGAGGTCCTTGATCATCTTCACTATCATTATTCTGAATTCTTTTTCTGGAAGGTTGCCTATCTCCACTTTATTTAGTTGTTTTTCTGGGGTTTTATCTTGTTCCTTCATCTGGTAAAAAGTCCTCTGTCTTTTCATTTTGTCTATCTTTCTGTGAATGTGGTTTTCCTTCCACAGGCTGCAGAACTGTAGTTCTTCTTGCTTCTGCTGTCTGCCCTCTTAAACTCAGGTAATTCTGATACCCAGTTGCTGATTGGGAATCACTATTCTTCAAGATGAATGCTAGCTTTCTTACAGTGGCATTCAGGGCTCCCATCTTTCCAAATTATACAGACCCTGATTTGGCCCCAACCTCATCTCTCTGCCTCTGGACTTTAGGGATTCACCAAGACAATCTCTAAGTGGTTTCTCGCCTGTGAACCTTAGTACATGCTCTTCCATTTAACTGACTGTGCTCTCATTTTTAATACACATGTCTGGGGTTACCTCCATTGGAAGCCACTTCCTTTCTCAGACTGGGAGAGGTACCTGCCTCAGGGCCCAGCAATGGCTTGGGCCCCTACATTCACTGCATTTCAGGAGCCTGTGTCTGTGTGGCCTGCCATTGCACCTGCTTTCTGCCTGACCCTTGTGAATGGCTAATAAGCAGCCGTTTAATGGATTGTGGAAGTCAGTTATGCTGAAATTCCCAAAGAGATATACCTCCCTATTCACACTCATATAATCCTCTCCCCTTGAATCTGCTTTGGACATGTGACTTGCTTTAACCAATAGAATATGACAGAAGTCACCCCCAGCCAGTTATTGGCTAAGCCTTAGGATTGTCAGTTTTTACTTCTGTGTACTCAGGAGCTCTGAGCTCCTTGTTGGGGAGACCACATGGAAAGGCCATGTGGAGACCTAAGGAAGCCAGGTAACAGTGAGAATCGATGCCCCTCATACATGACCCCAGTTCAGCTGTTCTAGTTATCCCTTAGCCATTCGAACTTTTTCCAAAGCACCAGACACGCAAATGAAGAAGCTTTCTTGGATGTTCTTTTTTTTCTTGGATGTTCTAACCAGAGCTGACATCATGTGGAACAGAGAAAAACCATCTCTGCATCTATTCAAAATCTTGAAACACAGGACAGTGAACAAATAATAACATGGTTGCCGTTTTAAGCCATTAGTTGTAGGGAATTTTGTTATGCAGCAATGGCTACCTGATACACACTGAGTAAACTATTTCCTATTCCTCTGTACACTCACTGCCCAGATCAGGGCTGGCATATTGTATGCATTCATTTATTTGCTCACTCATTCACTGATTCATTCACTAATTTATTCTTTCACCAGATATTTATTGAGATCCTGCCATGTGCCAAGCTCTGTTCTAGGTGCTGTGGATACACTGGTGAAAAGACAGGCAAAATCATAGAATTCATATAATATAAAGTGTGATTTCAGTGTAAGAGCAATCATCCTGGGTAATGTACCAGAATGATTGGCCAAAGACAGAGTAAAGAAAGCAAGAATGTATTATAGAACAGAAACATAATGTCATACCAGCTGGGTTTATGTCTCAGCCATTTGGGGGAAAATATCAATTTGGAGCCTCATCTTGCATGATAAATGAAAATAAATTCCAGATGGACTAGAGGAAAATGTGGGAAGAAAATTACACAATAAAAATCTTGAAAAAAAAAATCTTGAAGATGAAATAAATATTTAATAACCTCTGGGCTGGAAAAGACTTTCTGAACTTTAAGAGAATAAATCACAGGGACTTCCCTGGCGGTCCGGTGGTTAAGACTCCGCGTTTCCACTGCAGCGGTCATGGGTTCGATCCCTGGTTGGGGAACTAAGATCCCGTATGCCATGCTGCACAGCCAAAAATAAATAAAAATTTAAAAATCCTGTTAAAAAAAGAACAAATTACAAAGGAAAGGATTGATGGGTTTGACTGTATAAAAAGTTAAATATTCCATATGTTCAAAAAGGGCATGACGGGGCTTCCCTGGTGGCGCAGTGATTGAGAGTCCGCCTGCCGATGCAGGGGACACGGGTTTGTGCCCCGGTCCGGCAAGATCCCACATGCCGCGGAGCGGCTGGGCCCATGAGCCATGGCCGCTGAGCCTGCGCGTCCGGAGCCTGTGCTCCGCAACGGAAGAGGCCACAACAGTGAGAGGCCCGCGTACCGCAAAAAAAAAAAAAAAAAAAAAAAAAAAGGGCATGACTAAAATTGAAGTTAAGTAAATAGTAGAGAAAAATATTTGCAACAGGTATGATAGAAAAGTGGTTAATGTAATAAAGATATTAATAAATTAATGTGGAATTAACAGGAAAAACCAATACCCAAAAGAAAGATGAATAATTAATATGAAAAGACAATTCAAAGAAGAAATACAAATAGCCAAAAAAGATGAAAGGCAAGTTTATCCCCAGTAATATTCAAATAACTTGCCACTTGAAATACTGAGATGCATCCCTTTGTCTGTCAAATCAGCAAGGATGTTTGAAATGTGGTTCCCTTTGGTGAGGAGTGTTCAGGGAAATGGAAGACCCTGTTCACATTCACTATGATTGGGATGTGAATGGGAGTGACCCTTCCAGAGAAGGATTGGACAGCCTGAGTCCAAAGCCTGAGAATGTGCATATCTGTTAATTCACCATTTACCCTGCTAGGAACTTAGCCCCTGGAAAGAATCCAGCAAGTGGAAAAGATTTCACTACAAGGATTTTTATAACACCATTTTAAAAATAATAGTGAAACGAACAAAAACTAATTGGAAATAATTTGACTGTGTCCTACTAGCATTTGACAAAGATCCATGGGATGTTAATTGGTATTTGAGAATAAAGGCTCCTTGATAAAATAAATGTGGGAAATGCTGGCTTGAAAGAAGTTAGGTGAGCTGCAGGAATTTTCCTCAACATGCTAGAGTCCATGATAACTGTATGAGGGTACCTGCTAGGCATTTTTTTCCTGAATGTATTTACTTATTTCTGACTTCATTTTCACTTCTTTAGCAGTTGTTGGCAACTATCATGCCATTTCTTCTCTCTCATTCTATTGGTCACCTCACGGCCCAAGACCTAACTCAGATTCAAGGGGTGGGGTAATAGACTCCACCCTTTGATGGAAGATGCTGTGAAGTCAGACGGCAAAAGATAAGGAGCCAGGGAGGGGTGAAAAATTGGAGCCATTTTTGCAGTTGACCAGAGCCCTTTCTTTTCTTTTCTTTTCTTTTTTTTTTTTGCGGTACGCCGGCCTCTCACTGTTGTGGCCTCTCCCGTTGCAGAGCACAGGCTCCGGACGCGCAGGCTCAGCGACCATGGCTCAGACGGGCCCGGCCGCTCTGCGGCATGTGGGATCTTGCCGGACCGGGGCACGAACCCGTGTCCCCTGCATTGGCAGGCGGACTCTCAACCACTGCGCCACCAGGGAAGCCCTAGAGCCCTTTCTTCATGTGTATGAGGCAAGGTAAATTACGAGCAATTGTAACCAAAGAATCCCCAAATCTCAGTGGCTTGATGCAACTTATCTTCTTTCACAGGGTTGTGTGATACAGCAGGTGGGGTAGCTCTGCTCCTCAGAGCCACTTAGGGACCCAGGCTCCTCCCACCTGGCACCTCTGGGCTCCTTTAGCTTCCCTGCACCTGCCCTTAGTCCTCTCCATTGGTGAATGTTAAAAGAGGTGAGGATCCTAAGTGGGAGGTTTGGGGGATCACACCTGGAAGTCAGACACGCGTCTGCCCACTTGCTCATTGGCTCACATACCTGATTATAAGGGAGGATGGGAAATGTGGTCCAGCTGTGTGCAAAGGGGCAAAGGGGGGCAGTTTTAGTGAGCAATTAGTCTCTGCTACACATTTGGGAACATGCTGTATCTGAACATAGAGAAGGGTTATCTTGTTTATTTATTTGTTTTCTTGTGTATCACCTGTCTTCTTCCACTAGGATGTAAGCTGCAGGAAGGCAGTTTTATTCACCATTGCATACCCATCACCCATCCAGGGGCCCAGTAAGCACTCAACAAATATGTGATGGAATAAATGGATGAATGCATGAGTGAATGAAAAATTCAGTAACTTCACAGGACACAATATTATGAACCAATTAAGACTGATACTTCTTTTTTTTTAAGAGACTTTTAAAAAATTAATTAATTAATTAATTTTTGGCTGCGTTGGGCCTTCGTTGCTGCCCGCAGGATTTCTCTAGCTGCGGCGAGCAGGGGCTACTCTTCGTTGTGATGCACAGGCTTCTCATTGCAGTGGCTTCTCTTGCTGCAGATCATGGGCTCTAGGAGTGCGGGATTCATTAGTTGTGGCACACAGGCTCAGTAGTTGTGGCTCGTGGACCCTAGAGTACAGGTCCAGTTGTGTGGTGCACGGGCTTAGTTGCTCTGCGGCATGTGGGATTTTTCCAGGCCAGGGCTCGAACCCGTGTCCCCTGCATTGGCAGGTGGATTCTTAACCACTGCGCCACCAGGGAAGTCCCAAGACTGATACTTCTAAGGAGATTTTGGGAACATGAGAAAATGCTCACATATAATGAGCATTTAGGTAGGGTCTATTTTAGGTAGGACATGAATCTGTAACAGAACTCAGTATAACTATAGCTTAAACAAAGGAGAACTTTAATTCTCTCTCACCAGTAGAACAAGCATAAGCAGTCCAGGGTTTCATGGTGTCAGTATGGAGGCTTTATGGCATCAGAGATGCAGGCTGCTTTGACCTATGGCTCTCCCATCCCTAGGGGAGCGTCCCGGCCTGAGTGGTCCAAGGTGGCTCCCACCACATCCATGCTCCAGGCAGTGGGAAGGGGAAAAGGGAAATGGAGACTCAGCCCACCACTCTTTCTAAGCATAGGTGGACAGAGAAATAAAATCTTAGCTTTGGTGTCTAATTTATTCTGAGGGTCATCTCTTTGGTTTCTTCCCAGGGCAAATAGCGAGGGTAACAGTGAGGTCACATCATGAATGAGCAGTCAAAGGGGATATAGCTGCTTGTTTCAGGTTAATACAAGTTGTTTGCAAAAATGGGCAGAATGCAAATTTGCATATATGATATGGTCAGAAATATATAAAAATATACCCAGTAAAATGACAGGATGGAAATATAACAAAATATTATAATGAGGTTGTCTCTCAGATGTAGGTGAAGTTTCTTTTTCTTTTTACTTTTTGTATTTTGCTGTGTTTTTCAAATTTTTCATAACGAGCAAGCATTATCAGATCTTTTAAATTTTATTTATTGTGACATATAGAACACCTATCAAAAGAGCCCACAAAACCCCCAAACAGAAAGCAAATGCACGGCACAATGAATCATTGAGTGAACGCTCGACCATCTACCACCACAGAAAAAAAAGAGGTCATCAGTGCAGTCTAGAAAATGTTTTGTCCTTTTTTATTCGTAAAGCTTCCTCTTCTCTGACAGGTTACCACCATTTTGATTTGATAGAATCCCTTCCTTGCTTTTCTTAATAGTTTTTCCCCCTACCTGTGCTTCCTAAACACTGTAGTCTAATCTGGACTATTTTTAAACTTTATGCAAATGAGGACCATATTGCATGTACTCTTTTGTATGTGGCTTTTTTTTCTTTCACTTAACATTCTGTTTGTGAGATAAATCCATGTTGTAGCAAGAATTAGTATCTACCGTGTTTATTCTATGGATCCAGGATATTTATTATCATTATTGTGTGAATGTGCTACAATATACGTACCCATTCTCCTGTGATGGGCATGTGTGTTGGTTCCCCTGAAGGGCTTTGCAAATAGCGCAGCTGTGAAGAGGTTTACACAGGCTTCCTGGTGTCCACCCACTAGTCTCCCCAGGATACAGGTAGAGAGGCAGAAGTTCTGAGTCACTGGGAAAAACAATGCCATACTGTTTCCAAAGTGGGTAAACCACTTCCACTCACTCCCTCAGCAGCTGTACAATAAGTCTTGATATCAGGTAGGGTGAGACCTCTCATCTTGCTCTTGTCTAAGAGTATCTTTGTTATAATTGGCTCTTTGTATTTCAGTGTAAAATTTAGGATCCATCTGCAAGTTCCACAGAAAAAAAGCTTTTAGAATCTAGACTATGAATGGATTGAATATATAGGTAAATTCAGGGGAAACTGCTATCCAAATCCAATAACGTGGTATATCAAACCATTTATCTAGATTTTTTTAAAAGTCTTTTACAGAGTTTCCCTGTGCAGGCTTTTCATATAGTTTGTTAGATTTATTACTAGCTACTTGGCCATTTATGCTAATGTAAAGGGTTACTTTTTTCCACCTTTGTTTGGTTTATGGCTGGTATATAGCAATAAAATTGATTTTTGTAGATTGATTTTATATCCAGTTACCTCACTAAATTCTGTTATGAATTCTAATAAATTAGTCTATAGAGTCTTCTGAATTTTCTTTAGCCAGAATCATATAATCTATGAATAATGGTGGCAATAACCTTTTATTTATTTTCCTGCTTTACTTCAGAGTTAAGGTCTCCAGGACAAAACTGAACAGAAGTGATGACAATAGGCATCTTTCTTTGTCTTAGTCCAAGCTTAGAAGGAAAACTTTTTTTTTTAGATTTTTTTTTTGATGTGGACCGTTTTTTAAGTCTTTATTGAATTTGTTACAATGTGGCTTCTGTTTTATGTTTTGGTTTCTCGGCCCTGAGGCATGTGGGGTCTTAGCTCCCTGACCAGGGATCAAACACACACCCCCTTCATTGGAAGGCAAAGTCATAAACACTGGACCTCCAGGGAAGTCCCAGAAGGAAAATTTTTAATATTTAACCATTAAATGTTTTAATACTTAACCATAAGTGATGCTAGCTCTCGGTTTTGGTAGTGCTATTCATCAAATTTTTATAAAACTTTTTTATTGGAGTATATTTTATTTAAGATGCTCTGTTAGTTTCAGGTGTACAGCCAAGTGAATCAGTTATACATATATGTGTATCCACTCTGTTTTAGATTCTTTTCTCATATAGGTCATTACAGAGTTTTGAGTAGAGTTCCCTGTGCTATACAGTAGGTCCTTATTAGTTGTCTATTTTATATATAGTTATTCATCAAATATATAAATTCACTTCTATTCCTAGTTTTCTGAAAGAATGTTGAATTCCATCAAAAACTTTTGGCATCTGTTGAGGTAATCATATCCTTCCCCCCTTAACCTGTTAATGTGCTGGTTTACATTGATTTTCTAATATTCAACCAATCTTGCTTTCTTACTATAACTCTAACTTGGTCATGATCTATTCAAATATTGCCTCTACCCCATTCTTCTATGACTACAATGAAATAAGTTAGAAATTCTCTTTCATCCTATCTTTTGTATTTCTCTTTTTTAAAAAAATATCTTTATTGGAGTATAATTGCTTTACAATGGTGTGTAAGTTTTTACTTTATAACAAAATGAATCAGCTATACATATACATATATTCCCATATCTCCTCCCTCTTGCGTCTCCCTCCCACCCTCCCTATCTCACCCCTCTAGGTGGTCACAAAACACCGAGCTGATCTCCCTGTGCTATGCAGCTGCTTCCCACTAGCTATCTGTTTTACATTTGGTAGTGTATATATGTGCAGTGGCTTCTCTTGTTGCGGAGCACGGGCTCTAGGTGTGTGGGCTTCAGTAGTTGAAGCACGCGGTCTCATTAGTTGTGGCTCGCGGGCTCTAGAGCACAGGCTCAGCCGTTGTGACACATGGACTTAGTTGCTCCGCAACGTGTGTGATCTTCCTGGACCAGGGCTCGAACCCGTGTTCCCTGTACTGACAGGAGGATTCTTAGCCACTGCGCCACCAGGGAAGCCTTTAACCATTTTTAAAGTGTACAATTCAGGGGCATTAAGTACATTCACAGTGTTGTGCAACCATCACCACTATCTATTTCCAGAATGTTTTTGTCACCTGAAGGCTTCGACTATTCTCTTCTTTGATGTCTGCCCTTGCATCATCTCTGGGATTCCTGTAAAGTAACCCATGATGACATCCCTCGACCATTCTGTGTCCCCTCTCTTGCTCTTGTCCACCAGTTAGGAGAGACCAGTGTAGAAGTAATCCTTCAGCAGTTGGCGCTGTCCTTTTACGGGAGGGGTGTCTTCGAACGCGCAAGAACACGGGCACTCCTTCTGGGGCCAGGAGGCTGGTCAGCCCTTCCTCAGCCTGACAGCTGTGTCAGGAGGGTTCCAAGGGGCCACAGTGGGAAGTGCAGGAGTGTTTTATCTTTGTTTGCAGGAGTTCTGCTGAGCTGGGAGTCCCTCATGAGGGCCCTGGAAGGAAAGCTGCTTTATGCCCTCCGTGGGGATTATTTATTTATTTATTTATACCTTTTTTTTTTTTTTACATCTTTATTGGATTATAATTGCTTACAATGGTGTGTTAGTTTCTGCCTCTACTGAATTCTGGATAGTTTTTTTTCTTAATTTTTTTAACCTACCTCCTTTTTCCAGCTATGTCTAATCTCTATTAAACACATTCATTGAGTTTTTAATTTCAGTGATTATATTTTTTCCATCCTAGATTGCTTTTTGTTTTGTATTCGAATACTGAAAAAAAAAAACCTCTCTCACTTTTTATAATTTCCAGTTTCCTGATAAAAACTTCAAACTTGTGCTTTGTTTTCTTGAAAATTCGTGTAGCTATAGCATAGTGAAAGGGGTATAAGGATAAACTGTAAGTTCACATGAAAGCTAGGTGACTCCGGGCTCATTCTTACCTTGAGTGTGATGGCCTTCAGGTCTCAGCTTAAAATGAAGAGCTGAGGTTCAGACTCTCCAGTCTGGGTGGATCTGGGCCTTTACTTTTGCTCCTCTACTCTCAGACTGTCTTCTGAGTTGGAAAATGCCTTTGGGACAAATGAAGGCATTTGTCCCAAAGGCATTTGAGTTTTGAACTCCTCTCTTGTTTTATTCTGAGTTTTCAGTACTGTTTCCTTAGCCTCTTACTAGTGCTTTGCTGCTTTTAGTAAATTTTTTTTCCCGTAGATTTCATCCTGCATTTTTATCTGTTCTCCAATGGAGGGTGGTTTCCGATTTCTTTAGAACACCACTCCTGGCAGAAGAAGTCCTGTAATTTTTTCTTCTGCAAAATTGAATTTATTTGTTTGTTGTGTTTTCTGATATTGAAATATCTTTTTCCCCCAATTACATAGATTAAAAATACTCCCCATAAAAAAAAATCAAATTTTTAAAAGTAAGAAAATATAGGGCTTCCCTGGTGGCGCAGTGGTTAAGGATCCACCTACCAATGCAGGGGACATGGGCTCGAGCCCTGGTTCGGGAAGATCCCACATGCCACAGAGCAACTAAGCCCGTGCGCCACAACTACTGATTCTGCGTTCTAGAACCTGTGAGCCACAACTACCGAGCCCGCGTGCCACAACTACTGAAGCCCGCATGCCTAGAGCCCACACTCCGCAACAAGAGAAGCCACAGCAATGAGAAGCCACAGCAATAAGAAGCCCGCGCACTGCAACGAAGAGTAGCCCCCACTCGCCGCAACTAGAGAAAGCCCATGCACAGCAACAAAGACCCAACACAGCCAAAAATAAAAACAAATAAATTAATTTTAAAAATTAAATAATCTAAATCCCACTGCCCAGAGATACCACAGTTGGCATTCACTTAACTACACATTCATACTTCTTTCTATGCAGATATACACAATTTTACTTATATCATTTTATGTAAATGGCATCATGTTATACCCACATTGTTCTCATATAGTTCCTTCACTTTGTTTTTAGATTTTTTTTTTGATGTGGACCATTTTTAAAGTCTTTATTGAATTTGTTACAATATTGCTTCTGTTTTATGTTTTGGTTTTTTGGCTGAGAGGCATGTGAGATCTTAGCTCCCTGATCAGGGATCGAACGCGCACCCCCTGCTTTGGAAGGCGAAGTCTTAACCACTGGATCACGAGGGATGTCCCAGTTCCTTTCCTTTCAACCCTGTTTTGTGATTACCCTCCTCCATCTCCTATCCTGATCCAGGTCACAAGTATTACCGTCGTTAGCAGCCCAGGTGTATCCTTACATAGTTTACTCCACCATCACTCAAATATGCAAACATATATACATATATTTATAAGGGATTCTTTTTGGTCATTGTTTGGAATCGTACTAGATTCACTTCTCTGCATCTTGCTTTTCTCAGTTAAAATCCCTTCAAATCAGCTTGTAGAGTTCTAATTCATTTGTAATGACTGCGTTTATGATATGGGTAAAACACAGTTGATAAATCTATCAAGTATTGCTTTAATTATATTTAAAAGGCCTTCATTTTATGAATAAAACTTGGCCGTTGTGGTCTAAGATGGGTGCCCACTGCCAGTGTCAGGGCCACACTCCAGCCAAGAGGAAGGGCAGAGACGGGCAGGACACACTTTTGCCTTCAGAAACACAACCGGGCCACTTCCCTGGCGGTCCAGTGGTTAAGATTCCGTGCTCCCAATGCAAGGGGCACGGGTTCAATTCCTGGTTGGGGAACTAAGATCTCGAATGCCACACAATGTGGCCAAAAACCAAACCGAAAACAAAACAAACAAACAAAAAGACAGAAGTTGCCCATTTTGTTTCTTCCCACATTCCATTGGCCAGAAGACAGTTACAAGGCCTCACCTGGCTCCAAAGAGACTGAGAAACATAGTCTTGGCCAGGGGACCAGATGCCCAATTCCAAATGCTATTTCAATAGAAGAAGGGGAGAAAACAATGTTTGCAGATCACTAGAATTCAGGCTCACTCACCTTCTAGCCAAACAGTGCTTGCTAGCACTTTCCCTTACGCCAGAGTGGGAAACATCTGGGCAGTCATCCACTGATAGGAAATAACTGATAGGAAATAAAGAGATTGTGAAACCTCTTTACCAGTTTCTTTGGTGCTTACAGCTGTCATTTCATTAAAAACAAAAACAATTTTTTTTATTCAGGTAGAATTTACATAGAGTAAAAATCACCCTTTTTAGTGTATTTTTCTATGGGTTTGAAGAATGCATACAGCCATGTAATTGTCACCACGATGAAAATATAGAATTCTATCACTCCCGGATTTCCCTTTGTGGTCAACCTCTCCCTCTACTTCCAGCCCTTGGCAGGCACTGATCTGATTTCTGTCCCTATAGTTTACCTATTCCAGAATGTCATATGAATGGAATCGTGTATGTAGACTTTTGAGTCCGCCTTCTTTCACATAACATGATGCATTTCAGATTTGTCTGTGCTGTTGTGTGTATTAGTAGCTTATTCCCTTTAATTGCCGAATAGTATTCCATTGTATGGAAGTATCACAGTTTGTTTATCCATTCATCTGTTGACGAACACTTGGGTTGTTTCTAGTTTGGGGCAATTACGACGAAAGCCACTATTCATATGGCATACTGGTTTTTATGTGCACTTAAGTTTTCACTTCTCTGGGGTAAAAGCCTAGGAATGAGGGCTTCCCTGGTGGTGCAGTGGTTAAGAATCTGCCTGCCAACGCAGGGGACACGGGTTCGAGCCCTGGTCCGGGAAGATCCCACATGCCATGGAGCAACTAAGCCCATGCACTGAGCTCAGCCTGCACTCTAGAGCCCGTGAGCCACAACTACTGAGCCTACTTGCTACAGCTACTGAAGCCCGCGCACCTAGAGCCCATGCTCTGTAACAAGAGAAACCACCGCAATGAGAAGCCAGCGCACTGCAACAAAGAGTAGCCCCCATTCACCACAACTAGAGAAAGCCCGGGCACAGCAAGAAGACCCAGTGCAGCCACAAACATAACAAAACAAAACAAAAAACCACCTAGGAATGAGATTGTTGGGTCATATGGTAAGAATATGTTTAACCTTAGAAGAAACAGCCGAACTGTTTTCTAAAGGGTCTGTACTATTTTGCACTCCCGTCGGCAATGTATAAGAGTTCTAGTTGTTCACACCTTTGGCAGCTCTAGATGTTGTCAGTGTTGTTGTTGTTGTTTGCCATTCTAATAGGTGTGTAGTGGTATCTCATTGTGGTTTTCCATTTTATTTTGACCAAAGAATCAAACTATTATCTAGGAAGGGTAAGGCAGGCCAGATGGATGGGTCCCCCTGGTATTCTGGACAATTCTCATGCTTTCTATCCAGAGGTCCAGGGCTTTCTGAACATCAGCTCTACATTTTAGGAATTTCCTACCTTATGAATTTGGCCTCCCCAGTCTAGAAATCAGAGACCACTTTTCCACCCTTCCTTGCAGCTGTGGTGTGGGCATGTTTTCCGTACTCTGCCAACCAAATGCACCCATGTTTGAAAATTGTTTTTTTAATTTGGAAAATTTTGAAAAGACAGAAAAGTAGACAGAAAAGTATGAGGAGTCCTCAATAATCTATCTACTCCCCACAACCGGTCAACCATGGCCCATCCTTTACCACTCATTCCCCTCTTCTGTCTTGTTATGTAGCAAATCCCAAACATCATATTTCATCTGCAAGTATTTTGGTACTCACATCATGATTCGATTTGAAAGAGAGTGAGAAGGAGGCAACCTGTAAAATCGATTCTGATGTGAACATCAGAAGTCTTAGCAGAAAATTCTGTGTGGGCATTAGGATTTGTGTAGCCCCGGGAGTGCTTCTCTGGCCCTCCTAGAGATTCAGCGGTTTCCTTAACATCATTGAACACACCTCCTTTTCTGTTGCCTTGGTTTCTATGGTATGTAACGAAGAACCCTGACTGCTATGTTTGGGTCAAGTGTAACGTTTGTTTAATAACAGGTGCATGGATAATACCTACTTTCAAATTGTGGAAGCAGCAAGTCTTTTGAGAAAGGGGTAGATTAAGAGATGTCACGGGCATCCATTGTACTGATGACCCGGTGCCCCTCTTTCCTTCTGGAAATTAAACTCCCTTTGTCTTAGTGTAGGTTCCCGCAGAAGCAGACGCTGAAAGAGGATTCAAGTGCAAGCCATTTACTTGAAGTTCAAAGAACACCAACAGGGAGTGGGGAAGGGAGACAGGGAAGGATGAGCCAATGGAGGGTGTGTTATCTAGAGCAATTGGAGCTTAATCTTGCTGGGGAATCCTGGAAGACGGTAGAACAGTCTAGAGTTGTTCATCCAAGGCTTGAAGGAGCTGGGGTATTTATCTACCAACTCCCATCAGTTATTGGTAGAGAGCTGCTCCCAGGAGCATTAACTCCCTGGCCCTTTCCAGCTTGGGCGGAGTGGGTTGCAACAGCCAGAAAGAGCCCTCAAGAAGATAGCCACAGTGCAGGCACTCAGAAGCCAGGTTGTGTGCTTGGAAATGGTAAATGCTGAGGGAATATGGGTGAGACACCAACAGCATCCCCTCCACGCTGCTTCTAGGGACTGTTCCTCCCTCCCGCTCCATTTCAGTGTCCTCATGCATCCTGCCATTTTCTTACAGATTTCACCCCTCACCCCAGTTTTGAGGTGGGCAGATTATTTGTGTTGAGCCAATCTTTGCCCTTTCCCAGGATATATATATCTATATCTATATATATATTATATATCTCTATCTATCTATCTATCTAACCAACCAGGGTTCTTGGACTCCTTAATCAATAGTAATTGATAAGAGGCCAGATGAGAAATTCAGGCAAGGCTCTACTGGGACTCGTGCTGCAGCACGAAAGAGCAAAAACAAGTAACAGTTCCCCTTGCTTGCTTCCTGAAGGGGAGTGAGCTGGTAACTTAAATTGGGTGAGGGTAGGGGTGGGTTCATGGGTCCGGGCCGGAGGGTTGGCTTAGGCGGTTGGCCAACCCACTTGGTGGTGCTGTGTGCAGGGACCACGTGCAGTATCCTGCTTTTGCTCCTGACACCTCAGAAGTGGTAGTTGGGTTTTTGATCTTTTTTTAAAAAATATATTTATTTATTTATTTTGGCTGTGCTGGATCTTAGTTGCAGCATGTGGACTTCTTAGTTGCAGCATGCATGTGGGATCTAGTTTGCTGACCAGGGATCGAACCTGGGACCCTGCACTGGGAGCATGGCACGGAGTCCTACCCACTGGGCTACCAGGGAAGTTCCAGTCTTTTTTTTTTTTTTTTTTTTGCGGTACGCGGGCCTCTCACTGTTGTGGCCTCTCCCGTTGTGGAGCACAGTCTCCGGACGCGCAGGCTCACCGGCCATGGCTCACGGGCATAGCTGCTCCGCGGCATGTGGGATCCTCCCGCACCGGGGCACGAACCCGTGTCGCCTGCATCGGCAGGCGGACTCTCAACCACTGCGCCACCAGGGAAGCCCGAGGAGCCATGTTTAATACAACCTGTTACCACTGGTGGTCATTAGGGCCAAGAGCCAAAGAATATTTATTGAGCATCTGCTATGTGTGCTGGGGACACAACAGTGAACAAGACAGAAAGATTCCTCTTCTTATGGAGTTTCCATTCTAGAGGAAGTGGCGGACCGTAGAAATAGGCATACGTAAGTCAGAGAATTTCAGGCATGACAAATACAGGAAGAAAATGAAATTGGTAGGAGGTGACTTGAGCAGTGGTGACTAGGAGAGGCCTCTGTGAGTGTGTAGCATTTGGGTTGACACCTGGAGGATGAGAAAGGGTCAATTATTCAAAGACTTCAGGAAAAGCATCACAGACAGGGGGAACAGCAGGTACAAAGGCCCTGCGGTGAGAATGAGCTTGACTTATTCAAGAAACAGCAAGAAGACCAGTGTAACTCAAGTAGGGGAAGTGAGGTGAAAAGAGGCCCGAGGGGAGGACACAGAGATGGGCAGGTCTTTATATGAACATATGTTTTTATTTCTCTCGGGTAAATGCCTTCTTTTGCAGAATTGCTGGATCTATGCGCAGGTGACTATCTAACTTTATAAGAAACTATCAAACTCTTTTCCAAGGTTCTATTTTACATTTCCAATTGCTCCACGTCTCTGCTGACACTTGGTAGGGTCCGTGTTTTTAATTATTGTCATTCTAGGGACTTCCCTGGTGGTCCAGTGTTTGGGACTCCACACTCCCAATGCAGGGGGCCCAGGTTTGATCCCTGATCAGGGAACTAGACCCTGCATGCCACAGCTGAGACCGGGTGAAGCCAAATAAATAAATACTTAAAAATGTTTTTTGTCATTCTAGCAGGTGTGTATTTCATTGTGGTTTTAGTTTGTATCTCTCCCTAATGACTTATGATGTTGAGCGTTTTTTCACATGCTGTTCGGCCAGTCACATCTCTTGTTTTGTGACGTGTCTGTTCAAATCTTTCGGCCATTTAAAAAAGTGGGTTGTTTGTCTCACTTTTCAGAAAGCTTCCTCCGGCTGGTGTTGGGAAGATGGACTGTAGGGGGCAAAAGTGGAAGCAGGGAGAGTGGGGAGGGACTGTAGCTTCCACAGAGGCAAGCTTGTCACAGACTCAGCACAGAGCCTGCCTTCTGGGAAAGTCAGCTTTGACCTTCCCCCAACTCTTGGGCTGCTGCCAGGAGAGACTGAGACACTAACAGATCTGGTGGCCAGGGGGGCAACCCTGCTTCCTGGAGTCTGGCTCTGGGAGGAGGGTGCTGCCCTCCGTCTCAGCCTGTTCCTTTTCCTGTGGAATGGAGACCAGGGAGTGGAGACCAGCCCAGGCTGGCGTATTGGGGTCTGCACCAGTAAAGTTGTACCTGTTGCTAAAATATTGAAATACTTCACTTTTGGTTGGTAAAGAGCCTCTATCCCACATCCCACAAATATCTACCACCACCCCAGTCGGCTCCCTTGGGACACCTCAGACTTCCCCACATCTCGTCAACCAAAGGGGAGCCCCAGGACTCTGATCCAGCCCTGTGGCCACATCTGTTCTGACTAGGTGCTGTCTGGGTGTGGGGCTGTTAGACTGGGGACAGCCTGGGCCTGGTTGGAGTTGGAAGAATCAGATCAGGAGGCTGAGGCTGAGAGGTAGAGGGAGGATTTTTCTCAAGGCGAGCCCAGAACTGAAGACTTGAAGTACTAATAACAGTAACAGCAATGATGTTGATAAAGATTAACATTCATCGAGCATATACAGGGTGCCAGGAAGCCTGATTCTAACAGACCTCACAAAATCCTCACAAGAAACTGGATCATTGCAGCAGCCTGGCCCCCAGCTCCTGCCCCTGCCCCCCACAGTCTGCTCCCCACCCCCAGCCAGAGGGAGCCCTGGGAACACCCGAGTCAGATCAAAGCCCTCCTGGCTCAGAGCTTCCTCTGGTCTCTGACTGCCCCCCCGCTTGCTGGGCTTCAGCCACCTTGAGATGCCTGGTGTGCCAGTAGGGCCTGCAGGACCTACTCCCTCCAGACCTGGTGGTGGTGGTGGTGATGGTGGGGTGTTGATTCTTCTGCGGCGGAACTTGGCCAGGCCTGGGCAGTGGCGGCGTTAGCAGCCAGTGCTGTCTGGGACTCGGCCCTGGCCCTCTTCCAGACTCAAATACTACGCCCCCGCAACAGGCCACTCAGCGTCTGTCCCATGACCAGCATCCAGTTTCCCCTTTTTTCTCCTGAGCCCGGCCCCCTGGGGAGCTGTGGGTGTTCCGCCTGGACAGGGGAGGGGGGCTTCCTGCTGCTGGCCCTAACCTCAGGTTCCTCCTTCCCCAGCCCCAGCTCATCTCCTGCTGGGGCTAGAAGTCCTTGTCATCTCCTGGGTGGCCTCCCTCAGTGCTCGCTTCCAGCCACTTCCTCATTTGGTGGGAGCAGCCTAACCTGGCCCAGTGTTACCACGTTTCCCCCACCTGCCTCACCCCAAAGCCCCAGTCCTGCATCTGTGCTGTGTGCATCTGTGTCACTGCCTATTCCTCTCCCTCTTTCTCTGCCTTCCCGCTACTTTCTCCTTCTCTATCCTCCACCTTGGTTCTTTTTTCTTTCTAAGGGTCAAATATTTGTCTTTGGGTCCTGGGTTCCATTTCTGCCTTTATGTTCTGTGTCACCTTGGGCAAGTGTCTTTATCTTTCTGTAAAATGGGGATCAGAGCATCTCCCTCAGAAGAGTGTTCTTGGGGGTTAAATGCATGAACACTTGGGACGGGGCGCCTGCACGTCGTTAGTACCCGTATCCTGATGGCTCTCTTTTAATATCCTATGAACATCACGCGGTTCTGATTGTCAAGTAATTATAACTGGTTCTTATAAAAAGCTGACAAGGGTCAGACCCTGTTCTAGAAATATTAATTCATTTGATTCCCCACAACAATAGTATAAAGTAGGTACTATTTTACTCCTCATTTTACAGATGAGGAAACTGAGGCCCAGAGAGGTTGAGTGACTTGTTCAAGGTTGTCCAGCCAGGAAGAGGCAGAGATAGCTTCAATCACAGTCAGCCACAGACCCTCCTGTTATAATGTCTGACCCCTGCCTAGGGATGGAGGTCGAGTTGACACATGTATCTTTTGCCCTTCGTTCCAGCCATTGGGGGCTGCAGCATGGCCCTCTGGGGTGTCTGGGCCTGAGTCTTTGGTGGTCTCCGTCTCCGTTCCTCCTCCCCCATTGTCCCCTCCTCCCTCCTGCCACCACCCACCTCAGACTTCCTCCTTTCCTTGGTTGGACACTACGTCACATCCCACCCGCCTTGGACTGTGGTGTCCAGCAGCGTCGCCTGCATCATGGGGGGCCTTGGACCTTCCAACAGGCTCCTGTCTCTCCTGACTGTGGGTGGTGAGTTGGGGGCTTTGGCAGCTCCTGGGCTCAGCTCTGGGCAGGAAAGGGAACAGGGCGGAAAGAGAGAACCAAAGGGTGGGGGTTGATACCGGAGCAGATCCCTGGCGCCCAAAACCCTATGGGTCTCTCCCAGAGCCTGTGCCCCACAAGATCTGGCCTCTGGGAGAAGCAGAGGGAGGGGATTCTGAGGGTGTTGCAACAGGACACGTCGATGTAGAAGTAACACAGTCCGGTGGCCGTGATGCCGGCCCGCAGGTCCCACCAGACGTGGCTCTCCACCCGCGCCTACTGCCTGTCAGGACCCACCCTACCCAGCTTCTCTGCCCAACCCCCAGTCATAGTCACGTGTCTCAGTTTACCTTCTTTTTCTCTCCTCAGGTCTCAGCCTCGTTCAGGCCCACGCAGGTAGGCCTAGACCTTGCGATCCCCCTCCCTGCCTCCCAAAGACCACCCCACCTCTGTCCCTTCCCCGGTCTCTCCACACCACCCCCTGCTGACTGACACCACCTCCCAATTCCCAGCTCCCACTGGTCTGACTCCTGTGCCACTTACGTTCCCAGACTGCAGCTGCTCCTCTGTGAGCCCCGGCATGCTGGCGGGGATCGTGCTGGGGGACCTGGTGCTGACCCTCCTCATCGCCCTGGCCATGTACTCCCTGGGTCGGCTGGTCCCTCGGGGGCGAGGGCCCACAGAGGGTGAGTGGAGCTGGCCGGGGATGGCCTGGGACCCTCTGAGGACTTCCCTGGCGGGGAGGGGTAAGTTCCCAAGTCACAGTCCACCCAAAAGGAGGTGATGGAGGGGCGGCTTTTGCAACCAAATGGTCCCAATTCTCACCCCGTCTGTCTCTGAACTCTGCTGTTCCCCACCCCCAAGCAGTGACCCGGAAACAGCACATCACTGAGACAGAGTCGCCTTATCAGGTGAGGAAACCAGCTTTTCTTTCTCACACCTCACTCCTGCGCTGAGGGTGTCTTGTCCCAAATACCTCTCCCCCAGCCCCTGCAGAACCTAGGCCCTAAAGCCCACTTTCTCAGCAGCTCCTCAAACGCTTGAAGACAAAACATCCAAAACTGCTTTCAATGATCAATTACCACCTTATGGTCAGCTTAAAATGCGTGGAGGGGAAATACAGGGAGAGTTTGTCTCAGCCAGAAGGCAGGCTCTGAATTGTTCTGCAAAAGCCCAGCCCAGGACAGGCTGATGTCTCAGAGAAGTCCTCATAAGGGCAGAGGATATAATTCAACCCTAGTTTGGTAACTCTAAAGAGAGGAGCTCTGAATTTGTGGGGGAGGGACCCTGCAGCCTTTGAGAAACTGACGAAAGCCAGAGACTCTTCAGAAAAATCCACACAAAAAGTACAAAATTGTGCATATAATCTAGAGGCGGTGCAAGTATCCTTGAAACCCTTCTTAAGAACCATAATGCAAATGTCATCTTTCCATCTCCCACCTCCTGTCCATGCCATTCTTAACCCTTTAGGGGGTCATGACCTCCTCTGAGAATCTAATGGAAGCCAAACAGACCCTCTCCAGAAAGACGAACTCCAGACTGGGCATTTGTATATGATTTCAGGGATTCTATCTGAGGCCTGCATCTTAGGGCCATAGAACCCCACCCCATCCCCATTGTGAACCCTGCTCTGTGAAATCTGTTTTACTTGTCTGCAGCCAACTTTGCTTTGCCTCACTTGTGGATAAAAAGTCTCTTTGTAAAGTATAAGAATCTCAAGTTTGGCTCTGTGAGGTCCAGAGGACTGAAGGGGCTTTCCAGTTACTGGGGGAGGTGGGGGACAGTGAAATTTTAGGGCAAAGCCCCAGTTTATTCATTCCTTTGGTGGAATTTGTTGAGGGCCTATATATGCTAGATGCTGGAGACACAGCAGCAGAGCTTACATCCTAGTTGGGGAGACAGACTTTTTTTTTTAATTAATTAATTAATTTTTATCTTTGGCTGCGTTGGGTCTTTGTTGCTGCGCGCAGGCTTTCTCTAGTTGCGGCGAGCGGGGGCTACTCTTTTTTGCGGTGCGCGGACTTCTCATTGCGGTGGCTTCTCTTGTTGCAGAGCACAGGCTCTAGGCGTGCAGGCTTCAGTACTTGTGGCACGTGGGCTCAGTAGTTGTGGCTCGCGGGCTCTAGAGCACAGGCTTAGTAGTTGTGGCTCATGGGCTTAGTTGCTCCGTGGCATGTGGTATCTTCCTGGACCAGGGCTCGAACCCATGTCCCCTGCATTGGTAGGCGGATTCCTAACCACTGCACCACCAGGGAAGTCCTGGGGAGACAGACTTGAAGCAGATTAACAAATAAGATCATTTGCGGGAGGCAACATGAAGGAAATAAAGTAGGTTGATGTGACAGTGACTCGAGTGTGTGGGGAAGAAACTATAGATGGGGAAATCAAGAAATGCTTCTATGAGAAAGTGACATGAGCTGAGACTTGAAGGGTGAGAAGGAACTACCCATGGGAATATCTAGGGGACCAATGTTTCAGGCAGAGTGAAGAGCACACACAAAGGCCCCTTGGCTGGGGCATAACAATGAGGCAGAGGAGAAGGGGGAACATTGAAGGCACTTGAATAAAGTCCAGATCTCTTTCATGGCTACAAGGTTTAAGAAGCTGCCAGGGGCCTTGCAGGCCACTGGGAGAAGGCTAGATTTTATTTTCAGTTTATTTGGTGGACCCCCTTCACTGATGGTCCACACCCTGTCCATCCCTTTAGGAGCTCCAAGGACAGAGGACAGATGTCTACAGCAACCTCAACACACAGAGGCCATATTAAAAATGAGCCCAGACCAGGGCAGTCAACAACCTGATGCCTGGATCCAATCATTCCTGATGCCTGCCCAGCACTCTATTCCTACTCCCACCAAGATACGGATCCACAGAGTGTCCACAATGACACATCAGACCTCTCCCCACTACTGCCCCCAAATAAACATGGAGCACACAATGTTGAGTTATTCCAGATCCCTGGGCTGACGGGATGGGGATATGCGGGGTTCTAGGTGGATCAAGGACCCAGAAACAGCTAAATGAGAGGGAGCCTTTGGGGGACCTGGGTTGTCTGAGAAAGAATTAGAACAAGAAGTATTTCAATTGCTTTATTCCAGCCCAGAAGAGGGCTGGATTTCCTGTGCTGCCACACACAATCCAGGATGACAGGGTCAGAAGTCCTGTGTGGCAGTTACTGGGGAGTCAGCCCCTGCCAGGCATGTTGATGTAGATTTTGCCATCTTCTGGGGGTGGGGGAGAGAAATCACGAGGCCTGACCACCCACCTTCCACCCACGTCTCCACTTCCTTGGGGACCCCCTGCCTCAGGGGTTTCCTCAGGAGTTCCCCTAAGCACCGCCCCCAGGGTTTCCCCAGAACCTCAAGGGCTTGCCCGGGGGCACCCGCCCTGGGGACCCCCTCCCTAGGGACACCATGCCTCTTCAGGCCCAGCTCTGTCCCTGCCCTCACCTTGGGTGGGCCTGCTGCGTGGGCGCACACACACAAACAACACCACCACGATTAGCAATGACACGACCGCATCTGCAGCCACGAGGCCCGCCAGGAGTGGCAGGGAGAGGGGCCCACATCCAGAACAGGAACCTGAAGGGGTGGGAGCCAAGATAGAAGGCAGCTGAGGGGGGTTCCAGACACTTGGGCCTGGGCTTTGGGCATATGGGTCAGAGGAAGTCCCTTTGGAGGTGGGTGTCCCAGATTCCCTGGGGAATGAAAGGGGAGCGGGAGGTCCAGAGAGAGGCTGGGGGGTGTCCCAGGGCTCCCAGGACTGTGCTTTGGGCATAGTAAGTACTCCTGAAGACAGGCTGGCGGATGGCCGAGTCCCTGGGCCTTCAGCTTGGTGACGAGGACAGTGAGATGGGGACCTAGAGAGGGCTGCAGATCCTCTGGGGGCTCTGATTCGGGGATGTGAGGTGAGATCCAGGACCCACAGGCCACACTTTAGGGATGGAAGCAGGACCTGAAGCGGTGCTGCAAAGGGGACAGGGTGTTGATTTCTCACCTGGGGTCGTCTGAGCTGCAGCCACTGAGGAAGGAGAGGGAAGGTAGATCAGTGGGGAGAGGTGGTTCTCAAAACAGGGTGCAGGGAAAGGTGATGTCCTGAGAAGTAGCCTCCACTCGGGAGAGGTCAAATAAGAAAGAGGCACCAAATGGGAGGGAAGCACTCAGAGACACAGAGGGAGACAGGAAATCAGAAATCTCACCTCACAGGAAATCTCACCCAGCGGTGAGAAGGGGACGAACAGCAGCCATCCAAACTCAGCTTCCCTCCCCAAAGAACCAGGCCCAGAAGTCTCTCTCTGGAAGGGAAAGGGCACTGGGAGAAGGACCCATCCTCAGCACCCCTCCCTTCAGATGCCACCCCAAG
Source organism: Delphinapterus leucas (assembly GCF_059928025.1). NCBI lineage: Eukaryota > Metazoa > Chordata > Mammalia > Artiodactyla > Monodontidae > Delphinapterus > Delphinapterus leucas. The sequence goes on from NC_143148.1 coordinate 16,000,618, forward strand.
CCACTCCTTTCACAAAACTCTGCCTAACAGCCCCCATAACCACTGGCTTCACTTGGGAGCAAAAGCAGAAACAGGATGTTGCCTGCAGGAACCATGGTGGGCTGGGGGCTGGAAGAGGTCTGTCAAAGGGCTTTGGTCCAGAGAAGTCCTGAGGAACAATGGGGAGTAGAGAGGCAGCAATAGCGGATGTCACTCTGCTGGTGGCAAGGCCACCTGCTTCCTGTGTGTGTGTGGGAGGGGGAGAGGTGATGGATCTCTCTGACAGCCTTTAGGGACAAACTAGGGGGAGGGTCAGAAAGATCAGGGAGGCTGCTGTGATCGTCCAGGTGGGACATGACAGGTGGACCAGGGTGTGGGCACTGGGGAGATCCTGGAAAGATTTTGAAGGTAGAGCCAACAAAACTTGCTGATGGAGTAGATACGAGTGTGCATGAGAGAGAGGGGTCCAGGATGACCAAAGCTTCTGGCCTAAGCAACTGAGAAGACAGAGCATCCTTTGACAGGATGGAGAAAGAGGGGAAGCAGGCTTAGGGGGGAGAGTGCCAAGGTTTGGGCAAACTGGGTTGGAAATGCCTGATAGATCACCCTGTGGAGAAGCTGAATGACCACAGCTGCCTCTTTGAGTTCAGGCGGTAAGTCTGGTCTGGAGATGTAAATTTGGGGATTGCTGGCTTATGGATGGTATTTAAAGCCATGAGACTGGATGAGATCATCAAGGAAGTGAGTACAGACAGAGGAGCAACACCACCTCCTCCCAACACCAAGAATGGGTGAAGAGGAGGAAGCAGCCAGTAAAACGGAAGGAGCAGCAAGTGAGGGAGGAGAACCAGGAGAGCATAGAGTCTTGAGAGCAGGGGAGAAATATGATTTACATGGTCACCAAGATGGGAACTGAGAATGAGCCCCCCACTGGAATGTCAGTTGGCTTGAGGGTTGGGAATTCCTGCCTGCTTAGTTCACAGCTACACCACAGCACCCAGCAAAGTACCTCCCTTGCAGTAATTATTTTTAATGATGAATGAATAATGAGAACTGGCCTCTGAGAAAGGTGATGTGTGGAAGGCGGTAAATTTGAGTTCACCTATATCCCTCTTACCTACAGACCTTTCTTCCCTCGAGACCAGGGAGTTCAGAACCCCAGCCCCCTTCTCTCTCAGGACCCAATAATACTGGCAGCGTCCCCCCCGCCCCTCGGCCAGCCCAGGGCCTGGGAGTCAAGGCCTCCAACACCCCCCTGGACAAAATCCAGGTCCCCAGTTCCCTCCTCTTTCAGGAGTCCGCTACCTCAGGCCCCTTCTCCCTCAGACCAAACACGGGGTTCCCAATCCCTGTTTCCGGGGAGACTTAGGAGTCGGGCTCTTAAAGTCAGCCGCGCCCATTTAGACACCAAGTTTGCTCGAGCGCAACGCGGGGACTCCCGGGCTTGTGGGCGGGGCCCGCCCCACGACTGGGCGGTGCCAGAACCTCAGTTTAAAAAGTCGCGGGGGAACCCGACCCAAGATCGGGGACCCGGCGGCGGCTCCGCGGGGAAACAGCGAGGCTGGCGCAGCGCCGAGGCCGGGGCCCTGGGGCCCCACAATCCGCATCACGGAATCCCCGAGGTAATGGAGGGGCGGGGAGGTGAGGCACGCTCGGCCCCTAAGAGAGGGGCTGGGGGACGGACTCTTGAGGCTCTGAGGGACGGAGCTGGAGCATCAAGAGTGAGCGGTGTGGGCTTCCCTGGTGGCGCAGTGATTGAGAGTCCGCCTGCCGATGCAGGGGACACGGATTCTTCCCGGTACGGGAAGATCCCACATGCCGCGGAGCGGCTGGGCCCGTGAGCCATGGCCGCTGAGCCTGCGCGTCCGGAGCCTGTGCTCCGCAACGGGAGAGGCCACAACAGTGAGAGGCCCGCGTACCGCAAAAAAAAAAAAAAGAGTGAGGGGTGAAGCATCAAGCTGAGTGTGAGGGTACCCGGTGTTTGGAGGGGGCGGAGGGTCCAGACTCCTGGGTCGTGATCCCGGAGCGGCTGGGATTCTGGACTCTTGAGTCCCGGGGTGGGGGGGGCGTGGGGTGGGGTAAAGGACTGTTGATCCTGAATCCTAGGTCCCGGGGATGAAAGCGCTGGGAGCCCCGACTCCTGCCTGGGTCCTGGGAGGAGGGGGCTGGGGACCCGGACTCCATGCTGTAGAAAAAGGCTGGATCGAGTCCTTGGGGGCGTTGTTTGAAATCAGCCAAGGTCTGGGTGGGCAAGGTCCGGAGTTTGGCCGCAGGAATGCACTCTGGCCGTGACCCTGCCCCACCCTGGGATTTCCCGAGTCGCCACCCGGCCCGGGTCCCCGGGCTGAGCAGGAATTTCCCTTGTGCGGGGATTCCACGAGCGCCACGCTTGGCCACGCATCGCGTCTCGGAGCGGGACACCTGGGTCGCCGGGCGGAGAGGAAGAAAGAGATGGAAGATTCCCTTGCGTGAGCGACGTGACGTCAGTGCGTCGCGTCTGGGCGGTTTCCGAGTCCGCCCTCCGGCGCTTAACCCTTCCTATGCTCGAGCGGGGCTCGGAAGGGTGAGGGCTGAGGGACCGGCCTTCTTGCGTCGTGCGAACAAGGAGTCTGGAAACTGGGATTACCAGGTCCTAGAGGGGAGTCGGCTGAGGGCCCGGACTCCTGGGTCCTGGGGAAGGGTATGCGAGTCTCCCAGACTCCCGTGAGGTGGGGCTTGGACTTCTGGGTCTGAAGAGGGGGGCGAGGTCTGAACCTTTGGATTCCTAATGAGCTAGGGGGCTACTGACTTCGTGGTTCCTCAGGGAGAGGGGCTGGGGACTCGGATGCCTGGTATCCCGAGGAAAAAGTATCAGGGCAGCTTCTAGGGCAGAGAGATATTGGGAACCTGGATGTGCGTCACTGGGGAGTGATGCCCGGCGACGCCCCGAATCCCTCAGAACTGGGAGATCTGGGGGTGGGGTGGGATTTTTCACGGAAGTGTTAGGCAGAGGGAGGGGGGCTGCAGAGGGCGCCCTCCACCTCCTTCCTCAGTTTCCACGACGCTGGCGGAAAGTTGGGTCAGAGGGGAAGGTGCGGAGCAAAAGGAAGGAAACCGCGGAGGCGGCGCCGCACCCGAAATCTTAGATTGGCTTTGGAGTTCTCAGGCGGCATCAGTGTGCCAGTTTTTCCGCGCGGGAGGGCGAAGAGGGCGCTCAGATCCACTCCCCGGCGCACTTGGGTGACGTAAGGACCCCTGATAACTTCCCTCCCTCCTCACCCCGCAGTGAGCCGGAATGAGCGCAGCCACTGCCCATCACAGACGGTGAAGAAGCTCCTAGAAGAACAAAGGCGCCGCCAGCAGCAGCCTGACGCTGGTGGGCTACCGGTGAGGCCGATGAAGCGCTGTAAACTACAACTCCCGTGAGGCCATGTCCTGTTGGGCAAGGACTTGCTGCCTTGCTGGGCCCTCAGGGCTGATGAGAGACGTAGTCCTGACTTAGATGCCCCGTAGGTGGGGAATGGATGCTGAGGAATCTGCCAGGTAAATTCACCCTTGTTTCTTTTTGCTTATGCCTCTACAGGGACAGTTCCTGGCTCCCCTGGCCCAGCCCCTGACCCCACCTGTGAATGAGGGTGCAGCTGGTAAGTCTGGAAACTCAACCTGGTTCCCTCAGCTCCTAGCCCCAGCTTCCCTCAGGGACTCAAACATCCCAACTCTTAGAACTTTCAGGAACTTAGGAGTTAGACCCTCATTCTTGCTGAGACCCGCAGAGTAGAGCCAGATTCTCTGGAGCCCAGTAGTCTATGCACATAGTCCTTCAGGGGCCCAGGCTCCCAGCCTGGAATCTAGGCCCTCAACCCCTCAGTGTCCCAGGCATTTAGGTCCCATAAGTCCAAGCTTCCAGCTCCTTGGTGCCCCAGAAGTACTAGCTTTCAGTACCTTGGGGACTCCAGGCCCTCACACAGGTCCTGTCTGGGCTGTGACTTCCCTAACTCTGGTAACCAGGCCTGCCTCTGCTCCTCCTCTCACATGCAGGCCATACTCACTTCCCAGCACACCAGGAGACTGTGGGTTCTGGACTTGGCAGCCTGGCACCCCCCATGGGCTTTCCAGACTGGGACCCCAACACGCATGCTGCCTACACGGACAGGCCCTACTCTTACCCTGCTTCTGCTGCTGAAGGTTTCCTGACTCCTGACTTCTACTCACACTCGGACCCAGGGCGGCCGTGTTCATTTCCCCTGGGGATGGAGGTGAGATACAGAATGGGAACTGGGTGCTGAAGGGCTCCTAAGATTCCCAGTTGCCCTTATGCAGCATTCTGAGATGTCTGGGGTTGGATTAGGAGCCCATTCCTCAGATGGGCAAAACTGAGGCCCAAAGGTCCAAGGTCACTTGGCACAGATGGGACGCCCAGCCACTCTGCCTGGCACTCTGTATGTGTATGTGTGTGTGGTAGAAAGAGGGAATTCTCAGCTGACTGGCTCTCCCCATCACCTGTACCCTTCAGGACCCCCTGGATACTCGGCTCTATGTAGAACCTCCCCTGCCACAGGCAGGATCCTGGAGAAGTTCTGGACTCCCTTCAGGACCCCCACAGTTGCCTCCTGTGGTCAACGGACCATCCCTGGACGCTGCCCGTGCTCACATGCTGGCTTTGGGGCCACAAAAGCTGCTGGCCCAGGATGAGGAGGGAGACACGTGAGTATAGGGGAATGGAGTCTGCAGGCTCTCCTGCTTAGCTGGGGTGCTGTGCTCATTGCTTCCTTCCACCTATCCTCAGGCTCCTGCACCTGTTTGCGGCTCGAGGGTTGCGCTGGGCCGCATACGCCGCAGCTGAGATGCTCCAAGCATACAGACATCTGGACATTCGTGAGCATAAGGGCAAGGTGAGGGCTGAGGGCCTGGACTCCTGGATCTGAGGGCAGAGGGTCTGGAGGCCTGGATTCCTGGTTTTCAGAGGGGAGGGGGCTGGGGGCCCAGACCGACCTTTCCTGACTCCTGCAGACCCCTCTTCTGGTGGCTGCTGCTGCCAACCAGCCCCTGATTGTGGAGGATCTACTGAACCTGGGAGCGGAACCCAACGCCACTGACCATCAAGGGCGTTCTGTCTTACATGTGGCCGCTACATATGGGCTCCCAAGAGTTCTCTCGGTATGTTCACCTGGCAGGTGGGATGAATGGGATGGACTGATTGCCTAGATCCTGGCTTTCAGGGCTAGGAGGCCTGGGGAGACCCTAATCCAGCTCTCTACCTCCTCCTCCTCCCAGGCTGTGATTAACTCAGGGGTTCGAGTTGACATCGAAGCCAGAGACTTCGAGGGTAAGTTGGGTGGTGGGCAGGGTGGGTGGGGCTGGTGGGGCTGGATGGGGTCGGTGATCCAGATGTAGAGTCTTCACTGTCTCTACTCTGCAGGCCTCACCCCTCTCCACACGGCCATCCTGGCCCTCAACGTTGCTATGCACCCACCCGACCTATATCCCGCAGTACTGAGTACCCAGGCCCAAGACAGGCTGGCTTGCGTCAAGATGTTGCTGCACATGGGTGCTGATCATACCAGCCAGGTGAGCTGGGCAGTGGGCAGCTGGCCTCCAGGAGGGCATGTGGGATGGGGGCGCCTGGCTATCCAGGGGCTCGAAACAAATTCTGACTTGCCTCTTCCCAGCTGTGTGACCTTGAACATGTGACTTCACTTCTCTGTGCCCCAGTTGTCAACTGGGAATAATATTACTGATCTTAACTTGTATTTACCAAGCACTTACTATTCATCAAACACTGTTTCATGGATTAGCTAATTGAATCCTCACAAACACACTTTGATGTGTATACTATTATTACTTTCTCTCTTTCACTGATAAGGAAACTGAGGCTCAAGGACTTTGCCTTGTGAGTGTCAGAGGGGATTTGAGCCCAGGTGGCCTGACCCCAGAATCTAGCTGTGAATACATACAGTTTCCTCCTTCCTGACAGTGGCTCCTTCAAAGGCTGGCTGAGAGAATTAAACATCTACTCATTGTTTTGGATTTTTACGTTTTAGTTCAAGAACTTTGAACATAGATAAAGTAAAGAAAATAGTATAATGAACTCCATGTAGCCAACATAAATAACCAGCAACTCATAGCCAGTCCTTTCCCATCCACTTCTCCTGTATTATTTTTAAGCAAATCCAAGCTTATAGTTTTACCCATAAATATTTGTCTTTAGAAGACAAGAACTCTCGTTAACCTCAGTACCTTTATTCCACTTTTAAAAAAAATTAACAGTCTCATAATATCAAATATCCTGTGTTCAAATTTTTATTTGGCTTTAAAGTGACATACATTTATTTTTTTCATTAGAAAAAAAAACTAGGATTCAAATAAAGCCCACACATTGCAGTGATACGTCCTTTTAAGCTCTTAATTTAGAGCTTCCCCTCCTTTAGAGTTTTCTCTTCATAATTTTTTTGATAGAGCCAGCTAGGTTGTTTTGCCCTATATAAACCCACAACTCTTTTTAAAATTGAAGAATAGTTGATTTACAGTGTTGTGTTGGTTTCTGGTGTACAGCAGAGTGATTCAGTTGTACACATATACACATATTCTTTTTCATATTCTTTTCTGTTATGGATTATTACAGGATATTGAATCTAGTTCCCTGTGCTATACAGTAAGACCTTGTTGTTTATCTGTTTTACATGTAGTAGCTTGTATCTGCTAATCCCAAACTCCTAATTTATCCTCCCCCATCCCCTTTCCCCTTTGGTAACCATAAGTTTATATTCTATGTCTAAACACACAATTTTTAATGTTTATTATCATTACAAATTCTTTAAAGGCACATAGTAAAGTTTCATTGTGGAAAATGTCTTTACTTGCTTCAAAATATGAAGAGAGGGGCTTCCCTGGTGGTGCAGTGGTTGAGGGTCCGCCTGCCGATGCAGGGGACACGGGTTCGTGCCCCGGTCTGGGAGGATCCCATGTGCCGCGGAGCGGCTGGGCCTGTGAGCCATGGCCGCTGAGCCTGCATGTCCGGAGCCTGTGCTCCGCAACCGGAGAGGCCACAACAGTTAGAGGCCCATGTACCGCAAAAAAAAAAAAAAAAAAAAAAGAGAGAACAGCTCAGGATGGAAGTAGATACAGGCTTAGATAGGCCACTGATTAATGCTGCTCAGTTCCCATCTTTATAGATAAAATACAGTCCATGTGGGATGTGGGCGCATTTTACTGTGTTTAATAGAATGTGGGCTGGCCAGGGCAGCTGCTAGTCCAGAGAGCTCCTTTGGAGGAATAGAAAAGAAATCTTTTTCTCAAAGATACTTGGGCTGGAAAATTGTCTTAATAAATGTACCGTTCGGTGATGTGTATGATCTGAATGGCACCCCCTTAAATCTGGTATTCCTGTAGAGTGCACAGCACGTACAACTGTATAAGGCACTCCTGGGTGCTTGAAAAAGAGAGATAGGGTGTCTAAAGGCTCTTGGGTTCCATGGGTGGAGGCTTGGGTGTGAAGACTGGCCTGACCTCTGTCGTTCCCCTCCTCACAGGAGATCAAGAGCAACAAGACAGTTCTGCACTTGGCTGTGCAGGCTGCCAACCCGACCCTGGTTCAGCTGCTGCTGGCGCTGCCACGGGGAGACCTGCGGGCCTTTGTCAACATGAAGGTAGGGGCCTAGGCTGGAATGTGCAGATTGGGTGAGACGTGGCAGAGAGCGGGCAGTGGGATGTTGGGAGTCCCACGGGCTGTGTCTGGGGAGGGGCTGCTGTGTGGGACGTGGACGGGGCACGTGTAGGGCCTAGAGGGGTGTGTGGAATGTGGCCCTGGAGGGGGCTTCTGGGGTATGTGAGGAGGGACATGTGGGACCTGGGTGTGACGGAATATGAAACGCGCCATCGAGGGCCCAGGCCAGCTGAGCCTGCGTCTTCAGCAGGCCCCCCCTCACCGCCCGCAGGCCCATGGGAACACAGCCCTCCACATGGCGGCCGCCCTGCCCCCTGGGCCGGCCCAGGAGGCCATTGTGCGGCGCCTGCTGGCAGCTGGGGCGGATCCAACGTTGCGCAACCTGGAGAATGAGCAGCCTGTCCACCTGCTACGGCCCGGGCTGGGCCCTGAGGGGGTGAGCACTGAGCCCACCCTGACCGCAGGGTGCACCCCCGACCCCAACATTCCTGACTGTAGAGGGTGACTTGTAATCTCAGAAGGTGACCTTGGCCCTTATCCAACCCTGACTTCAAAATGTGACCTTGAGGGACTTCCCTGGCGGTCCAGCGGTTAAGACTCCACGCTTCCACTGCGGGGGGCATGGGTTCCATCCCCGGTTGGGGAACTTAAGGTCTCACATGCCATGTGGCACGGCCAAAAAAAAATGACACTGGACCTCAGTGTTTGCTCCCTTGCCTGATAATCGTGACTCCTCCTGACCTCTACTTTCAACCCTGTATCCTGACCTCAAGGTGTGACCTCTGATCCCCAAGCATGACCTCCAGCCCCCTGACTTTTAGTCCTGATCTCAGAGTGGGACTTCTGACCCCCAAATGTGACTCTGGCCCCTTGCTTCTCCCCTTTGACTCCCAGTCCTCAATGCTAATCCCAAGGTGGGAACGCCCAGCCAGCAACACCTTTGCTCAGGAGCCTTCATTCATTGTGTGAACGAGCCTTCATCCCCAGCCCCGCATCTTGACTCAGAACCTCTGACCTTCAAACCCAACTGACCCTACTCACTTCTCTCTGACCCCCAACTTCACACCCCAACAGGGTGTGCCTGTTCTCCTTGCAACCTCTCAAGCGTCTCCCCCATCTTGTCTTGTCCACAGCTCCGGCAGCTACTGAAGAGGAGCCGTGTGGCACCCCCAGGCCTGTCCTCTTAGGACTCAAACCCAGAACCTGGACTGATTTTCCAGTCCCCACCGTCCTGTGGGACAGCCAGCGTATGCTAATGTTGCAAATCCGTGATAATGTATGTGCATAATGTCCTGCCATCGGGGTCTTACATTAAAACCCCAAAATGGCTGTTGGTGGGTAAACAGTCCCCAATATTTGGGGTGGTGTGATACCCTTCCTCCACCCACAAGGAGCCCCCTTGATGATTTCTGTGAAATCGAGGCCCCTTGATTGTTTCTGTGAAACACACTGGACCCCCAGCCCTTTCCCCACCAGGATCTTTTGGGGTCCAGATGTAACTCCCCTATATGGTACTTGGAGTATGCCAAAAGAGCTTCCAGTACCATCCTAGTAGAGCTCCTAAGATGACCCCTGACCTCCCCAGGACCCACCCCCTTCAGGTCCTTAACCCTGAGACATAGGAAGGACTCTCGATCATAGTCCCCTAGGTCCTACTGCTTTAAGTCACAACACAGCCAGGCCCCTGACCCAGACCTCAGTATTTCTAGTGAATCCCTCCCCTGTCTGAAACTCTTGATTAAACTCAGCTTGGACTAGAACCGTTACTGTCTAATCTCTAATCATTGTGCAGGGAAGCGGCTGAGGAGCCGTGTTTGGGTGGATGTGTCTGGGTGGGGGTTGTAGCAGACACGGCGGGTGCCAAGTCCCTACCCTGTCCCCCTCACCCTGTCAACACCTGGCGGTCTAACTGCCAGGGCCGGCACGTGACTCTGCCTGTGGGCATTCTCAGACCACTGGTGCCCGCTTTGCCCTGGGTGTGAGTGTGGTAAGACTTCCATGCCAGGAGGATCATGCCTCTTCCCACTCCAGCAGCTCTCAACCAGTGACTGACTGAAGGGAGGCGGTATGTAAATGCTCCAGGTCCCCTGCCTCCGTGGGGATAACTGGGAAGTGTGTGTTCTACACGGGCTCTCAAAGCTCCCCAGTGGAACGAAGCTCCGGTTCTCCACCATGGTTCTGGCTTGATAACGTACCCTTTCTTGGCAGCTTTCCCTTTTCTGGGTCCCTTCCTGCTCCCCTATCAATGTTCTCCACTCCTTGCAGGTAATCTTGTCCTCAAATCCTTGCCTCAACCTCTGCTTCCAGAGAAACCCAAACGAAAGACGGAAGACCTCCACAATGCCCCCTTGTACCTCTGTCCCACAGCCTCTGCTCTGTCTTCCGTCCCAGTCTTGTCGCTCCAGAAAGCCCTCTGACGCACGGTGGCCCCCACTGCTTGGAGCCTCTCACGGACAACAAACCAAGCACACTTCAGGGCATATGCCAGAGTCTCTACCCCAAAACTTAACGCTTAAAACAACCACCACTTTTGTTTTTTGATAAATTTATTTATTTATTTTTGGCTGCATAGGGTCTTCGTTGCTGAGCGCAGTCCTTCTCTAGTTGTGGCGAGTGGGGGCTACTCTTCATTGTGGTACGCAGGCTTCTTTGCGGTGGCTTCTCTTTGTTGCGGAGCACAGGCTCTAGGCATGCAAGCTTTCGTAGTTGTGGCACCCGGGCTTCAGTAGTTGTGGCTCGTGGGCTCTAGAGCGCAGGCTCAGTAGTTGTGGCGCATGGGCTTAGTTGCTCCACGGCCTGTGGGATCCTCCTGGACCAGGGCTCAAACCCGTGTCCCCTACATTGGCAGGTGGATTCTTAACCACTGCACCACCAGGGAAGTCCAGCACCACTTATTTTGTTCATGATTCTGCGATCTGGGCTGGGCTGAGCTGGGCAGTTCTGCTATCTTGCTTTGGTCACACACGTGGCTGCAGTCAGCTGGAGGCCCGATTGGCCTAGACAACAGCACTCACGTGTCTGATAGCTCAGTTGAGATGGCTGGAACTTCTGAGAGCGAGCCAAGCATCCCTCTCCCTGTGGTCCCTCCAGGAGGGTAGGAGGATCTCCTCATGCAGTAGCTCCAAGAGGGAATATTCCAAGAGAAAAAGCCCCTGCTTGCATCATGTCTGCTGATACCCCATTGGTCAAAGTCAGCCATGTGGCCAAGCCCAGAATCAGTGGGGAGGAAGGTACTGCACTAGAACAAGAATATTGGGAGGTGGAATTACTGGTGGTGCCAGCACAAGTCTCCCACCTCAGCTGCCTTGGACCAGCATGAGCGTGCTCTTCTGTGGGTACTCACATAGTGGCAGCTGACCCATGAAAAATTCATAATAGTATGTTGTATTTCATTAATTCTAGGGAGAACTTAATTGGAATTCATCTTACAATTAGGTGGCATAGTTTAACGTCTGCGTAGTTTTCCTTGTGGTACATAAAATAATGGTATTTCTTATTATTTTTTTTTTTTTTTGCGGTACGCGGGCCTCTCACTGCTGTGGCCTCTCCCGTTGCGGAGCACAGGTTCCGGATGCGCAGGCTCAGTGGCCATGGCTCACGAGCCCAGCCGCTCCGCGGCATATGGGATCTTCCTGGACCGGGGCACGAACCCGTGTCCCCTGCATCGGCAGGCGGACTCTCAACCACTGCGCCACCAGGGAAGCCCGGTATTTCTTATTTTTGATGGCATCTTAGATTCTGTTGACATATAAGATGTGTTTCCCGACACGTATCAGCGCGCACACACACACACGCACACACACGCACACACACACACACACCACTAACGTGATAACAAGTCTCTAGGAAACTTTGCTTTACTAAAAGAAGAATTAAATCGTATTCAGTGGGAAAAGAAGAGTGGTTTAGGGGCACAAGAGCATCAAATGAGCAATAGTAAAGTTATTTTTCCTGCTGGAATTTCAATAAAAACAGTGTTTTTAAACTAATTACTCTAAGTATTGCCATTAAAATGCAAATATTATTAGGGAATCATGCACTGAGCGTATTGAGCCAAATGGCCTTTCATTTCCTATCCCACCTGCTTGGAGTGCCTTACCTATTGTTAGCCTGTTAATCACCCTTGGCTGTGAAAATACAAAGGCAGTTTTTCCCCTGCTTGTGGTGCTAGCTATAGATTTCTACTAGAATGGTCTGAGTATACCTGATGGTAAAGCCAGTATCAGAATGATGTTGCAAACTGGGTTCTTAATAAAGCTGTGGCATTGTATCCAACTTGCATCATGTAGGCATCTTCCTCCCAATACCTACCACGTCTATATTTAATATACATGACCTATAATTCATGTATATATTATGTAGAGCTCATCACTGTGAGCTCATCGGTCCGTTGGAAGAATTAAAAATACGTGCTCCCTCCCTTAGCCATCTGTCAGAAAATTGTGCTATCCTGATATTAGAACATGGCACACTACTGCTGTCTGCTGGGAAGTTGTGGTAAAAATGCAAATCTACAATGTCTAGGAGATGAATGGTATCACTTAAAATTTTGCAGTGAGCAACCCAAACACCATATGGGACGGCCATGAATTATTAGGCAGGAGGTTAGCAAAATGGCCTAGAGTATGGGCACTGGAGCCAGGTTTCCTGGGTTGGATTCCTAGCTTCATCCCTTCCTAGATGGTGACCTTGGGAATGTGACATAACTTCTCTTTGCCTCCCTTTCCTAATCTATAAATGAGAATAGTCATAGTACCTACTTCACGGGGTAGAAATAATGATTAAGTGTGCCAGTGCGTGAAAGCCCTTGGAGCAGTTCCTGGCACAGGGTGCCATATGAATGTTTGCTGCCATGTCATTTTAGAATTTATTCAACAAGTACTTGCGAAGTGCCAGGCACAATTCTAATGTCCCAACAAGTATCACTCCTTTTAATCCTCATAACAACCCTCTTGAGACAGGTAACAGTATATGTAGAGGGACAACTCTGACATGTCACAAAATGCGATGCACTTGCAGACATCACATAACCCTCTCTGGGACACATGGTTGGATTTCCACACTCCAAGGGGATTCTTATCACCTCCCCCAGAAGGGCTTAAGACTCAAGAATGGGAAGAGCAGTTCAAGATTCCCTGTCCCTCATCGAGTTCACAGGTTGGGGGTGGATGTTGTATGTGACTGTGTATGAGGGTGAGTGGGAGGCAGGGGAAACTTGCTAGAGCCCAGCCTCCTTGGAGTCCACCCTGGAACCCAGCTGATACAGGCTTAGAAGTGGCTGCCCGTTCAGTACCACGGAAAGCTCCTGGGTGGGAGCCTAGCCTAGATCTCTGGACCCCGCCCCTTCCCAAGGCCCCGCCCAGATTTAAAGATCTCTCCAACAGTTTAAAGAGGAAGGAGGTCTGGGCGGGCTTGCACCCTGATTCCCCCACAGAGACGGAGGATGGCCTGGTGGGGAAGAGGACTTTATTGGGATATTAGTGGGGGACACGTGGGAGGGTGAATTCCAGGGAACAACAGACAGTGGGACCAACTGGTGGTCACCTTAACGAACAATACATAAATGTACAAAATAAATTAAAGTGAGGAGGTCCCAAGTGGGGAGGCAGCTGGGAATACCTGGGGATTTCTTAGGGATTAAATTTGGAATTGGACAGGGGAAATAAGAATTTCCAGCCCCCTCACAAAGGGTGTGAAATGAACTTTTTCAAGACCCCTCTCCCAGGCTGGGAGTTGGGGTTCTGGGGCTCCAGGAAGAGGGAAGGTCTGGGCTCAGCCAAAGGGGTGAAGGGGGCTGGTTCAGGGTCGTTCCTCCAGGAAGCGGTAGGTGGGGTTCTCATAGCCGTGACGCTGCAGTTCACGCAGCTGCTGCTCCTCCAGGGTCAGCATGGGGTCCACCTGCAATAGGGGCAGGGGAGGCAGAGTGGGCCACAGGGGCCTGACCGCAGACCTCACAGCCACTCTACTCCCAGGCTCTGGAAGTCCTCCCCATTCCAGGTCTCTGCCTCTCACCTCCACCACTCCATGGCTGATAGCCCCGTAGGGTTTCTTCCTGCGCAAGAGCAGCATGGAGAGGATGATCAGGGAGCCACCACCTGCTCCCACGATCAGCAGACCAGACACAGCCTCTCGGGACATGCCTGTTCCAGCTGGTGCCTGCAGGGAGAGGAGATGGGGCCAGGGTCATCTTGGAGGCTCACCAGGGCCCTGTGTGGCTTTGGGAGTCACAGCCTAGCCACTGACCTCTGACCTCTTCCCCTAAGTACCCACAATATTCCTCCTCTTACCAGCTCATCTCTCTGAATCTCCGATGAGTGGAAAGGAAAACCCCTTGGAACAGACACATTCACCTGGGGGAGCAGGAGGTGTCAGGGACCCAGAAGTCTGGGCCCCTGCCTCCCCCTCCCCTGGGCCCCAAGAGGGCATCCCCCAGCCCTCTTCTTCCCTAGGACCCTGAAGTCCATGTCCTCAGTCCCTTCTTTCCTCTGAGGCCAAGGAACCCAAACCCCTAGCACCCTCCTCCTTCAGACCTAGGAGTCCAGGCCCCCTGGCCCATCCTCCCTCCGATGCCCGTGGGTCCGACTAACTTACCTTTCGTTCATACTGCTCCAGGGGGGACATCTTCTCTTTCTCAGAGGATGCAGCATCTTGTTCTGTGGACCCTACCCCCCAAATCCTATCTCATTCCTGAGAGCCCAGAATGGTGCTACCCCCGCCTAAAGAGGGGGTCAGAAGGGGCACCAGACTCCACCCCAGGTGGCCTGGGGTTCCCCGTGTACGGGCCCTCTTCCATTCTGGGCTCAAGGACTCAGAGGGATTTGGTGGCTGGGGGCTACTCTGTGAGATACTCACCTTTTGGAAGGGCCATGGGGGTGTCTGCTGGCAGCCAGAGGAGGCAAGACAGGTGGAACAGTGAAGAGAGGAGAGCATCACCAAAGATAGTGTGGGGAAGCCCCCTCCCAGGGGCTGAGGAAGGAGGATCGAGGATCCTACAGAGGCCTCTACAACCTCAGACATTCCTTCCCACCCTCTTCCTCTCACTGTGGTGGCTAAGACACCCCCAGATTTTAGGGGATTAGAATTGAGGTTGGGGACCTGTACCCCAAAGTCTGGGATTATGTAGATTTGGGTTAACTCACCATCCTTGGAATCCAGGGGCTGCAGCCCACCCTTGTCCTCATTGCTGCCCCCCGGGGCAGGGACTTCCAATTCACTGGGGCCCAGGTGTTCAGAGTGGAGGAGTTCCTCTGAGGGGAACATGCAGAAAGGTGGTGAGGTTGTGAGCATAGGGATCCACAAAACAAAAATGGGTGAATGGATGGCACCCTAACAATAGAGTGATCGGGGTGGGGGAGCCATACGTGTGACCTGGGGAAGTGGAGCTGAGTGTTGGAGGATGGAGGTTGAAGTTCAAGAGAACAGCCTCCTTAAAGAGCAGGAGAATTAGGGTTTGGCATGGGACATCCAGGAGGAAGTCGCAGTAGATCTGGGGGTTACACTTTCCGGTATTCATGCTCTTGTGAAGGCCCTGCAGCTTGAATCTGGACTGGGTTTGTGACTTGCTTTAACCTACAGAAGGTGGGCCCAAGTCTTAAGAAGACCTGGCAGTTTCCAGTTGCACGGTATGGGGAGCCTGAACTACCATGTAGGAAGTCCAGCTCCCCTGTTGGAGAGACCACGTGGAGGGGCTCCATGGAGAAGAGAGGCCCTGAGCCTACACAGAGAGGGAGAGAGGCTCATTCGTGCCAGAGTCCCAGCCCTTAGCTGACCTGCTAGCCAAATGTAGTGACACGCTTGACTACTGACAAGACCGGCAGAAGAAGCACCCAGCAGAACCCAGAGCAGACGGCAGAATCATAAGCAATGAAAATGGTTGATTTAATACAGTTATAATACCTGGTACATGCTGTCCTATGACCAGAAGATGAAGATTTCCTATCCTCAGTGTGCATTTGAATTACTCAAAGAAGTTGTTAAATGCAAATTTTCCATCCATGTCTCAAAAGATTCTGATTCATTATGTGTGGAGTGAGGTCCCTAAACTTGGATTTTTAACAAACTTTTCAAGTGATGCTAATGAAGGTCCTTGAAGGACTGTGGACCATTTAAATTTAAAGAAAGACTGGAATAAACCTTGGTTTTCCAAACTCAAAAAAAAAAAAGAAAGAAAGAAAAGAAAAGAAAGTGGTTGATTTAAGCCACTAAGTTTTGCAGTTTGTTACACAGGAATAGATAGCTGAAATGGCAGGGGAGTCAAAGGCTGGGGGTCAGGACTGGGCACTCACGGATCTGGGGCCGCAGCTCCTGAGCCAGGCGGGGGTGCTGGTCAAGCAGCCCCAGGCTCTGATTCATCCTTTCCTCGATTACTTGAAGGTGAGTCTGCACCTGTGGGGGAGTGAGTACGAGGGATGAACTGAGCAGTGCAGGCTAGAGATGGGGAAACGGAGGCAGGGTGAAGGAGGAAGGTCAAGAGGGTCCAAGCAAAATTAGCACACACAATGGACAGGAAGTAGGGTACAAGGGCAGGAACTTGGCCATGGGAGGAAGGAAACTGGAGAAGGAGAAGTGGAATACAATGAAAAGGAAAAGATGTACAGAAGACAGGCTGTGAGAGTCTTGGGAAAGAAAGTAAGGAAGAAGGAAAAGGAGTAGCTGCTAGGAAAGGTGGGGCACAGGAGACAAGGTAAGTATAGGGTACAAGGAATATGGTATAGAAGATGGTAAGTGGGTAGGAGGGGCAGCGAGTAGGGTCTGAGGAATAGGAAGTGAGGCTTGAGGAGGTTCTGAAGAAGGAAGAATTGGAGGGTCATATAGAAATGATGTGGTTCAAGGGCAAGACTTGGAGTTCAAGAGCATAGAATGGAGTATTCTTAATGGCTTAAATGGACAGGAAGAGGACATCCAAGAAACAGGAATTAGGATCTGAGGGCACAGAGCAAGGGTTCCAGGGAGAACAAGTGGGGTTAGGGAAAAAGGAGAGTTGAGGGGCAGGAACAGGGTTCAAGGCACAGGAGGGGGATTCTAGGAAAGGAAGAATCCAAGGGACAAGAAGTGGGGTCGAGGGACAGAGAGTGGGAATTCAAGAAAGGGGTCAAAGGCACAGGGGTCGGGGAGGCAGCATTCCAGGGTCAAGAAGTAAGGATCTGAGGGACTGGAGTGGGTCCCAAGCACAGAACGGGGAGGTTCCAGGGATACGAAGGAGGTCCAAGGGATGGAAAGAGGGTATGAGGGGCAAGAGAAGAGTTTGAGGGATGGGGTCCCAGAGGCCGGGGTCTGAGGGCTAGCTGAGAATTTGGGAGCTGGAAGAACCTGAGCACCTGGAGGCGCGTCTGCTGGGCCTTCTCGGGGTCCACGGCAGCCACGTGCTGGTAGTGCCTCAGCGTGTGCCTTTGCTCCTTCCGTTCTGCTCGCAGGTAGCGCCGCAGGGCCAGCAGGACACGCTCTGGCTGTGGAAGCGATGAAGGCTGCCCAGGCCTGCCCCAGCCCTTTCCACCCCCTGCCCTCTGCCCCCACGGCTCCCGCACCTGAGGCGGATCCTCCTGCAGTGCCGCCAGGAAACCTTCCAAGGCAGCCCGGCGCTGGTCGTTGATAAGGGCAGTGACTCGGGTGGCATGGGTCTCCACCAGGCGCTGTCGCTCACCAGACACCTGCTCCTCCAGGGTCTGCAGAATGGACTGGAAGTGCTGGCGAGGGGGTGGGCACAGGGCCAGGAGAGGCGTAGTGGGGTGAAACCCGGGTCAAAGGCAGTCTGGAAGGGTAGGGCTATAGGGTCAAGTGGCGGGGGAGAGGGAGGCATGCAGTGGATCCAGGCCTGGGCAGAGTCAACCTGGGGTGGGACTAGATGACAGGAGACTGACTGGTGGAGCTGGGGCTGCAGGGCCAGGTAGAGTGGGGGCAGGGCTAGGCCTGCTGGGAGCCCCGCTGAAGGTGTTCACTACATGGGTGGGAACAATCTAGGCACAGAGCTGGCCTGTGTTGAGATGAAAGGAGCCAAGTATTGTAGGAAAGGTAGGGCTCGGGCCTGGGCAGGACCCACTGGAGACAGGCTGTAACTAAATAAGACTGAGCTGGGTAGGAGCAAGAGTCAAGTAATGGGGCGCAGCCAAGTGGGGTCTACACAGGGTAGGGCTGTACTAAAGTGAGGCTGAGAGAGGTGGGTCAGAGAGTCATGAGGCTGGGACTACTGAGGAGGGATTGAGTAAAAGGGAGATTACAGGGGCAAGATCAGAGTCAGGGAGCAGGGCCAAGCATCAAAGAGAGGCTGAGAAGGACTGGGCTGTGTCTGCAGGGGCCCAGCTTGGGAGAGGCCTCCAGAGCCAGCCCTCAGAGGCTAGGATCAAGTTAAGACAGGGCAAAACATGGCCAGTGGGAAGAGGAGGGAAGCAAAGTCAGGTTGGATGTAGGCCAAGAGGGGCCAAGCCAAGTGTAAGGGTGGGGCCCGGAGAGGCCCGTGCAAGTAGGAAGGGGTGAAACTGGATGAGGCCAGACAAAGCCAGTGTGCCCCCGGTAGTGGACAGGCCTGAGTAGGACACCCTGGAGGCTGTCCTACCTCATTCAGGGCCTGTCTGTCGGCTTTAGGCAGGTTCTTGGACTGGTTGTCCGCCATGGCCCATTCACGCATCACCTGGGGACAAGGGGAGCTTCAGGATCCTAGAATCCACCCTGCTCTACCCACTGAATCTCCCCTGCCCCCATCCTTCTTCAGAGTCTCCAGATCCCTTAAGTCCCTCTGCCTCTTGGGTTCCCGAGAGGATTCAGAAAGAATTTAAAGTGGAAGAGTACCATGCATCAGAGTTTCCATAGAATCTGGTGGCATCTCAGTGGGATTCTAGGTGGGTCAGAGATCCCTGGTCCTCTTAGGGGTGGTGTTGAGGACTGGGGGTTAATGGGGACTTGGGGACTCTTTAGAGGTAGTCTCAATGTGTCCCTGAGGAATTTCCTGGTATTTAGGGAGCTCTGCCTTATGGGGGGTCCTGGGGCCCCCGGCACCATCACCTCGTTAATCTGACGCATCCTGCGCTCCTCCAGATCCATCTTGGCCCGCAGGAACCCCTCATGCTCGCTGATTTCTCCAGGCATGCCAAAGTACACGTCCACACCATCCGTGGGCCTTGGGGTGGGAGTCACTGCAAGGCCAGGAACCAGGGAGTCAGCCAGAAGCTCAGCTCCAGGTCTCCTTCCCTTCCCAGAGAACTGCATTTCCTAGAGCGCACTGGAGACCCTCATGTGCTCACTTCAGCCATAGCTGCTGCCTGGCATCATGCGAAATGTGGTTCTGAACTGGGCCTGTTCTTGTAAAGCTTAGGAATCCATTACACTATCCTCTAAGCTTTCCCCCCAATAATCCTTCAGACCTGCCAAATGACTCCTCCACTTGCGGGCACCCCCAAACCACCCTCCCCCTTTGCATTCCTCACAGGCTGCCCCTTCCACCTCTACTTTATTCAAAGCCATTCCCATCCCTCCCATTTTCCCCAACAGGGCTTCTCCCCCACAGGTCCCTCCCAAAGAGGCCCCTATACCAAGGCTCCCTTAAATCATCCTCCCCCAAGGGTGGAGGGGACTGGGGGTTCAGAGCCTGCCTCACCTTTGCTGACCCCTGCAGGGGGATGGGAGCTTGAGGGTGGGACTCTTTCCTCCTCTTCTTCCTCCTCAGCCCGTGGGGGCTCCACAAAGTAATCATCTACTGG
The DNA here is from genome assembly GCF_059928025.1 of Delphinapterus leucas. Taxonomy (NCBI): domain Eukaryota; kingdom Metazoa; phylum Chordata; class Mammalia; order Artiodactyla; family Monodontidae; genus Delphinapterus; species Delphinapterus leucas. The sequence continues at coordinate 16,019,929 of NC_143148.1, forward strand.
CTGTAGGAAGGATTCCTCCTCTTCCTCATCCTCACCCCCCTCAACTCTGCCCCCGGGGGGCCACGACCGAGTGGAAGGATCCCTGAGGGAGCAGAAGACTCAAGGCAATGAGAACCTGGGCCCAGGCCCCCAGGCTTCCATCTCCTGCCTCAGGAGTCTTGGGTTGGGCATGGAGGCTTCCCTCCCACTCACCCAACTGCTGTCCCAGACGGGTTGGGGGTCACTGGAGGGGGGCAGCACACATACTCCACACCTCGGAACCGATCCGCGCCACAGGGCAAAAGCATGCCCGAGCCATGCAGGATGAGGCCCTGGGAGCTGCAGGCCTGCGGGAAGAGTGGGCCCAGATGCCAGGACTGTGGGGTAACAGAAGGTAGGGGGTAGCCTGGATGCCTGGGTCTTGGGGGCTGATGGGGCTGGGAGCCTGGATTCCTGGTTCTGTCCCATTGGGAAGAGAAGGCTGAGGCCCAGACTCTTGGGTTCTGGAGGAGGAGGGTGTTAGAGGACTGGATCCCTGGGTTCTGGGGGGCGGTGAGAATGAGTGAGCTGGGTCCTGACCTCCTGTGCCTCCTGACGCCTCCGGGTTGAACTCTCGCACTGGTCCATGCGCTCCTGGTGCAGGAACCGGCAGCCTTCAGGCACCAGCAGGGCCTCGCTCACAAATTCACCCTCTGGCAAATGGGGGTCATCGATGTGAGACACTGCCGCAACCACTAGCCCTACCCTCCTCAGAATCCAGATCTCTTATCCTCATAGGCTTTTCTGTCCCACTCTGGACCCAGGCATCCATCTCCCTAATGTGAGCCTGAAACCAGGGCCAGAATCTCACCCCTCGGAGACGCCCCCCCCACCCCCGCCTCCTTCCGTTCCCCTCCCCCAGCCTGTGACTCACCCAGGCAGCGGAAAGGCACAACCTGGTGGTGGGGGTGGGCACAGCGGCCACCTCGGGCATCCCCGCACCACTGCTCCATGGGGATGGCCTGTGTCGCCTGTTCCACACGCGCAATCTGCAGCTCCGGGTACATCTGGGGGCACCGGGTGGGGGTGATCAACCCACGGCCCGCCTGCGCTTCTGCACTGGCCATGTCCCTTTTCAAGTCTCCAGCATTCATAAGGACCTCTCCTCCCTAGGCCCCGCTTCTCTGTAGAACAGGTCTTAGATATCTAAGCCCCTCAAGCCCGTTGGCCACGCCCCCTAGTACCTCTCCCTTAAGCCACGCCATCCTTAGGCTCCGCCCCTTTGCCTGTCCAGTTTCTTTACGAAGGTCCCTCCATTGCCCAAAAACTCAATCCCTCTAAGCCCACCTCTCTTGTAGTCGCCTCTGCCCCTTCCCCCTATCAGGTTTATCTCCCCATAGATTCCTCCCTTCGTTAAGCCTCGGCTCTCTCTCTGGCCTCTCAGTAAGTATCCTTTCTTTGTGTTAGACCTGCTTTCATAGCCACGCCTCCTAGCTTTCCACTCTCCCATTGGGTTCCACCCCGTTCCCAGTCACGCCGGTCCAAAGGTCTTTTTGTCTTAGCCCCGCGTCTCCTTTGGTCACGCCCACCTACACCTGCTCTTTAAGAAGTCCACCACATTATTGCTAAACTCTGTCTCTTCACTGGACACTTTCCTCAGCGGGCCGTCTTTGCACGGTTCTTCCCCTTTCCTGACCTAGTTTCTCAGAAACAGGTCCTGTCCTATCCTAACTTCGCCTCTTTGTTGGCCACGTCCCCTAGTTTCCCATGCCTTCTTGGATCCCTCATCTCCCTGGACCTTGCCTTTGCACGACTAGCTTCTCACGCGCGACACGGTCCCAAGCTGGATCCCCTTTCTTGCTGGCCACGCCCCTCCCAGTAGGTCCCGCCTACCTGTCTGCAGTACTCCAGCACGCGTTGCGGGTCCCGGAGACAGCGTCGTGAGAGCTGTGGGTCTGGTTCCCAGCGGCCGGTACGCAGGTCCCGGTGAAGGGTTGGCCGCCCGCATAGTCCAGCCACCTGAGCAGACCCTGGGGCCTGGGGGTGGCGACGGAGGGGTCAGTGAGGGCACGGGGGACGCGGGCATGTGAGTCCCCTGGTCCTTTGCTCCCTAGGACCCAGATATTCACACCCCCAGCACCAGCCCCCTCCACCAAGCACCGCGCACCGCCTCCATAGACGTTCGGTTCCCCGGGAAACAGCTCCCACAGGGCGGGGGCGCCCCAGCTCTGCCGTTGCTATGGCGACCCGGGTCCCCCGGGATTCTCGCGGCCTTGTTGCCGCGGAGACAGGCTCCGCCCTCACCCCAGCTCAGCCGCACTAGAGCTGAAAGGGTTAAACGTGAATGGCGGGGGAGGAGGTCAGAACCCAGGCGTTCTGGCCCCTCCTCCCTCCATCCCTAGCTCATGCTCGCATTCTCGGGTGCAAAGACCACAAGGCCTGGCTTCAGCGCCCCGCAGGCCTGGACACCAAGTCCTTGAGGGATGGAGAGCTACATCCTGGGTTGGGGGGCGGTGGCTGGAGGCCTAGACTTCTGGGTCCTAGGATCCTTGCGGGAGGCCTCATATGGATCCAGAGGATGCAGGGGGCCCAGATTCTTGGCTGTAGGTGCCTTGCTGCCTGGTGGGTCCTGTTCAGGTGGGAAGGGTCTGGGGCTGAGTCACCTAGGTCGAGAGGGTCTGAGGGGGCTGGACTTCTGGGAGCAGGGGCTCTGGAAAAGCCAGTTCCTACGCTGGGGGCTGGAGCGGACTGGGACGATAGATGATGAAGGAGATGGGGCCTGGACTTGCGGTTTTCTGAATGCCTAGTGCAGTTAGCGGCGCCGGGGGGCCCGGCCACCTAGCTGGAAAGACTGCGCTTTCTGCTCTGGACCTGCCCGCATCGGGGTCCAGAGGCCCGGTCCCGCCCCTTCCCCCATCCCCTTGGACCCGGCCGGGCCTCACCTCGGCAGCGCTGGGACTCCCACCGGCCAGACTCCCGACGGCGAGCTGCGCGCGCAGAAGCAGCAGCAATAGTGGCAGCAACAGCGGCAGCGGGCCCAGACCGCGAGCGGCGGGGATGGCGGGTCCCATGTCCCGGCCCTCGCGCCCTCACGTCCCCAGCACTTCCGCCCGGCCCGGCCCGGCCCCAGCGGTGACAGGAGCTCCCAGCGCCACGGCCGCCGCCGCCTCCTCCTCCCGCCGCCCCCGGGCTGCGCCGGCGCCGCCAGCCCCGCCCCGCGCTGGCCCCGCCTTCCTGGTCAGGACAATAGCGTGGCAGCTCTGCGCACAGCGGAGAAGCTTGGAAACCCCGGGTGGGAACCTGCGCCAGGCCCCCGCCGCCTTGAGATTCTAGGCGTCCCACCCCATGCAAGCGCCTAGCCAGGAGTCTGGGTCACGGGCTTCCTGGTTGGGGATTTTGAGTTCTCCCTCAAGACTCTCACCACCAGTGTTCCCCTCCCTCGGATACAGATAGCCACAAATCATCTCCCTTCTCCTCTAGGGATGCAAGCATTGGAGAGCGGCCCCCACCCCCAAATCGTCTCTTGAGGTCCCAGGAATACAGGCCTCCAAAGTTTCCCCAATCAAGAACATAGCACTTGGGCTTCCCTGGTGGCGCAGTGGTTGAGAGTCCGCCTGCTGATGCAGGAGACACGGGTTCGTGCCCTGGTCCGGGAAGATCCCACATGCTGCGGAGCGGCTGGGCCCGCGAGCCGTGGCCGCTGAGCCTGCGTGTCCGGAGCCTGTGCTCCGCAACGGGAGAGGCCACAACAGTGAGAGGCCCGCGTACCGCAAAAAACAAAACAACAACAAAAAAAACATAGCACTTGAGACCCAGTCCCCTTCTCCCTCAGATCCAGGAGTCTTGGTCCCAGGTACCTTCTCTCTCAGGACCAGAGACCAAGCTCTCAGCCCTTTCTCCCTAAGACCCACGAGTCCAGGCCTTCTGCTCTGCTTCCCAGGAACCCCAGTCATCTAGACCTTTAACTCCTAGATCAAGGATTCATGAACCAAAGCCCCCAGACCCTTTCTTTAAGGATGAGCTGAGTCAGGTAGCCAGCACCTCAAGATAAGAGTTGACCCCCAATCCTTGCTGTAAGGATCAGGGCATTTCTATTCTCCCACCCCTAGCCTCTCCTTCGCCCCCTCCCCTTCAGGGCTCACTTCTTTGTCTCCTCAAAATGCAGTGTAGAATTGTCTTCCCCAAGCTGACTGGGGCAGTCCTGTCATGTGTGTGCATCTGTGCATGTATGTTTGTGTAGATGTATCTTAAAAGAGCCTGGAGTGCCCAATGGGTAGTAAAGGGCTGGGGGGTGGCTCACGGTTTTTTCTACAGCCACTTCATAGTCTAGGGTAAGAAGAAGGGCCTTGGGGCAGCTTCGATGGACCCCTTCTTTGATAGACAGTAATAATGCCAGGAGAATCTCTAAGACATTCACTTCGCAACTTTTTTTATTAAACATAAATATTCTCATTCTCAGATTCCAACACCACCCCCTCACCCCCACCAACCCCACAACAGCTCTCACCCTATCCTTACTCCTTGGGTCCAGTTCTTCCAGGGCCTTTAAGGAAGGTAGAAAAAAATCAAGATAGTGACCATCTTGGATTCCCAGGGAGTGAATGGGCATTTTGGCTGCAATTCCATGGGTGAAGCAAAGTGTCCCTTGGGGAGAGCCAGGACAGGTCCTCCGTCTTAATCTGCCTTATGTTGCCTTTCTTCTCAATGCAGGTGGTCATCTTGAAATATCTTCTTTCAGTGTTGGGAAACAACTTCCTTCTCTGCCCCTAACTCCCATCACCCCCTGCCCCCCCCCCATCCCTCTGCAAAGGGTCCATGTGCCATCTTGCATCTCTTTTACACAGGGGAAGAGGTAGGCACAGTGGCCTTCTTGCTCCCACTTGGGGCATCCCCTTTGGCTGAGCTGACTGTATATCAATGACCCAGACAATTGTAACGATCTTTCCCTCCCCTCAATGTTCAATTTTGGAAGAGTAAGGTCGCCAACTTGTTCTGGTTCCTCAGAAATCAGGACAATCCATTATGGCAAGTTGAAGATCCCAGGACTCTTCAGTTGGAGAGATGTCACACATGAGTCTGGAGACGTGGGTGGCTGGGGGTGGGGAAGGCAGCATATGGGAAGGGGGGAGTGCTGGGGGCCAGATCTGGGGGTCCAAAGGATGTGGGTTTGATGTAGCTGGTAAAAGCTTGAGGATGGGGTGTGGTGAGATAACCTGCCTTGGCTCTATATAACCTGCAGGGGGGGACAATGCCCACATGTGTTTTGAAATCATAGAAGGTAGGGGTCCCTGGAGGTCCAAGAGGGGAGGAGGGTGGTAGGAAGAGACCTCCTCCAGGGGCTTCTCCAAGGCTCAGGCTCACACTGACTCCTCGGACCTTGTAGTAACCATTGGTTGGGTCCTGAGGGGACAAAATGGGACTTAGTAAGGTATATAAGGGTACAGCGGGGTGAGGGTCACCGATGGAGAGACACACTGAGATAGAGCCAGACCTAGGGGGAGACGAAAAGATAGAAACAGGAGCAGTCAGAGACCCAGAGACATATGGACTGGTAGAAGAACAAAGTGACACAGAAAAACAGTGACAAGAGATGAAGGGACAGAGGAGATGGGCAGAGAAAGACAGAGACAGAAGGATATAGGCCTGCTGAGGGGTGGCGGTGTGGAAGGAGATGCAGAGGGAACAAGAGAGAGAAATGGAGATCAAGACATTCATTCATTCATTTGCCCAGCAGCCTTGAGGCTTTGATTTTGAGTCATGCCCTGTGCTGCATGCCTAGACATCTCTCACTAGGATAGACCTAGCCCTGTCCTCATGGAGATCCAGGCCAATGGAGAAATGATGAATCACTAGATAGAGCCAGGAAGGTCAGGGTTGTGATGGAGGAAGTGACTGGGACAGCTATGGGGGGATCTTCAGACTGAGATGGGGAAAGCCTAGCTCACAGTGGTCATGGCTATGACAGGTGAAACACAGACAGAATGATCAGGGCTACGAGGAGGGAAGCATGAGCTTTCTGGAACCAGAAATGTTTGAGTTGAGACCAGAGGAATAATGGAGAGAATTAGGTAGGTATGGGAAGAAAGGTAGGAGTGTTTCGGGCCAAGAGAATAGCATGTACTAGGTACAGAGAAGAGAGAGAAGGGCTCTGGATTGGGGACTGGGGTCAGTGGGGCCTAAAAGAGATGGGACCCTAAAGGATGTACAAGCTTGGGGAAATGTGAGGCCAGTGTGGAACCTGGTAGGTAGAAGGGGCCTGGGTGAAGCAACCAGGGAGAGGCATCTAGGAGGCCTGAAACATGACTGTGTTGGGGAAAGCACAAGCAGACTGAACTTTGATCTGGGGCTCAAGATGGAGGCCAAGGCTGGGGCTGATATGTGGGCACAGTCAGCAGATAAACAAACTGAGACTGGAGGTGGGTGAGACAGCCCAGGAGGCAGCAAGAAGTGGGTGGAGGGGGTTAGGTGCCAGCTCTGGGGGCAACAGAATGAAAAAGGAGGGAACAGAAGTGGAGAGAGGGACTTCTCTGGTGGTGCAGTGGTTAAGAATCCACCTGCCAATGCAGCGGACACGGGTTCGAGCCCTGTTCTGGGAAGATCCCACATACCACGGAGCAACTAAGCCCGTGTGCCACAACTACTGAGCCTGTGCTCTAGAGCCACAACTACTGAGCCCGCATGCCACAACTACTGAAGCCAGCGTGCCTAGAGCCCGTGCTCTGCAACAAGAGAAGTCACTGCAATGAGAAGCCCACGCACCGCGAGGAAGAGTAGCCCCTACTCGCCACAACTAGAGGAAGCCCGCGCGCAACAACGAAGATCCAACGCAGCCAAAAATAAAAAAATAAAAAATAAAAAGAAGTGGAGAGAGAGTTGGAGATACAGTGAAGGGAGCCCCTCTTTTCCCAACACTCACCTTGGTCTCCAGAGCTCCGTCCTCATCCAGAGCCAGGTCACCGTGGTCTGTGTGCACGATGGGGCCCTGGGGTAGGGTGCTTAGTGAAAGGGAGTGTAGAGGACCCTCTGGCCCCAGTGCCAGACCCCAGAGACCCTCAGTTGAACATCTGAGGCCAGGCAGGAGGGACCAAGGGCACCTGAGAGCTGGGGTCTGGGCTCAGGACAACAAGGAGCCTTAGGGACATATTGGGTCTAGGGAATAATTGGGTCATATTGGGTGTATTTGGATTTGGGGAATATTTGGATCTGGGGATCACTGTTGGGACTACGGCTCTTTTTGAGTTTGGGGCACCCAGTTGCGACTGGGATCACAACTGGGACTGGGTTACTATTTGGGTCTTGAGGTACCATCAGGTCTGGGGACCCTGGCATCCTACCTGGTCCTTGCTGCTGCCTGTCTCCTCCTCGGGACCCCTCGAACTGGAGCCGTTGCTGCTCCCTGGGATTCGCACCAGATTCTTTTGCTTGGAGAAAGAGGCTGAGGCCAGGGACATTGGGGGTGGGGGCAGAGGTAAACAATGGGGCTGGATCACGGTCTGTGGAGACCAGTGCGCAGGAAGAGAGAGGACTGGGGCAAATCAGGTCGGGAGACTGGGAGAGAACCCTGGCCTAGGAGAGTAAGGGGTGTGTGACCCTGAGGAGATGGAGTTAGAGCTTGAGCAGGGAGTCAGGTCCTAAATGTGAGCCAAGGCCAGTGAGGGTCTAGAGAGGCAGGACTGGGACCAGGTCCAAAGGCCAGGCCAGTCAGTGGGCAGGGCCTGTGTATGGGCCTGCGGTGGGGCTCAGGTACTGACCCTTGCCGTGGCGCCAGCAGCAGAGGGCCACCCCAGTGACGGCCATAAGGAGAGTCATGGCCACAGCGGCCACTCCAGCCACAATCCGCACAGCGGGCAGCAAGTCTGTGGGAAGAAGAGGGGGTTCCTGAGGATGCTGAGCAGGAACTGGGGAACAGGGCTTGGGGCTTTTGTAGGGAATCTCTGGGTTCAAAGGTCACCAAGTTTGGGGATTCCAAGTTTTGCAGTCCCCTAGCTTGGGGTCCCTTGGGTTTAAGGACTCATGAACTTGAGGTTTCACAAGTTTAAACTCCCTGGCTTTAGAGAGTCTTAGACTTTGAGGGTATTTTTACTTTGCCTGTATTTGGAGGTTGCCTTCTTTGGAGCCCCTAAGTGTGAGGGGTCTCTTAGTTTAGGATTCCGTATTTGAGGGAAATTATTGTTTGGGGATCTCAGGATTCAATGGACTCATAGTTTTGAGGCTCCCAAGGTTTGGGGGGTCTCTGCACTTGAGGGTCCTCTGTTTGGGGGTTGTGGCATTTTGGGGGCTTGAAATATTCAGATTTGGGGTCTTCGGGCCCAGGGTCTCACCTCTACGTCCCAGGCTGACCTGGGTGCCTCCTTCGCCCAACCGGTTCCGGGCAGTGCAGTTGAAGCCCCGGCTAAAGTCGGACTCCTGGGTCCCCGAAATGTGCAGCACAGAGATCAGGCCTGGACCCTGTCCCCCGCGGCCCTCTGGGGCTGGGAATGTCTCCACCAGGAACCGACCCCTCGACCCCGCCGTCAGGAAGCCCTCATCCCAAGACCAGACCTGGGGGCACAGAAGAGGAGGGTCACTGAGGAGAAGAAGGAGGGCGGGAAGAGGAGGTCAAGGTGTCGGGAAAGTCACAGATAATCCCAGCAGTTTTGGGAGTCCGGCTAGGAGGTCTGGGATCACCGCTGGAAGGGTCATGAGAGTGGGAACTTTCCTTACCACGGCTTCTGGGGCGGGGGAGGCGAAGACTAGACACTGGAGGCGGGCGGGGCCCCTCAGGAAGGCGGGCGCAGAGTGCAGGGCGGTCACCACTGGGGGAGCTGGTTTGGAGATTGTGGACCAATCAGAGGAGAGGCCCCGCCCACCCAAGGCCCGTTCTCAAGCAGGCGAGGCCAGGCCTGGGCACTCCCCACTAACCCCGACCAACTAGGCCAAGCCTCTTAACAAACTTCGAACCCCTCTGAGGCTTGCCTTCCCTAGGTCCCGCTTCAATCCAACGGCCCCAGCCGTCAGTTAAGCTCCCCTTCTCGAGGCCACGCCCACTCTCATTAGCCCTCGCCCCCTCTGCCCACTTCTTATCCCAGGACATGCCAGGTCCACTAGGAAGCACCGCTTTCTCACCGTTCACAGTCAACCTAGCTTCCGCAGCGCCACCCCGCAGGCCCGAGAGCCCCGGCCCGGCTCTGCACACGTAGTCGCCTGCATCCTCCGGCCCCACCGCGAGAAGACGCAGCGTGGGCCCGGAGGCCAGCACCTGGGATAGGGAAGGGGCGTCAGGGACACGACCATGGGAGAAAGCCCCATCTACACAAGCCCCAGGTCTGGCCTCACCTGCGCGTCCCCGCGGCGGGTCCAGGTTACCCGTGGAAGAGGATTCCCGCGCCAGACACAGCTGAAGGAGGCGTCTTCCCCTACGTCCACGGATAAGGGTTTCGGCTTTGCCTGCAGAATCGGCCCGACTGGAGGAGACAGAGGAGGGGTCACATGACCAGGGAGGGATGCAACTTCTGACTTGGGATTAGCCACTCAGAAACGACACTCCCAAGGGCCATTGGGTTTAAGCCCCCGGTTCACAAATCAGCTCGTACGTCCGGCTCACAAGCCCCGGCCCCGCTCGCGCCCCGCCCCTACTCCGCTTTGGTACTGATCCAGCACAGCCAAATCCCGCCTAAATCCTACTTCGGCCCCACCACCTCCCGCAGTCCGTCAGAGCCGCGCCTCACCGTAGCCCCAGTCCCATTTCTCTCACCCCACTTTGGCCACACCCACGGCCCCGCCCCTGCTCACATCGCACATCCAGCGCTGTGCTGCGGTTGGCGCTACCCACTGCGTTGCTGACCTCGCAGGACACCGGTGCAGTCAGGAATGAAGCGTCCGCCACTACCTCCAACATTGGCCCGCGGGCCCCAAGCACAGGGGAGCCCCCCTTTGCCCACCTGCGAAGGTGGTGGGCTGTGTTGTCCTTGCTCCCGAAGCACACCTACTCACGTCCTAGCCCCAGCCCTCCCCAAGCCGGTTCTCCCGGCTGGGGAGAAATGATCTGTGTCCTCACCTATAGCCAGTGACAGGAGGCTGGGCTGTGGCCTGGCATAGGAAAGTGACCTTCTCTCCCTCCTGCACTGTCTGTGGTTCTGCAGACAGAGTCACCACTGGGGGGTCTGTAGAGGTGAGTCAATGGTCAGCGGTGGGCAAGGACATGCAGCACCTCCACTGATGACCTAGTGATCTAGTTCTCAGGTCCTCCACCCCAGGAGTCTGGGTCCCCAGTCCCCTCTTCCCTTTCAGCTAGGAGTCTAGGCTTCCAGTACCCAATTCCCCCAGGGACCCGAGGTCCACAGCCCTCTCCTTTCTCATACCCTGAAGTCCAGGCCCCAGCTGCCTCTTTCCCCAAGGACCTCAGGCTCAAGGCCCAGTGTCCAACTGCACTCACACTGCAGGCTCAGTGTGATAGCTGTGTCCTTCCCCGCAGGCAGGGCCTGGCTCCGAGCCCGGCAAACCAAGATGGCTCCATCATCGTGGCTGGAAGGGGTCAAAGATAAGATGCTCTCCACTGACCCAGTGGTTCCTTCCTTCAACAGGGTCTGTAGGTTATGAATAATAATGATGATTTTATCTACCCTTAGGTAGTACTTACTTTATGTCAGGCGCTCTTCTAGGCATTTATAAATATTACTTTATTTAATCTTCACAACTATCCTAGAGGTGCATACTACTATTAACTCCATTGTACAGATAAGTAAACTGAGGGACGGAAATGTTAAGATCAACTAACGAGTGGCTGAGCCAGGATTTGAACCTAGGTAGTCTAGCCCTAGAGCCCTTATACTTAAGTACGTACCAAGGATCCCAAGCCTTGAATCCCTGCCCTCCCATGCCTCCTCTGGATGAGCCTGTGGTCTGAGTGGACCCCCAAATTTCCCTGAATGAGCAAGGGCTGGCATAGAGACTGGGACCTGACCTGGCGGAAGGTGGCCCCATCTAGCCGGACCCCATCTCGGAACCACAGCAGCTCAGGGGTGGGGCGGGCATCCCCACGGCTCCGACAGGTCACATTCGCAGGAACCCCAGCAACCAGAGACACAAAGGGGCCACCCAGCACCTGGGGGGCTTCCGGAGGCACTGTAGGGTGGATCTGGGGTCAGAGCTGGATCCTGGGCCCAGAGACCCTGATCTTCCCAGCTCCGACCGACCACTCCTCCGTTCTCCCCAGACTCTCATATTCCCAGCTAGCACTGGCCGTCCGCCTGGGCTCCCCAGGGACAAGTGGGCTGGGTCCTCACCCAGCACGTGCAGTTGGGCTCGTCGAGAGCGGAGACCTGCTTGTGTAGCTTGACATTCGTAGGACGCTTGATCCTCTATCTCTACGGGCCTAATGTGGAGGTCGTGCTGGCCACTGGCTGCATTCCCTGATATCCAGTACCGGGACCACCCTGGAGTCAGGGAAAAGGCAGTCACACCATGGTTCTGAGTTCTTGGCCCCAGGCCTCCAACCCCAGACACCCCACACCAGAAAGACACTACCAAAAGTGGGTGCTGGGCCAGAGAGACACTAATCCTCTCCCAATCCAGAGTCGCTGCAAACTTGCGGGGGGTGGGGGTGGGGTGTGTGTGTGTGTGACAAATTCAGGGAAAAAAAAAAGCAAGAAAACAATTGTCATAAAAGTCAGATTAGATACTACCTCCTGGGTGAGGAGGGAGTGGGCTATGATAGGGGAAGGGAATAAGGAGGGCTTCTGGGGAGCTGGCAATGGACCTGGGTAGTCGTTACATGGCTGTCTATTTTAGAATTATTTGGCAAATCTTCCATTTATGCTTTATGAGCCTTTCTGCACTTATGCAATATTTTACAATAAAAATTAAAATTCCCAAACCCTGGGTCACCTCTAAAGAAGAAGCTGAAAATTCTGAACTCCCAAATGTTTCCTTGAGCCCATTCATTTCCCAAACTTGAAAACGTCAAAATAGAAACTTCAGTTATAGCCCAAGCCCAACACCCTCACCCTGGAGTCAGCCCCTCCCTGAATAGATAGAACAGCCTCACCTGGCAGGTCTCTTTCGCCCCCTAGAGCCAGTCCATCCTTAGTCCACTGAACCAGCCCCCAGTATGCGCCCAGGGCACAGGGCAGACGGGCCTCGTCCCCCAGCAGTACTACCAGGTCTTCTGGCTGTTGCAGGAAGTGGGGTGACAGGCCTAGGAGAATGGGGCGGAGGAGCAGAGCAGAGCTTAGCACATTCAAGAGTTCCCTCACTCAGGAGGGAGTTCAGTCCCCAATCCCCTCTGCCCTCAGATCCAGAAGCCCAGGGTCCCTCAGATCTAGGAGTCTGAACCCTCAGCTGCACTTACCACAGTAAAGCGACAACTGGCAAACAACCCTCTCTTGTATTTATCTGCCCCTGCCCCTCGCGGTACCTGCACGCCCTCTGAGGCAGAAGAGAAGGACAAGGAGTGCGGGGACCAGCATCCTGAGTGTGTGTCCCCCAAGATCCAGCAGACTTGCTGTTGCACTGGCTTCCCTGCCAGCTCCTTCCTCGGCAGCACACCTCCCACCACTCTAGCCTGGAGTCCCCTTCGCTCCCAACTCTTCGCTCCAGGCTAGCAGCACCCCCTGTCTCTGGCCCGGAGTTCTAGCCTGCTCCGCCGCAGGCTCCGCGGCTCTGAAACGCAGGCCAGTTCCGCGCGCTCGGTCTCGGAGAGACCCTGAGGGCCTGATCCCCCTCGCCCCGCCCCGGCCCGCCTTCTGGGAGACCCGCCCTTTTCCCGCTGAGAAACTCCCGCGGCCCAGAAGCGGATGAATGGGGGCATGCAGGGCCGGGTCCCCCCAGCGGGAGGACACCCCAGCGCCCTTTCAGTCTGGGAGCTGGAACACCTGGGTTGAAGGAGGGGGTACCGGCTGGGTTGGACACCTGCACCCTGCCGGGGTTGGGGGGTAGCTGGGGGTGAGGAGGAGGGAGGGGAGGGAGTGGAAGAAACTTGCTCAGCCCGGGTCCTGGAGGGACCGCGCTGAGTGGAAACGGAGCTATAAATGGGAACCCCTGGAGACTCGCTAGTTTCCGCGCCCCGGAGAAGCGGGGCCCGGGGCTCCTCTGGGCCTGGTGGGTCAGGAAGAGGGCGCCGTGTTTGCCTGGGGGGCAGCTGGGACCCTCCGAGAAGGGGGGTTCAGCTCTCCCCACCTCAAAACCCCTTCTCAAAATATCCCTCTGCCTGCCTTGCTACCGCTGCAAACCATAGCACGTCCTAAGATCCAGGAATCCAGGCCCCCGGCCCCTCCTTTCCCAGGACCCTGCGTTCCGGGACCACCCCCTCGCCCCACTCGGCCGTGGTTGCCGGGCGACGGCTGGGAGGCGGCGGTGTCCGGGCTGAGTCAGGCGGGGAGGCTGGGAACCACGCAGCTTGTCCTGACGGCTACATGCCGCCCAGCTGGGGCGTTCCCACGCTGCCGGCCCGCGGTGCGCTGCGCAGCTGGCCGGGCAGGTGGGAGGGACCCTGAGCCGACAGAGCGGGGACTGGGGGCCTGGGACCCTGGGTCTGACATTCTTGAGCCTGTAGGGACTGGGGCTCCACACTCCGTTGTTCCTGAGCTCAGATTCTTGTGTCCCTAAATAGCAGGGGCATGGATCCCCAGGATTCTAAGACTAGGGGTTCAGACCTCTGAGGACTGAGAAGCTAATGGCCTGAACGCCAAGTTTCTGAGGAGTTGGGGACTCAACTAGGTCCCCTGCCTACAGAAGAGTGCAGTTGGGAAAGGATGACCTGGGGTCAGAAAATCTGGCCTTAAATCTTAGAGTCAGTGGATTTAACCACCAATCTCTCTCCCACCCCCACTCAGGCCCAGAAGGATTTGAAAATCAGCAGACAGTGAACATCTGCCCTAACTCCTGTGTGTGCATGGGGGGGTGGGGGGGTGGGAAGGATTGGAGGCCTGAACTCCCAGGTCCTTGGGAAGAAGGGGCCTCGACTCCTGAGTCTGAGAGGGTAGATCCTGGGGGCCCAGACTTCTAGAACTCTTGGCTTTTGTTTTGGGGATCCAGCCCCTGGATTTTGAAACAGGATGAGCTTGGGTCCAGGACTCCTGAGTCTTGGGGTGGAAGTCAGGTAGTAAGGCTGTTTTTCCAGACACCTGACATCACTTCCCCTTCCTGGCTCTCTGGGGCCACAAGCATGGAAAGATGGAGAGCCTGAGGTCCCAGGAATATCCAGAGAAGGAAAACATCCAAGGTGGAGGGTGGAAGGTTTGTGCTAATTAAAGGTCCCAGCAATGGACAGCTCTATGCCCTGGCCCCGAGGGACACCATCTGGTGATGGTGCTGTGAGAGAACCTCCAGCTCTGCATCCAGCCCATTCCCCAGGAGGCGTGGGGGCATTGGGAGAGGGAATGTGGGAGGAGGGCAAGGAGTCAGGAATGGGAGGCAAGAAGAAAGATTAGAGGGAGCATCAAGGATGGAGGTGTGGGGACTCAGGCCAGATGCCTCATCTTGTTTCTGGGTGAGGACCAGATGGGGGTCATAGTGGGGGAGAGAGAGAGAGAAAACGAGCAGTTCCAATTCCTGCAGGAGATAAGCGGGCAGAAGAAGCTTATCCCATGTGGGTGTGTATGCACACACTGGAGTGGGGAGGGCAGGCCAACCAGCATATGGTTATAAAATCCAAAGATGTGAACAATCAGGAGGACTCAGAGATGAAGAAACAAATGAAAGAAAGACACACAGTCAAAGGCTGACTGAGAACAAATATTTATTGAGCTCCCGGTGTGCATGAGAGACAGAGTATGGGGTGGGGGAGAGATAGAGATGAGAACAGAGACAGAAAGTGAAAAACAGAGAAACATACAGGCACAGACAGTGACAGAGTTAAAGGCTGGCTGACATGTAACCACCTAATGGAGAGAGAGAGGGGGAGAAAGACACTGAGTCAGAGAGGGAGAGTCTCAAAGCGATGGAGGAAGATAGGAAAATAAATCGAGATGGCTTGAGGGAGGGAGAGAGACAGACACCCAGAAGGCAAGAAGAGACAGAAAGGGATAGAGGGAAGCTACGTGAACTGGAACTCACAAGGCCCTTGCCAAAGTGTTCCCACACTGGGCTCAGTGCTTGTGGCCTCGGACCCTGCCCGTCACTCCTACCCACTCAGATTGCCAGGCACACTTAACACCTTAGACATTTACACACTCACACTGCACAAACTTCCACAGATCACAGCTCACTCTCGCTTTCCCCAGGCTCACACGCATGCTCACACACCCACAAGCACTTCACACATATGTGTGCACACAGATATCGGCACTCTCCCAGCCCCTCTCACACACTGTTGCACAGTCCTCAGCAGAGACCCCTGGCGTCACTGAGAGGGAGACGTCTACACTGAGAGGGAGACGTCTACTCAAAGAAGGAAGGGACTTGAAGGTCAGGTACCAGGGTGGGAAGAGTCGAAGAGTCTTACCCCCACGCTGGGTCCAGCTCTCAGCTCCCCATACTGAGCTGGGACCTCCTGGGTCTGAACTGCTCCTCCTTTACCCCTGGCCCAAGCCAGGCCCTTGGGGTCATGGGGGCTGGGGAGGCACCGAGGAATGTGCCTGGCATGTGCTGACAGGGGATTTCTTGCTCCAGCTGTGCCGGAAGGAGCCTCTTGGGCAGAGGCCTGAAGCTGGAGACGCAGGAGGGTGCCTGGGGGAGGTAACAGTGTGAGGACGAGATTCGACTGAGAACTGGACCCAGCTCTGCCATTGACCGCATCCTCGCTCTCCTGGGCTCCCAGGGCCTGCGCGACTCAGCAGTGGGTCCTCCCTGAGGGGCTATGAGTGGTGAGAGGAGACCAGGGGTGGGAGTGGCACAGGAGAAGAAAGAGAAATAGACACTGACTTCGGGGAAGGAGATAGAGACTGAGAGAGAGAGAGAGAAAGAGAGGGAACTTTAGACCAGGAGAGCACGATAGAGAGAATACAGGAGGGAGATCAGAGGGGACTTAGGGCAGGAAGAGAGAGAGAGAAAGACAGTGTGGGGGAGGGGAGGCTGACTCCTGGGAGGAGAGAAAAACAGAGAAGGAGAAGAAGAAAAAGAGAAACAAAGAGAAAAGTAAGAGACGGAGACATGGAAAACCCAGAGAAAGACAGAGGCAGACGCAGGAGGCGGGCAGTGGTCCCCGTGGGAGCCACAGGCAGAGGACCTGGGCTGGCTCTGAGGCTCCCCATCAGGACGTCGCTGCTCCTCTTGGGGCTACTGATGACAGGTGAGTGGGATCCTGGCCGGTGACCAGAGCCAGGTGGCCCTCATTTTCCACCCACATTCTCCAGGCAGACCCTCTGCCCTCTCCTACTGATACCTCTGTGTCCCCAGGCCTGGCCCAGGTGCCAGTCCCTGCCTCAGCCCCGCGAGGCTTCTGGGCTCTGCCTGAAAACTTGACGGTGGTGGAGGGGGCTGCCGCTGAGCTGTGGTGTGGGGTCAGCGCCCCTGGCAGTACAGTCCAATGGGCCAAAGATGGGCTGCTCCTAGGCCCCGATCCTAGGATCCCCAGTTTCCCACGGTATCGCCTGCAAGGGGACCCTACGAAAGGTAAGGGACAAGAGCCTGAGATTCTGAGCCACCAGCAGAGGCTGACCGCGGCCCTGATCTGGGGTCCTCCCTGCAGGTGAATTCCACCTGCATATTGAAGCATGTGACCTCAGCGACGACGCAGGGTATGAGTGCCAGGTCAGCCGCTCAGAAACAGGTCCTGAGCTCGTGTCGCCCAGAGTGATCCTCTCCATCCTGGGTACGGGTGAGAGACCTCCAGGACCCATGAGTCTGGACTTCCACCCTCGCCAGCTCCAGGGTCCAGGAGTCCAAGCCCCCAGTTCCCCACCACCCCCTTCCTTAGACCCAGGGTGCAGAACTCATTTCCTGAGCAATGAGACACGAAGCCCAAATCCTCATATCCTTCTGGGTGCTTCTGGCTTATCCCAGACCCTTTCTCACCAGTGCCCCCCAAGGTGCTTCAGCTGACCCCCGAGGCAGGGAGCATGGTCACGTGGGTAGCTGGGCAGGAGTACTTGGTCAGCTGTGTGTCTGGGGATGCAAAGCCAGCACCTGACATCACCTTCCTTCTGAGTGAGTGTGGGTGAACTGACGGGGGCAGCGGGAAGCCCCTGGAGTGGGGAGGGGATGTGTCCCTGCCCAGGGTTCTCCTGAGGTGGGACGCAGGAACAGGCTTGGGGGACCCAGTGGATGGGAGGGGACATCCAGGAAAGGTACCAAGGAGTTCACAGGACTGCTAGGCCGGGACTCAGGGGAGAGGCTGAGGCTCCAGATAGAGATACGGGTGTCCTTCTGGTGCAGCAACGAGAAGCTGAGGTGATGGGGGTGGGTAATACAGCCCAGCAAGGAGGGGAGGGGAGAGGGACTTCCCTGGCGGTCCAGTGGTTAGGACTCCGCACTTCCACTGCAGGGGGCATGGCTTTGATCTCTGGTTAGGGAACTAAGGTCCCTGCAAGCCAGATGGCGTAGCCAAAAAAAAAAAAAAAGAGAGAGGAGGGGTGAGGCCCAGGCCAGGACTCAGCCCTGAGTGAGGACTCCAGGATTCAGGGAGGCTGGAATGTGTGGAGGGAATGGATATAGTGTTTTTCCTCCAGAACCAGGAGGGAGGGGTTGTATGTCCACCCTGAGGAATTCCAGGCCATGCTCCCAGGATCTACCTTGGGGGAAACCTGGCACCCCTGCAGCCTTCTTGTTACCCTAAGGTGGACAAACAATTTCTGACATCTCTGCTAATGTGAATGAGGGATCCCAGGAGAAACTCTTCACCACAGAGGCCACAGCCAGGTATGGAAATTGGGGTGCCCTCCCCGCAGACGGATCCCCAAATTTCTGCATGAAAACCCCATATCCTAGGGGTTCAAGCATGGAAACTTGGGTCAGGTAGGAACATCCGGGACCCAATTCTTCACCCTGACACTCTAAAATTTCTTCATGGAATCCCAGTTCCAGAGGATCAAGTACAAAGGTTCTGGCCAGGTGTGGGCCTCTGGGACCCCAGTTCTCGCTGTTGACCCTGAAATCTCTTCCATGGAACTCTATCCAAATCCTAAAGGAAATCATCATAGAGACTTAGGCCAGGTGTGGGGAGCTGGCACGCCCACCTCTTCACCTTGACTGCCCAAATTTCAGATGATGACCCTGACTTTAGAACCCCCACTTCCCACCCCAGGGTGACACCCCAGAGCTCGGATAACGGGCAGTTACTGGTCTGTGAGGGGTCCAGCCCAGCTTTGGACACCCCTATCAAGGCTTCAGTCACCATGAATGTTCTGTGTAAGTGGGGAACTGAGTCAACTGTTGGCACTAAGAATGGGGAGCAGGAATTGGGGGGCCCGGGGAGCACAGGGATTATGGAAGGCTCAGACTCTCAAGGGGGAAACATAGGGGTTCAGAGGCAGGTTGTGGGGCCTGGAAAGAATGCATGGGGTCCCCAGGCCCGTGACTGCTGTTGCCCAGTTCCCCCAGGACCCCCTGTCATCGAGTGGCCAGGCCTGGATGAGGGGCACGCGAGGGCAGGGCAGAACTTGGAGCTGCTGTGCATGGCCCGAGGGGGGAATCCGCTAGCCACACTGCAGTGGCTGAAGGTGAGGGCAGAGGCAGGTCTGGAGATGGGGGAAGGGGCGAGGGCCAGGAGCCGGCGCTGAGCTGGCCAGGCCTGTCCCTGTCTCCAGAACGGCCAGCCAGTGTCCACAGCCTGGGGCACAGAGCACACTCAGGCAGTGGCCCGCAGTATGTTAGTGATGATCGTGCGGCCGGAAGACCATGGGGCAAGGCTCAGCTGCGAGGCCTACAACAGCGTATCTACAGGGACCCAGGAACGCGGGGTCACGCTGCAGGTCACTTGTGAGTCCTGGGGCCAGCTGCCCATCTGTCAGTCTGTGCCCCGGAGAACCATCTGTCTGTGCCCCCAAATCATGCCTGTCTGATGCCAAAAACCTCGTCGTCTGTCCCCGGTCTCCTCTCTGTCTGGGCTCATCTGTGAGCCGTGCGGCCCAGCTTAGTGTCTCTCCTCCGTCCGTCATCCCTGCAGTTCCCCCCAGTGCCGTTACCATCCTGGGATCTGCATCCCAGTCTGAGAACAAGAACGTGACACTCTCCTGCATCACCAAGTCCAGTCGCCCAAGGGTCCTACTGCGATGGTGGCTGGGCTGGCGGCAGCTGCTGTCCACAGAGGAGACGGTCATTGATGTGAGGCGGGGGCCGGGCTCCTGGGCCTGTGGGAGGAGGGAGCTGAGGGCACAACTCCTGGATCTGGGAGAGGAGGGGTCTGGCGGCTGGGATGCCTTGGTGCCTGGGGAGCAAGCATGGACTGGGGCCCAGGGCCTCCTGGGTCTAACAGAGGAGAGGGTGGAGATGATTCATGTGTCCCTGCTGGGGTCTGGGGTGGACCCAAGTCACTGGTACCATGGATGGGGGTGCCCTACTCCCCCAGTCTGAAGCTTGCTCCCTGCCAGGGCCTGCATGGTGGCTACATCTCCATGTCTAACCTGACATTCCTGGCGCGACGGGAGGACAATGGTCTGACCCTCACATGTGAGGCCTTTAGTGAGGCCTTCACCAAGGAGACCTTCAAGAAGTCACTCGCCCTGAATGTGAAATGTGAGGCTCCACCATCACCCGGGGGTGCCCCATGCCTTAGAGACCCCCACCCTCAGGCCCCAGCTGGGAGAGAAAATCCACTCTTCCTGGCTCTCCCCACAGATCCTGCCCAGAAGCTATGGATTGAGGGCCCCCCAGAGGGGCAGCGTCTCCGGGCTGGGACCCGGGTGAGGCTGGTATGTTTGGCCATTGGAGGCAATCCAGACCCTTCCCTCACCTGGTACAAGGTTGGTGCCAAGCAAGGGTTGTGGGGTGGCTGGGAATGTGGGGGAAAGATGAAGCCCCTTCTCTCCTCCTCTTGGGAAATCTTGGGAAACCTGAATTTCTTGAAAAATACTGGAGATTTTGAGTTTCGGCAGGGAATTGGAAAAGACAAACGCCATGAGAATTAAATGCGACCTTAGAAAAAGTGAGGAAATTCTGGGAAAACAGTGAGAATTCTAGAATAAAAGAAAGAATTCTGGATCCGGATTGGGAATTCTAGAGATAAGGCAATTGATTTCATTAAAATTAAAGGAAATTCTGGTGAAACCTTGGAATTCAGGTGAAATGGCAGGAATTTTAGGGAACAACTAAGAATTCCAGAAACAAAGACAATGGTGGGCAAAGCCTAGAAATTTGGGGGGAAAGACTAGTAATTCTCCAGCACATTTGAAAAATCCATTAATATTAAATTGAATTCTTGGGACTTGGGGGTAAGAAAATGAAATTCCATTAAAATTTTAAAATTCTGGCAGAATTCTGGGAGACTTTTGGGAAATTAGGAATCTAGTGGAAATTCTGGGGGAAAGACTAGGCATTATAGGAACGAAATTGAATTCCATTTAATTGGATGGAATTTTGGAGAAATACCACGAATTGGGACAATACAAAGGATTCTAGTAAAAGATTAGGATAATAAGAGAATATTGGGGAAGGATTTAGAAATTTGTGACCAGCCAATGGAATTAAGGGAAAGATCAAAGGAAATCTTTGAGGAAGGTGGGGAGTTTAAGAAAAAGAACTAAGGATAGGCAAAAGTGAAGGAATTCTGGGAAAGGTTTGGGAATTCCAAGGGAGTTTCCTGGCGTAGGGTGTCTGGTAAACATAGCTGGAATGAATTTTGAGGAGTGGGGCTGAGGGTCGGCCAAGGGCATCCAGAGAGCAGAGGAGGCGGGGGGCGGGGGTGGTGAGGCGTGGGACTGGAGGCGGAATCAGACAGCAAAATCTCGGGGCTCCGGGGGCCCAGTCGGTGGGAGAGATTCCGGTAGGGTGTGCTCAGTTCCAGTCCCCATTCCTCTACCCTAGCTGGTGCCCACGGAAGGGGGCGCCTTTTCCTCATCACACAAAAGCTTTATCTGGGCTGGCAGCCAACCCAGTGGGGCGTCTCGCGGGGAATGGCAGGGCTACCCGCCGTCCCCCAGTCAGTCTCGGCCCTCAGGACTCGCGCACAGTGACCGAGCCGCGGCCGCCCCAGGAGCCACGGCGGGTGCAGCTGGGAAGTCTGGAGAAGTCCGGGAGCACCTTCTCCCGAGAACTGGTACTGATCACCGGTCCGTCGGACAACCAGGCCAAGTTCACGTGCAAAGCCGGCCAGCTCAGCGCGTCCACGCAGCTTGTGGTGCAGTGTGAGGGGGCGCACGGCCGGGCTGGGGGCGAGGGCTGGGCCGCGGCGGGGAACTGAGCCGGAGCCGTGGCTGGTGGCTTGGGGATGGGGGGCGGCTGGGGGAGGGGTGAATGCCGCAAAGCCCCGGCGCGCTCGGGGCTGGGCGGGGCCTGGGTCACTGCCAGGCGGAAGCAGGCCGGGCCCCCTCCTCACCTCTGAGCCTCGCTCCTCCCACCGGTTCTCGAAGTCCCCCCAACTAATGTGACGATCCTGGCCAACGCGTCAGCGCTGCGCCCCGGGGATGCCTTAAACTTGACGTGCGTCAGCGTTAGCAGCAACCCTCCGGTCAACTTGTCGTGGGACAAGGAGGGGGA
Source organism: Delphinapterus leucas (assembly GCF_059928025.1). NCBI lineage: Eukaryota > Metazoa > Chordata > Mammalia > Artiodactyla > Monodontidae > Delphinapterus > Delphinapterus leucas. The sequence continues at coordinate 16,041,436 of NC_143148.1, forward strand.
GAGGTGAGAGTGCGAGTGGCCCCATCGCTCCCTGGTTCTGGCCACGCTCCTTGACAGTCAGAATCCCGCCCCCGCCCGACTTGCCGTTCTGTCCAGTACCCTGCGCAGTACCCAGACTCTGGCTCTGGTCCTACTCCCTGCCGGGTCCACAGGCTGGAGGGTGTGGCCGCCACGCCCCGGAGTGCTCCATTCAAAGGCTCCGCTGCCGCTAGGAGCGTCCTTCTGAGAATGACATCCCGCGACCACGGCCACCGCGTGACCTGCCGTGCCCACAGCACCGAGCTACGGGAAACTGTGAGCGCGTTCTACCGCCTCAACGTATTGTGTATGTACGCAGGCGTGGCATCCCTCTTGATTCCCTCCTGACCCTATACTACGTGGGTCTTCATCTTGATACTGTCTTTGACTTCCATCCTAAACTTTGAAACTTTCCTGACCTTTATCCTCACACCCGTCCCTGCACCAGCTCCTATCCTGCCCAACCCCCATCCTGCCTTTTGTCCTCTATCCTTACCCCTGACCATCACCCCCATCCCGAACCCTCTTTCCATCCTTAAAGCTGACTCTGGCTTCTCCTGAACCTAACCCCCATCTCAGCTCTGAACTTAATTGCTACCTTGTCCACAACCTTAAAATCTAGTCATGATCTCGACTTTAACATTTCATGCCTGCACCTGATCTCAAATCCTCCCCGGATCCGAACCTTAACAATCTTGACTCCCAGCGGCGCCTCCTCCGCAGACCCTCCAGAGTTCCTGGGTGAGCAGGTGCTTATGGTGACCGCGGTGGAGCAGGGCGAGGCACTGCTACCCGTGTCCGTGTCTGCCAACCCCGCCCCGGAGGCCTTCAACTGGACCTTCCGCGGCTACCGCCTCAGCCCAGGTACAGGGAAGGGGAATGAAGAGGAGCGCGGGTCTCCGGGACTCCGGGGCGGGAGGGTCTGGTAAGCCCCTCAACTTTTACTTCCCCCAGCTGGCGGCCCCCGGCATCGTATCCTGTCTGGTGGAGCTCTGCAACTATGGAACGTGACCCGCGCTGACGATGGCCTCTACCAGCTGCACTGCCAGAACTCAGAGGGCACCGCCGAAGCTCTCGTGAGGCTGGACGTACACTGTGAGCCCCCTCGTCACCCTAGGCAACTAGGGAGCTTTGGGAGCCCCGCCCACCATGGAAACCACACCCACCCAGGGAATCTCGCCCACTGTGGAGTCTCCTCATTGTGGAAGCTCCACCCACCCAGGGATTTTCACCCATCCTGGAAGCCTCCCACTCTGGGAGCCCCCACTGTGATGGAGCCACGTCCACTTCGGGAAATCTGCCCACTAGAGAGACCCTATGTAGAATCTCTGCCCACCTACTCCCATCAGGAAGCCAAGCCCACTGTGGAAGCCCCACTGCCACACAATTCTGGAAGTCCACCGCACCTACTCTTGTCACTACGGTGGTATAGTAAAGGGTGGGGACAACCTCATTAACCTTGAGAACTTTACTCTAAAGGCAGACTTTATCCCACCCATGACTTTCTCGGGCACCTCTAAGACACCTCACCCACCTGGGGCCCTCTTCCACCATGGCCTGTCTGGGCCCAAGTGCCTTCCCCAAGCTCCTCCCTTCCCTAGATGCTCCCATCATCCGAGCTCTCCAAGACCCCACTGAAGTGAATATTGGGGGCTCTGTGGACATAGTCTGCACTGTTGATGCCAATCCCATCCTTCCTGAGATGTTCAACTGGGAGAGGCTGGTGAGGATCCAACCTTTAGTAAATGGAGGGGCCTGGGGGGATGTGATTTCTTGACTGTGAGTTCCTTGGGAGGAGGGGTCACGTCTACATGACCTTCTATAACTATGTACTTGTCCGGGCATGCTCCAAGAAATAACTGTTGAATGGCAGATGGATGGGTGGATGAGTAAATAGATAACCAGGTGAGTGTGTGGGCAGGTGGGTGGATATATGGATGGATAGGTAGATGGGTGGATGGATAGGTATATGGGTGGATGAATAAGTGGATGGATGAATGAGTGGATGGAAGAACAGATGGACAAATGAACACGTGAATGACTGGATAAATGGATCAATAAATGGGCAGTTAGATGATTGAATGAGAGAAATGAGTAGATTAGACTAGAGAGTAGATGGATGGATAGATACACCATCCGTGGAAAAGATGTCTGTGGAAGGATAATGGGTAAATGGATGGATGGATGGATGGGTGAGTGCACAAGTCAATGGAGAGATGGAGAGATAGATAAATAGGTAGCTAGATGCATTGATGAACAGATGCATGTATTTATTGGTGTGTGTGTCTATGAGGAAATAGATGGGGTGGATGGGTTGAGAGATGGAAGGGTGAATGGACAGGTAGAAGGAAGACAGATGGTTGGATGAATGAATGGGTGAATGGATGAATGGATGGAATGGGAGGTTGATGTGTAGGATGGTTAAATACATGGATGGATGGATGGGTGGGTAGATGGTTCCAAGCATGAATGGTTGAATAAATGGTTGGGTGAGTGGTTGGATGGATTGATGGATGAATGGATGGATCCATGCATGAATGCTTGGATAAATGGATGGATGGGTGCATGGGTGGAGGACAGCAGAAATTTTTTCTTTGCTAAAAAGGGTGATTGTGGCTGGGAGAATGAGGCTACAGAGGGGACCCAGTTTGGAGGATAATGGAGCTGGGGCCAGATTTGGGGACCATCTCCTGAGTCTTGTGCCTCCAGGGAGAAGAGGAGGAGGACCAGAGCTTGGATGACATGGAGAAGATATCAAAGGGGTCCACAGGGCGCCTTCGGATTCACCATGCCAAGTTGACCCAGGCTGGTGCTTACCAGTGCATTGTGGACAATGGGGTGGCACCTCCAGCCAGAGGGCTGGTCCGTCTTGTTGTTAGATGTGAGTAACAACAAAAGCCCTAACTTCAACGCCTGCCACTAAATCCACATATCATGTCCTTCCATACACCTCATGTTGACCTCCAACCCCTCTAGTTGCCCCCCACGTGGAGCATCCCTCTCCTCTAACTAAAGTGGCTGCAGCTGGAGACAGCACTAGTTCTGCCACCCTCCACTGTCGTGCCCGAGGTGTCCCCAATATCGTCTTCACTTGGACCAAAAATGGGGTCCCTCTGGATCTCCAGGATCCCAGGTGAGCCCAGGCCCAGCCAGGTAACAGTCCAGCCCTAACTTTGATCCCCCAGCCCCAGTCGCCCTCCCTGAGTCCCTGCCACACCTCCTCTCCAGGTACACAGAGCACACATACCACCAGAGTGGTGTCCACAGCAGCCTCCTGACCATTGCCAACGTGTCCGCAGCCCAGGACTATGCCCTCTTCACGTGCACAGCCACCAACCCCCTTGGCTCGGACCACACCGATATTCAACTCGTCAGCATCAGTATGGTGGGAGGGGGCTCTGAGGGTGTTGGGAGGGTGCTCCCCTAGGTCAGTCCCCAAGTCTCTGGTTGCTCTCAGAATGGCAGTGTTCCTGAAACCTGAGAAGTGTTTAGGAATGAGGATGGAGTTTTTGCCTGCTCCGAAATCCCAATGGAGACTGGATTTTTAGGGAAACCCACAACAAAGGAAAAAATGGAGGGGGTTTCTTATTGGCCCAAGTAACTGAAAAGTAGATTTTCAGGAGTTGCTGGATCTAGGTTCAGCCGTCATCAAGAACTCCTCAACTCTCAGGACCGCTTTTCTCTGTGTTGGCCTTATTGTGAGATGTCTGTTAGACATCTAACAACCACTATGAGAAGCTTTACAGTAAAGTAAGGCTTCCTAACAGTGGTGTGAAAGTGCTAGAATTAAGATCCATTGGTTCCACTTAGCTCCCAGCCCATCCCTGATCCAATCAGGAGGTGAGGGGAAGACAACCTGATCTGATTGTTGCTCCTGTTGGCTAGGCCTAGTCACATGTCCATCCTACAAGGAGTGGAGCCACTTCCATCAGAAGCACGTGGCCTGAGAACGTGGGCAAGTGGTTCTCCAATGGATATTCAGGGTTCTGTAACCAGAAGAAATGAGGGCAATGGGTATGAGATAGGCACAAAAATCCACTACAAGAAACATATATTATACAGTCAATCCTCCTTATTTGTGGAGCCTGTATTTGCACGTTTGCCTGCTAAAATTTATTCATAACCCTCAAATCAATACTCATGCTGCTCTCTCAGACATTCAGGGGACTGTACAGAGCGGGTGAAAACTTTGAGTCACCCAATGAACACATTCTCAGCTGCGGTGGAGCAAGACAACACTCTGCTTTCTTACAGCTCTCATATTTTTGTACCTTCGTGCTTTTTGTTAGTGATTGTGCTAAATAAAATGGCCCCCAAGCACAGCACTAAAGTGCTGTCTGGTGTTCCTAAGCTCAAGAAGTCTGTGGTGTGCCATTTGGAGAAAATACTTGTTTTGGATAAGCTTCGTTCAGGTGTGAGTTATAGCACCACTGGCTGTGAGTTCAATGTTAATGAATCAACAAGATATATTAAATAAGATGTCTTTAAGCAGAAACATGCATAACACAAGATCATGTATTAATTGGTTGATGAAAATGTGACTAGAGGCTCATGGGAATCTACGCCTGCATTTCCCCTAGAAGCAATGGTTTGGTATTTGCTCGCTGAGGGTTCACAGTGATTTTAGAGAACATGACCACCATGAATAATGAGAATCGACTGTATATTTAAAATCATGCTTAAGGAATCTGGAAGGAATCTTTCAGAATCCTTCTGTATCCTCTGACTATGTCCCCCATCCCTTACCTCAAAGGCCGCCCTGATCCGCCATTGGGATTGAAGGTCGTGAGCATGACCCCATACTCGGTGGGGCTGGAGTGGAAGCCTGGCTTTGATGGGGGCTTGCCACAAAGTTTCCAAGTCAGGTGGGTCCCTGTCATGGCAGGAAGGGGTGGTAGCCAATAGGACTGGGGCACCTCCCTGAATGACTGCCCTCCCTTTCATGCAGGTATGAGGCTCTGGGGACTCCAGGGTTCCTCTACATGAATGTCCTACCACCCCAGGCCACCACCTGCACACTGACTGGGCTGCAGCCTTCTACACGATACAGGGTCTGGTTGCTGGCCAGCAATGCCCTGGGCGACAGTGGAATAGCTGACAAAGGGTCCCAGATCTCAGTCACCACTCCAGGTGGGAAGGGACATTCTTGGGCAGGTTGCAAAATTCCTCAGAGAACTTATAGGGTGGTATAGTGAAGTCAATACTATTATTCCCTTTTTGCAGATGGAGAAACTGAGGCCCAGAGAGGTTAAACAAACTGTCAAAGCTTGCACAGGTGGAAGGAACTACAGAGAAGTAGTTCAATTCAGATTTAAACTCAGGCAGATGAACTCCAAAGACTAGTATTTGCCACTAGACTCTACTGTTGGAATGTGATTGATGACACAAGGGAAATTATAAGAGAATTTGAATTGAATTAAAATGAAAACATGAAAATTGTAGGGTGCAGCTAAAGCAGTGCTTAGCAAGAAATTTATAGCATTAAGTGCTCATATTGTTTTTTTAAAAAGACTTCAAATTATCTCTCTAAGTTTCCATCTTAAGAAACTAGAAAAACAAAGACAAATTAAATCCAAATCCAAAGTAGACAGAAGGAAGGAAATAATAAAGAGCAGAAATTGATGAACTAGAAAATCAAAAGACAATAAAGAAAAATCAATGAAACCAAAAGCTGACTTGTTGAAAAGATCAGTAATGTTTATAAAGCTAATCAAGGCAAAAAAGAGAGAAGACACCACTTAACCAATATCAGGAATGAAAAGGGGGACATTACCACTGATCCTACAGACATTAAAGGAAATTAGGAAGTATTACAAACAATTTTATGTCAATAAATTCAGCAACTTGACGACACGGATAAATTCTTATATGACTGAGAACATTTTGACTCTGGTAGACACTACAGTGTAGTGGCTAATCACACAGAGCCTGGTTCAGACAAACCTGGGTTCAAGTCCCAGCTCTGCAACTTCCTAGATGTGAGACCTTAGGCAAGTCACTTAAGACTCAGTATAATCTTTGAGCCTCAGGCTCTAAAGATAAGGCATATCTCCAGCCTCTGTATCTCAGTTTCTGAAAATAAGGCCTATCTTAGACAGTTGTGAGGATTAAATAAAATATATCTAAAACTCTTAGAACAGGGCCCTGTACAAAGTAAGTGCTATGTAGATGCTAATTTAACGAAATGCCCCCTGCTCACCTTCTGTTTACTTTGCCCCATGAAAGCTCCCTTTTTCTGTCTTTCCCTTCCTGACAGAGCAGCCTTTTTCCTCCTGGAAGTAAGGACTCTTTCCCATCCCTACAATCTTCCCTCCCCTTCCCCCCACCTCCATTCCAGTTTTCCCTTTAAGCACTAAAGCATAAAGTAGTACTATACTTACCTCCCTTGCTCTAGAACTTATACCTCTATTAAGGCATCCTGAGAACCCAGCATCTTTTTTGATTAATCCCCAAATTTGACAATTCAGGTTAAAAGAACCTTCCACACCATAAAGCTCTCATCAATAATTTATTATTATTATTTTTATTATTAGCATTATTATTATTAGCATTAGCGTTAGAATGGCTATTAATAGTATTGTCATCAGCAGTTTCCAGTTCTCTTTGAAATATTCCTAAGAAGTCATAAATTAGTTCCCATGAGTCTCAAAATGGGTTGCAAAGCTTAATAGGAGGCTGAGAAATATTTAAGGCTTGTCTCAGATTAATGGTGTTAATTTGCACTCTCTATATTCACCTCCCAGGTCTAGACCAACCTTCTGGAGAACCTGACTACCAGCTGCCCACAGAGCAGCCCGCAGGCAAGTCCTCAATCCCCAAACACCTTCTCTCTCCCGGAAAAAACGTTCTGGTCTCTAACCCCACCTCCTCTTCCTTGTGGCCACAGCCTTTTAAGACTTAGGTCTGCCCTGTAGGCCCTCACCCATATCCTTAGCTCTTCCTCTTACCTGGATGTGATCAATTTTCTCTCTTCCTAATTCAGTTTAATTCTGAAAAACAAAGCAAAACGAAAAACTAGCTGATTCCATGCCCTGTGCAGAGCCTGTGTCAGTTGGCTTTTGCCGCGTAACAAACCACTCCAAATATGCACACTTATAGCAACAAACATTATCTCTTGTGATTCTATGAGTGGCTGAACAGTTCTGGTCTGAGCTATAGTCATGTAGCAGCTCTGCTGGGACTGGTTGGTCTAGGGGGGGCCCTCCTCGCACATCTGACAATCTGGCTCTTGGTTGGGACAATGGAGGTAAGTGGGCCTCATGTGTCTCCTTGGCTTGTTCACATGGAGGTGGTCACTGGAATCCCAAGAGCAGCAGGAGAGGGCAAGTTCCAACTTACAGGCACTCTTCAAGCTTCTGATTCTGTCTCATTGGCTGAAGTAAGTGACATGGCTCAATTCAGAGTCAGTGTGGAAGGGAAAATCTCAAGGGTACGCATATAGGGAGACAATTATGATCATTTTTGCAAATAATCCCCTTTAGAGTCTGAGAAGGTTGCAAGTGACAGGAATTCAGCTGTCGTTGACAATAAAAAGAATGGCTTGGCTCATGAAATTGAAACCTCTTAGTGTGCCTGGATTCAGGTGCTCAAAATTTTCACCAAGGATCAGTTTCTCACTCTCTCAACTTTGCCTTCAACTCTGATGACTTCCTTCTCGGATTCTTCTCTTAAGGAGGCAAAGAAATCCTCCCACACCTTCAGCTTTTATTTCACTTCTTAGCAGCTAGCAGAAGAGTGTCCTAGATGTTCTTGCAAAAATCCACCTTAGGTTAAATACCAGTCTCTGAACTGATCACTGTGGGAAGAGGGATGGGTGCTCTTATTGGCCAGGTCAGGCCACGTGTCCTCCACGGAGTCCTGGGGAGCCATCCAGACTGAGGAGAGCAGGGAGTAACCACCGTCAAAGGAAAATGAGTCCTGTTAGCAGAAGTTGGGGAAATGAGTGCTAAGCAGATGTCTGCTGAGAGGGACTTAGTCCTGTCCTCAGGGATATAGCAGGGGATTCTGATATTGTCTGGGATGGAAGTTTGTGCAAAGAGGAAGTCATTCGAGAGGGAGTTTGAAGGGAGAAGAGAAGTTTGCTTGAGATGAAAGGACATTTAAAGACAGACACTTGACTATTTGAAAGCTTAGAAGTGTGGGTTTGTCTCAGTGATTTTGGAAACAGCCAGTTGTTAGTTTTGTGTGGCTGGAGGGTCAGTAGTTGGTGAACAAGAGTGGGGACATGGAAAGAGGCCAGATCATAGAAGGTCTTGAATGCCCAGCTAAAGAGCTGAAGTTCCTGCTTGAGTCCATACAAGGGGCTTGGGCAAAGGTAGGACCCACTGCTAATGGCCTGATTTGAGAAAGGAGCCACCTTCCCTGGGGTGGCAAAAGGAGTGGACATGGAAACCCCTGCCCATCTGCTTTCCTGACCTAGGGGGAGGACTTTGCTTGGTCAGGGACAGGCTTTTCCAGAGAACCCCAATTGAAGTCTAAAACCAATTGTCCCCACAGGACCCTCAAGGCTGCCCCTGCTGCCTGTGCTGTTTGCTGTTGGGGGTCTTCTGCTGCTTTCTAACGCCTCCTGTGTCGGGGGGTTCCTCTGGCAGCGGAGACTGAAGCGTCTTGCTGAGGGTGAGGAGGGACCTTTCCCCTGCCGGGACGGAGGCCCAAGGGTGATGGGAGCCCTGGGTTGGCTGCATATTGAAGGTATCCCAGGGCCAAGTGGGCTCCAGGAGCATGTTTCTGACCCTTTTTTTCCCTACTTCCCTCAGGCATCTCAGAGAAGACAGAGGCAGGGTAAGTGGGTATATTTTTCTGTAAGGAAGCCTCTGGGGGAGGAGGTTTGAGGGAGACAGCTGTCAGAGGGTCAACACCCAGCTGCCCCCATGCCTCCATCCTGGAAGGTCGGAGGAAGACCGAGTCAGGAACGAATACGAGGAGAGCCAGTGGACTGGAGACCGTGACACTCGAAGCTCCATGGTGAGTGGGGGTGGTCCTGACACTCCCCTGACAGGGAATCGACAGTGACTAAAATTCCACTGTTAGCTTCACGTTAATCATTGCCCTTTCCAGGAATGATGGAGTCAAAGGATGGAAAAGACTTTATCTGTTTTTATTGGGGGGGGGCATTGACAGGTTAGCACAACAGATGTAGAGCCATATTACCACTCCACGAGAGACTTCAGCCCCCAGCTTCCCCCCACGCTGGAGGAGGTGTCTTATCCCCGTGGTGAGTGGGGAGCACAACGGAACCCCCCCATAAGTAACCCTGACATCTGGACCTGGTGTCCTGATCATCTCTCCCTTCCAGGTGTCACAGGTCTTAAGCAGGAGAATATGGCTTTTCCTGGGCACGTGTATGATGAGCTGGAAAGACTGTACGCCGCCCCGTCTGGGGCCTGGGGACCCCTCTACGATGAAGTACCAATGGTGAGGAGATTTGTATCAGCAGAAATATTTCTTGGCCAGTGCTAGAAACCCACCTCCTACTGCTTGTATTAATTAGGGTAAGCCAGCTGCTGTAGCAAAGAGGCCTTGGCCATAATCCAGCGGCCTAAACGAGACAGTCTATTTCTTTCTCACATAGCAGTCAGAGGTGAGTGGCCCTGCTGCATGCAATTATTCTGGAACCCAAGTTCTTTCTGTTGTATTCCTCTGCTATCCTCTAGTAAGTTGACCAAGTTTACATGGATGGGACAGTTCCCTGGGGGTTTCAACCGGTGGGAAAGGGAAAAAGAGAGCATGGTAGAGGCACAACCCTGACTCATGGTACAGGCCCAGAAACGGTGCATTCTGCTTTTATTCCACTGGTGAGAATATGGACATGGTCACACCTAACTGCAAAGGAGTCCGAGAAATGCAGCCTATTTGGCAGCTATATCCCCTACTACAATTCTGTTACTGTGGAAGGAGGAAGGTATGTATTTGGTTGGATAATTAGCCATCTCCACTATACTGGTTAAGCAGAGAGATATAGAGAAATAATTTTTTGGCCTACTCAATGGAAAAGTCAAGGGATAGAAATGTCTTCAGGCCCACCCAGAATTTCCTCTCTAAAGATGTCCCTAACAAATTCAGGTTTGTATCCTATTAGATTGGAAACCTTCAAATAAAGGGAATGCCTCTAGAAACCTTCAAATAAAGGGAATGCCTCTTTTTCAGTAGCTCCAAAGCCCCAATGCAGGTGCTTCTTGGCTTAGTTTTGCTCATACTCATTGCTGAACCACTGAAGTGGGGAGTAGAATATGCTAATCGGACAGGTCTGAATCAGTGCCCACCCATGGCATCAGGGAGTAGGGGCCAGCCCCATTCAATCCACTGGGCTGAGCGTGGGAGAGGGATGGAGAGCACAGAGGGAAATGAAGATTGTGGCTGGGCAGGCAAAAGCAGCCGACAGGGACCTTGGCCACAAACTAAGCCCCACCTACTGCCTCACAGTAAGGGAGGTGGGGCAGAACCCCTACTTTCTGTGTGGCCTTGACGAATGCTCTGGCTACAGTGGGCCAAAGATTTCCCTCTGTAACTTTGTCCAGGTGGGGAACTGTTCTCCCCACAAAGGTGGAAATAAAGTGCACGATGCTGTCCATGGTGCTGAACCACACGAGCCCTCTAAAGCACAGATGCAGTCTGCACACTTTCTGAAAAGGGGCAGTTAGTAAATATTTGAGGCTTTGCAGGATATAGTGTCTTTCTAGAAACTACTCACTCTGCCATGAAAACAGCAATAGACAATAGATAAACAAACAATTGTGGCTAAGTTCCAATAAAACTTCATTTTGGGGCACTGAAATTTGAAATTAATGTAATTTTCACATGTCACAAGTATCATTCTTTTCTGATATTTTCCCAGCAACTAAAAAATGTAAAACTATTCTTAGGCAATAAAAAAATACAGTGGGCCATATCTGGCCCGTGGGCAAGTCTGCTCTAAAGTTTGCTGATCAAAAAGAACCATTTTCTCCCAAATCTAGGGAAAGCACAACCCCAGTAGCGACCACCCTACATGGTCTTTTATCTCTTCTATTTTGATGAGGGAATGTTTTGGACCTTCATAAGACTGACAGAATCAAGACTCACATTCCACAATTCCCATATCTGATATCGTGGGCTAACTAAAAGTTTCACATGTCTGACATTTAAATTACTTTTTTGACAGTAAATCACAAGATATCTTGGACTTGCTTAAAAATAATCCAGTTGGGGGTGGGGTGGGGGATGAGAAGATAGAGATATAGATAAATAAAGATTGACCAAAGGTTGATATTGTTGAAACTAAGTGATGGGCTCGCGGGGGTACATAATAATCACTCTCCTCTTTGTTTATGTCGGAATTTCCCCCATAATTAGAAGCTAAAACATTTTTTTCTATGAAGTAGAGCAGGAGGTTGTATCCCCCAGAGCTGCAATGATGACACACAGAGCATCTCTCTATGGTTCTAACTCCACCTTTGCTTGTCAGGGCTCCTGTGACCTCTACTGGCCTGAAGACAGGTATGAAGATGCAAGAGGAATTTATGATCAGGTGGCAGGAGATTTGGACCCTATGGAACCTGATGCTCTACCCTTTGAGCTGAGGGGACAGCTGGTGTGAGAGGCTTCTCAACACCCTTTTCCTACACCTGCAAGACATAATATCCCAATTGTCCTTTTTATTCCAGCCTAGGCTGAGCTTGTTAAGTGATCTCCATTGGACACAAAGGGACTGGACTTTTTCAGAAAGGGAAGTGGAGGGGTGTGTGTAAGTGACGGAAGATGGTTCAAGCTGGTGTCAAAGTATAAACAAGCCTCCTCCTGGGGTTGGATTTAGAGTTCTCCATAGGGACACATGAATTGTAAAAGACATCTCAATAATGAAAAGGTAGTCTGAGGGTCTTCATGCTTTTTAAAGTAAACAGTTCAGAAGTGGGAAAAGACATGTTAAAAACTCAGTTCATTTTGAGTTCAACTGCATCTGAAATAGCTTGGTTTATGCTTTTCCATAGTTATCTACAACACAATGTATAAACTATGACACACATGTAAACATAAATAGACTCTATAGAAAATAAACAGCCTTTACTGAAACAAGCTGGACACAAAATTATACATGCTATGTGATTTCGCTTATAGAAATTCTAGAACAGGCAAAGCTAATCTACAGTGACAGAGCCAGATTAGTGGTTGCCTGGGGCCATGGGAAGGAACTGACGAAAAAAGAGTATGAGGAAATTTTTGAGGGGGTGATAGAAATGTTCTTTATGATGATTGTGGTGGTAGTTATATGAATGTATAGATTTGTCAAAACTCACTGAACTCTACACTTAAGATCGTTGCATTTTATGGTACATAAATTACACCTCAACAAAAGTGACTTTAAAAACAGGCACCATAGGGGCTTCCCTGGTGGTGCAGTGGTTGAGAATCCGCCCCCCAATGCAGGAGACATGGGTTCAAGTCCTGGTCCAGGAAGATCCCACATGCCGCGGAGCAACTAAGCCCGTGTGCCACAACTACTGAGCCTGCGCTCTAGAGCCCACGAGACACAACAACTGAAGCCCACACACCTAGAGCCCGTGCTCCACAACAAGAGAAGCCACCGCAATGAGAAGCCCGCACGCAGCAACAAAGACCCAACACCACCAAAAATAATAAATAAATAATAAAATAAATAAATTTATTTTAAAAAGTCACTATAATAAAGCAGCCCAGCAAGAGAATTCTTATATTTTTTAATTTTATTTATTTTTTTATACAGCAGGTTCCTATTAGTCTCTTATTTTTTTTGTGAAAAGCAGGAAAAGATAACTGAGAAGCTGTCTATTTCCATGGAGAACAGAGTATAGTTAGGAATAATCTTTCTTTAGGCCCCCAGTTCTATTTTATTAATCATATTGTCAAAACTGTTTAGTTCAAATGTTTGTCCAGGGACTTCCCTGGTGGTCCAGTGGCTAAGACTCTGTGCTCCCAATGCAGGGGGCCTGGGTTCGATCCCTGGTCAGGGAACTAGATCCCACAGGCCACAACTAAGAGTTCGCATGCCGCAACGAAGATCCCGCGTGCCGCAACTAAGACCTGGCACAGCCAAATAAATAAATAAATATTTTTAAAAAACCCACAAATGTTTGTCCACATATTATTTTTTATCAGCATAGGCTAAAATAAGTTTTTATACCACAGCACTTGAATACACAAATACATTGGAGTCCAACTGATTTCCCTTTAATTAAAAAAATACTCCATTCCTAAGAATAGAATTTTTCTAATTGTATATTTTTCCTGTTCAAAGAAGAAAACTACAGGGTATTCCCTGGCTTCCCAGTGGTTAGGACTCTGCGCGTTCACTGCTGAGGGCGCAGGTTCAATCCCTAGTCAGAGAACTAAGATCCCACAAGCCAAGCCGGGTGGCCCACACCCACCCACCCACCCCAAAAAAAAGAGAGAGGAGAAGAAGAAGGAGGAGGAGGAGGAGGAGAAGAAGGAGAAGGAGAAGGAGAAGGAGGAGGAGGAGGAGGAGAAGGAGGAGGAGGAGGAGGAGGAGGAGGAGGAGGTGGAGAAGGAGAAGGAGGAGGAGAAGGAGGAGGAGGAGGAGGAGGTGGAGAAGGAGGAGGAGGAGGAGAAGGAGGAGGAGGAGGAGAAGAAGAAGAAGGAGGAAGAGGAGGGGGCGGAGAAGGAGAAGAAGAAGGAAGAGGAGGAGGAGAAGGAGGAGAAGGAGGAGAAACATACAACATTCTGTTTCCACTTTGGCTAAGGAGAAAAGGTGAATTTATTGAAACAAAACTATGAGGGGTCTATCTCTCTGTATCTCTTGGCTTTGCTGTTCTCTGTGTTGACTTCATTCTCAGGTAGAGCCTTCATTTGGGGACAAAGATGAGCGCTTGCCGTTCTAGGCTGGCATTCCAGAAGCTCAGGAGCCAGAGTACATCTTTTGCCAATAGTTCTGGAAGGTCTTGGGGCTGTCTTTCATCAGCCCAGCTTGAGTCTTACGTCCATCCCTGAACCAATCATTATGGCCAGGGAACAAAATATGTGGATAATCCAGGTCCTGGGTTGCTCAGAACCACATAAACCACTTGGGTAAGGCTCACCAAAGGAACCCCTCAGGCTGTGGTTGGGTCTCTTCACGCACTTTTTACTTCCTCTTTGCTACTGTTTGAATCAATGTAACAGATATCTATTGCTTCTGTCTGCCCAGAATCGAGTCCCTCTTAATTTATATAGATATCATTGAATAAGACAAGTTCCTAATTATGCTAAGCCCCTGGATCCAGCTATACCCAAAGTCAGAGCCACTCCTGGACTATACATTCCCCTTTTCCCTTAGGTAAATCTGAATGGCGTCTTCAGTTAGTTAGTTGCAACCATAAATTACCCTCTCCCTTAAGCCAGTTTGAATGGGGTCTTTAGTAAACTGATACAGAAATGAATAATTTACAAGGGGAAGAAACTCACTCAAATTAGTAGAGCTAAAAGGCATTTACTTTATTACTTACTAAGGGAAAATTAGTAATTACCAAATGATCAAAGTTAACATTACCAGGCATGTAAGAAATTGACATCATGGGCCTGCTGATATGAAATATTGAAGGTACAACAGCATGTCAATGATATTCCTGACTAAAGTGCATAACTGAATCTAATCATGAGGGAGACATATTGAAATTGAAGGATATTCCACAAAATAGCCGTCCTGTAATCTTCATATATGTCAGGGTCATACAACACAAAAGATGACTGAATTGTTCCAGCTTAAAGGAGACTAAAGAGACATGGCAACTGAGGGCAACACATATTTTCTATAAAGGGTATTATGGGGACAATTGACAAAACTGAGTAAGAATTGTAGATTAGATAACAATATTGTGTCAATGTTAATTCTATTACACTACGGTTGGGTAAGAGAATGCCTTGTTCTTAGGAAATGTGCACTTAATCGTTTAGGGTAAAAGGTTATCATGTCTTCAATTTACTCTCAAACAACTGAGAAAAATAATGTGTGTTTATACAGAGAGATAGAAAAGGATAAAACAAAGGTAAAATGTTGACATTTGGGGAATGAGGGTGAACTGTATTGAAATGCTTTGTATCCTTCTCAGAACTTTTCTGGAGGCCTGATATCACATCAAAATAAAAGTTGATTTTAAAAAGTGCATTGTAAAGGTGCATGACAATGTCATGGAAGAAAAGAATCGGAAGTACAACTGGGTCTCATGGGTTGTGCAAATCTATCCAGTTCCTTTTTTTTTTTTTTTTTGTGGTATGCGGGCCTCTCACCGCTGCGGCCTCTCCCGCTGCGGAGCACAGGCTCCGGACGCGCAGGCCCAGCGGCCATGGCTCACGGGCCCAGCCGCTCCACAGCATGTGGGATCCTCCCGGACCGGGGCATGAACCCGTGTCCCCTGCATTGGCAGGCGGACTCCCAACCACTGCGCCACCAGGGAAGCCCTATCCAGTTCTTTTTATCTTTCATTGGTCCCATCATCTTTTGTCTACATCCCTCAGCAGATTTCCTCCATTCTCTCCTTGTAGATACCTAGCTTCCCTCTTTGTCCATAATTATTGCTTGTCCAGGAATTGACTGCCCCAGTTCTAGAGCACCACACCCTTGCCTGACTCTGAAATGTAGTGCCTTTATTCCAAATTTCAGACAGATCAAATCGGATTGGCTCAAGCTGGGTTAAGAAAAGGAGATCATAAGGGAAATGAAGACTATCTAGAGCAACAACATGGACAGTCAGACCCAAAAGAGAACATACTGTATGATTTCATCTCTTTAAAGTTAAAAACAGTCAAAACTGATTTGTGGCAAGAGTGGTTACCTTTGGGGGAGAGGGAGACAGTGATTGGAAAGGGACACAAGGAGGGTTTTTACGAGACTGATAATGTTGCTCCTTGACCTGGGTGCTAGTTACACAGGTGTTGTCATTTTTTGAAAATTTATCACACAATACTTGTGATATGGGCACATTTCTTTATGTGTGTTATATATCATTAAATTTTTTACATTATATCTCATATCTGGCATTATGGTTGGAATTATAATTTTCTGATATGGTTAATAACGCTTGGTACCGTTCTGAACAAATAAATTATAATTGTCACTCTATTTACTGTATAGTTTCATTTCAGAAAAAAAGTTCGTATATTTTAAACCATACCAAAATTTTTCATACATGCGTATTTATATTAGTTTAAGATAATTATAAACTTATCTTTTTACCCATATGAATGCCTTTAACGATGTTTTCAAGTTGTTCAGGACGCGGACGCAATATCCAGCAGCATGCCTTGACGCTGGCCTCTTAAATGTCTGGAGGGTGGGAGGGAGGGAGACGCAAGAGGGAAGAGATATGGAAACATATGTATATGTATAACTGATTCACTTTGTTATAAAGCAGAAACTAACACACCATTGTAAAGCAATTATACTCCAATAAAGATGTTAAAAAAAAAAATGTCTGTAGCGCCCTCCGTCAACGCGGCAACCAAAAACGTTTGCGCAAATTTCCAAAACTCCCACCAGGGGGCGGTACCGCCCCTTTTGGGAAGAACCAATCTACCAGATTTGTTGTGTATTGGGAGCTCAGGGGACGGGTCTGTGCTGGAGATAATAACTTGGTGGTGGTGGTGGGAGTGTCTTCTGCATGTTAAGTGGTCACTGAGCCCCAATATTAAAGGCTAAGTAGCTGTGCAGGGCATCAAGACATAGGGGACCGCAGGAGCACAGCGTGCGGAGGGATTTTCTTAAAATTGTCGCAGGAGAATAACTGTCAAGGCAGGGAGAGGTAGGAATTGAGGCTGGCGAGATGGGCAAAGATATATCACGAAGGTCATCTTATGGCGTTTGTACTTTATCCTATGGGTGATACGAAGCCACTAAATAGCTGAAATGCAACAACGGACAGACAGCATTTATTAGCTGTTTCCACATGCCAACCCCTTTTCTAAGTTCTTTTTATGTATTCTCTTCCGGAACCATCAGAATTACTCATGAGCTCAGTTGTCCTGTCATCCAGAGTTCATTCACCCTTTTCCTGGTGACCTGCAGTCTCCCCTCGGGAAGCATTGGTGCCTGGTCTCCTACTTCAGATATGCTTTGTGCTTCGTATGTAGCCCACTCTACCTGGGGCTCCACGAATAGGGACAGCCCTGGGAACTGACCAACCCGAGCGTCTTATTTTCTAAAGCCCAGTGATTGGCTTACGGGTCATCAGGTGACCCAGTCAGAACCAGCGAGAGGACTCTGACCCCCGCAGTTGTTCTCCCCCTTAGAACTCTGCCCTGCCTCTGAGCTAATATTAAAGCCCCTTTTACTCTCAGCAGGAAGTGGGTGGTCACCCACAGAAAGACCATCTGGAAACTTCATTCAAGAACCTTCCCTAGCTACTGTTGAGCGGCTTGTTGTGTTCTGCCTGTTCTGCCAGGAGCTCAAGGTTCCCCACCTAGCCTCTGCCTCCCACCGCACTGTCATTTTCAACTTCACTTTCTACCAATCCTAGTTCTGTGTTTCAGGTAGTTAAGAAGAAATGCTTTACCTCCTTGTCTTTAAATCGTCTGTGATCTCGACCTGGTATGCCCACCCATTTTATTCAGTAAGAATTTGTGGGGCATCTAGTCCATGCTGTACTCTGGAGGATGCAGAGATAAATAGTAGATCTGGTTGTCTTCAATGTTGTGCAATTTCGCTTTGATGTATTTAGGCATGAATTTATTTTTATTTATCTTGTTTAGGATATACTTGCTTCTTGGAACTGTGGATTCATGTTTTTCATCAGTTCTGGAAAATTCTCAGCCATCATTTCTTCAAAGATTGCTGTTCCTCTGTTCTATTTTCTGCTTTTTGGTCTTCTATTAGATATTTGATGTATCTTAATCTCTCTTTCATATATCCATCTCTTTGTGCTATGTAATTTCCTCTGATAAATCTTTCAGTTCAAAAGTTCTGTCTTCAGCTATGTCTAATCCACTGTTTTAATTTTTATTGTGGGAATTGCATTTGTTATATTTTTAATCTCTAAAAGTTTCATCTTTTATTTTTCAAATCCACTTTTTTCATTCCTGATACTCTCTTGTTGCTTGCTTACATTTGTGATTGTATATTTTATTTCTTTAAAAATTTTACAAAGGGCTAGTCTGTAGTCTGATTTTGACAATTCCAATATCTGAAATTCTTGCAGGTCTGAATCTTTTGTTTGTTGTTGTGTTATACTGTATTTTTCCAAAGATGGCCAAAACAAGATTTGCTCTTTACAATATGACTTGACACAGGGCAAGTTTATGACTATGGCAGAAGTGACATTGTGATTTCCAAAGCTAGGTCATAAAAGGCAGTACAACTCCTCCCTGATTCCTTTAGCATGCTCTCTCTAAGAACTCCACCACCATGCTGCAAAGAAATCCAAGCATCCTATGGAGAGGAACTGAGGCCCCCAGCCCACAGACCTGACCGAATCTCCAGCCAACAGCCAGCACCAAGTTGTCAGGCACGTGAGTACAGTATCTTGAAAGTGCATCCTCCAGCCCCAAGTTGAGCCAACCCTGCTCATACTACATGGAACAGAAACAAACAACGGAACTGAGCCCTGCCCAAATTGGGAAATTGTAAGCAAAATAAATTATCGCTATTTTTAAAAGCTACCAATATTAGGGGTAGTTTACTTTGCAACAGTTGTTAACTGGAGCAGTTGCTTCTGCTAACCCTCACTCACAGTGGCTTACTTTCTTGTGTGCTTGGTGATTTTATTTTTCTATATATTACCAGGCTGGAACATCATTATTTTAGAGTGATTTATCTTCTCTTTTAGGACAGACCTCAAAGTTAACTACTGATGAGATTTCCCATTTCTCATCCCTCTTACTCGATAACCCTAAAGAACTCACCCCTAGCCTTGGATGGCCCCATCCTGGGACAGTCTGTACTTTTCACATTTGTAAATATCAACATCAGACTGATAATAATCTCATCACCACGCCCCAGTTCACCCCCCACATCTCTACCCTGGGAGAAGAACTAAATTCTTCGATTGGTTAACACATTGTCAGAGGTCAGGGAGCAGGCTAGTTTCCTCCTACTATGGGAAATTGATACAACCACACACATCACTAGTTCAGTGTAAGTGTGGCTCACCTATGCCTAATTTGAGAAAGGAGCAAATTCATTCTCCCTTCAATAATCTCCCTCTATCACCATTAACCTTTGAGATCCCTAAATGCAAGCAGTTCACCTGCTGCTGCTTGGTTCTATCTCCTTAGTTGTGGCACGCGGGCTCCTTAGCTGTGGCGTGTGAACTCTCAGTTGCAGCATGCATGTGGGATCTAGTTCCCTGAGCAGGGATCAAACCCGGGACCCCTGCATTGGGAGTGTGGAGTCTTAACCACTGTTCCACCAGGGAAGTCCTGGTTCTATCTCCTTAAGAACAAGCAAGGGGGGAAAAATGTAAGATCTGCCAGCTGAGAAATAAAAAATATCTTCTCCAAATCCCACTAAGGTGCCTTTCCCACCCAGAACTGAGTTTTCCCACTGCTATATATCTCCTTGTAACTTAATTAAAGAGCAATCAGGGCCTGCCTGCCTACCCTCCAGCATAAACATCCTTGGAAAACGTCAAACACACCTGGATAACTAATTTTGTCCTGAGAACCTCTCATGAGGGAGGGGAAGATCTTGGCACCGCCTCTAGTGGAGCGATGAGTGCAACACCACGGCACCTTGGTAAGCAGCGCCACTGTCAGTAAAACCACTGTTAGAGCACTCTACCTCTCCCCGCTGCCCCCTACTCTATCCCCTGTCAGATCATGACTTTTTTGAAGGAGTGATTCTTGTGGCCTCCTCTACTTCTTGCCGGATCAGCACTGACTCAAGAAGTTGATCTTATCCACGTGGAAACAACTTAGATGTCCATCAACAGATGAATGGATAAAGAAGACGTGGTACGTATATACAATGGAATACTACTCAGTCATAAAAAAGAATGAAATAGTGCCATTTGCAGCAACGTGGTTGGACCTAGAGATTATCATACTGAGTGAGATAAGTCAGAAAAAGAAAGACAAGTACCATATGATATCACTCACATGTGGAATCAAAAATATGACACAGAAAACTTATCTATGAAACAGAAACAGACTCACAGACATAAACAGAATTGTGGCTGCCAAGGGGTGGGAGAGGGATGGGTTGGGAGTTTGGGATTAGCAGGTGCAAACTATTATATACAGAATGGATAAACAACAAGGTCCTACTGTGGAGCACAGGGAAGTATATTCAATATCCTGTGATAAACCAAAATGGAAAATAATATGAAAAAGAATGATGTGTATATATATGTATAACTGAATCGCTTTGCTGTATGGCAGAAATTAACACAACATTGTAAATCAACTGTACTTCAAAAAAATAAATTTTAAAATTTATGACTTTAGACCCAAACTCTGGTTTACAGGAAATACAGAAGATAAAGGAACACATTAAATGACATCACAATGATCAGGCAAATACAATATGTAGGACATTCTGTAAGACAACTTTAAACTTTGTTTGCAAATTTTCATGATAAAATGTCAGGGAAAGTGAAGAAATTATCAGTGATGGGAATGCATTCAACACAACGATCTGCAAATGTTAAAAATGAGGCAGATCAGCAAACTATAGAGAAAATGAACAAAGTTTGAAAAAATCAGCAAGATTGATAAAATCCCCAGTTAGACTGATCACGAAAAAAAAAAGAGAGAACAGAAATTACTAATATCAAGATTGGAAGAGAGATTATCACTACAAATTCTGTCACCATTAAAAGGATGTAAAGTGAATATTATGACGACTTTGTGTCAAGGCCTTGACCATTTAGATGAAATGCCAATTCCTTGAAAAACACAACATATGAGAGCAACTCAAGATGCAATAGAAAATATATTTATTCAAGAAATTGAACTTATTGTTAAAATCCTTCCCACAAAGAAAGCTCCAGGCCCAGATGGCTTCGCTGGTGAAATCTATTAAAGATTAAAGAGAGAAATAACATAAAATCTTTCAAATCTGAGATCCAGCTATATGTGCTCAGATGGAAACAATCCCTCAAAATACATTAAGTAAAAAAATCAATGTGCAAAGGGACAAGTAGTATTTTCTCATTTATGTAACAAAAAATAGCTATATAGGTGTGTTTCTATGCACAAATTACCCTCTGCAAGGATACCCTGTTGCTTTAGAGGCGTGAATTGAGGAGTTGGAGAAACTGTTTCACTCCTTTTCCTTTTGTATTATCTTAATTTTAAAATATGAACTGTGCATGTAATAAGAAAAGTTTAAAGACTTTTTAACCCAGGATTTTCTGGATTTATAGTCTGACTCTTGTCCCTTGATTCTGTGAATTAGGTACTGAGGAAAAGACTGCAAAAAGGGTGGTTAAAATATTATTCCTGGGGTTTAGGGGACAAGGACATTAAATCCACACTTGGCCACTGGCTGTGTGACTTCAGACATCTTTACCTCTCTGAGGCTCCACTTTTACTATCTGTGAATGGGAGGTTGTGCATTAAAGGATTAATTTTGTCCAACTCCTGGGAGGTAACCTCTAATCCCTTGGAATATCCTGCTTGTTAGGAGTATCTTTGTTTACCTGGGGTCCTTGGGCTGTGCAGTATAAGCTTGACCCCTGGAGGGGCTGGAGACTAAGGTCAGTCATGTGGGAGGTAGGCCATGCCCATGTGACTGACCCCCAATAAAAGTCTGGACACCACAGCTCATGTGAATGTCCCTGGCTGTAGCACTCCATGTGTGTTTTCATGTTTTGTTGCTGGGAGAATTGAGCACCATTCACTGGGCTCCGCTGGGAAAGGACAATGAGAAGCTTGCTTTGGTGTCTCCAGGACCTATGTCTTGTCTTGGTGTCTCCAGGTCGTATGTCTCCTATGTCCCATAGCTTCTTCCCTTTGGTATTTTTAATCTGTATCCTTTCACTGTAATAAATCATAACCATGAGTAAACCAGTTTTTCTGAGTTGAGTCCCTCCAGCAAATCGGTGAGCCTGATGTGGTTTTGGGGATCCCTAAACACAGGGGTGATTAATGTCATATACCTCTTCAGGGGCATAGACACCAATGGGGTTGTACGTACACAAAACTTAATGATCACAGCCAGTATGTATTGAGCACATACTGTATACCAGGCTGTGTGTGTCCACGAGCTCACTGGATCCTCATAACAACTCCGTGAGGCTGATACTATGATTAATTTCTTGTTTTTATTTTATTGTGAAATGTACTGTACATTCAGGAGTGTAAAATATAAATGTATGGCTTTAAAAAATACTTATAATGTGAATAACTGTGAATCTTCATCAGGTTAAGATAAAAAGGACATAGAAGTCCCCATGAGCCCCTACCCAGCTACAACTCCTCTAATCCCTTGAGGTAACCACCTTTCTGACTTTTGTGATAATAATTTCCTTGCTTGCCTTTCTTTATAGTTTGACCACCGATGTATGTATCCCCCATACTATATTGCCATTTCATTATCCCTGCTTTTGAGTTTTTTGAATAGAATAGGACAGCATGTCCTGTTTGGCTGTTTGATGTCTGGTTTCTTTCACACACCACGTGTGTGAGATTTATCCATGTGGTTTTACGTATCAGTAGTTTACGCTCCTTTCACGACTCTGTAGTATTCTGTTGTATGACGATACCACAATGTATCTATCCATTCTCCAGTTGATGGAAATTCCCATTTGGGACTATTACAAACAATGCTGCTGGGAACATTTCTTCCTGTACATGTTTCCTGATGCCCATGTTCAAGTTCTCTAAGATATATACTTAACAGGGAACAGATAGGTAAAAGGTTATGTGCATTTTCAAATTTATTCAGCAGCACTACCCTCTCTCCCATTTTAAGATGAAGCAATTGCAACAAGAGAGGTGAATACCTTTCCCAAGGTCACAAAGCCACACTGCCTTGCTCCCAGAGCCCACATTCTCACTTAACACCCACTGGCATATGATGGGCACCTAATAATTGTGAGCTGTTATTCTGAGGGTCGTTGGGGGCTGTTTTGGGGGGGTTCCTTTCCTGTCCCCATTATTCTGAACTATGTCCCCATAAGTTAATAATTAACTGCCCCTCAAGGAGCCTGTGATCCTAAAGATTTACCTTTCCCTGGTTACTGTCTGGTTAATCAGTCACTGGCCCTGGCCGGGCAAGGGGCACTAGGTGGACCAGCTGCCTCCGAAGCCCCCTGACCTGGTGTGGAAGTGGCGAAGGATTCCTGATGCTCTGGACCTGTCGTGTGCTCTGCTCCCAAGCGGGGTCCTCCGCTGGGGGCTGGAAGCCCCTGAGCTTTGATGGTGGGGCCTTCCACCTCAAGGGCACAGGAGAACTGACCCGGGCTTTGCTGGTGCTACGGCTGTGTGCCTGGCCCCCTCTGGTCACCCACGGCCTGGCGGTGAGCAGTGACCGTGGGGACTGGCCCAGGGGGTCCCCAGGGCCAGGCTCTGAGCCCTTGCTCCCTGTCACCCCAGCTCCAAGCCTGGTCTCAGCGACTCCTGGGGTCCCAGCTCTCGGGCGCGCTTCTCCGAGCATCCATCTACGGGCAGTTTGTGGCTGGTGAGACCACAGAGGAGGTGAGGGGCTGTGTCCAACAGTTGCAGAGCCTAGGCCTCCGGCCCCTGCTGGCGGTGCCCACTGAGGAGGAGCCAGACTCAGCTGTCAAGACCGGGTGAGTAGGGGGCCAGGGACCAGGGTGGCCGGGAGGCTTGCAAGAAGGGGGTTAGTGGGCTCCAAACCCTGACGCCTGCTGGCTGGGCAGCGAGGCCTGGTATGAGGGGAACCTCAGCGCTATGCTTCGATGTGTGGACCTGTCACGAGGCCTCCTGGAGAGCCCCGGCCCGACTGGAAACATCCTCATGCAGCTGAAGATTACGGCTCTGATGAGCACTCGGCTCTGTGTAAGGGACGGGCAGGGTGGGAGGGGAGGGGGTGGGCGCCCCCCAGGTCCCCCTCGCTACCCCACCTACCACCCCATTCCAGAAGGAGCTAACCTCACGTGTCCGAAGGCCAGGGGGCTCCTTGGAGCTGAGCCCTGAAAGACTGGCTGAAGCCATGGACTCTGGGCGGGTAAGGAGCTCAGGCTGGGGGAGATTGAATGGTTGGTGGGGAATGTGGGGGAAGCAGAGCCCCCTGGACTTGGAGGTAGCAGGCACCCGCCAGCGGCATGTTCAAAATGTTTAACTACCTCTACTTTCCAGGCTTAGAATGATCAGAATAAGTGTGGCTACAGACCTGGGGCATGGCTGGAATAAATGGAATATGGGTCACCTGGGGACTCTAGGGGAGGGGCCTGGGGGCTGGGAGCTCTCAGAGGAGACACTGAGACAGCAGCTCTTTACCAACTAGAAGAAAGCAATCAATATTTTATCAATCGACTCAGCTATGCTAGTGTGTGCTAACTAGATGGAAGCTATGATTAGACCAATGGGTTTTGGTTCATTCATTCACTCATTTGTTCTTTCACTGATTCTTTTTTTTTAATTAACTGTAACTTTTGAAAAATATTTACTTTATTCATTTACTTATTTGGTTGCGCCGGGTTTTAGTCGTGTCAGGTGGGCTCCTTAGTTGTGGCACGTGTGCTCTTAATTGTAGCCGGCAGGCCCCTTAGTTGCGGCATGCATGTGGGATCTAGTTCCCTGAGCAGGGATCGAACCTGGGCCCCCTGCGTTGGGAGCACAGAGTCTTAACCACTGCGCCCCCAGGGAAGTCCCTCTTTCATTTATTCTTTATTTCCATATCTTATTTCTACCTTCCCTGCCATCAGCAGCATGTATCTCTTTGTTACTGTGATTTTGTTTTGCCAAGTATATGCTCTTTGGGGGCATATTTTTCCAACATTTTATTATGAAAATTTTCAAACATACAGAAAAGTTGAAAGAATTTTACAGTGAACACCCATATACCTGCTGCCGTTAACATTTAACTATATTTGCTTTATTTATTTATTTATTTTTAAACATCTTTATTGGAGTATAATTGCTTTACAATGGTGTGTTAGTTTCTGCTTTATAACAAAGTGAATCAGGTATACATATACATATATCCCCATATCTCTTCCCTCTTGCATCTCCCTCCCTCCCACCCTCCCTATCCCACCCCTCTAGGTGGGCACAAAGCACCGAGCTGATCTTCCCGTGCTATGCGGCTGCTTCCCACTAGCTATCGGTTTTACACTTGGTAGTGTATGTATGTCCATGCCACTGGGCTTATACTTGCTTTAAATCGTATCTATCCTTCTCTCCATTCCTCTATCCATCCATCAATCCACATTTTTTTGATGCATTTCAAAGTAAGTTGCAGACATCAGCACACTTCTCCCCCAAATGCTTCAGAATGCACATCACTAATTAGAGTTCTGTATTTATTTCTTTTCAGGTAAAATTTACGTACAATGAAATGCACACATTGTAAATGTACCCTTTGATGATGAGCTTTGACAAACACACACCTGAGCAATTCAAATCCCTATCAAGGTATAGAACATTTCCATCACTGCAGGAAGTTCCCTTGTGCCCTTCTCCATCAATGGGGCTGGGTGGGGGGTGGAGGGTATAGTTTTAAACGCACACAAGTAACATTATGTTATCTACGGCATTCTGTTTCTTACTTTTTTCACTGAGCATTCTGATTTTAAGATCCCTCCAAGCATCTCTGTGTACATCTAATCCATTTTTTAAAATATTTATTTGTTTGGCTGCTCTGGGTCCTAGTTGTGGCACGCGGGATCTTCGTTGCCGCGTGCGAGATCTTTTAGTTGTAGCATGTGGACTCTTAGTTACAGCATGTGGGATCTAGTTCCCTGACCAAGGATCGAACCTGGGCCTCCTGCACTGGGAGTGTGGAGTCCCAACCACTGGACCACCAGGGAAGTCCCTAATCCGTTGTTTTTAATGGCTGCTTCTGGCCACATGGTTTACCTCTCCTGGGATGGACACCCGGGTGGTTTCTGAGTCTCCGTCACCCCAAGTAATGCTGCCTGGGACCTGCTGAGGTTTCTTTTCTTAATTCGTAATTTTTAATATGTGTCACAGAACACATAGAAGCAGGACTTAGTGCTTCAAAGGATCAGCTCTGGAGTGTACCGAATTTCACCTCTTCATGAACTTAGTTTACTGATGTGAGGGCAGTGATAGTAATTTCTTCCCAGGGTGGTTTTAAAGACTAAAGCCCCTGCCAGGCTGGCATCTGCACGATGACAGAGGGGCCCTCATCCCTCTGTGTCACTAGGTTCCCTTGGCTTCCCCAGCACCATCAGACCTGGTGTTCCTTTTCCATCTCTGCCAGTTCATTCTCAACCTTTGTTAGGTTTTACTCTGCCTGACTCTTAAATATGGAGGTTCCTCAGGGCGAGGTGCCGGCTCACTCCCCTCTCACTCCTTACTCCCCTCCGAGGGGCCTTCGCACCCACCCCTACAGCCTGTTTCCCTGCTCTGCACTCATGATGCCTGCCTTCTGTCTCCAGTCCCTCTGGAACCTCCGCCTGGTCGTCCCCCAGACCCCTCACACCAACTGGGTCCCACACTGGCCTGTGTCTCCCCAAACCTGCCCCTTCCTCCTGTCCCCATCTCAGAGCAGTCCTACCACCCCCATCCCGATCCCAGGCCCCACCCATCCTTGGTCTTCACAGCCACTGGCTCCACAGCACGATTCATAACTGTCCTGTTCACGGCCATATCCCAGGCCATGGCACCTAGACAAGATGTGATAAACATATGTTAAATAAATGAGTAAATGAATGGAGCAAGTGAGTCTGAAACAGAAAATTAATGGTGGAGAACTTACCACGTGCACTGTCCTAAGTGGTTTATATGTGTTCAAGGGAAGCATTTACTCTCTGCCTGAAGATGCTGAGGTTTAAATCCCAGGTCAAGCTGTGTGATTTTATAAGTTTATTTATTTATTTATATTTTTGGCTGTGTTGGGTCTTCGTTGCTGCGTGCGGGCTTTCTCTAGTTGCGGCAAGCGGGGGCTACTCTTCGTTGAGGTGCGTGGGCTTCTTATTGCTGTGGCTTCTCTTGTTACGGAGCACAGGCTCTAGGCATGCAGGCTTCAGTAGTTGTGGCACACGGGCTCGGTAGTTGTGGCTCACAGGCTCTAGAGTGCAGAATCAGTAGTTGTGGCTCATGGGCTTAGTTGCTCCGTGGCATGTGGGATCTTCTCGGACCAGGGCTTGGACCCGTGTCCCCTGCATTGGCAGGCGGATTCTTAACCATTCTCCACCAGACACAGCTTGGAAGTCCCAAGCTGTGTGATTTTAGACGAATGACTTCAACTCTCTATGCCTTCACCTCTGTTTCCCCCTCTGTAAAATGGGGATGACAATAGTCCCTACTTCAGAGGGTGGTGAAGGGTAAATGAGGACCTGAAATTGCATGTGGCACCCTGTCGACCCTCTGTGAGGGTGGTGGCTCCACCAGCTGCTCACACCCCAGAACTCTCCTGGGATGATGCCCCATAGGGAGACAATTCTCTGACTGAGGAGAAGAACTCCGCAGGTGCCCCTCACCCTCCCCTTCTCCTGGAGAGTCTTCTCCCCCAGGATGGGATCCATATCCATCCTGTTGACTATACTGGAGCCCTAAATTCCACCTGTTCCTCTTTCTTTAACTTCCCAATTTCTTTGAACCCAGCTGGACTCCCTGAGTCACCAGCAGCTCACATTCACCCTTGAATCCCCATAAGAGGACCCTGAACTAGGGATAGTTATTATTTCCACATTACAAATGTAACAATTCTCTAAACGTTTGTTGAACATCTACCACATTCCAGGTGCTGTGCCAGGGGTGGGGATGATGACCAAGATAAACAAAATCTCTGCCCTCGAGGTAATTACTTGCTAGTCTGGGAGGTGCAAGAGACACTCAATTGTTAAAACCAACGCCCAGTTGGGGCTTGCAGGGCCTCGTGCCAGGGTGGCGGGGGGTGGGGGGGGTGGGCAGCGCACCGAGCCAGGAAAATCATTCTTTTTCAAGTTTAGGTTCTAGTACCCCTCGGGGTCTCAGTTTCCTAATCTGGAAATTGGGAATAATATTTACTTAATTGTTTTAGGGGATCAAATTTATTAATGCAGATAAAGTAGGTGCTTTTGAAATTGGGCTCCGAGGGCTTCCCTGGTGGCGCAGTGGTTGAGAGTCCGCCTGCCGATGCGGGGGGCGCGGGTTCGTGCCCCGGTCTGGGAAGATCCCACATGCCGCAGAGCGGCTGGGCCCGTGAGCCATGGCCGCTGAGCCTGCGTGTCCGGAGCCTGTGCTCCGCAACGGGAGAGGCCACAACAGTGAGAAGCTCGCGTACCGCAAAAAAAAAAAAAAAAGAAAGAAATTGGGCTCTGAGAGCTTCCCCATATTAGTAAACCACCTTTTCACTTGAGCTCTTTTGAAAGGTTTCTGTTTATTGCTCCCTTACAATCAAATAATCTTGGATTCAGATGGGGAGTGTGGCTCAGAGACAGACACAGAGAAACATTGCCCTCTCTTTACTCTATCCCTAAGTGTGTGAAAAAATGTAATAAATGTTTAATTATACTAAAACAAAGCCGATATGTTACAAGTATAGACAGCCATTGTAGGGAAAAATAAGGCTGAGGAAGGGGAAAGGAAAGCCCCAGGAAGGGAGTTGCAAGTTCAAACCAGAGAAAACCTCATAGAGAAGGTGGCATTGAAATAAAGACCCCGCAGAGAGGTTGGAGTGAAGTAAGCAGACATCTGGGCAAAAAGTGTTCCAGGCGGAAGGAACAGCCAGAGCAAAGGCTCTGAGGTGGGAAGGTACCTGGCATGTTCAAAGACTAGCAGGGAGGCCCGTGAGGCTGGAGGGCAGTAAGTCAGGTGGAGGGCGGGAGGAGGTGAGAGCAGAGGGGTCAGACCAGGGGAGCCTAGTGAGTTGCAATGAGGCCTTCAAAGTTTGATGAGGAAACTGAGGTCCCAAGAGACGAATGCGAGGTAACACTTATGGCTCTTACTCTGAGCTAGCTACTGTTCCAGGCACTTTCTAGATGCTAATTCCAAGTCACGTCACCCTCCCACTGGAAAATGGGGCTTGGAATAACATCTGCCTACTAGGATCATTGTAAAGGTTAAATACGTAAGATGGCATTTGAAGCCACCTGTTATTATAACAGGTATTGAGTGCTTACCATATTCTGGCACTGTCCTGTCCTGTTTATGTCCAGGCACATCTCATATATTAACCCATTTTTATCCACACAGCAACTCCATGAGGTAGTTATTATTATCACCCCCATTTTACAGAGAAGAACACTGAGGCCCAGAGAGGTTATATGATTTGTTCAAGGCCACACAGTAAGTGGTGGAGCCAGGATTCAAACTCAGATTCTGAGCTCTCAACCATTGTATTATACCTCAATAAATAATATCAATGTGATACAGCTACTTTTCAGATTTCTAACAATTTCTGAACTGTTTTTCCCTTCCTGCTGGTGGGGGAGAGAAGACTTAGGTTCTGGAAGGGTCCAGTAGCCCTGAACTGCTCTTGCCACCCCCCACCCCCCACAGGACCTCCAGGTCTCCTGCCTCAATGTCGAGCAAACCCGGCATCTCCAGGCCTCCTTGAGCCGTTTGCACCGGGTGGTACAGGTAACACCTGCGGCCGCGGTCTGGCTCCACTGCACCTGCTTGCTGGTCACTCCTGGGGGCCCAACCACAGTCCCTCTCACCCTCAGCACGCCCGGGCCCAGCATGTGAGGCTCCTGGTGGACGCTGAGTATACCTCCCTGAACCCTGCACTCTCTCTGCTGGTGGCCGCTCTGGCCACTCGCTGGAACAGCCCCAGGGAAGGCGGGCCCTGGGTGTGGAACACTTACCAGGCCTATCTGAAGGTGTGTGGTGCACTTGGGGCGGGTGGGGGGGGGTCCGGGGGAGGGGACCGCAGGCCGGGGTCCCAGCACCTTGACCCGAAGCTGCCCCTGTGCTCTGCCAGGACACCTACGAGCAGCTGAGGCGGGATGCTGAGGCCGCAGACAGGGCTGGCCTGGCCTTCGGGGTGAAGCTGGTACGAGGGGCATATCTGGACAAGGAGAGAGAGGTGGCCCGGCTCCAGGGTACCGAAGATCCCACTCAGCCTGACTACAAGGCTACCAGTCAGAGGTGGGACTGGGGCAGGCTGGCCTCTGAGACAAATAATATTAGCATCTAACCTTTCATTAGAGCTCACTCCCCAGGGTGCTGAGTGTCCTGTGTGGGTCTACACAACACTCCCTCTCCCCAGTCCAGGACACCGTCACTTCCCACCTGAAGAGCAGCCTCCTCCTTGGGCTTCCTGCTCCCTTCTCTATCCCCCCTCCCCATTCGGTCCCCATGTGCAGCCAGAGGGAGCCTGCCTCAAATCTTGTCCCTCCTCAGTTCAAAATCCCCCCATGGCTCCCAGTGCACCCTTGAGAAACCCCAGATCCTTGCAGCCGCCTGCAATCCTGTCCCCTCGCTCACTTCACTCCAGCCACGCTGGCGTCCTTGATGACCCCCAGGGCCTTTGCACTTCCTGTTCCCACTGCCCAGAACCTTGTCCCTCCAGACAGTGGTGTGGCTCAATCCCTCACTCCTTAGATCTTTACTTGTTGGTACCTTCTCAGGGGACCTTCCTGCTCTCCCTATCAAAAACTAGAACTTTCCACACCCACTCACTTCTTAGATTTATTTTTCTTCCGGCACTTATCAGCAGTTGAGGTTTCACATTCGGTTGCTCATTATTCGTCTCACCCACGGGAGCGTGGGCCCAGGAGGGCAGGGCATTCTGATTTGTTCACTGCTGAACCCCCAGTGCTTAAAATTGCGCCTGCTGTGTGGTGGGTGCTTGGTACAGATCTGTTGAAAGAATGAATAAACAACCCAAGCGGTAGATACTATTATTATCATCCCCATTTCACAGAGGATGAAATCGAGGCACAGAGAAGTGGAATCACTTACCCACGGTTGCACAGCTAGTGAGTGGCAGGGCCAAGATTTTTGGCAGACTGGCTCTAGAACCCACATTTTTACTCACCTCAAATCATTGTGAGTTCCTTGGGCCACCATCCCATGGCCCTGGGAAGAAAGAATTTATTCTTTCAGGGAATTCCCTGGCAGTCCAGTGGTTAGGATTCTGGGCTTTCACTGTTAGGGGCCCAGGTTCAATCCCTGGTTGGGGAACTAAGATCATGTAAGCCGAGAGGCCGCAGCCAAAAAAAAAAAAGAATTTATTCTTTCAATACATACTTGCTGACCACTTTATTTATTTTTCTTTTAAATTTATTTATTTATTTTTGGCTGTGTTGGGTCTTTGTTGCTGCCCTCAGGCTTTCTGCGCTCAGGCAGCAAGTGGGGGCTACTCTTCGTTGCTGTGCGTGGGCTTCTCATTGCGGTGGCTTCTCTTGTTGTGGAGCACGGGCTCTAGGCGCACGGGCTTCAGTAGTTATGGCACGCAGGCTCAGTAGTTGTGGCTCACGGGCTCTAGAACTCAGGCTCAGTAGTTGTGGTGCATGGGCTTAGTTGCTCCACGGCATGTGGGATCATCCCGGACCAGGGCTCGAACCCCTGTCCCCCGCATCGGCAGGCGGATTCTTAACCACTGTGCCAACAGGGAAGTCCCTGACCACCTGATTCAGATCAGGAACTGTGTTGCACCCTGGTTGCAGTGGCAACCAAGGTGGCCACCAAGCCCTGTCTTCATGGAGTTTTCAAAGCCCAATTCCATTTCACAGTGGACCAAGGAGAGGTCTGTAGAATTGCAAGTACTTACCAAGCTTCCAGAGCAAGTTGCCAAGCCACGAAGGCTAAGCTTGCATCCAAGCCCATGAAGGTTCCTAGGCACATTTGTGTCCCATAGGCTTAATCATTTGGCACCATCTTTGTTTTTTTTTTACTGAGATATAATTCACATATCGTAAAATTTGCTATTTTAAAGTGTACAGTTCAGTGACCTTTAGTATGTTCATAAGGCTGTGCAGCCATCACCACTATCGAATTCCGGAACATTTCCATCACCTCAGAAAGAAACCCCAGGGCTTCCCTGGTGGCGCAGTGGTTGAGAGTCCGCCTGCCGATGCAGGGGACGCGGGTTCGTGCCCCGGTCCGGGAGGATCCCACATGCCGCGGAGCGGCTGGGCCCGTGAGCCATGGCCGCTGAGCCTGCGCGTCCGGAGCCTGTGCTCCGCAACGGGAGAGGCCACAACAGTGAGAGGCCCGAGTACCGCAAAAAAAAAAAAAAAAAAAGAAACCCCATATGCATTAGCAGTCACTCCCCATTCCCACCCCCGCTCAGCCCCTGGCAACCACTAATCTACTTTCTGTCTCTATTCTGGACATTTCATATTAATGGAATCATATAATATATGACCTTTTGTACCTGGCTTCTTTCACTCAGCATAATGTTTTCAAGGTTCAACCACGTTGTAGCATGTGTCAGTGCTTCATTCCTTGTTATGGTCGCATAATATTCCATTGTATGGAGAGTCCACATTTGATTTATCCTTTCATCAGTTGATGGATATTTGGATTGTTTCCACGTTTTTTGTCAATTGTGGATAGTGCTGCTATGAACATTCACGTACACATTTTTGTGTAAACATACAGTTTTCATTCTCTTAAAAGTTGAGTTCTCTAGGACTGGAATCGCTGGGTCATATGGTCACTCCACGTTTAACTTTTTGAGGAGCTACCAGATGGTTTTCCAAAGTGGCTGCAGCATTTTAGACTCACACCGGCACGGTGGGAGGGTTCCAGTTTCTCCACATCTTCTCCAGCACAGTACCATTAATGTTTTAATAGAGATTTTGAATAAATAATACATTCACATGATTCAAGCA
Organism: Delphinapterus leucas; assembly: GCF_059928025.1. Classification (NCBI taxonomy): domain Eukaryota; kingdom Metazoa; phylum Chordata; class Mammalia; order Artiodactyla; family Monodontidae; genus Delphinapterus; species Delphinapterus leucas. The sequence goes on from NC_143148.1 coordinate 16,074,252, forward strand.
TCAAAATGATATGAAAATGAACACACCGACACAGCTCACGTCCACTCACATCACCATGTAATCACGGGGTCTCCCTGCCCCCGCAGGGGCACTCCACTCTCCTCTGGGTGTCCATTTAGCCGGTCCCCCACTTACAGTCATTTGGGTTGTTACTAACCCTGCTCTGTAGACACTGCTGCAGTGAATGACCTTGGATAAATGTCATCTTGTGTGATGTGGCCCTTTGCTGTGAGAGTGCCATTGTGCCAGAGGCTTTATGTCCACCCTCATCTCACTCCATCCTCACAACAACACTGTTAGGTGAACGTGGGTTGTTAAAGAGAAGAAAAAGGCTCAGAGAGGGGATGTCTCTCGCAGCGGAGGCAGGTGGGAGGCAGGTACTTCCTGACTTCAGGGTCCTTGCCCTTAGGCACCCCACCTCCCAAGGACAGAAATCCCCAGTCCCTGGGGCCTAACTCTCACTTACCAGGTGTCATATGCCAGACCTTCATCTCCCTTCAGTTACAGCCGCTGTCTGGAGCTGATGCTGACCCAGGTGTCCCATCGTGGCCCCATGTGCCCCCTCATGGTGGCTTCCCACAATGAGGACTCTGTTCACCAGGCAACCAAGCGGTATGAAGTAGGGGACTGGGAAATAGGTGGCCAAAGGGTGGTGGACGTGGAACAAGGGGAGGGACAGTGTGGGCCAGTAGGTTCAAAGGGGATCTGGGGAGGATATTCAAAATATTTAACTCCTGCTACACCTGCAGGTCCCATAGGCCCCAGCTGAACAAGGCATTGCCCCTTATTTGCTGGGGCATGGGGAGGTCCCAGGGCTCCAGGGAAGAAGTGGGGACTCACTGGGGATCCTTCAGGGGGCCCAGGGCAGTGGTTATTTATCAGTGAGTTTGGAAGTACTTCAACATTTGAATAACTAGCACAGCCATACGAGTGCATCATGGCTGACTTTCAGCTCTGGATCCAGCCACTGTCTGGATTGATGATGTGGCCTTTTCTGTAGCATGTGGGAGCTGGGCATTCCTCTGGATGGGCCTGTCTGTTTTGGACAACTTCTGGGGATGTGTGACCATGTCTCCCTGGCACTGGGTATGTGAATGATCTGTCCCTCCCAGCCCCACTCCCACATCCCACCCAGTCAGCCCCAGGCCTCATTCCCTCCCAAAGAGATCCCATCTTCCATTCCCAGACAATGCCTGGCCAGGCTCCCATCCAGAGCCTGCAGCCGGCCCGAGCGCCAGACCCTTCCAGATAGATCTGTCCCATAGCTGAAGGCCTTGCGGGCCTGTGTCTCTGTGTCTGCGGTCTGTTGTTTTTGTTGGTTCTTCATCATGGTATCTTGTCGCCTGTGTGCTTTGTTATCTTTACTGTGTTTTTCACCAGGGCCTGAGACCAGAAGATTTATGTTTTCTTCTGCCAGGTGCTAAGGGGTACAAAGTCAGTGTACCCTAACTTCACAGCTTGAGGGTTTTTTTTTGAGATATCCCAGGGATGCAAATTGAGGCTGCAAATATTTTAGGGGACTAACCCATGGCCACAACCTATCAGAGATGGATTTCTCTATTTTTTTCCTTGCTCTGCTCATGGTCAAGGCCATTCCCCGGGAGTGAGGGAGGGTGGGAGGTTTGACTTCTTGTTATCTCTTACTTTGAGGGTCTAGATTTTTGGATTCCAACTTAATCTGGGGAAGTTCTCCTTTATAACTCTTACCGTGGTCAGGCTTTGGGCCTCCATTTCTGTACCCCCTCAGCTTTGAAGTCATTAAGTAGCAGCTCAATTTTGCCTTCAGGATAGAAATGCTTCTTGTGTAACACTTCCTTCTCTGGATTCTCACTTTCTCTTAATTCTTGGATTAGTAAATTCCTTATTCTCTTGGCAGCATTTTCATAACTTTGAGAAGATTTTTTTTTTAATGTTTACTCCAGGATTTTTAGTTTTTTCAGTGGGAGATTTTGTCCAACCCACCTAGTCTGCCATGTTCTCAAGAAATGGAAATCTCTGTTCCAGATGGGGCCTGGGGGAGCCTCTCCCCAAACACCAGCCCACACCCTGCAAATACTCTCCCTCCAGGGCAGGCTGGCTATGCTGTGTACAAGTCCATCCCCTATGGCTCCCTGGAGGAAGTGATCCCCTACCTGATCCGGAGGGCCCAGGAGAACCAAAGTGTACTGCGGGGTGCCCGCAGGGAACAGGAACTGCTCAGCCAAGAACTTCGGCGGAGGCTGCTGGGGCGGGGCCTGAGGGTACCCCATTAGCACCCCCAGGGGTCATATGGTCAATAAAGGTCCTGAGCTGCTGCCCAGGCAGCTGCCCTGTATGGAAGCTACCTCCTTGGGGAAGGGCTCATCTCAGCCTCAGCCAGCCCAAGCTAAGGGGGCTCTGTGGCTCAAGAGAGATCTTTAGATGACCCTAGAGCATAGCAAGGGCATTGATCAAAGACTAATGAGCTCCCCCACCAACCCTGAGGCAGACGATCCTGCGATGGGCCTGGGGTCAGCTCTACTCAGCCAGTTAGTGACTCACGTGGGAATTTTTTTACTCCAGTGGACGCCCAGGTGAAGAGCACAGATGAAGAGCAGACACTGAGGCACTGAAATCTAGAGGCTGGGCTAAGGCCACACGTCCACGGAGGGACAGAGAGAAGAACCAAGCCACTCTCTCATTTAATAAGCATTTACTGAATCTCCTTCTGAGCTAGGCTTCCAGGTGAACAGTGTTAGGGACACAACAGTGACCAAACACAACCCCAGGCCTGGCCTCACAGAGCTCTTAGTCCAGTAGGGGTAGACAGACCCATCTTCAGACAGCGACAGCCCAGGGTGGTCAGGGCTGTGATGAGGGGAGCCCAGGCAGAGTATCAGGGCAACGTTGGGAAAAGCCTGGAGGCTGTAGGAGGCCAGAGGAGACACCTGGTGATCAAGAGGGCGTCCCAGAGAATTCTTAAGACTAACCAAGTAAATACTGAGAAGGGCATTCCAGGACAAGGGCATGTGCATAAACAGATTGCAGAGTCGGGGGACAAGGATGGAGACTGGGGGGCCAGAAGATGCAGTCTTTAGTGCCACACTGCAGGGTATCGACTCTGTCCCAAGGGCACTGGGGAGTAAGGAGGCTTTGAAGCAGGGGAGGGACAGAGTCAGGTTGGGCTTTAGTGAGAGTCCCTTGGCTGCAGCACGGCGAGTGGACCTCGAGCTTTCCGCCTGAGAGCCCAGGGGAAGCTGGGGTAGGGAATCCTGGCAGGTGGGTAGAGCAGGGCAGGGTGTGGGGAAGGGAGGAGGGGGCTGGTGGAAAGAGCAATCAGGAGGCTGAGCGGAAGGGCCGTGGAGCTGATAGGCTGGATTTGAGGGAGACATTCAGGGCCAGGCCCAGGGCTCTGGCTTAAAGAGGGGACAGTGGGTCCAACTCTGAGATGGGGATCTGGGGGGAGATGCAGTTTGGGGGAGATACTGAGGCCAGCGTGGGACCCAGTGGGTGTGAGGGCCCCAGGGAACGTCCAGAGAGAGGCAGAGTATCAGGACATTGTGGGGCAAAGAAGAGAGGCTGGGGCTGAGATGGAGGAAACCGCCCATGGGTGTGGGTGAAAAGCATGGAAAGACAGCCAAGGGCAGGGATCATAAAGGGCCCGCCAGCCCAAACAAGAAGGCGGTAACATTAGGGGGCAGTCAGTAGCTCTGGGGTGGCCACTGCTGTCTCTCCTACCGGGGCACCTCAGGGCCGCAGGAGCAGCTCTCAGGGGAGGGAGGCTACTGCGCAAGCGCACAGGTGGCCAGAGACAGCTGGTGCGCAGGAGCCTAGGATTCCCGCTCAGGACGCCAGAACTAGTGCACGGGGTCACGTGGCAGCCGCGTGGGGATCGCTCTCGGAGCCCAACGGTAGGTACAAAGCTGCAGCGACTGGGCCCTCAGCTGTCCACCAGGCCCCTTCCCCAGCCCACAGACCCCCGCCCTCAGACCTCCCCCTCCCTCACACTCCTCCCGTCCTTCCCACCCCTCCTACGCCCTCAGACCCACCCCTTTATCAGACCCTGTCTTCATTATGCGCTCCCTTCCCTCGGCCCACGGATGCAGTCCTCAGACCCCTTCTTTCCCTCCGTCCCTTCTCATAATCCACAGACCCCATCCTAGCATACAGACGCTTCCCTAAACCTCAGCCCACGCCCCCAACCCTCAGACCCTCTCCCAGGTGACAGACCCCAGCCACTACCCTCAGACCCTCAGATCCCTCCTCAAGCCTGCAGACCCTGCCCTCAGACTGTCCTCCTCCCTTGGACGCCTCCCTCTCACAGCCCGTAGACCCCAGCCCCTCTCAGGTCCTAACCCTCAGACCCCTCTTCCTCCAGCCCCTAGGTAGTCTTCAGACCCTCTTCCCAAGCCCCCAGACTCCTTTCCCTGGCCCAAATCCTATCCCCGTAGCCCTTACACCCTCTCTCCCAGACGGAGTGCCCAGCCCTCAGATTTCCATAGATCCTCTTCACTCCCAGACTCCCTTGGACCCCTGACCTGTTCCGTAGCTGTCCCAGAGCCCACCCCTTTTCTCATTCTAATGCCTCTCTCCCAAGCAGACCCCTTCTGAATTGCCTTTTTTTCTCAGTCTGCCCCCCTGGACTCCCAGCCAGCTCTGTCTTTATTGCCCCCCAGAGGTCTAGTCCTTCACTTCCTCATGCCCTCATGAGACCCGCTAGCTGATCCCTGGCCAGGAGCTGAGTCCAGAGCCCACAGATGCCCTCACTGCGTTCTCGCTTCCCCGTGGAGCTGGGCTCCGTTCGGGATCCAGGAGGCCAGGTGGGCCGTCTGCATCGCCTGGCTATGGCCAGGGGCCCAGGCTGGGGCCTCACCTGGCTCCTTTGGAGAGGTGAGAGTTTGGCTGCTGGAACTGCCTGGGGGGACAAGATCAAGGGGCAGAACGGAGGGTGCGACTTCAGTTGGCCAGTCAACAATTGTGTAGCAGGCACCTATCGTGTGCCAAGGCTCTGTTGTCTGCGATGGGGATTTATGGGTAAACCTGACCTTCTGGGTCATTGTGAATGAAATCTAATATGAGAATTTAAGAGAGTGATGAGAATGGCGTAGGAAGGAGAGGTAAAGGGGATGGCCTTTCAGATAGGGTGATAGCTGGGTCCCACAGTACGAGTCAGTCACGCAGACAGCTGGGGGAAGAGTACTCCAGAAAGATGGAATAGCCAGTGAAAAGACCCTGAAGTCAAAACACACTGGGTATGTGTAAGTAGCAGCAAGGGGCAAGGGGACTCAGGGAGAGAACTGAAGCTGAGGGGGCAGCAGGTACAGACAGGAAAGGGCCTTAAGAGGGGTGCGAATTTTGTTGGATTTTGTTCTGTGTGTGATTGGAAACCATCGGAGTTGCAGGCAGGAAATTAACACTATCAAATTTAGTTTCTGTTTTTCATTGATTTTTGTAAGTTGATTGTGTATCCAGCCACTTTCTGAACTTGCTTAATAGTTGTAATTGTGTGTTGATTCTTTTCCTTTTTTGTTATCTGCAGACGGTGACAGTTTGGTCTCAGCTATTCCATCTTTAAACTCCAATCTCTTTTTCCTGTCATAAGGTACTGGCCAGAACCCCCAAACCTTGCTGTCAATGGACATCTCTTTCCTTGTTCTTGATATTAAAGAGAAGAGCCTATGTTTCTGCACTAGGTACCATGCTTGCTCTTTGGGTTTTGGTTTGTAATTTTTATCAAGTAAGGAAGTTCCCATCTATTCTTAGTTTTCTGCGGTGGGTTTTTTTTCTCCCTAATCATAAGTAGGCATTGAATTTTATCAAGTGCTTTTTTCTACTGATGCAGTTGTACGTGATTTTTGTCCTTTAATTCATGAGTGTGTTTTGTTACATTGATAGATTTTCTTTTGTTGAATCATCCTTGCTTTCTGGGAATAAATCGATTGGGTTACCCTTTTTACTTTATTTAGGGGCTTTGCGTATATGATCATAAATTGAATTGATATATAGCTTCAGTTCTGATTCTGGAAACTCTCATCTGGTTTTGGAGTTAAGGTCGTACTAGCCTCATAAAAATGAGCCTTGCCCTCTTTTTCTATTTTTCTGTTTTGGAACAACTTGTATAAGGTTATATGTGAAATGAAGTGATTATCGTAATGATTATATTGTGAAATGATTTGTGTTTTAAGATGATCCCTCTGCAGTGCCAAACAAATGCAGAAAACCAGTTAGGATGCCATTGCAAAAGATGGCAGGCTACTGAGTAAAATAGGATGCAGTAAATATGATATTCAGAGGTTCCTGAAGGACCACATTTGGAGGGATTTTGCGGCAGAGACCAAGCTAGGTTGGACCAAGTACATGATTAATTAGCTGTGTCTGCCAGTTACATAGGAATGCAAGGACAGAGACACCATGGGTATATGGGATAGAGTCTGGAGGAAGAGGCACTCAGGGATGATGCATGCAGAGAAACAGGGCTTGGGACATGATGGGTGTGGAGATGAAGGGTTGGGAGGGGGGCTCTGAGCAGGATGACGGTGAGTAGGGGATTGGCAAGGGCATGGAGGCTGAATCCAGAGGAGGTTACTACCTGGATTCAGCTCTTAAATGCAGTGTTCAAAAATAAACTTGAGAGATTTCGTGACAAAATCCAGAGAGTTTGCTTTTCTTGAATTTGGTACTGACCACATGGGACCCGTATTCATATAGTGAAGTAGAGCTGGGTGGAGCCTGCCTGCCCTAGACGGTGCACGAGGCTCCTATAAGCCCAAGTGCCCATGAAGTCCACTTCCTCCTGGCCCCTGGGTACCTTGGTGTGATTTTGACACCTCTGGGATGGGGGATGGATATTGGCATAGCAGGTAGATGTCACCTTGTTCCAGTTCTGTGGACTTAATGGTGAGGACTGTGTTGAGATGGATTCCGAGGCAGAGTCCCCAGCAGCTGGAAGGTGGGCATTCTAGGACATAGAGACGGAACCTGGAGTCAAGGATCACCCAGTCAAGGAGGGGCTGTGGGGGCAGGGAACTGGGAGAGGACCTCTGCCCCCGGAGTAAAGGGCAGGGGTAATCCTCAACCTTGCTGCCCCTCCGTTGTCCAGGTAGATGGTGAGAACTCTGCTGGGCAGACGGCGCTCTTCCTCGCGGCGCTGCTGGGCCACAGCTCTGCCGTGCAGCTCCTGCTGGCCTTTGGTGCCAGCCCCAACCAGTGAGTGGACAGGCGGTGATGCCCCACACTCCCAGCGCCCTGAGTCTGAGTCCCAGGGAACCTGAGAGCCAGGGCTGTCTTCCCCAGAGGCCTCTCTCCCTCAGACCCCCTTCCATCCCCTGATGACCCTCCCATCCCCAGTGACCAGCCCCCACCTTGTTCTCTCAGTTCCCCCCTTCTTATCCTCCAGTGACTATTCCCATTCTCCCACTGCCTCCCATGCTCACCGCTATCCTCTCACCCTCTCAGACTCCACTGTGTTCCCAAGTGAGCCCCCATCTTGATAGCCACCTCCCATGATCGTGGTGACCCCTTTATCCCTCAGTCCTCCCCCCTGCCACCTCCTGTCCCTTTCCTAATCCATCACTGTTCTCATCGTTCTGCTGCAGCCGCTGCCTGGACGGCAGCACACCTGTGCACGCGGGCGCCTTCTCGGGCCGCAGCCTGGTGATGCTGCACGTGCTGCAGGCGGGGGGTGACCTGCGTCTGCACGACCAGCAGGGTCGCAGCCCTCGGGAGTGGGCAGAGCAAGGCGGTGCCAAGCAGAGCTGGGAGGTGAGCCGTGGCCGGGGTGGGGTGAGGGCGTCAGGGCGGGCGCCCCACCCTGCCTCACCCCACGGGCCACCCCCTGTCCGGGTGCTGGAGCCGTTACAGCTCTGCCGTGCCCACACATCAGCACTGGTGCATGGCAGTGAGCTGGCACCCACGGCCCCGCTGGGCCAGCTGCAGGCCAGCTCTGGACGGAGCCTGTGTGGCAGTGAGCGGCTGATGCAGGCCGACAGGTAACAGCCCACATCCCGAAGCCTGCCCACCCGCCGCTCCCAGCTACCCTGGACTTACTCTCAGACGGCCCTTCACCCCGGGGCACGGAGGCCGGAGCAGATCAGGAGAACCCCCCAAATCCCAGCCGTAGGGTTCGGCCAGGTAAGCGGGAGATGTTGGAGGGAGCGGGGACCACTCCGTCCTCCTCCTGCCTCATGGTCCCGCTCCCCACCCCCAGCGGAGCAGCTTGTGGCCACTGGGGCTGGTAACAGGTGGACCCCGAGGAGCGGCTGCCAGCCCGGGGCGAGCCCGACCGCACCTATGAGAGCAGCTCCCACACCCTCATGGCCAAGTGAGAGAGAGACCCCTCCCACACGCCTGCCTGGCTGTGCAGCAGAGCTCGGGGGAGAGTCCAGCTCTCCTCTCCCCTTACAGGGAAAATCCCCTTGTCTCAGACCCACACTCTCTCCCCCTCCCCGTTTCTCCAGCCTCCTGTGGAGGGGCCACCCCGTGACCGTGACCGTGACCGTGTGGCAGCTGAAGGCACCTGGAGCCCAGCCTGACGTGCTGTTGCCTGACCTTCAGCACTGCAGGTACGTCACCCCAGCCTTCCCGCCAGGCCAGCCCAGTCCTGCAGAGCAGTCTCCTGCCTGCCCTCCCGACTCAAGTGTTTCGGAAACAGAAGCGCAGGGAGTGTGGCAGTGGCCGCGGTTACAGTCTTCACCTCTGGGCCAGCGCTTGGCATGAAGCCCTCCTACTGGTGTGACCCCTCCCCATGGGCAAGTGGGTACCCAGTTCTGTGCACTGTCTTGTAGGCCTCTGAGAGGAGGCAGGCGTAGGGAGGGATACCACAGACAGGGTGCTGGTTCTACCACTGCCAGGCTGTGTGACCCGGGGTCTCGGTTTCCCCTCCGTCTGGTGGCTGAGGCAGATCGTCAGCCCCTGGTGCGTGGTGATCTGTGCCCGAGGGCAGCCCCCTGCCCCGTGTGGGTTGGGGCCTCCTCACGAGTGGCCTGCTCTCTGCCTGCCCAGAGCCCTGCACCACCCCAGCCTGTTGCTGCTGACGGCACTGAGCCCCTCGGCCGACCCGTCGGGGCTGTGCCTTCTCTTCGAACCCGTGTGGCTGGGACCAAGAGAGGGGGCCCCTGCCCTGTGCCGGCCTGCTGCCTGGCCACCTGCCGCTGCAGGTGCTGGAGGCCCTGCTGTTCCTGCAGGCCGCTGGCATGCTCCTGGAGGCCTCAGCTCCTGCTGTTCCTGCAGGCCGCTGGCATGCTCCTGGAGGCCTCAGCTCCTGCTGTTCCTGCAGGCCGCTGGCATGCTCCTGGAGGCCTCAGCTCCCATGCTGTGCAGTTGATGCAGCCAGGCCTGGCCAAGGTGGGCACCAACCCTGGCTGCGGCCCAGGTGAGCGCCTGCCTCACTTGCCTGCCCCTGCGTCCCTGTCCGGCGGCCACTGGCTCACCAGGTTCCTTGGCCTCCACAGGCCACAGCAGGGCTACCCGTGGGGAGGCCCAGGTCCAGGCCCAGGGCTGCCCCCACCTCCCGAACTGTACCCATGGTTGCTACTTGAGCTCATCTGCGGTAACACGCCTGCCGCCACCTCAGACCTCTACAGCTTCTGCATCCTGGCCCAGGAGGTCTTCACTGGTCAGCGAGTGACCCCGCTCCCTGCCCCAGTGAGGCCCCCACCCGTTTGGGTCCCCCAATCATGCTTCCTCACAAGAGAGCTTCCCCGGGCTGGAAGAGAAGGGCCTGAACTGGAGGCCGGTGAAGGCTGAACTGGAGACCGGTGAGAGCCCAGCTCTGGACCCCCTGGTGCCAGCCCCCTACCAGGCCCTGGTTCGGGCTGGGCTGGGTCTAGGGCCTGCTGACCACTGGGGCAGCCTGCCGAGTACACAATACCTGCTGAGGAAGGCCATGGCTCAGGTATAGGGCGGGTCGGCCAGGGTGGGTGGTAGCCCTGGAACCTCAGGCAGGGCCCGTGTCCCACACCCAGCCTCCTCTCCACAGGACTCAGCCTCTGAGGTGAGCTCCCCAATGGATTGGACCACACTGTGCCCTTCACCCCAGGGGTCTCCACCAGGTTAGAGGGCAAGGAGGGGATGGTAGCAGGTGCTAAGCACAGGTCAGCTGTGACCCCACCCCATTCCAACCAACTGGTCTGTTCCCCCAGAGCCAAGACTGCACTCAGGCCTGTGCCCCCTGTGATGTCCCCAGGCCCCTCCGCATCCCAGGTAGGAGCCAGGACAGGCATGTGGAGGACCAAGGGAGCTGTGGGGCACCTGGGCAACCATGCCAGCTCTCTGCCGTCGCTCTCTGCAGGTCACGGGCCACAGCAAAGTCCAGAGGGGTGCAGCCTGGGACTCTCTAGGCAGCAGCTCGAGTCCCAGCCCCAGCCTCTGCCCAGGGCACAGCCCCACAGCCAGCGTCAGCCTGGACCGCTGCCTGGAGCCCAGATCAACAGTATGGACGCCCTGAGCCCTGTGCCACCAACCATTTGCTCACCTGTGACCCCTCCCTCCAGTTGTCACCAACCCCAATTTCCCTGGCTGCCTCTCCTCTGACCAGGGACCCGCTGGGACCCCCAACTGTCCACTCGATGACCCGTGACCCCCAACCAACCCTGCTTCCCCCAGGGCCCTGCCCTGTACTCCAGCCTTCAGGACTCAGCCTCCCTGCTGGGGACTCAGAGCTCTGAGGAGCAGTTTGAGAGGAAGTTCTCAGCCGAGATCCAAGCCCTGCAGGGGCCGCGGTGGCACACACACAGGGCTGCCCTGCTGACCCCCAGCCCTGTGAGCCCACCCCCTGCCTACTGACCCACAGGGAGGCTTCCCACACCCTGGAGACTGCTGGCAGGGAAGGCCACGTGGGCAGGTGAAGCAGAGGACCCTGAGCCCAGCCCCTGCCCCACCCCACCCTCCCAGGGCCATCCTGAGCTCCGTGGCCACCGGGTGGCAGCTCTAGTCTTTTACTCCTGCAGGCGCCCAGCCCTGAGCTGATCAGAGGAAGTCTCTTCTCCAGCCTGCAGAAGTGAGAAATGGGGCACTGGTGGGATGGCCACAGGCCCCTTCCTCATCCCTGAGATAACCCTCACCTGCCCGCCACCAACCCCGTCCCCCACCCCCAGGATGGATCTGCTGGAGATCATAGCAGAGCTACAAGGCGGATGCCAACTTGAAGACAGGCCCAGGCTCAATCCCACTCCTGACACAAATTGTCCGGGCACCCATGGCCCTTCTCTGCAGATGTTACCCCTCAGAGTCTCCCAGGAGTGACTCGCCACTTAGCACCTGCTGAAATGATAAAATGAGAAAGCAACCCATCTGTTACTGCCTCTTTATTCACTGAGCCTGGCCCCAGCATGACACTAGCAGCCACATTTTCACCATTTTTATTCATTAATTTTGTCAGATGGTTTAGTGGGGTATGTGGGGGGAGATGGCAGGAGCTGTCCCCCCACCCCCTGTGCACAGGACAGGACATGCTGGGAACTCCTGGAGAGAAAGGGAGGACAGGGAGTCAGCCTAACCCTCTCAGATTTGTGCAAGAGCCCCCAGGATGGAGGGTGGTGGGGTGATGGGCATGCCCTTCAGCCCAGGGTAGGTAAGCTATGATAACAGGTTAGGGACCCACATCAGAGGCAAGTTACAAAGTTAGAAACCTGGGGTAGGGGTCAGGAGCTCAAGAAAATACAAAACAAGGGATTAGGTTGGACCAAGATCAGTGAGGGAGAAGAGAAAGGAGGAAGGTCTCTCCCAGCTCTGGCTCAACAGTAGCTTCGGGTCTGGCCCTCAGAGTGGAAGGACCAGCTGGGAGTGGGGTAGGGGGGTGGGGGACCAGCCCCCTCCCTTCCTTGCCCCCCATTCCTGTACAAGGACCCTCGGTGGTGCTCGCCCCCCCTTCCATAGGCTGGTGGGGCTGCCCTGTAGGGGAGAGGGTCTGGAGGGCCCCAGGGCCCAGGCACCCTGTGAGGGGTGTGGTGGCCCCAGGGGGCCCGCTGTTTCTGGGGGAGGCGGGGGGCTGGGGGACCAGGATCAGAGCGGCTTCTGGGGTGGGCCGGAGGGGAGGAGGAGCTGGAAGAGGCGGGTGAGGGACCCCTGGGCCCTAGGGCTAGGTTGACATAGAGGGGCTCAGGTCGGGTGGGGCGCCGGGCAGGGTGCTGGGGGGCTGAGTAGCCAAGGTGGTCGTGGGGAAAGCAGGAGGGGGGGGGTGGGTAACTGAGCAGGAAGTCGGGGGACCTATGGAGTGGTGGTGATTGGCCAAGCATGCCATACGAGGCATTGAGCCTATCTGGGGGCATGGAACGCAAGGGACTCCAGGACCGGGTGGGACCAGAGTAAGGGGACCCCTCGCCTGCCTCGATCTCATAGTACAGGTTCTCTCCTCTGTCCAGTGGTGCAGGGGGACCCAGGGGGCTCCTCCAGACTGGGGCTGGGGAGCTGGGCTGGAAGGATGGGGAGCCAAGGGGGTACAAGCCTGGTCTGGGGACCCCGAGGAAGGATGGTAGGCACTCCCGGGGGGCTGAGAAGAAGCCAGGGGTAGGAACCTGTGGGGGGACAGAACACAGGAAGTGGGCTGCCATCTCTGGCACATCCCTGTACCTCCCACCTGTCCTGAGCTGGGCACTGACCTGGGAAGGGCCCCTGGGTCCCCTCCTTGAGGTCCCCGTGGGCCGCTGGCTCCTCACCAGGCTCCCATCGCTTTGTTGTCTTGGTAGGGAGGGTGGGGGTCCCGGAGCCCAGGCACCTGGGTGGGCTAGGGAGCGGGGGGGTGGCCCACTCCCTGAGGTCCCTGGGGGCTCACTGCCCACCTCCAGGGACAGCGAGCCATGGAAAGGGGAGTGGGAAGCAGACGGGGTGCTGCCCTGCTCCTGCTGACTCTGTCTCTGAGCCACCTGCTGAGCCCGCTCAGCCAGGGCCAGGGCCATGAGGCGCGCTGGGTTTTTGGGAGGCGGGGGCGGGGCCCCCCCAGGACGAAGGAGGGACAGGGGTGGGGGCAGCAGCGGTGAATCCATACCAGCACCTAGGAGAGGAGTGGGAAGAGGAGTCGGCAGGGTCTTGGGCGCAGCCTCAGGGCTGTGAGGGTGCGGGATCAGGTGGGCTGGACAGTACTCACCATGCTGGCCTTGGGCTCCCCGGGGACCAGTCAGTGCCAGCTTGCTGCAGATCTCCTGTTGGCAGGTATCGCTCAGCTGGGCCTCAGCTCCACGCAGCAGCAGGGGGATGAGATGGGGGCGCAGGCCTGGGCTGGGGCTGAGGGCTGGTGCTGGGGTGGCCGAGGCAGGTGTTCCTCCAGCCCCCAGCAGCTCCAGGACAGCGGGTGGCACCGATACAGCCAGGGGCTCTGAGATGTCCAGGGCAATGGGTGAGGCAGGGCCGGTGGGTCCACGGGGCGAGAGGGCCTGGGGGGTCACCCTGGGTGGAAAGGCAGAGGCGGGGGCCGGGGGTGCCGGGCTGGCGGGAGGTGCAGGGTCCCCTGGGGTGGGGCTGCTGCATCGAAAGGTAAGGGGATCAAAGTCAAGCCCCCGGAGCCCCTCCAGGCAGCGGGGTGGGCTGAAGTCCAGCTCGTCCCCATCATCTAGCCAGGCTGAGGCTCGGTGTGAGGGGGAACCGGAGAGTGCCCCCAGCCCAGCTGCGGAGGACTCGGAGGTCTCGGAGGACTCGGAGGTCTCAGAGGACTCGGAGGATGATAGGCTCTCGCAGGAGCCAGCAGGTGCTGGGCCCACAGGAAAAGCATCACTGCTGGAGTGGGGTCGCCGTAGCCTGTGCAGCCTCTGGAGGCCTGGAAGGGCAGTATGGGGGGCGCAGTTAGGGGTCAGGGGTCAGAACTTTACATACCCATATATATCAGTGAGAACAGGACACACCACCCAGTAAGTTGGGGAAATAACATGAAGAGGCACGTCCCTGGACAGGGTCACAATGGCTGGGAATCCAGGGAGAGCTGTTCAGACTCATGGGTGATAAAGGAAATAAATGGCAAGTCCATGAAGAGAATCCTTCCAGACCCAAAGGCAAGAATGAAGTCTGACGACCCCACTGGCTGTGAGCATGAGACCAGCAAGATCTCATACACAGTGGCTGGGAGTACAGCGTGGGGCGACCACGTCTGGGAAATACTTGGGCCTTGTCTTGTACAGTTGGACGTGAGCATACCGTACAGTATGCACCTCCACTCCTGGGCGAGCTCATCAGAGCCCCCAGATCCATCAGGAGGAGGATGGACAAGCAACTCCCAAGGGGACACCCACACATGGAACACTAGAGAGTGACGGAGAGGAGGCTGAGCTATACTCAGCAGCGCGGACGGCAGCCTATAATGCGGTGGTGAGTGAATCCACATACAGCACGATACCGCTTTTAATGGTACCCTTTAATTAAAGTTTCAAAACAACGAGAACTTCCCAGTATGTTACTGACGCCTGCACCTGTATGTGATAAAACTGTAAATGCAAAGGGATGAAGACTATCAAATTTAGAGGATGCCTGTGGTGGGGAGGCAGCAGGTGGGAGGGGGAAGAGTTCGCAGGTAACACAGTGGCGCTCTTTTAGTTCTGGCCAGTGGGTTCATGGGTGTTCATTATACTATTTAATTTTTTTTCAAAAGGGATGAATAAAGGACTTTGAAAGGACGCTGCAATGGACCAGTGATCATAGTGCATCAGGAAACAAGGGTGAAGCTTTATCCAACTTATTGTACCTATGTCCAGATTAAAAACGAAAAAAACCCAAGACCCCCAAATCTGAAAACACCACTTGGAGGCCAGCTCAGGGCCCCAGTCCCTCCCAGCTCCACCTGGGCATAGGCAGCGCTGCCCTGTGCTCACCAGCCCCGCTGGCCTGCGATGACAGAGACTCCTCACTCTTGGTAGATCTCAGCGTGACGGTGTCAGGTCGGCTGCCTGCAGGGAGAGGAAGAAGGGTCACGGGGGGCACTACGCAGTGCCTCTCTGACCACCACGCCAGCTGCCCGGCCTCTGACCTGAAGGTGGCGGTCGGGCACGGGTGCCCCCCAGCCAGGGAAGAGGCTTCTTTCGGGGGATGCTGGGGCCCCGGCCCAGGGCAAAGAAGGTCTTCCAGCTGCTACCCCCAGGCTTCCGCTGTTTCTCGCCTCTCTCCCCTTTCCTCCTGGAGTTTGGGTGAGACACAGGAGGCAGGCTGAGAGCTGGGGCCCCCCGGCGAGCCCCTCCCCTTCCAGGCCTCCCACTCACCTTTCCACAGGTGAAGCTGGGGCCTTGGAAGTTGTGGGCTCGGTGGGCGTCCCCAGCCGGCCCTGGGTGCGAGCCTGGGCTTCCTCCAGCGTCAGCAGGCGAGTGGAGGGGCCGCTGCCCGCAAGGGACTTGGGCCTGGGGAGGAGGCAGCGGCCTGGGAAGTCGGGAAAGGGGGCAGCCGTCAGCTCTGGGACCATTCAAGGCCACAGGCAAAGCCAAGCGCTACAGCCCAAGCCCCGGCCCAGCAGCGTGCCCACCCGGGCTGGCAAGGCAGGGGGCCAGGGCGGATCAGGCGGGAACGGGTGGGCAGCAGGCAGGTGAGGAGGAGGCGTGAGGCAGAACGAGCTGATGAGGAGGCAGCTCCCAGCAGCCAGCGAGGACAGCGGCTCTGGCTTCAGTTACCTCGAGCCAGAGGGCCCTCCGACGTGCTGAATCCTGACTGGGCTGGGGTCCGGGGCAGGGCGGGGAGTCTGGGTGGGGCTGGGGCGGGGTCAAGTCTGGGGACCTCCCACCTCCTCCCAGGTGGACCCAAGGCCCCGAGCGCCCCCAGGAGCTACAAGGGGTGAAGGAAGAACGATGTCCGGGCCAAGAAGTGGGGATCCTGAGCGTAGGAGCTGAAATGAGAAGGGGGGGGAGGGGAGGGAGAGGCCGGGGCGGGGTCCTCAAGGAGCCAGAAGGGAGGTCCAGCTTCAGTGGGATAGGGATGGGGCTGGGAGCCCACCTGCCCTCCCGCTGCAGCCCGGACAATGAGGGGGCAGTAGTCAGGACATCGGGGGTGGATGGGCATACCTGCAGGGTCAAGGCCAGCAGAGGTGAAAGTGTCGCTGAACAGGACGTCCACATGGGTGAGCAGGAATTCCACCACCACCGACTGCACCCGCACCTCCCGGAAGGCTGCTGCCCCCCCCAGCCCCACTGACTCCAGCTCCATGGACCTGGATGGGAGGACGGGGAGGGTGGCCCGGTGCCTCGAGCCCCAGCTGGTGGGTTCTGGCCAGGCGAGGTAGGGAGCCTTGGAAGCAATGACTATCATTCAATGTCTCTGACCCTGTCAAACTAAAACTGCATTCTCAACCCTTCCCCAAACCTGCTCCCTCCCTGCCTATCCCATTTCAGTCAGTGTACTTCTTCTAGTGGTTCAGGCCAAACACCCTAGAATTGTCCTTGGCCCGTCTTTCCCTCACACCCACATCCAGTCTCAGCAGACCCTGTTGGCTCCACCCACAAAGTCTATCCAGAATCTAAACTCTGCTCCTCCACTACCCCCACCCTGGCCCAGCCTCCATGCTCTCCCTCCTGGACCATCACACAACCTCCTCCCTGGTCTCCCTGCTCCCATCCCGCCCCTACAGTCTGCTCCCCACACACAGCCAGAGGGAGCCTGTGAACCCCTGAGTCAGATCAGGGCCCTCCTGGCTCAGAGCCCTCTTCTGGCTGCATTTCACTCCTGGTAAAAGCCAAAGTCCTCACTATGACCCACAACCCATAAGTCCCTCCCCTACCTGGTCCATCACCTCTCTGACCTTACCATCTCCTCCCCCTCAACCCCTCCCTCACTCACTCAGCTCCAGTCACACTGGCCCCTCTGCTGCTCCTCCAAAACACTAGGCCCTGACCCAGCCCCAGGACCTTTGCACTTGCTATTCCCTCTGCCTAGTTTGCTCTTCCTCAGATATCCACATGGGTCCTTCCCTCCCCTTCTGCAGGTATCAACTCAAATGTTACCTTCTCAATGGAGTCTTCCCCACCCACTTCATTTAAAATTGTAAACCTCTATATTCCAGGTCTGTCTTTATTTTTTCTCCTGTAGTTCTTATACCTACCATGTACCATCTATTTTATTTATTTACTTATCTGTTTCCCAAGAAGAACTGAACTCCTCCAGAACAGAGAACTTGCCTGTCTTGGTCACCATCAAATCCTCTGGGGCTTACCCTGCTGCTGGCCATGGAAGACTTCTTCCTGAATCCTTCACTGCCAGTCTAAACATTTCAAATGCCATGGCCCTGCAGATCTCCCTTCCCCACTTTGTAATCTTTCTCCTTGCCACTCATCACCATCAGACAGCGCTCTGGGTTTTTCTTGTAATGGTTCACTGTCATCTCCCGCATGAGAATGTGAGCCCAGAGCACAGGTTCCTGCTCACTACTGTGTCCCCGGTGCTGAGAACAGGGGCTGGCATACTGGCATCCAACACTTAAGAAATATGTGAAATGAACAAGAGAGCAAAAGCTGGGTGGGTTCCTGGGGTGGGGGAGGGGGAGGGG
This sequence comes from Delphinapterus leucas, assembly GCF_059928025.1. Classification (NCBI taxonomy): domain Eukaryota; kingdom Metazoa; phylum Chordata; class Mammalia; order Artiodactyla; family Monodontidae; genus Delphinapterus; species Delphinapterus leucas. Next base: position 16,091,653 of record NC_143148.1, read on the forward strand.
GAGACTCAAGGCCCAGCCTGTGGGAGGGAGCTAGGGGGGCAGGCTGGTGAGCTGCCAGCTTACCGTAGCAGGTTGGGTGCCCAAACAATGGCCAGGTTGCGGGCATGCATGCTGGTGTTGGCACTGTGTCTCGCCATGCGGGCCAAGTGCCTCAGCAGGTACTCCAGGGTCCTGGGGGTGGAAGCGGAGGGGGACGCCTGAGCCTCAACTCCCTTGGGAGCCCACCACAGCCCTTCCCTGCCCCTCCTGGTTTACCTGTAGTGCGGCGGGGGCAGCTGCTGGATGACGTCGTGGACCCGCACCAGGCGTTCCTCCTCCCCAGGCACTGACATGGCTTCCTGAGATTGTGTGAGCATGAATGAGGGGGGCCGCACGCCTCCCAGCACCCTCCAACCTTGCCAGCACCCTCACTCACGCTGAACTTCCCGTAGAGCTGGTATGTGAGCAAGGGGTTCGGCAGCTCTCGGAAGTAGAGCTTGCAGAGGGAGGACACGCTGTGGATGTCCTGCAGGAAGGCGGGGCCAGACAGTTCAGGGATCCTCTCACTGTCAAACTCATGCCTGAGGCCACCAGGTCAAGGAGGAGGAAGATTCGGGTCAGAGCTAGCCCACCTGGCCGTGTCCTTCCCCCGCCCCCCAAAGTGTCCCCAGGTGGGTGCAATCCTCTTCCTGTGCTGGGCTCTTCAGAGGCTCTCAGGGCCTTACTGAGCCCCCTGCCCCCAGCAACCCTACGTGCCAAAGACAAGGGCACCCCACTTACAGAGGAGGACACTGAGGCTCAGGCGGGAGATGCCCTGCTTGTAACTACCCAAGGCTACCTGCCTCCACAGTGTGACAGGGCTCTGTCCACAAAGTTGTGCCATTTTCCTGGCTCCAAGAGGTCACACTGGAAAATGCAGCTGAAATCCCAGCGGCCTCTGCTCACAACCTGGCGGTGTCCCACCCTCTCAGGTAAAAGCTCTATGCACGTGACCTCGGCCTCATCTCTCACTGCCCCAGGCTCCACGCTCTTGCTTCACAGCCTCCTGTCAGCTTGGAAGCCCATGCCTCACTGCTTCCCACCTCTTTGACTGTTGTTATGCATGCTGCCCCTCCTGGGCTCAGAACCCATCCTGTGGCTCCCCTCTTACTCCCAGTAAAAGCCCAAATCCTAACAGTCATCAAAAAGGCCCCCCATGGGGCTTCCCTGGTGGCGCAGTGGTTGAGAGTCCGCCTGCCGATGCAGGGGACACGGATTCGTGCCCCGGTCCGGGAAGATCCCACGTGCTGCGGAGCGGCTGGGCCTGTGAGCCGTGGCCGCTGAGCCTGTGCGTCCGGAGCCTGTGCTCCGCAACGGGAGAGGCCACAACAGTGAGAGGCCCGCGTATCACAAAAAAAAAAAAAAAAAAAAAAAAAAAAGGCCCTGCATGCTCTGCCCCTAATCATTTCGCAGACATCATCTCCTGCTGCTTTCCCCTCCCGCTGGCTGTTCCCTCCGACGTGGACAAGCACATGGCTCGCTCCCTACCTCCTCCACAGCGAGCTCTCCCCCAGGAGGCCTTCTCCGCCCACCCTACTGAAAACCACAATACCCCCCCCCCGTTTTCTTATTATGATCTTGCTTACCCCTGTCTTTTTTCCTCCATACCACTTGTCACCTATTGTAAACTCTCTCATTTCCTTGTTTGGCTCCCCCTCTAGCACGTGGGCCCCGTGAGGGCAGGATTTTCTGGTTGTCTCATTCACCACTGCGTCCCCAGTGCCTAGCGCTTGGATGTGGCAGGTGCTCAGTGAAGGCCGACCCCTCTGCTTTGAGTGCTTGCTCTGCTCTCACCTTTCAGACCTCAGCTGGGGTGTCACTTCCTCAAGGAAGCCTTCCCTGCCCCCACCCCGGTCCAACCCTACCCTGTGCCCTCCCAATAACTCTGTGTCCCCAGCACATGGCACAGGGCCTGGAATAGAGATGATGCTCAATAAATGTTTGCAGAGGGAAGGGGTTGGTGGAGGGTCCTTACCGTAGCCTCTGGATGTTGGATGACACACCCGAGAGCCGATAGATTCCATCTACCACCCCATGGGCCTCGATAAACTCAGAGCAGCAGCGAAGCACCTGGGGCACTGGGAGAAACAGCGGGGTCAGGGCTGGGCAGGTTGCAGCCTGGCTGGGAGGATCGGGCAGGGCAGGTGGGCCCGGGCCTCACCATCCTGGCCTGAGTTGCTGAGGTGCTCTCCAAGGTCACAGCCGAAGACCCTCTGCCGCAAGATGCCCCGCTGCCGCAGCCGCTGCCGGGAAGGGCGGGAGTGCATGAAGGTGCGGAGGAGGCCGGCCAGCTTCCCACGCGGCCGGGGCACAGCTGTGGGTGTAAAGGCGGGTCAAACAGGGTCAGTGCAGCCCCCGGTCTGATGGGGTGGGAGGCAGGGGCCTCGCCCCTCGTTTGCATTACCTGAGGTCAGAGAGGAGATACCCTGGGGAGCTGGGACACCACCCGGGGGACCGTCGGCATCTGTGGGGCGAACAAGGGGTGGAAAGGATGGATGGCAGACAAAGGATGCAGGAAGGCCTCCCCACTTTGCCCAAGACACTCACCCCCCTTTAGTCCTGGACCCGGCCGCTCTGTGAACAGCTCCACACACTCGCTGGGGAAGAATCCGACCTGAGGAGGGTTTGGGGTCAGTGACTGGGCCATCTGAGCTGGCGCGGTGCCCCAACCCCACATGTCCACCCCAAGCCAGGCTCACCTGGAAGCCCCGCTTGCCCCGCCACCAGCTCCGATCCTCCGTGGGCGGCATGTCGATCACTGAGACAATGTCTCCCACCTGGGAGTGGGCAGGTGTGAGAAGGGAGGGTCAGAAGGCGCAGGGGAAGTGGGGACCCAGCTGGAGTCTGCTCCTCCACAGCCTCACCTCAAAGGACAGCTCGTCTGGTGCCTGGGCCGTATACCGCTTCACCACATGGGCAGCAGCCACCGCAGGGATATTGAGTGAGGCCTCCTCACTGAGGAGCAGTCGCCGGCCGTGGTTGTCCAGCTGAGATGGAAGAGAATGTGGCAGGGAGAGGCCAGAGAAAGGCAATAATAAAGACAGAGAAGGTTCCTCCATGCCCAATGGAGGCCACCACCTGTCTTCCACCCAAGAGCCCCTGTCACTCAGAGCTATTGGTCAAACACCTACATCCTTGCCCCTCCCAAAACAAAGCCCTTTCCATGTCCCAGGACTCTCCTGCCCGAAGTCTTTCTGATACACCCCTGCACCCTCGTCCTCCATAGCAGACACTGCACATCTGCTATCTAAAAACCTGCTGCTTAGGGCTTCCCTGGTGGCGCAGTGGTTAAGAGTCCGCCTGCCAATGCAGGGCACATGGGTTTGAGCCCTGGTCCGGGAATATTCCACATGCCACGGAGCAACCAGGCCCGTGCGCTACAGCTAGTGAGCCTGCGCTCTAGAGCCCGCGAGCCACAACTACTGAGCCCGTGAGCCACACTACTGAAACCCATGTGCGACAACTACTGAAGCCCGCGCTCCTAGAGCCTGCCCGTGGTCCGCAACAAGAGAAGCCACCGCAATGAGAAGCCCGTGCATCGCAACGAAGAATAGCCCCCGCTCCCTGCAACTAGAGAAAGCCCACGTGCAGCAACGAAGATCCAACGCAGCCAAAAATAAAATTAATTAATTAATTTAAAAAAAAACCAACCCTGCTGCTTTAAGCCACTCTTAGCCCGGCATTCTGTGAGCTACAGCCAAACCTATTTCTAACCAATATACCTTGAAATTCTCACATCCCTACAGCTCAACACCTGTGCGCGCATGCGCGCACACACATTTTTTCCTCATAGGCAAGCGCCCACACAGACACTGAAATACCAGCGTCTCCTCCACTCCTACTCGTTTCTTTCCTGTGCCCACACACACCCTCCCAGGCTGGTTCTTGCTCCCCAGACATTCCTCACTCACTCCCAGCTCCAAGCCCTCCTGCCCGGGCCCACCTCCATCCAGGTGAGCACGGGCCCACAGTTGAGGTTACTGTCCACCAGCCCTGACAGGGTCTCCAGGTACTGCAGCAGCAGCGGCACCAGCATCTGGGGGCAGGTGGTCAGAGTGGACTATGTGAGAAGACCCCACCCAAGACAGCCCACTGCCCTCCTATACTGCCCTAGCTCGCCTCTGGCAGAGCCGAAATTCAACTTGTACGCATGGGTGCTGCTCCGTTCGCTCTTAAGTACTGAAATGCTGTTATATCAATTGGTTAAACAGACTATGCTAAGTCCCCGTGTGCCCCCATTGGTCTGGCCATTCTGACCCTTCCATGGAACCCCCGGGAACTCCCTATGATCCTACAACTAAAGGGAGTCTCCAGAACCCTGCTGCAGCTCTAAGGCCTCTGACTGGCTGGGACTCGGGCCATACCAGTGCTTAAATATTTATCTATTCCCCTGCCTTGATGGTTTCACACATCTCTGATGAGGACACACCTTGGCTGAGGTAGGGGCTGGGACAACAAGTAGTTTACCTGGGCAGCCCTGGCACCCTCTGGGGGTGGGGGAAGCTCTGGGAGGCAGGAAAACCTCCGGTCAAATATGCACCGGTGGAGGTGGGCATCCAGGGAACGGAAGTCATCATAACTACGGAGAACTGGCCAGGAACGGCCCTGTGGGAGCGGGAAGGACAGGAGGGAGCAATGGTTCCATTACCCTGAGCTGAGGACTGTGGCAACCAGTCCGCCAGGCTCGATGAGAGGCAGGGGTGGGTGGCCTCACCTGACAGGTCACCTGCACCCCAAACACCAGTTCATTCTCTCCAGAGAAGCTGGGACCTTCACGCTCTGGAGACAGCAGGAGCTGTAGAGGGAAACAAAGGTCCCGGTGAGGGTCTCACTTTTTTCCAGCCCTGACCTCTCCAGATCGGCATTATCTAAGGATGGGTCTGTGTCCCCCTCCTAAGCCTCCCCAAAAGCAGGGCCTCGTGATGTCTTAGTCAGAGTACAGGGTCCTGGCACAAAGCATACACTTAACAAAAAGTTGTTGCTGAATGAATAAAGGAACAAATGAATGAATGAACAACCCTCCCCTTCTGCCCTGCAGCTCCTGCCACTGAGCAGCCAGTCCCAAGGGTAGGTTTCAGCGGTAAAGTGGCTGATACTGCTTCAGGGCTGGGTGGGATCTTGCCTACCCACCTGGTGCTGCCCCCATACCTGAATGTGGCCGAAGTCAACGTTCTCGTAGTGGAAATGGGCACAGTCAGCCAGCCGGGGAAAGGGACCTCGAGGAGCCGAGAGCCTGGGGGACAGGTGACAGGTCACTAGTGGCTCCTGCGCTTGGTTCCCCTCCTAAGTTGAGCCTCTCCCTCACCTCTCACCTCTTCCCAGGCTTGCCCTTCACACTGGGCCCCCCAGCTGGGGGCAGGGGCTGCACTGAGCCTTCCCCTGGGCCATCCAGGCTGTCAGTGCTGCGAGCCTGTAGAGCAGAAAGAAGAATCAGAGGCCCCCAGAGATGGGAGCAGAGAGACAACGGGAGCATTGTTATCTGTCAGCCTGGGCCTGCGGGCCCGAATTGCGCCATACACTGCCCTGAGCAGGGAGAAGAGGGGTAGGTCAGGGGGAGGTAAAGGCTGGGCTGAGGGTAGGTCTGCTTCTTCGTGTGTGGTCTGGGGTGGGGAGCTGGCAGAGCAGGGCCCACGGGTGAATTAGGGAAAGAGCATGTTGGTACCATCTCTCCCCACTTAAAACCCTCCTGTAGCCCCAGCGGAGTACAGTCATCTCCCGTATGTGCCTCTCCACGCCTCTCATAGACATCTGGACAGTCACTGCTCCCATCTTATCAGTCTTCCTGCTTCCACCTCTCCCTCCCAGCCAGCTTCTTCACAACAAGAGCCTGTATAACTTTCACAAAACACAAATCTGCCTCTGTCTCTCCACAGGTCATGAATCTTCAATGGCTCCCTGTTGTCTTTAAGATAAAGTCTAGGGCTTCCCTGGTGGCGCAGTGGTTGAGAGTCCGCCTGCCGATGCAGGGGACGTGGGTTTGTGTCCCGGTCCGGGAAGATCCCACATGCCGCGGAGCAGCTGGGCCCGTGAGCCATGGCCGCTGAGCCTGCGCGTCCGGAGCCTGTGCTCCGCATCAGGAGAGGCCACAACAGTGAGAGGCCCGCGTACCGCAAAAAAAAAGAAAAAAGTTAAAGTCTAAATATTCTGGTCTGTTTACCTCTCCAGCCTCATCTCTTCCCACTGCCTCTGCTCTCAGAGCTCTCAAACTTCTAAGAGTCCAACAAAAGTACCATCTTCTCATTTCCTTCTAGGGCTTTGCAAAGGCTGGTCCTGCTGCATGGAACACTCTTCCCCATCCTTTCCCTGTCTTTTCACTTATCCCTCAGGTCTCAACTCTCATGTTCCCACCTCTCGGAAGTTCTCCCTGACCCTTCAGGTTGTGTCAGGCTCCTCTTCTGGACTCCCGCATCCCCTGAGCCACCCCCATCCCAGGCTTGATGTTGCCTGAGCTTCCCTCATTACAGCCTTGAGCACTCTGAGATGTCCCTGTCTGGTGACAGTCCAATGGAGGAGTCCATCTCCCCCATTGGACTGGGGCTGAGTCCCTAGTCCCCCAGCATTGCCCAGCACAGAGCTGGGCACAGAATTGATGCTCCTCACAGGTTGGGTTGTGCCTGATTCCTCTCTGGGTCCCAATGCCCAGTGCCAGCTCAGTCACACAGCAGGGGCTGGGTAAAATCTGATGAATAAATTAACCATCTGCCAGATGAGGATTCCTCAGACTGGGCTCTAGCCTCTCCCTCCTTCGTATCTCTACAACGCCGACTTCATCCTTTGGGTCTCACCCTTGGGTGGGTCCCTCTCCAGCCCATGAAGCTCCCCAAGGCAGGAGGGGATCTGACTTTCTCTGTGCCTGGAGCAAAGGGGCTACACAGAGGTCTCAGTGAATGTTAAGTGAGCGAATGAGGGAATGAATGGATGAATGAGCAGGAGCAGCAGGGTGGGAGAGGGAGATGGTGGGGGAGGGTGGATGAGGACAAGAAGATGGAGAGGACCCAAGGATCACATCGGGGTACAATGCACGCTTGGGATTAGGGTGGAGTAGGGAGGAGGGTAGCAGATGGAGAGGCTGAAGTAAAGGTTCAGGCTGATGGGGGATAAGGGAGGGTTGGCTGAGAGGGACTGGGAAGGGGTGAGAAAGACGAGAAAGAGAAGAAAAGGGTCAGGCTGAGGATGAAGCCGGGTGGGGGTGGGGCTCAAGAATGAGAAACCGGCTGATGGTAGGAGGAGGAGGAGTAGGGGTCTAGGCCAGGGAGGGGTGGAGGCTGGGATGAGGACGCTGAGGATGGCGCTGGGATAGGGGCTGTTGAAGGACCCAGAGAGCCTCAGCAGGCCCCTGCGGGGGCCACTTGGAGGATGTGGGGTCCTTCCCTGGACCAGCCCTTTTTCCTCCCAAGTCTGGGTCTTCGGCCACTGTCACCCCCATCCAGGGCGTGGAAGGGGGATGCGCGCTGAGGGGGTGGGGCTCGGGTAAGAGCTCGGGCCCAAGACCAGGCCGGGGTACGAGAGGGACCGCGGTGAGGGGTGAGGGGCGGCGCAGGCCGCGGGCTCGGGCGGGGCCGGGGGCGGGGCGCGCGGGGCGTGGCCCCGCGCGGACAGACTGACTTCGCCGACAGATTGACGGCCGCGTGGGCGCCTCACCACCATGGTCGCGTAGCCTCCTCAGGCGCCGGCCGCGCTGGACCCCTCGCTCGTCGTCTTCGTCGCCGATGCCGCCGCCATGGCGACACAAAGGGGAGGGCGCGAGCTGCGCGCGGGCAGCTGCAGGCCCCGCCCCTAACGGCCGCCCATGGCTCCGGCACTAGCCTCACAGGGGCGGGGGCAATGGGGGACGCGGCGGAGCGTCTCATTGGCTCCACCCTTGGCCTTAGGACGACGCCCCGCCCACCTGGCGGATTTTCATTGGCTTGGGTCTCATTTCTGGCTCGGTCTCTCCGGTCCCGCCCCGCGAAGTTTGACAGCGCCACGCCTATGCCTGCTTTTCATTGGCCGTCATTCCCCTCCTGAGACACACCCTCAGGTTCTTTATGCTTTGCTTCTAACATTTGTAACACTAAGCTGTGGACCCCTCCCTTAGTCCACTGTCAGTGACCGCTCCTCTGCCACTTTCAATTGGCTTCTCCCATGGCCTCAAGCTTTTCTCCATCCCCTAAGCAGCTCTTCAAAGTCTCGATCCTCTGACCCCACTTTGTCAGTCCTTGACCCCTCCCCTGCCCACAGAATACTAACAACATTGGCCTCTGGATGTTTTTCACTGGCTCAGATGCCCTGCCTGGGACATAACCCTAGGCAATCTGCGACTTAGACTCCCGCTACTCACTGGACATTTTCCTTGCCTCCTCCTCTACTGCTTCGTACAGGCTGGCCTCCAGCCTTCACTCCTTTTTCCTAGGAATAAATTTAGCCTGCATGCCTGAACATGACCACGCCTCCTATAAAGCCAGTCCCAATTGTTCCCGCTGTTGACTGAGGCTCAGAAAACACTCTGTAGGGACTTCCCTGGTGGCTCAGTGGTTAAAGATCCGCCTACCAATGCAGGGGATACGGGTTCGAGCCCTGGTACGGGAAGATCCCACATGCCGTGGAGCAACTAAGCCTGTGTGCCACAACTACTGAGCTTGCTCTCTACAGCCCGCAAGCCACAACTACTAAGCCTGCATGCCACAACTACTGAAGCCTGCACACCTAGAGCCTGTGCTCTACAACAAGAGAAGCCACTGCAATGAGAAGCCTGTGCACCGCAACCAGGAGTAACCCCCGCTTGCCACAACTAGAGAAAGCCTGTGCGCAGCAACAAAGACCCAACACAGTCAAAAATAAATAATAAATAAATTATAAATAAATAAATAAATACAGCTCTCTGGTCCCTGGACCAGGTATGTACATTTTAAAAAAAGAAAGAAAGAAAAAGAAAACACTCTGTAACAACGCCCTTTTCAAGAGCATTTGCCATTGGTCATGCCCTCAACAAGGCCCTCGAAGGTACATCCTTGATCCACCCATTCATTCATTCAAAAACTCTGATCGCTTAATTTGTGGATATGTCAGTAACCAAAACAGGGGAAAATATAACCTGCCCACATGGAGCTCAAAAGCTAGTGGGAAAAGACAGTTTACAAAATAAGAATTTTAAAATATAGAATATTAGAAAGCGGTAAGTTCTATGGATAAAATTTAAGCCAAGATTGGGGAAAGGGAGTGCTTGACTGGGGGGTAAATTTACAGCTACTTATTTCAGTTTATTGAACTTGCTGACCTCACTTCCATAACAGGGATTTCCCACATGAATTTCCCTCTGCCCGGAGTATTCTCTGCGCGCCACCCCCACCCCCACCCCCGCCATTAAAACACGACTGCTAATTCTTTCACAGTCCTCTCATGAAAAGGTAGAGTCTATCTCCATCTGGGCAGGATTGTGACAACTTCAACCAATAGAGAATAGGAATGAATAGAAATTGACACTATGTGATTTCCAAGGCTATGTAGTAAAAGGCAAAGGCATTCTTCGTCCACTGGAATGACTAGCTCTGGAGCCTTGAGGCATCATGTGAGAAGTGCAACTCTGCTGAGGTAGTCGTGCTCTGAGGAAGCATAAACCACATGGAGAGACCTTGTATAGGCACTACAGTCCGTAGTTCCAGCTTAAAGTCATCTGAGCCCTGATGTCAGACTTGGGAGTGAAGAAGCTCCAGAGATTCCGCCCCCAGCTGTCAAGCCACCTTTGTCTTCCCAGCTGAACCCCTAGACATCATGGAGCAGAGACAAACTGTCCCCAACTGTGCCCCGTCCAAATTTCTGACTCACAGAATCCATGAGCATAATAAAATGATTGTTTTATGCCACTAAGTTTTGGGGTGGCTTGTAACCCAGAAATAGCAATTAGGATGGCCCTTTGTTAGTTATTAATTCCTACCTGTCTCAGCTCAAATATAACTTCCTCAGGAAAATTTCTAGGTCCCACTCACCCCCCAAGATCAGATTCTGCTACTATAAACATCTTTTTTTCTCCTTATACCTAAGCAGCTATTTCCTTCTTTTGATTTTATTTAAATGTATGGTTTGTTCAAAAAGACTGAAAACAAGTATTTACCATGTCTGTGACATACAGAGCTACTTTTTACAGAAATCTATCCTATCTTCTCTTTTTTTGTAAATACAAATATCAAAATAATACTGATCATATATTCTCCAACATTTTATTATAAAAATTTTCTAACATACAGCAAAGCTGAACAATTTTACACCCATATACCCACCACTTAGATCCTACCATTAGCATTTTACTATATTTGCTTTATCTCACATCTACCTATTACTCTATTCATCCATTAATCTAATTTTTGGATGCATTTCAAAATAAATTAAAGACATTGTATACTGTCTCCTAAATACTTCAGCATGCATATCCTTCATTGGAGTTCAATATTTATTTTTCTTTTGAGGTAAACCTTACATACCATGCAATTCATAAATTTCACTGAATTTTGACACCTTTGTAGTCAAAATCCTTATCCAGGATGGCAACTGGACTTTTTATATGGCATCCCAAGGCTCCAAAAGGAGGGGGACGGGGACAGATGGAGAGAGAAGAGAGACTGGGAGAAAAACAGGTGGAAATTATATCATCTTTTCTAATCCAATTTAGAAAGTTAAAGTAATATCACTTCCTCTGCATTTTATTTGTGGAGGCAGTCACAAAGTTCAACCCAGTTTCAAGAAGGGACATAGACTCTACTTTTTTGATGGGAAATGTGTCAAAGTATTCACAGATAAAACAATAGGTTTTTCACAATAGTCCGGACAGGTGACGATAGCCTAGACTGGGGTGGGGCAGTGGAGTGGGGAGAAAGGCAGGGTTAAATTCTGGAGAGATTTTAAAGGTAGAGATGATAGAACTTGCTGGTCAACTGACTGTGGGTGTGAGGGAACGAGAGGAGTCAATGACAGCTGTGAGGCTTCTGACCTGAGCAAGTAGAAGGATGGAGCTGAGAGCCAGGGAGGAGCAGGTTTAGGGGGAAGATTAAGATCTGTGGAGTTTGAGACATCTCTTAGACCTTTTTGTGTGGATGATGAGCAAGTAGCAGGGTACAAGAACCTGAGGTTCTAGGCTGAAGATAGAAATTTGTGGACTATCAGAAAAGAGATGGGGTTTAGAGCCCATGATGCCAGATGAGAGCACCTGGGATTGACTGTAGATAGAAAAGTCAAGGCCAGGGCCCTGGGACACACTAAAGTGACAGGTGTGAGGCACAATGAGGAGGCACAACCAGAGAGGTGAGGAGAGGGCTGGGGTTCTGGAAGCCAGGAAAAGAAGTGCTTCAAGGAGGGGGTGGGGATCAGAGCACCAAATGCTGCTGCTGGGTCAAGCAGGATGTGGACTGAGGCCTGACCATTGTCCAACACTCTGATGACTCTACAAGCTTCATACCCAGAGGACAGTTCCTTTGGTCTCATCTGAGACAAGAGGATACACTCCTGAGTTGAAGGTCAGATAAGGTGAGTCCCAGTCTTGCCCGGAACCCCTCTCCTGCCCTCATAGAGGATGAAACCAGAAGAGACTTTGCTTCAGTGGTCAGAAACTAGGGTGAGGTGGGGCAGGGCAGAGCTAGGGTGTGTGTGTGGGGGGGGGGGAGGCGGGGCATGGGAGCTATTTCCCTAAATTAGCATGACCCTTGGACTTTCCAAAACAACTTCTTTCTCAGAGACAACCAGTAACCTGAAAAAAAAAATTTATTAGGAAAAATAGAATCTGTACAATTCAAAGTCGTCTGGCCTCAAGAGAGTCTCCTTCCCTCCTCAGCCGCATCCTTGGGGACCCGGGAGGCGACCTGGCTGGAGGAGACCAAGACCCTGGGTCTTCAGTGTGGCCCAGCAGGCGGGATATCTGGGCATCTACTTTCCTGGAAAAAGGACAGGGGAGTAGAGGCTGAAGTTTTGCTCAGGATTGGGGTCTGGGGCTGTGTATGTTCTGGGAAAGGGGCTCAGGAGAAGTGGGTACCAAACGGCAGTCTCAGAGGATTCAGGGGCCGGGTGTCTTAAATCCTGGCATGGTCACCTTTTCTGCCGCCGCAGCTCCGCCCTTTGAACCCTTAGCACCTGCAGTATAGGGTCGTCCTGGAACTCGCTGCCGTCGGAGTCTGGGGGAAAAAGAGCGAGATTCAGGGGGCCGGACTCGTAGCGTGCTGGACTGCCATCCAGATCCGGGCAGCCACGAGCGTCAGTGCGCATCTGCCCACCTTCCGCAGCCTGCAGAAGTCTGGCAGCCTGGGACAGGACGTCCTCTGAGGGGGCGTGGCCATCAGCGGATGAGGGCGTGGCCACAACTTCAAGAGCCCCCTCCTTGAACGGACGGGGTGGGGCCTCCTCAGCTGGAGGAGGCCGGACCTTGGGCGGCTTACACCCGACGTCAGCCAAGAAAGTGTCTTTGTCCTTCCTAGGCACCGATCCCACTAGGGGGAGCATGGCCTTGGCGTTCCGAGACTCGGCCTTAGACCAATCCTGCGGGGTCTCTGCCTGGGGACACCGTGATTCAGATGGAGGGGCCGTGACCTCTGAACGAGAGGACCGAGTCTCGGTTTGAGGGCGTGTGGCCTTGACTTCCTGAGATTCAGCCTCGGGTGGAGGCTGGCCCTCTTGGCGAGGGGGCGTGTCCTCCAGGCTGTCCGGAAACAGCCGAGCCGCCACTACTTGGCCCAGCGCGCCTCTGAGCTGCGGGCCAGGGCCCTCGTCCGCTGCCGTGATTCGCCCAGCAGACTCCCGGCGCTGGGCTCTGCTTCTTCGAGGCTTGGAGCTCTGCCTCTCGAGCTCGGCTGGGCTGCATGGTGCAGGGGTGGGCGGGCCCTGGGGGGCGGCAGGGGGCGCGGGAGTGGAGGCAGAGGGCGCAGTGGTTGAGGCTGGAGGCGCAGGAGTGGAGGCGGGGGGCGCTGGGGTGGAGGCCGCGGCCGTGGGAGGGATGGCCCCAAGAGATACCCAGAAACCGGGCTGCGGGGCCCAGAAGAATCCATGGGGGCTGTGGCCCCAAAAGATATGTGGAGAGAACCCTGGGGGAATAGGAGGCCTCTCCAAGTGGAAGGCTTCCCGGGGACCAGGTGGAGCCACACTGCCCCGAAGTGGGATGCAGTTAGGCTGGGTTCCCAGGGAACCAAGGGTCTCCGCAGGGGCAGGAGAGGTCTGTAGACAGATGGGGATAGGGACCTGAGAGGGAGAGAAAGGGTAGAGGGTCCTCAGATCCCCTCAGCCTCCCCCTTCCTCCAACTTCCCTTAGGATCCCTGCTCCAGCCCCCTCAGTCTCCTCCCTCCCCCATCTCACCGTAGGGGTGAGGGCAGGGGTCTGGGGCAGCACCCAGGTTCCATCACCCTGGCTTCCTCGAGCCTGTTCAAGCTTCCGCCGCTGCCGCCACTGGTACAGAATGTCATCCTCTTGCCGCAGGGGTGCCCGGGAGGAGACTGGGGATGGAGTAGGGATGGGGGCAGGTGCTGGGGTTGCTGTGGAGTAAGTAGAGGGAAGAGGGGTAAGGCAGGGCCTGGGGGGATGAGCAAGGACAGCCTAGCACACACCCTTCGACTGTACCAGAAGGTTATTCAGACAGGCTCTCCAGATAATGTCCCAACTCCCCTGCAGATTGGGAAGTGGGGAAAGGGGCAGAATCAGAGAAGAGAGCCCTCATGGGCTTCTCAACCTGTCATCATTCAATTCTTCATTCATCAACAAATATTTATTGAGCTCTTACTATTTGCCAGGCACTGTTCTGGACGTGGTGGTTATAGCAGTGACCAAGGCGGATCCTCCAGAATCTGCCCACTTCTCCCCACTTTACTTCCCTCACCTGCCAACCTCAGAGCAACTTCCTCCCTGGTTTCCCTTCTTCCTATCCTCCCAAACTGTCCCCACCCAAAGCCAGAGGGAGCCTGTGAACACCTGAGTCAGATCAGGGTGCTCCTGGGTTAGAATCTTCCCCGGGCTGCACCTCTCTCCTGGTAAAAAGCAAAAGTCTTTGCATTTGTGGTTTCCTCTGCCTGGAAGGCTCTTCATTCATGTAACCACAGGGTTCACTCCAAGTCTTTCCAATATTTTCCCAGGTACCACCTTCTTAGTGAAGCCTTCCCTGGCTACCCTATTCAAAACTGCAACAACCCCGGCCCTACCACTCTCCATCCTCTTTCCTGTTCCATTTTTCTCCTTAGCACTTATTACCTTCTAACTACTAAATATCATACTTCTCTACTTATTTATTGTTCACCTCTCCCTCCACGATGCCAGCTACACAAGGGGAGCAATTTTTGTCTATCTGGCCATTATCATATCCTCAGTGTCAAGAACAGGACCTAGTGTCAGTATTTGTGGCATAAATGCAAAATGAACTGTTTATCGTGTTCCATCCCAGTGCCCAGCCCTGTGCTGGGAATACAGCAGTGACTAAAGGCAGGGCCACTGGCTGTCCTCGGTCCTGTGGGGCAAAGAGACACCATTCCCTATCACCCAGAGCATCATTTTGTCAGTTATGATTAGTATGGCTACCATTATCTCTCGGAAGCCCCACCTACTAATGCTGCACCGAGAAGGGGGGGTGGTGCATCATGTGGGACCTCTTCTTCTCTCCCTTCTATATACTGTGATTCTACTTCCAGACCTGGCCACTCCCCTCTACTCTGCTCCTCAGGCTCTGGCCCAACCCAAACTACCAGAGTCTGTCTCTCACTAGATGTTGATAGCAGCCATAGGGAGCGATAAAGATCCCGTGCCCTCCTTGCTCAGAACTCTTCCGTGGCTCCCCGGTAGATTATGACCAGATGCCTCACATGCCTACATAGCCCATGGAATCCGACCCCTGCCAATCTCTTCCACCTTATCCCACACTACTCTTAACTCCTGGCTCTTGCCTTTCCTAGTTCATTGTCTGCATCGTGTTCCCTCCGACCTCAGGTCCTTTGTACAGGCTAGAGGGCTATTGTCCCCACCTGCATCATTCAGGTCTCCACTTAGATAGCACGTCTTCGAGGAAGGCCTTCTCTGACATCCCAGCATCGCAATTCTCTCCTGCATGGCCCTCATTTCTGCTTAATATTTCACATTTGTTTGTGGAGTTATGTAGCTATCCTCTGCCCCACACTCAGTATCCTGTGAGGACCGTGAAGGTGGGACCATGTATGGCTGGTTCACTAAGGAATCCCCAATCCTGCTCACAGGCTTCATACACAACAGATATTCGATGTTTGTTATGTGAAATAATGAATACATTTAATCTGCAAAACAACTCATGAAGTAGGTAGTAGTTTTATCCCCATTTTACAGATGAGGAAACTGAGGCTTAAGGAGGAGAAGTGAATAAGAAGAGAAGGAGCAAAGAATCAGACAGGGGAGTGCTTGGGCAGGATCACACAACATGCACAAACACCACTCTGTTCTCTCTGCTTGCCTGTCCCCACTCACGGGAGTCCTGTGAAACATGGAAAGCATCTGTCCTGTGCACCACTGCATCCCAGGACCTGGGCACAGAGTAACGGTAACAACAATGACCGTAACAGTAACCCAGGTCCTTAATCCAATCTCTGAAATCTTGGGGGCAGAAATTTGCGAGTTCAACAGTTTGCATGTTTTAGTAAAGTTACATGGTATGTACAGTGTTGACAGGGGTCTGGGTCAGTACACCAGACTCAAACACATTGGTATTTAGTTGAACAATATGAAATTGCCATTATTCAACCATTTTTCACTTACAGACAAAAATTTCATATGGCTCAATGTTATATATCCATAGAAAGAAGAAAGAATATTTACTCCCTGGCTTCAGACTATACTACAAAGCTACAGTAATCAAAACAGAACAGTACTGGCACAAAAACAGACAAGTAGATCAATGGAATAGAACAGAGAGCCCAGAAATAAACCCACACACTTATGGTCAATTAATCTACAACAAAGGAAGCAAGAATATACAATGGGGAAAAGACAGTTTCTTCAATAAGTGGTGCTGGGAAAACTGGACAGCTACATGTAAAAGAATGAGATTAGAATATATTCTCCCACTTCATACAAAAAGAAACTCAAAATGGATTAAAGACCTAAGTGTAAGACCTGAAGCCATAAAACTCCTACAAGAAAACACAGGTATAGAACACTCTTTGACACAAATCATAGCAATATTTTTGTAGATCTGTTTCCTAACGCAAAGGAAACAAAAGCAAAAATAAATGAATGGGACCTAATTAAACTTAAAAGCTTTTGTACAGCAAAGGAAACCATCAACAAAACAAAAAGACAACCTACTGAATGGGAGAAAATATTTGCAAACAGTATGACTGATAAGGGATTAATGACCAAAATATATTAACAGCTTATACAACTCAACATCAAAAAACAAACAACCTGTTTAAAAGATGGGCAGAAGACCAGAATAGACATTTTTCCAAAGAAGACATACAGAAGGCCAACAGGCACATTCAAAGATGCTCAACAATGCTACTCATCAGAGAAATGGAAACCAAAATCACAATGAGATATCACCTCATACCTGTCAGAATGGCTATCATCGAAAAGACCACAAATAACAAATGTTGGTGAAGATGTGGAGAAAAGGGAACCCCTGTACACTGTTTATGGGAATGTAAACTGGTGCAGCCACTGTGGAAAACAATACGACGGTTCCTCAAAAAACTAAAAATAGAACTACCATATGATCCAGCAATTCTACTCCTGGGTCTATATCTGAAGAAAATGAAAACAGTAATTCAAAAAGATACATGCACCCCAATGTTCATAGCAGCATTATTTACAATAGCCAACATATGGAAGCAACCTGAGTAAGTGTCCATCAACAGACAAATGGATAAAGAAGATGTGGTGTATATATACAATGGAATCCCACTCATCCATTAAAAAGAATGAAATTCTACCATTTGCAACAACATGGATGGACCTGGAAGGTATTATGCTTAGTTAAATAAGTCAGACAGTGAAAGGTGAATACCATATGTTATCACTTATATGTAGAATTGAAAAAATAAAATAAACTAATGAATAGAACAAAACAGAAACTGACTCACAGATATAGGGAACAAACTAGTGGTTACCAGTGGGGAGAGGGAAGCAGAGGAGGAGCAGGATAGGGACAGGGGCTAAGAGGTACAAACTACTATGTATAAAATAAAAAGCTACAAAGAAATATTGTGGAGCACAGGGAATATAGCCAATATTTTATAATAACTTTAAATGGAGTATAATCTGTAAAAATTTTGAATGACTATGTTGTACACCTGAAGCTAATATAATATTGTAAATCAATTATACCTCAATAAAATAAGATAGGTATATGAATAGTCTTCATATTGTTTACATCAAATTTTGCTGGCAAATCAGCTGTGGTGCCAAATTTGCAAAAAGCCTTCTGATTTTGGGGCTTCGTGTTCAGTACTGCAGACAGGATGCAGAGAGAGAACATGCATACTTCTGATAGCTACTGTTAACAGAGCCGTGCTAGGTTTTCCATGTATTCACCAGCTTATTTAATCCTCACAACACCCATAGCAGGGGAGTACAATTATTTCCCCTGTTTTACAGCTGGGGAAACAAGGCCCAGAGAGGTCCGAGGTCACAGAGCTGGTAAGTCGAAAGGCTGGGATTTGCACCCAGACTGCCCTCATCCTTGCCTCCCAGAACCTACCTTGTGCCTTGGGGTCAGAGCCCTTGCTGGAGTCAGGAGTGAAGGTCATGGAGAAGGGAGAGAGGCCATCAGAGCTGACGGGGAATGAGGAGATGCCGGCATCGCTGGGGCTGAGGGAGGAGGAGGAAGGGATGGAGGCCTTGCTGTAGGGAGAGGCATAAGTGAGGCAACGGGGGTCTCAGAGGCAGTGGCCCGAGCCTGGAGGGGTAGGAGTGGGGAGGGTGATGGGGGTGGGGGAGGCACCTGCGTTTGAGCAGCCTGGCAGCTCTGCTTTGCAGGCTCAGTGTCTCCAAGTCCAGCAGGGATGAGTTCCACGTGTTGAGGCTCTGTGAGGTGACAGGGGTCAGAGGCCAGTCCCCATCCCAAAGGCTACTGGGAAAGGGGCTCGGGACAGAGGGCCTGGATGCAGGTCTACATTCCACCTGGTGCCCTCACATGCTGGCTTAGAATCTGCTCTTCCTCCTCAGGAAAGAGAGACCAGGTTTTCCTCTGTGGATCCATATCCCTCAGTGCAGTCATTGTTATAGAAGGGTTGACCCTGCCTTCCTGATCAGGCCTGGCTAGTCATAATGTTCTGTCCTCTGGTTCACAGTGATTGGCTCAAAGATGAGCGAATGAGAGTAAGCCCTGGGATTTAGGATGGAGCTATTGGAAAAGCCTTCTCTTTCCACTGGAGTGATCAAGTACATTAGAAGCCTAGAGTTAACGGGGCCATCTTAGCTATTTTGAGGGGAAAGCCTACCTGAGGTTGAGCCAAACAAAGAGAAACAGAGAGCCATGAGAGTCAAGTTCCTCCCAATATGGTGCAAACATCTGGATTCAGCTACGCCTGAAAGCAGCTACCTTTGGATTTCTTGATTGCATTAGCCAGCAAGACCTTCCTTTTTTGTTTACACTTCCTTGAATTGGGGGTTGACTCTAATTCTATCCCAGGGCGGGTACTGCCAGTTCAGGCATGTAGGGGAAGGAGTGGATGGGGATGTCACCTGCTTTATTTCCTGAAGGGGGTCCATAGTCTGTGATGCACTGGCTACCTTGGCACGAGTCGGGACTGCTGTGTCGGGTCTTCCTTCTGGTTCATTGGCTCCTGTTGAGAAGCTCCAGTTGATTTAGGGGGGGCCAGGAGGAGTGGCTGCTGGGGGTATCGCTCAGGAGAGGTTATAGGCCAGGAGTAGATGAGACTGAAGCAGGTACCTGCTGCAAGCTGACTGCTGGGGTCTGGTGATTCAGGCCACAGCCACCAAAAGTCAGCTGGGGTTGGGCCTGCAGACTCGCGTTCCTCTCGGCTTGTGGGCTGAGCCTGTCGGAACCGGTTTATGTACCTGTGAGCATCAGAGAATTGCAAGGTGGGTGGGATGAGGAGAGCCTAATACTTAATAATAACAATAATAATCACAATAGCCAATGTTTACCTAACTCCATAGCAGCACTTGGGAGTTGTCCCTCAACATCAGTTCTCCTTTCTTATAGAGTAATGCAATTTTGTTTTGTTTTGTTTTGTTTGCCACGCTGTGTGGCATGTGGGATCTTAGTTCCCCAGCCAGGGATTGAACCTGTGGCCCCTGCATTGGGAGTGCGGAGTCTTAACCACTGGACCGCCAGGGAAGTCCCCCAGTAATGCAGTATTATATAAGATGATATAATCCGGGGCACATAGTCACTCTTCTATAAATACATTTACCCCGTGCCCTTGTAGCTTTATGGCCATGTAACTGTTCTTGACCAACAGGTATGAGGAGATGTGATTCTGGAAAGTGGATGTGGCTGGGAGCCATTATGGGCCATGAAGGAAAGGGTAACAGCCTAGGGAAGTGAGAGCGACAAGACAGAAGGAAACTGTGTCTCTGAGACCTCAATTAGGGGCTGCCATATCAGGCCTGGTTGTTTCTGTCTAGACTATTAGGTGAGGAAGAAATAAGTACTCTCTTGTTTAAGCCACAATTAATTTGGGACTCTATGTTATAGCAGCTGAACTTGGATCCTACAAATCCAAGTGCTCACTATGTGACAGGCATTGTTATAGATGCTGCACGGACAGTAACTCATTGAAAATTTAAAACAGCCCTAGAGCATACATGCTATTAATATCCCCAATTTACAGATGAGGAAACTGAGGCCAGGATCATACACAGAGTTGGTGACAAAGCTTGGATTTGAACCTCGCTCCAGATCGCTTGCTAACATGCATGAAGTGTGGTCCTAAAAGTGCAGATCTGGCTGTGATATCATGGGATGTCTGCCCCCTCCCACTGATCCAAACCCTTCTTTTCCCCCAGGGCTACTGCTACTTACTTGGCCACCACAGAGTCCCCGCTGTCAGTCACGGTGAGTGGTGGAGAGGCTCCCATCTGTCCCTCAGTGGTGCTGGGTGGGGATGAGGTCCCTGAACTGGATGGCCAGGACTCCTCAAACAGCTCAGGGGATTTGGGACCTGTGGCCAGAGCCCTGGGAGCTTCTGGGAGCCTGGATCTCTGGGACCTGGATGAGCTCAGGGTCTAAGATAGGGGAAGCGAGGAGAAGAAAAAGGGAGGCTGAGGGGTTATCCCTGTAGGGTAACGAAGACACATACGAAGTCTCAGTCCGGAGGGGAGGAAACATCCCACGATTGCAACAACTCAAAGTGATTGGGGCTGTGATGAGGGATTTAGGTGGTAGAAGACAGGATAAGGGTAGGGCCATAGGGAAAAGAGGAGGGACTGTCTTTTGATCTCTCACCCCCATCTCTCATCATGTCTTCCTTCCCTCTAGTCGTCACTCCCTTGCTACTGGGCTGGAACACAGCACTCTCTGTTGGGTGTCCTCACCTTGGGGTGCCAGGTCAGAAGTGGCTTCGACCCAGGGGACCGTCCCCCAAAGTACTGTCTTGGGTGGAGAAAACTGGCAAGCTGCAAGGGGAGAGGGGGGTTGGCAGGCAGAGCAAGGTCACTGCAGCCCTGCTGGGAGGCTGTATGTGGGTGGGGTGGATGGGAGAACGGTAAGAGGGCAGAACCACACTACGATTCCCATGGATTCCTGGAAGAGATGGACTATAATTCCCTTGAAGCACCACTGCACACTCAAGATAAAGATACTGGACGCACGATTCCCACCAGCCCTTGGAGCAGTCTCAAAAGAGAAGAACCCAGGAACTGTTGATTTGTGGTTCTTAACCGTGGATCTAGTCTAGGAGGAATCTTTTAAAACTACAGATGCGTGATCCTCACCGCAGACCAAAAGAATCAGAATATCAGGAAGGGGGCTGGGCATCTACATACATCTTCTTCGCAGTGTCCCAGGTGATTCTGAAGTGGAGCTCACGTTAAGGGCTAAACCTTATCACTGTACATTTCCCATAAGTCCTTGGGACGCTATCTGAGGAGAAAGGGGTAGATGGATTACAGTCCCTATAGTCACTGGGCTCCGCCTAAGCAAGAAAGGTCAAAAATAACACCCATGGGAGTCTGGGGACAAATTCAAAATTAAGAATCTTAATTCCCAAGATGCCCCTGAGAATTGCGAGGTTAGAGGAAAAAAAAAAAAAAAGCCCTCGGGGCCACTTAGCGGAACGTAAGACGCTAGGGAACCCCCGAGACGGTGAAGTCCAAGGCAGGAGCCGCTTAAGGCTGTGGAGCATCTTGGGAGTTGTAGTTCAAGTGCCGTTGAGAACGGGAGACTCCGCACCCTAGAAAACCTGATCCTAGGCTGCGTTGCTCTCACCCTTGGTCCTCCCCAGGCCCCTTGTGATCCCCGGAAGAGGGATCGGTCTCACCTGCGGTCCATCCCGCAGCTCCCTCGCCGATTCCGCCTGCTCTGCTCGGTCACCGGACTCACTCGGAGCGCATCTTTGTCGCTTAGCAATGCCCTATCAGCCCCGCCCCTCTCTGGGACTGCAGGCGCGGGAAGAGAGCGGCCTCCAAGGCGACGAATGATAGGAAAATAAAAGTAATTGGACGGTGGCCAAAGGGAGGTGTCTCACAATTGGTTGGCTGTAACGGGAATGAGAGAGCATGTTTAATTGGAGAACCGTAGCGAGCTGCAGTAATTGGCAAGTCCGTGGACCAATGGAAAGGAGCTGAGACTGGGCTCGCGGTTAGGAGGGGTTCCAATGTACTCTTGCTTTCCTGTACTCGTGTATTCTGGCCACTCCCCCTCTTGCTGCGTAAATCTCATCCAGATTTCAGTCTAACTACGGCTTTTCCCGTTGCAGGGGCAATAAGGGCGTCTATGCCCTCTCTAACCGCCGTCCCTCCATCAGTCCAGCAGCCTACCAGTCCCACCCCGTCATCTAAGCACTTCCGTCTTGCTCCAGGAGCAGCTGGTTGCGCCAGATGCCAGGCCTGGGCTCCTGGCCGAGGTGGCTGGATCAAAATGAGCTATTTTGGGCCCCGGCGCGCTGCCCCAGGGGGGCCAGCCTGGACTGTTCTTGCCCGCGCCCCCTGGCCGCTGCTCACCTGGCAGACCCCGCTGTCCTGTGCACCCGAGGCTGAGTCAGACGCACAGAATTAGGCCCGGCTTAGGCTGGGACCAGGGCCCTGCTGAGATGGGAATAGGGTCTGTTCTGTGTCCTCCTGACAGCCTGGCCCAGCTACCGCATTCCCTGTACCCAGGAATCTGCTCCTAAGACCGCCATCTGCGTCATCCTCAGAGCGCCTTTGGGGCGGGGGTGGATTAAAGGGACTGGGAATTCTTTGGTGGGCTTCTCAGGCCGTGGATCCCAAACGCCACGCTTGCACCCCACTCTGGCAAGGCTCCGCCTCCTCAGCTTTAGTTTTCCTTCCGGAAAATTGGGGAATGATACCTCCCTGGCATTCAGCAGGCGCTTAATAAATGTCCAAGTCATTGTTGGGCTGTCTAAATAAGGCTCTATTAATGGCCGGCTCTGGCCGCAGTCCCAACGTCCCCGGGCGGCCCGCCGAGGGGCGGACACAGAGCGTACTATAAAGCAGCGGCGGCAGCCGCTGGGGCACTGCGAAGCCTAGGGCGGCGGCGGAGCACGATGGAGATCCCGGTGCCTGTGCAGCCGTCTTGGTTGCGCCGCGCCTCGGCCCCGTTGCCCGGGCTTTCGGCACCCGGGCGCCTCTTCGACCAGCGCTTCGGCGAGGGGCTGCTGGAGGCCGAGCTGGCTGCGCTCTGCCCCGCCGCGCTGGCCCCCTACTACTTGCGCGCACCCAGCGTGGCGCTGCCTACCGCCCAGGTGCCAGGCCTGGGGGAGGGGCGGTAACCCGTCTACTTCCAAGGCTGGGGTCCCCGGTCACCCTGAGGGGGGTGAAGGAATGTCCCTTGACTTTGAGCGGCCCAGAGAGTCCGGCCCCTCAGAGGGGCTTCCGGAGTTCCCTGAGTATGGATTTTCGGAGTTCAGGTTACTGAAAGGGGTGGGAGGTCCCCGTCAGTCTGAGGAGGGTCTCAGCTTCGAGAGGGAGTGTAAGGGCTGGGTCAGTAATTGGGTGGGGGCGGTCACTCTGAGGGAAGTCTTGGTGATTCTGAAGGAGGCTGGGGACCCAGGGAATCTGGGAAAAAGGGGGAGCCCAGTCATTCTGAAGGGCGTGGGGTTCCCAGTGCCTCCCGAGGGGAGGGAATATTTTGTTATTCCTGAGGAAGAGAGTTTGGAGACTGTGGTGACTGTATGTCTCCTGGAGAGGTAGAGGGGAGGGAGGGTCCTGTGACTTGAGAAAGGGGGGTCTGGCCACTCAGAAGTGGGGGAGGAGTACTGGTAACTACTGAGGGCTCAAGCAATCCCGTGACTCGAGTGGGAGGGTAGAAAGGGGAGACTGTGGGAGGAGGCATCTTGACGATTTCTGGCGGGGGTGGCGCAGTAAGGGCCCCTGGGGCTCTGAGGGGAAGGGGGCTGAGCAGTGTTCAGAAGGACACGCTGACTACGGCGTTGCTGACACTGGGGGAGAGGGCAGGCCTTACCCCGTGAGGACGGAGGTCCCTGACCTTGCAGGGTAAGGGGGCCTCATCACTCTGGATGAGAGGGGAATCCCAGTGGCCACAAGGGGAGGGATGATCCCAGTTATTCTGGGCGAAGAGGTCCTCGGTGGCTACGTGTAGGAAAGGGGACGCCCCAGTTCCAGAGGCCAGGAACAGCTGCAGCACCGGAACCAACGGAGAACCAAGGGGAGGGGCCTTTCTGGGTCCCCGGAGCCTCGCCCCGCCCAATGACTATCGGGCTGTGCACAGGTATCGACCGACCCCGGGCATTTCTCGGTGCTGCTGGATGTGAAGCACTTCTCACCAGAGGAAATCGCCGTCAAGGTGGTTGGCGACCACGTGGAGGTGCACGCGCGCCACGAGGAGCGCCCGGTGAGCCCGCTGGCGGGGGCGGGGCCAGAACAAGTACGCGGGATCCGCAGGCCGGAGGGGCGGGGCATCTACAGGGAATGGGCCGAGCCCCTCAAGCCTCTTTCCCTCCAGGATGAGCACGGATACATCGCGCGCGAGTTTCACCGCCGCTACCGCTTGCCGCCTGGCGTGGACCCTGCGGCCGTGACGTCCGCGCTGTCCCCTGAGGGCGTCCTTTCCATCCAGGCCGCACCTGCTCCGGCCCAGGCTCCACTGCCGTCGCCGCCAGCGGCTGCCGCCAAGTAGGAGCCAGGGCACGCTTGAACCCTGGAAGCCGCCTGAGGCCCCTCCACCGCACTTTTAAAGCCGACCTGACTCCGCCTAGCCAGATATCCCGAGCGCGCCAAGACTACCCGCCCACCCAATCTGGGATCTGCCTTGAACCTTCCAACCTAGACTCAGCCTTGATAACCTAGACCTTTCCGCTGACACTCCCTCTCTCACACACTCTCCTGTTTTCAAACCTCCCAACACCTCTCTGGCTTCCAGACCCTACAAGCACAGTCCCTCAGCCTACAGTCTCCCATCCCCACTGACCCCGCTTGGCATAGAACCCCACTCCAAACTCCCTATTTCCTTCTGACTTCTCTAGGAAAACATCTCCACACCCCGTTTCATTCCCCCCCCCCCACCCAAGATTATGGTATAGACAGACCTGCCACCACCCTAGGCCTAGGCTAGTCAAGCATAAGTCCCCGCTTCCCCTCAAATGTCCCAGACTCTGCACAGACCTCCCACCCTGGACCTTCCTGGCCTGGTCCCCAAGACTCTGGGTCCTTCCCCTCATTCCAACCAGATACTCCACTTCTCCTCACTCTCTCCCCCCAATCCATCTTCTAACTTGAAACCTCAGCCAGCCACCCCCAGACTCTTGAACCCCTTTTCTGACCCCCACCCTTGTACACCTATTCTAGGCCAACCAGGACCCTCAACCTCACACTGTACCGATACCCACCCCATCTCCTCAGACTCTGCACGGATGTCCTAGACCCCTACGCCCAGCTCTAACCAGAACCCCCCAGTCACTGTCTTGACCCCCAAGTCTCCAACCACATATCCACCTTCCACACCCCTCCCCTTATTCTCCAAGACCCAAACAAGCAGCCACTTTCTTTGATTCCCCACAATCTTTCTCTCGCCTCAAATTCCCTGATGCCCTGTCTCCTCACTCCCCCAATAAATGTGCTAGAACTGTGCCAACTGCTTTATGTCTGATCCGGGAAGGATGGGCTGGAGAAAGCGGAGGCCAGTGTGGAGGAGGGGAATGTTTATTGGGGTGGGGGTGGGGACAGGGGAACATCACTGTCGCTCGTACATCTCCCGTAGGATCTTCATGCTTTCTGAGTAACGAAGCTGGTTCCGATGGGATGCCTCCTTCCACCTGCAGTTAGGGTGGGGGGAAGGCAGAGGGAGGACTCAGCAGTTGGAGCACAGGCCACAGGGAACAAGCATTTGGGGGATGCTCACCTCTGGCGGATGCGTTTCCAGCGCTGCATGTTTCGGTAGATGAGTGTGGAGGGTGAGGGCTCAGGCTCAGAGGGCTGCATGGACAGAGAGGCCAGGCTGGGTGGCCACGCCCGAGCCCCACAACTCCTGCCCCATTGCCCCAGGCCGGCCTTGCACACCCACCTCATCATCAGGGGTACCCTGGGTCTCAGGCTGCAGTGGGGATGGAATTCGGGATCTACAGGCATCTCCGGGTGGTCCGGGAGCTGTGGGTGGAGGCAGCTTATACACATCACGACTCTTGCTGTTGGTGACCTCTGAACCCTGAGGATACAGGACCCCACACCAAGCCCAAGAGGGTCAAAGAAGAGGGCCAGGGGCACACATTTCACACCTCCTTCCTTTCCCAGTGACAAAAGACATGAGGGTCTCACCAGGGACCTGTACTTAGGAGTCATGTCTGTCTGCTCCAATGATCCCTGTTTTCTCCTATCCAACCCAGGGATCTCCTCAATTACTCCTGCCCAGCACACAGACTTCCATCTATGGAGACTTCCATTCCCAGCCCAAGGGGTCCCCATCTGCTCCCCTAGGCCAGGTGGCTACACCTGTTTGCACTAAGAACCCCTGCCCAGTCCCCCAGCTCTTGGGGACCCCTGATCCTGGAGGTCACATCTATTTGCCCAGAGGAACCCTGTCCCCTCTCCCTCCCAGACCGGATAGCCACGTCTGTCTGCTCTGGGGCACTCCAACCGTTCCCCTGGCCTAAGGGTTCCTATCTGTGTACCTCACCGGATCCAGGAGTTACCCGAGAGACACAGAGACCTATGCTTGTCTATCCCATTAGCTTGCGGGGAAGGTACCTTGCGACTGTCTACCCACTGCCCTCCCTGGCTGCTGGGCAGGGGCCCACCACCCATCCCACCTCCTCATCCTCAGGCAGTGGGGGCAGCGGTGAACTGGGTGAGCGTTCGCGCTCGCGCATTGTGGGGCTGTTGCGCATCCAGGCTCGGCAGATCGGGTACAGCGGTGTGTTCTCACTGAACTGAGCCAAGTCCACGCTCCGGTCAAACAGCTTGATCACGTACGAGTCTAGGGTGGTGAGAGTGGGAGGGGTATGAATATCGTCACGTAAACCGCCATCACTGCCTGCCCTCCAGGGCCACCGACTACTCACTGGATCGCTGTGGCCCTCCCTCGGCCAGCCCCTCATCCATCTCCCTCCTCTTCTTCCTCCGCTGATGGGGGAATCGGGCAGATGGCCTGTGTGGGGAGGGAGAATTTCAGGACCGGGGTGGGGACTGAGGACCTCTCATCAGCTGGCTGGGGCCCCTGCCACCTTACCGTTTGCCGCCGGCCGTGATGGAGCAATCCCTGTGGGGAGAGACAGGGCGTCAGTAGGCTTACCCTTGAACAAATGCCTGCTCAAAACCCCCCAAAGGGCACCCCTGGGGTACTGTGATCAAGCTCATATAGACGCCACCAACTCCTTAGGCCTTGTGTCCCCCCACACCGGGGCCCGAGGTGGCACCGTCAGGGGACCTAAGCTTCTGCTGTCCCAGGGCCTTTGTACATGGACAGTGGTTAGGAGCATGGTGGAGAAAGCATGGGGCAGGGTGGTCAGGGCTTGGATGAGGAAAGAAGTTATCTACCACAAACCCTCAAACACAGACCCCATCAATAAAACTTACTTGTTGTGGGTGTCTGAGGGGGTCTTCCCAGCTTCCTCATCCAGACGCTCCCTGGTAGCAGAGGAGAACTGTAGGCTCAGGGTTCCAAGGGCCCAGGGTGGGAAGGCACCCAGTGGCCTCATCCATTGGGCCCCTTCCTCCCTACGCCAGCCTCTGGGGTCCCACCCAGGGCCCCCGACTCCCTATGACCCCATGCTGGGCCAGGTCCCAACCTGTCCATGTGACTCTTCTCCAGCAGACACTGCAGAACAGCATCCAGTTGGTTCCGGGCCTTTGCCATCTCCAACTCTGGGGAAGAGGGTACCGAGGAGTCATTTCCCAGGCCCACGGCAGGTGGGCAGCCACTGGGCCGGGGAAGGGCATGTGTATCCAATCCTTCGGTCAGGCCCAGGCATGCTGGGAGGGTACAGTGGGCAGAGACTACTGAAATGATGAGCAAGAGCTCTGGCTTCCAGGGCTGACCCACATGCTCATGTGTGACCTAAGGTGAATCACCTTACCTCACTGAGCCTGTTTCCTCATCTCGAAAATGGGTCTCCGAATGATATCTACCTGCTAGGACTGTTTTGAGGTTTAAACAAACCTATGTTGTATATGAATCTCTTAGCAGGATGCAATAATAATGAGTAACATATACAGAGTGCTTATTATGTGCCAAGCACTGTTCCAAGCACATCACACATATTAACCCATTGAGTTTTCACAATAACCCTGGCAGGTAAATATGATGTTTATCCCCATTTTAAAAATGATGAAACTGAGGCACAGAGATGTTAAGCTACTTGCCCAAAGTCACACAGCTAGGAAATCGCAAGGCTGAGGATTTGCACCCAGGTCATCTGGCTCCACAGCTGAAGTTATAAGGCACGGACTCAAACTGGGTGCAGAATCCAGCCGCCAGATGTGCTCTGTTTGGCTGAGGTAGTTGTGTTATTTTAAATCTGAGTTAAATCTGAATAAGATGACTACATTTAATAATTGGGAGATTTCATCTCAAATACCCATTTTTGGCTTTTTTTTCCCCCAGGAAATGAGATCTGGGCCCACCTTCCTGCATGCCACAGCCCCTGCCTGGCCCTGTCAGCCTGTGTGTTTGCCTCTCTTCATCACGGAACATAAGTAGGTGATGATGTTATAAATATTCTCCTCTTACTCTTGTGGGGTGTTCACTCTTCTCTTCCAACTAGTAGGAGCTCTGACCCAGCACTCAGAGCCTGGAAGGACACTTGGGGACATGCTTTGCCAGCCCTGAGACTTCCTGAAGAGACCAGGAGACATGACTCAGAGGAGAGACAGGGTGGGGATGCAGGGCTGGGGGCAGCTGAGATTCTAGCAAAGAGCCTTGGTTAGGAGCCAAGGTATGGATCACGCCCACCTCTCTTTCCCTAGTCCTTGTTTCTCTCCTGACCCTGGACACTTTCCCCTTGATATCCCCCAGGCTCCTGCCACCTACTGGGTCCCACACTGGCCTCAGTGTCTCTCTAAACTTATCCCTTTTCCTGGACTCCCTTCTCAGGTTTATCCACACTGTCACCCCATCCCTCCCTGGGCCTCAACAAGGTCACTTCTCTCCCTCCCCCGCCCACCCCATGGCCTGTCCACTTGGTCCCCTGAGTGTCTCTCCCCCCTCCCCCCTCCCTAGTCTGCCCACCCGGGTCCTTTCCCTCCCTCCCCCTGGGCTCCCAGCCTCAGTCTCCCCTTCTAATGAACTCTCCACAAGGTGGCCAGGGGAATCTTCCTAAACCCAAACCTGACCCTGATCCTTCCCTGCTTAGAACCCTCCACGACTCTGCAGTGCCCCCCTAGGGCAGAGTCTGAGTGTTTCAGCCTGGTGTTCACAGGCCTCCACGACCCTGCCTACTCCTTCCTCACCATCATTTTGTTGTGGTCAGGCCCCCTTCACTTTTCCACCCACGATTTTTGGGGCATTTTTTGGCATCTGGGGGGCCGTCTTGTAAAACTCCCTCCTTGGTTCAAAACCCTCCCTTGGCTCCCCATTTCCCTCAGAGCAAAAGCCAAAGACCTGCCACCCCACCCCCCCACCCCCCCACCCCCCCCCGCCGCTTTGCTCTCATCTCCTCACACTTTCTACATCACTCACTCTGCTCCAGCCACACTGGCCTCTGTGCTGGCCCTTGAACACTCCGGACAAGGCTTTCACCTCTCCGCTGTTTCAAAGCTATTTCCTTTGTCAGATTTGCTGTTCCCTCACTTATCCTCATCGCTCTCTCCCTCACCTGGCCTCACTCCTGATCTCCCTACCTTCTCCTGTTTCGTTTTATTACCACTTATAGCATTTAACATCTCACGTCATTTTAGTATTATTTTGTTGTCTGGATTCCATGCCTCTCCCACCACCCTTAACGTGCCAGTCCTGGGTTCCCATCAAGCTTGGCCCCAACCCAAAATGACTTCCTCTCTCTCAGATTCAGTTTCCCCATCTACCACATTTCCCACGTCCTAGGATTACTGGGATACAGTGACTACGAGGATTAAAAGCTTTCCCGTACTTCAGGTGCTCAGCAAATGCTGGACTCATGACCACTGCGAGAAATGGGGAAACGGAGAAAAGAGTCCTTCTTTGAGTCACACGGCTCGGGATCCCCATGTCTTACCGCACCACACCACTGCCTGAGTCAGCACCATTCAACCTCAAAGCTATCCTGAACACACACCGGGAGGGTATCAAGGTGGCAGGAATCGCTCGATGCCTGACAGCGATAGTCAGATGGGCTGCGGGGAGAAGTCGCGTAGTCCGCCTTATCGCGATAATGCTGTCTATAGGGACTCCCACACCCTGATCAGTCCGGTGCTCCCCTACAGGCCCCCGACCTCGGGGTCCTCACCTGATTTCTCCACTTTCACCTTCACCGGGAACATGGTTGGGGTCTGGGGTCTGGCTAGCTGGGTCAGAGAAGCACAAAAGAGCCTACGGTCACAAGTCAAGGCCAGAGGCAGACGGGGAGAAGTCAAAGGTAAGCTTCGTGTGTGGTCAGTCCTCCGCCCTGAGCAGTGTCCGGCCGCGACGGCCGCGGAAGCCGCCACCTCCTCCAGTTCACCTTCTGTGGGCGGGCCCTTCGGCAGTCCCTTGTTTCCATTAGTCAATGCAACCGTCAATCTCGTACCCTGGCCAATTCACAGCTGCCGCTGTCGGTTCCCAGCTCTAAGTCCCACCTTTCGGGGGGGGGGGTCCAGGTTTCCGGAAACAAACCAACAATATCCCAGGGCGCTTCCTGGGAGGTGTAGTTCTAGCTCCCGAGACTCAGCCGAAGTAAGGGCGCCTGCGCCGCGCGAGGCACGGTGGGAGACCAAGGATCAGAGCGTCGCGAGGCTGCTTGGCACTTATAGTATTAGAAGCTTTGAGTAACACAGATTTGGCTATTGAACAGGAGTTATTTAACCGTGGGAGTCTCTCTTGGTCCCTAAGAGGAAAACAATTCTGGCTAGGCT
Source organism: Delphinapterus leucas (assembly GCF_059928025.1). Lineage (NCBI taxonomy): Eukaryota > Metazoa > Chordata > Mammalia > Artiodactyla > Monodontidae > Delphinapterus > Delphinapterus leucas. The sequence continues at coordinate 16,122,239 of NC_143148.1, forward strand.
GGGTTCCCTCTTAACTAAGCACTCACTAGGTGCCAGCTACCTGTTAAACTCTTTTAACGTGCAGCCTCATTCACTTAGCAAATATTAAGTACCTGAGCCAGGTACTCTCCTAGGTACTGGGGACACCGCAGTGAACAAAATGGACAAAAATCCTTGCCCTAATGAGCTTATATTTTAGAGGATGGAAGACGAACAATAAACAAGTAGAACATTTTAAATGAAATGTAAGAGGAGAAAGGATATAGCCTGAGACATAGGGAGTGTGGTGGCCCGAGCGCGGGTCGGAAAAGAATTTCCAGACACAAGGCAGAATGTAAGGAAGATAGAGTTTATTAAAGAGAAGGGTCGCTGCAAGAACAGCGGGCCAACTTCCTGGTAGCCAGGGAAAGTCAACCCCCTGTGTGGGCTGGCAGCCAACTTTTATAGCCTCAAGACAAAGAAAAATCCTGCGAGCAGGATGGCATTAGGTGATTGGTCAGGAAGCTACAAGGTTACTACATGGTGAATATTTTACCTAATATGGAGTCGGGCGGGGCGGGGGGGCACTGTCCGGTTTAGATTAGGAGAGACCATGGCAACAGTTGCTATGGGGGCTCGGTTAATTCCAGAGTTTTTGTCCTGTGTCCTTGATGTAGGGTGTCCTTGATGTAGGGCTCCACAGGGGGTGCCAAGGTGGGGACTGAAATTTTAAACAGGAGGATCAAGGAAACCTCCTCTAATAAATCTCTTGAATACATGTCTATTGCTGCAGACAATCTCCTTCAGAAAATGAGGAACTTCCATTTACCACATGTGCCTTGGCATAGATAAATTCTAGGGGGTAGCATTGTGATCCACACTTCCGATAAGAATAATGAGGGTGAGTGGGGAAGTAATGTTTTCAAATTCACATACTACCTGTACAGGATAACAGTCCCTAGTAATGGAAGTATTATTCCTTCCTTGGTTCCAGATCTGTACAATAGGGTTCCCAAGCAAGAAAGTTCCTATTTTTGAAGGGCTATGAGTAGTATACAGTGAACTAATGCGCATCATGTATGAAGCACTAAGCCTAGCACAAAGTAAGCAATCAGTAAATGTTTCTGAATATTAATAATCATTTTAAGTTTCAACCTCCAAAAGATCCCAGGAAGTCAATATTGAGAATTAGGGTCCTTTATTAGGGGATGTCAGCGGAGAACACAGGAGATAGGAACAAGTCTTAGGGGCTTGAGAGTGGGCTTGGAGAAGAGGAGCCCATCCTGGTCCTCAGGCCTGTGCAGAAGTTGTCAGGGGGTACCCAGGGGTATGGTGAAGGAGAGGTAGTCCCCAAGGGCGCCCCAACGTGGCCGGTAGATCTGGAAGATAGTGATCCAAGTGGTGAGTACAATCACCCAGAAGAGGAAGCCCACAGCTGAGCGCCAGACATCTGTAAGAGGTAACAGGAGGGGACAGGTTGGCCACCACCTGCTCTCTGGTCTCCCCGAGACCGGCCCTCTCTTCTCTTCCACAGAGTCCCAGAATTCTGGAACCTCCATTGTCCCTTCCCACCAAGGCTCCCAGAGTCCCCCTCCCCACACCCGATGGCCTCCCTTCATCTGTGCCCTGGACTCACAGCCTTTGATTTGGCTCTGTTCTGTGTATGCCGGGACAAGGAAGGCCTCTCGGAAGAACCAGAAGATGTTGACCAACCAGAGAAAAGGCAGGAAAGCAAACCCACCTAAAGAGAAGAAAATAAACTGGGACTTAAGGCAATGAGGATCCTCCCAACACCCATGTAGCTGACCAATTTGGAAGGTCCTCTCCCATACCCAAATTCAAATGGAGATCTCTGCTATCAGGGATTCAAGAATCCTGACTCCTCCCCGGGATCCAGGAATCTGAGTCCTCAACATCTTTTCGGCAGGACCAGGAGACCAGGCCCCCAACTCCCCTCCTCTCTTGGGACCCAGAAATTGAGGCCCCAGTCTCCTCCTTCCTCAGGACCCAGGCCCTTCCTCTCTTGGGACCCAGGAGTCAGCGTCCCCAGCCACTTCATCCTCTAGACCCAAGAATCCAGGCCCCCAGACCCTCTTCCCCCAGGCGTTCTAGTCCCGTCCACTCTCTTCTCCGGGGACCCTAAGATATCAGCCCTTACCCAGGTAGTACTTCCGGCACAGGTTCAACTTCTCCTCGTTGGACACCCGCTCCAAGTTCATAGTTGCGCTGGGGCCGGGTCTTCCGAGGGTCTTCAGGGCAAGACCCAAGCCCTGACCCTAAGTGACAGATGCAAGGATCACAAACAACCACGCCCCTATTACGACAAAAGGGAGAGAAACTGAAGGGTGGGTTTTCTGAAAGAAGGGTACCCCCGCCCCCACCAGCAAGCTGACTGGGTTGAGACGCTCTTTATGTTTATTGGGGTACGGAGACGACCCCTAACTCACCAGTGGAGTCTTACTTCCTCCTGTTTGGACCCCTTTGCCACTTTCAACTACGGACTTTTGCGCGAGATGCCGCAAGTGTCTCTGGACCTTGTAGTCTTTTTGGTCAGGCAACGCTGCACGCATGCGCTTTCAGGAAACGCCAGTGGGTGAGTCCGTGGGGAGGGTGAGAGCCTCCATCACGCAAGCGCACTAGGGAGTTTCTGAGTGCCCGGAGGCCGCGAAGAACTACATTTCCCAATGCCCTTAAGCAACGGAAGTGACGTAATAGCAGACGTAGTTGGAGGGTTCGGGTAAAAATGGCTGAATATTTAGCTTCGATATTCGGGACTGAGAAGGACAAGTGAGAACGGGCGCAGGGAGTGGCCCCTCGGGAGCCCAAGGACGAGGCACTTGGTTCCCTGGTGGCTGGGCGGCGTGGGGCGGTGTTTCTGGGGTGTCCGGCTCCCCGGCCCTCGGTTCACCTCTGTCTCTGCACCTCTTCCAGGGTTAACTGCTCTTTTTACTTTAAGATCGGGGCCTGCCGGCACGGGGACCGGTGCTCCCGGCTTCACAACAAACCGACTTTCAGCCAGGTGAGACCCGGCACGGAGCGTGGGGGGTTAACTTCCTGTCCATTCCCTTGCTGTTGTCCACCATCACGAGGTCCCGCCTTTTCCGGATTTCTAGGGCCCACCCTACCGCCCGGCGTTTTTCTTGTCGGAGCTCTGCAGGTTCCTCTCCCAACTTTCAGGCCCTTCTCCCAGGAACTTGGCCACGCCCCCGTACGTAAAGACCACACCCCTGGGCTGTCCCTCACTGCTAGGTATCCCCTCTTCTGGTTTTCCGAGGGACAGGCGTTGCTGTCGCACTCAAGATGCTTATGCTTTTTCTCTGGTGCAAGGTCTCGCCCCCAACCTTCATCCCCAATCCCTCTGCATATAGTCCCGCCTTCTGAGCTCAGGCCCCGCCCTCTTTAAATTCTGTTCAGACCATAGTGCTGCTCAACCTGTACCGGAATCCACAGAACACCGCCCAAACCGCAGACGGATCGCACTGTGAGTGAGGGACCTGTCTTGGGGGCAGGGCGGACAGCTCCCAGCAGGCCACGCCCTGATTCCACCCTGCCCCCCTCCACCAGGTCACGTGAGCGACGTGGAGGTGCAAGAACACTATGATAACTTCTTCGAGGTGAGGGTTGGCAGGGGTGGGTTCAGTTTCCTGTGGGCCAGCAGCTCAGCTGAGTTCCTCGTGGTCTTCCACAGGAAGTGTTCACGGAACTGCAGGAGAAGTACGGGGAGATTGAAGAGATGAATGTGTGCGACAACCTGGGGGATCACCTCGTGGGCAATGTTTATGTCAAGGTGCCTGCTGTCTCCCCATTAGAGCCTAGAGGTGGAGGCATTTCAATGCCTAACGGCCACCGCTGAAGCCTCACAGCTTGAGGTCCATCACTAAATCCACTCCAGACCCTGAGCTGCTAGCTAATCCCCTGATTTCTGAGTTTGATTGCTGACCCTGACCGACTTTCCCTCAGTTTCGGCGCGAGGAGGATGCAGAGCGGGCAGTGGCTGAACTCAATAACCGCTGGTTCAACGGGCAGGCTGTGCATGCCGAGCTGTCTCCCGTCACTGACTTCCGGGAGTCGTGCTGTCGGCAGTATGAGATGGGGTATGGTAGTGCAGGGGTGGGATGGGCACCTGGAGTCCCAGACTTCTGTGTATGAGTTGAGGGGGCTGTCAGTGACAATGGCCTCATCCGTCCATCCATGCTTTACCCAGGGAATGTACCCGGGGTGGTTTCTGCAACTTCATGCACCTGCGACCTATCTCCCGCAACCTCCGGCGGCAGCTCTATGGGCGGGGACCCAGGCGCAGGTACCTCAGGACCAGCCTGCCAAGACTTCTCGTATCCCAAGGCCCCTGTATCCTGAGATGAATCTGATCCTGTGCCCCAATAAGTGTCTCAAGCCTTTTGTGCCCTAAGACTAGCCCTGAGCCCCATCTGAAGACGAGCACCTAAGTCCCAACCCCCAAACCAGCCTGAACCCCAAACCCAAGTCCAACCTGGATCTCCAATCCTGAGGTCAGCTCCTGTGCACCTATCCTGAGGCCACCCCCAGGAACTCTACTTATTTCATCAACTGCCATGCCTTATCCCAGAGCAGAGAGGCAGAACTGGGGGATCTGCACACCATCCCCATGGCTCTGATCCTCCTCTCTCCTGTCCCCAGGTCACCCCCAAGGTCCCATACTGGCCACCGTCCCCGAGAAAGAAATCGACGACGGTCCCCAGACCACCGGCATGGCCGTTTCTGAGATGCTGACCTCCTTGCCCTCCACCCCTGGCAGGCACATATGTTCCTGGCCAGGACCCCTCCTCAAAGCCCCCTTAACTCCCTAGTGACATCTTTTCCATGCTCCGGGTCTCCATGATGTAATACCTTCAACACAGGGACCTTCTATCGCCCCGCCCCTAATAAAGTTCTATATTGAGGGTTTAGAGCTTCGTTGTTAGCTTGAGCCTGGCTGTGGGCTGGTTTCCTTCCACCCCCACATCTGCTGATGAAAAGCGGAAGTAGGGCTGGGCTCTGGCCACAACCTCAGCCAAGAAACTTCCAACAACAGGTGGGAAAGCAGCATGCCCAGGGTCCTAGAAACCCCCAAGTGGGACTGGTTGGGTGGGGCTGCCTTTGTGCTGAAAGTTCAGCACGTCCATCAGAGGATTCTCAAGGGGGAGATGCTTGATTGTGGCAGGTCGGAGGATTCCCAGTCTGGAGGAGATTGGGGTTAGGAGCTAAGGTAAGGTTGCTGGGAGTTGGGTGGGAGTCTCCAGTGGGTGATGGCTGGGTCCTCCATGCCCACTGCCCTGAGATGGGAATAGGTAGTACCTAATACTTAAGCTTACACGATGCCAGGTGCCAGGCGTTCTAAGTGCTTTACTTCCAGTAATGGTTTTACTTCTCCACAATAACCCTCTAAGACAGGTACTATTATACCATTTTACAGATGGGAAAAGAGAGGGCAAGAAGATGGCAGAGATGGGATATAAATCCACGCAGTCCGGCTCCAGAGTCCTCGCTGTAGCCATCTTGAGGCCTTGTGGCCGCTCTGATAACGGGCCAGGAGCTGGTCTGGAGCTGGAGAGTAGATTCCTGGCTTCCAAAGGGGACTGGGGATCCTATGCCCCCACATCCACTGCTTCCTTCTTCTGCCCCGGTTTCCTGGCAAGTGCGGCAGAGGTGCTGTGGCAGGAAGTCCTGTGGTCATGGCCCCCCAGAAGGCAGGCTCCGCCAGGATGGGGCCCCTATGCCTCCTCCTGACTGCCGTGCTGCTCCTGGCCCAGGCAGCGCCGAGGAAGGCCTCTCAGCACTGCAGCCGCCTCGAGTACTGGAACCCTGAGGACCTGTGCTGTGGCAGCTGCTTGCAGCGCTTCGGGCCGCCCCCTGCTCGGGTAAGGAGCCGGGACTGGGCGTTTGCATATGTTCAGGCGGAGTTAAGGGGTGATAGGGAAGGGGGAAGGGGCGAGGTCTGTGGGGTATGCTTCGGGGTGGGGGCGGTGGGCCGTACGTAGACAAAGTGGGGATGGAGAATGAGCCTGCGAAGAAAGGGACAGTGTGAGTTAAGACGGTCATGGTTAAGGGGTGTGGCCGGTTAGACAGGCGGGAACCGAGAGGCGAGGAAGAGGCGGGCGGGGGAATGAAAGGGGCGGGGCCTATGTAGAGAAGGTTGGGAGACTGGCAGGGCTAGTGTGCGGCGGGGTGTGTGTGTGTGGGGGGGGGGGGGATAGAGAGATGGGCACGTCCGCTGATAGGTTGGGTGAGTACAGTGCAAGGGGCGGGGACTGCTGGGATAGGACAAAGGGGAAAGCACGTAGCTAGCGCAGAGGAGGCAGGTTTGGCGGTTGCACGTGAGACGTGTGTCCCACCAGACTGAATTTTCGGAAAACTGCGGGCCCGATGATGCGGGCAATCACGTAACGCACCCCTTCAAAGAGTGTCCTCCTGGGCAGTGCAACCCCAACAGCGAGGAGCTATGTAGTCCTTGTGGCGGCGGAGCAACGGGGGCCCCACTTCCTTGGGGAGCCGCGGCGGGACCCGGAGGCGCGGCAGACAGGTGCTGGTTGGGCTCCGGAGAGCCTGCTGGGCAAGGTGCAGCCCGCCAGAGTGGGGCGGGGGCGGGGAGCGTGGCTTGGGGTCGGATGGGTGGCGTCTGTATCAAGGGAAGGGAGGGTGTAACCTAACTGAAGAGGACAGGGATGGGGGCACAGTATTGATAGTATCAGGGGTTAAAGGAGTCGGGGTGGGGGGGTGGGAGGGCAGGATCAGGCGGAGATGTGGTCCCATTGAGGAATTTAAGGATGGGAAGTTTGTGCTGAGGAGGCAGGAGTAGGGCATGCTTCCCACTTTATTTCCAGAAGCCGGTCCGTAACAAGGAGCCCTGCCCCCTGACACGTGGAAAGCTGAGCGTCCTTAGTTCCCAGGAGCCCAGCTTACCGGCGATTTCCAGTCTCCTGTGGACATCTGAGCACAAAGTCCCTCAGCAGGCCTGGCCGAGTTGGAGTTTTGACCTGTCCCTGGTGCTGGTTCTGCTCATGACCTCAGCAGAAATTCTCCTGCTCGCCCTGCAAAGGCACCGCCGTCGCAACCACCAGGGGAAAGCTGTCCAACACCCCTATCCTGGCTTGGTTTGCAACCACCTCAACACCCACACCCTATTCTCCTTGCACTTGTCCCCTCCAGGCTCCCTGGCGGCTTCAGAGGCAGGGGACTCAGGGAAGGAGGTCCCTCTGCCTCCACTCCTAGGCAGGGGTTAGTTGAGGATACACCAAGGAGGGGGGGAGGTGGGCTGGAAGCTTGCGCTTCCTCCCCTTCACCCCTCCCTTTGTCTCCTAGAGCTGCCAAGTCTGGAATCACAGCCGCTGTCTCGCCTCCTGGATGAGCTGGAAGTGCTGGAGGAGCTGATCGTGCTGCTGGATCCTGAGCCTGGGCCAGGATGGGGGAGAGCCTGTGGCAGCACTCGACACCTGGCTGCAAAATATGGACTGCCTGCTGCCTGGTCCACTTCCGCCTACTCCCTGCAGCCCAGTCGCTGGCCTCGGTGGGCCCTGATGGAGATGGTGGTGGCAAGGGAGCCCTCTGCCTCTCTGGGCCAGATTGGCGCACACCTGCCCAGAGAGGGCGGGCAGATGCACTGCAGGTGCTGTCCAGGCTTGGCTGAGCTGGGGCCTGCCCGGCCTAGTACCCGATAAAAATAAAGTTTCCGTTGAAGTAAGTGCCTGCTGTCTCTGGGCCTCATCACGGGTCCTCTTAAAATAGTCTTAATTGGGCCAAAACCCAGCAGACATCCTCTCACTCCCCTCCCCATTCAGGGAATGGGCCAATCCCACCACACACACAAGACCAGATGTGGGTTACCTCTGGGCAACCAGGGTCCCCTGTGAGAAATGGCCCTGCTACCCTTGAGAGGCTTCATCTATAGGGACCCATCTGAGTTCTAACTTGGAATAGGTGTTACATTTATGCTCTGAGCCTTAACAGACCCCCGCAGTTTACTTCTGATTCTGAACGATGCCCTCTCGCCTCCCCTGGCTCAGGATGAGTGTGGGGCGCAGAGGAACAGAAGCTCCTACCTGCCCCCAGCACCATACAAATGGAAGACCACCTCTCCAAACATTGACAGACTTTATTGTGGGGGGTTCCCACCTGGGATCCCACCCTCTTAAATAAAAAAGTGCATAGAAAAGAAGGGATTTAGAAACTTTTGTACAATATCTACATCCTGGGCCCCCAGGGAAAGAAGGGGGCGATTGCTGGGTGGGCTGGAGGGGTGGAGGCAGGGCCCTTGCCACCTGCATGCCCACATCCACCCTGAACATGAGGGTGGGGTGAGATGCTCTGGGAGGGACGAGGGGCAAGATGGCAGCGGGGGGCGTGGCAGGCAGCCACAGCTTCAGTTAAGGAACCGACGGCAGCGCTTGGCGCCACAGTTGCAGGGCAGCTTGTTGCTGGCATCCTCAATGGGGAACTTGTAGTCATAGGTGAGCTCCTCGCCACGCAGGATGCGGCGCAGGGCGAAGATGACGATGTGCTTCTGGCCCTCCACGTGGATGACTCGAGAGAAGCAATTGGGCTCACACGAGTGGTTGATGAAGCGGGCGGCATTGCCATGCATGGTGGCATCCACCACGTCGAAGTCATCCATGCGGAACATGTAGCACCCAATGCCCTACAGGGATAGGGTGGGGCAGTCAGGGGCTCTGTTCCCGTGGACCACACTGTTTCACCCGTCTCATTCCCATGGCCTGGCAGAGCCTACCTTCCCATCATAGAACTTCTCCCGCTTGTCAGTCAGCACAGAGCGAATGACAATACCAGAGTACTCAATGACCATCTCGCCAGCATCGATGTTGCGTTTACAGAACAGGCCCCGCCCGTGGATGGCAGATCTGCAGGGTTGCATGGGCAAGGGGGAGGTCAGGGGGCAGGGGGACAGAACCAAGGTAGTCCCACACTAGGGCACCTGTCCATCCACCCAAGGGGCATCCTCCCCCCAACCCCACTGACCTGTAGACACCCACAGCCTCTTTGGATGTCTTCTTGAGGTGGCGAAAGCGCATGGCCATGGGCAGCTCCAGACTGGTGGCGCGTCTGGTGGGGGACGGCAGCGTCACACAGGTTGGTACCCAGGAATGACCTCTCTTGCCCCGATCACCCTCTTTTGGACCTTTCCAGACCATCCCCAGTACCCTGGCCTGCCCTCCATACCTGGTTGACCTGAGCTGCACCTCATCCTCTTCCTCGTCACAGGTGGCTCCCTCAGGGAGCACCCGGTGCTGGGAGGCCAGGAAGTTGAACATGTCAAAGGTGCACTTCCTGCAGGTGAGAGGGAGAAAAGGAAGGAGGTTCATAGCCATTCTTTCAAGAAGATGCTACCCATATATTCTTTGGCCTGGGCCTGCTGCTGGTAGGGTAGGAGCAATACTGCTACTACTGAAGACACAGCAAACGGGGAACAGATGAGGTTCATTCTTCTGATGTGAACTCTAGGAATAACTTCTGGAGTGGCCTAGTATCTTCTCCTCAGACCTCAGTTTCTAATCTGTAAGACTTAATTCCCACCCTTGAGAACTCCTACAGGGCTACCCCGACTCAGGCATCACACCCCAGACCTCTCACCGGAGATAGACCTCAGCGCGGGCTGCCCCATGGGGATTCAGGGGTGGCTCCTCCTGGCCCTCTCCCTGCTGGTGGTAGCGGAATTTATAGTGCTGGCAGCGCTGAGCTCCGGGCAGTTGCTCTGCCAGGAAGATGACAGCATCGTGGTGGATGCCCAGGAGCCTTGCCCCACTCATTCCTGGGGAGAGTCAAAAGTGAGGACACATAAGTCATGCTGGAGGCCCATCCTGCCAACAGGGAGTCATCCCGGCCCCCAGCATCCCTGTGAAACCCCTCAGTTACCACTAAAGGAGAGATGTCTGAGCCGGGCATGCCCTCGGGCCTCTTGCACCTTCTCAATCAGAATTCTCCATGCCCCTGGGGAGAGGGCAGGGCCAGAGCTGTCAGAATGGTGTTCTACGGGACACCTTCCGTCCCTGTCAATGCTACTCCCAAACTCACCCTCCAAGCTCTCGGCCTCCACGCTGAACCCATCCTCACTGCTGATCTCGAAACGCAGGTGTGGGCCAGCCCGTTTAGGGGCCTGGTTCTCTTTGTCCTCTGGGGATGGAGGCTCTTCCTCAGAGCTTGAAGCCTCACCTGGTCCCAAGGAGCAGATCAGAGTTGGTGACGATCACCCCTCCTGGACTCAAAAGCCCCTGGTTCCCCTCTGCCCTTCCTTCCTCCCCGTGTATAAGCACAGTTGCTGGGTCTGAGGGTCTTCCTCCTGCAATATTTGCCCAGTGAACCCTATAGAATGGACATTATTTTTTCTAAAGGGCCTACAGTCTCTTTACTGCAGGACATGCTTATGGCTCACTCAAACTCAGTCTACCGTAAATGCCAATCTATTCCTCATTTCTCTGCATCTCACACAAAATTTAAAATACTGGAGAACTACCATATTTTGCACATGTATTTTTCTTATGTGTACCACATTGCTGTAAAGATTACCAATATATTATTATAAAGGCCCATACTCACAGAATCAAGTATATGTACACTATGATGGATTTCTCAGGGGCTAAAAATGTTAAAGCTAGAACAGACAGGACTAGCTGACACAGGTGAGGTGGATGTGAGAGAAAAGGGGGGGGGGGTCAAGGACAATTCTTGAGGTGTGGAGCCTGAACAACTGGAAGGATAAAATGGTCACTGAGTGAGATGGTGAAGGTGAGGGAGAAACGAGTTTGGGGTCAAGGTCAAGAACTCAGTTTGGAACATGTTGAGCCTGAGATTCCTCTTAGAAAACCTCCCCTTTCAACTTGCTTGTGGAGATGGCGAACAGGCAGCAGGATATAAGAGCCTGGCTAGTGATTTGGGGGCTATCAGAATTAGAGACGGGGTTTAGAGTCAGGAAGTTAGACAAGAGCACTCGGGAGTGAGTGGAGATTAGAGAAGTCAAGGCCAGAGCCCTGGGACACACCAAAGCTGACAGGCTGGGGCACTGAGGAGGCATAGCCAGAGGTGAGGAGAGGGCTGGGGTGCTGGAAGCCAGGAAAGGAAGTGCTTCAAGGAGGGAGGGATCAGCACACCAAATGCTGCTACTGGCTCAAGCAGGATGTGGACTGAGGCCTGACCATTGTACCTGGGTTGAGTGGGGTGGGGGGCATACGTTTGAGTGGAGCATACTTTAGGAGGGGCAGGAGTCACATGGCCACACTTTCTCCCCACAGAACTGCTCTGGGCCAACCTGCCTATATGCCCTTCCAGCCCTAAGCAAGACTCTAAACCTAACTCTCGCTGTGTGTCCCACATCATCCTTGGGCCTCGCAATGCCCTAGGGTCCACCTCTGACTTCTGCCACCTTTCCCCATCCTCACTTCCATTCTGTTCCCTGAGCACAACCACAGAGGCCTCGCCTGGGCACACTCTCACTTTCTTCTTTCTCATGGTGCTCATCCTAAGCTAGAATGCGCTTGTTAATTATGCATCTGTTTCCTCTAGCAAAACGTGGTCTGGTCCCTATGGGCAGGGACCTGTCTGTCATGGTCACTGCCATATCCTCATGCCATCTCCGACCCCTGTAAGTAGCCTTTCAGTAAAACAGTCTCAGTCTACTTCATTCCACTTCCATACTCAGCAGCTTAGCTCTACATAATGAGAAAATCCACACATCAGGACAGGACTTGGGGCCACAAGGAATTCCGAGCCTCAGTCTGCTCAATTATCAGCTTACTTGGCTATAGCCTACTCCCTCTCCCACTGCCCTCCATGACCAACAGAGCACTGCCCTTCCAGCTTCACTGAGTCCATCAGCCAGAACTGCTCCACGTGCCCCCATCCTGCATACTGATGTCTCGTATCTCTGCAAGTACAGGCATAACTCGGAGATACTGCAGGTTCAATTCCAGACCACGGCAACAGAGCGAATATTGCAATAAAGTGAGTCGCACAAATCTTTTAGTTTCCCAGTGCATATACAAGTTACATTTATACTATACTGTAGTCTAGTAAGTGTGCAACAGCATTATGTCTAAAAAAACAATGTACATACCTTAATTAAAAAATACTTTATTGCTAAAAAAATGCTAAACATCGTGAGCCTTCAGGGAGTTGTAATCTTTTTGCGAGAGTAACAGCAAAGATCACTGATCACAGATCACCGTAACAAATAACGAAACAGTTTGAAGTATTAAGAAAATTACCAAAGTGTGACACAGAGACACAAAGTGAGCAAATACTGCTGGAAACATGACGCTGATAGACTTGCTCCATGCAGGGTTTCCAAAAACCTTCAATTTGTAAAAAACGTGACAAAGCAAAGGGCAATAAAACGGGGTATGCCTGTACACCTTCCTCATGTCCTTCCCTCCATCTCAGGGGTCTCTTATGCAAACCTGACCACTATGTCTCTTCCCACCTCCTTTTCCATCCACGAGTCCCCTTCACCCTCATCCTTGCTTTTGCTGTCACAGCCCTCACACCAAACCCCTTTGAGCTGCTCCCCCCAACCCCCAACCCCCACCCCAGACTCTTAACTGAGCTTTTTGGCAAGGTGCCTGGCTGCTGTTCTGGCTTCCTCGGCAAACACTGTCTTCGGTTCTGGACTCTGACACAACATCCTCCCTACCCTGTGCCATCTGCCCAGACAGTACACCAACCCTAGGCCCCACATGCCTGGTGTTCTCTGTGGCAGTTGGGACTGCTGACCACTCCCTTCCCTGAGCCTCTGGGACACCACCCTCCTCTGATCTCCTTTCCACTGTTCTTGTCTTTCCTCTGGGTCCTAGGTGGGCTCCATCCTCTGTGGATGATCCCCAAAACTTCATCTCTGGCTTTACTAGGTACCTAACCTCTGACCCTGGTGCACTAGCTCCTGAAGCCCTTCCTTGGGCTCTTGGGCACACTGAACAGGCATGTGTCTGTTTCTGACACAGGCCATAAGCTCCCAAGGGTGTCTCTGTAACTCTAACACCCAGCCTCAGGCTCGTACCCAGGTAGGTGTGCAATGTGCAACACCCAGTGCGTTGTGTGTGTTTTTAAGTGGACCAATTCTGTATCTGTGAGTTACTCAGCTGAGGCAAGCACCAGGAAGGACGCAGTGAGAGGGAAAGGCTGGCCCCTACCTGAGTAGTGGTGCCACTGGGACTCAAGCAGCAGGTCAGAGGGACCATCGGGGGCCCGGGGAGGACCACCTTCTGGAAGTGGCAGCAGAGGGGACCGGTCCTGGAGGGGCCTGTGAGGAGAGACCTGTCAGAAGGACGGAGCGGCAGAGGTTCCAGAGCCTCCAGGGAAAGGAGGCTGGCCACTCACCTCGGGCTCTCCCCCCAGGTGGGCTCCCCAGGTTCATCCAGGTCGAGAACTCCGCGCACAGTGGGCGTTTTCATCCTCACTCGGCTAAACCTGGTGCGGGGTGGACTGTGAGAAGGCTGAGCTGCCTTCTCCTGCCCACCCTTCTCCCACCCGCAGCCTGGCACGCTCACTCACCCGCTGCCACAAAGCCCTGGACCCTGCTGGGGGTCCTCCGAGGACTCTCCATCTTCCTCCAGCCGGGGAGTTTTGCTTGGGGGAGGTGCTGGTGGGGAACGGCCAGAGAAGGTGGACACCCTTTTGACGCGGATGGCCTGGCGGGGTGGGCTGGGGGGCCCACTGCTCAACACCAGCGTCAGTGGAGGGGGGGGTGGGGGAGGGGCAGGGCGGACCACCCCTACTACTGGCAACACACCCAGCAGGGGTCCTGGGGGCAGAGTCCAGGAAGCAGGGGCCGTGGGGGGGATGGGAGGGGGCAGAGGTGGTTGCTTCACTGGGGGTGAGACAGGTTCACCCTCCCCTGCCATCTTTACGAACACTTGCCCCAGCTTGTTGACCAGGATGATCTTGGATGTGGCAGGTTTGGGGGGCTCGGGGGCAGGGCCCAGGCTCAATACCCGGACCCCTGGGGCCCCAGGGAGCCAGGCAAACGTCCGGGTGGGGTCAGCTGGGCTAGGGGGCAGGCCCTGAGGGGGCTGGCTGCCATTGGCCAAGGGAGGTGCTGGGGGGAGTGGCTCCTCTCTAGGCCCAGCGCCCCCCTCCCCAGGCCCCCCTAAGTTCTTCAACACAAAATCCACAATTTCTGACGGCAAGTCCTCGGGAGGTCGAGCCCTGTCCCCTGCAGCCCCGATGACCCCAGCCCGGCCTGCTCCTGGCCCTGAAGGTGGAGTCCCCTGGCCCCGAGGCTGCTGGACTGCCTCGGCCTCACTGTCGGTGCCATCATCCACTCCGTCCAGCTGTTCAATGCGGGGGGCTCCAGGGAGGGCTCCAGGGGCCAGGGCAGGGCCAGACACCACAGTCACAGGGAAGTGGACGTAGCGGGGGGTGGGGCTGGCCTCCTCCTCCGAGCTGTCCCCTGGGCCCCCGTGGCTGCTCCCCACTGCCCCTGCAGCCACAATCTCTTCCTGGAAGGGCTCAGTCCCCAGCAGGCTGGCCGCAAAGTCCAGGTCAGCAGCACTCAGTCCTGACACCACCTCCATGTCCTCAAAGTCTGGGCCCAGGTCTTCAGGGGGTGGTGGAGGAGATGGGGCCCGGCCAGGGGGAGCCAGCTCCCCTGAGGTAGGTGTGAGGGCTCTAACGACTGAGGTAGGAGGGGGCACCCTGAGCTGAGGAGAGGTTCTGAGAGGGGGAGAGGCCCGCCGTGATGGTGGCAGCCTGGAAGCCAGGGGGCTGGGACGACGGGAGCGTCTTGGGGGAGCTGGGAAGTCCGGGTCTCCCACCGTAGGGATGTGGTGGGTCAGAGAAGATGGGCTTCCTATAGGGAGAAGGGTCAGTGTCAGCCAGGAGCTCCTGCCTCACCCTGCCCCACCCCTCTCCCAGACACTCCCAGGTACTCACCAGGGGAGGGCAGGGGTCCAAAGGAGACACCCCCCAAGGGCCTCCGGGATGGTGAGTAGTTGGGCACTTTGATTCGAGCCCCCGAGAAGGAGCGGGGGGCTGGAGGTGGGGCGCTGCTTGGATCCGGCCGAAGTGGGGGGTCCTGGTTCTCAACAGGTGAGTGGTGCTCAGGAGCTCTAGGGATAAGGGCACCTGTATCTGGTGGGGGGTCCACATGATCTGGGGGCTCTAAAGAGGCAAAAGAATGGCATCATGGGTGGCAGGGGCTCTTTGTGAAAGCCTCCCCTCACATAACCTTTGTTCTTCTGAACCAACTGCACCTTCTCTGCCTGGCCCCTGAGCTGGGGACAAGGTGCATGGGTTCCCAGTCATCACCCAGGTCCCAAACCCCTCTGTGGCTTCTGCAAAACCTCCATACACACCTGGGTCAGAGTTCCTTTGTGACCCCTCCTCACCCATCCTTTGCTATCTCCCCACTTCCTGGCTGCCTACTGCTCTCTGATTCAGGCCCCACACAGGGCACTGCCCTCTCTCCAGCACGGCCAGTCCTACCCGCTCTGCACATCCCTGCCACATCAAATGCATCCACCCCGTCCTGGTGCTTGCAGCTCCCCATTACCTGGCTCCACCCAATCTGTGCAAGCTGATCTCTGCTGCCTCCTCCCAACACTTCCTTGTTTCCAGCCAGGATGGCTGTACCCTCCTCCCCTCTCTACCCTGTGTCATGCTCCAACCCAGAACAAACACGTCACCCACAAGCGCAATCCAAATCCCCTCCTCCTCCCATTCGGCCCACAAGGACCTCTCCCTCTACCTATCTCCAAGCCCATTCTTTGCTTTGTGCCATCCAGCACTCAGCTACATCCCTCAGTGCTAGCACAGATTGGAAGGTGCCAGTTTGGGAGATGAGCAGATTTAGGTTTGAATCCTGGCTCTACCACTAGGTCACTGTGGAGAGCTACTGCCCTCTTTGAGCTGTACAGAGGAGCTTATACCTTTCTCAAAGGGCTGCGGGGAGCATTACATGAGCACGCAGCCCCAAGTCAGGTGGCCATAAATGCTCCTTGCATTTGTGCACAAGCAGGTAGCATGGCACTCTCCCCTCAGCGTCCTGGGAGACGCTGAGCACAGCCCCCGCACACTATGCGCAGCCATTAAGTCATCTCAAACTACTGCCATTACAACAAGTGGCACAACAGCAAGCATCCTGGGGTTTCCTTAGGGCACAAGGAGAGTCAGGGTTGGTGGGTAACTGTTTGGGGAGGGCAGCACTCAGGGAAGAAAATGAAGGAGTTCCAAGGCTGTACCTGAGGAAGGGGCGGGGCTGTGCACAATGGTCTGGTTCTCCTCTGCCGCCTCCAGGTGAACCGGCTCTTCCCTCGGCCCCCATGGCCGATACTCCAGAATTCGACACCGATACCAGCAGCGCCGCCGAGCATCTACTGTGCTCCAGTACAGACGGGAGCACCTGACGGGTGGGCGTGTGGGACAAGAGGGTCAGGACAACTTAGGAAACAAGATCCAGTCCTGGAGACCTCCAGCCCCACCAATGTCCCTTGGGCTGCTCACTGGTAGCCAATGGGGAAGAGCCGTCCCTCGCAGTCTGAGAGGTCAGAGAGAGTGCCCAAGGAGTCGATTCGGATGGAGCCTATGGTGCAGAGGAGAGGTCAGGAGGGTGGGCCCAGGCAGGGTCAGGAAGACCAGGGTAGAGAGCAAGCTGCTTACCAATGAGCACATTGATGGCATCAGGTTCAAGCCCCGTCAAGAACTTTCGCTTGAAGTTGATACCCTCAAAGTCCACATAGACTCGGCGGAGAACATCAAAACCGTCAGGGGTCACGATCTCCTGGGAGGGGAGTGGCAAATGGGGTTGCTGGATTGGTGGCAGGTGAGGGGGATGTGAGGGAAGGCTCTGGAGGCAGAGACTGGTCAGTCAGGGGCTTGACTAAAGGACTGGGGGCAGGGGGTAAGGGAACAAGGAAGAGACACTGAGAGGCAGCTGGGGCCAGGCCTGAGGGGCTACGGAGCTCCCTGAGTGGAAGAGGAAGAGAGTGTAGTGGGGAGCTGTCTCCCCCAGGGTGCGGGCCCACCTTGCCATCCAGCAGGTCTGTGTGTTTCTGGCAGAAAACTTTCTTGTCATCCTGGAAGATGCAGTAGCTGGCCCGGGCACACATGAAGTGGAAGTTGCTGAGGCAGGAGGAAAGGCAGCAGCCCACCGTGGCTCCAGGCTTCAGGCAGAGCTCACAGCGCTGTGGGGGGAAGGCGCTGCTAAAGGGGGAAGCCAGTGACCTGAGCTAGGGTCTGACACTCAGCATCGTTGTCCTTGAGACTCTGCTTGGGCCCCTGCCTAGCCCAGCACCTCACCAAGCAAAGGCACTCACCAAACATTACCTCTCCCCTAGCTGCATCCAGGGCCAGGTACACATCAAGACCATTTCAGACTGTTTGATACAGAATTGCAACAGAAAGAAAAATAACAAGAGCTAAGGCTGAGAGTGGCATTTACCTTACCATCTTCCTCATGCTGTTCTAGCATGGAACCTGTATTATTTCATTTAATCTTCACGTCTGCCCTCCGTAGTACGTCTCTCTATCATCTTTCTGAGGGTGAGCTGGAGACGTTCTACAGTACCTGACTCAGGTTCGAAACTGGTAAGGGGGATTCTAACTCAGGCTACACCTCACCTCATAGGGATGTAATAAGAGCTAAATGCCACACTGTATGGAAAGCATCCAGCACAGGTTTAATCAACAAGATTCAACAGACTAACTTTTAGTCTCCCAGGCTTCAGGCCCATATTATGGCCAGAGAGCACAAACAGGAAAAGAGCTGCTGTCACTGCAGCACCACAGTGCTGGGACAACCAAGAAAGGTACCTAGGACCAGCAGTGGAAGGACAAGCTGTGGCAGAGACTAAACAAGAGCTGTCTCCGAGTGGAGGAGAGCCCCGAGGACTGCCCACCTCTCCAGGCCCGTGCCCTCACCATCTGCCTCCCTCGAGCCACAGCAGCGTGCACGTTCTTCAGGGAGCCGTCATTTTCTTCGAACACTTCGGCTGACCAGATGGCACAGTTGACGTGTGTCCACTCATTCTGCCCGATGTACAGAAGCCGCCCTGCCTCCTGGGGACAGAGGAGGGTGGCAGGAGGGGAGGACCCAGAGACCAGATCCCACAGCCTGGGCTTCATGCAGTAGCCCTCACCTTAGAGTCTGCATCCCCATATTTGAGGCACAGCGCACACTGACGGGGGTCCTCCAGGTGTGAGAAAGCAGCTGAATCCTTGCCTTGGAAAGCTGGAAGGGGTGCGGGAAGGAAGGTCCAAGAATGAGGACCTGGAGCCTGGCCCACCAACCAGGGGATCTGGCTTCCAGCCCCAATTTCCCAGTACCTGTTGAGGGATCCCCTGGAGGCTGCCCTGATTCTGGGGTCTCTGGTTCCTGCTGCCTCCACTGAGCGTAGACATGGTCCAGGGAAGGGGGCAACACGGCATTGGGGAGGACTCCGCTGTGGACAGGCAGGGTCAGCCTCTGACACGTCTCTTAACAGGGGGTGGGGGATGCACTGGGGCCCACCCACAGTATCAGCCTGAACATGCCATGACACCCTCTGTCCTCTCTCTACATGGAATTTCTCTCAGGCTCCCAAACAAGCCAGGCCCTCTCATGCCACCTTTGGCCCACGAAACACTGCTCCTCATGCCCGGAATACTTTTCCTCCACTTCTCAGCTTGGATGTCATCTCTCCGGAAAGCCTCAGGCCCTAGGCTCCTAGGCAGGCGCCTCCTCTGGGCTCCCACAGCCCCTGGGTCTCCCCATCAGTGCCCTGACTGTCTGGGTCATCAGTGCCTGCCCAACCTCCCAAACATGGCTCGCCCACTGCTGTCCCCAACACTGCCTTGCATAAAGTAGAACCGAAGTACGAGTTAACTACACAATCTGAGTCTCTGCTCGTCTAGAACCACTGGGGACTTTCATGCTGGTTCCACCACCCTCCAGACCCTAACCCTGTTCCTCGTCTATTCTCAGTCCAGCTTGACCCTGGATTCCTAGGTGCCCTTGCCTTTGCCCTCACTCCCTGGTTCCCCTCCTGCTACCCAGCCTCGCTCACTTGGGCAGCCGGGTACTCCGTCGCCAGTACTTGGGGTCGTGGGCGTCGAACCAGCCGAACGCAGACTCTAGCAGCTGGGGAGCAGGTTAACAGGATGAGAAGAACTGGCTTCCTCAGGAGAGCTGGCGGGGGCAGGGTCTAAAGGACCCACTCTCTCCTCCCCACTACCATACTAGCTACCCTCCAGGCATCCCCCAAAGAGCTCACCTTCAGTAGGAGCCCCTTCGTCTGGCCTCCAGCCCGGCGCTCCGGCGTCTCTCCTTCTTCCGAGTGCCTCATCAGGATGCCCACCACATCCTCCATGAAGCTGTGCTGTAAGGGGGTTTGTCAGGACTCGAGCCTCGACCCCAATCCTCTCCTCCTGGCACCCACCTGTTCCTCTCAGTGTCCCACTCACCACTGACTTGTAGTGGCCATCCTCAAAGCGCTGGCTCACAGTGTGCAGATCACAGGGCCCTGGGTGCAGCTGCTTTCCATCCTGCCCACACTGCAAAGAGGGGGAGTCAGCAGGGCTCGTGCTGGGCCTAGGCCCACCCCGTCCTGCCACCTGGGCCCCCAGACCTGGGTGCACAGCAGCAGTGGGCCTGCCACCTTGGAGCTCAGCAGGCCCTGGAGCACCTGGCGCAGGCCCCCCTGCAGGGCCCCACTCAGGGCCTCTCGCCAGCGGGGGTGCGTGGCCCCAGCACATGGCCCACAGGTGTACAGCACCGAGTCTGGCAGCCCCGAAAGGATCTCATAGTCTTCATCTAGAACAGCCAGGGCAGGAAAGGAAAAAATGGTTTAGGGAGATGTGAGGGCTTTCAGCAGCCCCCAGATCACCAAGAACATTCAGCCCTGTCCCCTGAGGGCCTGCGGTGAAGGGTAGAACAGGGATCCCCAAAGGACTGAGGCCACCCCCCAGGTAATCCACCCACTCACCTGAGAGCCCCTCACACTTCGCGTGCACCCAGTGGTCACACTGGGCGCACTGCATCATCTTGCTCTCGTAGTCGTTGTCTTCATAGCAGCGCGTGCAGATCGGGCAGTAGTTTCCTGGAGCGAGAGAGAAGAAGAGACAAGTCAGAGGGGGCTGGTGCCACTGGCTGCCCCTCAGAGCCCCTGTCCAGAGGCCAGCCATCCCTTGACTGCTGCAGGAGCTGCCTCTATCATGCCCCACTTGGGTCCCTACCATTCCCCAAAAGCTGGCTAAGGATAAGGCTGTTTTTCTAACTCTGCAGCCCCAAGGCCTCACAAAGTAAAGAGCTTTGCCAAACATGCTGCCTGAGTAAATGAGGAAGCCCAGGTCTTCAAAGAGCTCAGTGGAGACTTGAGGTTCCAGGAGGCATCTCAGGGACCACCACAAGGGTGGGCTCCACGCCCTCCACTCCCATTGCCCTCAGTGGGAGAGTACTCTGAGTGGAAGGAAAGGCTCCATAGTTAGAAGAGAGTAGAAAGCCACTAGAGAAGAGTATCTGTTCCAACTGCTTGTCTAGGAACCTGGCCCACTCCCCGGTGGCCCCCGGGGCCCCGGTCCCCTGCCAGGTCCCCACCTTTCTCATAGAGCTGGGTGCACCTGGGGCAGAGGCTGTAATCTCCCGACCACTCGACGTCCCAGTTCTTGCCTGGAGTCGCCCCACAGCTCTTACAGCGCACGCAGGCTGAGCAGATCTGGGAGGGCAGGGCGACATTAGGGGGAAAGCCAGACACCGGGCTGGAGCAGTGCGAAGCGGGGATGGGCAAAGAGGAGGCAGGAGACAGATGAGGAAGGATGGGTAAGAGGAGAAAAGGTGTGCAGGACAGGTGAAGAGGAGGAGGAAGGGAGAAGGAAAGAAGCAGGGCAGGAGAGAAATGAAGTGGGGAGATCGGTAGAGTGAGACGGAAGAGATTAGGCTAGAGCAGGAGGGGGCTGTGAGCTGGGGGCCATGGAATGCATGAGCCCATAAAACCATTACATACAAATTCTGCACATAAATCTTGTCTACGTGAAATTCTTGAAGAGGACGTGTAATGTTTATCAAACTCTCAGAAGGACCTCCACCCTTCCCCTCCTCCTGAGAACCCTGGCCTAGAGCAAGTCTGGGGGTGGTGTGCGGCATTAATCAGAACTCCAAAGTAAGGGATGGGGGCCTCATCTCTCACCCAGTGGCGCCGTTTGCGTGTGGCCCGGGTTGGGTAGCTGGGCCCCAGGCAGGCTGGGTGGTAAGCATGGCGGCAGCGCTCGCACTCCAGGAGGTGCTGTTGGATGTTGAAGAAAGACAGCAATGGCAGAACCTACTGGCACAGGGATACCCCTTCTCTTTCATGCCTCCACTGCCATGGCCCTCGTGCCCAAACC
The DNA here is from genome assembly GCF_059928025.1 of Delphinapterus leucas. NCBI lineage: Eukaryota > Metazoa > Chordata > Mammalia > Artiodactyla > Monodontidae > Delphinapterus > Delphinapterus leucas. Next base: position 16,143,509 of record NC_143148.1, read on the forward strand.
TTGGATCCCCGGCCTTTGCGCCCACAGACATGGCAGAACTTGCAGCGGCGGCAGCACCAAGCGTCATGATGTTGGGGCAGGGGCCGCTCAGCCTCCTCCAGGCAGAATGGGTGGAAAGGGTCACAGCAGACTTGGCAGAACACCAGCTGGGGTGGGGAGACGGAACGACAGGCAGAGTGTGAGGCCAGAAGGCTAGGGAACGTGACCCTGTGGAGAGGGCCCAAGAAACCAGACTTGGGGGGCTGTGAAAAGAGGCAGGGGTCCAACCTCATGCAGGCCTTTGCTGGCACACAGCAAGCACACCATCGGTGGTCCCCCTGGCACGGAGGTGAGTACGCTCAGGCCGCCCATCAGCCACACGTTCTCCAGATCACAATCCTCCTGAGGGAAGAGAAGACAAGGGGTCAGAGAGCAGCCAGGAACACAAGCCAGATCCAACCTTAAAGCCCTGGTTTCTCACTCATATTTAACAAGTTTCTTCCCACCGCAGTCCCCACCACCCTCCCCTGCTCCATGCCATACCTTAAAATCAACACGAACCCGGTGCACGCCATCAGGGGACTTTTGTTTTCCAGTCCAGCCATTGGGAAAAGAGACAAAAGGGCCAGGGGCCAAAGCATCCTAGGGAAGATGGTGGTGCTCAGAGTGCTGCCAGCCCCACCCTTTACCAACTTTTCTCCTCACCGCCCTCTCCTCCAGCCTTCCCAACCCTGCCTTTTGCCCAGATCCTACTTGGCCTTCCAGAAGGATAGGCCTGCTTCACCCGCTCAGAACCTGTCCTCTGGCGTGGACACACCACGGCACTCAGGTGAGCCTGTTACCCTGACTTGCCAGGAAGCTCCTTGGGATGGAGCCATGCCTTCCACAGGACTCGGGGTTCTTGGTGTGGGGCTATGCTGACCTTGTCCAGGCGCCTTCGGGCCTTGAGCTGCAACACAGGCTGCAGGGTGGGTTTGCGGGGCCGACTCTGCTCCTCTGGTTCTGGTACTGGCAGCTCTAGGCAGGACACATGAGCGGTGAGGTTTCCCCCTCTTCTCTGCCCCATTCCCCCTCCTCTACAACCCCCAATTGTTACCTGGATCCCCAGGGCCTTCTTTAACTAGACAAGGTCCACTAGGATGACTTGGGCCTTGTTCAGCAGGCTACTGAAAACCTCCTGCACCCGTCCTCCCTGTCCACTAAAACCACCCCCCTTCTCTACACTGAGACCGACAAGCCCTGGGTCTGGGAGTCCTGACCCTTCCACACAAAAGACACAAGACTGACTGACAGAGGAAGCAACGAACAATTCGCACCATTCTCTCGGGGGGTCCGACGCCGAGGAGCAGGGGGACCCCCGGGCTCTGAGTCATCCGAGTCCTCGAAGATATCATAGGAGGGTCGCTGTTTGACGCAGCGCCGGGCTGACTTGCGCTGCAGTAGGAGGGAGTCCTGCTCCTCGGGCCCCGGGGGGGCCACCACCTCCTCCCGGGGCCCCCCAGCTCCCGCCCCCCGGCGTGGGCCTGGAGGACCAGGGGAGGCCTCAGGAGATTCATCGGAATCCCAGGGCAACAGCGTCTTCACTATCGTCCGGCCTGTGGGAACAGGGGACTTAGTAGGATCTGAGCTCAGCCAGGGACATGGGACACTGGGATGGAGAAAAGCCAGAAAAAAGTGGGGCAGAAGCGAACAAGCACACGATGGAAAAGAAAAGAAAGGTGGTGGACTGCAAAGGTATGGGGAGGAGAGCAAAGAAGACATGGTTTCCTCCGTACCACGAATCTCAGTAAGATTGTGTAAAGAAATGCTCCTCAAGCCTCGTTACCTTTTTTGGCCAGCCGTTCCATCTTCCGAGCCTCTATCTTGTCACACTTCCGGTATCTGGGGAGGGGAGCAGCACGTCACCAGGGTAGGGGACTGGTGGTCTGGGGGAAGAGAGGAAGCTCTCCACAAGGATGCCAATCCCACTGCTCTGCTGGGGCAGGAGGCCTGGGTAACTGACAACCACGGGTGGGAATGGAGGCTGCACCCCAGCTACTCACACACAGCACTGCTTCTTGGTGTTGGGGCCACCAAACTTGGGCTTGTCCAGGCAGTTGACACAGGACCCACAGTCCTGCACACGCAGGCAGCCCCGACAGTGTCCACACCGTGCCATCCGCATCTTCTTGCCATGATGGGAGGGCAGTGAGCGCCGGGGTGCATGTGCCAGGGTCCCTCCAGACCCCGCAGGCTCTGAGTCTCCCCCAGGCCCTGTTGGCTCCACCTTTCCCCGTCGGGACCGAGATGGGACGCTCTCAGTCTCAGATGCTGACGACGTATCTAGTGCAGCGGAGAGGCCGGGATGGAGCCACAAAGCCACCAGGAGTTCTACCTCATTTCCCTAACCTCCCCTAGATTCCATTCAACTGGCCTTCTGGTCCCCACTTTCCCACAGTGCTCCCATTCCAGGTGCTCCCAAATCTGCTTAAGACCTAGCACTCCAACCCACTTGCCACCTGGCCCCAAGCACCCGACTCAGCTGCCATTCTCCCAGGTTCTTGATGCCTTCACTTGCCCCCAAACTTGACACAGCTGTCAAATTTCCCAACATGCCCGCCCCTACCCTCCGTGGCGAGGTCCTGCCGATCCCGGAGAGGGAGAGCACTGAGGCGGGGGACGTCTTCGGGTACCATGGCCCGGGCCTGACCAAGGGCCACAGCAGCGTGACGGCAGACATGTTTGATGCGGGGGCCTTGCACAGGGGACTCGGGGCCCTGGGGGGAGGAGAAAGCAGGAACATATGTGGAGCACTGCCCCTTGTGGCCCCGCAACCAGCCTTCTTCAGAGGGCCTTCTTCCCACTCCATACCGACGGTCTCTCTCTCTTAGTTTCCATCGATTCATCTTCAGACCTGACAGAACCTCTGTCTGGGATCTGCTTGACAGCCCCCACGACCTCCTCCATCTGCCCTCCAGGGCTTGACTGGTGGGGGAATAAACAGGGTCAGAGGCTAGAGAGCGAGGAAAAATGGGGCCAGGAGACTAGCATTGGGAAGGGATGGGGCCAGGGAAGGAACACAGGAAGCTGGGGGACAGGGGAAGGACTGGCTCTGAAGGTTCCCTGCAATGCTGGAGGGTGTCTAGGGAGGGAACGAGGTTCAGGGGTTGCAGAGAATTGAGGCTGGGTGCAGGGGCATGGCCCAAGTACCACGCTCACCGGCATCAAAGATGCCACCTTCTGCTGCTGCTGCTGGTCGATCTTGATTAGCTGCACCTTGGCTCTCTTGAGGAGGCTGAACATTTTCTCCTCCACACCAGACAGTGGTAGGGAACCCAGGCCTGCAGTCCGGGCCTTTTCCAGTGGTGGCGGCTGCTGCGGTGGCGGCGGCTGCAGCTGTAACTGCGGCTGTAGTTGTGACTGCTGTGGTGGGAGCGCTGGAGGCAGCAGCTGGCTGTGCAAGGCCTGTACAGGCTGCTGCAGCTGAGCCTCAGGCTGCTGCCCACTGCTTGGAGCTGGAGCCCCAGGAGGCAGCACCTCGGCCTTAACAGGAGTGGCAACCACAGGGGCAAATCGAGGCAAGCTGAGGTGGTTCGTGCGGCCCACTGCCCGTGGCTCAGGCTCAGCTGGAGAGTCATCGGCAGGAGGTGGCTCTGGCTCAGGGGCTTCAGGGGCCCCAAGAGGAGGAGTAGTAAGCACCGATTCGTAGATCTTCAGGTGGGCTTCGCTTGGGGTAAACTGAGGGGCCCGAAGGAGCAGGGGCCTCCGGGACGGAGTGACGGGTGCAGGAAGCGGGGGTGGGGCTGGTGGAGGAGCAGGGGGAGGAGGGGGCAGTTCCCGGGTCAGTGAGGTCCAGCGAAATGTGGGTTCCCTTAGGATGGACCGTCTCTTCTCAGGGAGTGGGGCTGGGGTAGGTGGAGGAGTTGGGGCACGTGGTGGAGACGGGGCTGGCGCTGGTTCCTGGGGTGCGAGTGGCGAGGTGGCAACAGGAGGCCGTAGAGTAGGTGAGACCTCCACCTTTGAGGGTTTGGGCGGGTCTTCATCCATAAATCGCCGGGGCGTCTTGATGACACGGGAAGAGCGGGCACTCACCACGGGCATGATAAACTGTCGGATGTTCTTCAGAAAGGTGGTACTTTTGGGGGCCACAGTGGGGCTGTCTTCCAGAGGACCTCCTGTGGTGGTGCTGGGGACTGGAGTGGGAGGAGAGGTGCCCTCTGGCCCTGCCCGAGCAGCTTCCCGCTCTGCCCGCTGGCTGGGAGTCAGGGGAGGCCGGCCCCTCTTCCTGGAGCATGTAGCTGGGACCACGGGAGGAGGGGATTCTGCCTGCTCCTCTGGGGCAGGAGGCGGTGGAGGGGATGGTGGGGGCGGAGGAGACACTGGGGGTGGTGGAGGGCAAAGTGGGGATGGAGGAGATGTTGAGCAGGGTGGGAGGGAAGGAGGAGGTGGAGGGGCTGGAGGAGTCAGGGGTGGTGACGGCAGCTTCGCCTCTTCCTTTTCCTCAGCTGGCACCATCTCTTCCTCGGCTACAGCTCGCTCTTCCTTCTCTTCCTCCTCCTCGTCTTTGCCTTCTTTCTCCTCCTCTCCGTCCTCCTCCAGCTTCTGCTCCTTCCTCCAGCAGGGGCCCTCTCCCTGTCCAGACCCAACTCTTCCTTGAGTGGCATCCTGCCAGCTTTCTTCATGTTGATCTTGACCCTGACCTGATTCAAGTCCCAAGGACAATTGTCCCATCTTCACTTTTTTGGCCTTTGAAACAAACTTGATCACGAGGGGGAGCCCGCCTCGGCCTCGGCCCCTGCCTCCACGGCCTCCTCGCCCAGACTGTCCTCCACGCTTGGGGGTCCCAGGTCCTGGGCCGGGCCCCTCCTTGCACTTCCAGCTGCCAGTTCGGTGTTTTACTGGAACAACAGGAGGTGGGGGCTCAGGTTTGGGGATTGTCACAGCTGCTTCTGCCACCACTACTGCTTGTTGCTTCTTCCTGCAGGGGCCTGCTGACCGTCCTGGGGGCCGCCCCCGAGACCGACGGGGGGTGGAGGACTCACATGCCCGGCTCCGGGGGGCTGGGGGTGCCTGGGCCCGCCGGAGAAGTTCAGTCAGTGCCTGCACCATCCGTTCTGTGCCCTCCTCACCCCGTTTCCGGGCAGGAGTCTTTGGGGGGATAGGAGCCACATCTGCTAGGCGAGGAGGCGGAAGGGGGGTCGTCTTATGCTTGCGGCCCCGACCTCGGGGGGCTCGACCTAAAAGGAGAATAGGTGTGGGGAGATGGGTCAAGGTAGCCCTGCAGACTGAGGGACTCCAGGAGGGCAGGGACTAAGTCTTGTCTGTTTCCCCGACAGCCCAGCCTAGCTTGAGCTTTGAACACAGAACACACTTGGTAACTGATGAAGACTCTAGTTGAACAGGGAAGAGCTGACACGAAAAGCAAGAATAACATTCTTGTAAAGCTATAGAGGTAGAGTTTCCCCGTCACTCACCTCGCTGGGATCGGAGCGCAGAGCGCAGGGAACTGGGGGCCACATCTTCATCTGAATGAAAACCCTGAAACTCCTGATTTAGGGGACCAGGGGTGGAGGGGAGAAACAGCAGTCAGTGCCAAAGCCCTCGTTTCATGTGAGACTCAGGTTCCGAGGAATATCCCCAGCTTCCCCCTTAACATATCCCTATTTACAAAAGAACTAAAAAGACTAGAAAGTGAGGGGAAAAGAAAAGACGGTCTCCTCCTAGGGATGGAGGCAGAGGGTATATTGAACCTGCACCCCGTTCCAGACCACACCAGCACAGCCATCAGTGGTTCACTGGTTCAAAGGGAACAGAAGAGGGTCTCCTCAGATCAGGCAGTAGGCACTACCCTCAGATTCCCTCATTCTCCAACTGAGAAAAAAGTGGAACCTCTGCTTATACCCTCTCGGGCTGTAGTTTCTTCCTCAGTGAAAATGGGAATTGGGGCACCCAAGCAGGGTGTGTGTTTGTGTGTGTGTGTGTGTGTGTGTGTGTGTGTGTGTGTGTATCAAGCGGTTTATCATATTATAATCTGCCCTGAGTCCTCAGGTGGCTACAAACTGTCCTAAGTAATAAAACGCACACCTTCCTGCCTTTTCTGAGAGACTGGTGATAAATCCTGAATTGAACTCAGACCTGCTAGAGTGCCCAGTCACATCCTGCATTCCATTTCTCTTCAACCTGTGCCCCCAAGAGGAAGACCTCCACCATTTTACCCTCTCTCCACTTTAAGTCAGAAAAAGAATTGGGGCGCTGGTGAAATCAGGGATGTGCCGGAGGTTATGCGGCCAGGCGGGGCAGCCTGCAGGTAAGAGCCCAGAGAGCCCTAGCCTGGGTCCACTCGAGCCACGCTGCTGCTGTCAACCACCGGTTGGGCGTGCAGTCCCCACAGCCTCCTAGCCCAAACCTCTCCTGCCCTGGATTTGCCAACTACCAAGAAGAATCAGCCCAAGACACTTCAGCAGGACCTGCCTCGGGCCCAAGTGCCCAGCTGCAGCCCGGGCTTCTCTATCCACTTTCAGAGGCCTCTTCCTCCGACAGCTCCCGTGTAGCCTACCTCCTCCCATGCCTATTTCCAGGGCCCTTTCCCTCCTCAGGAGGCCTTGAGGACCACGCTTCCCCACGCCACCCCTCGGGGCCACCCAGACCCCTGGAAGCCCCCCACCTCCGCCCCGCCCGACGATGGGGACGCCTCCGACTGCCTCACCTCATCGTCGGACTCCCCGTCACTGCTCTCCTCCTCCAGCAGGCAGTCCCGGCTCGGGCCCCAGCCCCAGCCCCGGCCCCGGCCCCGGCCCCGACCCCGCTGAAGGCGCGGGCCGGCCCACAGGCGGCGGAGCCGGCGCAGGCCCCGGCGGAGCCCCAGCAAACGGAGCAGGGCCGTGTCCTCCCCGGGCTCGGCTCCGCCCGGCCCCGCCGCGCCGCCGCCGCGCCGCAGAGCTACCCGCACTCTTTCGGCCCCGCTGCCCCGTCCGCCGCGGCCCCCGCCCCCGCCAGAGCCCCGCGGCCGGCCCGGGAAGCGGCCCCGCGCGGAGCCAGGCCCGGGGCAACTGCCGCCGCCCGCCGCTGCCGCCATCTTGGCACCGTGAGAGGGGCCGGGGAGGCGGGGGGAGGGGCGGCCCGTAAGCAGGGCCGGGGGGGAGGGGAGCAGAGGAGGGGCGGGGCGGCGGCGGCTCACGACAACCACCAGCGCCGCCGCGGGGTCGCCGGGAGCCGGGGGCTGGGCCGGCCGCGCGCGGGGCACCACGGGAGCGGGAGTCCGAGGCCTGCCGGCCGTCACCCTTAGACCGCATCTGAAGAGCATAGACCCCCGCGTCGCGGCGGGAGAGGATGAGGCGCAGGGCCCTCTGGGAAATGTAGTTCGAGCGCCTCGCTCCTTCCTGGCGAGCTAGGGCCGCGAGAGCTGGGACTATGGGGTCCTGACCCGACCCAGAAAGCGATCTCCGGGGCCACCGGGAGATGTGGTTCTTGACCCAGACTCCTCCCATTGTTCTTGTCGAGGCCAGCGGCCCGTGTGAACTACCACTCCCAGAGTGCGGTGGGCCTCGGACCCTGGGAACACCAGAGACGCTGGAAAATGAAGTTCGGTACTGCAGGAGGCGTGGGCTGGGTAAGGGGCGGCGGCAAAAGATTAGTCTCAGTTCGGAGCTAAACCCGGCAGCCGTTTCGTACAGCCTGGAGGGAGGATGCTGGAGAGGCTGCGGCCTTTCGGCTCTTGTGCTCTAGGAAAGGAGGAGGGTGGCCGAAAGCAGGGCGGAGCACGCGTTCCTCTCGAGCCTCCGGCTGGAGGCCCAGACTCAGACTCCGCGCGCAGTTGCTTGCTGTGGAAGGGACGGGTAACTTGGGTTCTGACAGCCTCCCCACACAGGGCTAAGTCGGCCTGGACGCCGAGTCCTCGCGGCCCTCTGCCTCTGGGGGAGGAGAGGGAGCCCCGGGAGACGGAGGAGGTGGCCGCCGCGATGAACCACCAGGGGCCGCTACAGGACTAGGGGCAAGGCTGTCCCCCGCCCGCAGGCTAAAGTCCGGACTCGGCTTTCTGGTCCCGAGAGGAGGGCACAGGAAACTCTTTATTTTGGTGATGAACCGCAAGTCCCCGCACAGTTAACCTTCACTCGTGCACACTTCACTGCCCTCACCCCACACGGGCTCGCTGGCCCAGGTTTCTGTGGCCCGCGGTCATCTGGGAGAGGGCTCTTGGCGCCCTTCCTGCGACGCTTCTTGGAGCAGAGTTTGCTAGGCGGCCGTAGCCGCGGTGCGAGGTCAGAAGCCTAGCAGGCCCGCCGGCCCATCTTTCATTCTGTACGCTTGGCTGAAGCCAAAGAAGCTACTGACACCCTGTCAGGTGGTTGAGGAAGGGGGCCTACAGGGAGAGGTCGAGGCCCGAGATGGCCTCGAGGAGGAGGAGGAGGAGTAGAGGAAGGTGGAGCGAATGGTCCATCCCGGCGGGAGCTGGCTGGGCGAGTGGCCGCGCATGTGCGTCTGCATGGAGGCCAGGCTGGGGCAGCCGGCCTGGCACAGAGGGCAGCGGTAGGGTGCGGCCCCATGCGTCCGCAGGTGCTTGGTCATGGCTGAGAAGTCCCGGGAGCGCTGGGGACAGAGGCTACAGGAGAAGGGCTTCTCTCCTAGGGCAGGTGGAGGGGAAGACCCATGAAGGAAAGAGGAAAGGAGCGAAGGCTGGCCTAGGGGTAGATTGGGGCAACTGGGCAAGGTCGTTGTGGGGTAGCCAGACACTCAGAGAGGGACTTAGGAGCGGGCCCACTGGAGTTTGGAAGGAGGTAGACAATTCACACAGGGCAGGGCGCCCATACCTGTGTGGACACGGTAGTGCGTCTCCATCTGATGTTTGAGTGAAAACCTCTTTCCACAGACAGAACAAGAATAGGGCCGAGACCGAGCAGGAGGGGGTGGGGGAGGGTGTTGGTGAGATGGGTGGCTTGCTGTGCCCACATGACCCACACAGGTTGCAAGTTCACCTGTGGCAACAAAAGGCAAAGGAGGGCAGGGCTGGGAATCCCAGAGCCGGATCACTGGAACACTCAAGGCAAGACATCAGGGGCTACAGTGGGGCTGAAGCAAAAGTGCCCTCCCCCTACTCACCTGTGTGCCTCTGATCAGACTCTTCCATCTCCCCAGGGCTGAGCTGTGTGGGGCCCTGGGGGAGGGAACCTGAAGGGAGCAGAGTGAAGTAGGGGCTCTGCTCAGGCTGGACTCCTGGAGCCCCAGCCTCAGCCCCAGCTGAGAGAACATGTTACGGGGTGCATGCAGGGCAATGAGGGGCTTACCTGGGGTGGGGCTGCAGGAGGCCAACTGGTTCTGGCTCCAGAGGCCTTTGTGGAGGTTCAGGGACAGTGGGATCCTGGGAGTGGGATGGGGAAGAGTTACAGCTTTGGCTACACCTGGGATCCTGGCCAATTCCTTTCTGGAGAGGGAGGTGTCATGAGTCCTCAGGGGCTGGGCTTTGGGTTTCCCTGTGGTGGGAGCTTCTTGTCCTTTCCCCAGCTCAGGAAATGTATAGTAGAGATAAGAGATGTGGTGCACTTCCACCCTTCACTGCTGCCTCTCCTAAGCCACTCCCTCCCAGCCGGAGGTCTTCCATAGGCCCTTCAACTCACCTCTGGTCCCGAGGCCAGACCTCCTGCTGGGCTGCAGTCATGGGGGTGCTATGGGAGAAGGGAGTGCCATATCTGGGCGGCAACAGCAGGATGCTCCACAGGGCAGGCTGGCCCTCCCCCAACCAAGGGGCCTCAGCCCACCAGGGCCTAGGGGTGATGCCGGTTTGGAGGGAACCTGGTGGGGGAAGGGGGCCAGGGAACTCCCGCAGACTTTCCTCAGAGCCCCCTGGACTGTCCCTCACCCACATGATCACTTCTTGCTTCCCATCTACTCCTCCGCGGCCAACAGGGGATTGGCTGAGTCTCTCCTCTGGCCTCATCTGCTCCCCTTGCTCCTCCAGAGTTGCCTCTGCCGTCTCAGGGCCCTCTCTTGGTGGCCTGTGCCTGTGCAGCGTCTCCTGTTCTTCCCCGCCAGCTCTAACAAACTTCTGTGGCCTCTGCTTCTCTCCAAAGACCCCCGCTCCTCTCATAGAATCCCCTGTGCGTTTCTCTGGCGCCTCCTGTTGTTCCTTCAGCCCTGGACCCAGCTCTTCTCTGGCCGTATCTCTTCGAGCCCTCATGCATGCCTCTTCCAGGGACTGCACCCCTAACTCTCTGGCTGCCTCCTCAAGGGGCCCCAGTTCCCCAGGTTGCAGCTCTAGGCTCTCCCCATAAACAAAGTGCAGAAGTTGGGCAAAGGTGGAAGGGCTGATGCCTTTCACCAGAGCCCAGCGACCCCTGCGACCCAGTTGCTGGCTCACACCTGCCAGCACCAGGCTGTGGGCAGGGAACTCCTGGCTCCCCACTGTGATCAGGGTATCACATAGTGCTGGCCGGAGCCTGGCTGCTAGCCGTACCAGCCGATCAGAGCCATAGGGACTAGGCAGTCTTGTTGGGGACGTGGGCATTGTGCCTTGCCTGGGTACCAATCTCAGAGGTTCTGAGAGAAGGGCCACAGTGTGGGGTCCATGGTGAAAAGGGGAGGCAGGAACAGCATATTCTCAAGCCTGTGGAGGTGAGGGGAGAAAGAGTGAGTTGCTGGTTCTGAATCAGAGCTCTCTGTCCTGAATGGAACAGATAAACTGACCCGAGAGAGGACCTGAGCTTATCCAGAATCATAGCAGGGGCCAGGGGTGGAGGTGGGGTGGTGGGAGAATGGAAATTAGACCAAATTCAGGACTTAAAGAGCAAGGACCAGACAGTTAAGAACTATCTCAAGTAGTGGATTTAAGACTAGTATAGATGGGTCCTGCCAGTTGGCAATGTCTGACTTAAAGGATAGCAAACACTGATACTTCTGCTTCTCCAAGCTCCTCTGCAGGGAAAGACCTCTGAGTAGGTCATGCTCTCCTCATTCCAGACAAGAAGATCACCACAAAACCCAGTCAGCCCTGGAAGTTAGGGATGGAGCAAGACACAGCTTCATGGGTGAGGTTAGAAAGCTAGTGTGTCCTCCCCCTGCAAGCCCATCATGTGGAGCTGAGGGTCCCAAGAGGAAGAAAGGGCAGCAAGACAGGGGTCGTAACTGCAGGAGGGCAGGCTCTAAGGCATCAATCAATCATCTCCCTGAGGACGAAACTTCTAGAACCCATCCTCAGAGAAGGAACTGGAAGAGGCCGAAGACTCCCATGCAGTGAGATAAGAGAGCAGGTCAGAAGCCACAGGAGAGAAGGCTCCTCATCCGAAGATGGAGAGGCTTTGGAGAAGGCTTTGACCCTTGAGGAAGCCAGAGAAAGGGAAATGGGAACTATAGAGGGAGAGGCTATTTCCTCTCAAGATTAGGATAAGGAGACGGTTCAATTTTGTTTTTCATAAGCCAAAAGTGAAGAACAGAAGGACAGAACCGAACAAGGCAGAAATTTATCACACATCAAAACCACCACATTGGCTTTTAAGAAAACTGGGAACCCAGATATAAAGAGACGCACCTAAGTGTTGCAGTGCCCAGCAGGCATATTCCTAGGTGTGGGCTCACCATGAGTATGGACCCCATAGGAGGGAGGATTACTAGTTGGACACTTCACGGAGAGGGCTACAGGCTGGCAGGAAGTGGACAGAAAGAGGGGTGTAGTGGGAGGAAAGTCTCAGCTGGGGAGAAGCAGCCACTCACCGGTTGTAGCTTCCTCCTGGACACCGCATGCTCTGAACTGCTGTTGGGGCTCCTGGGCACCCCCACCCTGGAGCTAGCCCCGCCCCTGACCTCACAGTCATCCATTGGGTGTCCCAAGTATCAGTCTGCCACAGTCCTCCAAGGGGTGTGGTTTTATACCCCTGGCTGTGCTTCACTCCTCCAGGAGAGACCACTCCTCCCCTCCAGAGCCCTGGCATTCTGCCTCCTAACCTCCTGTCTCCTTATTTCATTTGTGAACCCCTAGAGTCAAAGAAGTGTATCTAAAGCAATAAGAACTTTGGGATAATCAGACCTGCGTTTGAGTCTCATCTCTGCCATTTACTAGTTGAGTCACCTTGGGCAAGTCACCTCTCTGAGCCTCAGTTAACTCATCCATGAAATAGGGATAACCTCTGCTTACCTCATTTGGAGGTGGGGTGAAGATGAAATGACATGATGTATGTGAAAGTGGTTTCTCGGTACATAGCATCATTCAAATAGTATTAGTTCTGTTTCTTAGCGGTGTCAGTAGATCTCTAGCAGCTGGAAGCTCTTCCTACTACCTCAGAAGTAAAAAGGACTGAAACATCTGCATTCTAAGGAGAGAGTGCAGGAGGCCAAAAGCATGCCTCCTCCTCCCTCTCTCTGCCTTGGTACTAGGAAGCCTCAACTGCTCTGTGGGAATGACCCCTGTCATCTGGGACATCACTGGGGACTGGGTGTGTGAGTGACTCAGATCCTCCCATCAGGCTCTGATGGGGGCAACCCCAGGAAGGGCCTGTGGTGGTCTTCGAAGAGAAAAACTCCTTTTCTTGGGTTGATGACAAATGACATTTCTCTGAAATCAGGACTCCGAGGTTTCTTTGACTTCCTGCCCAGGGGGTGAAGGTCCTCAGAGATTTCCCCTCTTTTCACACTTTAGCACTCCTTAACCTGGGGAAAAGATGAGCTCTGAGAGACTCAAATTTCTTTCTCTGTTTCTTACTATTTCATTATTCCTCGTCCTGTGGCAGAATTTTCATTCACAGAACAACTGCTGCTAAATCGCTTACGATATGTGCCTAATAAATAACTGGAAGGTTAATGAGTCAGGCACTGGTAGGCTGCTCTGGTGACAAGACACAGTCTGGTTCCCCCTAGGCTTCTCTCTTAGATTCTGGTCCCCTCCTAGACTCAAATATTATGTCTCTAAAACTCCTGTTTCACCTTTTGGCTCCAGGACCCCCAAATGTTCAGACCATCCTTCTACTCTCTCTCCAGACCTAATATGCCTTCCCTCTACCTCTCATTCTAGCTTGGGTGCAAACGGATGTTAATCCCTCCTAGATCAGACAGGGTGTGCCAATGGGTGGGGCTAGTGGAGGGGCAATAATAGTGTGGGGAGAGGGGAAGATGAGTCAGAGTGAAAGGGAAAATGCAAATGGGCAAGCTGTATTCATTTGCTACTCTGGTCGTTAAATATTTTCCATTTCTGAGCTTTCTAACTCCTCACACCACCACACCCAGGGACTCATTAGATACCCATATAAAAGACGCTTGATTTGGACACAGAAATGCACCAATCCCTGACATGTAGGTATACAGAGGGAAACATCCTTCCTCCAATACAGAAATACACACTCCCTGAGGATATGGGATAAGTGGGGAAAGCCATGAAGGAGAAACCCCAAGTGTAGGTATAGGGGTCTGGAAGATTACATCATCACCCAGTGGAGTAGAGTCCCCTCAACTCCCGGGCCTACATCATGTGCCCATGACTCGGCTCCCCTACTGGTGGTTGCCCACTGATGTTCAAAAGAGTTGGAGGCTGTGCTCAAAGGGCAGCATCGTCTTACGCAGTTGACAGGGAGTGCCAGCGGGCTCTCAGGAAACCTAGAAGTGCGGGCAAGGGGCAAGGGGACTCTCCATTCAGTGAACAAAAGCCCCCAAGATTGGGAAACCCCGTCTTTCCTCCCACTTGGTGTCTACCCCCATCTAAGGATATCCCTTTAGAGACTGCCTCCTTAGAGGTATCTCTAGGGCCCTCTACACCTCAGCCCTTCTTCCTTCCTACATTCTTGACATTCTTGACTGCACAGTCCAAACCACCTTGCACTGAGCAGTGATAGCAGAAGCAGAAGCAAATACCTCTTTGACTTGGAAGGGTAGGGACACTGCTGACTCTTTCTCTCTCTCTCTCTCTCTTTGGCTGCGCGGCATGCAAAACTTCCCTGACCAGGGATCGAACCCGTGCCCCCTGCATTGGAAGCCCGGAGTCCTAACCACTGGACCACCAGGGAAGTCTTGTGTTTCTCTTCTTGAAAGAACTCTCCTCCCCAGCCTCAGAAACCTTGCCCACCTTCCACTTCCCAGGCTGACTCAGTAGGGATCTCCTGCAGTTGTCTCTCTGGGGTGGAGCCAGGAAACCACAGGTCATGAGGACACAAACCTGCATCCTGGGAGAGGGTACCGTAGGTGGGAGAGGTTAGGTAGGATATAATTGGAAGAAAAGAATGTGGGAAAAGGAGGTATGATTTTTGCCTCTCAATCCTTTCTAATATTCATATTACTAAATAAAGTTTGAAATCTGATATCTTTTATTCTTACTGATAGACTTGACCTTCAGGCACAACCCAGCTTGCTGTAAAAATGTCAACACAGCAAAACAAGTATAGAGTCTCTTCAAATATTATAATTAAAACTAAACCATCAGAATATGCCAATTAGAGGGATGATTATTTGTTTTATGAAAATATTCTCCCTTGGTCTCACGTATTGAGGTATTGAGTACCTCCAAAAGCCAGGTTAAACAAGATTCAATTCAGAAAAGTTCTATGAACTTTCCACTCTTCCCAGGAACACATCACTTTCGGCAAATTAAGGTGGTTAAACTCCCTGCATCATTTTATATAGATTAAAACCAATTATCCAAACCTTACATAAATCTTCAGATGTTCACTCTTTTTAGTTAGTTAGTTAAGTACATCCAACACATACCAGAGGAGAGGCACCACAGAATGAATGAGTTTCTTTCTTCCCTTAAATCTATGTTCTACATAGCCCAAGATCTGGGTATAGTAATAGGCAGGTGAGCTGAATCTAGATCATAGAGACCCTATCATAGCACACCTTTTGTGGATTAAGTGGCAAAACAACCAGATGAGAAGTAAAAACAACTTAGGTTCCACTGCATCCTCACAGTGGACTGCCTTTTTCTTCAGCACTAACATGGGGTTAACTCTTCTGAGACCCTCAACTTCCTCATAGGGACTATTTTCAAGACCAGTATTGAATATCCATATTGCCTCAAATCCAGACAGAGGGCCCCACTCTGACCTCTAGTTGTGTCCCTCCCCCTGGGCTGAGGAGTCCAAGGGTATCTAGGAAGTACCCCCCTGGAACCTGTGCCCCCCAATTCTAGACCATGCTCTGGGAACTCGGAACCCTGGACCTCCTGGCCCAAATAGCCCACTTCCTGGGTTTACATTGGCCTCAGACCCAGGTCTATACTCTTCTGAGTGGGCTATGTGATTGATGTAATTGTGTGGCCCTGATTGGGTGGGAGGGGCACGTGGACGGAACTTGGACATGCAGGCTAGTATGTGAGACACTTTGAAGTATGCGCCAACACCAGATGTGGGGATAAGAGGGGAAATCTCCATTTCTAGTCTTGCCTAAGCCCCATAAATAATATGGGAGCCTGCTTTATTTTAGTGGTTCTTAACCTCTCAGGGGGTCACTATGCTTTTTAAAATTGTAAGTCGTGGAATCAACTCTTTACATCAGAAAATTGTAGATTCTTATACCATTTTGCATATGAATGACAAGAGAGTCACAGACTGCTCTGAAACTCACCCTTGGACAGGCTTCACTCCTCATCCTTGTGGCTGCTTTTACCGCCTGCCCCCCGCCAACACACATACAGTTTTTTGGATTATTTCCAGGAGCTCATAGACCCTGTAATCCACTCATAGACTCCCCCCATGCACCTCCACCCTTGGTTTAAGAACTCTGGGTGTACATGAAAGTACCCTGAAAGCTTTAGTACCAGGTAGAGCTTGAAGAGCGGAGTGAAATTAGATATCAACATCCTGCCTCATAAGTATAAAAAGATCTTCAGTAAAGACAACCTGGGTGATTTCCTAAAGAGCAGGATATCTCACACACCTCCTATGCTCCAGTACAACGTCCATCGTCTCCAAGCAGCTGCCCCATGCTTAGAGCCTGATGTCTTCTGGGAATGACCAGAAACAGTTTGCGGAAGAATGGGAACAGGGACTAAAAGGCCCAAGACACGACTCAATCCTGGTTCTATCTAGAGCCACCACAAAACAGTAATACTTCATGGAGGGCAAAAAACCTGCTGGGATTCAGAGACACCCTCCCCACCCCGGAACCTCCAGAAGACCATGGCCCTAACCTCCTGGCCACGTTGTCCAACCTGGACCCAGTCCTGGAAAATCTTACATGAGCACCCCAACCCAGAAGCCAGAGTCCCCCAGAAGTCTTGCAGCCACACGTTCCCATCACAGCCAGGATGCAATGACTCTTGACAACTTCCCATTGGGCTTTCGACTTCATCAACACTCACTGTCAGCCCAGGCTGGATCCAGGGACTCCAGAAAACCTCTCACGTTCTCACTAGTTTCATTTCTTGGTCAAAGACTCCCAAGAACCTCTGGAGAGTCACAGACCTCTCCAGTCACCAGATCCAGTCTCAGTCCAGAGACCCCGGACAACCTCTCATAGGTCAGAGGCCATACCTCATGGCCAGTGACCCCACACAGAGCTCCAAGTGCCTCCACCAGCCCCACAACACACTTCCAAATCAGGCTGTCTCAGGGACCGGGGACATGCCGGCCTGGTCTCTGCCCAGCCGGGCCCAACGGTGCCCAGGAGGCCCCATTTCCAGCCTCTCCAGGGCAGAGGGAGTCCCCAAAGCCTAACGCCCTCACCCCCACTTCCCGATCCTCATCCTCAGGGCGACCACTCAAGCCCCCATACCTCAGCTTTGCCTGGGCCAGGCCCAAGCCCGAAGAAAAGAAAGAAAATCCATGGCACTCACCGACTCAGACCCTGTTCCTCTCCTCACTCCGCCCCACATACACTCTGGGCGGCACAAGCCCGAGTAGCCGTTAGAAAGTGGAGCGGCGCGAGGCTCGGAGCTCGAGGCCGGGGCCGCGTGCACAGCTCGCTGGTCGCCCTGGATCCCGAGGCAGACGCTGATTGGCCGCAGTGCTGGCCACACCCTCTTTCCTGGCTCCCGCCGGCTGAGGGATCACAACAGCCTGGGAGGCACCTAGGACAGCTCCACTCCTCACCACCCCCGCCCCTCCCCCTCCCGGCCCCCGGGTCCCCAACTCTGCCTCGCGACCTCCGCTGATTGGCTGCGGAGCCGAGCTCGCGCCCACCTGGCTGGCGTTGTGGAGGGACAGGGCCTTAAATCTGATTGGTCCGCGGACTTAGGCTTCAGGGCTCTAAGGCTGAGAGCTCATCCACCAGCCGGTCCTCAATGCTTTCTGGCTGCGCAGATTGCTCTGTCCCACCCTCTTTATGAAGAGTCTGGGGCCTGAACCTCCTTCACCTGCATAGCTTTGGAGGCTCCCTCTGAAAGTGCTCAGGGATACCACTGCTTTCTTGCTTCTATCTTTCCATCCTGTGTAGTCCTCGTTGCAAACCCTTTCACCTTTCTCTCAACCCCTTACAATCTGTGGAGAAGTGACTGGGATTGGATAGGAGGCCATCAGGCTTTTGGTGCCAGTGGGCAGCTCCCCTTTCCCGCCTCTTGCCTTGCACCACCATTAATTGGCTGCAGAACGCACCCTGCCTCACCCGGAAGTATGCGGGGACAGGGAAGACACAAGAGAGGGCAGTGCCTTGACCCCCCTCATTGGCCTAGATGCTCGCGCTGCAAATACACGATGACGCCTCAGCTGTCTGCTGAGTCAGAATTAACTGCGTACTTCATGTACCAGCCCCCACCACACCGTAAAGAGAATGACCCATTACGCTGCCCCACCATTAACTGGCCCGGGGTTAGAACCCGGCCAGCGGGCTTTCTGACTAGGCAGGGCTTTGGTGCTGACACACCGTACCAATCTGTGGCTGGCCGACTGCCTCCCTTCTTCCCCCGGCCCCGCTGCCATTGCACCGTCGATCAGCTGGCCCCACTCCTAAGTGACTTAGCCTAGACACATCCAATCAGGCGCGAGGGCGCTTTAAGGAGGCGGGCATTGCTCCACCGCTTCCACTTCTGATTGGTCCCGAGGCTTGCTTCTTCGCCTTTGATTGATCAGGGGACCTGGAGGAGGGAGCCCAGCCCAATGGTTTCGGGCGGCGGTTAGAATTCTGTCCCTTTGCTTCTGTTCAGCTTCGGGGTTCTGGCGACTGTTGTCTGGCGTCTCCTTCCCCACAGCTAGTGGGGAAATGGGGATGGAGAGTGGGGTGGGGGGAGGAGCTGGAAGGGGCCCCGCTGAGGAGGGCGTGACTCGACTAGAGGAGCTTAGGACAGTGGGAACCGAGACCACCTAAGGCGAGCGCCTGGCACGCGGGAGATAACCCTTCAAATAGCAGGGGCAAGACGGGCGCTGTAGTAGTAACAACAGCCCTTTCCATGTACTACGCTTTGTGCATCATCTCACTGAATCCTTCTAAATAGCTCTGTGAGGGAGTCTATTACCAGCCGGGTTAAACGCTGAGGGTCAGAGGTGAAGTCACTTGTCTCAGGTTCCACAGTGAGTATGGGCATTGCTGGGACTCCGACATTGTTCTGGTGAGAGTCCAACATCCGAGCTACACTACAATTAAGTAGGATTGATCTTATATAGATGTGGAATGGGGTCTGATGTGGTCACATGACCTTGGTTTACTTCATCATATAAATGAGTTTTTTTGCTTGTTTGTTTTTCTTCTTTTAGACTTGAATCGCATCCTGAAGGCTCAGCACTCAGCATATATTTTCAACTCCTCCAATTCTGGGGCAAATGCATTTGCATTCTAGAAAAGGATATTTTAAAAATCAGCATCATAATATCTTTGCCACTTTTTGGCCACTGACGCTGAACCAGGCCAGTTTTAAGTGTTTTACATGCATCCACTGACTGAATCCTCATAAGCTGTATCAGATGTTTACTGTTATTTTTCTCACTTCACAGATGAGTATATTGAGGCTGACAGAAGAACCTGATTTCCCTAAGATCTCACCAGGAGTAATTGTCAGAGCTGGAATTTGAATTAGGCCTGTTGCAGTTTGACTCCAGAGCCTAAGCTCCTAACCACTGATACACAACGCCTGTCATCCTAACAGCTACAGTGTCCAGAGCGTGGGCACACATGGTCCTGGGGAATCCTCGTAGCCACTCTAGGAAGAGGAATGATGACAACACTCACTAGAACAGACAACAGAGGCTCATGGAGGTGAAGACACTCAGCTCACATAGCTGGTCCATGGCTGAGCAAGGAGTAGAATGAGTCATACCTAATATGCTGAATCCACACCCCACATTCTTAATCACTCCTCACACTGCTCCCTTCCCATTTGACAAACGAAGAAACTGAGGCACTGAGGAGAAATCCAAGCTGGAATTCAGACCCAGGTCTATCAGACCCAAGAGGTCACTCCCTGAACCACATTACCTCCAGGAAGTATGTGTCTGGTAGTTCCTGTGTTGTTGGGTCAGGTGAGAAGTCCTCATACCCAGCCAGCCTTGTCTGCAAGCAATGAGGTCATCTGGTCCCAACTTTGGCCCTAAAGGTGGTTGGGAGAGTATTTCACAGCCTCAGAGCCTTTGGGGGCTTCTCATTGAGAAGCCTTAATCATAATTGCTACAATTTATTGTACACTTTTTATAAGCCAGGCTAGGTGGAAAACATTCTGCATGTATCATATCACTGAATCCTTATAATAATTCTAGGATATAGGGGTTGTTATTGTCCCCAATTTACAGGTGAGGAAACTGAGACCCAGGGCAGGATGTAACATTTCTATGTTTACAGAGCTAGTGAATGGTGGATCCTGGATTGGAACTTCGAGACCCCTCAATTCCAGCTACTACCCAGTGTGTACAAGCATGAGAAGATGGAGTGAGGGACCCTGGGTTCTGGCAGGATGGAGTCAGAACGGTTGTTGGTTTCATTCTGGAGGCTGGACTGTAAGATTTGAAGAGTAAGCTGTCTGAGAGGAGTAGAGAAATAACTATGGCTTATGGAACAACTACCCCATGCCAGGCCCTATGTTAACTACACTTTAATATATGTTGAGAAGCCTTGTGGTTAAGAAGCTGGACACTGGATCCAGTCTGCCTGCATTCATGTCCTGGCCTTGCTACTTGCTAGTTGTGAGACCTTTGGCCGGTTACTTAACCTCTCTTGGCCTCAATTTCCTCATCTGTAATGTGGGGATAATGATAATAAATACCTCTCAGGACTGTCAAGAGGATTTTATTTTATTTTTTATTATTATTTTTTTTTGCGGTATGCGGGCCTCCCACTGCTGTGGCCTCTCCCTTTGTGGAGCACAGGCTCCGGATGTGCAGGCTCAGCGGCCATGGCTCACGGGCCCAGCTGCTCCGCGGCATGTGGGATCTTCCCAGACTGGGGCACAAACCCGTGTCCTCTGCATCGGCAGGCGGACTCCCAACCACTGCGCCACCAGGGAAGCCCCTGTTAAGAGGATTTTAAATGAACTAATAGAACAGTGGCATCTCTTCTCTTCTCCAGTGTTCTGAAACTGA
Organism: Delphinapterus leucas; assembly: GCF_059928025.1. Classification (NCBI taxonomy): domain Eukaryota; kingdom Metazoa; phylum Chordata; class Mammalia; order Artiodactyla; family Monodontidae; genus Delphinapterus; species Delphinapterus leucas. The sequence goes on from NC_143148.1 coordinate 16,163,878, forward strand.
GTTGTTTCCTTGCAATCAACATCACTTGCCTTGACTCTGCTGTAGATACTGAAAATTAAGGCTGGATATTTGCACTGGGAAAGTCTGCGGGAAGTGTGTTCCCAGAAGAGGTAGCAAGAGCAAAGGCCTTGAGACAGGAGTGAACTTAGTGTGTCTGAGGTACAGCAAGAAGTCCGGCTGGAACCAGGCAGATGACTAAGACTCAGGAGCTCAGCCCAACTGCACATGTGCTCATAACAGGCATCAAAACGACCCTGTACTTTTCAGAGCATAATGGACTTTACCCAAGCTTTGATTTCTGGAGAAACCCAAAGCCATGATTACTTTTTTAAAAAATGATTAATTAATTAATTAACTTCTATTTGGCTACATTGGGTCTTCGTTGCTGCGCGCGGGCTTTCTCTAGTTGTGGCGAGCGGGGGCTACTCTTTGTTGCGGTGCTCGGGCTTCTCATTGCGGTGGCTTCTCTTGTTGTGGAGCATGGGCTCTAGGCGTGCGAGCTTCAGTAGTTGTGGCACAAGGGCTCATAGTTGTGGCTCGCGGGCTCTAGAGTGCAGGCTCAGTAGTTGTGGCTCACAGGCTTAGTTGCTCCGCCGCATGTGAGATCTTCCCAGGCCAGGGCTCGAACCCGTGTCCCCCGCACTGGCAGGCGGATTCTTAACCACTGCACCACCAGGGAAGTCCGCCATAATTACTTTTGAGGCTCAGTGTCCAAGCACAGGGATTTAGAGATGTTGCTTAGAACTCAGGTCGTCTTGAACCAGGGCTCATGTGTAGGGGTCAGAAGACTTGCATTCACTCAAATATTTATTAAACTCCGAGAGCATATGCCATCTGTGCCACGCCCAGGGAAGACTTAGCCCCTGCAAAATCTTTAAATTAAAAGATTTAACCTTATAGAAAGGAATTAGACCTTAAAACATATCCTTCCAAAACCAAGTGGAAAGTGTAGCAACTAAAGCCCAGAAGGGGCACTTAAGCCAGGGCTGGGGGAGGGAGAAGGGTGAGGGAAGACTTTTCAGAGAAGGTGGTGACCCCTAAGTGTATATTTTTGGAGGACCTACTATGTGCTAGGCATGGTGCTTAGTCCAAAACATATAATGGCAAACAAGAAGAGACCAAATATATTAGTCTGCTAGGGCTGCTGTAACAAAATACCAAAGGCTGGGTGGCTTAAACAATACAAACTTATTTCTCACAGCTCTGGAGGCTGGAAGTTCAAAATCAAGGTGCCAGCTGGGTTCGTTTCTCCTGAGACCTCTTTCCCTGGCTTGCAGGTAGCTGCCTTCTCACTGTGTCCTCATATGGCCTTTCTTCTGTGCATGCACACTACTGGTGTCTCTTCCTTTTCTGATAAGGTACCGTAAACTGAATGTTTGTGCCGCCCCCTCCCACACCCCCAGCTACACCAGATCCAGAGGTTGAAACCTCATCCTCAATGTGAGGATATTTGGAGATAGGGCCTTTGGGAGGTAATTAGGTCTTAAGGGTGGAGCACTTATGAATGGGATTAATGCCCTTATAAAAGGCTTCAGAGAGAGCTCCCCCGCCCCATGTGAGTTTACAGTGAGAAGACAGCCATCTATAAACCAGAAAGCGGGCCCTCACCAGATACCAAACCTGCCAGTGCCTTGATCTCAGACTTCCCATCTTCCAGAACCGTGAGCAATAAATTTCTGTTGTTTATAATCTACCCAGTCTTTGGTATTCTGTTACAGCAGCCCAAACAGACTAAGACAGAAGGACATCAGTCCTTAAACAATACAAACTTATTTATCAGTCCTATTGGATTAGCTTCATGCTCTTAGGACCTCATTTAACTTAATTCCCTCCTTAAAGGCTCTGTTTTCAAATACAGTTACATCGAGGGTAAGTCTTCAACACATGAGTCTGGGGAGTTTGGACTTATTGACAATTCAGTCTATAACATTAAATATCTACCACTGAGGGGTTAAACAGCCTGGTAGGGGAGATGCATATTATTAACAACATGTGGGGAGAGCAGAGCAGAATGGTTAAGATGTCAGCTCTGGAATCACACTGACGGGTTATGTCCTGCCTCTGTCATTTACCAACTATGTGACCTTCAGCAAGTTTCTTCCACTTTTTGTGCCTTGAGAGGATCAAATGAGCAGATACCCTTGAAGTCCTTAGGACAGCCCCTGGCACTGAGTACGTGCTCATTAAATGTTGGCTATTGTTATTAATTACAAGGAAAATTAAAATTGTGCTAAATGCTCCGAAGGAAAACCACAAGATAGATTAAGAAAGTAAAACTCTCATCTGGCCAGTGTTTTCAAGAAAGACTTCCTGGAGGAAGTGATGCTTGTACTCAGGTCTGAAAAATGAGTACTCACTAACCAGACTAGGGAGTGAGGAGAGGCTTCCAGGCAGTAGGAAAGTAGGTTCCAGAGCTCTGGGGTGAGAGGAAACATGGCCCAGAATCCAATGTCTCAGAGCAAGGAGGTACAGGGGAAGCAGGGGAGAGGGAGACCTGGTGTAGTTGGCAAGGCCTGGCCTTGCCAGGAGTGCTGGCATTCTCCTAAGAACCATGCAGAATCACAGAAGGAAGTGTCTATTTGTTTTTTCTAACAGAGACTGGTTTGATGGACCTCTATGTACAATACTTATCACCCAGATGCAAGAGCTATCAACATTCTGCCTTTCTTATTTCATCAGTACTCCCTCAGTCTTTTTCTTTTAAATATTTTTCTCCTTGAACGCATTCTACTTGACAATGAAAGCAATTGGGACAAAAATCTCTTGAGAGGGGGAAATATACAAACACACTTTATTAGGGAGGAAAGGTACACACATAGTTGGTTTTATCTAGTGATAATGCATGCTTTTTAAATGACACATTTTGTGAAATGCTTTAAAAATTTTTTAGCACCAATCAGTAGCATTAGCAGTACAGGAATACCTCGTTTTATTGTGCTTTGCTTTATTGTGCTTCGCAGATACTGCCTTTTTTACAAATCAAAGGTTTGTGGCAACCCTACGTTGAGCAAGTCTATCAGTGCCATCTTTCCAACAGCATTTGTTCACTTCATATTTCTGTGGCATATTTTGGTAATTCTTGCAATATTTCAAACTTTTTCATTGTTATATTTTATGGTGATTTGTGATCAGTGATATTTGATGTTACTATTGTAATTGTTTTGGGGCGCCAAAAACGGCGCCTGTATAAGACAGCAAACTTAATCAATAAATGTTGTGGGATTACTGGTGTAATTTCTCCACTAATCAGCCATTCCCCCCTTCTCTCTCCCTTTCCTAGGGCCTCCCTATTTCTTGAAACACAACAATATTGAAATTAGGCCAATTAATAACCCTACAATTGCCTCTACATGTTCAAGTGAAAAAAATCACATGGGAAATCCCTGGTGGTCCAGTGGTTAGGATTCTGCACTCTCACTGCCGAGGGCCCGGGTTCAATCCCTGGCGGGGGAACTAAGATCCCACAGGCCATGCTGCGTGGCCAAAAAAAGGAAAGAATTACATGTCTGTCATTTTAAATCAAAAGCTGGAAATCATTAAGCTTAGTGAGAAAGGCTAGGCCTCTTGTGCCAAATAGCCATGCTGTCACTGCAAAGGAAAAGTTCTTGAAGGAAATTAAAAGGGCTACTCCAGTGAACACGTGAATGATGAGAAAGTGAAACAGCCTTATTGTTGATATGGAGAAAGTTTTAGTGGTCTGGACAGAAGATCAAACCAGCCACAACATTCCCTTCAGCCAAAGCCTAATCCAGAGCAAATCCCCAACTCTCTTCAATTCTGTGAAGGCTGAGAGAGGTGAGGAAGCTGCAGCAAAAAAAGTTTAAAGCTAGCAGAGATTGGTTTGTGAAGTTTAAGGAAAGAAGCCCTCTCCATAATATAAAAGTGCAAGGGGAAGCAGCAAGTGCTGGTGTAGAATCTGCAGCAGCTTATCCAGAAGATCTAGCTAAGGTAATTCATGAAGGTGGCTACACTAAACAACAGATTTTCAATGCAGACGAAACAGCCTTCTATTAGAAGAAGATGCCACCTAGGACTTTCATAGCTAGAGAGAAGAAGTCAATGTCCGGCTTCAAAGCTTCAGAGGACAGGCTGACTCTCTTGTTAGGAGCAAATGCAGCTGGTGACTTTAAGTTGAAGTCAGTGCTCATTCGCCATTCTGAAAATACGAGGTCCCTGAACAGTTTTGTTAAGTCTACTCAGCCTGTGCTCTATAAACGGATGCTGTAAACAGATGTGCTGGATGACAGCACATCTGTTTACATGGTTTACTGAATATTTTAAGCCCACTGTTGAGACCTACTCTTTCAGAAAAAACCATTCTCTTCAAAATATTACTGCTCTTTGACAATGCACCTGGTCATCCAAGAGCTCTGATGGAGATGCACAGTGAGATTAACACAACATCCATTCTGCAGCCCATGGACCAGGTAACATTTCGATTTTCCAGTCTTCTTATTTAAGAAATACATTTTGTAAGGCTATGCTTCCATAGATAGTAATTCTTCTGATAGCTCTGGGCAAAGTAAATTGAAAACCCTCTGGAAAGGACTTGCTGTCCTAGATGCCATTAAGAACATTGTGATTCATGGGACGGGGTCAAAATATCAACGTTAACAGGAGTTTGGAAGAAGTTGATTCCAACCCTTATGGATGACTGTGAGGGTTTCAAGACTTCACTGGAGGAAGTAACTGCAGATGTGGCGGAAATAGCAAGAGATCTGGAATTAGAAGTGCAGCCTGAAAATGTGACTGAACTGCAGCAACGTCATGATAAACTTTTCACGGATGAGGAGTTGCTTCTCATGGATGAGCAAATAAAGTGTTTCTTGAGATGGAATCTGCTCCTGGTGAAGATGCTCTGAAGACAGTTGAAATGGGAAAGATTTAGAATATTACATAAACTTAGTTGATAAAGCAGCAGCAAGGTTTGAGAGGATTGGCTCCAATTTTGAAAGAAGTTTTACTGTAGGTAAAATGCTATTAAACAGCATTGCCTGCTACAGAGAAATTCTTCGTGAGAGGAAGAGTCAACTGATGCAGCAAATTTCATTGTCTCATTTTAATAAATTGCCGCAGTCACTCCACCCTTCAGCAACTACCACTTTGATCAGTCAGCAGCCATCAACATCAAGGCAACACCCTCCCATCAGCAAAAAGATTGCAACTCGCGGAAGGCTCAAGTGATGGTTAGCGTTTTTTTAGCAATAATGTATTTTTAAATTAAGGTATATATATTGTATTTTTATACATAATGCTATTGTATGCTTAATAGAGGACAGAATAGTGTAAATATAACTTTTATATACACTGGGAAACCAAAAAATTCTGGTGACATGCTTTATTGCAATATTCACTTTATTGTGGTGGTCTGGAACTGAACCTGCAATATCTCTGAGACGTGCCTGCATTTTAAGAGAATGTTTTTAGAAGATTAAAATTGACTGGGGTTTTATCACATACTCGGCTTGAGGATTAGTATGGTAAACATTCGAAATACAAGTATCTACGATCAAAATAGGGCTTTTACCCATGAAATATCTTGATCGTTAAGTAAAAAGCATATGATGTGGCTCATGGTGTCTGTTAACCTCATTCCTTCCTGATCAGAAAATTTGCCTTTGCTGAATAAAAGATTTGGTACTTTGGCATGGAAATGTACAATAAACTCATCTATTGTGATTTGATTGATAATCTCTTTCTTGAGGAAGGTCAGGAAAACTAATAAGGAACAGCACTTGTGCTCATGATTGCAAATCTCCAAAAAATGTCAGTGATTGCACCTGTTATTTCTAGACCAATCCTCTGTAAGTCCTGGGGGTATCTCAGTTGCCATCAGGCAGGGGTGTGATCAATAGATGTAATGCTTGCACTAGCAAGTTGATCTTTCGTATATTAACTTTGTATCCTGCAACTTTGCTATAATTGCTTATTAGTTCCAGGAGGTTTTTTGTCAATTCTTTTAGGTTTTTTACATAGACAATTATGTCATCTGCAAACAAAGACAGTTTTATTTCTTCCTTCTCAATCTCTGTACATTTTATTTCTTTTTCTTGTCTTATTCCATTAGCTAGGACTTCCAGTATGATGTTGAAAAGGAGTGAGAAAGGTGAGATGAGACATCCTTGGCAATTTGATCTTAGGTACAGCAAGAGGAACTTGACTACTAGGGACATTCTTCTTCTTTTTTGTTTTTTAAATTTTATTTATTTATGGCTACGTTGGGTCTTCATTGCTGTGTGTGGGCTTCTCTCTAGTTGCGGCGAGCGGGGGCTACTCTTCACTGTGGTGTGCTGGCTTCTCATTGCGGTGGCTTATCTTGTTGCTGAGTGCAGGCTCTAGATGCACGGGCTTCAGTAGTGCTGGCATGTGGGCTCTGTAATTGTGGCTCGTGGGCTCTAGAGCACAGGCTCAGTAGTTGTGGCGCACTGGCTTAGTTGTTCCACGGCATGTGGGATCTTCCTGGACCAGGGATCGAACCCATGTCCCCTGCATTGGCAGGTGGATTCTCAACCACTGTGCCACCGGGAAGTCCCTAGGGACCTTCTTTTAATTATGTGTCCAACAGTACCTAAGTGGAACTCCAGAAAGACCACTTTCTTGGCTTTTTACCTTTTTTTTTTTTTTTTTTGGCCACACTGCATGGCTTGTGGGATCTTAGTCCCCCAACCCAACCAGAGATTGAACCCAGGCCCTTGGCAGTGAGAATGTGGAGTCCTAACCACTGGACCGCCAGGGAATTCACAGCTTTTTACCTTTTATATTTTATTTATTTGCATTCCAGTGCCCATGGCATCTGAGGCGGCCATCTGAGAGCTATCTAAGGGAAACTTGATGTTTTTAATAGATCTCCTGCTTGGGTTTTGAAACATGAATTAAGTCAAAACATTGTCTCAAACTTCTGTGATATCTGAAATTTGGAAAAAGCACTTATTCACAGGACAACTCTTTGATTACTGGAGGAACGGCTCAAGGTCCAGGCTACTGTTGGCATTAACTATTTCCTATCTAGCTTCCTTCTGGGAACTGTAAGCTGTTTGAGGAGATCACAACTGTGGGATACTCTCAAATAAAGGCATTTGATACTTCTGCTGGGTCCTGCTGGTACCTTTTCATCATCCTGGTTAGATTGTTAAAATAGCCTCCATAATTCTCCTCCCTTCTGCACACCTCCCATACTCCGTCTGGCCTTAACCACTGACTTGCTTCACCCAATGCGACAATAGCACATGTGGCAAAAGCAGAACATTGAAAATTGCTTACGCACCTTGGGACTTGTCTTTTCTTGCTGCTGTTGGGAACCCTGCAAGCACCACCATGTGAATGTGCTTGGGCTGGCCTTCTTTAGACACATGGCCCAGTCAGAGCCCTCACCCCGGCTACCTACACCAACTTCCAGCCAGCCACACATGTGAGGGAGGCTACCCTAGACCAACAAGCCCCCAGCCACCCCATAGCTGACTGCAGCTGCGTGGGTACGCCCAGGTGAGAAAAACTGAAGAGCTGCCTGGCTGACTGCGCTCAGCCCAAATGGTCCCACAGAATCAGCAGCTAAAAATTAATCATTATTTTAAGTCACTGTGTTTTGGCGTGTTAACAAAATTAACCAGTATACCCTGGGCTAGAGCGGTTTCTAGGCAACAAATATACTTGCTTTGGCTCTGGGTATACATCTTGAAAGCTGAAAAATCCCTTCAGTTTCTAGACCTGTTCCCTCAATTTTCTGAATACATTTTTATGAGATGAATTTTAGTGCCAGGGATCAAATGCCAGGATCTTTTGATCATTTTTTCCAGCAGCCCTAGAAGTGGCTCTTCAAAAAGACCATTTTCTCTGTTTTTCATCTTTGTATTTCCATTTGAAGACCATCTGAAAAGACAGTGAGAAATCAGGATTCTATTTCCTGTTTTCGATAGGTTTCTTACTTGGGTTAAGGGGTGCGTCCCTAGCTGGGTTAATGAAGGTGGCTTAGGAAAGTGTGGAGAAGAACCCCAGCCACCTGCTGGTCACAGCTCCGTTGGAACAACAAGGAAGAACCGGAATCTGGAGAGAACCCCTAACTTCTGCCGTGTCCCTCCAGCGCCCTCTACTCACAAGACCTAACCTTGTGCTAAATGATACATGGAATTTAGAGGCATAGCCATGATATGTTTTTCGAAACCAAGAAATTCACACTAGTACAGGACTATTAACTAAACTCCAGACATTATTTGGATTGCACTAGTTTTTCCACTAATGTCTTGTCTTTTCAGGATCCAATATAGGATATCACATTGCATTTAGCATACATTCAGTTTTTTCTTTGTTTAATTTTTAAATTTTATTTATTTTTTATACAGCAGGTTCTTATTAGTTATCTATTACATATTATAATTACATAATTATAATTACATAATATCTATACATATTAGTGTATATATGTCAATCCCAATCTCCCAATTCATCCCACCATCCCCCCGGCCACTTTCCCCCTTGGTGTCCATACGTTTGTTCTCTACATCTGTGTCTCTATTTCTGCCCTGCAAACCGGTTCAGCTGTACCATTTTTCTAGGTTCCACGTATATGTGTTAATATATGATATTTGTTTTTCTCTTTCTGACTTACTTCACTCTAGCATACATTCAGTTTTGCACGTTGCATTTTTCTCAGTGAACAATCTATCTTGGAGATGATTTCATATCAGCAAATATAAATGTAGCTCCCTTGAAACTTAGCTGCAGAGTATTCTATGGTATGAGAAAATGAATTGTATAACTAGTTCTCTTCTGATGTGATTCAGGCTGTTTCTCAGTTATTGCTTTTCTGTTACCCTTGTACATGGGTCTTTGCACACTCTCGGGAGTGTATATGCAGGATAGATTCCCAGAGGTGGAATCGGGTGGGTCAAAGGGGCGTGGGTTTTACATTTCAGTGAAGAAGGCAACTTGCTCTCATGGAAGGAGTGTAAGCAACAGTGTATGTAGTCAGAGGTGTGTGCCTGCTTGATTGCTATAATATACATTAGTTTATTCTTTCCATTCTATGATCTCCAGTGGTGAAAGAGAGGTTGGTTCAATGGGACAGGAGGGTGGACTTCCCTGGTGGTCCAGCAGTTAGGACTATGCGCTTCCACTGCAGGGGGCACAGGTTAGACCCCTGCTCGGGGAACTAAGATCCCGCCAGCTGTGCGGCACGGCCAAAATTTAAAAAACTAAAAGGGGGGACAGGAGGGAGAGATAGGCTTGGGGAAGTAGCAAGGAGACAGGCCACAGGGCCCCTCAGTGCCGGGCTGAGCAGCTGGACTTTGTGCTGAGGGCACTGGGGAGCCACGGAGGGTTAGAGGCCGGATCCAGCTCTGGACAGACATGGTCCTATAGAGGTGCAGTAGGAACAGCCATCGAATGGCTGCCTCACTCTTGGGTGGTCCTGGGAGCCTCACTCACCTGGCGCTCAACTCTTTGCTCCTCTCTCACCCACAGGAGTGGGCCTCTGGGTGAAAAGGCCAGGGCAGACAAACCCGTCCTGCCAGCCGAGGCCTGCCTTGGCCAGGCCGCACTGCTGCCATTCCAGCTGAGCAAATATGTGGCCAGATGAAGCCAGAGAAGGGAGTGGCAGATGTGGGACAGAGGCGGAGGCCCCGTACCTGCTGCCCAGAGGCCAGCTTGACTCCAAGACCCCAGCATCTGACAAGGCCTGACCTGTTTTAACGGCTCAGGTAAAGTCTGAAAATGTTTAGCAAGGTAATTCTTTTCTCAGTACACATCTCATGTCCTACAGTGAAGTTTTTATTAATATTTATTTTTTTTCTTCTTTAAAAAGATTATCAATCATTACCCGTTCATCCATCCGTCTCTCTATTATTCATCTATTTTATTTATACAGTTACTACCAGAAGTGAAAAATCAAGAGCAGCTTGTTTGTAGTTGTCTGCAGTGGGCGCTGGAGATGGGGTGGGGCAGGTGTCTGGTTTTCCCAGCTCTGGTCTCTCTGAAGTTGCTCAGTGGTGAGCTGCCTTTAAGTTTCCTTTGCCAGTCACTTATTTGGATCTTACTTGAAACAGAAAGGCCTACAGAGGGACACCCACTTCTTCTGCTTCAGGAACTGTCTATCGGAAATTGGATCACATCCCATTCCACCGGGCAAATTTGAGCTCCACTGTTACATTGCAATAGCCAACGTGAGATTGATGGCTAGAGAGGAGTATCTGTCTTCAGGAGGCTGTGGTTGTATGATCAGAACTAGCTCTGAGTAGGAGTGTTAAGAAAAATCAACTGAGTAAATCTGAAGATCTAATTGGTTTCATTCAACAAGTCATGAATTAGGCAGCATCCCGTCTAGTAAGTAGAAAGGAGCTCTCTTAATATTTATTTTTATTGGAGGACAAAAGCAAGAGTCATCATAGAATATTTGGAAAATACCAAAATGCCCAAGGAATGAAATAAAAATCCCCCTCAAGTGTCTCTTCTTCCTTGATAACCAAGGCTAACCTTTGGGAGACTGTGTTTTACAACTTTAACACAAACACACACATACTTGAATTTTTATCAGAAAAGCAATCATACTTGGCATGCCTTTTTGTAATCTCCTTTTTTCACTTAACAGTGAAAAAAGGTATTCTCCCACGACATTAAATATTCTTTTGCAGTGTGACGTTTAAGGAAAAATTCGATTTTAGGCATATCAATCTCCACTAACTCCACAAACGTTCTTGAAGGACCCTCAGGCAAAAAGCATTATATTAACGCTAACATATGCCAAGCCCATGGGTTGAACATCTCTCAGCGAAAGCACCAAGCATTTTCAGGTATGATTTGACTTTTGAAAGCACAGATATGTGAGTCACTTCGATGAGCTGGCTACGGTACATCGAGGCGGTGGAGCCCCAAACCTTTGAAACTGGGACTCACCAGACACAGTAGCAGCCTTATCCGGCAGTTTATTTCTGCATTTGGTTCTGATGGCACAGAATTTAGAAAATTCCCGATTCATAGTAAAGAGGTCTATGGGTTCCGGAGCTCTTAGAATGTATTGGACCCTAAGCTATGCGGTAGGGACTGCTAGAACCCCATTTTATAGAGGGGCACATGGAGGCTCAGAGTGTGGTGGAGGTGTGGTGAGAACCCAGTACTGCCTCTCTGCCTTTCTCAGAGAATCTAAGTCACGGGCTGGGTCACTGTGAACTTGCTCCTGAGGGCACACCGGAATTTAAAAGTAGATTGGGATGAAATCCCCCCTTTCCTTGACATGTTTACAACGTGGTCAAATATGTGCTCAGGCATGGGGGAGAAGTTTCATTCCAGGGCCTGCAGAAAAGCCTGTTAGGCCAGTTAACCTGGAGGGACTCTTGTGTGTTAAAATATGGTATGTGTAACAACCACACGGCATTAAAAAAAATTCTGGCTTGAAAAGCAAAGCTGTACATTGTTTAGTATCTTAGAAACCCCTTTACTAGTTTTTGTTTTTGAAAAGTAATAGATTATCTTTACGAACATCTTTTTCAAACATTATAAAGATATATATGGTGTGAAAATTCCTCCTCTGGGCCCTCTATCCCATACCATATATATACGTATATAGAATTTTTACAAAAATGAAATCACTTATGCTTATTCTGCTCCTTGCCTTATCTACTTACAACAGAGCATGATGATCGATGACACAACTATACTCTGGAATACACTGCAACAGTCAAAAAAAATAAAAAGAGGTGAATTCATATATACTGACATGGAAAGATGCCCAAAATATACAGCTAAGTGAAGGAAACAAGTTGCAAAGCAATATTTGAAGTGTGTGTGTATGTGCGTGCTCATATAAGTATATATAGATATGTCGATATAAACTTTTGAAAAGCCAAAAAGGACATTTATCATGTATTAATAGCAGTTATCTACAGATTTTGGGGGGAGTTTACTGGGGAGTGGAACATGGGACACTTCCATTTGTAAATTTTTATAATCTTTTAAGCGGAAGAGTTATCAATGATTTTTAAAAGTATTTTCCCTAATTCTTCTAAAAATTATTTTAAAAACCTTGACCCATTTATTTTAAGAGACAAGACCTACCCTTCATATGCAACTACAGGGATAAAAGTACCGTATGTGGTTTGCAAGTGTTTCTACTTGCATTTCTTGGAGATTTTTTTCATGTTAAAACATTATTTTTTACTACTGTGTGTGGTATTCTAGAGAATAGACATAGCATAGCTAATTTAACCAGTCCCCTACTGATGTTCATTTAGGTTACTGTAATGAACTTTCTAATTCTTTATACCATTATGACATCTTTTTATATCAGTTCACATAGATCTATCTTCTTTTTAACAGCCACAGAGAATTCCAGTCCAAGGATATAACACCAGTTGTACATCCCACCCCCTGCTGATGGAGGTTAGGTTGTTTCCAATTTTTCACCCTAATAGATTCACCCAATACAGATTTTTTTTAAAGTATATTTTCAAAAGCTGACATCTGAATTCAGCATTTGCAGACCATCTGCAGACCAGTAGAGTAAACGAGGACCCTGAGAAACCTCATTTGATGGGGAAGGAAGACAAACTCTCCTCACAGGGCCTAATTGCTGTAAAGTGGCCAGAGCATGAGCCTGCTTCAGAGAGGACAAAAGAGCAGTGATGAGATCCTTAAAACTGTTTGCTCTCATGCACCCCTTAGAGAAACTTCTGGAAGCTTTAGTCCCTAGTAGGAGGATGTCTGTCACCTGTACTGGCCCAGCATCCCTGCACTCTGATTTTCCTTTGGTAAACAACCCCCTTTCCTAACACCACCCCTGGATGCATCCTTAGCAGGAATGTTAATCCATAGAGCCTGACCTTCCCCAACCAAAGAGTGGGTCTAGAACCTAAACCAAGTCAGTGAGATTTAATCCCTAACCTTGGCAAAAGTTATTGGGAAAGAGGCCCTTTCTCGCCGCTCTGTTGCCTAGCTATAAAGATGTAAGTCTGGTGTCGCCAGAGAAATCCTGCCTGAGAATGAAGCAGGTTTCCTGGACACCTAGACTGAACCCCTGGATCCAGACATGCCTGAAGCTAGCCTTACTGACTCAGTTACACGAGCCAATACTTTCTATTTTGTGTTTCAGTCAGTGCCAGTTGGGTTTCTGCCACTTCCATTGGAAGAGTTCTGGTTCATTCGCCTCGGCCTCTGAAGAAAACAAATTAACTCATTCAAGCAGTATTTATTGAATATCCATGCTCAGCCCTGTGCCGGGCAATACTGGGGATATTAAAGTAACCATAACAGAACTTGTCCCTCCCCTCATGGCAGTCCCAGTCTACCAGAGCTTAAATAGACAATCACAAACTATTCAGTGATGGTGACGACATCCAGCATGAAGAAGGAGCTCAGGGAGCTACTAGAGAGGCATCCGCGAGTGGGGTGGTAAGATCAGGGAAGGGTACCCCCCCCACAGGACATGACTTCAAGTTGACACTGAAAGATGGGCCAGGAATCAGCCAAGTGAGATGGGGTTAAGGTCTAAGGGTCCGTGTACACGTGTCCAGGGGTTTCAGGGCACCCCAACTCCCAGCAGGGCTCAGAAACCTGGTAAAACATCTTTGGAGGGGCCTGGTGGTGCAGCGGTTGAGAGTCCGCCTGCCGATGCAGGGGACACGGGTTCATGCCCCGGTCCGGGAAGATCCCACATGCTGCGGAGCGGCTGGGCCCGTGAGCCATGGCCGCTGAGCCTGCGCGTCCGGAGCCTGTGCTCCGCAACGGGAGAGGCCACAACAGTGAGAGGCCCGCGTACCGCAAAAAAAACAAAACAAAACAAAACAAAAAACTTTGGAGTGGAGGGAGGGAAGGGTGGAGGAGGTGGGGAAGGGAGAGGTGGGGTGGCGTCGCAGCTGGAGGGAGCGGAGCCAGGGGAGCTGAGTGTGCACGTGGGCTTCCCTTCTCTTCCTCACAACGTGCTGTAGAAACGCATGGCCATCAGCATCACAGGAAGCTGGAGGGGAGGAGGCAGGTGAGGGGCGCCCCAGCCTCACAGCCGCATCCCACCCAGCCCACAGGCTCCCGCCTCTCACCGTCCACATCAGGATGGCGAACCCAAACCATGAGATGCCCCACGTGTAGCTGTCGATGGCGTGGCCAATGTGTTCGAAGCAGCCCTGGGCAGGGGGAACATGGGGGTCTGAGAAAATGCCCTGGGGGGGAGGCTGGCTGCTGAAAGCAAGAGTCACTGGGCGCCCTTGGGAAAGTCACTTCCTGCCTCGAGCCTTGGTTTTCTTACCTGTGGGACCATGAGGAAGTGGGTTTCTCACCCTGGGGATCACGGTAGTGTCTCCCTCCCAGGGCGGTTTCAGGGCGCCAGGGATGTGATGTTAACCCAGGCCCTGCACGAGCAGGTGCTGCCCCGATGGTGCCTATGACAGTCTGAGGGTGATTTTGTTTTGGGCTGGCTTTCCATGCTGCCCCCAAGTTCCAAGGGTTTGAAATACGCCTTTAGGATCAGTCCAGTTCTGACACCTCCTCATTTGGAGGTAAGGCTGAGTGGGCCCAGAGCCCCACACCTGTCGCCTTCATGTAGACCCCTGCTTGGCCCAACTTGGAAGCAGCCAAAAACAAAGGTTCAGGGTGTGTGCCCTGGAGTCAGGCAGGACGGAGCTGGGGGCCAGCTCTGCCGCTTGTTGGCTATGGGGCCTAGCTATGATTCTGACCCTCTGAGCCTCAGTTTTGCTATCTGTGAAACGGCGATCTTTGACAGCACTGCCCTCCGAAAGCAGTCGTGGTGATTCTGTGAGATGACGCATGAAAGCACTCTGCAGAGAGCCAGGGTTCAAGGAAGGGCTGTCCGACTCTGGTGGCGGTGATGGTCTGCATACAGGCTCCCCTCTCTGTGACACCTGATCTAAGGCATGACGGTGAAGGGCCCCCAGGCAGCGAAGGGGACCGGTTCTCCTCCTCTGGTTTCTCTCTCTGCCTCTGCGCTCCCTTTGCAGGAGTTAAAGCACCTGGTTGGGGCCTGACTGCCTGAAATCACATCCCAACTCCAACCGTCACCAGCGAGGCCCATCATCTGTGGAATGAGGTGATTATAACCTTCACCTCATAAGGCTGTGGTGAGAATTAAATAGGGTAAAAGCTTAAGGCACCTACAAGGAGGCCTGGTACAAAGTATCAGCTCGATAAATGTTGGTTGTTATTGGCGTTGTGCTGCTGATACCGTTATTGTTGCTCTTATCCCCAGACAACCTGAGAAAAGTTTCGGGCGCCACCAGGTCTGGATCAGATCAAACCGGAACCGGGGTTCATCCCGCTGACTTGCAGAGGGAGGGAGGGACAGATGGAGAGTTGAGAGAGTCAGAGGGAGGGGAGAGAAGGAGAAAGCCAGATGGGAGGGAGGAGCAGACAGACAGACAGGGAGGGAAAAAGAAGAACCAGAGAGGGCCAGAGAGACCCACAGACACAGCAGGGGGGAGGAGACACACCTTGGTGAACAGGTAGTCCAAGTGGCCCAGGCGGCAGCCTTCTTCACTGAGGGGGATGAAGTTGCCAGTCCGTCGACAGCACAGCGGGGGCCAGGGGAACACCACCTCTGGGGTGGTGGCCCGGAAGGCTGATGTGAAGTTCACCCAATCCATGGGACCTGACGTGCCACAGCACTCTTGCTGGAGAGAGAGGCAGGGGTCAGGAGGACTCTGGCTCAGAGAGGACAGCCGCTCCCCTGAGGTCACACAGCGAGGAAGGATAAGGTTGGCCTGCACTTCCCCACATCCTGGGCCTCCTCGAAGAGGGGCAGCAGTGTCTGTGTGTGAGCAAAGGAGCAGAAGATACTGGTCCCAGCACCCCGAGGCTGATGGGGGATTTGGCTCAAACCCACACTCTTGATTTATTTTAAATTTTTTTGAAAAAAAAATTCATTGGAGAAAAAATTTTTTTAATTAGCTGTCAACAAAACCTGAGGTAAATGACACCAAAAGGCAGATTTCTGGCTTCTCCTGACCCCCGTGGGTGTTTAATTTGTGACTCTCAAATGATGAAAACATAGGCTCCTTCAAACCTGGGTCTCAGTCCAGGCTAGCTGCATGACGAACCAAATGGGAACCTCAATTTCCCTTGGGTCCTCAATATTCTCCTCTTGTGCTGCCGTATCTTGTTGAGTTTAATTAAGAATGTGGCTTCTGGAAGCCGGCAGCCTGGGTTTGAGTCCTTTTGGTTCTGTGACCTACCAGCTGCGTGACCTCGTGCAAACCCTCGGCTTCCTGCCTTGGTTTCCTCACCGCTAAAGAGCTGATCTTCTTTATGGACTGGTTGTAAGGATTAAATAAGCTTGAAAGTGCTTTGAATGGCGCTAAACAAAAGATAGCGCTCTTTAATGTTTGTTGTTTTTTTTTTTTGCAGTACGCCGGGCCTCTCACTGTTGTGGCCTCTCCCATTGCAGAGCACAGGCTCCGGACGCGCAGGCTCAGCGGCCATGGCTCACGGGCCCAACCGCTCCGCGGCATGTGGAATCCTCCAGGAGTGGGGCATGAACCCGTGTCCCCTGCATCGGCAGGTGGACTCTCAACCACTGCGCCACCAGGGAAGCCCTGTTGTTATTTTTTTAATTGAACAATTCTTTTTTTTTTTTGGCCGCTGCCTCGCCGCTATGCAGATCTTAGTTACCCAGCTAGGGATCAAACCCGTGTCCCCTGTGGTGGAAGCATGGAGTCATAACCACTGGACCACCATCTGTTATTATTATTACTATTGTTACTATTAAGACAGCAGGTGTGGACTTCCCTGGTTGCCCAGTGGTTAAGAATCCGCCTGCCAATGCAGGGGACATGGGTTCGAGCCCTGGTCCGGGAAGATCCCACATGCCGCGGAGCAACTAAGCCTGTGCGCCACAACTACTGAGCCTGGGCTCTAGAGCCCGCGAACCACAACTACTGAGCCTGCGTGCCGCAACTACTGAAGTTCGCGTGCCTAGAGCCCATGGTCCTCAACAAGAGAAGCCCGCGCACCTCAACGAAGAGTAACCCCTGCTCGCCGCAACTTGAAAAAGCCCGCGCACAGCAGCAAAGACCCAACGCAGCCAAAAAAAAAAAAAAAAAAAAAAAAGATAGCATGTGCAATGGTTAAGAGCAGGGGCTCTGGATCTAGGTTTGGATCCCAGCTCTGCCCCTTACCAACCATATGACCCTGGGCAAGTGACTTTCCCTCTTTTGGGCCTGTTTTCATCCCGAAAATGGCAAGGACCAGAGCCTCTCCCTCATAAGAACCACAGGAGTGGATATCATCTACCGGTGGGCATAATGGGAACCCTGATGGGGGCCATAATGGGAGACCTGGTCAGAGCCTCAGCTCTTCCAGCCCTCCCCACCCATCCTGCCTACCCTCGCCCACCTCAATCATGATGCGATCCCAGAGGCGGGTGAGTTCCCGGCCCTGGTCCGAGTCTGCACTGTAGAAGGTGAGCATCTGCTTGGTGATCAGGGATGGGCTGGACACCATCTGCAGTGGGCCGGGAAGAACAGGATCCAGCGGGGCTGGGTGGGGAGAGAGATCGACCTCCACTACCGGCCCAAGACCCTCACCAAACTCCCCCTGGAAGTCATGCCCCTCCCCTGTCCTCCCCCCGACTCACGTAGTCTCGGTGGGTGTAGGACGTGATGCAGGAGGCGCACTCAAAGATGTAGACAGTGAACATGAGCACCAGGTACTGCGCAGAGATGGAGGAAGGGTCACAGGGACAGCCCTGGCAGGGCAAAGCCTGTGAAGTCACACCCCTCAAGGGATGGATCCGTGATGGGAATGCAATTTTTTTTTTTTTTTTGGCCATGCCCCGACCAGGGATGGAACCTGGTCCTGGTGGCAAAAGCACCGAGTCCTCACCACTGGACCGCCAGGGAATTCCCAGAAACACAATTTTTTAAAAAGTATAGGACGTGGATAAAGAAGATGTGGCACATATATACAATGGAATATTACTCAGCCATAAAAAGGAATGAAACTGAGTTATTTGTAGTGAGGTGGATGGACCTAGAGACTGTCATACAGAGTGAAGTAAGTCAGAAAGAGAAAAACAAATACCGTATGCTAATGCATATATATGGAATCTAAAAAAAAAAAAATGGTCATGAAGAACGTAGGGGCAAGATGGGAATAAAGATGCAGACCTACTAGAGAATGGACTTGAGGACACGGGGAGGGGGAAGGGTAAGCTGGGACAAAGTGAGAGAGTGGCATGGACTTATAAATACTACCAAATGTAAAATAGATAGCTAGTGGGAAGCACCGCATAGCACAGGGAGATCAGCTCGTTGCTTTGTGACCACCTAGAGGGGTGGGATAGGGAGGGTGGGAGGGAGACGCAAGAGGGAGGAGATATGGGGATATATGTATACGTGTAGCTGATTCACTTTGTTATAAAGCAGAAACGAACACAACATTGTAAAGCAATTATACTCCAATAAAGATGTTAAAAAAAAAAAGTATAGGACAATGTGAATGGAAACATCTACGTGGGGGATATACAGGTGTTCACCGTGCAAGTCTTTACCTTTTCTGTATGTTTGAAATTTTTAAAAATAAAACGTTACAGGACAATGCAATCAACAAAAATATGTAAGGTATTCCCTTAACTGTTAACTGTTGGCTTGGATGCAGTAAAATGAATGCCTACTGTAGAAAAGAAAAAAATAAAGACATTCCTGAGACAACCAGGGACATCTGAACACAGATTGGGTATTGGAAGATAGATAGGAAGGGACTGGGGTGAATTTTGCACGACGTGCCCACAGTATGGTGATTGGGGAAAGCAAAACAAAACAAAAAACCCCAAACCTGAAAAAGCTCTTTAATTGGTGTTCAATGAAAATTATTTTTCTGATCCTCAGCTGTCCCCTCCCCTCACCCTTAAAGCAACAGGGCGTGGGGTGTGGATGTGCCAGCTCCACTGCCCAGACAAGATGATGTGGCCACACATGCCTGGCTGCTTTAAAACCACGTCCTTATCACTCAGAGAAATGTGCACGCCGGTATTTACAGGGAAGTGACTTGGTGTCTGGAATGTGCTTCAAAATACCCCAGGAAAGAAAAATGTGGGCAGGCAGAGGGTAGGGGTAGAGGGGACGATGTGCGGGTGATATTGTGGAAACCAGGTGATAGGTACACAGGGTGCATCGTGCCATTCACTCTAGTCTGTTTGAAATTTCCCATAACAATTGAAAAAAAAATCTGTGTCTTAGTTAATGACAAACTAATAGGAGAGACAGACACAGACCTTTTTTCTTTTACTAGTTGGGTGAACTTTTAGGACTTTGGTTAAATTGTTCTGCCAGAGAACTAGATGCAGGAAAGAAAGGAAAAAAAAGAAGAAAAGGAAAGGAAAAGAGCCTTTCCATGGCTCCACGTTACTCATAGAGAAGCCAAAGTCTTTACCAAGGCTTGCAGGTCCACCTAATAGGACCACCTCCGCTCTCTCCCCTCTCTCCCCTCAAGGCCAGCAAGCCTCCCCCCGCTGCTGTTTTCCTCCCCTGTCCGTCCTCTCACTCAGTCACTCACTCACCCCCACTTGGCTCCAGCCACACTGAACTCCTGTCCCCTCTGGCTTCAGAGCCTTTGCTCTTGCTGTTCCCTCCACCTGGAATGCTCTTTCTGCAGATACTCATGCGGCTCACTCCCTTACCAATCCCCCGCAACCCCTCACCAGCCCCCGCCCAGGGTCTTCGCTTTCTCTGCCTGCAAGATCTTCCCTTTCCCATCCCCAGCTCCAGCTCTCCCTTGCCTGGTCACTGTCTCCCCCATGAGAGTATCCTCCCCCACAGCAAGGGCTTTTATGGTTTGCTCACAAAATAGCCTAGCGCCTGGCGCAGGGTTTGGCACATGGTTCTTGCTGTATAAACATTTGTGGATTGGATAAGTAGCTGCTCTTGGGAATCCAAAAAGCCCTCAGCTGGGGAAAACCCAGCGTTGGCTCTGTGTCAGTGGGGCCAGGATTGGAATCCCTGGTCTCCCTATCATTTGGGCTGTGGGCCTCTTTGAACCTCAGTTTCCTCATCTGGTAAATGGGCAGAGAAGCACTGACTTCAGACGGATTCTGGGAGGATTGAAGGAGCTCATTTTCTAAACTGCTTAGCCTAGTGTCAGAACGTGAGCGGTACTTGGGGAGTGTGGGTTATTGCTGTGGGCAGAGGTTAGGAGCCTAGGCTCAAGCACTGAAGTGCTCAGGTTTAAATCCTGGCGCTGTCACTCACTTGCTGTGCCACCCTGGATAAGTAGATTCACTTCTCTGAGCCTCAGTCTCAACTCTGTCAAATGGGCCATGAAGATGATAATGATGAAGGTGATGATGGTACTTCATGGCGGGTTGTGAGGAGCAAATGAACTAATCTATGTAAAGCATGTAGAATGCAGTGAGCGCTCATTAAATGGTTGCTGTGCTATTATTATTGTCATTGTTATCAACAGAGCTCCCGAGCACAGACCCTGGAGACCAACCAGCTGAGGTTCAAATCCCAGTCCTGTTACTTAAGAGCCATCCTCCCAGGCAGAGCTGCCTTCCCTGCCTCCCCTGTGCCCCAGTTTTCTTTTCAAAATGGGGGTAACAGCTGAGCCTAGGTTGTTAGGTTATGGGCAGATTAAATGACCTGATTGCCACGAGGCCCAAGTGTGGTGCCATGCAGAACACACACTAGTAGCTGCGGTGTGGTTGTTATTACGACTCTGTGAGGATGACTTTTGTGCCCAGCCGT
The DNA here is from genome assembly GCF_059928025.1 of Delphinapterus leucas. Lineage (NCBI taxonomy): Eukaryota > Metazoa > Chordata > Mammalia > Artiodactyla > Monodontidae > Delphinapterus > Delphinapterus leucas. The sequence goes on from NC_143148.1 coordinate 16,184,550, forward strand.
CCCCATCCCTTCCTCCTGGGGCCTCACCGTGAGCATCATGGACCGGTGGCGGCAGAGCACTGCGCCCACGCCAAAGCTGGCCACCACGAAGAAGGAGAAGCCGCAGAAGATGGCGATCCAGGCACCGGCGAAGACGTCATCCTTGCCCGAGACGCCCATCAGTGGGTACACGCGGTACTGGTCGGCAGTCACCCATACCGTTTCAGCAAACAGGGCCAGGCCTGACAGCTGGACAGGGCAGCCGGTTAGCAAGGCCTGCACGGGGGCAGCAGCCCCGGCTCCATGAGTCTCCGTGAGAAGGGCCTTCCCCATTCTGAGCCTCTACTGCCCTCTTGGTAAAGTGGACACATAGTAAGAGTGGCAAAGATGTCACCTTCCGTGAGCAGGGATGAAGGTGGGCAGGAGGCCATGAGGGAAGGGAGGACCCAGCCAGATCTCCACCCCCACCCACACCCCAGCTGCCAGTGGCTTCAAGGATACAAAGGGACGCTACATGCAAAGCCTGGCGCTCATGACTGGTACCGAGGAGATGCTAGGTTAGCCCGCCTCCCCTGAAGAGTGTTGCTATTCCCTGAGGAGGGGAGTCTGGCCTTGGCCAGAACTATTACAAAAGCATCAACCCTTTGATCCAGCAATTCCACTTGCAGGAGTCAATCCTCCAGATACACCTGCCCAGGCAGGAAAATCACACACCCACAAGGTTATTCCCCGCAGCACCGTGGGTAAAGGAGCCAGGATGCCACACAATGGAGGGCTGGGTGGTTGTGGAAAAGGACAGGGAGGCTGTCTGAGGACTCATGTGGACAGAGAATGTGCACAGGAGGGAATGGGAGGCACGGAGCAGGGTGTGGAATGAGCTACGTTTGGGGCAAGAAAGGGGAGAAAATAGGTGTATAGGTTCCCATTTGCTTGTATTTGCTTAAAGAAATATTGGAGAAAATAAAAATCTGGTTACCTGTTGGGATGGGGAACAAGGAGAGAGGAAGACTGCTCAGTGGATACCTTTGCCAACAATCAAACTAACTCTCACAGAGTATTTACTGTGCGCGTTGGTCCTTTAAACTGCTTTCTGTATGATAATCATCGTAGTTACCAGCTCTCCTGCACTACTGCTGTTATGGCCGACACAGATAGCAACCACGTGTGCCAAATTCTGGCCTAAGCACAAATCCAATAACTCATTTTATCCCCTCAGCATTCCTATTTTATCTCCATCTTACAGATGAGGACACTGAGGCCCAGAGAGGTTACATCACTGGCCCCAAGTCCCACAATAGGAAGTGACAGAGCTGAGATTTGAACCCAGGCTGTCTGGCTCCAGAGCCATGTACAGGTACCACGTAATTAAAAGACACTGTTATTATACATTACTATTGGAGTCCTGTGCGCCAGTCAGGCACCTTATGTCCATAATCATGTTAATGATGATAGCTGGCGCTGGTCAAGCACTTTTTTTGAGCTGAGGGCCATACATGGATTAATCCACACAACAATGCCCACAGTGTGGACATAATTTATAAATGGGGAAACAGGCACAGAGAAGTAAAGTCGCTTACTCAAGTTCACACAGCTGGGGAGAGGCAGAGCTGGGATTCGAATCGGGGCTGTTCTGACTTGAGAGCCAGGCGACACTGGCCATTAGGTGAGTCCTGAGCCCTCAGCTGTCCCACTCCCAGGCTCAGGACCGCCCCCCTCCTCTTCACCTGCCCACTGGGCTCCCAGCCCCAGGGAATGTCTCACCAGAATAATGATGTTTCCCACGACCAGCAGACCCACCACAACTGGGGACCCCTTCTCTGTTGTTGCTGCTGCCGCAGAAGCCATAGTCTTGCCTGGGACACACGAGCCGGGATGAGGCCAGGCAGGGGCCGGGAGAGGACCCACTACCCCATTCCACACCCCAGCTGCCAGGGGCTGCTGCCAGCTCTCTGATGGGCCCAAGCTAGTACCAAGTGTGCCCAGCTTCCCACAACCCCAGCAGTGGGCCATTTTACAGAGGAGGAGGGAGTTCCCTGGTTGGTCCAGTGGTTAGGACTCTGCGCTCCCACTGCAGGGGACATGGGTTCAATCCCTGGATGGGGAACCAAGGTCCCGCAAGCTGAGTGGCTTGGCCAAATAAAAAAGAAGAAACGAAGCCTTGGGTGGGGCAGTCACTGGCCAGAGCTCAGGGCTGCCCCCCACCCCTAGCCTCAGAACTCCCCAGCTCCCCCTGCCCATCCAGACCCCCAGAGCCCCGTCCTCACCTTCTCTGCCTGAAGCCTCTCTGGCCAGGCCCTCCCACAGTGGCTCCCTATATATGCCCAGGCCCGTCCTTGGGCCAGTTTCCTGGAAGCGGGGAGGGTGTCTGGAGGAGGGGACAAGAGGTCAAGCCTCAGTGTGGGAGAACAGTTTTATGAGACCCCTCCCCCAAGTGATTTACAGACCTGAAATTCCAGATTGTGCTAATATCTGGCCACATGAGCAGGGTGAACTGCAGTGGCCTCTGGTTCCCAGTCTGTCATGGTGGTGGAGGGGGGCGGGGTGGAGAGGGCGAGTGCACCACCTGATGTCTCTCCTCAGGACTAGGGCCTTCCTGGGAGGAGGGAGAGATCCAAGTCAAACCCACACGTGAGGGGACTTTCCTGGTGGCACAGTGGTTAACAATACACCTGCCAAGGCAGGGCACACGAGTTCGAGCCCTGGTCCAGGAAGATCCCACAAGCCGTGGAGCAACTAAGCCCGTGCGTCACAACTACTGAGCCCGCGCTCTAGAGCCCGCGAGCCACAACTACTGAAGCCCATGCGCCTAGAGCCCATGCTCCGCAACAAGAGAAACCACCGCCATGAGAAGCCGGTGCATCGCAAGGAAGAGTAGCCCGCCCCCCCCACCGCCAGAACTAGAAGAAAGGAAGCCCGGGAGCAAAACAGCCACAAATAAATAAATAAATAAATAAATAATTAAAAAAATACCCAACAAACAAAAAACCCACACGCGTGTCCGCAATCCTAGAATTGCATTCTCTACGGGTGGCTCCACCTCTCTAAGGCTGGGAGCCCAAGGGGAGGTCTAGGCAGGGACCCTGGCTGGCAAGGGCAGCTGGATGAGGCAGGGAGGTGGGAGGAGATGAGGCAAGTGGGAGGGATGCTCGGGATGCTGGTGCTCGGTCTCTGCGCTGAGGGGGAGGATGGAAGGAGATGCGTGTGTGATGGGATTTTGAGATGAGTGTTCAACGAGCAAGCTGGGAGGAGTGTGCAAGCAAAAGGGAGGGGCACCCTGAATGGGCTTGGTGGGAGGCCCCCCACCACCACCATCAGCACACACGCGCGGACAAAGCAGGGTCACAGCGAGGTGGAGCCGTGGGTGGAATGTCTTCAGTTTGCGGAACCGAAGAGACCTCGGTTCAAATCCCAGTTCCGCCTACTCTGTGCCGCGCGACCTGGCGTGTGCATTTGCCCATCTGCAGAATGGGTACCATCAGACCACTTTCCTGGGCGGCGGTGGGAACTGAGAGCGGGGATATCTGCAAAGGGTGTCTTCGGGCCTGGTGTGCAGTGGGCAGCCGCGCCTCACCAGCAGCGCTCCGGAGCAGCCCACGGTCTCTCCGGTGGCGCCCCCTAGTGGCAAAAGGCTGATCCTGCAGGCGAAAAGGGTGACTTGGGCCCGGCCTTGCCCAGAACTTCTCAACGCAGAAAGCTAGGGCATTTGCTTGGTTTTCTCTCTGTGCTTTGGCTTTCCCCAGTGAGAAATGGGCAAACAAATGGAACTTAAAATTCAATCGTCAAGATACTGGCTTGGTAATAAGACTCATGAGATGTTTTCCGATTAAAATGGATAATTTGATTTTTAGTCAATCCACTATACATTTAAAATAGTTTTTCTAATAGTGTATATAACCTGTCAAATACATTTTATAAGTTTTAGCTAAAGTAACTTGCAAAATAATAGGACCATGCTAATAATATGAAATATTTTTATTTTCAAATAGTTGATAACTATAAGCAATTGGAAGTTATATAAAATGTCTGGTAAAACCAAAAAATTTTCATCAATGGAGGCATATGTCACCTGTCATAAAAGGGATTCATTTTGTTCTGAAACAAGAACCCAGTATGTTTTGATGTCAAACTTGAATTTCCACTATTCTTTCTTACTGTTATATAAGCTAGTCTTCAAAACAATAAAATTTGAAGTGCTAATTACTCAGATGCTCAGAAAGTTGATGATAAAAATCACAAAGCCAGGATCTCCTAAAGATGACATATGCCTATGCTATGATCCGGCCATTTGCCCCTGGAAATTCCCCCACTTCCGTCTACCAAAGGCTGTGAGTGTATTCATAGCAGCCCCACACTGGAAACCACCCAAGTGCCCCTTAACAGGAGGATGGATAAGTCCATGATGGTACATGCATATAATGGATACTAGTCAGCAACAAAAGGGAACGAACTACGGATACACGCAACCACTGGGATGAATCTCAAAAGCATTAGGCTAAATGAAAAAAAAGCCACTCAAAAGACTACCACTGTATGATTCTAGATAGGAAGTTCTAGAACAGGCAAAACCAATCTAGAATGATAAAAGTCAGGGAGTGGTTACCCTTGGGAACATGTGACTAGGCGGGGGGACAGGAAGGGGGCTTCTCTTTCTTGATTTGGACGCTGGTTACACAGGGGTATTCAGATTGTGAAAATTCATCAAGCGGTCCCCTCACGATAAGTGCACTTTTCTGTATTTTTTTTTTTATTCCAATGCCTTATTCTAAAGAGGGTCGATCCTTTCAAAAGAAACATATTCGATGTGTTAAAAGTGGTGTTTTCGGGCTTCCCTGGTGGCGCAGTGGTTGAGAGTCCGCCTGCCGATGCAGGGGACACGGGTTCGTGTCCCGGTACGGGAAGATCCCACGTGCCGCGGAGTGCTTGGGCCCGTGAGCCATGGCCGCTGAGCCTGCGCGTCCGGAGCCTGTGCTCCGCAGGGAGAGAGGTCACAACAGTGAGAGGCCCGCGTACCGCAAAAAAAAAAAAAAAAAAAAAAAGTATTTAATTCCACTTATAAGAGGTGACAAAAATAGTCAAACTCATTAAAGCAGAGAGTAGAATGGTGGTTGCCAGGGGCTGGGGGGGGGGAGGAAAATGGGGGAATTACTAATCAATGGGTATAAAGTTTCACTTATATAAGATCAATAAATTCTAAAGGCCTGCTGTGCAACATTGTGCTTACAGTTAACCATACTATACTGTACACTTAAAAATCTGTTAAGGGGGGGCTTCCCTGGTGGCACAGTAGTTAAGAATCCGCCTGCCAATGCAGGGGACACGGGTTCAAGTCCTGGTCCAGGAAGATCCCACATGCTGCGGAGCAACTAAGCCCGTGAGCCACAGTGACTGAGCCTGCGCTCTAGAGCCTGCGAGCCACAACTACTGAGCCCGTGTGCCACAACTACTGAAGCTCGTGTGCCTAGAGCCCATGCTCCCCAACAAGAGAAGCCACCGCAATGAGAAGCCCGCACACTGCAACGAAGAGTAGCCCCCGCTCGCCACAACTAGAGAAAGTCCGTGCACAGCAACAAAGACCTAATGCAGCCAAAATAAATAAATAAAATAAATTTAATAAAAAAAATAATCTGTTAAGGGAATTCCCTGGTGGTTCAGTGGTTAGGACTCCGTGCTTTCACTGCGGAGGTCCTGGGTTCAATCCCTGGTTGGGGCACTAAGATCCCGTAAGCCGTGTGGTGCAGCTAAAAAAAAAACAACTGTTAAGAGAGTAGATCTCATGTTAAGTGTCCTACACACACACACACACACACACACAAAGACAGTGAGAAGGAAAAGTTCCTTGATGTGTCCTCAGCCCAGAAAGGAGACCAATGTATCAGGAGCACGTCGTATCTAGAGAGCACTTGCGACACACAGGGCACTGCTCTAAGCACTTCACATATAGTATCAGGCACTGTTCTAGGCACTTTACACATAGCATCCCATTTAATCCGCACAACAGCCCAACGAGGGAAGTGTCATCAACTCCATTTTACAGATGAGGAAACCGTGACACAGAGAGGTCAAGTAATTTGCCCAAGGCCTCAGAGCTAGTAAGTGGTAGAGCCTGCATTTGAACTGAGACAGCCTAGCTCTAGCGCCTACCCCCTTAACCACTACACTACACCATATGGCCTCTCTGGGTGATACTGACTCTGCTGGAATATTTTCCTTTTTTTTAAGCCAAGAAAACGTATTCAGGGAATTCCCTGGCAGTCTAGTGGTTAGGACTCCTCGCTTTCACTGCCAAGGGCCTGGGTTTAATCCCTGGTCGGGGAACTAAGATCCCACAAGCCACATGGTGTGGTCAAAAAAAAAAGAAAGAAAAGAAAAGAAAAAGAAAAAAGAAGAAAACATATTTATGCATTACTTGTACAATTTGCAAAAGTTCAAGAATATCAGATTGACATGGAATGATTTCCAGATACTATTATTAATGGAGAAAAGCAAGGTTCAGAACACCAGGAACAGCAGGCTACTATGTTGGGTAGGCAGATAGGAGGGAGGATCTGCTTGCAAATGCATAAACTATCTTTGGAAGGACACACAAGAAACCAGTGATGGCAGTCACCTCGTTGTGGCTAGAGGAGAAGGTAGGGAAACGACTGATTTTTCCTGCATATTTTTGTACCTTTGTAAAAGTTGAGAGAGTGAGTGATGTTATCAAAATTGTGAAATAGGAGTTTTTCTACCATCGTCCCCCAAAAGTGATTTTGAAAATCACTCACAGATGAGAAGTCTGGGTATCCAGCACACTGCTGGGGGAAATAAAAAATCCAAGGTTCGATGCTCTGAAGAGGAATACTGAGTTTTGCATAACTGGCGGGGGGTGGGTGGTGGAGCAGGGAGTGGCAGGGAGAATAGCAGCCAGGGCTCTCAGAAAGCATCAAAGGGACTCGGATCCTAGTAACCACATCACAGACAGTAGGAAGACTGCGCATGAGCCACTGGGGGTGCCTCGCCTGTGGTTCCCCCACAGCTGGCCCACAGCACCTCCAGTGCTCTGCGTGCCTCATCCACACACATTCCCACCTCACGACCAGCTCCCTGTGCACACCCTTGAGGGCTGTGAGAGTGGGCCTCTGCAGATGGCTACTGAGCGCATGCAGAAAGTCAGCCAACTCTGGGGGATTAGGAGAAAGCACATGAACTTGGGCATTCAGCACAGTCCTAGGGAAAGCAAACAGGAGGTTGTGAGCATTCAGTCTGGCTTTGCAGCGTTGATAGAAGGCATACAGTCTTAAGAATTCCCCCTCAAGAGGGAACAAGAAATGATGGAGCAGGGGTATCCATAGAAAAGTCCTGAGAAAGCCTCAGAATCCCTACCAGGGCTGATGGAAGGTACTGCTCATCTGAAGCCAGTCAGTAAGACTGAAGGAGGTGACCAATTCTTCAAAAGCAAAGGAAGCAATGCAAGACTTCAAGGAACATGAAAAATCAAGGAAACATGACACCACCAAAGGAACACAATAATTTTCCAGTAACCAGCCCCAGTGAAATGGAGATCTGTGGTGTTCCTGATATGGAATTTTAAGTAATTGTTTTAGGGAAGCTTTTCTTGAGCTACAAGAAAAGACAATTCAATGAAATCAAGAAAACAAGACAGAAAATGAGAAGTTTAACAGAGACACAGAAATTATAAAAGAGAACCAAACAGTTCTGGAGCTGAAGACTATAATGAATAAACTGAAAAATGGAGTAGAAAGCATCAACATAGCTTTGATCAAGTAGAAGAAAGAATCTGTGAAGTAGAAGAAAGTTCAATTGAAATTTCCGGACAGAAGAGACGAAGAAAAATGAATGAAAACAAGTGAAGAAAGCCTGTGTGAACTATCGGATACCATTAAGAGAAATAAATTATGCATTGTTGGAGTCCCAGAAGGAGAAGGGACAGAGAAAGGGGGAGAAAGCTTATTAAAAGAAAAAATGGCTGAGAACTTCACACATCTGAAGAGCAATTTGGACATTCAAATTCATTAATCTCATAAGCTTCCCCCCAATTTTTAAAAAATACTTTATTCCAGTACAGTTTATTTTTTTAATCTTTTTGGCTGCGTTGGGTCTTCGTTGCTGTGCTCGGCTTTCTCTAGTTGCGGCGAGTGGGGGCTACTCTTCGTTGCAGTGCACGGGCTTCTCATTGCGGTGGCTTCTCTTGTTGCAGAGCACAGGCTCTAGGCACGCGGGCTTCAGTAGTTGTGGTGCACGGGCTTAGTTGCTCTGCGGCATGTGGGATTTTCCAGGACCAGGGATCGAACCTGTGTCCCCTGCATTGGCAGGCAGATTCTTAATCACTGCACCACCAGGGACGTCCCTCCCCAAAAATTTCAACTAAAACACACACACACACACACACACACACACACACACACACACACACAACGTCTCCCAGACACAATAAAACTGTCTAAAATGAAAAACAAAGGCAGGATGTTAAAAGCAGCAAGAAAAAATATCCTTACCTACAAAGAAACTCTCATAAGGCTATCAGTGGATTTCTCAGCAGAAACCTTACAGGCCAGGGGAGAGTAAGATAATATATTCAAAGTGCTGAAAGAGAAAACTGCCAACCAAGAATACTTACCTGGAAAAGTTGTCCTTTAGAAATGAAGGAGAGATAAAGACTTTTCAAACAAACAAAAGGTGAGGGAATTTATCATCACTAGAACTGCCTTACAAGAAATGCTGAAAGGAGTTCTACAAGCTGAAATGAAAGGATGCTAACTAGTAACATAAAAAGATGAAAATATAAAACACACTGGTAAAGGTAAGTATATAGTCAAATACTCTAATACTGTAATATAGTGGTGCGTTAATCACTTAACTCTAATATGAAGATTAAAGGACAAAAGTATCAAAATTAACAATAGCTAAAATAATTTGTTAATAGACACACAATATAAAGAGATGTTAATTGTGACATCAAAAATACAAAATGGGGGTGTACAAGGATAGTATTTGTAAGTGATTTGAAGTTAGCAACTTTACTGAATTTATCAGTTCTAACACTTTTTTGGTGGAGTCTTTAGGATTTTCTACATACAAGATCATATCACGTTCAAACAGAGACCATTTTACTTCTTCCTTTCTGATTTGAATGACTTTTATTTCTTTTTCTTGCATAATTGCTTTGGCTGGGACTTTCAGTACTAGGTTAATAGGAGTGGTGAGAGTGAGCACCCTTGTCTTGTTTCTGATCTTAGAGGAAAAGTTTTCAACCTTTCATCATTCAGTATGACGTTAACTATGGGCTTGCCACATATGGCCTTTATTATGTTGAGGTATGTTCTATGTGGGGTTATGCTGAGTGAACACGATGAGGGTATACTATATCCAAATTCATATCATCACATAGATTTATTGTACCAAATTTCTCCTATTAAATCCCGTTCTACTTAATATGCCTTGAAAGGTTTCTGTTTTCTGCACTGAACCCTCTCCTATACAGATACACTAAAGGGAAACCCACAGCCACATGGACTGGCAGGGGAATAGAAGCCCCAGTTTCCTCACTTACAAAATAGGGGTCATAATCATATTGAGTTGCTGGAAGATCTGCGATAAGGCAGGTAAGGTGTCCAGTGGGGTAGCTTCAGAGTAGTTTTACAGCCTGCAGCTATACCCTAAGGAGTGAGGTGGAAAGTCCTGTAATCAACTGAAACAAGGGAGCTGGGTGAGAAATGGTGTTGAAGCAGTCTCTGCAAGAGGCGGGTGAGAAAATGCCTCACGGCAGCTCTTTGCAAGACTGCTTATCTCCTTTTGTTTCAGGAGGAATCACCAGGAGTTCTGTTGTGGTTCGGGCCAGACCATAACTAAGTACTGCTTACGTGGCTCATGTGGAGATGTGCAAGGTTGTCGTGGTGGAACCATTCCCCATAGTATCATCCCACAGGTCATCTGCCAGATATTTCCAGAGGACACGGCTAGTGGCCCCTCCTCTGGGGCAACCTGGCATCAGGTACCTCCTGATGGGAAGCAGTAAGGAAGATACACACAGGAAGGATTCTTGCAAAAAATACTTAATCTGCATCTAATCAAGCCTTTAGAGCCAACTTCCAGTTTATAAGAACTACAGAGGGTGGAAGAAGCTAAATGACACCATGAGGAAACAAGCGGACAGATCCAGAATGGGGAACATTTTACAAGACAGCTGGCCTGGCCTCTTAAAAAATTCCACTCTTACAAGAGTGGGTGGGGCGGGGGTGGGGCTATTCTAGAACTGAAAAACTACTAGACCTAGAGATCAAATGCAGAAGGTGAACCTTGATTGGATCCTGGTATAAAAAATAAACAACAGGACTTCCCTGGTGATGCAGTGGTTAAGAATCCGCCTGCCAATGCAGGGGACAAGGGTTTGATCCCTGGTCCGGGAAGATCCCACATGTCACAGAGCAACTAAGCCCCTGCACCACAACTACTGAGCCTGCGCTCTAGGGCCTGCGACCCACAACTACTGAAGCCCACGCGCCTAGAGCCCGTGCTCCGCAACAAGAGAAGCCACTGCAGTGAGAAGCCTGCGCACAACAATGAAGAGTAGCCCCCGCTCACCGTAACTAGAGAAAGCCTGCGCGCAGCAACGAAGACCCAACACAGCCAAAAATAAATAAATAAAAAATAAATTAAAAAAAAACAACAGAAAAAAGATTTTGGGGTATGATTTGCGAAATATGAATATGAGATGTTAGGCAATTCGTGTTAGTTTTTCTTAGGAGTGACAACTGTAGTGAAGAAACATGGTATTTTTGAAAGATACATGCTTAAGTACTTATGAGTGAAGTTGTCAGCATGTTTGGAAAGCACTTTTAAATGATTCAGGAAAAAATTACATGTACACATATACAAAGTAGATATGACATAATAGTAACAACTGTTAAAACTAGGTGGTGGGTATAAGGGCAATTATTGTACTATTTGTCCACTTTTTCTGTATGCTTGAAAATTTTCATAATAAAATGATAAAAGAGGGAATATATATATATATATATATACATACATACATATATATATTTTAAAATCCCTGTCCTCACAGAAATTACATTCTAGTGGTGGGGGGACAATTATCAAGGATGAATAAATAAAATACAGGAATATTAGTGTAAATACTTAAGAAACCAAAGGGGTGAGGGCTGCAAAGTGTGTGTGTGGAGTCGAACTGTTAGGTCGAGTGGCCAGGGAAGGGCACACTAAGTTGTATTTGGGGAAGAGCTGAACGAAGGAGGGAGTGAGCTGTGTGGCTAAGCCTCGCAGACAGAGCAAGCCGCAGTTGTACAGGCCTTGAGGCTGGAGCGAGCCTGGTGCGTTGACCTTCTCATGGGCTCACAGGGTTCCTGTCACAATGAAGAGGTCAGTGTGGGAGGAACTGCATGAGCAAACGAGCAGTGGGAGAGCGAAGAGGGATTGGGAGAACCGTATCAAGTCAAATAGACAAGGTAAGTGCTTCTAGATGTACAGGCTATCTCTGTGACTGCTAATGGTGGCAGCCTCTGGGCAGGATTGGGTGACTGGGGTCAAAGGAAGTCCTATATCTTTTCACTGGACTTCCTGTTTCATTTGAAATTTTCACCATGTTTCTTTCCTATTCCTGACACATGCCAGAAGCTTCTACAGTCCCTCAAAGCCCCTAAGCATGCACTAGGCTCCCTTTCACAGCGCCCCTCCTCATGGGCGGCCATTTCAGAAGAGCCCTCCCTAGGGCCATTTTCCCTCAGTACAAGAATCATCTCTCTGCTCTTTTGAACATACTTCAGATAAGTTTGTTACACAACCATCTGGGTCTTGAGGAAACACCAATTTGGCTGCAGCATGGTACTCTAGCTGGTCACACTGCGTCAGGAGTTCCCTGCTGACACGTTTACGGTGGATGATATTCTGTACTGTTACTGTGTGGCCATTCCTTTGGGGACATCAAGAAAGAACATTTCTTAACTTGGCCTACTTAAATGACTTCCAATTGTCACCATGATCAACATGATTAAGAGGAGGCCTAGAAAGTAGGGAGAAATTACACATTGCACAGAAGACTGCTTATTCGATATTAAGAATGTATTAACTTTTAGATGTAATTATATGATTATGTTTAAAAGTAAACCTGTATCTTGAAGAGATACATATACTTACTTATTTCTGGATAAAATATGATCTCCAGTATTTGCTTTAAAATTACCTACAGGGGTAATTCCTTGGTGGTCCAGTGGTTAGGACTCAGCACTTTCACTGCCAAGGGCTCGGGTTCAATCCCTGGTTGGGGAACTAAGATCCCACAAGCCACATGGTGTGGCCAAATAATTAAATAAGTAAAAATAAAATAAAATAAAATAACCTAGAGGGAGAGGGGTGTTCACTTGATGATAATTGTTGAAGCTAGGTGATGAGTACATAGGAGTTTTTATTATACTATTTTCATGTGGCCCAAAACGTAAGTTTTTAAAAATTATACAGATAATAAAGGAGAACATACAGATAAATTTTAGCACATACAGGAACATGAGGCTATTTTGTATAATCACTCACTCTACTGTCTGGTAAAGAAGAGGTGGTCAAAGTTTATTAAAAGAAAAATTTAAAAAAAGAAAAAAAAAACTACCCTGAATTCAGTCTCTCTTACTGGTCAAGGTACTAATTCCGCCCCAGCTTCTGGCCCCATCATCCAGCTCTTTTACACATACACAGCCTTACACTCTTCCAACGAGTATTTATTATTAGTTAAGCCATGATTCAGGACCCCAGGGTGGGGATCACTATGTACCCAGGTCCCCCTTCACCACCCTGGGGAGAAGGGCGGAGGACAGAGAAGGTGGGGTGGAGCCAGTTCAGATCTTCCCAGGAAATGTGCCTTCTGCCCGGCGGTCGTCCCAGGCTGACACCTGTGGAAAGACAGCCAGTGTTACTCCCTTCCTCCACAGGGAAACCAGATGGGTGAACTTCTTTGTCTTCCCCACTTTGCCTACCTGTTCAGTCAACAAGTAACCCCAGGACCTGCTATGTGCCAGTACTGGCAACTGTTCCAGGAGCCGGGGAACCAGTAGTGACCCAGAAGGACAAGAATCACTGTGCTGAATGAGCTAACATGAACTGACCCACTGAGGGGACAAGGGGTGGGGCGAGGGGTGGGGTGGTGGTGGAGGAATAATAACAGGCAGACTCACTGCAGAGCTGTCTGTGGGGAGATGTGTGTAAAGACCTTCAAAAGTATGACCAGGCCCTGCTTCAGGAACCCCAGAGTCAACCCTCAATGATGTCTGTCAGAACAGAAGAAAGAAGGAATACTGGGCAGCTGTGAATAAAAATGAGGCTATCTATGCTCCAGCAGGAAAGCATCTCTAACGATCAAATGCACAATCGAGTGCAAAAAGGTCCAAACCGGCTACAGAGTGTGATCCTACTATTGCTCACAGATGTATGCGTACATATACAAAACGATGGACAGGCCCATATCGAACTGTTAACACTCTCCCGAAGTAACACTCTGCAACTTGTGGACCCTCTTACAGGCAGTCAGAGCACATTTATTTTTATATATACACACACATTCACATTTACATGCTATACATTAGAGGCAATGGATAAATGCATGGATAAGGGAGACAAACTGAATCCCTGCTCCATCGCTTCCTAGCTGTAATTTCCTCATGCAAATTACTCAACCTTTCAGGGCCTCAGTTTCCAATTTTGTAAAATGCGGATACTGATAATAGTACCTATCTTTTTTTTTTTTTTAAGCATGTTTGCCCTTATATGATATAAAGCACTTACAAAGTAGCCGGCCCATAGCAAGTGCCTATTTTATTTACACACATACACCACACATCACAAATACTCTTTACTTAAATTGGGCCATACTATACAGATTTTTCCCCCCATACTATACAGATTGTCCTGCAACTTGCTTTTTCCATGAGTCTCAGAGCTCTTTCTGTATTCTGTCACATAGATCAAGATGAATATACCATCATATATAACTTGTTTCTGAATGTTCCCCATTACAAACAACTCTGCAATGGTTGTCCTTGTACACAAACATTTTTATAGGATGTGTAGATGTGAAACTGCCACATCTAGAGTATGATTTTTTTCATTTTGAAAGATCCTGTCTCAGGATTGACCTTAACAGTGATTGGACCTGGGCTTCCCTGGTGGCGCAGTGGTTAAGAACCCGCCTGCCAATGCAGGGGATACAGGTTCGAGCCCTGGTCCAGGAAGATCCCACATGCCGCGGAGCAGCAAAACCCGTGCGCCACAACTACTGAGCCTGCGCTCTGGAGTGCGCCAGCCACAACTACTGAGCCCACATGCCACAACTACTGAAGCCCGCGCACCTAGAGCCCGTGTTCCACAATAAGAGAAGCCACCACAATGAGAAGCCCACGTGCTGCAACGAAGAGTAGCCCCCGCTTGCCGCAACTAGAGAAAGCCCGCGCACAGCAACAAAGACCCAATGCAACCAAAAATAAATAAATTTTAAAAAAAGTGATTGGATCAATCTATAGAACCACCAACACTTAGTACTACCTTCCACTCCCCATCCCTTTTAAGTTAAAGGATCAGGCTGGTCTGATCCTCTGGCAAATTAGTCTTTGTCCAATAATCCCACTTCATGGAAAGGAAACTAAGGAAACCATTCAAATAGAAGGCAAAACATTTCCTGCAGTGGAATTGTACACTGCAGTATCATTTAAAATAGTGAAAAAAGACTGAGTCCAGCTAAAGGGGAAGGGACTATTTTTTAACTATTAAAGACAATGGCTACCCAATAATTGAGCAGGTTGTACTGACATGAAAATAGGTAAACAATGCAAGTAAAAAAGCCAAGGATAAACAGTATCTACAGTATGATCCATATCTATATTTAAAAAGTACATAGGGACTTCCCTGGTGGCGCAGTGGTTAAGAATCCGCCTGCCAATGCAGGGGACATGGGTTTGATCCCTGGTCCGGGAAGATCCCACATGCCGCGGAGCAACTAAGCCCATGCGCCACAACTACTGAGCCTGTGCTCTAGAGCCCGTGAGCCACAACTACTGAGTCCGTGTGCCTAGAGCTCATGCTCCACAACAAGGGAAACCACCGCAATGAGAAGCCCGTGCACCACAACGAAGTGTGAGCAGCCCTGCTCGCTGCAACTAGAGAAAGCCCACGTGCAGCAACGAAGACCCAACGCAGCCAAAGATAAATAAAATAAAATAAATTAAAAAGAAAAAAGTATATAAACATACACCAACACCTACTCACACATTAGAAAAGGAAGTGGAAGATTTATACCAAATTTCTAAGGGAAGTTAACTTTGGACTCAGAAGGGGGTGACTTAGGAGTTTTTCACTTTTTACATTATAATAGTTTCACTTTGAAGGTTTACTGTATTTTTTATGAAGAAACTAAAGATTTTTTAAAATGGGAAAATAAAAGGGAGTTCCTTGGTGGCCTACGGGTTAGGATTCAGAGCTTTCACTGCTGTGGCCCGGGTTCAATCCCTGGTCAGAGAACTGAGATCCTGAGAGCCTCGCGATGTGGGGGAAAAAAAGAAGAAAGAAAAAGAAAAGAAAAAATGATTGGAAAAAATGTTTTAAATGCTCATATAGGATAAGTGCTGGACTCCCAGCCCCACTCCTCCCCAAATACACATACTGGGGTTAGAGACTAATTTTTAAAAATACACAGGAAACACCTGGAAGATGTTACAGTATTATCAGCCAGGTCAGGAGGATGAGAAACAATTTTTTGCCCCTTCCTCTATTTCTTAAGTTTCTGTGAAATGGTTATATTGCTTATAAAAAAACAAAAACAAACAATAGCAATAACAAAACACTTGTTTTTACTTCACCAAATTTCTGGAATAAAGAAGCCAGGGCTGCTGGGTATAAAGGGTGTGTTCACATCCAGCCCTCAGAAGGCAGAGACAGCAGGCACCCGAGGGGAGGAACCACAGAATCTAACGCTCCCCAGGTAAGGGCAGGCCCAGGTCCCAAAGGCTGGGGTGTGGGGCAGCACCGGGACTGGAAGCATGTTTCCTAGCACCCTGTCCAGCACTCACCTACTGCAGGCCCTGAGGCTGGAGGGTGGATATTATGGGATCATGGTGTCATGGTACCCAAGATCACGCAGGGACAAGGAGAAATCCTGGGAGGGGAGAGGGTACTCAAGACACTTGAGAGTGTGGCCACAGAGGTGGGAGGCAAACCAAGCAAGCTGAGGAAGAGTGCATTAAGGCAATCTGTTCTCAAGAAACAAGCCCCAAAGATGTACATCAAAATTAGAACACAATCTCCATCAAAGGGGACCAGTTAAGTAAAAGCATTTGTAAGGTAAGGACCTCCCTGGCGGGCCAGTGGTTGAGACTCTGCGCTTCCACTGCAGGGAGCGCAGGTTCGATCCCTGGTTGGGGAATTAAGATCTCACATGCTGTGCAGCACAGCCAAAAAATTTTAAAAAAGAAAAGAAAAAAACAAAAATGAATGAGGTAGATCTATACGCACTGTCATAAAAAAGGCTCAAGACACACTATAAGTCACAGAACAGACTATATAGTATGACCCATGCATACACAGAAAGTTCCACAGGCTTACGTATGATAAATGTATATAGAGAAAGATGAATCGGTTAACAGTAGTTACCTCAGGGGAGGGGGACTGGGGAGCGAAAGCGGACGTCTACTTTTCATTTTACTGCACTGCCCTGTACTGTACTGTTTTATTTTTTAAAATGAGCACTATTAGTTTTGTAATAATATCATATTTTAAGACATATGATTTTTTTCATTTTAACATCTCTGAAAATAGCATGCTTGTTACATCCATTTCTGGCATTAAAAAAAAAAGATTTAAACATCTCTCAGTGTTTCTTGTAGTCGATGGGGTCTTTGACTTGATGCAATAAATCTTTTATTTAAAAAAAGAGGGTATGGCAGAATATTAAATAGTAACAACGGGTCTGGTCAGATCAGGCCTAAAAGGACTGCCTTATTGCATCCCTGTTTTTTAGAAATGCATGCGGAAGTAGGTAGGGGTGAAACGACATGTCTGGGATTTGCTTCAAAATACTTCAGCAAAGGAAAGAGGAAAAAGAAAAGGAAATGGAGGAAATGTGGAGAAATCTTGAAACTATTCAGTTTGGGTGATGGGTATATCTGGGGGGTCACTGAATTATTCTCTCTACTTTTATGTATATTTGGAAATGCTCATATGAAAAAAGGACAGGATTCCAAAAGATGGTGAGCTCCACAGGGACAGGGCATTTACTTGTAGAGTGTGTGGGTGAGACAGATCTGGTTGCCTTGGCTGAGAGCCTGGCTGGTTGAGAGAACCGGTGAAAGGAGGAAAGGGAGGTGATTCTATGAAGAAGAAAAGGCTACATCCATGGCCAGTGTGATGCCTTGTCCTCCCTTTGCCTCTCACAGATGAGCTCCCATGAAGTCATCACACGTCCCTCTGCTAGGACCCCACCCCCACCCCAGCACCCCAAGGGCCCCAGGAGGAGGCACATACCCAGGATATGGGGCAGAGGGACTTGTACACACGCCGGTACCATTCACACATGGAGACGTCACCCCCTTTAGCAGTCATTGCCTTCTCACAGCGGTGGAAGTCTGTGAAGAATGGGGATCAGGGTCAGCCCAGACCAAGGGCTGGAACACATTTTTGATCAACATTCACAGAAATCGTTTTTACTTCACAACCAGTTACACAAATCCCCCCTACTCCCAAGTTTCACAAAGAAAGCATACCCTTACAAGTGTAGTACTCATAAGGGCTAGACACACCTCGCTAAACTGATTCTGCAACCCCTAAAGAACGACAGTTCTACTTGAAAACTCTGGGGTCAGGAATGATAAGGCAACCTGAGAGGTGTGTGTGGGGATTATGGAAGTCCAGAACCAGGGCAGGGGAAGGGGACGGTGGTCTCGATGCTAAGATGCTGGCATCCTGGAGAGGAAGACGGGAGGGGGATAATCTGGTTTTTAATAGTAGGAAATTAATTCAAAAATTACTCCAAGTATTACACGCCTGGGCACACTCCCTAGAGAGAAAAGCATTCACATGGACATCAAATTACATTTTAAGCATGTTTATAGCAGCACCATTCATAAGAGCCCCAAACTGGAAACCATGCAAGTGTCCATGAATAAAATGTGGAAAACTGTACAGCAATAAAAATGAGCAAAACACATGCCACAGCATGGATGAATCTTCAAAACTGTTGAATGAAGACATCCAAACATAAGACAACACATACAGTATTTATAAAGATCGCAAAGAGGCAAACCTCACAGCGGTGATAAAACCAAAGTGTGACTGCCCTAAGTCTGTGGCGTTACATCTCTCCTGGGGAGAGTAGAGTGTTGTTTTCAAGACAGGGCGTGCAGTAGGCATGGGAGCCCAGAGGGCTGGCAGTATCTAGTTTTCTATCCAGATTATAGTTACATGGCGGATGCACTTTAGAATTATTCATTTAGCTGTACATTATGTTTTATGTACTTCCTGTACGTATGTCACATTCCATAAATACACACACACACATCTTGGGGGGAAAAAAAATCACTGTGGGAACCAAAGTTTGTGACCCTGGGCCAGATCTCAAGCACAGGTGGTGATGAGGGGCACAGGCCCTGGGAGGAGCCAAGAGGCAAGCGACTTGAGGTGTGCGACCAGGGGAAGGTCAACACTGCGCCCCACGCACCCTGCCCCCCCATGTCCTGCTCACCCAGGTAGTTCTGCCAGCAGTTCCTTGTCTGGTTCTGGTTGGGGAAGCGGCTGTCAAAAGGAGCAGTCTGGTAGTTCTTGATTTTGGTCTTGATGTCCTCTGCCATAGTGCTGACTCCTGGAGGCAGAGAATGGGTGCTGGCACGGGTTCTGGGGCTGGCAAGGGGCTGTCAGTCCACCCAGGCCCGGTGAGCAACAAGCCAACGCCCCTCCCTCTCAGTACACACAGAGGCGAAGGCAGGGCAAGAACACATTAAGGGTGGAAGTCACAGCAGGGTGTCTGGGGGAGTCAACTCCTTGGTAAAATCAGGCTTTATTTGTCCCAACATAACACCAGCTGACATTCACTGAGTGCTTACTATAAGCAAGGAAGCTTTATTCCTACAGTCACTCTAAAAGGCAGAAACTATTACTATCGCTGCTTCACAGACAAGAGACAGGGAGTTTAAGCGACTTCCCTTAAGGTCATTCAGCACACATGTGGTGGAGCTGCACTCTATCACTAACTTAACCTACACTGCAGAGGTTCTTAATGTCTACTGATGCCATGAACTCCTCAGGGGTCTAATGAGCCCTTTCTCAGAATATGTTTAAATGCATTTAAAGGGGACTTCCCTGGTGGTCCAGTGGTTAAGAATCCGCCTTCCAACGCAAGGGGCGGGGGTTTGATCCCTGGTCGGGGAACTAAGATCCCACCTGCCCCGGAGGCAACTAAGCCAGCACACCACAACTAGAGAGAAGCCTGCGCACCTCAACGAAGATCCCGTGTGCCACAACTAAGACCCGACGCAGCCAAAAAGAAAATAAATAAATAAAAACTTAAGAATGCATTTAAAAATTGCATAGGATCACAAAGAAAACCAGTTACTTGTAGCTGAGGATTTATTAACTACCACAATTTCAAAATAATCATGCCTGAAAATGATATGTTGTGAAATCTGCAACCATAAGGGTCTGTAAGATGACCTATGATTTTGATTGCTGACAAAGTCACAGATGATGCCAATACTACTAGGGCTATTGCCTCCATTCTTAACTGAAGGAAACGCTACATTTTAATTAGAAACTAGCAGAAGTACAGGTGTAAATTTCCCCCCATTCAAGAACTAGCACCCCTTGAATTCTACAGATTCTGTGCACCCAGGGTTAAAAACCTGTGCTGTAATCTCTCTTATGTGGTGACACACTGTTTTCATCAGGGAATCCGAGAGAAACTGCCTATCAGATTATTCGAGGAGTCGTGGGATTACACAGAAGCAGACCAGTAATAAATTCAAGCGACCCAGGGTAGCGGTAAGGATTTGGGGCACCGGAGGAGAGTCTTTCCGGGAGCGGGGTGATGTGAACACCAGCCGCTGGGACACAGGCGCGGTCGGAAGAGTTGTTTTGGAAGCGATCTCCACCCGCTTTCGGGAGGGAGGGTGGACTGCGGATGACGCTGCAGCCCCTCCAACGTCCAAGGGAGAGGAGGGGCCAGACACCAGGAAGCCAGGCTGCGGCCTAGGCAAGCCTGGGGGGTCGGGGGTCGTGGGGGGAGGGACGCCTGCGGCCTGGTGACTAAGAGCACTGCAGTCCTGGTCGCTGGCTAAACTGCATAATATCTGATCCTCAGTTGCCTGCCAGTCAAAAAGGGATAATCGCAGGCCCTATCTCATAGGGCTGGAGGGAGGATTACATGAAGCAATATAAATCGCTTGGAATGTTCCTGGCATCGAAGAACTAAATAATCGTCAGCTACGATTACTAACTGAACAGGACCCCAGGGCTCCTGGAGGTCGGCCGCCGCCGGCCGGAAACCTTATCTCGTTCTCCGGGAAGCAAGGGTCGGGCTCCACAGTTCCCCAGGCTGAGGTTCCAGGGCGCCCGAAGCCCCCACACTCACCTAAAGATGCTCCTGAAGCCCCTGGACGCTCAATGTGACCCTTAGCAATGACGCCAGCGTCGGACCGGAAGCGGAACGAAGACCCGCCGGAAGCGGGACGAGGCAGCGCACTGGACAGCCTTCCGCACGGCTAGAGCGCCGTCCCTGGAGCGGTTCAGGCCACGCCCATGCGAGCGAAGTCCAACCTTCCTATTGGGCTGAATGCCTGTTCATCCTCAATCCCGGCCCAATCGTAAGCTTGCGTGGCACTTGGAACCGCACGGAGCTATGGCTGTGCAAGCTGTGGGCGCAGCATGGTCATCTCTCTGTGTTTACCAGGAGAAAGGAGTCTGGGTCTTGGGGCTGGCTGGAGAGTGGGCGTGGGAAAAACATCCTAGCGGAAATGCTCTTATTCGTGCAAGAATTATTTATTGAATGCTTACCCTGACAAAATCCTTGCAAATGACCTACACGGTTTGGCCCCCTTTTATACTCTTATCTCCTTCTCTTAACTGCTGCGGTTCCAGGCACACTGGCCTCCTTAGCAGTTCCATAAACGTGCAGGCTGGCTTCCCCGTAAGGGCCTTTGCACTTGCTGTCCCCTTGGCCTGGAATGCTCTTCTTGCAGTTGGCTCCCTCCATCATGTCCTGCAGGTCTTTGTTAAAATGTCACCTTATCAATGAGTCCTTCTCAGTCCAAATATTTAAAATTGCTCTCTTGTCAGTTTCTTCCCTACTTTATTTCTCCAAAGCACTTATCTTCTGACATACTGTATCCTTCCTTTTATTGTTTATCTTTTTTTGTCTCCCTCAATATATAATAGAAGCATCATAAAGGAGCAAGTTTTGTCTCATTCACCATTGTTTCTCTAGCACTTAAAACTGTTTCTGGCACATAGTATAGGTACTCTATAAATATTTGTGGAATGAGTGAATTTCTTGTGTGAATAAAGGAGGCTTCCGGGGACTGGAAGAGGAAGCTGTGAAAGAGACCTGCTTTTGCCCCTCCCCTCAGCCTGGCCTCGAAAGCTTCTCACATACTGTGCTGGGTGCAGTGTCCAGGCCTAACTGGGTTGGGGGCCTCTTATGCATTCTGTGTTCATCAGCGTTGTAATTATTTGTGGAACTGCCTGTTTACATGCCTGCACCCACCCCCTTCAATGAGATCTTCCCAAAGCCCAAAGCCCTTCCCTGCTTAACCCCCTCCCTGGCTCCCCTGTGCCCTCAGGACAAAGTCCAGGCCCCTTACCATGGCCCACATAGGCAGTTCCAACTGGAGCTTTGTGAACTGAGCCGTGGTCCCCTCTCCAGCCATGCTGATATTTTAGTTCATTGAACAGTGCTGTGAGATCTACCTCCAGGCCTTCGATTACTCTATTTCTCTAACTGGGACATTCTTTGCCTACCCGACTTTTCAAATCAGCTATTCTCTTCTCCAGGAAATTTTCCCTGACCACCCCCCTGCCCCCACCTCAGGCTAGGGCAGATCCCTCTTTTTGGTCCCCCTCTACCCCCTAGAGTTTCCCCATCCCAGCCCTGACCACTCTGGGCTGTCCCTGGCTGGTGATGGGTCTGTCTCCCCACTGGACTGTGAGCTTCCTATGGGCAAGGTCCAGGGTTGTCTTGGTCACTGCTGAGTTCCCAGCATGGCCCATAAGGGGACCACTCAGTAGGCTCTCTTTAGAGGCTCAGTAGTTCCTAGAACAGGGTAGGCTCTCCTTGGGGTCTGAGTTCTATGGCCCCCAGCTTGGAGTGGGGAAACAGAGTAGATGGTTTTGGGGCGTAAGCACTAGGTCTAATTCCTTGATGGTTCCTAGCACTGGGAGGTCACACAGTAAGCCCTTTTTGGAGTCTGAGTCCTCTCTTCAAGGTGGGGACAGTAAATAAACTCGAAAGTTAGTGATTGGGTCTGATTCTTGTGCAAGTCCCAGTACAGGACAGGCACACGGTAGGCAGGCCCAGTGGGGACTCTCTGATTCCTCTGCGTGTCCCACGACACAGTGAGCACACGGTAGGTCCCCCGGTGTGTTTCGGGATCACACGGGGCTGTGGAGGCGATGTGGGTGTGCTGGTGCACACAGGCTCCCTAGCAGACGTAGTTAGTATCAGTAGGAAGGATGCAAACAGCACGCACAACAATGCTTGACCGTGTATTTTTATTGAGTCGTTGCTCCCTGTCCGCTCTCCACGCAGTCGGGATAGACTAGGCCAGGCACGCGGCCCCCGAAGCGGTACGTGTACTTGCGCCCCCCGCTCTTGCGCACGATGTCGCGGCGGTAGTAGTAGCGCAGACCTCGGCTCAGCTTCTCGTAATTCATGCCGGGCTTCCTCTTGCGCTCGCCCCACAGCCGCGCCACCTAGGGCGGAGGCCGGGCTTAGTCTCAGGGGGCGGGAGAGGTGGGGAGTAGGAGGGGCTTGACAATAGATGGTGGGGCGGGGTTGGGGTTCTGGTCTGTCAGCGTGGGGGTTAGGCCCGGCGGAGCGGGGCGGAGTTGAGGGCGAGGCTGAGGGCGGGGCCTAGCACTAGGCGAAGTGCTGGTGGGGCTAAACTGAACACAGGGAGACCCAGGCGGGACTAAGCGGGTCTGGGAGGCTGCCCCACCTCTTTGGGGTCGCAGAGTTGGAACTCGCGGCTATTGCCCGTCCAGCGGATGCAGCTGCTACGCGCCCCGTCGTGGAGTAGCTCCAGGAGGAACTGCCACAGCTGAATGGGACCTGCGGGGTGGAGGCAAGTGAATACTCAGGTTTCCTGGCCCCAGATCATGTCGCTTCGATGACCCAGGAATCCGGATCCCCTCCTCCTCGGGGACCGAGTCCGGATTCCTCCGTCTAAGGGACCTAAGAGTTGGCCTTGGGGACCCAGGCATCGGGGCCCCCATCTTGGAGATTTAGGAGTTTGGCTGCCCCATCTTGGAGACCCAGGGATCCATATCCTCATCTCTTTCCTCTTGCCTAATGCAGGAGCCTAGGTCCTCCTCCCTTGCTCTCGGGAAGACTACCCGTGTCTTAGTCCTCTCCTCCCTGGGGACCCAACAGGAGGGCCACCGCCCCCTCCTCTCTCGAGCCCCGCCAGTTTCCCGGCCCCGCCCCCTTTGGCGCCTAGGCCCCGCCTCACTAGACTCCGGCTTCGCTCTCTTGGGACAAAGTGTCTCGGACCTCACCTCGGTGGTTAGCTTTGGGGTAACAAGCCAAGGTTGCGCGGTCCGACTGCTGGCTCGGTTCGGAAGAAGTGGTGAGATCTGAAGTCTGGTACTCCTTCGAAGAGGTGGTGCAGCCCGTATGCAGCCCCGAGTCCCAGGAGATGGTATAGTCCGATCCCGCAGGCCCGCCCCACGAAATGGTAGAGTCGGCGGGCGGCTCCCCGCCGAGGCTCTTGCCCCAATAGGTGGCGCCGTCCGGGCCAACAGAATAGTCCCAGCTGGTGGAGCTGGCGGCGACCTGGGCGCCCGACCATGAGTTGGCACTTCCCGCGGAGGTGGCGCAGTTCTGGGCGGCTGCCCCTTCAGAGCCAGCCCAGAGGGCGGGACCCAGGGCCTGGGAGACGCGGCTCCAAGGGACCGAGCCGGTGCACGGCAAGTCTGTCCAGTCTCCCGACCACGGAAGAGCCTGAGGGGCGGGTTCTGTGAGGACGAACGGACCCCAAGTGAGAGGAGCCCAGGTGTCCCGATCCCTGGCCCCCTCGGGGGTTCTAGGGGTCGAAGCTCGCAGCCCTGGCGCCTGGGGCCCCACGCTCCAGGATCTCGGTCATGCCACCTTAAGGGCACAGGCGTCCCCCGTCCTATCCCCGTTCCCCCTCAAAGATCGGGGAGTCTAAACCTCTAGTCACAATGGAGGACCCCAGTCCCCTCCTCCCCCCACCTCTCCGCACACACTCACCCGCCCCCCATGGAGCTTCTGGGTACGGTAATGCGGAGCCCCAGTCCGGCTGTGGGAGCCCTGAGAGGGATAGGACGTAGCAGAGTTTAGGGGATGGTGTGCACAATGACTAGAGACTCCCCTCAGCCACTCAACCCAGTGGTCCTTATTTGTCAGGGACTGAGAGTTATTACCCCCGGCCCCTACTCACTCAGACCTGGGACTCAGGAGGCTGTCTGGGCCCCTCCTCCTTCAACCTCTGGAGTTCAAGCCCACACCCCTCTCTCCGCTCAACCCCAGGAGTCCAGGCACGCCCCCTTCCTCCCTTAGACTTAGAAGCCAGCGTCTCACCTTCCCCAGCGCTCAGGGGTCCCAGCCCACAGACACTTTTCCAACCTGTCTCCGCTGTCAGCGCGTCCCCTTGGAGTGCCAGTTCAGGGAAATAGAAGTCGAGTTCAGCTCCTTCTGCAGGCAAGAAGGTTAGAGCCCCGTCAGGGTCAGTGGAGGCGCCCACCTGAGCACCCTCCCCACACACATTGTCTCAGCCCCAGACCTGACAGCCTGCTCCCCAGGGGCACTTCCTGTGCTGATGCTCCATCCCAGTTCCACAAATCCATGGCTGCTCGCTGTGAATATTCTGGGTCAGAAAAAAAAAAGGGCCCAGGGTGAGCTGGTGACACTTAGGGACCCTGGAGTCTGGGCCCCATCCCTTGCTTCGCTCAGACAGAGGAGTCCGGGCCTCTGCTCCCTCCTTCCCCAGGACCCTGGATTGTTGGCCTCCAGTGTCCTTTTCTCTCAGACCAGGAGTTAAGGGCCCCCAGACACCCAGACCCAGGAATCCAGGCCCCCAGACACCCAGACTTCCAGTTCCCAGTTCACAGCTTACCTCTGGCAGGTCCCTCTGCCCTCAGCCGGGGGTCTCAGCCCCATTTCATACCATGCACCCCCTCCCCCCGGGGGCCTGGGCAGGAGGGAATTTTCCAAGACGTCAGAGCTGGGGGTCGCAGCGGGGGTCGAGTTGCAGGGGCTGAGGCGGGGCCGAGCTGTGTCACCCCTGCCCCACTCCCCTCTGCCCCCAGAGATGGCCATCCGCCTCCATGGTAGCTTTGGCTGTCCTGCCGCAGGGGTGGCTTGGACTTGAACAGGAGCTTGGGAAACAGCGGGCTGGGCGAGACCCGGGTGAGGAAAGGTGTTTCCGGGGTGACTGGGGTGGGGGGGGGCTTGGGGACTTGATCCTGTGACACGGGAGGTGGTGGGGGAGGAGAGCCTGGGGTCAGCTGGGCTGCGCCAGGCTTATCTGCAACAGGAAGGGGGATTTCCGGCCAGACCCCTGGTGGGCAGACGTCACAATCCACAGGGGGCCTGTGGGGGTAGGTTGACCTGGGATCCTCCACCAGGCCCACTTCTCCCCTTCTGAGGGCTTTGAGGGGAAGTCCTGGGGCTGCTTCCGAGGACAGTAGCAACAACAGTATGAACAATAACAACAGTGATAATAATAGCTAACATTTATTGGGGGCTCATTACATGCCACCGGCTGTGCCCTGGGCCTTTGTTTAATCCGCTTACCAGGTTGGTACTAGTCTTATCCTGATTTTATGAAACGGGAAATTGAGGAGGAATTCCTTCCACTTTTCTTCATCTCCAGAATCCATGCCCTTCCCTGATAATAACAGTTCAGGACAAATGGGGAAATTTGAATATGAACTGAATATGAGATATAGAATTAGTCATTTTCTTAGATGTGATGATGGTATTATGATGTGAAAGCTATCTCTATAAGGAACACTGAGATATTTAGGGGTGAAGTGTTGTGTCTGTAACTTGTTTCCAATGATTCAGCAAAAAAACCAACCATGTATACTTGCGACATGTACATGCACACGTGCAATATTTGGGACACACTTATACTAAAAAATTATTTGTTGTCTTAAGTTCAAATTTAACTAGGTGCCCTGTATTTTTATTTCCTAAATCTGGCAACCCTAAACCCTGGTAGCTTGGCTTCAGAGCCTGTGCTTGTACCCATCCTGCAATATTGATAAGTAAATATTTAGCATTAAAAATAACCTCTTTAGGGCTTCCCTGGTGGCGCAGTGGTTGAGAGTCCTCCTGCCGATGCAGGGGACACGGGTTCGTGCCCTGGACCGGGAAGATGCCGCATGCCGCGGAGCGGCTAGGCCTGTGAGCCATGGCCACTGAGCCTGCATGTCCGGAGCCTGTGCTCCGCAACGGGAGAGGCCACAACAGTGAGAGGCCCGCATACCACAAAAACAAAAACAAAAACAAAAATAACCTCTTTAATATGGGCCATTTCCAATATTCACCCAGTTCAATCACTAACCACTTGCCATTCTGGGGGTGGGAGGAGTGGGGGGTGTGGGCACTGCCCTTCATTGTTACACGAGGGAAACTGGGCCTCAACGGGAAGAGCAACTTACTAGGTCACACAGTGGGTGGTCCTGGGGCTCCTGGGATTGGACCCAGCGCTGGTTGAACCACAGAGCCCTCGGGCATCACGAGTCCCTCCATCCATCTAACCCAGGGGTCTGAAAGGAGTCTCCACCTGCTGTGCCCCACCAGGCCTGGAGCCTCCTCTCCCTGAAGCTGGCCTCTCTCCTGTCTGTATGTATCTGTCTCTCCATGTCTCTCTGCCCTGGGTTGACGTCCCTGGCCCTGGGTCTCTGTTGTACCAGGCCTGACTGCAGTAACTTTTTTTTTTTTTTTTTTTTTTTTTGCCACATCTCACAGCTTGTGGGATCTTAGTTCTCTGACCAGGGGTTGAACCTGCGCCCTCAGAGGTGAAAGCAAGGAGTCCTAACCACTGGACCCCAGGGAATTCCCTCAAGTCTCTTCTGATGTCTCAGTTCCTCCCCACCTGTCTTTAAGTGTTTTCTATCTCTCTCCCTATCTCCTTATCTGTTTCCATCTCTTTCCCTCCCTGGGTTTATTCCCCAACTGCCTTCCCATTGTACTGCCTCAGACCCACAATTCTCGTCTCTTCCTGTCTCCCTCCCCACCTCTCTGTCTCTGCTCACTACATCCCTTCCATTTCGGTCCCTCTGTCTCTCAACCCCATTGATCTTTTTCTGTCTCCCCTCAGGACTTAAATGCACACATTTAAAACACGCCTTTCTGGAATCATTCTTCTTTCCATCTCCTCCTTTGCCTGCAGTGAATAGAAGAGGGTCAGGAGTAGGGAAGGCTAGTGATGTGGGGATGGGGTTTGAGGGTTCTGGAGCTGGGTGGTCCAGCCCAGGTGGCAGGGGGCTGAAGGGTACTTCCTGCCATTGATGGGAGGCCCTCACCCCTCTAACCAGACTGGAAAATGTGACGTCAGAGGGGGCAGTAAGGGAGGAAGACAGGAACTGAGGAAATTTGACACCTTTCCTGGGTAACTGGCTTCCCTGAGAAGCCTTGGCATTGTTTCTCCCCTCCCTCCCAAGCCCTCTCCCAATCAGGGGTTCTGATGGCTATGTCCCAGGGAGGCCCTCATCCCCTCCCCATGCCATCTCCCTCCTTTGCCTGGTCACTGCTCCAGCCTCCTTCCAGAACCCCAGATTTTTCTGAAGTGCAAATCTGTGATGCTAGTCCCCTGCTTGAACTTTGTCTCAGCTTCTCAAGGCTGGCTGCTTTCAGGGTAAAGTCTAAGCTCCCAGTTTGGCATTCAAGTTCCTGCATGGACACTTCTTCAGACAGGCAGAGACAAGCGTGGAGCTGGGAAACAGGAGTTGGGGAGAGACTTACAGATGCAGAGAGAGAAGAGAGACTCAGAGAGATATGGACACTTAGAAAGAGACAAGAAACAGAGGGGCACTCATAGAGAAACAGAGAAGGAGGCACAGAGAAACACTCAAAGAGATAGAGCAGAAGTTGGCTGGATTTTGGCAGAGTGAAGAAACTGGAAAACAGTCTCAGAGACCTAGAGGGTGACAACTGCAGAGACTAGGAGAGAGAAAAACAGGAAGAGAATGAGAGTCTCAGAAGTGGCCAGTGCCTTGAGGAAGCCCCTTCCTGACTCCCAGGATGGCTCCCATCCCAACCCTGATCACTCTGGGCTGTGACTGTCTGGCTACAGCCCTATCTTCTGCCACTGGACCATGAACTTGGAGGGAACAGGGCCTGTGGCTGTTTAAGTCACCATTGTGTCCCCAGCACTGTCCAGGCCCTTGATGAGAGTCTGCTGAATGGATGAAAGCCTGGAAGGCTGTGAGCTCCAGAAGGGCAGGGCCCCGAAGACCCCCTTATCTTGGTGCTGAGAACACAGGGTGGAGTCAGAAGACCACAGGTTTGAGCCTCTGCTTGGCTTCGGCCTTGCCCTAAGCCTCTACTTCCTCCTCTGTGGAATAGGCTGCACTGGACGTGCACTTAAGAGGTTTCAAGAAGATGTAAGGGGCATGCAGCAGGGACCGAAAAATGCCCATCTGCATGTTTGTCTGAGTAAACTTTCAAGGCTCCCCACTATTCCCAGAGTGGGGGATGCTAAGCCCTGCCCCCCAAAGAGTGCTTCCAAGCCTAGCCAAGGATGGAAATGAACGTAAATTTATTGAAACTGGTTTTGGGGAGGATGGGTGGGTGGATAGTTGAGGATTTCCCAAAGAACTGTGGGGAGGAGCCAGCGCCCGGCCGGGTGGGAGCGGGTGCCCAGCCACAGACCCTATCTCAGGCCCAATTTCTTCTTCTCCTTTTGCTTCTTGCGCACCACGTCCAGGTTCCGGTCCTTCCACATGCTCTTGCGCAGCTTGATGGGGCGTGAGCCCACATACTTCCCTGTGGGAGGGAGGGTTCATGGTCAGGCTTGGGGTCAGGCTCAGGCCAGATGCCTGCCATGCCCACTGACCCTAGGGAAGGCTGCACCCACCATTCATCTCACGCATGGCGCGCACATAGTCGCTGGGGTCCTTAAAGCTGACGAAGCCATAGCCCTTGGTTTTGCCCGTGCGCTTGTCGCGGATCACCTTAGCCTTAAGGAAGGATGGGAAGCGGCTGAAGGCTCGTGCCAAGATGTCATCATTCACCTCATTGCCCAGATCCCCACAGAAGATTCGGAAGTCATCTGGGGTTGGGAGAGAGGAGGTCAGAGGATACAGATGTCTGGCTCAGTCTTATTTAAATGACCCCACCTTCTCTGGAAAC
Organism: Delphinapterus leucas; assembly: GCF_059928025.1. Lineage (NCBI taxonomy): Eukaryota > Metazoa > Chordata > Mammalia > Artiodactyla > Monodontidae > Delphinapterus > Delphinapterus leucas. The sequence goes on from NC_143148.1 coordinate 16,214,104, forward strand.
ATCACCAAGCCCTCTTCCTCTGTATGCCCAGCAGTCTCTGCCTGGGGCCCTCTTGGTCATAACAGCCAATGCCTGTATAGTATTTACCCTGTGCTAGGCTCTCTGCTAAGCACCCATGAGGTTTTAGCACATCTGGCACTCTCAACAACCCTTTACACTAAGGCACAGAGAGGTCAAGTCACCCGCCCCAAGTTAATCAGGAAGCGGCAGAGCTGGGACAAGAACTCAGGCATCTGGCTCCAGAGTCCTCACTTTTAACTAACTGCCCTGCCCTGCCCCACCCCAGGGCCAGCTCTCCCATTCCCTCGATGAAGCCCCTACCTTCGTCATCCCAGCCCTGGCCTGTCCTCCAAGCCCACAGCATCCTTTGGTCTCCTGAACACCTCCCCATGGACATTCCCTGGGCCCCTGACACCCACTGGCTCCCATAATGGCACCCCGGTACCACAGAATTCATCGTTCCTCAGCTCTGCTTCCTCTGCAAAGCCCACTCTAATCCCCCTTGAGTCCCTTAAACCTGAACATACTGCCTGATTCTTCTCCAAGGCCAACTTCAGCTGCCATTCCTGGACACATCCCCTGGGCTGGGCCTGAGCCTCGACCAAATGTGCTCAAGCCCAAAGAATCCCTTCCCCCATGAGCATATACTATTACCATCCTCTTGCTGGAGATGAGGAAAATGAAGCTTGAAGGGCTAAGTGACTTGCCCAAGGTCACAGAACTAGGGCCTACAGCCTGCACTGGCCACATCTGGGCCGGCGCTGCCATGGCTCTGGCCTGGGGTGGGTAGACGGTCCCAGGGAAAGAGGCAGAAGTCAAAGACTAGGATGGGAGGCAGGCCCCTCTCCTTGGCTACCGCTGTGGCTGCCCCATAGCTCTGGTGGTGACTGAGGACACTCTCTGAGAACAAGTTAGTTTACCCCAGGCAGAAATAATCTGACAAAGGGTAGGACCTTCTACAAACCAACCAGTCTGAACACATCAAAAAACTATTATACATAAGACAAAGCAGTGGGAGGGAGACAATTCTCATTAAAAGATAATCTAGTGACACAAAACCGCATGTATTCTCATTCGGGGGAAAAACAGCTATAATATAGTTTGGGGACAACTGGGAAAATATGAATATAAACAGAATATGAGATGCCACAGAATTATTGTTAATCTTCTTAGATGTGTTAATCGTGTAATGATATGAAAGAAAAGATCACTTTTCTTAGGAGATGAATACTGAGGTATTTAGTAGTGAAGGGGTAACTTCATTTATAATTTACTTCAAATGACTGAGCAAAAACCAAAAAAGGTACAAACACGTGGAGAGTCAAAGTGAATGCAGCGAAGTGTTAACCTCTGAATCTAGGCGGTAGATATATAGCTGTTAACTGTGCAGTTCAGTATTTAAAATTTTTCATAAAAAGTTAGGAGACAAAAGAATGCTCTTTCACTTTTAGCAAGCCAGGCCCCTCATGAATGAAACAGAGGCCAGAAGGTCCTAGGTGCCAATCCCCTCCACCAAGTTCTGTTCAGTGGCCGGGCAAGGGCCTGCCCCCCCAGTGTCCTAGCCTGGCTCTCCCCGGGGTGGGCTAACAACAATGCTGCCCTTCAGAGAGGTGTGCAGTTACCTGGGTCGCCTTCCCTTGGTGGAGCAGCACAGATCCTGCACTCGAGCCCACTTACCTGCATCCCACTCCAGCAGGCTGGGGTCCTCCCAGCTGCTCCCAGCTGCTGTGCGAATGCAGCGTTTCAATTTCTCTGGCTTTCCTTTCTTCTTGTCCTCACCTAGAGGCTCTGGGACCTGCAGAGGAAAGGGATGGGGTGCAAAGGGCTTGATGCTGGAGTCTGCTGGACCCGTATGCCCTCTTCATGTTCCCCCACTTTCCTCTGCCTACCCGGTCCTCCCACCTCCATAGCTGGGGCACTGGATGTGCTGCTGGCCGTCAGGTGTGTGTGTCTGCCTCCCTCTTCCCCATGTCCTCCCAACCCCTCCAATTTCCTGGGTCCCTCCTACCTCCACAGATAGAAGATGCCATGTGTTTCTGCGTGAAGAAGCCCCTGGGCTCCTGTCTGCCCAATCAGCCCTTTCTGTGCCCCCACTGCTCTGCTCCCTGCCTACCTCAAGAGCCATGAGGCCAGGGGGTGGTTCAGGCCGAGGGGGCCGGGGTCTCGGACGCAGGGACAGGAGCTCAGGAATGCGCAGCGGGGGCAGTAGGCCTCGCACAACTTCCAGCGGCAGGGGCAGGGGCTCAGGCTCGGGCAGAGGCATGGCCAGGGCCAGTGGCAGGCTGGGCCCAATGACTGCAGGGCCAGCTGGGGTGCCCCCTGCCCCCACAGCCACCGCTGCGCCAGCCTCCTCCAGCCCGGCCGCTGCTGCCACCGCAGCCTCCTCCTTCTCTTTCAGGCCCAACCCCAGGCCGAGGCCCAGCTCTCGGGGTGCTGCTGGCTCTTCCTGTAGGAAAAAGGAGGGCATGAGGGGGGCCAGATCACAGGCTCAGACCTCACTACCACCTCCACCCTGTACAACAGAGCAAAGGTCTGGGCACCAGAGAGCAGGCAAGAGACACCTAGACAGGGAAAGGAGTCTCTAGTTAGAGACAAACACAGGGATAGAGAAACACAGGCAGAGAGACAGACAGACATAGGGACAAAAAAAGACATGAAGACAGAAATACAGAGACAATCAAAGGAAAAACAGAGATACAGAGAGAGAAGTACACCTGTAACTTGTGTTTTCTCTCTATACTTTCCTTATAAAAAGAAAAAAACAGAAAGATATGGCCACAGAAGGAAAGAGGGAAAGACAGAGACAAAGTCAGAGAGTGAGAAGGCAGAGACATGAAAAGCCACAGGAAAGGCGGACTTGGTGGACACAGCCCACCGGGCCAGGATGAGGGCCTCCCAGCCCACTGCACCTCTGACCCTCAGTTCCCTGTCCACACTCACCAGAGGAGGCCTCAGAGCAGTCATGGAGCCAAGAGGGGGCCCTGGGGCCCGAGCCATCGGTGGCAGCATCATAGGTGGTCCAGGGGGGCCAGGCAGAGGGGGGCCCACGAGGGCCTGGTGAGGGGGCCGCAGAGCCATAGGGCGGGGGCCACCTGCTGTGGAAGAAAGAGCAGAATCTGTCAGGGTGTTAGTGGGGAAATCGGAGGGCTTGGGGAGGAGTTACATGGCAGGATGATGACCCTGGCCCCCTCACCTGCTCTCTGTAGCACGTGAGGGATGAAGGCTGGATGCAGAATAGGGGCCCTCTGGGGGGCCGCAGCTGTGGGAGAGATGGGGGTGTGTGTCAAGGGGGACTGGGGCACTTGGGGCAAGGTGTGTGCTTGTGGGTACTCTCAGAACCAAGAAATCTGGAGAAGAGCCTGGGGAGCCTTCTGGGAGATGCAGGGTTCTTTTCATTTGTTCATTCAACAAAAACTTACCACTGATGATTTCCTCTGGGCCTGGCCCTGTCCTGTGCAATGCTAGGGACACACCAAAGACCAAGGGCTCTAAGGGAGCTCCTGGTCCAGAGCAGGAGAGAGCAGACCTATCACCAGAGTGACAGCCAGAGAGATCAGGGCTGGGATGGGGGAAAGCCCAGGCAGAGTGATGGAGGCTGGGAGTGGGGAGCCCAGGAAGCAGTGGGAGCTCAGAAGACCTATGCTGGGGGGACTAGAGAAGGCTTCCTGGAGAAAGGGACCTGTGAGCTGAGACCCAAAGGATAATGAAGAGTTGGTCAGGCAAAGGGTGAGTTTGGAAATATTACTAGCAAGGAGAACATTTATAAACAAAAATTTTTCCCTTTTCAGTTTAGTGTAATTGTAATAGAGGATGTTAGAGTTGGACAGCATCATAGGAGAATGGTCAAGAGGTCAGTAGGCATCCAAGCAGTCTTGTTGGCTGAACTGTGTATGTCCTCTGGAGGGCACTGGGGAGCCACAGCAGGGTTGGAAGCTGGGCAGGGGACTATGTCAGATATGCACTTTGATCAAAACCATACTAAAGGGTAGGAGGTGTTAAACCTTCTCAGATATCAGATAAAAAAGTGTAACAGGATTTAAGTAGCACAATTAACAAGTACAATCTAATAGAGATCACAACAGAACTTTACAGAACACATACCCTTTTCAAACACATAAGGAAATACGAATGTCACAAAAATTGTGTGTATAAAGGTCATCTCAACAACACAAAGTAGGAGTGAGTGACCTGTGGAGAGGAGAGATTTTAGTTGATTTGGGTTACAGCTGGATTTGGGTTTAGTTCATAGGTTTTGGAAGAATAAAGTTGGGCGACAATGAGCAGGGGAGAGAAGGGACCTCAGCAAGAGCTCTGCTGGTATATCCCAGCAATGTGTGGGGCTCCTGAGGAGGAAATGCAGCTCTCTCTCTGCAAGGGGCTGGGTGATGTAGGGTCTTGACTGACAGGTGAGGAGCACAGGTGCTTGTTTGATGGTTTGTTCATCCCATCAACAGAGAGCACGTAATACTTACTAGCTGGCATGGACCTTATTTTTAGAGAAAGCAAAAGATGATAACCATAATAAATAAATTGTACAACTGTTCTAAAGCATGAAGTGCTATGAAGAAACATAGCAAAGCGTAAGGATTAGGAGTGACAGTAACGGGGTTGGTTTGCAGTGATCAAGTGAAGCCTTACTAATGCCAAACTGACAAAGTACACGATCAGGTTTATGCTTTAGAAAGACAATGACATCATGGGGATGAAATGGAGAGGGCGAAGTAGTTGAAACAAGAGTGCTTGGTGAAATGTGGGATTTCCTGGCCCCAGACCTACCTGCTCGCCGCAGGAACATGGCTTCTCGAGCCTCTGGACTGTCCAGGTGACTCCGATCACCAGGACCAAAGCCAACTGTTGGGAGGGGAGAAATGAGGATGGTTGGAGGAAAGTCCCAGGCATCCCTTTTTCACCACCTTGCCTCCCTCACTCCACCACTCCTTACTTACCTGGGCCCACAAAAGGTGGGCCACCCACCATGGGAGGAACCACTGTGGCTGCAGCGGCTGCTCGGGCCTCCAGAGTCTGTTGGACCTGTTGGAGAGGAGGCTTGGGTGAGAGGCCTGATTCAGTGCCCCCAAGCTGCCCTGGCAGGCTCACCTGGGAGGCCAAGGGTTTCATTCTTTGCACTCTGTGGCTATCTATCAAACTTTAGGTCTCGGCTAAAACATCACTTTTCAGAGAGGCATTTGGGACCACACTAGCCGAAGGTGTCCTTAGCCCCTCCCAGTTGCAACTTCTCTCATCATCCTGCTTCATCTTCCCCAAAGCACTTAGCACTACCTGAAATTATGTCTAGCGTGTCCTCCTTCTCTCTCGTGCCATCACCCTGGTCCAAGCCACCATTATCTCTTGCCTAGAGTATTATGGTAGCCTCTTCCTCAGACTCCTTGACTCTGCCCTGGCCCCCTATAGTCTGTCCTCCAAACACAGCCAGAGCGACCCTGGTGACATCTAAGTTGGATCACATCACCTCACTGCTCAAAACCCTTCAACTGCTTCCCATCTCCGAGTAAAAACCAAGGTCCTTGTGATGACCAACAAGGTCCTACTAGATCTGTCTCTACCACCTCTCTGTGCTGTTCTCCTCCCACCCTCTCCCTTGCTCACTGCATTCCAGCCACACTATTCTCCCTGCTGGTCCTTGAACATGTCAGGTATGCACCTACCTCATGGCCTTTGCATTGGCAGTTCTCTCTGCTGGGAATACTTTTCCCCCAGATATCTGCCTGGTTCCCTCAATCATGCCCTTTATATCTGCGTAAATGTCACCTCCTCAGAAAGGCCTTCCCTGATCGCGCTCATAAACGTCTGCCCTTCTTACTCTACTTTGACCTGTCTCTCAGTAGTAAAATGTAAACTCCAAAAAGGTAGTGATTGTTTTTCTGTTTTGTTCTCTGCTATATGCCTAGTGTCTAGAATAGTACCTAGTGCAGAAAAGGCACTGGAAAATTATCTGTTGAGAGAATGAACAAGTTTCATTTACTTGTTCTCTTTTTAGTAGTCTCTCTCTTCACTACTCACATATACTTAGCTATAAAACACTTGAATGTGACTAATGATACTGAGGAACTATTTAATTTTAGTATGAATTTTAAATAAATACAGAACATTTCCATCATTGTAGAAAGTTCTACTGGCCAACATGATCTAGAATAAAAGCTCCCAATGGGCAGAAATATTGTTTGTCTTAGTCACTACTGTGTCCTCAATGCCTGGCACCTGAAATATTTGTCACACTAATTAATCAACAAGCCAACACGTTAATAGCTCTCTGTATACAAACACTGTGTTCAGAGGCAACGTGCTCTATTATATGCGTTAGTTCAGCCGTACCTGCTGGTATGTGTTGGTGGCGATAATTGGGCGGATGACAGGAGCTGCTGGGACTTGCATTGCTTCTACCGTGGGGACGGTAGGCACCGCAGGCACAGCAGTTGGGATTCCTGTAACCGGAGCCCCCAGAACTTCCTGCTCAAACCTGGGGGGGGGGCAGGACAGACACCACAGCTCAGGACCTTGCACCAATTCTGGAACGCTGGGTATATCGCGACAGCGCCTTCACCCCTGCCAAGCTCTCCTTCTTACTCCCGCCCCCACAATCCCGAAAGTCCCATTTCCCCAAGATAGAGCCATCTGTCGGGCCTATCGTGGCCTGGAGGGTCCAGGGCTCTGGCTGTGGGACGGCTCTTATCGCGCCCTGTCGCGGGCCTTACAGGGCCATCTCCGCCTCCATCTCCTTCAAGCGTTCCTCGCCGCTCTTGCCCGGGATGCCAGCACCAGGGCCCGGGACCACAGGTCCTCCTGCACCCGGGAGTCCCGGGGCTGGCCCCGCCCCGGCCATCGCTGCTGCCGTCGCTGTCGCCACTACTACCGCCTCAACTCAGTCGCCTCCGCCGGTTCCGCTGTGTACTCCCTGCCTTCGTCAGGGTTGGCGCCAGCGGATGACGTCTCAGCGAGAGTGACGGGCGCCGGTACATGACATCATGCGCCAACGGGGCTCGTCAACGGGGACCTAAGGCCAATGAGAACCCGGCCACACCCGAAGGGCCCGCCCCAAGGAGGAGTATAGGCCAATCAGAGTGCCGCAAAAACGAGTTTTACGGAAGAATCTGAGTCTATGAGAGTGCAGCCGAGCGAGACCGCCACGCCTACATGGAGGAACAGGGGCTAACGAAAGTACTGTAAAGTCACTTGTCCCCGTTCCTGAAGTGGAAACTTGATCTTTAAGAACTCAGGAAAGTTCGGAGGTCCCGCCCTTGCCACCGCGAGGCCCGTTCCGGAAGTTTTAAAACACACTGAAATCCGAATGATCCCAGGGCAGGACGAGGCTGGATATAGCTGGGGGCCGTGGTCGCCCACTCTGGGGTAGACGGACACGCTACCAGACAATGAGTCCCAGAAAAAACAGGGACATGATGTGGGAAGCTCAGATGAGGTGCCTGACTCAGGCTTCCTGGAGGAGGTGACGTCAGAAAACTTCTGCTGGATGAAAATGAGAGAGATTCTGGGTAGGAGGAATACAGTTCATGCAAAGGCCGAGAGATAGTAGTCAAATGCGTCACCTCATAAGGTCACGTGTATAGTTTCGGTGTCTGTGCTTTCTAGGGATACAGCTGACCCCTCCTTTTTTTTTAGTCCTCAAAATGTTTTATGAATATTTTCAAAAATACACAACAGTAGGGAGAATGAACATCCACGTACCTCTCAACAATTACTAATATTCTACCCTTCTTGCTTCGTCTATACTTCTTTTATTTTTTTGCTTTACATTATAGCAAATTCCAGACGTCTATCAATTCACCCATAATTGCTTCATGATGTCTCTCTAACATAAGGAGTATTTAAAAGGAAACAAAACAAAACAAAAACAGCATTTTCACACCCAAGAAAATGGGTATCTTAGTATCATCTAACACCCAGACTGAGTTCAATTTTCTCTGCCTCAAAATGTCTTTATACAGGGGACTTCCCTGGTGGCTCAGTGGTTAAGAATCCGCCTGCCAATGCAGGGGACACGGGTTTGAGCCCTGGTCTGGGATGATCCCACATGCCATGGAGCAACAAAGCCCGTGAGCCACAACTACTGAGCCTGCGCTCTAGAGCCCACGAGCCACAACTACTGAAGACTGTACACCACAACTACTGAAGCCCTCTCGCCTAGAGCCTGTGCTCTGCAGCAAGAGGAGCCACTGCAATGAGAAGCCCGTGCACCGCAACAAGGAGCAGCCCCCGCTTGCCGCAACTAGAGAAAGCCTGCGTGCAGCGACGAAGACCCAACGCAGCCAAAATAAATAAATAATAAAAACAAAAACAAAACTTAATGTTACCGCTTGCCTTGGTTTCTTGAAGCTCCAGTTTGAATCAGCATAAATGAATGCTTTGTTAAAATACTTTGTTTGCTTCTGTGTTAGAGATGTTATAAGAATAGGATGCCTTAAAAATTATTATTAACTAGAGTCCACACTTTATTCAATTTTCCTAGTGTTTACCTAATCTCTTTTCTGTTTAAGCATCCCATCCAGGATAACACATAACATTTAGTTGCCTTGTTTCGTTAGGCTCTTCTTGCCAGTGACAATTTCCTACTCTTTCTTTTTCATGACTTTGATAGTTTTGAGTACTGGTCACGTATTTTGTAGAATGTTCCTCATTTGGTATCTGTTTGATGTTTTTCTCATTATTAGGCTGGGGTTATGCTTTTTTTGGGCGGGGGAGGGAGACCACAGAGGTAAAGTGCAATTTTCATCATATCATACCAAGGCTACATACTATCAACATGAATTATTATTGTTAACTTTGATCTCCTGAAGTAGCACTTGTCAGATTTCTTTACTATAAAATTACTTTTTAAAAACTCCCTGGGGGCTTCCCTGGTGGCGCAGTGGTTAAGAATCCACCTGACAATGCAGGGGACACGGGTTCGAGCCCTGGTCCAGGAAGATCCCACATGCCGCGGAGCAACGAAGCCCATGAGCCACAACTACTGAGCTCACGTGCTGCATCTACTGAAGCCCGCGCGCTCTACAGCCCGTGCTCCGCAACGAGAGAAGCCACCGCAATGAGCAGCCCACGTACTGCAACGAAGAGTAGCCCCCGCTCGCGGCAACTAGAGAAAGCCGCGTGCAGCTATGAAGACCCAACATAGCCAAAAATAATAAATAAATAAAAATTTAAAAATAAAATAAAATAAAATAAAAACTCCCTGGGCTTCCCTGGTGGCGCAGTTGTTAAGAATCTGCCTGCCAGCTCATGCAGCTCAATATCAAAAAAACAAACAACCCAATCCAAAAATGGCCAGAAGACCTAAATAGACATTTCTCCAAAGAAGATATAGAGATTGCCAACAAACACATGAAAAGAGGCTCAACATCACTAATCATTAGAGAAATGCAAATCAAAACTACAATGAGGTATCACCTCACACCGGTCAGAATGGCCATCATCAAAAAACCTACAAACAATAAATGCTGGAGAGGGTGTGGAGAAAAGGGAACCCTCTTGCACTGTTGGTGGGAATGTAAATTGATACAGCCACTATGGAGAACAGTATGGAGGTTCCTTAAATAACTAAAAATAGAACTACCATATGACCTAGCAATCCGCTACTGGGCATACACCCTGAGAAAACCATAATTCAAAAAGAGTCATGTCCACAATGTTCATTGCAGCACTATTTACAATAGCCAGGACATGGAAACAACCTAAGTGTCCATCGACAGATGAATGGGTAAAGAAGATGTGGCACACGCATACAATGGAATATTATTCAGCCATAAAAATAAACGAAATTGAGTTATTTGTAGTGAGGTGGATGGACCTAGAGTCTGTCAAACAGGGTGAAGTAAGTCAGAAAGAGAAAAACAAATACCATATGTTAACACATATATATGGAATCTAAAAAAAAAAAAAAAAGGTTCTGATGAACCTAAGGGCAGGACAGGAATAAAGACGCAGATGTAGGGAATGGACTTGAGGGGCACAGGGAAGGAGAAGGTTAAGCTGGGGCGAAGTGAAAGAGTAGCATTGACATATACACACTACCAAATGTAAAATAGATAGCTAGTGGGAAGCAGCTGCATAGCACAGGGAGATCAGCTCGGTGCTTTGTGACCATCTAGAGGGTTGGGATAGGGAGGGTGGGAGGGAGATGCAAGAGGGAGGGAATATGGGGATATATATATGCATATAGCTGATTCACTTTGTTATACAGCAGAAACTAACACAACATTGTAAACCAATTATACTTCAATAAAGATGTTAAAAAAAAAAAAAAAAAAGAATCCGCCTGCCAGTGCAGGGTACACGGGTTTGAGCCCTGGTCCAGGAAGATCCCACATGCCGCGGAGCATCTAAGCCCGTGCGCCACAACTACTGAGCCTGCGCTCTAGAAACCGCGAGCCACAACTACTGAGCCCGCGTGCTTAGAGCCCGTGCTCCTCAACAAGAGAAGCCACCGCAAATGAGAAGCCCGCGCACTGCAATAAAGAGTAGCCCCCGCTCGCCGCAACTAGAGAAAACCCCGCGCACAGCAACGAAGACCCAACCCAGCCAAAAATAAACAAACAAATAAATAAGTAAATAAATTTATAAAAAATAAATTAAAAACTCTCTTTTTATGCTCTTTGGAAGGAATTTACTATGCACAGCCCATACTTAAGGGGTGGAGTAGTTAAGCTCCACCTCCGTGAGAGTGAGATATCTGCATAAATTATTTGGAATTCTTTTGCACAAGGGATGTCTATTGCACCCCCTTTATTTCGTTATTAAATCACTTGTATCAGTATGGACTCATGGATATTCTATACTTTCGGTTATTATACAATTACACTTTAGTTATTTTGTTGCTCAAATTGTTCCAGCTTTTAAAATCCTATTAAAGTCTTTTTTTAACCTGAAAATTTCCCATCTCCTGCCTTTTTCTTCCTCCCTCTTTTCTTTCTCTTTCTCCCCCCACCCTCTCTTTTTTTTGTCTTCTATTTGTTGCAGAAACTGATCAATTGTCCTATAGGACGTCTCACATTTTGGATTTAACTAATTATGTTTGTTCACTTGTTCCTCGCTGCCTCCTCTCCCTTGCTTATTTATTGCAGTAACAGAAGCTTGATTAGATTTAGGTTTAATTTGGTAAAAGAATACTTAAGAGGTAATCCTGCTGTACCTCATCAGGAGCACATGGTATCTGGTTGTACTCCTTTGGTGATGCCAAGATTGATCAGCAGTGTCATCCTGTTCCATCCATTTTAAAAAGCTCAATCTTTCCATTAATAGTTTTAGCAGCACTTGATCATCATTACCTGTATCTATTACTTATTAACATATGGAAGATAGTGGTTTTCGAATTTTATCATTCTCCCTGAAATTATTAGTGACTTTTATAAACGTCCTCCTTATCAGGAATTGGGTTACTTGTTCACATACAGGAAAGAAGACAGAAAATGCTTGATTCTTTCTCTATTTTATGTTGGCGGGGGGAAAGAAATGAGTTGGTTACTAACACCCTTCAAAGGTGACCAGTGAGGAATGTGTGTGTGAATATCAATATGAACTGACATTTTCAAACATATTTATGTGCTTCAAGTCATCGCAGTCATTCTTTTAATTAAATATTTATTTATTTATTAATAGTTAATTTATTTTTTTGGCTGCATCGGGTCTTAGTTGTGGCATGTGGGATCTTCACTGAGGCATGTGGGATCTTTTGTTGCGGCGCGAGGGCTCTTCCTTGTGGTGTGCGGGCTTCTCTCTAGTTGTGGCATGCGGGTTTTCTCTCTCTAGTTGGGGTACACGGGCTCCAGGGCACGTGGGCTCTGTAGTTGTGGCGCATGGGTTCCAGAGCGTGTGGGCTCTGTAGTTTGTGGCACACGGGCTCTAGTTGAGGCGCGTGGGCTCTATAGTTGTGACACGCGGGCTTAGTTGCCCTGCGGCATGTGGGATCTTTGTTCAAACCCGCGTCCCCTGCATTGCAAGGCGGATTCTTTACCACCGGACCACCAGGGAAGTCCCCATTGAAGTCATTCTAATTGCTGCTCAAAATGTCCCATCTTTAGCCAGTGGCAACGCCTTCATACAGACTCCTGAGTCCTTTTGACTCAATCCCAGTAGTTTTGGAGGACGTCCTTGCTCTCTGGTACAAAATGCTTCATACTCATTTTGCACATTTCCAGCCCCAGACCTAGAATCAGCTATTTCCCCAAGGATCCCTGGTTCCTTTGAGTCAGAAATGGTATTTAGAGGCCACAGCCTGGGCACTAGGGTTGCTCATTGTTACTGCGTTGTCATATGTAGAGCTTTTCCGTGGACTTAGCTAGGAAAAAAAAAATATATTTATATATAATATTTATATATATATAATATTTATATATATAAATATTATAATATTTATTTATTTATAATATTTATTATAATATAATATTTATTATATAAAATAATATTTATTTTATAATATAAAACATTATAATAATAAATAATAAAATATTATAATAATAATATTTATTATATAAAATAATATAATATTTATTTATTTATTTATTATAAATATTATAATATATATAAATATTATATATAAATTATAAATTATATATATTATAAATAAATAATAAAATATTATGATAATATTTATTATATAAAATAATATAATATTTATTTATTTATTATAAATATTATAATATATATAATTATATAAATATAAATATATATATATATAATTATATATAAATATATATTTATATATATTTATTATACGTATTATATATATAGTTTAGAAAGAGAAAACCCCATGAGTTCATTCTAATATTTCCAATTCAAATGAAAGATTACAGGGTATTACTTCTTTGATTTTATATTTGTATCTCTTTTCTTCTTTTTTTAAAAAATATTTATTTATTTATTTGGCTGTGCCGTGTCTTAGTTGCGGCAGGTGGGGTCTTCACCGCCACGTGCGGGATCCTCAGCTGCGGCATGTGGGATCTTTTAGCTGCAGCATGAGGGATTTTTAGTTGCGGCATGCGAACTCTGAGCTGCCGCATGTGGGATCTAGTTCCCCGACCAGGGAGCGAACCTAGGCCCCCTGTACTAGGAGCCCAGAGTCCTAGCCACTGGACCACCAGGGAAGTCTCGTGTATCTCTTTTCATTTGCATTAAAAACTTAGTCCCCAGTAACATTAGCATAGCTACATATTTGCTTTAGTCTAATATATAATTTCAAAATATATGATGTTGGGTCTCAAAATTTTAAACTGTATTTTACCAAAATAAAAAAAATCAGTATTATTATGAACAATAAGACTATTTGAAAGTAGGTTGCAGACATCATCCTTAATACTTCAACACACATTCTCTAAGAACATTCTCCCACTTAACCATGATACCATTATCACACCAAAGAAATTTTATAAAGATACAGTATTATCCAATATACCAATCTCTCATTTCTCATATTCAAATTTCCCCAGTTGACTCAAAAATCTACTTTCGCGGGACTTCTCTGGTGGCGCAGTCGTTAAGAATCCGCCTGCCAATGCAAGGGACACGGGTTTGAGCCCTGGTTTGGGAAGATCCCACAAGCCGCGGAGCAACTAAGCCCGTGCTCCACAACTACTGAGCCTGCACTCTGGAGCCCCCAAGCCACAACTACTGAAGCCCACACGCCTAGAGCCCGTGCTCCGCAACAAGAGAAGCCACTGCAATGAAGAGTAGCCCCTGCTCGCCGCAACCAGAGAAAGCCCGCCTGCAGCAATGAAGACCCAACGCACCCAAAAATAAATAAAATAAATTAAAAAAAAATTTTTTAATGTACTTTCGGGACTTCCCAGGTGGTCCAGTGGCTGACTCTCACTCCCAATGCGGGGGGACCCAGGTTTAATCCCTGATCAGGGAACTAGATCCCACATGCCACAACTAAGACCTGGTGCAGCCAAATAAATATTAAAAAACAACCCTCCAAACCAAAAAATAACCCCAAAATGTACTTTCAAACGCAAATGCTTATAAAAACTTAAAACACCCCACCCTGATTCAATCAAGATTTTGCATTGCATTTGGTTGTCATGTCTCTTTTAATCTAAAACAATCCCTACTGTACCCCCACTGACTTTCTGAAGAATATGATCTAGTTGTTTTGTACAAGGTCGCACAACTTTTATTTCACCCAGAATGTCTTTGGGATAGGTTCCTATAAGTAGCATTGTCTGGGCAAAGAGTAAATGCTTATATCGTTTTCTTTTAATTAAAAAAATTATTATTATTATTTTTTGGGTTTTATTAATTTTATTTATTTATTTATTTTGGCTGTGTTGGGTCTTCGTGGCTGCGCGCGGGCTTTCTCTAGTTGCAGCGAGCGGGGACTACTCTTCGTTGCGGTGTGTGGGCTTCTCATCGCGGTGGCTTCTCTTGTTGCAGAGAACGGGCTCTAAGCGCGCGGGCTTCAGTAGTTGCAGCACGCGGGCTTCAGTAGTTACAGCACGCGGGCTCAGTAGTTGTGTCTCACAGGCTCTAGAGTGCAGGCTCAGTAGTTGTGGCGCACGGGCTTAGTTGCTCCGCGGCATGTGGAATCTTCCTGGACCAGGGCTCAAACCCATGTCCCCCACATTGGCAGGCGGATTCTTAACCACTGCGCCACCAGGGAAGTCCAATAAATGCTTATAGAGTTTTTCTGGAGATGATCTCACAGATATTCCATATTGCACATCCACTGATGTATCAGAGTGCTGTTTCCCATAGCCTTACCAACAGAGGGAGCTGCCAAAATTACAGGTTTCCTTTTTCCCAGTCTGGTAGGTGAGAAATGTATCAAAGTGGGGTTTTAATTTGCTTTTCTCTTACAGAGTTTGAGCATATTTTCTGAGAACTGTCCATTCATATATTTTGCCCATTTTTCCATGGACTTGGAATTTTTCTTTTCCACTTTGACACTACACACACACACACACACACTTTTGTTATAAACTGCGAACATTTCCCCTCAATTTGTCATTTCTTCTTACTTTTTTTTTTTTTTTTTGCGGTACGCGGGCCTCTCACTGTTGTGGCCTCTCCCGTTGCGGAGCACAGGCTCCGGACGCGCAGGCTCAGCGGCCATGGCTCACGGGCCCAGCCGCTCCGCGGCATGTGGGATCTTCCCGACCGGGGCACGAACCCGTGTCCCCTGCATCGGCAGGCGGACTCTCAACCACTGCGCCACCAGGGAAGCCCTGCTTTTTTTTTTTTAAACCATGTAAAAGTTTCTTTTATTTTTTTTTGTCAGTACTTCCCCTTATTGCATCTGGATTTCAAATCATATTTAGGAAAGTTTGTCGAACTTCTAGTTTATAGAGGAATTCACCTACATGGAGCTCACATTTTGTTTGAGGACAATAAAAGATAAAGTAAAAGTGTATGTTAGAAGATGTGCTATGGAGAAATATTGAGCAAGGATGGGGGTAAGGACCCTCATGTTCAGTAGCGGGGTGGCTCGGAGCTGAGATGAAAAGGAGGGGGGACACTAAGGTGGCACATAGGAAGGCAAACGTGTAAAGACTGGGGAAGAGTAACCAGGGATAGGAGGAGAACTGGGAGAGTGAGGGTGTTCTGGAGGCCAAGAGAGGAGTTATGGGAAGGGAGGTGGAAAATCAGGTTTAAAATCTCAAAGATGTCAAATATCCCTTATTTTTAAACTAACTGCAACCCCAATAAAGCCCCCATCTATGTTTGTATTTCTTCTGGAACCAGGCAAATTGGGTATAAAGTTCACTTCATTTGAAAGAAAAACCTAGCAAGAGACAGGGACACATTGAAAAATAAGAGCAAGACGGCAATCAGCCATTTCAGGTACTAAGACGTATTACACAGCCTTTATAATTAAAACACCGTGGGGATGGCACACAAAAGTCAGACAGACAGTGGACTTGGAGAGAACACAGATGCAGCCAAATTAACCATGGAAACTTAGTGTATGAAAAGGTGGCATCTCAAGTCACCTAAAACTACTTTACAAAGTTTAGGTATGTAAAGTTTTACTTTATAAGTTGAAGATAATTCACAGCGAAACGCTGCGATCAGTACAGCTAGATTAGTTCTGGAAAATCTATACACCTGTGTAACCCCACCACCTTCAATGTACAACATATTCCCAACTCGAGAAAGTTTGTCTCCTCCTTGCTTGATCCCTGCCACCCAGCCCTCCTTCAGAGGCAATCACTGCTCTGAATGAGAATTTTAATAAGTGATAGTGAGATATATTTAAAATAAGATAAAACTGAATCCATTTAGATAAATTCCAAATGGCTCAGAGATTTAAAATTTACATTTACAAAAGAAATTGTAAAAAACTAGAAGGAATGTCATCTCTTAAACCTTCCCCTCTTCCAGCAGATGCACTGCCTCCTCAGCCCTCACACCAACACATCTGAACGCAGGGCCTTTGCATGTGCTGTAGTCTTCCCCTCTGCAAGCCTTCCTCAGATACCCGTGTGCTTCCTTCTCTCTCTACCTTTACAGAGTGTCACCTTTGCTGTGTAGCCCTCTATTTAAAAATCACACCACTACAACCGCTTTTTCTCCACAGCAGTTCTTCCACATACTAAATATTTTGCTTACTTATTTTGTCAGTGGTCTGTTCTCCTGTCCTAGAATGACAACTCCCTGAAGGCTGGGACTTCTGTCCATTTTTTTTAGTGCTGGATCCTCAGTATTTAGAGCAGGTGCTTGATTACTTTTTGTTGAGGGTAAAAGTGACGAGGAGAGTTTCAGGTAGGGTGGGGCACACAGTACCCCATTCTCTTGGCTTTAGTGGGATGATAGGACAGTGGCAAGGCGACTGAGAGGAAAACCAGAACAGCCTGTGAAGGGGGACGGCAGGTGTGGGTAGAGACAATGGGCTGATGCATCCAGGCAATGCTTTCTTCCAAAAGTCTTATTAAGGGAAGTGAAGTGTTGGGGTGAACAAATGCAAAGCTCTGGACTTCTTTTTGAGCCACCTCTTCATCTGCACAGCTGCTGCAGGGCGCCTTGGGCCTGGATCCAGCGCAGCTGCCACTGGGGCAGGGACAGGCCTTGGCAGAGCTCCCCGGAGAGGGCGGCTTGTCCTGGCTGCTCCCACCTGGAGAAGGGGATGGCATAAGAGGGAAGGCCTGGACCTCCAGACCTTCACTGGCCTCCGCTCAGCACCATGCTCTGCTTGTCATCAGCCCCCCACCCCCACCCCCGCCCGGTCTAAGTTCTGCCTGTTCCACCAGTCAGCCCCCACCTCATCGTGCCCCCGTCTCACCAGTCCCCCACAGCTCCCTGCAGCTCGGGGATTCGCTTCAGTGCTTGTTTCAGCAGGTTCTCCAGGCGCTTCAGAGCCTGCCCCAGGTTCTCTTTCTGCTCCTTTTCCTGGGATGCCCAGATCTGCAGCAGCTCTGCAGGTTAGAAACCCGGGGGCAGCAATGAATCCTCTGGCTCCCCGGTGCCTTGCAGCCATTGGGTCACCAAGTCTCCAATCATCTAGCCTTCACCTGAGCATCTCTCCTAATCCTCTCTCTCCTCCCAGGTCCTCTTACCACGTGCAAGCCCACCATACCTGAGGCGTCATTCTGAATGCCTTCCTCCCTCCCCCTGATGGCCCCTCGATCTCCATGGCCCAACCCTCAGTGTCCTCCCTGCTTCCCTACTTGGGCCCAAACCTCAGCCTCTTACCGGTCCATCCTTCACATGGCAGCCAGAGTGATCTCGCAGCCTAAACCTGATCCTTTCCCTCTCCTGCTTGGAACCCTGCAAGGCTCCCCAGAGCCCCAAGACAGAGCCCAGGCTCTCAGCCCAGTACTTGAGGGGTGCATCATGTGACCTCTGCTTACTACTCCTGAGCGAAACCTCACCTGACTCCCAGGGCCCACTGGAGACACCATCTCTCCTCCTGGACAGCTCTCACCTCTTTCCCCATTGAGCTCTCAGGGCCAGCACATGGCACATACCCAGCGAGTGCTTGCTGAGTGAATCCAGGAATAAATGACTTTTCTGAGTTTCAGCTTCCTCTCTGTAAACTGGGGTCTTATGCCCCCTCCCCTTATGGTAAGGACTGGAAGACACTGTGCACGTGCAGAGAGCAGTGACTAGAATCACACCAGAGACACAGATGCTTACTGCAGCCAGGCATGGCTCAATACCCTGTTTGGATCACCTGACTGAATCTTTCCAACAACTCTGTAAGGCATTATGATTATGCTTATTCCACTGAGGAGGAAGCTGAGGCGCAGGGAGATCACGCAGCAAGGAAGAGGTGGGGCTGAGAAGAGAATCCAGGTAGTTTAACTACACAGCCCAGTTTCTAACTCCTCAAGTATACTACTGTTTGGTGATGGATGAGTATTTGGCAATTCAATGAGCAGTGCTGCCTCGTGGTTAGGAGCACAGACCCATGTTAGACGGCCTGGACTCAAATCCCAGCTTGGCTGTCTGGGCAGCTACCAAGCCTTCTGCTTCTCAGTTCTCTCCTCTGTAAAACGGAGAGAACCCCTGGGCTGCTGTGCAGATGAAACTAGTGAGCATGCTCAAAGCACTCAGCACACTGTATAAGCAGTGGGTGTTTCTGATTTCTCCTGGACGCTGATGGTCCTGGGAAGGGGCTGGGATGCTGGATAAGGAAGCAGGGCAGGCCTACCCCGGGTGGATGGTCCTGGCGGCAGGCTGGTCTTCATGTAGAGCAGATACCAGCATCGGAGACTTCGCTGGTCCTGGAGGAACAGAAGGTCCTGGCGAAGAGAGGCAGCCTTTGGGAGGAGCAGCTCCGGAGCCTGGAGGAAGGGGGAAGGACAGTCACCTGGGGTGGGGGTAGAGGTGGGAAGACGGGTCCTAAGGGACAGGGACTCACCTTCCCTGCGGGCAGCCCCAGTGTGTGGCTCAATACTATGAGGCTGGAGCCTCTTGGGGATGCAGGATGCAGCTGGTGGATGGATGGCAGGACCGTAGGGAGGGGCTGCAACCTGTGGGGGAAAATCCAGGTTGGGTGGGGCACTGAGAGGCAGGCTTGGGTTCCAGAGGCTCTGGGGGCTGGGAGCTGGACTCAGGAGGCCCAGGAACTTGGAGGTGGGTCTGAGGACTAGGATTCCAGAATGGGGCTGAGGACCTGAAGGTGAGGTCTGGCAGCTCGGGAACACTGGGAGGACTGGAATTGATTTTGTGGAGTGGGCCCAAGGAGCAACAGTCATCCATGGCAGGGGACATGGTGATGGCCCCGTCTCACCCTCCAGGGCTGTGCCGCAGCAGGGTGCCCAGCGGAAGATGGGGCAGATGCTGGGCTCCCTCCTCTAGACACCGAAGCAGCTCCTGGCTCTGTGGTGCCACCATCTCAGATGTGGGGACCACTTTTTGCCGAACCAAAGCTAGCACCTGTGGGGAAGGAAAGGGATGGGAAGGGCAGTGTGAGGCCGCTTAGCCCCCTCCCTAGGAGACCCAGCCCTACCCAGAATTTGCCCCAACTCCCATCTCACCTCCCCAGGGCTCCGGCACAGGCTCGTCTTGCTGGCTGAGTTGCCCTTGATGAGCAGGCGGACCTGTTCCTGTGTCTCCTCCTAGGCAACAGAGAGGTCACGGAGATGGGCTGCTTTTCCTTGTCACCTTCCAGCCTCTGCCCTTGCTCACCCCTTTGCACAGGTCCTGATTCCTCTTGGGAGTCTCACCCTGGCCCCCTCCCCTCACCAAGAGACCCAGTTCTGGATCTTAAGGGTCCCAGCCTCACCCCGGCCCTCCACCAGGCCCTGCCACTTCTCCCGGAGTCCCGCCTCTCACCACCAGTTGGCGCCAGTGCAAGATCCTCTGCTGTTTGGCCTGTAGCTCCTGGAGCAGAAGCTGCCGCTGCCCAGCAGCCTCCTCCAGCTCCTGGCTCATGGCATGCAGGGCCTTGAGTTCTGCCCACAGGGCAGAGCTCCGGAGCCCCAGCACCAATGCCTGCCTGGGGCACGAGTAGAAAAGAGCAAAGGAGAAGGAAGGTGACTAAGACTCACCACAGAGGAGGGAGATCAGATCTGCAAGGATGCACAAGGAGCCACAGGACAGGGAGACAAACCAGAAGAGCAAGCAGGGATGCAGAAACAGGAGCCACAGGTGCAGAAAAAGTCCAATAACCTGAAACCTCTGGGAGAGAGATGGCCTAGAGGCCTCTGCCCATGGAGACCCCTCACCTCTCGCTGGATCCCACGGTACATCTCTCCATCTGCTCCATCAGGCCTTGGAGGTGCTGGGTCAGGATTTGATGGTCCTTCAGGAGGGGGCCCCGCTGGGTGACCAGCGCAGCCACAGACTGCCAGCCCTCCTGGAGCGAGGCACAGAGTCAGGGTGGGCATGGTCCCTGGGGTTGGGGGCTGGGGGAGGGGATCGAGTGGGTTGGGAAGGGGATGGAGTCCTGGGGGTCACCTGGATGAGATGCACCATGGACGGCAGGGCCTGGCTAGAGTTGGGCTGGTCTGGGGCCTGGGAGCCGAGAGTAGGGGCCGAGCTGCAGAGAGAGGAGACCTGTCCCCTTGCCTGGGCCCTTGGGGGTAACCAATGTCAGCCCACCTGCCAGATTGGTTACTGGGTTTCAGTTCCACCCCCATCAGCAGGTGACCCTGCCTGGTCCTGACCTGTCCCAATTTACTCAGCCCACTGCCCTGCTCTGACTGTGGGAGCATCCACGCCACACCTGGCTATCTCTGTATCTTGGAGCTCATCCACGGTGCACAGGGACTGGATCTCTGCCTCCCGCTCTGCAGCCAGATGCTCCAAGGCAGCCAGGATGTGGCCCGGAGGGTGGTTTGTCAGCAGTGTCTGGTGAGGAGAGGAGTGAAGTCAGGGCAGGATGGAGGAGGGCTACGAGCTGGGACTCCATGGAGAAGGGGAAGGATCAAGAGTTAGGTCCTGGTACCCTGAGGTTTACATGGGGCAGAGGGTGTGTCCTTTTTGAGAGCCCCCTCACCTCCACTGAGCTAAGCCACTGCTGGTAGGAAGTTCCAAAGAGATCATCTCGAGGGGTTCTGTGGAGTTGGGGAAGGGGACAGAGAATGTTACAGAACACATCAACTCACCCTCTAATGATCACCACCACCCTATAGGGTAGGGGTTGTCATTGTCCCCATTTTAAGGATTGGAAACCAGGCTCTTTCTCTACACCTGTCAGACTTGAGTTCCCCACTTAATATCAACTCGCTGGTCTTGGGCCCCTTCACGTGTGCTGTTTACCTGGAACACCCTCTCAACCTTTTACCCTCCTCACCAGAGAACCCGTCCTGTCTCCTTAGCTGGGTAAGGCATTTCATTTGAGTTCCCTGCGCCTCTCAGGCCTCCCCGCCCTCTGACAGCCCTAACTACCTGGGTTGTCACTGTCTATGATGGTCTGTTTCCCTCTTTTCCCAGCCTGGGAGCCCTGTCAGGGCAGGGCCTGGGCTAACAGAGCCCGGAGGCCCAATGTCTGTAACAAGTGACTACCCCCAAAGCCCAGGTTCTTTGCAGGGTCTCGGGGGTTGAGGGATACTCACGGAATGCTGCCTCCCTTGGCCCGAGGCATCAGGAGCTTCTGCAGGAACTGGGTCCGGAGGCTGCAGGCTGTTCGGACATCACCCTGTGAAGAAGGGAGTGTAGCATTAGAAGGGCCCAAAGGTCCACCGAACCCCAGGCTCCCCGCCTTTTCCCCCATGGCCCAGGACTCTTACCAGGACCACAGGCTCCAGGCTCAGGGCTGCTGATGTCAAGGGTCCAAAGTTTATATCCACTTTGGCCTTCCTGGAGAGAGGAGTGCAGTTGGGGCTGAGGTTCCTGGGAGGAGGGAGCTGGCAGCACAGATGTCTGTGTCCCCTCTCGCTGCCAGCAAAGCTAGCCTGGATCTCAGAGGCCAACCCCAAATTAGACCACTGTCATCTCCTGGCTAGATGACTGCATTAACCTCCTCATCGGTCTCCCTGCTCTTGCCCACTGCAGTCTGCTCTCTACCCAGTAGTCAATGATCCTATTAAAACCTCATACAGATCATGTCACTGTTTTGCTCAAAACCCTTGAAAACAATGTGATGTGGCCCCATTACACTCAGAAAAGCAACAATGGGTATTAGAACTCTTCTAAGCACTCCGCGTGATTTGACACACTCAATTATCATACCTACCCTATAGAGTAGGTATTAATATTATCCCCATTCTATGGAACTTAGAAACTGAGGCACAAAGAAGTTAAATACTTTGCCCAAAGTCACACAGCTGTAAGTGGCTGAGCCAGGCCATGAATCCAGCCTGAGAATAAAATTCCAATGCCTCCATGGTGCTCTGTCCACCTCTCCAACCTACGTCCTCACGCTCTCCCTCTTGCCTACGAAACTTAAGCTGAACTGGCCTCTTGGCTGTTCTTCCCACATGCCAAGCTCAGGGCTCTGCTTCTGCTGTTCCTCTCCATGGAAATTCCTCCCCCAACTCAAATGTTACCTCCTCAGAGAGGCCTTCTCTGACCATCATACCTAGGGCAGGATGTCCCTCTCCCTTTCTATCATGTCACCTTTTCTTCATAGCACTCATCTCTACCTATGATTACAGGGTCTGTCTCCTAGTTTACCACCTGTCTCCTCTGCATCACAGTGTGAGGTCCATGAGGGCAGGACTGTCTCGTTTACCGTTTTTTCCCCCGCACCGGTGTTCTAGATATATAGCTGGCACTATTCTAGGCACTGGAAATACAGGTGGCTGAGATGACAAAACTTCCTGGCCTCATGGATGTTAAATCTTAAGGAGTGGAGCTCAGAATTCTGGAACCCAAGAAGTGTCCGGGCAGAGCACTGGGTCTTTAAGAATGTGGCTGCTCCCCGGACACCTGGGGCTTACCTCTCTATGTCCTGCAAATGCTTGAGCTGATTCTGCAGCTGCTGGATGGGACCTTGGAGCCCACGCTGCTGTCTTTGCATGGCCCCAGCCTGGGCCCGGAGGAGGAGAGCACGACGCTGGGTGTCTTGCATGCTCTGTAGGGCCTGCTCCATGGCCATGTCTGTGAGAGGAACAGGGGCGGCCATCAGTACTTTCCTTAACCTTGTTCTGCTGCCCATCTGTCCAGCCCCATGGGTCACCCTGAGCCTCAGTCTCTCGCTCCAACAGCTCCAGGCTCTGGTCTAACTCCAGGATCTCTGCCCGCAGGTGGGCAACAGCGGCTTCCAGCTTCAACTTCCGACGGGCCTGGTGGAATCAGGTACAGGGTCAGATGCATGGCCTGGCTGGGGCTCGGCCTGGCCTGACTGCCCTGTGTGGAGCAGCAGTCTCTTACCTGCCCAGTTAGGTGGCAGAGGGTTTTCCCTAGGCAGTTTCGGTGCCTGAACTTCTAGGACCAGAAGAGCACTATGGTACTATCCTGTCCCCCTCCTTCCTCCTGGGATTGCCTCATCTAGCCTCCCACCCTGTTTCTTGTCTCTGTCCCAGTCCTCATCTCCCCACTGAGCTCCACACCTGGAAGTCCTGAGGTCTCCTGGAAGCCTCCCCCACCTCAGATGTCACCTGGGCACCATGCACACATTGGGTCCCATATTGGTCTCAGTATCTCTCCCAAACCAGTCTCTTCTCCCAACCTCACCAGCTTTGATGCCCCATATCCATGTCCCCCCAACCACAGCTCATACCTTCTCCCCCTAGACTGTAAGCCCTGTGAGTGCAGGGATCAGGGCTGTTTTGTGACACAGTGACCCTAGCATCACCCAGCACAAGGCTGGGGCTAGAGCAGGTCTACAAGTCCTCTTTTTAGATGAAAGAAAATCTTGCAGCACGTGCTTCTCACCTCTGGACTGTCCTGGTGGCCATACCTGAGGAAATGAGGCCAGAGTTAGGGGATGACGGGGACTTCCAGGGGGAGATGGGAGGCTGAGGCTGTGGGTGGGGACATGGCTTGAGGGGGCTGGGGAAGACAGGAGGGGACAGCTTTGAGGACCAGTTACCAGAGCAGGTTTCCCCGGATCTTCTTGACATTCCTATAGTGGAGAGGTAGGAGGAAGGGGAGTTACTGTAGGACTCGCCTAGGTCCCCTCCCCTGCCACAGCTTCCCTCATGCAGCCAGGCTCACCTCTGGCTGTGCACATGCCGCAAGACGTAGGCCCAGATATCGGCCCCCTGGCCCAGACACAGCCTGTGGGAACAGTATGTAAGGGGATGCCTGGGACGTCACACAGGGTGGAGGATCTTCATTCGCAGGGTGGTGGGGGTTAAGGTCTTTACTAGGGAATTCTCACCTCTTGGGGGAGGGAGGGTCCATACTTTTGGGGGTAAGGTATTCCCTCCTGGGGAGTTCTCAGTCACTGAGAGGGTGGGCTTCTCACTGGGTGTAGGGGTATTCTCATTCCATGGTGGAGTGCTCCCTTTCTCCTGGGAGAGGGTTATCTCCAGTCACTTCCAGAGGTGGGGGTGAGGGCTATACTGCCTGGAAGGGCTCTCTCATTATCAGCTGTGGGTCATCACTCCTATACATTCAATCTTCAATGGGGTGGTCTTTGCTGACTCCAGAGGGTCCTCACTGGCTGGGCTAGGGTGTGTGGTGGGTGATGAAGTGCTGCAGGGACAGCCTTACTCTGGAGATCCAATTTCCCCACCGGGAGGGGGCATTCATTACTAACTCACTGGTGCAAGGGACCTCACTCTGGGCCTCACAGGATGGGCGCGGGAGTGTTGGAGTCACCGCCAGGACGTCCTCACACAGTTCAGGATCCTCTGCCTGGATTTACTACTCGGGGGGCGGGGGCGCCCTCAAGGGTTATTCTCACTCGGGCAGAGGGGGATGGGGAGGGCGGCGCGTCTTAGATGAAGATGTGGTTCTCACTCCCCGGGACTCTATCTCCAGGGTGGGGAGTCGTCACTCCTAGGGAGGTCCTCACCTGCGCAGCGTCGACTCCGGGGCACGGGCGGCCACGGGCGCCTCCATCTCTTCCGCCGCCCAGCAGCCCAGTTCCCGCGCTTGCTGCGTTAACTCCATGACAGCGCCTCAGCCGCCGCCTCCCGCCCCTTCTTCAAGTGTGGCTTCCGCCTCTGACGTCACGAGTGCGCCGGAAGTGACGCCATCGATCGCCAGACAGGCAGGGGCTTTCCGGCTCTGCAAGATGTCAGATCCTGTCTACGTTTCTCATGCTTGAGGGTCCGGTCCCTTTGAGTGGAGATGAAAGGGGCGTGGAGAAACGGTGGGGCCCGCTAGCCTTCCGCGTCCTCCTTCCTACTACCACATGTTCCCTAAGAGACCAAAGGTCCCCAATGCCTCCCTTCATTTTCTTGACAAAATGGGACTTTCATCCCAGGAGGATGAGAATCAGGCGAGGAGATGCCAAATTTACTGCTTTTTGGTTTCAGAAACAGGGTGTCAGGTCTGAGTGAGGGATAGAGGGCAGATGGCATGACCCTAATATCTCTCTGGCATGCTTTCTTCTAGGTATTCGTTCGTCCTTACCATTCTGTAACATTCGTGAGCTGACCCTGTGCTGGGGACACCCCGGTGGCTGAGACAGCCCCAGTCTCAGCTACTCGAGCCCCAGCTACTGGAGCTACCAGTTCAGTGAGGGACACAGACGCATCACCAGGTAGGGATGGTAGAACATAAGCAGCAGGGGTGGGTCAATTTGGGACACAAGGAATGTGAGAGGTCTATGGAGTGCCCCAGAAAGCACTGGATACTAGGGCTGGAGTTCTGGAGAGCCCACTCAGTCTCAGACATGGCCCTGAGAAATGGTAACATTCAGGGACTTTTCATTCAATATGATTCATCACTGTCCTCAGTGTCCAGTACAGAGCCTGACGCTCTAAATAGTTGTTGAAGAAACAAATGGCAGGAAAGGTGGTGGGGGTGAGACTAAAGCTGGGAACGCTGGGAGGAGGATGGAGCAGGATGAAGGGAGGAAGGGGTTGAGGACAGTGCTGGACCACTGTAGGGCTGTGGAGAAGAGAGGAGACTGAGTGGATGGGTCATGTGAGGTTGACTGGCTGTTGAGGGTTGAGATCCAGGGCCCTAGGCTGATTAGGTGGGACAGACCTTGAAATGGGGAGGTGAGAGAAGGGGCAGCTTTGGGGGAGATGCTGATAACAATGTGAGACTCTGTGGGTGTGAGGAGTCAAGGGGACATCCAAGGGTCAGCCGAGTCTCTAGTCCAGGGAAAAGGGGACCATGAGGTCACCACTAAATAGCAGATTTCGGGGAGAAGCTGAGTTCAGCTTCAAATTCTTCATAAGGGCTGAGATGCAGAAGAGGGTGCCAGGGGCTGATGTAATCCAGATGGGCTTCCTGGAAGAAAGACTAGCAGCTGCTACTCCACCATCCTGATTTCTCAAGTTTCCATTTCTTTCAAATATCTCCACCCTTCCAACCTTTGTGGGTTGTTTTGCTGTTAAAAAAAAAAAAAGAAAATCAATTAGACAGCATGTTTGCCAAGGGCCTCTGAGCCTTTCAAGGGACTTTAGAAAGTATTGGCTGTTAAAGGAACGAAAAGGCAAGTCACAGACTGGGAGAAAATATTTGCAAAACACATATCTGATTATTGATGAGTATCCAAAATATGCAAAGAACTCTTAAAACTCAACCATAAGAAAATAAATAATCCAATTTAAAAATGGACAAAAATTATGAACTGATGTCTCACCAAAGATGATATACAGATAAATGCAAATAAGCATATGAAAAGTTGTTCAACATTATAGGTCATCAGCGAGCTGCACATTAAAACAATAATGCGTTACCTCTACATACCTATTAGAATGTCTAAAATCCAAGACAATGACAACACCAAATGCTGCTGAGGATGTGGAGCAATAGGAGCTCTCATTCATTGCTGGTGGGAATGCAAAATAATAAAGCCGCTTTGGAAGACAATCTGAAAAGGCCATATGCTGTATGATTGCAACTATGTGGCATTGTGGAAAAGGCAAAACTATAGAGATCAGTAAAAAGATGGTAGCGGCCAGTGGGTGGGGGGTAAGGATGAAAAGGTGAAACACGAAGGGTGATTTTTTTAGGAGGGTGAAACTATTTTGTATGATACTGTAATGATGGATATGTCATATTATGCATTTGTAAAAAGCCGTAGAACTGTACAACACAGAGTGAGCCCTAACGTAAGGTATGGATTCTGGTTAGGAATAATGTTTCACTCTTGATCATCAACAGTAACAAAGGTACCATCCTCCTGCAGGATGGTAATAATAGGGGAAAATGTGTGTGGAGGGAGGGGACGTAGATGGGAACTTTATTTTTTGTGTGGTTTTTCTCTAAGCATAAGACCGCTTACAAAAAAATAAAGTCTATTAAACAAAAGAATTGGCCGAAAAGCTGGAATATTGTTTAATGAATATCTATAACCATAAACGAATGGCAGTTAATCAGATGCACCTTGACTCAAGCTACATAATTATATATAAATATAAAAGGATTCTTTATCTGTTTTGGATAAAAAATTAAAGGCAAATAAGGAATAATTGCCATCAGTTTCCCCTCCAGCTCTAAAAAAAGCCAATAGGGATTATTAGGCACATCCTCTCAAGACACCTAAGAGAGAGCAGAGCTGGTCATGTGACCATCTCCCCAGCAACCACTAACCATCTTCTCCCCACTCTCCTCCAGTCTCTGTGTGGTGGCTTTGTAATGTGTCCACTTGACTAGGTTGAATGAACTATTTCCTAGAATCACCTTCTGTGTCCAATTATGATGGGACGGAAGAGGTTCTTGGGCAAGATTTGGATGGGAGAAGTGAAGCAGCTGCCCTTTTGTAGATCACACAGGTTGTCACTGGCTGGCTGCTGGCTCATCATGTTTGCATAGGGCAGCAGCCAGGCCAGCAATTGTTTCACCTTCTCCTGGCTCTTCCTTCAACTTCTCCAATTCCTGGGCCATATGTGTGTTGAGCTCCAGCTTCTTCTGTGGCTGCTCATACCAACAAGGTCAGAGGCAAGCTTGTTCCAACTTGTCCTAGCTTCCCCCCATTTTACATCTGTCTTCCCTTCCTAACAACAGGCTGCCCTGTGCACTTCGAGTGCCAGCATCTGACACTAAGACAACAATATTAAGGATTGCCTAATGACTCCACCAATTGTATAATATCAAATCCCTGTTTATCTATCGATTGATCTATCTATCTGATATATCTCCCCTAGTGGTTCAGCCTCTCTGATTGAACCCTGATACAAGGAGGATACCGAGGCCAGGGCATGGAACCAGGGCAGGGGATGATAGGACTGAAGCATTGCAGGGGGCTGGTGGAAGTAATGATCAGGCTGAATGGAGGGAACTTATCCTTAGGTTAAGACCTTTCCAGAGAGGAAAGCAGTGTTCTCATTGGGACAGTACCTGTCAAGACCCCCTCCCTCTCACATCTGAGCTTTTATTCCTGTTGTGCCCCCCCCCAACTCAATTACCCTTCTTTCTTATCTTCAAAGGCTACCTCCTCCTCATCCTTTAGCTCTTCCCCCCTTTATTTATTTATTTATTTAAAATTTGAATTGTAGGGAATTCCCTGGCTGTCCCGCGGTTAGGACTTCATGCTCTCACTGCCAAGGGCCTGGGTTCAATCCCTGGTTGGGGAACTGAAATCCCACAAACTGCACAGCACGGCAAGAAAAAAACATATTGAATTATAATTAACATGCACTATTATGTTAGTTTCAGGTATAATGATTTGATATTATTATACATTATGAAATGATCATTACAATAAGTCCAGTTACTATCTTTCACCATACAAAGTTGTTACGATATTATTGGCTAGATTCCATATGTTGTACATTACACCCCCATGACTTATTTATTTTATAGCAGGAAGTTTGTATCTCTTAATCCCTTTCACTTATTTCATCTGTTCCCCCACCAGGTCGCACTGGGGACCACCATTTTGTTCTCTGTATCTAAGAATCTGTTTTTCTTTTGTTTTGTTTGTTCATGTGTTTTGTTTGTAAAAATTCCACGTAAAAGTGAAATCATAGTGTTTGTTTTTCTCTGTCTGATTTATTTCACTTAGCATAATACCCTGCAGGTTAATGCATGTTGCTGCAAATGGTAGGAATTCATTTTTTAAAAAAATTTATTTTTGGCTGTGTTGGGTCTTCGTTGCTGCGCATGGGCTATCTCTAGTTGCGGTGAGCAGGGGCTACTCTTTGTTGCAGTACGCGTGCTTCTCATTGTGGTGGCTTCTCTTGTTGCGGAGCACAGGCTGTAGGTGCACGGGCTTCAAAAGTTGTGGTACGCGGGCTCAGTAGTTGTGGCTCGCGGGCTCTAGAGCAGAGGCTCAGTAGTTGTGGCACGTGGGCTTCGTTGCCTTGTGGCATGTGGCATCTTCCCAGACCAGGGCTTGAACCCATGTCCCCTGCATTGACAGGCGGATTCTTAACCACTGTGCCACCAGGGGAGTCCCTGACCCAATTTTTAAATTGGGTTGTTTGCTTTTTTGATATTGAATTGTATGAGTTCTTTGTATATTTTGGATATCAACCCCATGTTGGTTATATTGTTTTGCAAATATCTTCTTTCATTCAGTAGTTTGCCTTTTTGTTTTTATGGTGGATTCCTTTGTTGTGCAAAGCTTTTTAGTTTGATGTAGTCCCATTTGTTTATTTTTGCTTTTGTTTCCCTTGCCTCAGGAGACATCAAAAATAATATTGCTGACTGATGTCAAGAGTGTACTGTCTTATGTTTTCTTCTAGGTGTTTTATGATTTCAGGTCTTACATTTAAGTCTTTAATCCATTTTGAGTTTATTTTTATATATGGTATAAGAAAGTGGTCATTTTCATTACTTTGCATGTAGCTGTACAATTTTTCCATCATTTATCGAAGAGACTGTGTTTTCCCCATTGTATTTTCTTGCCCCCTTTGTTGTAGATTAATTGACCATATGAGGGTGGGTTTATTTCTGTGCTCTCTGTTTTGTTCCATTGATATGTGTCTGTTTTTCTACCAGCACCATACTGTTTTTTTTTTTGTTGTTGTTGTTGTTTTGCGGTACGCAGGCCTCTCACTGTTGTGGCCTCTCCTGTTGCGGAGCACAGGCTCCGGACGCGCAGGCTCAGCGGCCATGGCTCACGGGCCCAGCCGCTCCGCGTCATGTGGGATCCTCCCGGACCGGGGCACGAACCCGTGTCCCCTGCATTGGCAGGCGGACTCTCAACCACTGCGCCACCAGGGAAGCCCGTATACTGTTTTGATTAATAACTTTGTAGTATAGTTTCAAGTCTAGGAGCATGATACCTTCAACTTTGTTCTTCGTTCTCAAGTTTGGCTATTTGGGGTCTTTGATGGTTTTATACAAATTTTAGGATTATTTGTTCTAGTTCTGTGAAAAATGCCATTGACATTTGATAGAGATTGTATTGAACATGTAGTTTGCTTTGGGTAGTAAGAACATTTTAATGATGTTGATTCTTCCGATCCATGATCATGGTATATCTTTCCTTTTATTTGTGTCATCTTCAATTTCTTTCCTCAGTGTCTTACAGTTTTTAGAATACAGTTATTTTTACCTCCTTGGTTAAATTTATTCCTAGGTATTTTATACTTTCTGATGCCTTTGTAAATAGGATTTTTTTCTTCATTTCTCTTTTTGATAGTTCATTATTAGTATATAGAAATGCAACAGATTTCTGGATCATATAGTAGTTCTATTTTTAGTTTTTTAAGGAACTTCCATGCTGTTCTCCATAGTGGCTGCACTAATTTACATTTCCACCAACAGTGTATGAGGGTTCCCTTTTCTCCATATCCTCTCCAGCATTTGTTATTTGTAGACTTCCTGATGATAGCCATTCATACAGATGTGAGGTGATACCTCACTATGGTTTCGATTTGCATTTCTCTAATAATTAGTGATGCTGAGCGTGTTTTCATGTGCCTGTTAGCCATCTGTATGTCTTCTTTGGAAAAATGTCTATTTAGGTCTTCTGCCTACTCTTTGGTTGGATTGTTTGGGTTTTGTGTTTTTTTGTTTGTTTTTTTGATATTGAGTTGTATGAGCTGTTTGTATATTTTGGATATTAACACCTTGTCAGTTTATCATTTCCAAATATTTTCTCCCATTCCATAGGTTGTCTTTTTGTTTTGTTGATGGTTTCCTTTGCTGTGCAAAAGTTTTTAGGTTTAATTAGGTCCATTTGTTTATTTTTGCTTTTATTTCTTTTGCATTAGGAGATTGATCCAAGAAAATATTGTTATGATTTATGTCAAAGGGTGTTCCACCTATGTTCTCTTCTAGGAGTTTTATGGTTTCAGGTCTTACATTTAGGTCTTTAAACCATTTTGAGTTTATTTTTGTATCTGTTGTGAGGGAATGTTCTAATCTCATTGTTTTACATGTGGCCATCCAGCTTTCCTAGGACTGCTTGTTGAAGAGACTGTCCTTTTTCCATTGTATATTCTATTAATTGACCATAGGTGTGTGGGTTTATTTCTGGGCTCTCTATTCTGTTCCACTGATCTATGTGTCTATTTTTTTATGCCAATACTATGCTGTTTTGATTACTGTAGCTTTGTAATATAGTCTGAAGTCTGGGAGGGTTACACTGCCAGCTCTGTTCTTTTTTCTTGGGATTGCTTTGGCAACTTGGGGTCTTTTGTGGTTGCATATAAAGTTTAAGATTATTTCTGTGAAAGACATCATAGGTTTTTTGATACAGATTGCATTAAATCTGTAGATTGCTTTGGGTAGTATGGCTATTTTAATATTAATTCTTCCAGTCCAAGAGCATGGGATATCTTTCTATTTCTTTGAATCATCTTCAGTTTCATCAGTGTTTTATAGTTTTCAGAGTATGGGTCTTTCACCACCTTGGTTAAGTTTATTCTTAGGTATTTTATTTTATTTTTTGATGTGATTTTAAATGGGATTTTTTTTTTTTTACTTTGAGTCTCTCTTTAACTTTTGCCATTTTAATTATAATATGTCTTGGTGTGGATCTCTTTGGGTTCATCTTGTTTGGGACTATGATTCCTGGACTTGGATGTCTGTTTTCTTCTGCAGGTTAAGATCAATTTTGGCTCTTATTTCTTCAAATTAGTTTTCCATCCCTTTCTCTCTCTCTCATCCTTCTGGGACCCCCATAATGTGAATGTTAATAAGCTTGATATTGTCCCAGAGGTCCTGTAAAACCTCCTCATTAAAACATTTTTTTTTCTTTTTGCTATATGATTGGGTGATTTCCACTATTCTGTCTTCCAGATCACTTATCTGTTCTGTATCATCTGATCTGCTGCTGATTCCCTCTAGTGTATTTTTTATTTCAGTTATTGTATCTTTCAGCTCTGATTGGTTCTTTCTTACATTTTCTAACTCTTGTTGAAGTTCACACTGAGTTCATCCATTCTTCTCCTGAGTTCAGTAAGCATTGTTATGACCATTGCTTTTAAGTCTTTATTGGATAAATTATTTATCTCCATTTAATTAGGTTTATTTCCCCTGGGGTTTTTTTTTTTTTTCCCCTGGGGTTTTATCTTGTTCTTTTTTGGAGAACATATCCCTCTCTCTCCTCATTTTGTTTGACTTTCTATGTTTGTTTCTATGAGTTAGATGAACCAGCTACCTCTCTCAGTCTGGAAGGAATGGCATTGTGAGGGAGCATCCCCCATGTAGACTGCCTGTTCCAGGCGGCTTTGGCAGGCTTGCTGGAGGAGAAGTGGGCATGGGCTGGGGTTAGTCTCAGGGCACTCTGTGCTGGTGTCCTTGGCAGCTAGCTGGAGGCTAGCATGGGTCAGAGGAAACACTGGAGCATGTTGTGCCAGGGCCTCCTTGGTGGACAGCTGGAGCTGGAGCACATGTGGGCTGGGCAGTCTTGGGGTGCGCCATGCTGTAGGAGCCTTGGCAGGACAGCTGGACCTGGAACAGGCACAGGCTGGGGGATCAAACAATGGCACTTGCTGGCACCTTCAATCCTGGAGAGAGTTCCAGCAGTTCCCTACCCATTTGGCAGGTACTCTAAGGTTAGTAGTTGGATTTCTTTCCTGCATAGTCTAAGTGCCCTTTAAACTGCTGGGTTTTTTTTTTTTCCTGTGTCCCAGGATGGGTGAGTCTGCACTCAGGCCCTTCAGTCATATCCCTCCCTACTGCAGGTTACCATGTCGGGGGTGGGGTTCCCATGGGTTCCCAGAGAACCCATGGGGTTCTCTGTCTTTGCTATCCATTTCTATGTGGTCCCTCTATGTGCAGAAGCTAGTCAATTAGCCCTCAGGTCTTCTTTAGGAGGAATTTCTCTATATGTAGGTGTAGATTCGGTGTGTCCAAGGGAGGAGGTGGGTTCAGAGTCTTCCTATGCTGCCATCTTGGACCCCTCCCCTTCGTCCTTAGGTTTTAACTTAGATGTGCCCTCCCATGCTAGCCTACTCTAAGCCCGGCCCCCTGGCTGGTTGGATACCCTCCTCCGGACTGTCACATGTAAGCCTCTTTTTGATGACAAATGTCTGAAAACTCAAAGGAGTAGTGCCCCCAAACAAGAAATATCTTGGTTCACATGATTTTAAAGTGTGTATTGGTTCATACTGATTTAGGTGAGGTGTGATCCAGCAGCTCAAACACTGGAAGGCAGTTATTATAAGCAAAGGCTCTGCAGTGTGACTGACTGGGTTTGAATCCTGACTCCACCACCTACAGACTGGGTGATCTTGGGCAAGTCTCTCAATCTTCCTGGCCTCAGTTTCCTCATTTATGAATTTGGTACAATAATAATACCTACTTTTCAGTGTTGTCATGGGGTTTAAATAAGATAATATGCATAACCTCCCTGAACCGTGATTGACACAGTTGACTGCCCAGTGGATATGATGACGATGATGATCCTGATGTGGAGGATCCAGTTTCCTGCTCCTCCACTTCCTAGTACTTGCTTCTTCCTTGGCTCCTCCTTCATCCTGGCAGCCCCAGGCTCTTTCATGTGGTTGTAGAATGGTTTCCCCTGCCCTTGTGAGGTGAGACAGAAAGATGTAGTTTTAGAGACTAACATGGAAGAGATAGCCTGCTTCCATAAGCTCCGTAAACCATTTATTTAAGTCTTAGTGGCTCAGGCAGGGTCACATGCCCACTGCTGAACCAATCTCTGAGCCAGAATATGATTCCCCAAACTTATAATGGCTGCTACACTGTACCTCCCAGACTTGTTTCTCACCTCCTTCTCCAGCTCAGACAAGGGCAGCTCTGTCCTTCCAGCTCCTGAGGTCCAAAATCCCTCTTTTTCTCTTATGCGCATATTACGCTTCAGTAATTCCTGTTTACTGTACCTTTAAAATTCATCAAGACTTTTCCTTTTCCACTTCCCCTACTCTGGCCTGATATTCCATCACCTTCCATCTGGACTTTCACAGTAGTCTCCCTGCTGTAACTTTTGTCCTACAGTCTGCTCCCCTCCGGAGTCATAGAGAACCAGTAACACCTGAGTCAGCTCATGTCACTCATCTGTTCAAAGTCTGTTCATGTCACTCGGGGCAAAGTAAGCTCTCTTCTGTCTTACTTTCCATTATCTCCCTGATTTCATCTCCAACCATTCCCTGCCTTGCTCACTGCACTTCAGCTACAGTGTCCTTACTATATCTCAGAAATATCAGACATGCTCCTCCCTCCAGGCCTTTGAACTAGCAGTTCTGTCTGCCTGGGACACTCTTCACCTAGATATCTGTGCCTAGTTTCCTCACTTAAGTCCTACAAGACTTAGATCAAAAGTCAGCATTACCTGCCTCCTTATTTAAAACTAAAGCCCCTCACTCATCTCCAATACTTCCAGTCATCCTTACTCTGCTTTATTTCTTCCCACAGGACTCTCAATATTTTACTACTTACTATGTTTATTACCTTTCACACCCCACCAGTATGTGAGATCCATAAGGTTGGATTTTTTGGTTTGCTTTGTTCAGTAATATGTCCCCTGTGCCTGGCACAACAATAGATGCACAATAAAAACTTGCTGAATGAAAGAATAAATAAAAGAACAACTCACAGGCCTGTCTGGTGGTGAGTTGGCCTTTCCCACTGGACTGTGGATTTCCGGAGGGCAGGGATGGGGTCTGTCTTGGTCACTGCTGTGTGTCCAGCATCACCCAACACAGAACCAGGCATGGAGGGGATTGGGAGTTCCTACAGGTGGGCAGCTGTATGTCTGTAAAATATTCCTGTGAGCAGATCTGTGAGAACCAGTGTTGAGTTTCCTCTTCAGGAGAGGTGGAAATGGGGGACATCTTTGAGACTTTCATAAGCACCTACGAGGATTCTTACCAGGAGAAAGAGAGAACCCCACCTATTTTGGAGAGTGGGAGCTGTGTGACATTACTTACTGTCACATTGGCCTCCTTTTTGTTCCTTGAATTGCCAAGGTCATTCCAGCTTATGGACC
Source organism: Delphinapterus leucas (assembly GCF_059928025.1). Lineage (NCBI taxonomy): Eukaryota > Metazoa > Chordata > Mammalia > Artiodactyla > Monodontidae > Delphinapterus > Delphinapterus leucas. Next base: position 16,249,373 of record NC_143148.1, read on the forward strand.
TTTGCACTTGCTAGTCCCACTCTGTGGGAACTCTGTTCTCACAGTTCTTGGAACAGCTCTCACACTTTGGCTTCTGTGTCTCAGCTCAAGGAAGATCTTAGAAAGGTGTCCATTGGCTGCCCAGTCTAGGACTACATTTCCCAGAGGCCCCTGTGTTCAGTTGAGGCCATAAGATTAGTTCTGTCCAGTGGACTGAGAGCAAACCTGATAGTTGGTAGTTTAGGGCCAAAACTTGATTAAAAAAATTTTTTTTTTACCATGCTTTATTGAGGTACAATTGACAAAAAATTGTAATGTATTTTAAAGTGTACAACGTGGTGATTTGATATATGTATCATTGTGAAGTTATTACCACAGTCAAGTTAAATAACATCACCTCACCTTTGTTTTTGTCTTTGTTTTTGGTGAGAATGCTTAAGATCTACTCTCAGCAAATTTTAAGTGTACAATACAGTATCGTTAATATAGTCACCATGTTATACACTAGATCCTCAGACCTTATTCATCTTATAACTGAAGGTTTTTACCCTTTTACCAGCCTGTCCCTATTTCCCCCACCCCCAGTTCCTGGCAACCACCATTCTACTTTCTGTTCTTATGAGTTTGGCTGTTTTAGATTCTACATATAAGTGATATCATACAGTATTTGTTTTTCTCAGCCTTATTTCACTTAGCATAATGCCATCGAGTTTCATTCATATTGTTGCAAATGGCAGGATTTCATGTTTCTCATGGCTTAATAATATTCCTTTATACATAGATACCAAATCCTCTGTATCCCTTAATCTGTTGATGGGCACTTAGGATGTTTCCATATCTTGGCTGTTATGAATAATGCTGCATTGAATGTGGGAGTCCAGATACCTCTTTTAGACAGTAATTTTATTTCCTTTGGATATACACCCAGAAGTGAGATTGCTGATTCCTGTGGTAGTTCTATTTTTAAATTTTTGAGGAGCTTCCATCCTGTTTTCCATAGTGGCTCTACAAATTTACATTCCACCAACAGTGCACAAGGGTTCGCTTTCTTTTTTTATTTTTTGGGCTGTATTGGGTCTTAGTTGTGGCTCAGGTCTTAGTTGCAGCACACGGGGCCTTCGTTGAGGTGCGCGGGCTTCTCTCTAGTTGTGGTGCATGGGCTCCAGGGCACATGGGCTCTGGAGTTGTGGCACATGGGGTCCAGGGCACGTAGGCTCTGTAGTTTGCGGCACGTGGGCTCTCTCACTGAGGCACGCGAGCTCAGTAGTTGTGGCCTGCAGGTTTAGTTGCCCTGAGGCATGTAGGATATTAGTTCCCCAGCCAGGGATTGAACCTGCGTCCCTTGCACTGGAAGGCAGATTCTTTACCACTGGACAACCAGGGAAGTCCCAAGGGTTCACTTTCAAGTCAAGGCTGTTAAGAAACATGTGGAGGTTTTCCATTCTCATCTTCTGCCTGGACTCAAAGAATTCTGAGTCCTTAAGAGATGGTGGAATCACCACGTGGAAGGAGCCTGGATCCCTTGCCCCTTGGCAGGTTCTATGAGTGAGAAAACTTCTATTTTGTGAACTACTAAATAGTAGGGTTTATTTGTTACAGCCGCTAGCATGACCCTAAACAATATACCTTCTAGACTTTTGCTGTCTAGCCCAGTGCATCTCAAACTATTTGTGGTTGTGTAGTAGGACCTGTTTTTTGATATACCCTGTTCAACAAGACAAGTCTATTTCAAATACTTGAATGTCATAACAATGTCAAACTGCTGTAAGTTTTAAAGCACCTACTGGCAATTTCTGCCTTTATCTTGTTGCAGACTATTGTTAGCGGTAGACCAGTACTGGCACTGCTGTAGCTTATTACCCTGCTTTAGTTTTCTTCATAACATTCATCATTCCCTGTTATTACTTATTTACATAATAGAGGTCTATTTGTTTATGGTTTTCTTCCCCACTAGAATGTGGGGAAGCTTACAAGATGTAAACTCTATGAAAAAGGGATCTTATTTATGTTGCTCTGTTGCGATTCTAGTTCCTAGTACACTGCCTGGTACATCATAAGTGCTCAGAAAATATTTCTTGAATGATGAATAAATCTTGAACTTGGTGGGTAGAGGGGAGAGGAGGCAATCCGTATCTATTATAGAAGCTCTCTACAATCAAAATTCCAAATTCCAACTAGTTCACTGACAGTTGCTGGCTCCCTAGTTTTCTGGTAGACCATAATACCCCAGATTGGGCCTGGCCTCTTACAACCTACCTCCCTAGGTTTCCCCCATTAGAGATCGGACCACTCTATTCTGTCATCGCCTGGTGATATGTCTGTCTTTCACCCTGGTTTATAAGTTTGCAGGGGGTAGGAGTGGTACTTAAGTGGTGACTGCTATGTCCCCTGAGTCAGGCAGCACATTCAAGGCCCTTGGTCAACATAAATAGATTTATGGCATGAATACATGAATGTGGGCAGAGGGGAGGCTGCCCTGGGGAATCATTGCCCTACCCTGTCTCCCATGGTCAACATCTTGACAGGGTCCCAGGGTTGGTCTTGAGCTCTGGTCCATGGCTTTCCTGAGCTACCACTTCCTTCCCCCATCAACCACCTCAGGGTGCTGGCTCGGGCTGGCAACACTTGGCACACCAGACATTGAGGGACAGGTGTCTCATTTGGCCCAAATGGATACTTAGAGCCAAGGTAAGTAACAGTTTTGGATATATTTGGTGTTTTACATGAGCTGGAGAGGAGGTTACCGAGAAAATAAGTCCATCATGCAGAAAAGCAAGAAGATGAGTTTGATGGTGCTTCCCATAACAATCCCCAGGACTGCAATGTAGAAGACTTGGTGGGAGGTCTCGGCTGCCATGGCTCGGTCATTCCATTTGTTGCTGTGTCTTGTCTGATTTGAGGGGAGAGGCAGAACAGGAATAGATGGGCTTAAAAAGGTTATTGTACAGGGTGGGGTGGTGGTGAGCCATAGGACTGTACGAACACAGGGTGGGGACCTAAACCCATAGGCGGGAAACAAGGAAGAATTTGAGTCAGCATTAGGGGCAGGATGGAGAGTGAGGGTAGGTAAGTATTGGCATGACTCAGACCCCCACCTGGATAGAGAAGATCAGTGCTACAATGCCTATGGGAAAACACAGGATGAAGGCCAAAATGGACAGGTACATATGGTCTTTGGGGGCTTGGCACGTAAAATTTCAAACTCCTGGGAGTAGGAAGTGGGTTATGGCTCAGTATGGCTTCTGGATTCTAACATCCCCTCTGACCTCTTCCCTTTCACCTTCCTTGTCTCCTGTAGAATCTTCACTGACACCTTTAAAAGTCTCACAGACTCCCACCACGTTCCCTCTAACCTCTCCCTATTCCCTTTAATACCTCTCTGTCCTCTAGAACTCCCGGCCCCCACTCTGCCACTAGCCCTATAAGCCCTCTCAGTTCTTTGCAACCCTTTCCCCATCTCCTGTAAACTCCTCCCCGTCTTCTATAACTGCCTTTCAGATCCCTAAGCACATCTCACTTGGCCCCTTCCACTGTCCCCACAGAATCGTTTACTGACTCTGATGACTCTCACTTGGCCTCCCTGAAAACTCAGCTGATCCACTATCGCACTTTGTTCCTATAAAACCCTCATCGTCCCCCGAGCAACCTTCTCTTTGTCCCTATTAACCACGCTACTAAGAAGTCCCTCACTCAACACTTTAACACGCTAACTTTTCATGTGTAAAACCTTCATTGTGCCTGTGTAAAATTCTCAACTTATAAAAATTTCTAATGACCTTAGTGGCTCTCTTCTTGTCCCATTTATAATATTCCTCACTTTGTCCCTATGAATCTTTCATGGTTCTGCTATGACCCTTATTGTTCACCCATAAACTCCTCCCCACCCCCATAATCTCTCACTTGTCTCCTCTAAGACCTTCTTTGAGCAACTATGAACTCCAAGTCCTCTCCTTGTCCACTCATAGCCTCTTCTCTGTCCCCTAATAAAGACTCCCCCGTTCCTCCTAACACCTTCTCTCTACCCCTGAAATCAGCTTCATGACCCTGCGAACTCCCTGTACACTTAAGACAGCAGCCTTCCTGTTCTCCTAGACCCGTGCTCCCTTTAAATACTTAACACCCTGTCATCCCCTTATGAAACACTCTTTGTCCCCTCATTCCCCTCAACCCATGCTAGCTCTCTTCCTCCCACCCTGTCCCCTCGTAAATTTCCTCACTGCCCCCTCAAACACCCCCATTAGGGCATCTGGATCTGGCTACATGGAGCCTCTCCTTCACTCCAAACCGCCAGGGATTGCCATGGTGACCACGCAGGCCCCGCCTCTTATCCTGTATCTTCTCCTATTGGCTGATTGGAAGTTGCATGTTGGGGTGGGGAAGCCAATACGAGCCTGGCGGCTGATTGGTCTAATGCAGTGAGGGTCTTTCCTAATCTCTCAGGTGATTGATCAATTCTGGGAGTTATTTTTACTGCAGTTTAGTTTTGAGGGTTATTTTTGTGTATCCGATACAAGCCCTTAGTCAGATATGTAATTTGCAATTGTTATGTTTGGGTCTTTAATTTATCTTTTTATTTTCTGTCATTGGCAGAGCAAAAGTTTTTAATATTGTTAGAGTATTATTTTTTTTTTCTTTTAGGGACGTGCTTTTGGTATTATGTTTAAGAACTCTTTGCCTAACCCGGTGTCAGAAATATTTTCTCCTGTTTTCTTCTAAATGTTTGATAGATTTACATTATATATTTGATTGTTAATTTGTGACATGTCTTATTTTCTAATATAAGCATCTGAGGTGGTATGTTTCCTTCTAAGCAGTGCTTTAGCTGCATCCACATTTTTTTTTTTTTTTTTTTTGCGGTACGCGGGCCTCTCACTGTTGTGGCCTCTCCTGTTGCGGAGCACAGGCTCCGGACGCGCAGGCTCAGCGGCCATGGCTCAGGGGCCTAGCTGCTCCGCGGCATGTGGGATCTTCTCGGACCGGGGCACGAACCTGTGTCCCCTGCATCGGCAGGCAGACTCTCAACCACTGCGCCACGAGGGAAGCCCTGCATCCACATATTTTGATATGTTCTATACTTCATTTTTGATCAGTTAAAATCATTTTCTAATTTCCCTGGTTTCATGAATTATTTTGACTTGCATGATTTATTTACCAAATGTTTGGAGATTTTCCTGTTATCTTTTTGTCATTTATTTCTAGATTACTTTTATTATGGTCAGCACATTAGTTTTCTATTTCTGTGTGACAAATACACATATACTTAGTGGCTTAAAACAACAGCCATATATTGGTTCACAGTTCCGAGGGTGAGAAATCCAGGAACAGTGTGCCCGAGTTCCCTGCACAGGTTCTCACAAGGCTGAAATCAATGTGTTTGCTGAAATGTGTTCTCATCTGGAGCTCTGGATACTCTTCCAAGCTCACGTGGCAGAATTCAATTCCATGTGGTTTGGGGAGTGAGGCCATTCTCCTTTCCTTGCTGGCTAGCTGCCAGGATCTATTCTCAGTTTCTAGAGTACACCCGCATTCCTTGCCCTGTGGTCCTGTGCATCTTCAAAGCCGTGGACAGAGAATCTCCCTCAAAATCACTCCCATACTTTGTGTCTGACTTCCTCTGTCTCTGACCTCTAGACCTTGTTTATTTTTTTTTAATATTTATTTATTTATTTTTGGTTGCACCGGGTCTTAGTTGCAGTACACAGGATCTTTGTTGCAGCATGTAGAATCTTTTAGTTACGGCATGTGAACTCTTAGTTGTGGCATGCATGTGGGATCTAGTTCCCCAACCAGGGATCAAACCCGGGCCCCTGCATTGGGAGCGCAGAGTCTTACCCACTGGACCACCAGGGAAGTCCCTAGACCCACGTTTAAATGCCTCATCATGTGTTTAGTTTAAGCCCACCCAGATAATCTTCCTTTCTTAAGGTCAGCTGCACCATATAATCACAGGAGTGATATCCCATCATATTCATAATCTTAGAGATTATATAGGATTGTACACCAGGGGCAGGATTTTTTTTGTGTTTGGGTGGTGGGCACATTAGAGTTCTGCGTACCAGAGTCAGATAATATGATTCGCTTTATATGATTTAAATTCTTTGAATTTGTTAAAGTTAGTTTTATGATCAAGGTTATGGTCTGTCTTTCTAAAAATTTAAAATAGATTTTAAAACAATTTTAAAGCCTACTTTCCAGTTACAGTTATTACAAAATATTGGGTATATTCCCTGTGTTGTACAATACATCCTTGAGCCTATCTTACACCCAATAGTTTGTACCTGCCCTCATGACCTAAGCACTTCTCAAAGGCTCTACATCTAAGTTCCATTACATCGGGGATTATGCTTCAAACATGTGAATTTTGGAAAGACACAAACATTCAATCCATAGCAAACCATCTCAAATTAATGATGTCAGCTTCCACTTTGAGTATCTGGAAAAAGAAGAGCAAATTACAATAAAACTAAGCAGAAGAGTCTTTTCAACAAATGGTGCTGGGAAAACTGGATATCCACATGCAGAAGAATAAAGTTGGATTCTTATCTTACACCATACACCAGAGTTAACTCAAACTGGATCAAAGCCCTAAAAATAAGATCTAAAACCATAAAATTCTTAGAGGGAAACATCGGGAAAAGCTTCATGGCATTGGATTTGGCAATGATTTTTTGGATATGACAACAAAAACATAGGCAACAAAAGTAAAAATACATAAAATGGACTACATCAAAATTAAAAACTTCTGTGCATCATAGGACATAACAGTGAAAAGGCAACCTATGATGGAATGGGAGAAAATGGTTGCCAATCATATATCTGATAAGGGGCTAATATCCAGAATATATAAAAACTCTACTACTCATAAAAACAAAATAATCTGATTAAAAAATGGGCAAAGGACTAGATATTTCTTCAAAGAAGATATGCAAAAGGCCAATAAGCATATGAAAATGTGCTCAACATCATCATGTCATTCCCTAATGCAAAATCAAAACCACAATGAGATATCACCTCACACCCATCAGGATGACTAGTATCAAAAGCCCCCAGAAAATAACAAGTGAAGACAAGGTAGTGCAGAAATTGGACCCCCTGCGCACTGTTGGTAGGGAATGCAAAATGGTGCAGTTGCTATGGAAAACAGTATGGCAGTTCCTCAAAAATAAAAAGTTGAAAATTGAATTACCATATGATCCAACAGTTTCACTTCTGGTTATATATCCAAAAGAATTGAAAACACCCATGGCTTTTTTTTTGACTCTCATTTTTTATTTTTTTAAAAAAGACAGATTTAGGAATTTGTAAGAAATTACTAAGTTAGGTTTTTTAAAAAAATCTGTCAAGTACTACAGTAATGAAATAAATAAGATTTTTAAAATTATTTTATTTTATTTATTTTTGGCTGCATTGGGTCTTTGTTGCTGCGCGTGGGCTCTTCTCTAGTTGTGGCGACTGGGGGTTACTCTTCGTTGTGGTGCGCGGGCTTATTGCTGTGGCTTCTCTTGTGGAGAACGGGCTCTAGGCACACGGGCTTAAGTAGCTGTGGCATGCAGGCTCAGTAGTTGTGGCTCGCGGGCTCTAGAGCTCAGGCTTAGTAGTTGTGGCCCAGGGGCTTAGTTGCTCTGTGGCATGTGGGATCTTCCCAGACCAGGGCTCGAACCCGTGTCTCCTGCATTGGCAGGCGGATTCTTAACCACTGCGCCATCAGGGAAGCCCCCTCACAGTGGTTTTAACTTGCATTTCCCTAATGTCAAATGAGGTTGAATATCGTTTCCTGTGTTCGTATGCCTTCCTCATATTCTCTTTGGTGAAGTGTGTGTTCAAGTTTTTTTGCCCATTTCCCCCCAGCTTTATTGAGATATAATTGACATATAACACTGTGTAAGTTTAAAGTGTACAACCTGTTGATTTGATCACTTATATTTTGCAAAATGATTACCACTGGAGCATCAGCAAACACCTCCATCATGCTGCATAATTACCATTTCTTTTTTGTGCTGAGAACATTTAGATCTAATTTCAGAGCAATTTTCAGGTATATAACAGATATATATATATATATATATATATATATATATATATAAAACATATTATATTATAATAAAATAATAACATGTAATATAAATATAATATGTAATCTCCAGAGCTCATTCACCCTGTACCTGGAAGTCTATACCCTTTGAAGGCTCAGCTCGTCAGTAAATCTGCTGACGGAGGAGGGAGGAGGTGTGAAGCCTGGTGGTGCTAGCTGCCTCATTAGGTTTCACTGCTGTGGTTGGGGGTGGCAGCACAACTTGCTGCTAGACCCAGTTGACCCTCCTCTGGTTGGAGCACCTCCTGCTTCCACCGGACAGGGATGAAAGATCAGCTCTGCCAACACGACCCTGGTGGGAGGAGAATCAGAGCATTGCCTGGTTCTCCTGGGTTGGGGGTACAATAGCATCTCCCTGCTTGGTCCCACTGATGCGACCCTCCTGGGGGAAAAGATGTGTGTCCTAGTCAGCTCAGGCCACCATAACTAAATACCATAGACTGGGTGGCTTAAATGACAGAAATTTATTTTCTCACAGATCTGGAGACGGGAAGTCTGTCTTCATACTGCCAGCACAGTTGGGTTCTGGTGGGAGCTCTCTTCTTGGCTTGCAGACGGCCGCCTTCTCTCTCTGTCCTCATGTGGTAGAGAGAAAGGGAGCAAGCTCTCACTGTCTCTTCTTATAAGAGCACTAATCCCACCAGGATTACCCCACCCTCATGACCTCATCTAATCCTAATTACCTCCTAAAAGTCCTATCTCCAAATATAATCATACTAGGGGTTAGGGTTTCAACATATCAATTTTGTGGGGACACAATTCAGTCCATAGCAATGCTCAAACTCCCTACTCATCAGACAAATGCAAATTAAAGCAATAAGGAGCTACTGTATAATTTCTCACCCATCAAATTGGCAAAAATTCATAGGATTGATGATATTGCATGCTGACAAGAAGACAAAGAATGATCCTTTCAAACCCTGGGATTGGAAGTGCGACTTGGTGAGGCCTTTGCAGAAGTCATCATGGTATGATGACCACAAAGTCCTAATACTTCAACCCTGCAATCTTACTTCTTGGACTCTATTCTAGAGTAGTACTTGCTTACTTGCACAGAGAAGCACGTTCGTGGATGTTCTTGGCAGCATTGTTTGCGGCAGCCAAAAGATAGAAATCATCTTAATAACCAACTGGAGGGTCCTAGTAGTAAATTTTGTAATCCCTGACATGACCCACGAGGCAGTTATTAAAAAGAGGCAGTGAAAATCAGGGTATAGGTTATCTTTCGTGGAGAAGTAACTGGAAGAGGGCACGGGGGTCTTCTGGTCTGGGCCTTGTTTCAGGTGCAGGTTACAGGAGAATGCTGTTTGTGAAAGTTCATTGGTCTACACATATGATTGGGGCACTCTTAGGCACTTCCATAAAAATATTTTTAAAATAGGAGACTCAGTGTTCTCTTGGTTTAAATGAGACTCAGATTCTCAAACTCTTCGTTTAAATAAGAAATCTAGGTCTATCGTGGGTCCTTAGGGGGTATTTCTTGGGTGGGAGGAGTACTGGTTTTCTCTTTTCAAGAGCCATGCCTACAGTTTCCTTCTGACTCAAAGAAAATTCAAAAGCAGATCTCTTGTCCAGGAAATAAGGATGTCAGTTCAAGTATTGCTAAGTCACTTGAAATAAGTATTATTAAGATACTTGAAATAAGTTCGATGTCTCATCAAAACTGTAGACTGTATGAAGTTAAAAATCTCAATCACAGGACATGGTAATAATGTTGCAGTCTGAGTGTCTTAAAGCTTGCTAAGTTTTCTGGGGTTAGATGTAAATTTGCAAGACCAGTTCATGGTGTGGAACACAATCTGCTTTTCTGCAGCTACTTATTCTTTTGAGATTGTCCCTCTTATCCTGCTAAGAGTTCTTTCACCAGAGGGAAGAAGGGCCCACAGGTTCATGCCAGTCTGGAATCACACCCTCTTTTCCTCTAAAACCACAAGCCAAGGGTAGTATCAGCTAAAACCCAGTGGTATTAGCATCCATTGATGCTAATTACCTGAGCCAGTAATTACTATGGCTGTTAGTTTTCTAATGATGCATAACAAATTCCCACAAACTTAGTTATTAACTCAGAGTTCTGTAGGTCAGAATGGCTGGGCTCTCTGCTCACGATCTCACAAGGTTAAAATCAAGGTGTTGGCCTGCATTCTCATTTGGAGCTAGGACCCTCTTCCAAATGAATATGGTTATGGCAGAATTCAGATCCTTACTGCTGTAGAACTAAAGTCCCCATTTCCCTGCTGGCTTTCAGCTGGGAGCCACTCTCAGCTAGACGCTGCCTGCATTCCTTGCTATGTGGCCCTCTCCTACTTAGAGCCAGCCATGGAGAATCTCCCTTGCCTCTAATCTGCCTCATGCCTGGAATCTTCTTTGCCAGTAAAATCCAGTTCCTTTTAGGAGCTCACCTGATCAGGTTAGACCCTCTGAAGATATTCTCCCTATTTTAACATTAACTGACTGGGGACCTTAACTACATCTGCAAAATCCCTTCATGGCAGCCCACTGATTAGTACTTGAATGAGTAACTGGGAGCAGGTGTATGTACACCAGTGAGCAGGAATCTTGGGGCCATCTTAGATTCTGCCTACCACACTGGGGATTTCTCATTTCCATCATTCCATTGACATTTATTAAATGGCATTCTACTCTAAGAAAGACCTTCCCCATTTTCACTTTGTTTCTCTCTTATTTTTCTTTCTTTCTGTCAGTATGGACTAGAATTCTTTTTTAATTTAATATTTTATAATCTATTACTATTTTTCATTTCCCCTCCCTTTTGTTTGTAGGCCCCCTAGTTTTCTTACTAGTCTTGTCTAACTCCTTGTTCCCATAGCTCTTGGGAGGGGTCCCCGGTACTCGCTCCTGCCCTGTCTGCAGATAGGGGTCTGCAGGAAGGAGGAGGAGCCAGAATCCAACCTCATGGCTTGCAACCAATTCCTATCAGGGTGGACAGAGTCAATGTCCTGATAGAGGGTGGAGCACCCTCTGAGTCCTGGAGGAGCATTGTACAGTGGGACCACGCCCCCTCACACCGGCAACCAATCAGGACTTGCGCTGGTTTCTCCTCTGTGAAGTACTGGACTTCCACGGTTTGGGTCTTGGGATTCCAGATAGAACAAGGGGAGGTGTAGTGGGTTTGGCTCTCTGTTTTCAAGATACTTGGAGTCTTTTGGAGTGGAAAAGTTATGCCTCCGAAACCCGCTGCAGGCGCCCCACCCGCTCCAGGGGCCCCACTGGCTCCAGGTGCCCCACCTGATGAAGCTAAGCCACAAGGGTCTGTCCAGACACCAGAAGAACTGGCATTTCATGCCCCAGATTACTTGTGTATGACCATCATAGGCATACTTCTTTTCCCTCCCCTGGGACTACCAGCAGCCTTCTTCTGTCACAAGGTAACCCAGTGCCTAAACCTTGGCCCATCCTGTCCTCTACCTGCCCCCTTGCATCTGCTCCTGTCCTGGGATGTGGGTAGAGATTTTCCTTCAGTAACCGAAGGTCTCCAGCCATTACCCAAGGGTGTCACAAGGCTGGACTCAGAAACCCAAATCTAAAGCTCCCATTCCTACAGACCAAGGAGGCCAACAAGAACAGCGATTGGGAAGAGGCTTATATCAACTCAGGCCGAACTGGTTGGCTGGATGTATTTGCTATACTCATCGGTTTAGGCATCATTTATTACTATGCCCTATTTGTGTGAAGACCAGGCCCTGTAGCCAATGGGTTCACCCATCCCAACAGAACCCACCCACCAAGACACTAACCAGCCAAATCAGCCACCATGCAAGAAACCAACAGCTGAGACATCCCATAGCCAGGAAACCTACCAGCCAAGGAACTCAACATCCAAGCAACCCACTAGCCCAGGAACACCATATTACTTCATCCTCTTGGCCTCCAAATCTGTCATCATCCACCATGGGGATCCTCACTTTCATGCTCTAGATGCCCTAAGCTCCTTGATACTGGGCTGCTCTTTCAGAAAAGTATTTATTTAAACCAATAAAATTGAAGGGAATGTTCCAGCTTCTCCTGTGTGTGCGTGTGTGTGTTTCTGAGTCAGTGTCTGTGTTTCTCTAGGGCTATGTGTTTCCCAGATCATGTGAAAATCCGAATGACCTAATGGTAAAGCACAGAGACATAGAAATCAGACAGATGTAGGCTTACATCCCACCTCTGACACTTAGAAATTGTATATCCTTGAACAAGATAATTTTCTTGAACCTGCTTCCTTTGTAAAATGGACATAATTGCCAATGTGGAATGATATTTAGAAATTTGAATTAATGTTCTCTAGGTTCATTCAAGCTGGAATTCCAGGCTTCTAGTGTCTCAGAGCAGGGATAGGAAAACAGAAACCTCTTCCAGCTTTTGAGATTAAAAGTCAAACTCTTGGGGCTTCCCTGGTGGCACAGGGGTTGAGAGTCCGCCTGCCGATGCAGGGGACACGGGTTCGTGCCCCGGTCTGGGAAGATCCCACATGCCGCAGAGCGGCTGGGCCCACGAGCCATGGCCGCTGAGCCTGCGCGTCCGGAGCCTGTGCTCCGCAACAGTGAGAGGCCCGCGTACCGCAAAAAAAAAAAAAAAAAAAAAGTCAAACTCTTAAAGAAAGAAGGAAAGACCTCAAGAAATGAATAGTAGATTTGGCAGAAGAGCTGATCAAGACCACCTTTCCCCTAGTCCTGAAAGGGAAATGGCCCCCTATTCATGGAATAGGGGAAGTAGAGGAAGACTAGATGCCAGTATATCCATCAGAAGGCCCCTAATAGCCTGCATCTCAGGAAGGGGCAGGGTGTCAAAGACCCCAGATAACACCTGTATTCCTACTTCACATATAAACCCTAGAGAGGCTTTAAGATCTCAAAGAAAATATGCTGTATGGTGTGGAGGTTTAGGGAGAAATGGCATGACAGCCAAGTAGGATATCTCATGACCCAGCTTGGTGAGAAGGAGGTGAAGGCTATAGGAATGCCAAGTGCCAGAGTGACAAGGACTATCAGAGGGGAACTGGAGATAACACAGGAGCCATCCAGAATGAATGAAAACAGAGACAGGCTGATCCCATAGACAACACTCAGGGGTTCCTTCTGGGGCCCTAGCTTCACGGACAACCCCAACTTCAGCCCCAGAAACCTTAGACTTAGCAGGATTAAGTTTCTACAATCAAGAGGAATGGAAATTGTCAGTAGAAATTAAGTTGAATAGCTGTGGGAAAGACTGCTGACTCTTTCCCAATGTTCATCTCCTTTTCTTCCTGGGAGCACTACTCAGCCACATTTCCTAGGTTCTCCTGTGTGGCCATGAGACTGTCTTTGGCTTCACGGAATGTCATCACAAGCGATGTGTGCCACAAACAACCCTGGCCTTAACCCACCTCCCACAGGCGTTCCCCCATTTTCCTCCTACCCTAGTTGATTGGGCAAGTGATACCCACGGTGATTTGAAAGTCACATGTTGTAGAATGGAAGAGCTCCCATCAGCCTCGGTCCCTGAATCATTCTTAGGAGCAGTCACCCTTTCCCCCACTGCCTCCCACGATTGAGTGGAAAATAAACCATTAGGTTGTACCATGTCATGTATGGCCTGCCTATTTCTACAACTTAATCCACCCTAGCCAGTGCAGACGCAGGAAAATAGAGTTACATTTCTTAGACATCTGGGGTTACAGCTTTAAATTCATACCCAACAAGAGACCCATCTTGGAAGGTTTACAGAAAGTAATGAGTGAAAGGAAAGAACAAAAGTGCTAGTCTATGGTTAACCTTAACCTTAGCTGTTACAAAGCTGTTTCTATTACCTCCATGGCCCTGGGTATCTGCAGAGATTATACTTGTTCGTGGGATAATGCTCCGTGTTATGGGTGTGCCTGGAAAGGGGATTATATCTGCTTGTCTGCTGAGTTAGTGGGTCTGGAGGGTCAGCCAACCCTGTTGCTCCCCAGACCGGCCCAAGCTGGGCCTGTCACATTCGGCTGCAAAGCCATGTCAAGTCAGGATGGCCCACATCAGCATGAACAGCCAAATTCAAAAAAGTCACATTGTGCTCTAAGATTTAGAAAGCCAACCAGTCTTCTCTGCTTCAGCTCCCTGACTTCCCCCAACCTGTATTCCACTCTCAGGCATTCATCTGGTATTTACCACCATGTAAATATGAAACAAACCAAAAACTTATATTCTGATATCTTGAGATGTCATCAGTTGAATTACTATAATGTAACATGCAGATTTAACACCTACCCATTCTTCTCTCTCTCCCCTACTTCCCATAGAATGAGACTACAATTTTTAATTCAGCTTATAGGGCTTACATTTCATTATGCCTGTGTAAGTATGCTCCATTACTGGGCCTGGTGGTTTATGGTGATTACATACTCTGAACTAATTTTTGAGCTCAACAGCCGAGCAACACATCTCCCTGTACTCCTTCCAATTTTTCTCTTCCTTTTTTTCTTCCTCCTCCTTCTCCTCCAGTTTTTGCCCCTCCTCTCCCTCCTCTTCCTGCTTCTCCTCATCTTCCTCCTCCTCCGTCCTCTGTTCTATCTGCTCAGTTATCTATGTTCCCCGTCACAAACTGTTCCCAAACTCTCTCCAGAAGAACTCTGTAACTGCTCTCAACAGAATTCACCATGATCAAATAGGCCAGGTAATTTTTTATTCTCTTTTTACCTTGGACTGTTAAACCTGTTTATTTCCTAGTGGTTTTTTGGTTTTTGTTTTTGTTTTTTGGCTGTGTCACCCGGCAGTGCCTTGACATGCGGGATCTTAGTTCCCTGACCAGGGATGGAACCTGCACCCTCCTCCCCTGCATTGAGAGCACGGAGTGTTAACCTCTGGCCTGCCGAGGAAGTACCATGGGATTTTTTTTTTTATTTGCACAACTTTCACACAAATATATTCTCACAAAAAAATCAAGTAATAAAAAGAGTCTGAAGGAGAAGAGAAGTTCACTTTTATGGCTGGTCCTGGTATTAATTTCCCCCTCTCAAAGGTAATGGCTGATAATACTTCATTGTAACTCTTTCCAGTTACCTTTATATGCATTTCCATGTGCATACATATACAAACACATTGGTGCCACACGTCTTTTCTGCTTACCTCTAGGTCTTGAAAATACTTTCGTGTTAAAACTGAAGATTTTCAACACCAAATGCCCTGTATTCTACTTGTCAGTAATCCTCTTCTGGTCCATAGGATAAAAGGCCAGGTTCTCAGACCTGCCTTTTCTCCCTCAAGGATAGCTCATGGGATTCCAGCACTGGCATGAACCTGTGGGCCCTTCTTCCCTCTGGTGAAAGAACTCTTAGCAGGATAAGAGGGACAATCTCAAAAGAATAAGTAGCTGCAGAAAAGCAGATTGTGTTCCACACCATGAACTGGTCTTGCAAATTTACATCTAACCCCAGAAAACTTAGCAAGCTTTAAGACACTCAGACTGCAACATTATTACCATGTCCTGTGATTGAGATTTTTAACTTCATACAGTCTACAGTTTTGATGAGACATCGAACTTATTTCAAGTATCTTAATAATACTTATTTCAAGTGACTTAGCAATACTTGAACTGACATCCTTATTTCCTGGACAAGAGATCTGCTTTTGAATTTTCTTTGAGTCAGAAGGAAACTGTAGGCATGGCTCCTCTTTTCTCACGGATGTGTGAATTGAAAAGAGAAAACCAGTACTCCTCCCACCCAAGAAATACCCCCTAAGGACCCACGATAGACCTAGATTTCTTATTTAAACGAAGAGTTTGAGAATCTGAGTCTCATTTAAACCAAGAGAACACTGAGTCTCCTATTTTAAAAATATTTTTATGGAAGTGCCTAAGAGTGCCCCAATCATATGTGTAGACCAATGAACTTTCACAAACAGCATTCTCCTGTAACCTGCACCTGAAACAAGGCCCAGACCAGAAGACCCCCGTGCCCTCTTCCAGTTACTTCTCCACGAAAGATAACCTATACCCTGATTTTCACTGCCTCTTTTTAATAACTGCCTCGTGGGTCATGTCAGGGATTACAAAATTTACTACTAGGACCCTCCAGTTGGTTATTAAGATGATTTCTATCTTTTGGCTGCCGCAAACAATGCTGCCAAGAACATCCACGAACGTGCTTCTCTGTGCAAGTAAGCAAGTACTACTCTAGAATAGAGTCCAAGAAGTAAGATTACAAGCCCAGGCACAAGTAGGTAGCAAATAAATTCATATGGGATGAATTGGTAAATCCCACTCTTCACACTCAAGGAACCCACCTGCAGGTCAGACTGGGAAATAGCAGCCAGTTACAAAGGCCCACCCATTTTATATTTTGTGAACAATCTGTGGTCCAATTTGCTAAAAGAAAAGCAAGTATCTGAATTCTTCAAGCCAATCAGGAGATGGGGGAACACCCAGGAAATAGCCTCTGTATTCATTGAGCCAGTCAGAAACCCAGGCTAAAAGAAAAACCTTGAAACTCCTCTCCCCCATATGCTGAAGGGAATCACAATCACAGTGCTGAAAGGAAAGCAGACTCAGAGGCAGAGTGGATGATGGGAGAGGCCATGCCTTGGTGACATCATTCCCCCGTGGGTGGTTGGACCTGAAATGAGTTGGTTGGCTGACCAGGGACTGTGGGGATGTTAAAGGGGGTGAAAGAGGATTCCAGCAGGATAGGATGAGGCTTATGAGGGCACAAAGACAGGCGCTTAGGACCAGGGAGAATTACGGGGCATGAGGAGACAGGTGGGGGATGGCCAGGGGGTTGTGGGGCGACTGGGGTCTTGTTATGTAGACTAGATGGGGGTAAGGGGATGGGAGAAAGTTACCAGGAAAGGGAGGGGGTATGGGAACAGGGAGTTAAGGGCCACAGGGAATGTTAGGATGAGATGAGGAGGAGGTTATGGTGGACAGGGTGGGGATTTGTGGGTCAGAGAGAGGGTGATGTGTGGACAGGGACAGGGTTATGAGGTGGGGATTTGGGGGCCACACGGAGAGGATTATGGGATATGGAAGGGGGTATGTAGTACACAAAGATTATTGGCAGCTGCAAGGGGCCTAGAGGAAGGCAAGTAGGACATTATAGATGATTAGGGAGAGAGTTAAACGGTACAGGAGGGAGGTGATGGGACAGCAAGTGTTTTATGGATCCTGTGGTGCATCATCGCTGGGGCCCATGTGCCCCTTGCTGGTGAGCCAGGGTCAACTTCCCTCCTGACTGGTGGGGTCAGGTCAGCCCTCCCCATTCCTCAGGGTCTCGGCTGTCCCCCCTTGCTGTCTGCAGACCTTATGTGTGCTGGTCTCTCCCTTGCTGGCCTGAAGTGTAAGCTGCAGCTCCTTGAGCTCTGTAGGCCTCAGTAGGCCGTCTGGTGATGTCTGTGGACCATCCTGTGGAGACCTCCTGCCTGCGTCCATCGTGTCCCTCCTCTGCTGTTTCCCTTTCGGGATTCCAGCCCTCATTTTCTCTGTCAGAGTGAGGCAAAACCCCTTATCTCCCATCCCAGGGTTATCCCTCTCTCTCCTAACCCATTTCTCCCCCTTCCCCCTGTTCTCCCCAGAGCCCTACCTTCTCCCCATCCCTCTCCAGCCTCTCAGAGGGACAGCTCCCGATTTGTTCTCCCTTTTCTCCAGGAGCCTACCCTGCCCCTCTCACATTCCACCACTCTGCTTCTTCCCAGAACGCTGTTTTTATTTCACTGTGTCCTTTGTCTCCTTTCCCTCTTCCTGTTCCCCCTTCTCCTTGGGTCCTGTCCTGACTCTCCTCCCTACCCTGGCTCCGGTTTCTTCCTAAGGAAGCCCCCTCTGGCCTCCCTCAGCCCCACCCCAACCAAGAACCCCTCTCTTCCCTGGATCAACTCCCCCTACTACACCCAACTTCTGAGGCCACTCATCAGCCAGCCTCCCCCTCCCCCACAGAGCCAGGATGCCAACAGCTAGAGAGACAGAGTTAGGGCAGAGAGGAATTCTAACATGGGCTTGGCCACGGGCATCATGATTGTCATCCTGGGATGGCTGTTCATGTTCTTCACTTTCTCTACTCACTTTGCCTGGTGACAGATGTCTCCACAATCCAGGAGACCCTGAGGATGCCCTGGTCCCCTCTCCCTCAGTGTGCCAGCGACAGAGGGCCCTCCTTGCTCCTTGAAGACCCTTTGGACTCAGATGTCCATGTCCTAACTCTGTCCCTTGGACAAAGTCTCGAGGATAATAAATCATATAAGGAGATTTCTGCCTTCTGAGTGGTCCTTCTTTTTCTGTGTGTGTGAGTTCCCTCAGGGTTCATTCGATCATTCAGTAAACATCTACCAAGTACCTAGTGTGTGACAGGTACTCCTTTGGGACCAGGAATACTGCATTGAACAAGACAGGAAAGATTCCTGCCTCGCAGAATTGACATTATCCTGCAGAATACAAGGAAATAAACAAGACATAAGTAAATGAGATCATTTCCGGTATTGGTAAGCACTACAAAGGAAACAGAGTGATGTAACAGTAATCAGTGGTACTACTTAAGATCGGGATATGCTAAGATTTGTAGGATGGAAAGAAGCCTCCACATTGAAGATCTAGAGAAAGGAGTCCCAGCTAATGGAACAGCAAGTACAAAGGCTGTGAGGAGTTTAGCAGCAAGAGAGTGTCAGAAGGTGAGTTTGCAGAGAGGGCAGTAACCAGATGTTGCAGCATCTTGTAGACCATAGAAAGGTGTTTGAATTTTAAGTGTGAAGGAAAGGCATTGGAGGATTTAAACAAGGGAGTGACATCCTGTGGTCTGTATTTTTTTAAAGTCCACTCTAGCTGCTGAGTGGAAGGTGGATTGGGGCAGGGGTGCGGAGAGCGCAGAGTTGAAGCAAAGAGACAGCTGAGCAGCTGTCACAATTGTTCAGGGCTGGCTCAAGCCTGGAGTGGCTGTTAGCAGCAGGGAAAGGTTTGGAATAGGTCTTAAGGTTGGAAGTTTAGTAACGACCTCTAGGTCAACATTGCAGATTAAAAGCGTGCTAACTTTTCCTGCCTTCACTGTATCCCCCGGAAATGGAAGCAAATTTAGGTCGATCCTCCATATTACTTGGCTATTGGGTTTGTTTTTTTTTTTTACTGCCTTTTAATCTCCCCCTTTTTTCTCTTTTAATCTGCTGGGAGGGTTCCTCTATCTGACTTTCCAACTCAGCTGTATCCATCCTGCTTTTTATCCCATCTGTTTTGTTCTATATTCCAATTCTATTTTCATAGTTGTGTATTAACACTTGGTTTTCTAAGGATTTCTTATTTTTTTTCATTCTTGACCAAAACTTTAATTTACAACTTAATATACAATATGATGTCTGTAACTTCTTGAAATTCTCACCTGGCTCTTGGAAAGAGTTGAGTCTACACTTTCAGTCTTCATCATCAGGAAGGATACCTAATTCTTCATCCGTCCACTGGGAAGGATCTGGATATGGAAAGTGGCCCAGCGCGGCATCTGAGTCATGCCCAAAGCGCCAGAGAATCCAGAACCACATGGTTGCACTGAAGAACTCTGCCTTGATCACCTGGGATCTGGTCAGCTGGGGAAACTGTCTGTACTGGGGCTCGATATGCACACCTCCACCAGCATGACGGACTCCAGCGCCTCCAGCCGCCCGCGCGCGGCGGCCCCTGAAGAAGTGGCCTCCAACGCGCGCTAAAGGCTCTAGACGCATCAAAGCCGACATGCCAGCCCACGTTCGCTTAGCAATCCCCAGGCCGCACGGCCGCTTCCCGTCACTTCCTTTGGCGCCCCTCCCAGTGACGTCAGTCAGGATTTCTTATTTTTGATTCATGTTGCTAAGATATTCTTTTATCCTCTTAAGTGAACTGGCCAAGATTATTTCAAATTCCTAGTCCACTTTGTTCCAATAATTTGTCTTTGGGGATATATGTGTTAAGTTCTAAACTTTGGGAGTATTAGCTGGGTTTTCTAGTTGTGCCAGTAGAGGTGAATTTTAGGAGCCAGGAGATGGCTGAGCCCCAAGTGAGAGCCCTAGGCATGTTGACTCTTAGTTGCTGTCCCTCCACACAGCAGGCAGTCTCTCTAAATTGTAATTACAGCAAGTCCCCTACGTACGAACCTTCAAGTTGCGAACTTTGAAAGATGTGAACGTGTCCAGAGAAAAGACGAAGAGGGACAAGAGGAAGCAATAACTGAAGAACCGAAGAGATTCACGACTCAGGAAATGGCAAGGGGATTTTCTTTATTTGAGGAGGCACTGTTAGTTTTTGAGGCACAGGACCCAAACGTACAACAGTGCACGAAGGTTGCAGCAGCCGTTCAGAATGCAATCCAGTGCTACCATGTGTCATTTATGATGAGAAAAAAAGAGCTACTATCCAGACATCACTGGACCATTTTTTCAAGAGGATAGATAGAATTGAATCCAGCAAAGAACCAGAACCTCTGCCATCAAAGTCAGGCATGAGTGAAACTGCAGCTTGCCCTCCACCTCCTATAGCTGACGATCCTTCAGCTCTACCATCTCCCACGTCCTCTCCCTCCTCCAGTCAGTCACTCTTCTTGCCTGTTCACTCGATGCCAGCCCCTGCATGCCAGCTGTTGTACTGGACTACTGTACTTTTCAAGGTACTGGACTGGAAGACTAAAACTGTTTTCCTTATTTTTTATGTATTATTTGTGTGAAAAGTATTATAAACCTATTACAATACAGTACTATATAGCTGGTTGTGTTAGTTGGGTACCTAAGCTAACTTTGTTGGACTTACGAACAAATTGGACTTATGAATGCGCTCTCAGAACAGAACTCGTTCGTATGTGAGGGACTTACTCTACTCAGTTCTGGAAGTTTGAAGGCAGTAGAATGGAGGATTGGGTGAATGTCCGAAGGCAACTGCTTACTCCCTAACTCTTTCTTGGACACCAGCATCCTGGGATTGTTCCTGCTGATTTCTGTGGTGAAGGGACAGCCAATGATTTTCTCAAGGCAACTATAGAAAAGTCAAGAGCAGGATCCGAAATGCATTCTTCCAATAACCCAGCCATTCCATCCATAGATCTATACCCACAGAAATGCATACATATATTCACCAAAAGATGTGCTAGAATATTCACAGCGGCTTTATTCGTAAGAGCCCCCAACAGGCAACTACCCAAATGCCCATCAATGGTAGAAGGCCAAAATAAAGTGGGTGTACTCTCCAGCAACGAGGATGATTGCTTCACAACTACACACGGCAACGTGGATGAATTTCACAGACTTCAAGTTGAGCGAAAGGAGCTTCCTACAGACTCATGCTGTAGAAAGTATAAAAGCAGGCTAAATTTGTGTCTAATGGGTACCCTGGGGAGCAGTGACTGGAAGTAGGCGCCAGGGGTAGGAGGTTGAATGCTGGTTACACATATATGTTCAGTTTGAGAAGATCTGAGCTGTACCTTTCTGACATGCGCACTTATCAGTATGCATATTATACTTCAATAAACTCCTTTTAAAAGTCAAATATTACCTTCAGGAAACAAGAATCATACACACACACACACCCCCCACACAGGCACATGTGCTCACCTTTCCTTCAATTTATCAAGTCTTGGCCACTCCAGTCACCTTCTGCCCCGCACCACCTGTAGCCACCTGTGCACCTTATACAGACCCCACGCCAGCTCAAGGCAGCCTTCAGTCACCCCAGGGTGTCACACTCTTTCTTGTCACTGTTAATTCCTAGAATCCATGTTTTTTCTCTCCCTTTTTGTCTTGGGGGAGAAGCAACAGAGAATACACCTCTCTGATTAAAAAAATACTAGTACATCTCACACATCTCTAGTCCCACTATCAACATGAACCCATTTGGCTTTGAATATCTATACACACAAACACACCTTGCTTGCCACTGTTCTCTCTCCCTTCTGTCTTCTATTTTCAGATGTCTCAATTTTTGTTGGGTTAGAATAATTCCAGTACTTTCTATGGATACAATACATCAGTGGTAAACTTCTTAAGTCACAGATGAAATGAAAAGATTTTGTAATCAGAACACATGAACGATCTTACCGGGGATAATATTTTTGTGTCACTCTTTCTCTCAATGGTACGTAGCCGTTTTCCCATGTCCAGGTTCAGTGATGGCAATGAGAAGTCTGGTGCCAGCCTAATTCTCTCTCCTTTTTAAAAATTTTATTTTCTTATTTAAAAAAATTTTTTGGCCACACCACATGGCATGCAGGATCTTAGTTCCCTGACCAGGGATTGAACCCATGGCCCCTGCAGTAGAAGCACAGAGTCCTAACCACTGGACCGCCAGGGAACTTCCTGTCTCTCTTTTAAAGTAACTTGTTCTGTCTAGAACTTTCTGGGATTGTTGTCTTACTCTTAGAATTCAGGAACTTCACCAGAACAAGCCTGGGAGTGTGTGTCTGTGCGTGCACACAGTGCCGCCAGAAACTTTGCAAATTCTTTCCATGGGCAGTATTTTGTCCAGCTTGGGAAAATTATCTCTTATTATTACCTTATTACTTACTCTCTTTTTCTGAAAATTCCTACATATTATATATTAGATCTCCTGGACCCTTTAAATAATTTTTTTCTTGTGTGGTTGTTTTCTTATTGTTTTTCTCTGAAGTTTGAGATACTCCTTCCACTTAATTATCCAGACCAACAAATTGGTTGTTTATTTCAATTACTCTATTTCAAGTCTACATTTGTTGAATATTTAAAAATTACTGATATACATAAATTAAATAATTAAAAAATCATTTAATTTAATAAAATTTGTAGCATAGTGGTATCAGAGATCTCTCTCTTTAATAAAGAATTCTTTTCTCTTCCACAAACTCAATGGAAGCCCCTAATCTAATTAGATGGGCAATTAGAGAACTTCTGAGTTCTCTTGGGAGAGTCACAATGTTCTTTCTTTCTTTCTTTCTCTCTCTCTCTCTTTCTTTCTTTTTGGCTGCATTGGGTCTTCGTTGCTGCATGAGGGCTTTCTCTAGTTGCGGCGAGTGGGGGCTACTTTGTTGCAGTGCGTGGGCTTCTCATTGTGGTGGCTTCTCTTGTTGGGGAGCATGGGCTCTAGGCGCACGGGCTTCAGTAGTTGTAGCACGTGGGCTCAGTAGTTGTGGCTCGTGGGCTCTAGAGCGCAGGCTCAGTAGTTGTGGCACACAGGCTTAGTTGCTCCATGGCATGTGGGATCTTCTCAGACCAGGGCTCGAACCCATGTCCCCTGCATTGGCAGGCGGATTCTTAACCACTGCACCACCATGGAAGTCCCGAGTCACAATGTTCTTTTGCAGGATGCTGGTGGCAGGTTCCCTGCTCAGGCTAGACAGGAGGGTCTTGGGAACAGCAGGCAGTGAAAAGCCCACAAATTTTTGCTCCAGAGGACCTATGATGAAGAGAAAAGCAAATGTTTCCTTCTGTTTTGGACACAGTGCCAGGAGTCTATGGATTTTCTAAGGGCATAGAAAAAGGTTTGAGCCACAAACACACACACATACAAATTGGCTTCACAACTTTTGACTGAATATTTGGAATTAATAAAATTCAAATAAATCTAATAGTAACCTAACCAATTCCATCACTAGGTCAACTGTTAAATTTAGTATCTGTGAAAATGCAGTCTCCATTGAAAAACAACTTGGAGGTCAGACTTCCCCCATTCCGTGAATTCTCTAGCATGCAAAATTGTTGCCAACGAATCTTAATCAATAGTAAATTAAAAGTTATTCATAGTCAAACAGTTTTAATTCTTTTTTTTCTATTAAAAAAGCAGTTGAAGATGGGATCTTGGTGGATTTAATCCGTTGCTCTGCTGGTGAGGGGTGTAGAAAAGCTTCCCTGTCCATGGTTCTCCCTAGGCTCAATCTCAGGGATTGGGAGCCCTGCTTCTTTTGCTTCTTCCCCAGGCAACCTGTTGAAAGAGGTGGCTACCCTAGGGTATCTCAAACTGTGGTCCCAGGACCAGCAGCATGACACCTAGGAGTTCGTTAGATATGCAAATTCATTGGCCCCACCTCAGACCCACTAAATCAATCTCTGGGGATGTAGCTCAGAAAATTGTTTTAAGAAGCCCTCCAGGAGATTCTGATGAAGCTTCTTCAGTTCTACTGCCCGATCAGCTGGCTGTCTGACCTTTTCCTGGCCTCCCTCACCTCCCCTGCCTCTTAGAGCAAAGCCTGGGAGGTTCTTCTAATGGCTAATGGCTGCGCGCTTTTTCCTGAAGCACCACCCCCTTCCTCAAGGACATTGGCTACTCGTCTCTAAGTACCCCTTATACCTCTTCTCCTGCCACTCCCTCTATGATTCCTGCTCCCTCCATTGCTTTCACTTGACCACCCCTCACCCCCTGCTGTGTGATCTAGGCAAAGTGGAGGGGGTGTATTCAAGACCCATCCCCTAGAGTCTACAGCCAATCACCAATAGGAAATATGCTGAGGGAGCCCTGCCAAGAAATATCAACGAGCTGATTAAGAATTAAAATTCAAGAAAAGGGCTGGACGTTGCTCCGCATTTAAAAGAAGAGAATTTGAGAGTTCTCGTGAAGTTCAGTAAATCAAGACTTTCTGAGAGAGTTGTGGAGAGTCCAAACCCTGCATCTCTCTCAAGATTGGTCATCGCCTGAGACCTTGCCCCCCCCCAGTACACCCCAAATCCACACCCCAGATCCCTTTCCTGAAGTCCCCACTCCCTGCATTGTCTTCTGTCCTAATCTTAGGGATTCGGGGGTGGGGTTGTTGTCCCTACTGTGGTCTTCAAGGATCCCAACCACTTCCTACCACCCCTCATTTGACCTCATAAAATCACACATCACTCTCTCATCACCACTGACTGACCAAAAAATAACAGGAAGAATAACTGGGCTAGAACTGAACGTTTTTTCTATCTGAGCCAGTTGGCTGAGAATATATGGAATCTGGAGAGCATGCCTCATCATCACGTATATTTGTTTCATCTTTTTCTGCTGATCTGGCAAAGCCGAGGGGAACATCAGACAGAGACCCTCCAAACAAGAAACTTTATGGACAAGGAACACCTCAGGCAATGGACCCACCAGGCAAAGGACTCTTCAATGAAGAGACCATCCAGGCAAGATTCCCACCAGCCAATAGATTGTTGAGCCGGTCGTATTCACTGCTCACCCAAAGGGGATCACCACAAAATAGTGGGTTTAACTGCTTTTATTCCCTCTAAACTCCTTTCAATGGGGATTTTATTGTGGAGGAAATCTCGAAAACTTTAGAACCAAGAAATCCTAAGAGGGACCTGTTGGTTTGTGGAGTATGTGTGTGTAATAGAGAGAGAAATACATGTGCTTTTCACGTAGGTGAGTTCATGACTGTATTTGGCTTTGATTGTACATTTGCAAGACTGCACGTGGGCTCAGTTTTGATGGCACGTGACATTGTTTGGAAGTGTGAAGGCAAGGAGGCATGAGGTCACTCTGATTCCTGACACTGCCCTACTCAGCCCCCACCTCCAGTGCCCACCGTACCAGGCAACAAGGGTCAATGACTTCCCAGGAGGCACAGGGAGCCCATCAACCTATCACACACGCACACACACACGCACACACACACACACACACACAATTTCATAGTCAAACATGGCTTGTTCTCACCTGACATTCCTGGGGCCTTCTTCCTCTGTTTCAGAACTGTCTCTGACATGCCCAGAGCCCACACAGTCTGGGCTTTGTTTCTTTCTCTTTCCAGGCACAAGGTCTCCAGACTCTGTGCCCATAAGAAGAGCAGGAACCTGCTGCATCTCACTCTCCATTCTGCTCAGGGCAGCCAAAGAAGCTCAGAAATGTTTATCAGATCATAACCTTCCCCAGCTTATAACTTCTGACAGGTTCCCATAGTACTTGGAATAAAATCTTGTTTTTTCAGTCCACAAGCTTGTAAAATTCTATTCTTGTCCTTGGAATAGAGGATTTGGATGACAATATGTCTAGATTTATGTATGCATGTCTATAAGTGATTCCTCATAAGTACTTTTAGTTTGATTTGAAAACTCAATGCCTTTCTTTGGGTTAGGTGAAACTATTATATTATCCTTTCCCACTGTTCATGGACATAAAACCCCATGCAGAGCCCAGCTGAGGAGGCTGTGTACTTCCAGAACCCAAGGAACCTCTTAAAGACAAAGCCCAGAGGTCCAAGTGAAGCTCTCATAGGATCCTTGGCACTTGCACCCTTTCTCATTCATTCCTCTAGTTTGGTGCTTCTCAAACTTTAGTTTGCATCAAAATTACCTGGAGGGCCTATTAAAACACAGATTTCAGGCACCACCAGGGTTTCATACTCAGGGAGTCTGGGGGTGGGTAAGAATTTGCTTTTTAAAGAGATTTCCAAGTGATGTTGACACTGCTGGTCAGAGGACCACACTTTGAAAACTGCTGTTCAGGTCTGATTCTTCCCCTGGAGGTCCCATCTCCTGGTTTTCTCCATCAAGGCTGGTCATTCTCTGAGCCCCTGCCAATCTCCTGTGTCATGCTGTACCAAAAGCCCCCACCCTCTGCATCTCTTCCATCCTATGATGTTATGGGCTGTCACTGGAAGGTTGTTATCTCTCAGCCATGGCTTTGGTCCCATCCCCAGGGATCTCCCAGAGCAAACGTCATGAAGGTACATCTCCCTTCCATCTCCACAGACCAGGAGAGCTAACAAGAACAAGTGGATCACTGATGAGAACTTTCCATATGGGTCACTGTCCTGAGTATGTCTGGAATCATGAGTGTTCTCCCCATCATCTTACATGTTTTCCACCTTTTTCTGATGGCCTGGAAAAGCCAAGGGGAACACTCAACCACAGAATCTACAAGCCAAGGAACCAGCAGCAGAGACATCCTTCGGCCATTCAGTCTAGCTCTCCAAGGGAATGAGCACAGACACCTCATTCACTTGCTTTGGGTCCTCTCCAGTGCCACACACAGGGCTATTAATTCAAAGGAAAAGTTGAAAGCCGTCAAAGTGAAAAATTCTAAGGAGGAATTGCTGGCTTGCTGACTGTGTATGAGTTTGAATATGTGCAACTGTATATACTGTTTATGCATCTTGATCTATCACTGAGTCCCGCTACATGACCCTTGTTTCTGTTCCTATTCTTACCAACCTCCTTCCCACCCCAGGGCCTTTGTACTTGCTGTTCCCCCTGCCTGGAACTCTTTTCTCCAAATCGTCTAGTGACTGGCTCCTCTTGTACTTCAGATCTCAGCCTAGATGTTCCTTCTCAGAGGGGCCTTTCCTGCCCGTTCAACCCCACCCCTCAGTCCCGTGTGGCCCCCGGGGGCCCCTCTCCTTATTCCTCATAGGTGTTGGTCCTCCATTGAATCGTTTCATTTATTTATTTGTGTGTTTTCCCCCCTTCTCTCCCAGCGGTTGTGAATTCCAGGAAAGCCCTGGTCTTGTTTGCCTTAGTTACTACACGGCCCTCAGGGCCCAGCCTAGGCCTAGTGTTCAGCAGGCTCCTCATAGGAATATCAGTCTGCCCACTGCACTCAGATTCAATCTGGAAGTGAGCCCCACACACTATATGTTGAACCAATCAAGATTCAAACTGGGAACAATAACGTAAAGGGCAAATAACTGTAACCCAGTGCCCTTATTCACCGAATCAATTAAGAGAGCAGGAAGAAAGGGGATTGGCTAGGTAACACCCCTTACATACAATGAGCCAATCAGAAGCCAGGTCTGGGCACTCGAGGCACACCTATACGGGAGCAGCCAATCATAATGAAGTGGTGGTCAGTAGGGAAACCACGCCCAGTGACTCAAATCCCCAAGACAGCCTCCGGACTGAGAGGCGAAGGGAAGTCCTAGGGACGTTAAAACTAGGTTTGTGATGGGTTATTAGAAAAGCGTGGGGTTGTTTAAGTGTGTATACATGGAGTGTGTGGGGTGAGTTTAGCGCAGGAAAGCAGTTAGAGGGATACATGGAGGGGATAAGGGGGCAGTGGGGGAAGGGTAGACAGAGGAGTTACTAGAGGATAGAGGAGGGTTGAATTGTGTTATAGGGCCATCATGGCTGTTATATAGGAACATACGTGCTGTGGTGGGTTCTGGCTTGGGGTACTGTCCCCTGGTTTGGAGCAGTGTCTGTTTTCAGTGCCTTTCTAGGTAAAGGGGTTGGTTTGGGGGGGGTCCTCATTTCTTGGGAGCTCATTTCTTGTCCCCTCTCTGGGCCCCATTTTCCCATGTCTGCAGATTCCACCTGCCCAGCATCTCCTCCTCAGGCCAAGGTCCATGGCTACTGGGACTGACCCCAGGGACCTAGAGTCCAAGGTTACTCCAATGCAGCAGGTTATCCCGATGCAGAAGGTCTACCCAATGCAGCCAGTCATCCTGATGTCCTTGAATTCCCCAGAAAATGATGATTTGTTTCTCTCCATCATTTCCTTCTTCTTCTTCATTCTGCTGGCAATATGGGCCCTCGTGTTCTCCCTCAAGGTGGGCACCACCCAGCTATCACCAACTCCCATTTTCCCCAGATCTGCCTCCTCTGTCCCATCCCACCTCCCTGCTCCTCCCTAGTGATCCCTTCTTTTTCCTCTTGGGAGATTTAGTCCCTCCCTCTTCACCATCTCTGTCCTCCTTCCTTTCCAGGAGCCCCCTCTCTGCTCCTCCTCCTCCGGTGTTCTGCCCAGACCTGCACCCTCATCCTGGCTCCCTTCTTTCTTCCTTTTCCACTGAGGGGCTGAAACCTGCCCTTTCCTTCCCCACACCACCATTCCTGGTCTTTCACGCCCCACCTCTCCCCAGGGATGCCCCTCCCTCATCTCCCTCCTCCTTGGAAACACCCCCACCAGCTTGCCTTCATCCCCTCAGACCTGTGAAGCCAACTTCCTTGGGGATCAGAGGAAAGCACTGATCAATTCCAGACTGGCCTTGGGCTTCAGTGTCTCAAGCGTCCTGGTAGGTTCCACTCTGATTATTTGCTCCATTGTAGTCAGAGCCTTGAAGCAGCGAGTATGAGATCATCTTGAAAGCTCACCTCGCTCAGAGCGTCGTGAACTGTACCTCCTGGGTCCTCTTGGAGCCTTTGAAGTACCTGTAACCTACCTGTACTGGGGGCAGTTCCCCTCCATCAAAGTTTTGAGAGCAATGAAGCTTACAAGGAAGTTTCTGCTTTCCATTCATCTCCTGTATGTATGTGTATGTGCACACATGTTCACGTGCCCCTGTGTGTCCACTTCCAAGTTCCACGGGGCTTATTCACATATTAAATGGCACTGTCTTAGGCCTTAGTAACTCAGTGCTGATTCAGAGAGATGAGGCATTTGCCTCCATAAAACTTGCTCTATATTGAGAGGACACAGAAAAAAGAGTAAAATGTAAAGCAACCAGATAGTTCTGGGTCAGCGCTGTCTAATAGAACATTCGGCAATGATAGATATGCTCTGTAATCCGCTCTGTCTAATGTGGTGCCCACTAGTCACATGCGGCTGTCGAGCACTTGAAATGTGGCTGGTGCAACTAAAGAGCTCGATGTTTAACGTAACTTAATTATAATTAATTTAAATTAAATTGGCCACACGTGGTCCTGGGCAGCGCAGTTCTAGGTTGTGTCTAAGCAGAACAGCAAGTGCAAAGTCCCTGAGGCAGGAAGAAGCCTGGCTTGTCCAGGGAAGAAAAAGACTAGTGGGGTTGGTGTGTAGCAATGGGAGTGCTACAAAATAAGTTCAGAGGGTGGGAAGGAGGCAGATCACAGAGAGGCTGGAAGGTGACAGGAAGAAGGTTGGATTTTAGATGTGGAATGAAGCCATCGGAGGTATTAAACAGGGAGAACACAGGCTCTGGTTTCTGTTTTAAAAAGATTGAGTTCCACGTCTAAATCGAATGCAAAAGGTCTCTGAATAGGTTCTGGTGCCAACTCCAATTTTGGAGGGGTGGCCCCCACACCAACAAGCAACTCTTGGACACCAGATGGATGTCCTACAGTTCAACTCAATTGTGACACTGCCTGGTGCTAGCATTAGATTCCACGGGGCAAGGGCTCAGTCCTACAAGACAGCTCCCACCCTCCCCAACCACTCCAGATGCCAGTTGCAAGACTTAGTTGTTACCTGTACTTCTGACCACCCAGCTACAGATTCGAGTTTCCTACAACCTCTTCTTAAACTTCAGACACCAGTCACAAGTCTGGGTTGTTACTTGTACTTCCGACTGACTGGCTGTAAATCAGAGGTTCTCACGACCCTCCCCTCGGGATTGATTGATTTGCTAGAGTGGCTCACAGAATTCAGAGAAACCATTTACTTACTAGGTTACCAGTTTATTATAAAAGGATATAAGTCAGGAACAGCCAGATGAAAGAGAATAGAGCAAGGTCTGGGGAAAGGGCCCAGAGCTTCCGTGTCCTCTTCAGGTGCAACACTCTCTTATCACCCCCACGTGTTCACCAGCCCGGAAGCTTTCTGAACCCATCCTTTTGGGTTTTTATAGAGACTTCTGTCAACTTAAAGAAAAATGCACAATGTAAGAGTTGTGAGCTTAGGTTTTATTCAGAGAACTTACTGAGGACTATAGCCCAGGAAACAGTCTCTCAGTAGATCTGAGGGGACTGTTGTGAAGAAGAAGGGGAAGAAGCTGGTGTGTGTGTGTGTGTATATATATATAGTGTATATATATTTGGCTAGGGCATACCTGCAGTCAAGCATACATCTTGGTAAAAGATTACTGCTAGTCACAGAGAACAGATAACTCAAGTTAATGATTTTAGTGCTTTTCTATGTGTGGGAAGATGCAAGAATCTGGGGTCATGAAAATTCTTCCTAAGATATACATCTAACTATCCAAGGGCCCTATTTTTCCAAAGCACAGGGTGCCTCATCCTGTTTTTCATCCTGAGTTCCTCTCAGGGTGCACTCTCAGTGAGAACTGGGTGATGAGTGATGCTCTTTCTGTTTCTTTGTTTTACACTTCATTACATAGTCATAATTGATTAAATTACTGGCCATTGGCAATTGATTCAACCTCCAGCCCCTCTCTCCTCCCCAGAGTTTGGGGGGAGGGAGAAGATGGGTATAGAAAGTTCCAACCCTCTAATCACTTGGTTGGTTCCCCTGGCAACCATCCTTCATCCTTAGGTTACCCAAGGGCTTTCCGAAAGTCACCATTGATATAACAAAAGACATCTTATTGCTCTTATCACAGGAAATTTCAAGGGTTTGGAGAGTTCTGGGCTAGGACCGGGGATGAAGACCAAATATATATATATTTAGTGCAATTTAGTCACCACAGGGGTGACTTATAAAGATATACTGATAGTAAACAAAAAGGAAAAAAAATTACAGCATTTTATGTTTTTTAAATGGCACCCATTAAAGACTGAAATAGTCAAAATTTGAGACACTTTTACACACTCAGTACTTCAAAAGTTCACAGACAACAATGAATTAAAAATCACTTAAAAAAATCTAGGTTTTCACTTCTGCTTAGGAAAAAACTTCATGGTGGCAGTTTCTAAAACCCATCCTTGTTGCTCAGGAACAATTAGTGTTGGCACCAGAGGATCCTATTTGCAAATAGTGGGTGAAAGAGTCAGTCCACAGAACATAATTTGGCCAGGGCTGACTTGCCCTCTTGCTCTCCAGACTTCTGTGGCTAAATGGCAGTAAGTCAGATAGGAACAGGCTTTGGACCACAAGCTCTGGCTTATCAGGAGGCAGTCTAGATGAGACATCTCATGGTTTGGAATACAGCAGTCCGTTCAGCTTCATATGAAAAGGAAAGTGTCAAAGAGTGGTGTTACCCAGTGAATGGCTTGGTAGCTATCATTTCACTTTACCCCTATAGTTTTTAACAAGAGCATCCTGTGTGTGGATATGGGGAAAGCTGGGCTTGAGGGACATGCTAAAAAGGGAATAGTATCTGTGACTGTTGACAGCAAGCTTACAAGTTTGACACTGGTCAAACCAAGTCAGCCTGCAGAGGTGCTGACCTATTGGCCTTCCTACCTACTCAGGTGCTTCAGGTTCCCATCCCTGCCACCTACCCCACCCCGCCAGTGAGACTTCTGATCGGAAGTCGGTAGACGGGAGAATTCAATGTTGGCACATGGATGAAAGGATGAGGCAAAGGACCTACGGGTTATCTAGTAAACAATAAAAGACTACCTACCCACAACGATTTTCCCAGGCCAACATCACAGGAAAAGAACCAAGTCATCACTAGCTTCTGCTGGCCCAGTATGTGTGGACACTCCCTGAGTGGCTGGAAAGGTGGGGAGCCACCAGTATGAGGACCAGGCAGGTGCCCAGCTCCTTATCACCTTGGTCCACCTATCTGCACACCCCGTGCTTCTACCTCCCAGAGCCCTTGAAATAAGACCCAGGGAAGGATCCTTGGGCTTCGCATTAAAACCACCTTGCTGCCAGTGGAGGTTTGATGGGATCCAGTAGTTGTTACTAAGAAAAAAGTGCTTTTGCAAAAGGGGCAGGTTAGATGCGGGAGGTGATAGGAATACTCTTTAGAAAAAACTCAAGTCCCTCTGCTTGTCAATACCCAAAAGGCTGAGGCCACGTAGGGCACAACCTGCAGTTTGGTCCACGGGAATACTGAGTGGAGGAGGCGCCCTCACTGCCTGACTCATGGAGCAATTAGCCATCCTTTTTGGCTGGGGGAGCATCAAAGAGCCGGATGCCTTCTTGCACAGCAGAGAGAACCCGTAGATCTGGGGAGCGATGAGGAAGGCATCGGCCACACTGCAGTAGAAAGGAATGTGGACGGCACTTGGAGCAGGCTCAGTCCCTGCTGCTGCCGTAGGACCAGTACATGAAGGGGAAAAGGAGGATCCGACATAAGAAGAAGTGGTCAGCGTGCGGATTCCGTTCACCTTGTACAGCAGCGTGTGCTGCTGCTTTGGCTCAATCAGAACTCTGCCCAGCGACACAAACGGAGTACTCAGTTCTGCCGTGAAGATGCAGCCAGCAGAGAAGTCCCCAAGCTCTCCCCTAAGCCTCTGTGCAACCGGCACAAGGACAAACAGAATAACTGCATGGTGTGTGATCATGAGGCGGTTTTTACTGAGGAAGTTTCGAAAAATGGTGAGGGAATGTCTGCTGCTCTGGTCCCCGGTTCGGTACCATTCACAGAGGTACATGGCGTAGGAGTCATAGATCATGTATGGAATCAAAACCCAGACATATTCTCAGGCAAGCCAGTGCCTGCCGGTGATCACGTGGCTCCAGGAGCGAAAGATGATGATCCCAGACCCGGTGGCCAACCCAGCCTGCACTGAAGGAGCCAGCCTGGTGCTGATCATCACGCAGTCGTTGTGGGTCCAGGCGGGCCGCGCGCGCCGCAGCCCCCAGGTGCAGAGCCCGAAGAGCCCCGAGAAGAAGAGCGAGCCCCAGGCCAGCGGCAGCAGCTTGGGTGCTCGGGATCGGCCGCCTCGCTCGGCGCCCTCGGCGTGGCTCGGTCGGCTCCGCGCGCGCGGCTGCGGCACTGGCGCGGCCCGCCCGCCCCTATTTCTACCTTCCGCCCTCCGCCCTCCGCCCTCCGCCCTCCGCCCTCCGCCCTCCGCCCTCCGCCCTCCGCCCTCCGCCCCCGCCCCCGGCCCCGGCCAGCCGCGACTCCGGCCGCCGGCGGGCGCTGCTGTATTTATTTTTATAAATTGCAATATCACAGTCCCCCTCCATAACAGCTAGGGGAAAAAAGGGAGAAACTAAGAAATTTATATTTTTTAAACATGGCGAAGGGCTTTGGATGCAAATAAGTCTAAAAGAATTAAATTCCAGAGAATAAGGAGCCCTTCCTGCTTAAGTGGACATTGGTGGTCACTCCCTGGGGCACTTGTTGAGTCTGGGCAAGGGGACGTGGAAGAGTGGGCTTACCACGAGCTGACGGACTCTGTTTGGTAAAGAAAAACCAGTGGAGCTTTAATGGCTATTTAGGGAGACATGAGAGATTAGAAACTAAAGGAGCTGAATGTGTGCAATTGGGTTTTCCTGCCTGCCAGTCTTCCCCATAAGATTTTTCTGAATTCTTGCCAAAATGAGTAGCTGGGGTTGGATTAGAAAGTTTGCTCATTGGAAGGAGAAGCAATAAACATGATGAGCATGTTTATAGAACATGACAATTTGATTCTAAAGCGGATGGCAGGGGTAGGGATAAGTTGGAAGATTGGGATTGACATATACACACTACTATATATAAAACAGATAACTAATAAGGACCTACTGTATAGCACAGGGAACTCTACTCAATATTCTGTAATGGCCTATATGGGAAAAGAGTCTAAAAAAGAGTGGATATACATATAACTAACTCACTTTACTGTACACCTGAAACTAACAACATTGTAAATCAACTATACTCCAATAAAAATAAAAAATAAAATAAAATGTATGGGGAAAATCAAAGCCTCTAGAAGAGCTACAACAATCTTGAAGAAGAACATGGTTGGGGATTTACACTATATAACTTTCAATGCTTACTGTAAGACCTACAGTATGACGGTGTGATATTGGTATAAATATAGACAAAGAGACCAGTGAAGCAAAACAACGAGTGCAGACATAGACTAACATGTACACAGGCACTTGTTTTAAGACAAAGGTGCCAGTTCAATACAATGGGGTCAGGAAAGTCTTGTCAATTAATGCTAATGAAACTGTGTATCAATATAGTGAGAAAATGAATCTTGAATCCTTCCTTACTTCATACCACATCATTTTTTGCATAATGTCAACCTACAACTGTGCTGTCCAGGGTGCTAGCTATGAAATTAATTCAGGATGGATCACAGACCTAGATATGAAAGCTAAAACTATAAAACTTCTATGAGAAAACACAGGAGAGTATTTTTTATAACCTTTGGATAGGTAGACAAAGATTTACTAAAGAAGACTCAAAAAAACCTAAGCATAATATTTAAAATAATTGGACTTTATTAAAATTTAACACTTCTTGTGAAGACACCACTAAGAATGTGAAAAGTCGTCACAAATTGAAAGAAAATATTTGCAAAAAGAAAAAAGCAAGCAGTTCAACATTTTTAATGAACAAAAACATGAACATGCATTTCACAAAATATAATTTCTACATGGCCACAGCATGTGCAGGGTGATTAACATCCTTCGTCATTAGGGAAATTCAAATTAAAACCAAAATTAAAAGGACTGTTTTCAACAAATTTTAGCAAGAATGTAGGAATCCATGTGTATTCATTGGTTGCAAGAAGAAAACCAATTCTTTTACAGAACAAGAAGCACAGAGTAGCACTGAGCTGAAAGAAATAGACTGCCAGATATTTCTCCAGCAAAGATAGGTTTATTTGGGATCAGCAGAGAATTGCAGTTGGGGTCTGCCACCATGGTGAGCCATGTGCAAGTCCCCGAAATGCAAGGGAAGGGGGACACTTTTAAGTGGGTAAAAGGAAGTTGGGAAGGCTATAGTAAACAAAGAGCTGAGGGCTTTTCATTGACTGAATCCTTGTCAGGAAAGAAGAGGCATCTTTCTTCTTCCTGTTGGGCTCTGCTATTGATTCAGGGCACAGGAGCGCCCCCTTCTGGTCTTCTAGCTCTACTCGATTAAGATTTATTTTTACTAATTTTTACAGTAGGCAGGCTCCAGGCACAAGTACCTAGCTCTGTTTTCAGCTTTTCTCCTAGTCCTGCCCTTATACCTGGTTTTGTGGACAAAGCACACTCTAGATTGTGTAATCTAAGGGAACTTCAGAAGTTGGGTGAGTCCCTGGGGGGAGCATGAGGCGGCACAGCCCTTGAAGTTCACTCTTGCTTGCTGACACGCCACCAAGCAATGGCTCTGGGCAGTGCTGCACAGTAAACCCTTAGTGGTTAGAGGGAGCGATGGGTCTCCCTGGGATGTAGCCCACTGGCCAAGAGACACATGACCACCAGCCATGGGATCCACCAGGCAAGAAATACACCAGCCAAGGAACTCTCAGCCATGGAAGGGGGTTCTCATTCTTATTGGCCTGTGTTGGTGATTTCTCTGGTATGAGATAAGGAGCACCGTAGGGCAGTATGATTTCTGCCTACACGACCCCTACACCTTCCAGCTTCCATGATTGCAGAGACTGAGGAGGTTGACTGCCTAAGATGTGAAGGGCATCGCTGAGTCCATCATCTTAGGAGATCGACACACACATGCACAGACAGATACAGACACACTCAGGTCCCATGTGGCTTGTTCCTGGCTGAGGTTTCCTGGCGCCTTCTCTCTGCCGAATGCTCTCCCTTTCCATATCCAAATCCCACCATGTCCAAGAGACCCAGGGGTCAGGGCACTGCCTCATTCTCTGTAAGAATGAAACTGCCAGGCTCTGTCCTCAGGCAAAACAGAAACCTTCTGCCTTCCACTCTCCATTCTGCTCAGGGCAGCCGGAGCAACCCCACAACTTAAATCAGATTCTCTCCCTCCTTGGCTTAAACCCTCCATGTTCCCATGGCTCTTGGGATCAAACCCAAATCCCTCACCCAGGTGTTCAGGCTCTGCCTTGGTCTGTTCCTCTCCTCTTGCTTCCACACTCTAACCACACTGCCTTTGTTTCTGTTTCTGGATCACACAACTCTCTTTCCCACCTCAGGACCTTTGCACTTGCCATTCCCCCTGCCTGGAACTCTTTCACCCTGATCTTCTCATGGCTAGCCCCTCATCCAGGCTTGGATGTCCTCTCCCCAGACAGGTCTTCCTTGACCTCCTCACTCCCCATTTCACCTCGTGTCACCCTCCTGGGTCCCTATCCCTTATGTCTTAGTTATTCCCCATAGCCCTTGGTCCTCTCTGAAATCATTTAGTTTATTTATTCAGGTTTTTCCTGTACATCTCCCCATCTACCCCATGGACTGCGAACTCTGGGAGGGCTGTGGCTTTGTCTCTCTTGGTTGCCACTTGGCCTTCAAGAGCAGAGCACTGCCTGGTGCACTGTAGGCTTCCAATACTTCCATGTTAAAAAAAATTACATCCTGCCCTTTGCCTATCAAAGAATCAACCCAGAATGTACTAGCCAGTACTTGAGGTCCACCCACTTCATTCACTGAGTCAATCAGGAGTTCAAATTGGGAACAACAACAAAAGCAAATAGTTGAGGACTTTCCTGGTGGCGCAGTGGTTAAAAATCTATCTGCCAATGCAGGGAACATGGGTTCGAGCCCTGGTCCGGGAGGATCCCACGTGCCACGGAGTAACTAAACCCATGCGCTTCAACTACTGAGCCTGCACTCTAGAGCCCGCGAGTCGCAACTACTGAAGCCCCCGCGCCTAGAGCCCGTGCTCCGCAACAAGAGAAGCCACCGCGATAAGTCCGCCACTGCAACGAAGAGTTGCCCCCCGCTCTCTGCAACTAGAGAAAGCCCACGCGCAGCAACAAAGACCCAACACAGCTAAAAATAAGTAACTAAATTAATTTTTTAAAAAAGGCAAATAGTTGAAACCCCACATCTTTGTTCATTGAATCAATCAAGAGGACAGGCAGAGAACAGGGGTGGGGGGCGTGCCTAAGTAATGCTTCCTTAGTACACTGAACCAACCAGAATCTGGGTCTAAATGCTTGAGGCACCGCCCTCCCAGCATCCTCTGTATCAGGGCAGCCAATCACAATAAAGTGGTAACCAAAAGAGGCCGCGCCGCTGTGACTCAACTCGCCAGGGCAGCCCCAGGACGAGGATGAGTGAGCGGACAGCCGCGGCATTAACTGTGGATGCTGATCGGGAAATAGTGGGGAGTTTAAGGGAACAGGGAGGGAGTCAGGAGAGGACAGCCAGAGCTAATATGGGATAGACAGGGGGATGATGGGTGTCTGAGTGTCCAGGAGGGAACTGTAGGGTCACAGGAAAGTTTTTTGGGAAAAGGAAGGGATTTGTGTGGGAAGGAGGCTGGAGGTTAGAAAAGAATGGGAAAAGGTTATGGGAGACAAAGAGAAGATTATAGGGGTCCAGGAGAGGGTTACATGGGATAAGGAGGTTCTTGTGGGACAGGGAGAGGGTTAGGAAAGGACCAAGGGGAGGTTATGGAGTCTCAAGAAGGGGTTCTGGGGGAGACAGGAAGGGATTTATATGAAAAAATGGAAGGGTGTATAGAGGCAGGGGAGTGTAGGACAGTGAAGTCACAGGAGGGGGTTATGGGGAACAGGGAATTATGGGGGACAGGGAGGTTCTGGGAGAATGCATGGGTTATGGGAGGTGTTATGACGGACAGGAAGAGAGTTATAGGATCAGGGAGAGGAGTGAAGCAGGACTAGGGCAGAGTTACAGGATGGGGAATATGAGCTATGTTGCCAAATCTTGGCCCCCTATACACTGATGCCGAATAAAAATACGGAGACAGAGATTTGGAAGATAAGAAGTAGAGAGGCTTTTTATTTTCTTTGCCAGGCAAAGGGAAGACACAGTAGACTAGCACCTCAAGAACTGTCCCGCCCATCCTGGGGAATTACAGAGGGTCTTACAGGTGGAACTCGCAGTCCAGGGTAAGCGATAAGAATCAAAGTGGTGAAGGTCTTGCATTCTTCTTCTCCTTGCAATATTTTAAAACAGTCACTGCTGGCATCAGGCAGCCTGGTAATTGGGTCCGTTCATCCCTGGGTTACTGGCCTGTGACCTCCTTTCTGAAATGTAAACAGGTACAAGGGGTGATTTGCTACAAGAGAATGCAGCGAGAGTAAATGCTGGGTGCAGGGCACAATTCTTATGGAATCAGAGAGTAATTAGCTTTGTTTAGCTTTGTGAAGGCCAAGTCTAGCTACAAGTGTGTGTTAGTAGTAACAGCTAAAGAATAACCAAGATGACTTAACTCTTTCAGGCCTGTTTATGCTGTTTCCCCAGCCTGTTCATTGTTGCTTATTTTCCTTGTTTATCAGAAAAGTCTCATTTCTGCTGCAACAGGTACAGACAAAGGATTACAGAAGTGACGAGAGGGTTAGAGGGGTGCAGAGAGTAAGTAATCATCTAAAGCAGTGGTTCTCAAAGCCTGGTCCCTAGCCTGCAGTAGCAGCCTCACCTGGGAACTTGTTAGAAATGCACATTCTTGAACCCTGCCCCAGAGCTAAGGAATCAGCAACTCTGGGGATGGGGCTCAGCTTTCTGTTTCAATAAGTCCTCCAGGTGACTCAGTTGTATGCTCAAGTTTTAGCATCCCTGGGCTAAAGTGACCATTTAATTTAACCTCCAAACTGAGCACTTTTTAGACTAAAAGGGGAGCGCTCAATAATTTGGTAGGACCAGGCTTAACTAACTGGACAGCACCCTCAAACCAGGATGGAGCACGTTATTGGAGAGCAGGAATGGGTTTAGGCAGACAGAAGAAACATTCAGGGTTTCTAAGTTACTTGGAGGGTGTTATAGGGCCAGTGGGAGTATTATATAGAGTCATTGTGGTGTCACAGGGTCTGTTTTCCCATAGTGGTGGCCAGGGTCATTGTGGGGCAAGTATTTCCAGCACCCTCCTGTTGGTGGGATTGATCCTGCGAGTCCCCGTTACTCAGCATCTTCTGACCTTTCTTGGTCCCTCTGTACACCCCACCCCCTCTGCTGGAGTCCATGGCTGCTGTGGCTGACGTCCGGGCCACAGAGTTCAAGGTCACTGTGATGCAGCCGGTCTACAAGACAGCCTTCAACATTCCTGTGAAGGACTACACGCTGCTGTCCATTTTTTCAGTTTTCTACTTCTTCCCACTGGGGATACCTGCCAGGGTTCTCCTGCTTGGTGGGTGGGGATGAGCCATAGTTCTGCCTCTGCAGAACACCCCCAAGCCTGCCCCCTTTCCCCTTCCACGGGTGCCACAGGAGCTGGCCCCTGCCCAGCTCCCCCTCCTGTCTAGTACTAGCCCCAGCCCCTTCTCCATCCCACCCTCCCTGCTACCCTGGGATTTGTCCCGACCCTGTTCACCATCCTGCTGACCCTGCTTCTTCCCTCAGATCCCCGTGTGCCCCTTCCTGCCTGGTCCTGCCCAGGCCCCCTGCACCGTCTCACTCCATTGCTTCCTCCTCTCCTCCGCCTCATCCTTCCTCCCCTGATCCTGATCATGGGCTCCAGGTTCTCTCCAGGGGACCCTTCCTTTATTTTGCCCCTTTTTAGAAAAACATCAGGCTGTCTTCACCTCCACAGACATGGAAAGCAAACAGTTTGGAAAACAAAGTCAGAGCAAAGAAAAATTCGAAGTTGGCCTTGGGCTTCAGCAACGTGGCCGTCATTCTAGGCCAAGTTAGTGCTCCTGTTCATCTTTATGCCACAAGACAACTCAGAACACCTAGCGGAACCATGAGCCGGGAGACCTTTTTGGCATATGCCCCGTGCCCCTCATAGTACCAGGCCTTCTTGCTCCCCTGGGAACTTCTGGACTTGGATTTGGACAGTAGTACCCTGTCCCTGCCCCATGGAGGAAGTCTTCCCTCTGCCACCTCTTCTGGCAGCAGTCCACGTGATGCCTTCTGCGTGATTGTGTATGTGTATTTGTGTGGTTGGTATATGCCTTTACACGACCCCATGTACTAACAGCTCCTATTAGTATCCTGGAGGCTTCATCCTTCATTCATTCAACAGGTTATTGCACACTTCCTGTGTGCTAGGCATAGGGCTAGGGCCACAGGAGTCAGTGCTGAACAGGACAGATAGGCCATGGCTTCAGAAAATATATGTTATCTTGAGGGAAGTTA
Source organism: Delphinapterus leucas (assembly GCF_059928025.1). NCBI lineage: Eukaryota > Metazoa > Chordata > Mammalia > Artiodactyla > Monodontidae > Delphinapterus > Delphinapterus leucas. The sequence continues at coordinate 16,289,991 of NC_143148.1, forward strand.
GAACACAAATAAGGAAACGCAACTTAACGAGGTTACTTTGGACCATCATAAATATAAAGGAGGCTGGAGGATGGGAGGGAGACACATATGATAACGCGTTCAGGAAAACCTCTCTTTTGGCGGGGGGTTGTGAAAGTTTATTGAAGTATAGTTGATTCACAATGTTGTGTTAGTTTCTGGTGTACAGCAAGGTGACTCAGTTATACAGATATATACATATATATGTATAAGTATATATACTTTTCATATTCTTTTCCATTATGGTTTATCACAGGATATTGACTATATTTCCCTGTGCTCTCCAGTAGGACCTTGTCATTTATCCATATAATAGTTCACATCTGCCATTCCTAAACTCCCACTCCGTAACTCCCCAACCCCTTGCCAATCACAAGTCTGTTCTCTATGTCTGTGAGTCTGTTTCTGTTTCATAGATAAGTTCATTTGTGCCATATTTTCGATTCCACATATAAGTGATAGCATACGGTATTTGTCTTTCTCTTTCTGATTTACTTCACTTAGTATGATAATCTCTAGGTCCATCCATGTAGCTGCAATGGCATTATTTCATGACTTTTTATGGCTGAATAGTATTCCATTGTGTGTGTGTGTGTGTATATATATATATATATATATATATATATATATATATACCACATCTTTTTTATCCATTCGTCTGTGGATGGACATTTAGGTTGTTTCCATGTCTTGGCTATTGTAAATAGTTCTGCTATGAACACAGGGGTGCATGTATCTAGGAAAAGCCTCTCTTAAGAGGTGACACTTGAGCTGCAGCCTGCCTGAAGCATGAGAAGGAGAGGGCTATAGAATTACCAGGAGAAGAGAGAATCAAGCAGACAGAACATCAAGTGTAATCTTCCCGAGGTAAGAAAGAGTAGGAAAAGGGGAAAAGCCAGCAAGCCTGGAGGATAGCCACGGGAATATGTTAAGAAGTCAGTGTGGAATGGTGAGCAGGGAACATATCACCCAGAGCCATGATGTCATGGTAGCCATGTTCATGGTGTGGAGTTTGGATCTGAAGTGTGAAGGGAAGCCATTGGAGATATTAACCAGGAAAGCAGAAGATCTGACTCCTCTCTTAAAATGTCCAAATTCCATGCCTGGAGGATGTAGAAGGTCACGGCAGAACGTTTTCCTCCCTAACAATTATGAATAAAAGAATAACTAAAAATTCATATTTTAAAGTCATCGAAGAACTATGGAATGTCAAGGGTAAAATCTCAAGAAGCTAAATTCCAGTGAATGAAGGATCCATCTTAAGTAAACAGAAATCAGACAGTTTTTCTCCTTTCTGGGGATTTTTGCCAAATGTTGGCATAGGTGGATAAAGGGTTGGGCCTGTGACAGAGGGACTGTTCTGGGGAAAGAGAAATGAGAAAAGCTTTTTAAAGTCAAACGGGCTGGTGTGGCAGGTTGAAGGCTGGAGTGCACAGCCAAATGCACAGCTGAAAAATACAGTATCGGAAATTAAGTATTATTTTGCTGGGCTTAACAACATCCTGGATGCAGTAGAAAAGATCAATATATTCAAACCAATTTAATAGAAATTATCCAAACTGAAGCACAGAGAGGAAAAGGAAGCAAAAGGATCACACTGTCTGAGTGCTATCAGACACTATCTAGTTGTCTTAATATAGTTGTAATTGGAGTCCTATATGTAGCGGAGCTCTGGTACAGAACAGATTCAATATGTGAAAAGAAAACGGCTGAAAATTTTCTCTAAATCGTGGGAAAATGTTAATCCAGAGATTCCAGAAGCTCAGAAAGGTCCGGAGAGAAAATCTTTAAAGCAGCTGTATCCATCAGGATTCTCCAGAGAACAGAATAGAGATGAGATAGAAAGATAGAGAGATAGAGAGAGAGAGAGAGGGAGGGTGAGGGCGAGAATGAGATTTATTTTAAGAAATTGGCTTATGTGATTGTGCGGGCTGGCAAATCTGAAATTTTAGAGTATACTGGCAGCCCGGAAATTCAAATAAGAGTTGACGTTGTCATCTTTACTCCGAAATGCATAGGGCAGGCCAGCAGCGTGGAAACTCAGGCAGGACTTCTGTGTTACAGTCTTGAGGCAGAATTCCAGGAAACCTCAGTTGTCCCTCTTAGGGCTTTAACAGATTGGAAGAGCCCCACCCACATTATGAATGGTAATCTGTTTTACTTAACGTCAACTGATTGTAAATGTTAACCACAGATATGAACTACTGTCACAGTAACATCAAACAACTGGGCACCATAGCCTAGCCAAGCTGATACATAAAATTAACTAACCATCACAGCGGCCACAGAGAAAGGACACCCTGAACTTCAAGGGAACAAAAAAACCCCCTAAAACTATCTTCTTTATTTTTCTGGTTTTATTGAGGTATAATTGACAAAAGTGTAAGGTATTTAAAGCGTACAACGTGATGATTTGATATACATATGCATTGTGAAAGGATTCCCCCATCCATCACCTCACATATTTATTTACCTTTGTGTGTGTGTGAGAGGACATTTATATTTGACCCTCTTACCAAATTTCAGTTATACAATATAGTGTTATCAACTAAGGATTATCTTCTAATCAGAAATAATTGAAACCAGGAGACATTAGAATGACATTTTCAAAGTACTGAAAGAAAAAAACAAAGCTGTTCCTCCGCTCTCATTCCTGATTGGCTGGAAAGACAAGAAGGAATACATAGCCTAGGAATTCATATCAGCCAGCTGCTCGTCCAGCCCTATCATCACTTTGTCCTCCTTTCATGATTGGCTGACATGCACAGGGGGTGTGTCCTGGACAGATCCGCTGTCCTGATTATGCTGGCCCTGCCCACCCCTCTGTTCTTTTTTACCAACTGGCTGACAGTTGGTATGGACTGGCTTACTTTCCTGATTAGGCTGATCCAGTCTCTCCTTTTTTTTTTTAAAGATTTATTATTTATTTATTTATTTACGGCTGCCTGGTGTCTTAGTTGCGGCACATGGGATCTTTGTGCGCTAGTTGTGGCATCTGAGTTTTCTCTCCGTAGTTGTGGTGAGGTTCCAGGGTGCGTGGGCTCTGTAGTTTGCGGCAAGCAGGCTCTCCAGTTGAGGCGCTGGAGCTCAGTAGTTGTGGCACGCGTGTTTAGTTGCCCCGAGGCATGTGGGATCTTAGTTTCCTGACCAGGGATCGAACCCGCATCCCCTGCATTGGAAGGCGAATTCTTTACCACTGGACCGCCAGGGAAGTCCCCAGTCCCACTTGTTGATTCTCCTCTTCTGATTGACTGGAAGTTGGAGGAAGCCTTATCAAAGATGTTGCATCTCCTTACCACCCCCTTCCGGAATTTTAGCTCCCAGTTTAGACAGTTAGATCAAGAGACCTGTATCCCTCATTTTGGCTTCTGAACCCCATTCTGAACTTTGCATACTTCTCTATCCAAGAATACCTTTTCTAACTCTATTTTCTCAACTTCCCTGTCAGGCATGGGGAGTGGGGAGTCGGCCTGCCCTAATCATAAAATGCAGCCTTGAGTTCTCACGGTTTCTATCAAACATCTGTGAGTTTTGCCTTTGACTCCTCCAGCCATGCCTTCATTCAGCAAATAGTGAACCACCTGCTGTGTGCCAGGTTCTGTGTTGGGTCCTGGGGGCTCTCAAAAACGCAAGACATTGCTGAACCCACCCTCCTTCATGAGGCTCCCTTATCCTTTGTCTCCTGAGCACCTACCCTCGCCCCTTTCCTGGTTCTCACAGCTCTCAGACTGTGCTTTCATCTTCTTTAATAGTGTGCTTCCCAGAGCTGTGTCCTGGCCCTGCCCTCCCCTCCTTGCCCCCCAACGGCCCCCCACCCCAGAATACAAGGACCACGGGCAGGCAGGACCGTGACTGTTTTGTTCACTGCAAATCTCAGTGCTCAACAAAAAGTTTGGCATGTAGTAAGGTGCTCGGTAAACATTCCATAAATCATTGAATGGAGGTTGGTTTTCATGTGAGGCCTTTTTATCAAATGGTGTCTGGTGTGATTCTGTGTATCCGCAAGTCTGTGAGGACTCTCCAGCCAGGCTACCTGTGTTCAAATCCTGGCTCTGCCACTTACTAGCTGTGTGACCCTGGCCAAGTCATTTAACTTCTCTGTACCTCAGTTTCTTCATAGTGAAATAGGAATGAAAACAGTACTTTCCTGATGAGGTTATTGTGAGGATGAAACGAGCTCACACGTATAGTCACTGAAGACAGGGCTGAGTGCGATACGTTCTCAGTGAGTGTCAGCTGTTATCCTGGGTTTCCGGACACTGTGTCTGTGTGTGTCTGTCCCGCTGTTTTACGTTGGGGACGTGTGTCTTTGATGGACAAGGAACATTATCCCAAGGCAGGACCACGTGTCCATGTCAGTATTTGTGACTATGATGGCTGCTGCATACTGCTGAGTGTCCCAGGGACCCGAGATTTATTCATTCAACCAAAGTTTGTTGTGTGCCCACTATTTGCTATTCTAGGCACTAGGGATACATTAGTCAAAAAAACCAACCAAACAAACAAACAAACAAAAATAGGCATGAGGTGAGCCTGCCCTCATGGAGCTCACATTCTATCAGGAGGATTCAAAAAATACAGAAGAACCCAGACAAATAAGAAAAATTACATAGGTTAGAAGGTGATAAATGCTATTGGTGGGGGACAGTGGAGAAGGTGATGGAGATGGAGAGGGCAGGAGGGAGACCACGGGTTACAATTTTAATTAGGTTAGTCAAGGAGTCTCACTGGGAAGACAACAGTTGTGTAAAGACCCGATGGAGGGAGAGAGGGGGCTGTGCAGAATCTGGGGGAAGAGCATTCCAGGAAGAGGAAACAGCAAATACAAAGGCCAGGAGGCAGGATGCTGTTCACTGTGTCTGAGGCACAGCAGGGAGGCCAGTGTGGCTGGTGTGGACCTGGGGGTGGGGGAGGGTGGGAGGAGGTGAGGTCAGGGAGGAAACAGGGCAGCTCACCAGGACCTCGGGTCCCAATGTGAGGACTTGGCTTTCAGCTGGAGTGAGGTGGAGCCCCAGGAGGGCTCTGAGCCAGGAGGGCCCTGGTCTGACTCAGGGGTTCACAGGCTCCTTCTGGCCTCATGTGGGGAGCAGACTGTAGGGGCGGGATGGGAGCAGGGAGACCAGGGAGGAGGCTGCTGTGAGAGCCCAGGCAGGAAGGGATGGAATTTGAACCAGAGTGGGAGCAGAGAAGGGAGAGATGGTTGGATTCAGGATGTGATTTTAAGATCCCAGATAAGGAAGCCTGGCAACTTCCTGAGGACAGTTGACCTTTGCACTTCTGGACAAAGGTGGGAAAGGAGCAGAACACAGGAGACCTGGCTGCCAGCTTAGCCAGGCTGGGGTGACCTTGCCCCTCACTCCTTGACCCACTGCCTGCTCCCCTGCCAGCTGGAAGAAGAAGGGGAAGCAAGGTGCCTGCCTACTGGACCCCTAGCATCAATCTTCCCAGGGTCTGGAGTGGGGGTGCAGGTGGGGGAAGGGTGACCTGCCCAGGAGGCGAAGGGCATTGCTGAGCCCACTATCTTATCAGAGACCAAACACAGACAGAAAATCAAGGTCACAATGAGTTCTTTCACTCAGCAAAGGCCAGCCTGGGCCGACTCTGGGCTGGGTGGTGCAGCCACAGAGTGGTGACTGAGGCATCCTGGATCCCATCCTCCAAGTCCAGCGGGGAGGTGAAATGTCACCAAATAGCGACAGCCCAGACTGGTCAGGCTTGTGAAGGAGGAATTAAGGGTCAGAGTGGTCAGGGCTGGGAAAGGGAAGCCTAGGGGTCTGTGGGAGCCCACGGTGGGTACCTGACCCAGCCTGGCGGGTTGTCCCAGATTTCCTGGAGGAAGGGACATCTGTGCTGGAGCAGGAAAGACAAGAGGTAGTTGAACGTGGGGGGGACACAGGGCGAGTGTTTCAGTCAGAGGAAACTGCACGTGCCAAAGTCTTGAAATTATTACTATTATTTTTTGGCCTCGCTGCGCGGCTTGTGGGATCTTAGTTCCCTGAGAAGGGATCGAACCCGCGCCCTCGGCAATGAGAGCGAGGAGTCCTAACCACTGGACCGCCAGGGAGTTCCCTTGAAATGATCGTTTTGACAAGCGGACATCCTAAACCATGGAGGGGAAGTGGCACAGGGGAAGAAGGAGGGACAGCCAGGGGTCTGATTCCAGCAGGCCTTGTAGGACGCTGAGCCCCTAAGAGTGTTTGTGGTCACGATTCTAGGAAACTCTTGTTCAAATTCCCCTGAAAACCGACCCAAATGTTTGCCATCCATTTAATAGTCTGTCCTCTAACAGTCAGGAAAATTTTTTTCAATTCTGACCATTAATTGTTCTCAAAAAATTCTCCATGATCCGTGTGCCCCAGGCTCAGAGAAATCTTGCTCTGCCGTGCTGAATGGATCGTGTCACGCTTGCGAGATTCTCGTGAGAAGTCTTTGCCCCCGAATGGTGCCGGGAGTTGCCCGTCCCCTCTCCACATGGCACAGTCCGCCCCGGCGCCGCTTCAAGTGCCAACGTTGGCGCACCTCCTGCTTTATCCAGATCCTGCCTGTGGGCAACCGCCTGTGTCCACTCCTGAGACAGGGTTAGGGTTGCTTGGACACGCAATGAAGGAATAAATGCACAAGCAAAGATCCTCCAAAGACACAGAACTTGAAAGCTGTGTGCCATCTGAAGGCTGTGTAATCAGGGGGGCTGAAAAATAAAAATTTAACTGGGCACTGACCAGTCAGAATGGATGAGGCCCTGAGGCTAGAGCAGGGTCAGGCTGGGCCGGGTGTGGAAGGTCTGGGGGCTCAGGCAGAGGCTGTGTTTCCACTGTTTGAATCACCAGTCCAGCTGAGTGCCATCTGTGACTGTGTCAGTGTTTTTTGTTTTTTTTTTTTGCGGTACACGGGCCTCTCACTGTTGTGTCCTCTCCCGTTGCAGAGCACAGGCTCCGGACGCGCAGGCTCAGCAGCCATGGCTCACGGGCCCAGCCGCTCCGCGGCATGTGGGATCTTCCCGGACCGGGACACGAACCCGTGTCCCCTGCATCGGCAGGCAGACTCCCAACCACTGCACCACCAGGGAAGCCCTGTGTCAGTGTTTTGAATAGAAAATAAAGAGATCATAGAACAGCCCTCTGGTCATGACCTAAGCCTCTTGATATCCCCCAAATGTCCACCCCGTTCCAAACTGCTTGAAGGCTCAAAAATAAAGCCCTCCCTGACATGATGCAGGACACACATCTCGGCTGTGCTTCTGCCAATCATGAGGAACCATAGGCAAACCAAACCGAGGGATATTATACAAAATAACGGAGATAGCTTCCAAAATGTCAAGGTCATGAAAGGCAAGGAAAGACTGGGGAAATGTCACAGGTTGGAGGAGACTAAGGAGCCAGGACGACTAAATGCAAAATGTGGTCCTGGATTGGATCCTGGACCAAGAAAATGACAGGAGAGGAAAAAATGGGGAAATTCAAATAAATTCTCTAAGTTAGTTCATAATGTCATATCCATGTTAATTTCTTGAATTTGATCATTGGACTGTGGTTATGTAAGAGAGTGTCCTTATTCATAGAAGACACATGCCTAAGTATTTATGGATAAACAAGCATCCTGTCTCTAACTTACTCTCAAATGATTCATTCAAAATCTATCTATCTATCTATCTATCTATCATCTATATAGTACAGATGTGGTCAAGTTGTTAAATTTAGGTGAAGGGTAGGCAGGAGTTTATTTTACCATCCCTGTAACTTGTAGGTCTAAAATATTTAATATAAAGCATTGAAAATTAACATAACAAAACTAAGAAATGAGAAAAACAAATGAGACAGGGACCAGAGAAGGAGAGTCTCTGAGTTTTGACAGAGGTCTGCACAGTATCACAGGTCAGCCCTCTGCCTCCAGTTATGTTGCCTCGGTCTCTCCATCTGTGACTTAGGTTGTGGGCTTCCCTAGTCTGTGCAGGCATGACTGCATATCTGCCCCAGTCCCTGGACACAGCGAGGGGCACCAGATGAGTTCCCAATGACTGAGACTTCCTGAGGGCCTGGCCGGTGCTCCAAGTTTGCTAGTGAATGTTCCCAACCACTCAAAGAGATAAATCCTGTTTCAATCCAACAGTGACTATTGAGCATCTATTGTGTGTCTGAGAGCACTGTTCTGGGTGCTGTGTATACAGCAGCAAACACAACCAAGTCCTGGTCTTCCCGCTCATGGGACAAGACTGACACCAAACAAATGAGATACAATGTCAGGTTGGGATAAAGGGTGTGTGTAAACAGAGTGAGGGGATGGAGCCTGATGGGGATGCAGTATTATAACTGAGGACTCTCTGAAGAGGTGACATATGACCTGAGACTTGGAGGTGAGAAAAAGCCATGCCGACATCTAAGGAAGACGGTACCAGGCAGAAGGAACTGCAGGTGCAAAGGCCCTGGGGCAGGAATGACCTTGGCCTGTACAAAGCACAGCAAGGCCAGTGCCAATGGCTTGGCAGTAGAGACAGCTGGGGCAGGTGAGCTGGGGCCAGAGCTTGCAGGAATGATTTTGGAGTTTATTCTGAGTGAGAAGGGAAGCCCTTGGAGGGTTGTAAGCAGAGAAGTAACACAAGCTGTTTTACACATGTGACTCAGAGAGAGAAGCCCCCAGTGAACGAGCAGACTCATTGGAAGGGCAGTGAGTGTGACTTCAGCCCTGCCTCCTCTCTTGGGGTTTCCTGCAGCTGGGTGGCGGTGGGGAGAGGCTCCGGCTGCTCCCAGGTGACCTGCGCCAGAAGAGAAGGACATTGCCAAAGCAATGATCTTATCAGATCTACCCACACTTGCCCCTGGAGACACGTCCACCCTGTGAGGCCCAAGCATGAGAATATCAAGGACCTGCCATTCCACCAGGCCAGCCCCTCACGTCTGCCCATGGAGATCCCTGACTGGAGGGGTTTCGAGGGGGTTCCCAGACCTCAAACCTGGCACTAAGCACCAAGTTCAAAAAGTCCTTTCCCTACTTTGCACCGTGGCTTCCCCACCTGGGCAGGTTGGGGTGGGGACAGGGGAATGATTGAGGGCTGTGATGGCTGTAGCCAGAGTGTGGCATGCCTCTGGGGTCCTCTGAGCCTCAGTTTCCCCCTCTGCACAATGGGAATAATAGTGCTGCCTTCACAGGGGTTTCTTGCAAGGACCCATGAGAACACATATGTGTAGTACCTGGCACGTTTGGCAGTGCTGCTGTGAGGTGTGAGTGTTTTCACTGATGGTACCATATGAGAGCCAGGCTCCGGGGTCAAACCTGGGCTGGAATCCTGCCCCTGATACTTAGTCATCGCAACCTTAGGCAAAGTCCTTGACCTCTCTGTGCCTCAGTTTCCCCATCTGTACAATGGGGGCTAATAAGAGAACGTAACTTTGCAGGGCTGCTGTGAGGAGCTAAGGAAGCATTCAAGCAAAGCACACAGGGCAGACCCAGCACTGAGCAAGTGCTCCCTGAACTGACAGCTATTACAGCGTCTGCTGTGAGCACCCTCCCCCCCACCCCTCCTCCAGGTGTCTGGCGCCTGCTATTCGGCTTAGAAGAGGACACTCTGCAGCCAATCTGCTTGGTTCTGAGTCCTGCCTCCCACGTCCTAGCTTGGGGACATGGGCAAGTGACTTCACCCCCCCGTGCCTCAGTCTCCCCATCTGTAAGGGGAGTGGGTAAGAAGGCACTCACCTCAAAGGGTAGTTGTGAGGTTAAATAAATTAATATGTGAAAGCCCTTAGCACAGTGCCAGGCACATAATGAGCACCGTATGTTTGCTAGTCCTCTTGTTAGTACAGCTATTCGCAGTGGCTCCCTGATCTCAGTGACAGGTTGCGATGGGGTCCGGGCAGGTAGAGCAGCCCAGTAGAGAATGCCCAAGCTGCCCGGGCCTGGAGGTCACCCCAAGGAGCCCCGTGATCAGCTGTAATCAGGTCCGCCCTGCTCCACCTCCTCTCTCCCCGGCTATATCAGGGCTGGTCCAGGTCCCAGGTTCCGTCTCCGGCAAAGGAGGGCGGCTGCACCGGGCACCATGGGGAAGGCAGTGAGTAGGGTCAGGGGTCGGGGGGTGGAGGTTGGAGGCAGGGGTTCCAGAGGGACCTGATGCCTTCCCCGTCTCCCAACCCCCAGGACAATTACGAGCTGTACCAGGTAGAGCTGGGTCCTGGTCCCAGTGGGGACGTGGCAGCCAAGATGAGCAAGAAGAAGGCGGGCAGTGGAGGGGGCAAGAGGAAGGAGAAGCTGGAGAACATGAAGAAGGAGATGGAGATTGTGAGCAGAGGCCCCAGGGGGCCTGGTGGGGTGGGGGGCTGGGCGGGGCTGGGCAAGGGCAGGGGTGGGGACCCTCGAGACAGTGAGTGTTGTGCCTCCTCCATGCAGAATGACCACCAGCTGTCAGTGCCCGAGCTGGAACAGAAATACCGGACCAGTGCGACCAAGGTGAGCTGGGGCAGAGGGAGGGGTGGGTATAGGGAAGAGGAGCCGGGGGTGGGGGGCGCGGGGGTGGGGGGGAGAGAGGGAGGGAGGGGGGGAGAGAGAGAGAGAGAGAGAGGGAGGGAGAGAGGGAGGGGGAGAGAGACAGGGAGGGGGAGAGAGAGAGTGGGGGGAGTGGGGGGAGAGAGAGAGAGAGAGGGAGGGAGGGAGGGAGAGAGAGAGAGGGAGAGAGAGAGGGAGGGAGGGAGGGAGGGAGAGAGAGAGAGACAGAGAGAGACAGAGAGAGAGAGAAACACATTAGAAAGGGCCAAACAGACCAAACAGAGAGAGAAGGTAAGAGAAGCAGATAAAAAGAGACAGAAGAGAGACAGAAACAGCAGGAAGAAAGACACTGAGAGAAAGGTGGGAGAGAAGAGAGAGACACAAAGAAGGGATGGGGAGAGGGGCGGCAACAAAGACGGAGAAAGAAAGGAAGAGGCGCAAGGCAAGGGGTGGCAGGGAGAGGGAGGCAGGGAAGGAGAGCTCTCACTGATGAGAAGAGAGTCCTTAGTGACCACCAAGACCCCACTCCTCCCGCCCCCAGGGCCTGTCTGCCAGCCTGGCCGCCGAGCTGCTGCTGCGGGACGGGCCCAACGCCCTGAGGCCGCCGCGGGGCACCCCCGAGTATGTCAAGTTCGCCCGGCAGCTGGCGGGCGGTCTGCAGTGCCTCATGTGGGTGGCCGCTGCCATCTGCCTCATTGCCTTTGCCATCCAGGCCAGCGAGGGCGACCTTACCACAGATGACAATGTGAGTGGCGGGTGCTGGGGCCAGACATGGGACACAGGGACCTGGGGGACAGAGGACATTGAGCATGGGACTCAGAACACGAATGACATATGTTGGGGATATAGAGAGATGGAAAACATCTCTAAGACATGGGTCATGGGGGCCAAAGGACATTGGGATATGATACAGACCCAAGGACATAGGTCACAGGGGTCGCAGGGGAGACTGTGTCACAGAGATAGAGGACATAGGCAGGGATACAAAGACATAGACATGCAACACTTAAGATGTGGGACTTGGGAAACAGAGGGCATGGGACAGGCCAAGGACAGAGGGCACAGGGGACACTGGGACTCACACATGGGGACACAAGGGCATGGGGACACAAGAGACACTAGACTCAGGACACAGTGCATGGAGAGACATAAGATATTAGACATGGGAGCACAGAGAAATAGAGAATAGTGAGATGTAGGACAAGAGGACATTGGATATATGACCGGGGTCAGGACAAGGGACATGGGGATGTAGGGACATGTGACATTGGACAGAGGCTTGAAAAGTCTTAGGACATGTGACACAGAATGGGGACTCAAGAGTACATAGACATGGGGAGACATCAGACATAGGCGCCTGGAATTTGAGACATGGGACGCTGGTCACGGAAGACACAGAAAACGAAGCATGAGATCTGCAGCACACGTGGAAATGGGGATGTGAGGGCACAGGAACTGCTGGGATAGGGGACACAGAGGATGGCACACAGATGATGAAAACATAGCATATGAACCTGGAACACAGGGAATTTAGGAATCGGGAACATGGGGCAGAGGACTGTGGGGAACGCAAGACTTGGGGGGCACAGGAAAATGGAACACATACCACCGAGGTGCATGGTGACATGGGGCACAAGTCACAGGGTATGGGGCCACAGAACCAGAGGAAATGGGATGTATGGACACAGGGACATAAGACACAGAGAATACAGGGCAGTTGAATGTGGGATATGAAGAACATGGGGACAGGGACACAGGTCACAGGAAATAGTGCCTGAGGCTTCCTAGTAGAGTGGGGGAAAACCACAGAGGTGACCTTGGAGGAAAACTACCAGGGCACCAGAGAGCAGGCAGGTGGCCTCAGGCAGGGAGTTTCCAGCCCCGAGTCATAACCCAGCCCCTCTCCACCTCCGCCAGCTGTACCTGGCCCTGGCCCTCATTGCTGTGGTTGTGGTCACTGGCTGCTTCGGCTACTATCAGGAGTTTAAGAGCACCAACATCATCGCCAGCTTCAAGAACCTCGTGCCCCAGGTGGGTCTCCAGCCCCCGGCCAATTGAGGTTCCCAGTCTCCACAGGGGCACTGGCAGTCTCCTGGCATCTCTCTGTGGCCCCTCCCATCAGGCCCAGCCCGCCCTTCATCCCTGGCCTCCATCTCTCCCCACAGGTCCTCACCTCTCCCCACTTTTCACCTCCCCGCCTCCCCACCGCATGCAGCAACTTCTACCCCCATTCCCTACCCCGCTCAACTCTGGTGCTCTTGTCCCACAGCAAGCAACGGTGATCCGAGACGGGGACAAGTTCCAGATCAACGCAGATCAGCTGGTGGTGGGCGACCTGGTGGAGATGAAAGGCGGGGATCGAGTGCCAGCCGACATCCGCATCCTGCAGGCCCAGGGCTGCAAGGTGGACAACTCCTCGCTGACTGGAGAGTCTGAGCCGCAGACCCGCTCGCCCGAGTGCACGCACGAGAGCCCCCTGGAGACCCGCAACATCGCCTTCTTCTCCACCATGTGCCTTGAGGGTGCGTGAGGTCCCCACCCACCCGCCCAGCTGACCACACTGCCTCCACTGCCCCCTTCTGCTTCCTTCTGAGACACACTGCCTCTCTATGTCGCGTGACTGCCAACTCTTCGGGTCACACCGCCTCTCTAGCTCCCACTATTGCCACCGCTTCCCAGGTCACGCTGCCCCCGCTGCCTTCCATGACTGCCCCTCCTTTGGTTCACGCCGCTGTGCGCGCCCCCAGTGCTGCCCACCCGGCGCTGAGTCACCCTCTTGGCCCCACTGCAGGCACCGCGCAGGGCCTGGTGGTGAGCACCGGCGACCGCACCATCATCGGGCGCATCGCATCACTGGCCTCGGGAGTAGAAAATGAGAAGACACCCATCGCTATCGAAATTGAACATTTTGTGGACATCATCGCAGGCCTGGCCATCCTCTTCGGTGCCACATTTTTCATAGTGGCCATGTGCATTGGCTACACCTTCCTGCGGGCCATGGTCTTCTTCATGGCCATTGTGGTAGCCTATGTGCCTGAGGGGCTGCTGGCCACTGTCACGGTGAGTTGGGGAAGCAGAAGAGCGGTGCAGTGAGCTGAGAGGCCTGTCCATCTGTCTGTTCGTTCATCCGGGCTTCCCTCCATCCTCTCCCTATCTGTCCATCTATCCATTTTGCTCCCATCCACCCACCCACCTTCCCGTCATCCATCCTCCCCCCAATCCATCCCCCCCATCCCCATCTCTCCACTTATCCCATCCATTCAGGAAATACCCACCGGGGCTACTCTGGGCCATGTCCTGTGCCACATGCTGAGGACTCAGAGATGAACGGGCAGGGGCTTTGACAGGAGGAGGCTGAGGTCCAGTGTTGAAGGCTGTGGGTAGCCTTCAAGAGTCAGCACTCAGTCCAGGGCCAGCCCAAGGGGAGGCTCAGGAAATGTTAGTTTTCTCATTTTGATTGTGCTGTAAGAGAAATTATAGAATCTCAGCTAGGGCAGCTTAGAGCAGGGCCTGGCTACGTATATCTGGTGGACAGATTGGGGAGGCATCCCAAGTGGAAAGCACAGGCTGGACGAAAGCTTGGAGGCAAGAAAAAGCCTACTTTTTGCAGGGGGATGCTGCATAGGCAGTACTGTGGCTAGGGTAAAGGATCCCCGGTGCCGGGAGAGGAGGGAAGTGGCACTGGGAGCAAGGCCTGGTCCCCAAGCCTGCATTTCTCACCCTTCCCCCAGGTCTGCCTGTCCCTGACAGCCAAGCGGCTGGCCAGCAAGAACTGTGTAGTCAAGAACTTGGAAGCAGTGGAGACACTGGGCTCCACGTCAGTGATCTGCTCTGACAAGACGGGGACCCTCACTCAGAACCGCATGACTGTGTCTCATCTGTGGTTCGACAACCACATCCACTCGGCTGACACTACAGAAGACCAGTCAGGTGTGGCGGTGGGAGGAGACAGCAGCTGGGCAGGATCTGGTAGATGGTGGAGACCTAGGGGGGAGCTCTGCGGTTACTGAAGGGAGCCTGGGGAGGGCTTTGCATTAATGGATCTGATCAGGCGAAGGGCTGTGTCCTGGGTCTAGGGAGGGGGCTAAGCTGCAAGTCTGTGAAGGGTCTTGGTACTTATTGGGTCTCATGGGAGACGATACTGAGTCTGGAGAGAAAGCTCCGTCCTGGGGTATGAGGAGTTGTTTGGGTCCCACCCAGGTCTGGGGCGGGGATCCAGTCCTGATTCCGGGGGGCGGGGCTCGGTTCTGGTATGGGAGAGCTCCTTCGTGGCCCCAGCCTGGATGCCTGACCTCCAGGGCAGACGTTTGACCAGTCCTCGGAGACGTGGCGGGCGTTGTGCCGCGTGCTCACCCTGTGTAATCGTGCTGCCTTCAAGTCGGGCCAGGACGCAGTGCCCGTGCCCAAGGTGAGAGACGGGGCGCTCGGGGGAGGGGATCCCGGGAGCCTCCTGGTGCAGCCGGGAGCGCTCCTGACACCGGCCTGCGTTCCCAGCGCATCGTGATCGGGGACGCGTCGGAGACTGCGCTGCTCAAGTTCTCGGAGCTGACGCTGGGCAATGCCATGGGCTACCGCGAGCGCTTCCCCAAAGTCTGCGAGATCCCCTTCAACTCCACCAACAAGTTCCAGGTGTGCACCAGCCGCGGCCGGCCCCGCCCACGGTCCAGTCCCGCCCACAACAAGCCCTGCCCACTGCAGGCCCCACCCACATTCACGACTGGCCTGCGGCTGGACTTCACTCTCAGTCCCCTCCCTCTCCACAGGCAAACCCCACCCACATCTCCCGTCCCGCCCACAGCCAAACCCCACCGAGGTCCCGGGCGCTCCGCCCGCTCTCAGCTGTCAGGCCCTCGGTGGGGAGAAGCTCCTAATCCAAATCCCGCTCCAGTCCAACTCCGACCCAAATTCTGCGCGTTCCCCACGCCCAGTCCCCTAACTAGGCCCCTAGGTCCGCCCCAACCCTCAGCCTCTACCAAGGACCTGCCCACCAAGCAAGCCCCTCACCCTCGGTCCCAGGCTGACCTTCCCAGGGCTATTCTGGCAGCGCTTGGGCTCCGTCAGCCCCGCCGTTCCCCAAGCCCCGCCCCTCCCTCTTGACCTCGCCCACAACACCGCCTCCTCCTCCGCCCACAGTTGTCCATCCACACCCTGGAGGACCCGCGCGACCCGAGGCACGTGCTTGTAATGAAGGGGGCCCCAGAGCGCGTGCTGGAGCGCTGTAGCTCCATCCTCATCAAGGGCCAGGAGCTGCCGCTGGACGAGCAATGGCGCGAGGCCTTCCAGACTGCCTACCTCAGCCTGGGAGGCCTGGGCGAACGCGTCCTGGGTGAGACTCCCAAGCCAGGGTAGAGGTTAAACCCGCGTGTGAGGAGGCGCTAGCACGGAGCCTGCCCGACCTTCCCGGCCCAGCCCTGACGCTGACCTTTCCCATCATTGCTTGACAGTTGACCTGCCCCAGTCTACACGCTCAAATTTGACTTTCCCTATCTCAGTCCTGAACCCTGTCCTCAATGCCTACCTTGACCCAACCTCTCCCAACCTGTTCTCATGTATCCTGACCCAACCTGTGATCCCTTGATTTTCCCCAGCTCTTGCCCCAGCTGATGACCTGCCCTTGCTTTCTTTCACCTCTGCCTTTCAGCGTCCTCCTCTTGACCCTTTGACCTCCCCCCCCCGACCCCCGCCAATTTTTGTCTCGACTCCTTAAACTTCCCTAACCCTTGCCTCAACTCCGGAAGACACAAAGCTGTGGTCCACTTTCTGGATCTTCCACTTTACTTGGTGTGTGACCTCTGGCAAGAAACGTCCCTTCTCTAAACCTGTTTCATCATTCGCAAGATGAGGGTGCTAGCAGCCTCACAGAGCGGTTGTGGGGATGGGTTCAGATACAGTTGTCCCTCAGTATCTATGGGGATTCGTTCCAGGACACCCACCACACTCCCCCACACGCTTACCCGACAGATACCAAAATCTGTAGATGTGCAAATCCCTTATGTAAAATGGTGGAGTATTTGCATATAACCTATGCACTTCCTTCCATATACTTAAAATCGTCTCTAGATCACTTATAATGGCTAATACAATGTAAATGCTATGTAAGTAGCTGTCAGTGTGTGGCAAATTCAAGTTTTACTTTTTGGAATATTCTGGAATTTTTTCCAGAATATTTTTGATCCACAGTTGGTTAAGTCTGCGGATGTGGAACCTGTGGATACAGAGGGTTAACTGTAATGTGAATGAAGGATTCAGCACAGGGTCAGGCATCCATAGGTGCTTGGTGCAAGGCACCTGGTGATTTTACTCATCACCTGGCCTTGCTATGAAAGGGTTCACCCAGGACTCCTCTCTGACTTCCCTGTTTTCTGGTCAGGCTTCTGCCAGCTCTACCTGAGTGAGAAGGACTACCCGCATGGCTATGCCTTCGACGTGGAGGACATGAACTTTCCAACCAGTGGCCTGTGCTTTGCGGGACTCGTATCCATGATAGACCCACCCCGGGCCACCGTTCCTGATGCTGTGCTCAAGTGCCGCACAGCAGGCATCCGGGTATGCCCCTGGGGAGAGGACCAGGCAGGGGTGAGAACAGAGGATGGCAGTATTTGGGGATGAGGGGCCCTGTGACAGAAACCCACCCGAAAATGGCTTGAACCACAAAGGAATATATTGGTTCAAGAACTGAAAAGTTCTGGGGAATGAAGCTTCAGGTGTAGCTGGATCCAGGAATTCAATGTCTTTAGGAACTTGCCTTTCTCCACGTCTCAGCTCTGCTTTTCTCTCTGCTGGCTTTATTCTCAAGCAGTTCTCCATTGTGGTGGACAGAGATGACCACCCTCCAGCAGCTCCAACTAACGTCCCACCTGTCTAGCCACCCCATCGAAAAAAGAATGCCTCTCTGACAGTTGCACCAGATTGGGTCACATGTTCATCTCTGAACCAATCACTATGGCTGGGGCTGGGGGATGTCCACTGGGGAGGACAGGGAGAGTGAGTTAATCTGAAGGGGTCAAGGGTCTGCTGGTTCCCCTTACAGGTGATCATGGTGACAGGTGACCACCCCATCACAGCCAAGGCCATTGCAGCTAGTGTGGGCATCATCTCAGAAGGCAGTGAGACAGTGGAGGACATCGCTTCCCGCCTCCGTGTGCCCGTGGAGCAGGTTAACCGGAAGTAAGCCCCCTTCAGCCTTCCTTGTGGTTCTTCCCACACCCCACACAGACTGAGGCCCCAGCGACGCCCTCCCACTTCCCTCTCTAGGGATGCCCGCGCCTGTGTGATCAATGGCATGCAGCTGAAGGACATGGACCCATCAGAGCTGGTCGAGGCACTGCGTACCCACCCTGAGATGGTGTTTGCTCGTACCAGCCCCCAGCAGAAGCTGGTGATTGTGGAGAGCTGCCAGCGACTGGTGCGACCCTGCTGATGAAGGCAGGCAGGTGGGCTTGGCTGGCCCTGGGCTGCCCTCTCACTGACCAACCTCCCACCTGTACCCACTGCCTGCAGGGTGCAATCGTGGCTGTGACGGGGGATGGTGTGAATGACTCCCCAGCCCTGAAGAAGGCAGACATTGGCGTGGCCATGGGCATTGCCGGCTCGGATGCTGCTAAAAATGCAGCCGACATGATCCTGCTGGATGACAACTTTGCCTCCATTGTGACAGGCGTGGAGCAGGGTCCGGGCTGGGTCAGAGATGGGGGCAGGCGGTGTGGGCACAGGAGGAAATGGGCTCTGAGGAGACTGAGGCGCCTGCTGTACTCCCACAGGCCGACTGATCTTTGACAACCTGAAAAAGTCCATCGCCTACACACTGACCAAGAACATCCCTGAACTGACGCCGTACCTTATTTACATCACCGTCAGCGTGCCCCTGCCCCTCGGGTGCATCACCATCCTCTTCATAGAACTCTGTACCGACATCGTGAGTCTACATGATGCCCCAGTGCCCCCCACCCACACAGTGCCCAGAGACATATGCCCACAGACAGGTGTGAGGGACAAGAGACCACCACGGAAAGTCTTGAACTCAGAGTGATACAGATGTGTGTATACCAGACAGCCAGATGTGGACACACAGGCAGGCAGGAAGGTAGCCACGGACAGAATTACAGACGGGGACACATAGGTGGACACTCAGATAGGCATGGACAGATTCATGGACACACATGGACTCGGATATGGACACTCAGACAAACAGAGATTTTACAGACACGGATATCTGGCCAAACTTGGATCACAGACAGACATCCCTCAACAGACATGGACAGATAAACAGCATCAGATAGACTCCAAGGCAGAGAGACAGAAAAGATCCTCAGGTCCAGCCACAAATGCAGCCAGGTGCATGGCCATGTCACGTCTTTATTCAACAGCACTTACATAATGTCTGCTCTGGGCCAGGCACACATTAATTACTTAATTTTGTCCTCATAGCTACTCTATGAGATGAGCTTTATTTCTTTATCATACCCATTTTACTGATGAGCTAACTGAGGCTTAGACAGCTTGAGCGGCTTGCCCCAGGTCACACAGCTAATAAGTGGCACAGC
Organism: Delphinapterus leucas; assembly: GCF_059928025.1. Lineage (NCBI taxonomy): Eukaryota > Metazoa > Chordata > Mammalia > Artiodactyla > Monodontidae > Delphinapterus > Delphinapterus leucas. The sequence goes on from NC_143148.1 coordinate 16,309,022, forward strand.
AGGGATTCAAGCCCAGGTATTCAGGTACCCCAGGACCTCTGCCCTCAGTCAGTGCACTGTGCTACCACTCTGTGTCCACGAACAGGTGGGGTGGGGGACAGGGAGGAGGACACATGTACACCGAGAGACAGAAGAGATTCAGAGCTAGAGAGACAAAGAGAGATATGGAGACAGGAACACAGAGACAAAAAAGCAGAGGCACAGTCACAGAGAAAGAGACTGGAGATGGGGACAAAGAAATGAAGAAAGTAAGGGACAGAAAGAGAGAAAGAGCGCGCAACAGGGAAACAGGCCAAGACCAGAGGACCCCAGAGAAGAAACAGACAGAGAGGAGGACGGAGAGGAGGGGGGCCAAGAAAGGCAGAGACAGAGAACACCCAATAGCAGAGGTAATGCAGATGCTTCGATGGAAACGGACACCAAGGCAGACGGGCACACACATGTGGACTGGATATGCTGACATTCCTGACAAGGGCCAGCTGGACCCAGGCTGTCCAGGCAGGTGTGGCTGTGTGGTCACCGTGGGTCCTGCCTCCTAACCTCACTTCTGTCCCTGCCCACTGCAGCGGGGAGGGAGGCTCCAGAGAGTCAGGGACAGGGGCCCAGGCGAGCCATCAACCCCAGTTCCTTCCACTCCTGGCCAGTTCCCCTCTGTGTCCCTGGCGTACGAGAAGGCCGAGAGTGACATCATGCACCTGCGTCCACGGAACCCGAAGCGTGACCGATTGGTCAACGAGCCCCTGGCTGCCTACTCCTACTTCCAGATCGGTGTGTGCCCCGGGGTGGGGCGCGGGCTCCTCTGCAGGGCTGCTCGCCTGCCGTGGAGTCTCTAACGGGGGCTCTGCCTTGTTCTGGATCTTGGTGTCTGCATTTGACCCTGGGTCTCTGTCATTCTCTGAGTCTGTGTCTGCACACAATGGTCTCTATGGTCCCCAGTGTCCCTTCTCTGTCCCAGGCCTCATTCTCCATGACCCTGTCTCTGGGTCACTGCCTCCTGTCTCTTTTGGGTTCTCTGGGTGTGTCTCTGTTCCTGCCTCTCTCTGTGTCCTGTCTCTTGTGTCCCTGTCAATCTCTCTTGGAGTCCTTGTCTCTGTGTCTGTCTCTCCATGTCTGTCACTGTGTTCTTGTCTGTCTCCAGGCCACTGTTTCTGTGTTCCTGTCTCTGTGTGTGTGTCCCTGACCCTGTCTCTCTGTGTCTCCATCTGTGTCTCCCTGTGCCTCCTTGCCTCTCTCCCAGGTGCCATCCAGTCATTTGCTGGCTTCACTGACTACTTCACGGCCATGGCCCAGGAGGGCTGGTTCCCTTTGCTGTGTGTGGGGCTCCGGCCATACTGGGAGAACCACCACCTACAAGATCTGCAGGACAGCTATGGCCAGGAGTGGGTGAGCCCCTGCCCCATCCCATGAGTCCCGTGACTCATGGGATGCCACCTACCTTGAGTGTGGCCCACACTCATTCCTCCACGTGAGACTGAGCTCAGCCAGAGCCTCCCAGACACCCAGGCTCTCTGCCAGTTCTGGGGTGAGTGGCCTTTCCCACCACTGTCCTGAGCTCCGAACTCCTGCTTCTGATGACCCCAGCTGCAGATGGGTCCTCTCTGCCCTGACAGCAACACATCATCTCAGGTGTGGAGCCAGTACCACCCCCCCACCCCACCCCCAACCCCCATTCTGTTATTGTCCCCGCAGCATCACTTACACAGAGCATTTGCATGTGTGGCTGACTTGAGTGAAAGTCTGGAGCAGAGAGGCTAGATCTGGCTAGCGGGTGTGTTTAGTTTGCTCTACAGAGCGACAGATCAGGATATTCCCCTTAAACATTTACTGCCGTGGTTAAGAATATAGATCTTAGAGCCAAACTGCTTGGATTCATTGTCTGCCACCGCTCCTCACAGCTGTGTGACCCTGGGCAAGGTATTTTGCCTCTCTGTGCCTCAGTTTGCCCACCTCTAAAGTGGAGAGCATACTAATATACTGATATTATCTCAGTGATTTTCACCGCGGTGATTTTCACAGTGTGGTCCCCAGACCAGCAGCATCACCTGGGAACTTGTTTGAAATGTAGATCCTCAGTTTCCCCCTCAGACCTCTGGGATCAGAGACTCTGGGGGTGGGGCTTGCGTTTTAACCAGTTCTTCTGGGGATGCTGATGTATGCTGAAGTTTGAATACCACCAAGCCACCTCTTAGGATTATTAGGAGGATTAAATGAGATAATACATGGGAAACACTTGGGACCTGGAGCATAGTAAGTGTTCCTTACACAATTAACTGATATATATAAAAATAGTTATACTGAAGAAGTGGACTGAATAGTGGCTACCCCCTTTGAAAGGGCATGTGTCGTGTTCCTCAGAGGCCCATCTGGCCCACTTTGGTCATTTTTGCCATCTGCCCGGGTCCTGGAGTCACTGGACTTTGAAAATCCTGCCTCAGGATTCGAACTCCCTTTTCCCAGGTGCCTCCTTTCGGGTGCCCGGGACATTCTACATCACTCTTTTCATTATGAAAGCAACTGGCCTGGCCTACCACTTGCCCAGGCAGTGACGGCCAAGCTGCACTAGGCCAGGTTTCTAGGCCCCGCACTCTGGGGCCCTGCAAACGTGGCAGATCCTGCATCTCTCCTCTGCCCCCACCTCAGCCTCTGACGCAAGGGAAGGAGCATTTAGGGGTTCGTGGCCCTAGGCCCCGCATGCCCGGCTGCCTGCAGAGGCTCTCCGCCTGGGTTCAGGCTGCTCGTGTTCTCTCCTGGCCCACAGACGTTCGGGCAGCGCCTGTACCAGCAGTACACCTGTTACACCGTGTTCTTCATCAGCATCGAGATGTGCCAGATCGCCGACGTCCTCATCCGCAAGACACGCCGCCTCTCTGCCTTCCAGCAGGGCTTCTTCAGGTGTCCCCAGCTGGCCCCAGCCCCGCCCCCACCCTGCCCTCCGAGCCCTGGTTGCAACTCCCTGCAGGTCCTGACCAGGGCTTACCGCAGCCAGCAAACCCCAGCACTGGATGTGCTGATGTGCCGGTGCAGGTGCTGACGTTCCTTATCAATAGCTGGCCAATAGCTCCCACCTCATGCCTCTCACCTGGCCCGTCTATGTTTCATCAGCTAACGGGGTGATGCTGACAGAGTTGGTGTCCACTGCTGGAGAGGTGCGGGCCATGCCAGTGTTCGATGTTTAGAACATCTCCCTGCTGCCGCTATCTGACCTCCTCTGACCCAGTACCCTGATTCCCATCCGGTCTCCAACTCCTCATGGCCTATCTTTGTCCTGTGTCTGCCAGTCTGAGCCTCTCCCATCCTTCCCCACCTGCAGGAACAGGATCCTGGTGATCGCCATCGTGTTCCAGGTCTGCATCGGCTGCTTCCTGTGCTACTGCCCCGGAATGCCCAACATCTTCAACTTCATGCCCATTCGGTGAGGGGGTTGTGAGCTGCATCGGGGTGGGCCTGCAGGACACAGACCTGGGGATAGCCTTGACCTTGCCATCTCGCCTGTGCCTCAGGTTCCAGTGGTGGCTGGTCCCCATGCCCTTTGGCCTCCTCATCTTCGTCTATGATGAGATCCGGAAACTTGGAGTTCGCTGCTGCCCAGGGAGTGAGTGTGGAGACTGGGGACCTGGGGATGGAGGGCTGAAACTTTCTCAGAGCAGCGGCCCTGACCTTTGATTTCCAGTACTTGACCTCCAAGCCCTTGACCCTCCATATCAAACCACCACTGAGCTATAACCTCTGAGCCCCTGGCTCCCCCCAACCCCAGCCCTGCTCCAAATCCCCCCAGCACTGAGTCTCCTTTCTCTCTCTCTCCCAGGCTGGTGGGACCAGGAACTCTACTATTAAAGGACTGCTGTCTTCAAGCCATCCTCGAATCCACCACAGTAGGGGTGGGGGTGGGGGACACATGGGACCCTCCGGACAGCCACCAAAACATCTGAGCAGTCAAGAGTCCCAGCCCCACCTGTGTCTGCTCTTGTGGCCCACGGCAACTCAACCCTGGGGAGACCCTCCCCACTCCCCTTCCCCATCCACCCTCCCGGAGGAGCAGTCACTAGGCCCAGTCCTCTGAGCTGGCCTCAGGGAAGCCCCCTCCTGAATGGTGGGGGGACTTTGAAGGGGAGTGGGAACGAGCAGCTCCCGTGACGTGGCTCTGTCCTTAGGACTCCAGGCCAGCAAGAGGGCTGCTTGGGGGGTCTTCTTTAAAAACACACTCATGTCTGCATGATAGCAATAAACCAGCTCACGTCCACTGTGTTTTTATTCAGTGCTGGGCATCGTCTTATTAAGTGTTTTTTCATGAGCCCCTTTGACCTCCCACAGCCCTACAACTTAGGGGCTATTTGTTCCTGGCTGTATCTCCAGTTTCTAGAACACAGCCTGGCACATAGTAGGTACTCAGTAAATGCTGCTTGGGGGAGTGAATTCCCATCTCTTTGCCTAGGTTACAGCATTTCTAGGTGAGCTGGATGTGGCCACGGGCCCTCTCCAGAGAGGTGCCTTTAACCGCTCCACTAGCTGAACACCACCTCTGGGCTCTCCTTTCTCAGCACCCACTCTCCCTCTCTGGTCAGAATCCTTTCCACCTCAAGCATCCCCTCCCCCCTTCACAGGAGTTTCCTCTCTGATTCCACTTATGCCTTTGCAGCTGCAATGGGCGCCCTATCACTGGTTAGTCCCAACCAACTCCTGGAGGCCACGTCACAGGTCCCCTCCTCACACCCCTCACCTGAAGTTAGCCCTCCAACTCCCCTGTTGGAGACTCCCCTGTCCACAGCACCCCACCCACCCACCTTTGCCACTGCTTTTCCCAGTCCCCTTTCTTGCCTCTCTTCCCCTTTCTTTGACGAGTCTCTCTGGCTGGACCCCAGGCTTCTCCTTCCTCATCGGCACAGTACCCCCTCCCCCACTGGCCTCAGTTCTGTCTGCAGTGGTGCCCACATCTGTCTCCAGCCTGCCCCCAGCGTGTTCAAGGGGACCCACACTGGCCTCTGCATCATCCTCCAGACCTGACCCCACCCACTGTCCCATCATTGCAGCTCCTTCTCCCTGGGAAATGTAATGAGCCCTCGGGGAGCTTACAAACCCCAAACTTGGGTTACCCTGGGCTCCTTCACTCTTTCCTTTCTCACTGGTCATCTCCCTACTCCCCCCCCCCACACCTGGCCAAATAAGCTGGTCACCACCTGTCTACTCTGCTTCTAGCCACTCTCCTCCTACCCCTGCCGGCCCTGCCCTGGTCCAGGCCGGCCTTCTGCCTTGAGTCTCCCCACCCACCCAGCAGCCATGAGCTCTTCCTAAAGCCCAAACTGACTGTCCTTCGCCTGCCTAGAACTCTCCGTGGCTCCCCACTGCCCAGGCTCAGAGCCTTCTGTCATCTGGCCCCTGCTGACTTCTGCAGTCTCACAAGCCCCCGCCCCCCGAACTCATTCCAATCAGCTCTTGCTTCACTGGAAAGGCCAGGCCCTCTCTCTGACTTCAAGGCCTTTACACGGGCCTTGATACCTGCTTTCTTCTCTTTGCTCCACTAACATCCTCTTGGTCTCAGCTCACACATCCTCTCCTCCAGGACAGACATAGCCCTCTTTTCCCATCACAGCCCTGATCACTCTAGTCTAGCTAATCAGGCCCACCAGTCCCACCAGGCTTCACCCATCACAGCCCTGATCCCTCTGGCCTGTGCTCCCTTATTGTCCCTGAGCCCCATGACAGCTGGGACTGTTTCACAGACAGGTGGCCACCAGTAAGGGGCCGGGAGCAGAGTGCCTGCTCAGCAAATAGTTGTTTAACAGTCATTTCTGCAACCTTCACTGTCCCAATATGTGCAAAAGGCTACGTGGGGCATAGGATGGCGGTACGGGAGAAAGCAATGCCACTGCATATCCACCCACGTGGGCTGGGGGAGTGCCCCATCTACTCCCTTTTCATATCAAACTCAGGGTGACCTCTCACCTCCCCACCCAAGACCCCTGTGGACCCTGTCTTGACTAGGAGCGATGAGGAGGAGGTGGGGCTAGATGGTGGTTGCCCCACCTTAGGGTAAATGCTCCCTCTGAAAACACCAAGACTCACAACAGAGCTGTGCTTGGTGCCTTCCTAGGCCCAGGGTCAAATAACATTATCGCAGAACCTGGACAGCCTCGTGGAGGGAGGGAGGGGGCACTTGCCCTATCCCATGCCCTGGGGGATCCCACTGGGAACACCAGGACTGGGGAGCACCTTCCCAGGTGGGCAGGACTTGCATCCAGGTGCAGCTTAAGCATGACATTCAAAGCCCTGCTTCTAATCCATCCCCCTCAGGGATGGGGAGAGAAAGGGGCAGGAAGCTGGCCCTACTAGACCAGGGAAGGGCTGGGATGAGAAGGGTGGCATTCAGGACAACATGCAAATTGGTGGGCTCAACAGCTCTACCACTGGGCTGCAGCTGTCTCTGTACTCCACCCTAAGAAGACTCAGGCCGGGATTTAATCTGAGGATCTCAGAATCACAAAATAGGCCCTCAAGGGCAAAACCAACAGTCGAGTCACTGGACCGTTCCTGCGCAAGGAGGAGCCCCAGATGGCTGTAAGCGGGGAGGGCGAGCTAGTAAGACTGAGGTTTCAGAGAGATCCCCTTGGCTGCCACATAAAAGGAGGATGGGGGGAATTTCCTGGCGGCGGTCCAGTGGTTAGGACTCCACACTCCCATTGCCGAGGGCCTGGGTTCAATCCCTGGTCAGGGAACCAAAATCCCACAAGCTGCGTGGTGTGCCAAAAAAAAAAAAAAAAAAAAAGAAAGTGGATGATGGTTTGGTTTGGGGGCTGGGAACCTAGGAGGTGACCAGCCGGGGAAGGGCCATGTGGGAGAGGGCCAGGTTAAGGCTGTGAGGAGCAGCCCCCAAGAACCATCTCTTGGATTCTAGCTCCCCTCTATCACCTGTTCCCTGAGGGCCCTGGTCTCTGCCACTGCTTAAAGACTGTCTGCTTCAAGCCCTCAGTCAACTTGTGGAAAACAGGAAGCAAAGGAACTGGTCCAGGAACACAGGACAGATGAGTGCTGGCTAGTCTCCCAGCTTGTCTACCTGGCTCCAAAACAAGGGCCTCTGGGACCCAGGAGAGCACACTGTTGGTAGATAGTTCCAGACAGAGAGACAGAGGCAGAAACAACTTTCCAAATACTGTTTACTTCACTGAAACCTGGAGACAGGGAAAAGGTATGTGAAAGTCTGGGCCACCAAGCCTAGGAGTGCACGTTGACAACAGCGACATACAGGGCCAGGGTGCTGAGGGCCAGCAGCCCCGTCACCACCGCTCGGGCCAGAAGTGCCGTCCAGCTGCCCAGGGAACACAGGTGGACGAAGGTCCTGTGGGGAAACATCGCAATGAAGAAGGGAGAAGAGATAATCCAAACCATTTGGGCCCATCCTCGAGCCCCACCCAGCTCACTCCATGACGAAGGCCTTGTAGACGCTAAGGAACATCAGTAGGAGGACTGCTGGCCGGAAAGTGTGGTACAGGTCGTAGCGTGTTATCATCCACACCTGGGCAGATGCGACGATGTAATGGACCTGGAGGGAAGCGGGAGGTCAGGGCCAGGCCTCAGGAGGAGTAGAGTCACCAGCAAAAAGGCGCGTGTGTGGGAAAGCAGGACTGCGTACCAGACTGATGTTGGAGTCAATGCTCATCTGGATGTATTTCCAGTCAAACTCAATGCCCCGAGCTCCAACCCAGAGAGGGATGCAGCTGAAGAAGGCAAAGGGAAGGGTTCTCCAGTACCCAGACACCCTCAGCACCCAGAATCTGAGCCCCCACCCTCCGGCACCCTCCTGGAACCCAGGTGTCCTTTCTCAGGAATCTGGGCTCCAGGCTGCTGCACACACCGGGACATAATGAGCTCGGCGGTGGCCCAGCCCAGGGCAGCAACCATGATCTTGTATTCCCCCTTGCCGGCATTCCGGGACATGACAAGGTTTAGGCCTATCAGGTCTGCCACATCCACGCTGGCCTTCATGAACTCCTGTGGGTCAGGTTGAGGCTTGAGTAAGCACAGGTGCCAGGGGGCCCCACTCCTGCAATCCCTCCCCCTCCCTTGCCCCACTCACCCCAATGAAGTCATAGATGCCGCCTTCCCAGGTGGGAAAGAAAGTGGCCAGGAACAGCATCTGAGACCAGAAAACAGAGAGGTCACCTCAAGGTGAGGGAGACCAACCACGTGGGTTTGGTGGGAAGTTAGTGTGTTATGTGGAGGGCAGTACACTGGGGTTCTGGGGGCCCATGAGGAGAGGGACCACCAGATGGAGTCAAGAAGGCAGGAGCAGGGGAGATTGTGGGCAGGGGCTTGGAAGTCTGGGTTCTGTGGTGATCACAAGGGATTGGGGTCAGGCCTGAAGGTGCTGGAGCTGGTTACCCACCAGGGCGGTGGTAGCAGTGCCGGTGGGACCTTGGGGGTTAGTTAGAGGCTCTTAGGAGTATCCAAACCCCTCTTAGTCATACAATTGAATGTTCTCAATGTTACTAAAAGTGCTATACAGAAGTTGCTTGTGGACCTCTCCTCGGGCTCCAGCCCATCCATGCCCGGCTCCTCCCCGGGAGGTCTGGGCGGGGTGGGCGGGGTGGGCGGGGGGGAGGGGGCGAAGCCCTCGCGCGGCACAGCTGGCGCCCTCACCTTGCACAGCTGCACGAAGAGGTAGGTGACCCCGGCCTGGACGCACTTCCAGAAGGCGTTGTACTCGGACCTGCGGGAGCGGGCGGTGAGGGGTCGGCCCGGCCCGCGCCCCCCTGCCCCGCAGCCGCCCCGCAGCTGCCCCGCACTCACAGGCCGCTGCACTTGTAGGTGATGAAGTAGGGGAAGTAGGCCAGGGCGAAGCAGTTCCCGAAGTGGAACAGCGTCATGGCGCCTGCCGCCCGGCTCGCCGGAGCGCGCCTCTCTGCCTCGGCTGCCTGGCGCCCGAGCCCGGGCCTGGCGCCCACCGGCCTCTGCCGCGGCGCGCGCGGCCTTCTGGGAGCCGGAGTCCGCGGCGCGGTGCGCTAACGTCACCAGGCTCCGCCGCGGTGCCCGGGCGACACGCGGGAGGCCGAGCCGGTGCCTGCGCGATCCCGACCCCGCGGGAGCCGCTCTCGGGGTCAGGGCGCGGGGCCTACCGAGCGCGTGCAGGGTGGGCCTGGAGCCCGGACCCGACCCCGCTGTGACCGGCGCGGAGACACGGGGCGCAGCTGTAAGTCCTCAGGGTTTTTATTTCACCGTTGGCCCAGCGGCGCTGGCCCCTCGCGCGGGACGCCCTCTTTCTCCCGGGGGGCCGAGGGCGGAGACGGGAGAGACGGGTACCGGCCGGGAGCACTGGGAAACTGAGGCGGGCCAACCTGCTTCACTTGTCTCGGCTGAACATGTAGCGGAGGAGGTCCACCACTCGGCGACTGTAGCCATATTCGTTGTCGTACCTGGGAAGGGAGGGATGGAGGGGATTCAGGGGATCCCTCCCGACCACCCCCAGCCTCCCTTCACGTTCTCTGACCCCTTTCTTCCCCCTTACCAGGAAATGAGCTTCACGAAGTTGTCGTTGAGCGCGATGCCAGCCTTAGCATCAAAGATAGACAAATGGGTATCGCCAACAAAGTCCGTGGACACGACCCGGCCATCAGAATTTCAAAGATAAGCGTGGATCGTAGAGCAGGGACCTCCAGGAGCTCAGGCTTGTGGACACACTGTCCATTCATTCATCTACAGTATTTGATGGAGCCCCCTTCTGTCCAGCTTCTGGGGACAGCGTATGAGGAAGACAAATGGGGGCTTTTCAGGTAGGGGACTGGCCAAAGGATACAGACTGCAAAGAGCCTCTGATGCTGCACCAACAGACATCTCTTCCTGGGAAAAATGCACGTGGAATGTGTCAGCGAGAGGCCCTCCCTGAGGGGAGGCAGTGAGTCTGGCTCTGGATGATTAGGAGGATCTGGTCAACTCCAGCCCTCAGCAGGGTCTCAGGTGGAAGGAACTGCAGCACAAAGGCCCTGGGGGTTTGGTCCTAGCATGGTGGAAGGCCACAGGAAGGTTTTCAGCCCTGGGGGTGATGTGATCTGATTTCTTTAAGAGATCCTGGCAGCTGTGTGAGGGTGGACCTTCAGGAGCTAAAGCAGGGAGACAGCACCAAGGTGGACGGACAGAACTGGCAGTACTGGGAGCAAAGGGATGTGATACCCATTCCTCACAGGGAAGGCATCTGGCTGTGGCCGGCCCCGAGCAAGTGTTGAGAAATGGGAGCCCTTGTCTTGTTCACTAAGCATATATCGAGCACCTGCTATGTGCCAGGCCCTGGGAAGATGGCTGGAGCTATGGAAGTGAAAAACAAGGCCCAAAGTTTCTGCTGCCTTGGAGTGTACATGCTAGCAGGGCCAACAGTGACTATGAAATGACATTTCAGCTAAGGAAAAGGGCCACAAAAAGAACATCTCTCTGAGATGAGAGGTTGAAGTAGCGACTTGGAGAAGGTGAGGACAGACTATGTGGCCACCTGAGGGAAAAGCTTTCCAGACCGAAGGGGCAGCAAGTGCAAAGACTCTGAGGTAGGGGAGAGCTGACCTTCCCAGCCCTGCAGTTCCTATCTTGATATGCTGCAAAAAGCTCCTTGGCAAGTGGAAAATCACGTTCCCTTCCCAGAGGGCTCTTCCCAGGGTCCCTTCTGCTCAGCCCCTACCTCATCCTCAGTGTAGGCAAGGATGCCGGCCATGGGCCCCTTGGCTGCTGCTCTTATGGCCTCCTTGATGCCTGAGTACGGGGTAGGCTGGGCCAGGCGGCAGGTCAGGTCCACAGCAGACACGACTGGGGTTGGCACTCGGAACGCCATTCCAGTCAGCTTCCTGGAGAATCCCACATCAGGGGCGGGAGTCAGAACCCAGGGACTTCTCCATCATTTCCCCCTTGTCTCTGCTTTCCGCTCAGTAGACACCTCAAGAATTGGGGGCTAGTCCAGTCCTCCTGGGTTGCACCCCCCACCCTTGTTGCAGCTTCATGCCCTCATACCCTTGGAGGTCTTGGATGACTTTGCCCACAGCCTTGGCAGCCCCTGTGGGGGCCGGGATGATGTTCTGGTGGGCACCCCGTCCGTCTCGCCAGGCCTTCTTCGATGGCCCGTCCACTGTCTTCTGGGTGGCAGTGTAGGAATGGACTGTGGTCTTGGGGAAGAAGAGGGCCGAGGTGAGGCCTTCTTGCTCCCAAGCTCCCACGCCTCTTTTTCCCAGGCCCAGGGTGGTGACCCAGGGGTGGAGGCTGGCGGGGCCTCCACCACCGTCACAGGAGGGGCACATGCAGGCAGGGTCCAGAGTTTAAAAGGCTTCACCACTGGTGGGCTTCTCGTCCCCAAGCCCGCCTCTCCCTGTTAACCCCACATACTAAGCGAGTATGGGAGGAAGAGGTACAGTTTCCCAGCCGTGCCTCCTGCCCCAGCCCCTCTCCCCAGCTCACCATCAGCCCTTCCACAATCCCAAATCGCTCATGGATGACCTTGGCGAGGGGGGCCAGGCAGTTGGTGGTGCACGATGTGTTGCTGAAATGGCCCGGGTGTGCAAGGCACTGTGAGGTGAGTCGCAGAGCCACCCTTCCACCCTTACCTCCTTTCAGGGTTTGCACCCAGGCTTGGTTTTGTGAAAAGTCAGGCTGGGGATGAGGGAGCATCAGGGATGCCGTCAGACCGAATGAGGCACCAGAGGTGCAGCTGGGGGAAGCTCCCCAAGCATGTTCTCCAGAAGTCGTGCGGTTCTAACAGATGGTTTTAGAGTAACATTAACAAGATGGCTGTTAAGACTTTGGGGAGGAGAAGTGGATTGATGTGAAAAGAGCACCAGGGGCCGAGTGGGAGTGGGGGTGGGGAGGGTGAGTCGGATTCCTCCCCACCGCAGGCTGGCTTGTCCTCCAGGCACACACTTCAGAATGTTGCTGCCCATTGCCTGACAGTTTTCATGGAGCCGGGGTTATAGTCCTTCTCGTTCACCCCCATGACAAACGTGGGTGCCTCTGGAGAATGCGCGCAGATGACCGCACGCAGGGCACCTGCCTCAATGTGGGCCTAGGGAAGGCTCACAGGTGTCATGAGGTGCTTCAAGTGCCACACCCCCTGGGCGGCCCTGGGCACCTGTCCCCGACTTACTGTAGTTTCCTCTAAGCACAGGTGCACCCCTGTGGCCTCCACCACAAAGGGGCTCCCGACAGACTTCCAGGGGATTCCTTTGGGCTGCTTGCTGTGGAGGGGCGGTAGCACCGTGAGTCAGTCTCTCGCCTTCACCGTCCGTGGCCTTCACCATTTGAAAGGCTGACCAGACACCTTCCTGCCTGGCCGTCTGTTCCCCTCACCCCACACACCCCTAGCTGCCCCAGATGGGTCCGACCCTGCTGGCCTTGCCTCTCATCGCTAACCCCCCTAGTGGGCCACTTTTCTTGACTGTACCTGCTGTGTCTGGGTACAAGCCGCCACCTCCCCAACTCAGGCCGCAAGCCCCGCCTGGGGGACCATCTAGACTACTCCCAGCCAGGTCAGGCCCTTAGTACATATGCTGCCCAGGATGTAGACCCCAGGAGGGTGAGGCCTGCCCTACTTCTTCTGGCTTCAGCCCTGGCAACTTCATCACAGCCCTCCTAGCCCTTCTTCTCTTGACTACTCAGCTCCTGCAACAGGGATCCTGCTGCCAGAGGCCAGGCAAGTCCCTGAAAACACACAGCACATCCAGAGAGCAGCTCCCAGGGGTCTGAAGCCTTGAGGCGGCCCTGGGGCTAGCGGTGGTTTATATTGGAAAGGTAAAGGAGATTTTCTGTTTCTTGTTTTATCAGTATACATTTTCCACTCGACATCAAACGTTTGTGTCTGAAATATATTAAACATCTACTATTGCTGTTTTCTACTTGGCTTTAGCAAACGAACAATACGTGGGTAAACTCTATACTAATCTTTTCCCTCAGCTTTTATCACAACTGCAGGATTTGCTTTTGTGATTGTTAGTGTCTGTCTCATCTTCTAGAGCACTCCATGGCAGCAAGGCTGGGTCTGCTCCCTCCAGAGGGGTTCAGTCAATGTTTGTGTGTGGTTTTTCTTTATTAGCCATTCTACACATGTTTACTGAACACCTGCCATGTGCCTGTGTGCTGAGTGCTTTACCTGTATTGAACTCCTTTAACCCTGATGACCTGAGGTAAGTACTGTTATTACTGGCATTTTTCAGAAGAGCCAGGACAGAATTGAAAAGAGTAGAGGCAGAGCTGCCTGGGAGCACAGGCAGGCTGGCCCTAGGGATGAATGAATGAGCAGCTTCCTCTCTTCTCCCTGGGCCACCACACACGGTTCTTCATGCTCCCTGGTCAAATGTCAGGTCACACTTCATCATCTGGCCCAAGTAGCTCTTCTCTGATGCCCCCCTCATTTCCTGCCTTCCAAGTTGGGGGAAGGGCACTTCAACAGATTCCTTTGTAGCAGTTGTTGAGCGGGCATGGGGCAGAGACTCGGTGCCCCTGGAGACCCCAGCCCCTTCCCCTATGCTGTCATGGGCCCTGCCCTCCTGCCCAGGGGCTTCTTTTGAGGATTCTGTTCATTCTTCAAGGAAGTACTGAGTCTGCCCCGGGCCAGGGCCTGCGCCTGTGGGTGCCAGAGCAGCAGGGGTGCCACAGGCTGACAGGGCCCTCCTTGCCAGGAGGCTGCGTGAGCCCTTCCCGGTGCTCCCCACACGCCTCTGGCCGTGCTCCCTGCTGTGGCTGTGGTGGGTATGCTGAGGAAAGAGGCTTGGGGAAGTTCATTGCCTTGCCCAGGGTCACCCAAGTGGAAAGGGTGGAGCGGGGCAAAGTGCACACACAAGCAACGCAGCTCGTGCTGACGGCCTGGAGGATATCCGAGGATATCCGCAGTGGCGCGATGGAGAGCAGTGGGGAAGGGGAAAGACGCGTTGCAGTCACCAGGGAAGGTGGCACCTGAGCGGGGCACACACTGAGGGGGCGGCTGTGTGGGGACGGGGCAGCGCTGGGAAAATACCCCAGGTGGCAGCAACGATGGCGCCCAGGCTGAGGAAGGAAAGGACACAGTGTGTCTGAGTAATGACTGCTCTGCTGGAATTTGGAATTGTTTTTGCTGTCATGATCTCAAATTTGGGTCAAGCAGCTTCTCCCATTCTCACTGACTCTCCAGTCCCCACCTCCACCCACCCCTGACCACCTGACCACAAATAAACAGCGGGGCTGAGAGTGGGCCTGCTGGGAGGAGTGCTGGGAAGGCTGCAGATCTTGCCTGGGGCTGGAGAGAGCTCACGAGTGTGCGTGTGCAAGCGTGTGTAAAATTGGAAATTGGAGGCAGCCACAGGGCCGGCAGTGGCTGATAATTTACATTGGAAAGATAAAGTAGGTTTACTGTTTCCCATTTTTATTTTTTTTGGTATTTTGAAAATGTATTTGAAGCTTATTAAACATCCAGTGTTATTGCTTTTGACTTACAGATTCTAAACGTATCTTTCAGTGAAGGAGTATTTGTATCAGTGAGAGCTATGTGAAGTGGGTTTTAAGAAGAGCTGCTGGTGCAGGGTCCCAGGAGGTTGGTGGCCAGTGTCGCTGAGGTGACAAGGGAAGGCTGGGGAGCAGGGCATATAGTTGGTGGGAGGCCCCATCAGCAGCTGGGATTTTATTTGTGGGGTGATGGGAAGCCACTGGAGGGTTTAAGTGGGGGAGTAGTCAGGTCCAGTTGATGTTTTGAAAAGGTCTCTGTGGCTCCTATGTAGGAACTGAGTGGGAGCAGTTGGCTAGATGGTGATGCCATTTCCTGGGCAGGGAGATGAATAGATCTGAGGGTTGAAGGATAATCAAGAGTTGCGTTTTAGACAGGTTGGGCGGATATGCCTGAGAGAAAACACGCACATGTGTGTTAAATAAAAAAGTATTTTGAGTACAGTGGGCCCCCTCTCCAAACCAGTACCCAGAGGCGTGTGCACACACAATTTGGGGGGTTATGAGCCCCATGTGAGAATCTGGAATCCCCTTCTAGTCACCTCTACATCCCCTGCATTAGTATATTGCAGGCTTGCATAAGACAGCCGCCCTTACCGCTGGAAGACGCTGATCTCATTGTTACCGATGGCCAGCCGTCCATTCCTGTATTCCACGCTCCCCTTGTATCGGCCGTGGGTGGCGTCATACTTAAACATGTACACCTGCAGGAGACAGAATGGCTCCTACTCTTGGGCTGGACGGGGAGCGAGCATTGCCAGGGAGTCCCCACTTCAGTGACGGTTCCACATGGCAGCTGAGCGCCTTCCACAGAGCTCCCCTGAACCCCTTCCCCACCCTGGTCCCACTCTCCCCGGTCCTGCCCTTTGTCTGCTGCTCATCATGTATTCTGGGTCGGTGAACGGATCGTTCACTGCTACCACCTTAACACCCTTCTCCATGCAGGCACGCAGCACCAGGCGACCAATGCGTCCAAATCTGTCCAGGAACGAAAGCTGAGGGGATTGTCCTCAGAATCCTCAACCAGCACGCAGAGGAGGGGATGAGGGGGAAGGGGGTGACAGAGGAGAGTCCCACTCAAGGGGACTGGGTGGGGAAGAAGGCAGCCGTCCCTGTGTGGGCCAGTGTCTTGCCCAGATGACCTCACCAGCCTGTTCACTGCTTTCTGTGCTTCCTCTGACCATCTGTCCTATACCCCTATTCCCAACCTTGTAGCTGGGTGCATCTTGTAGAACTTCAGGTCAGATTATATCTCTTGACCTGAAAACCTCCACCACTCTCTAACAGTAAAGCCAGGTCCAGACTCCTTACCACGGTCCGCCAGGCCCCTGCCAGCTTTCCGCTGCCCTCCCTCTTCTCCCTTGCTTGTGCCACACCAGCCATGCTGAAATCCTGCCCGTCCTTATTACACTGAGCTGTCACCTACGCCCCACAGCCATTGCTTGCTGCACAGTTGTCACTCAGGCCTTACTCCAGTGTCACCTCCCAGAGGCCTTCCCTGAGTTCCCCGGCCTAACACTGCCCTCTTCTGTCTTAACTGTACTTCCCACCGGAATGTGAGCTCTCTGAAGGTGGAGCCCTGTTTACCTTATCCCTGTGTTTTTCCAGGATGGGCAGAATGAAAGCATTGCTGAGACATGAAGAAATGCTCCAGTTAGTAACCGAGGAGAGGCCGGGCCCTAAAGCTTCAGGAATGGCTCAAGGGCCGGGGCGACTCACCCATTGATGCCAACAGTCAGCTCCTGAACCACAGAAACCTTCTTAGGTGCAGGAGGTGGAGGTGGTGGGACTTGCTCTTTGATTGGCTGGGGCTCCGGAGGGGGTGGTGCTCTGGTCACTGTTGGGAGTGGGGGAGGGGCAGTGAGCCGCACCATCACTGCGACAGAATGAGCCATCTTTGCCACCCAGAACCTGCTGCGCTGGCTCCTGGCCCTGAGTGGCCAGCCATATAGCCCAGTGTTTCCTAAACCGACCTGATCAACAGAATGAGCAGGGGGTGGGCTTGTTTTAAAATATCCATGCCAGGGCCTCTTCCCTGGAGATTCTAACTCAGTGGGTATATATTTTTAACAATTGCTTGGGGGTGATAGTCTCTGTGCCTCAGTTTCCTCCTCTGTAAAATGGAGATGATAATAGTACTTCTCTCAGAGGGCCACTGTGAGGATTAAATGAGTGATACATGTAGTGCTTATGTTAGAGTCTAGGAAACATTCCACGTACGTTAATATTTCAAAGATCATTTCCAAACTTGCCTGATAATTGATCTAGTCCAGTGGTCCCCAAACTGTTCTGGTAAGAATCACCGGGAGGCTGATTCCTAGGGAAATCTGACTCTGGGTTTGCACTGAGGCCCAGGAATCCTGTTTCCAACAGGGTGATTCTTACCCTCAGAGAAGTTTAGGAAACACTTCTCATAATATATGAAACAAATGGAAACCCATATCAGCTTCTGCCTCTCCAGACACACAGATCTAGACCCATGCTGCATTGGGAGCACCTGTGCTTGAAGCTGTGCCACCTGAGCTACAGATGAGGGCTTCAGGTAGGGAGGAGAAGCGTGGTGGAGACAGCAGTCAGGGGCCTAGCTGGTAGAGGATTTCAAGCCGGGGGTCAGGCCTTGATGTCAGCTCTGGCTCAGCCACCTGCCAGCTGAGTTGTTTTGAGCAAGTTAATGAAACTCTGGCCTGTTTCTTGATGTCACATCTGACCCTCCACCTGGGGGCTACTGTAAGGAGTCAGTGAGATCTCAAGGCCCAGTTGGTGCTGATTTTAATAGAGGGGAGAAAGTCTGACATGAAGTGTATTCGTGAGGAAAGGGAGAGGGAAGGGATTGGAGAGGGCCTGGAGGATGAAGGTAGGAGTTGCGCTTGGCACCAGAATCAAAGGCACCTTGGAGGGGGTGGGGTTAGGAGCTGGGGGTCAGCCGACCTGTCTCTCTCCCTGGTCTCTCCAGGCTGCCACAGGCTTTGTGGCTGGGCTGTGCGTGTTTCCAGTAGCACTACAAGTTCATAAAGGTATTAGTCAGTGTTTACTGGTGGTTATTGGTGACCTTAAGAATGTTGGTTCTGTTTCTGCTCTCATGAAAAGGGGAGATTTGTCCATATGGGTGAAGAGTGGGGATCTGAGCCCACTGAGTGACCTTTCAAAAGAAAACCCAGGTGGCCCTTCTCTCACAACTTCCCCCAGCCTTCCCTTCTCCCTTTGCTCCAGGGTGGGGTACATGGGCTGGAGGAGAGCTGCTGTGCTGGGAAGGAAGAGCCCGGAGGAGCTTCAGTGATGAAGCATCACCCCGTAGGTGAAACACTGGATCGGGTGTGCTCTCTACCAATTACAACGTCGCTCCCATTTCCCGGGCGCCACCAAGGGCTAGGTGCGGTGCTGAGCTCTTCACATGCATCAGCTCACTGAATCCTGTGAGGTATGTGCTATATACCCACTTTACAGTGGGGAAACCGAGGCCCGAGATCACTGAGCGAGTGATAAGCAGGCAGGGTTTTCAAGGCCCACAGCTGTTAACCTGCCTGCTGCTGCGTCTAGCAGGGTCTCCAGGACCCTGGAGCCCCGCCCAAACCCCGCCCCACGTCGGCCACGCCCACCCCTGCGGTGCTGAGGCCGCCGACTGCCTCGCCTGAGGCCAGGCAGGAGGCCGGGAGCGAATGGGGTGGCCCTCCGGAAGGCCTGGATTCGTCTGGCTGGAGCGTGTGCGCGCACCTCTGGCCGGGGGAGGTAGGGCGAGCAGGGACTCCGAGTCCCAACTCCACTATTCCCGTGCTGAGACCCAGAAACGTGCTTTGTGTCCTCTTGCATCTGGTGGCCGCTCTGTAAAATGGGGACACTAAACACTGAACTCAAAGGTGGTTGTGAGGCTTCACTGAGCGCGCACACCTGTAAAGTGCTCGGCATCTGGCGGGCTCAAGTGTCCTCGCTTTGTGCGATCCAGGGAGGACAAAGTCCACCGATCCCCAAGCGGCTCTTTCGCAGCAGCGTCAATTTTATGTGAAACCTCGCTCGCCCAGGTACTTCAACAACCAGCGGCTGTCCTCAGAGGTGTCCCCTCGTAAACCCGGCTCCGGCCTCCCTCCTGGCCCCTGTTTCTACCCTTCCACCGCGCTATTGGTGCAAAACCCAACCTGGGGGCGGGAGTCTTCGTCCCCTCCACCACCGCCGTAGAAACCACTTTGCCGGCAAGCCCGGTAGTGAGGAGGGTGGGGCTGGAGGGAGCAGGGGCAGCGGCTCCGGATGGAAGAGCCCCGGCAGGCAAGGCCACCCCGCACCTCCTGCCCGGCTCCCGGTGGACACTATTGGTGCGCCGCTCGCCGTCAGGTACTCAGACCCGGCTACAGGAGCTCCCCGACCGCCCTTTCCTCCCCTCCCCGGGGTCACTCCGCCGCCTCCCTCACCTGGGCAAGGCTGTCGCAGGAGCTGGACAACGGTGACATTGGTGAGGGTGACGTCGCGTTTCGACATGGCCTCCTAAGGTTTCATGGCCCAGCCAGCTGCCCCGGCACCCGCCGCGATGTTACTGCGAGACGGGGGCTCGGGGGCTGGAGGAGCTGGAGGAGCTGGAGCGTCTTTCCGTGACGTCACAGTCCAGTGACGTCACAAGAGGAGGCGGCGCGAAGGCCCCCTCCCAGTCGAGGCCTGTGGCCGTGTACCACCGTTCCAAGCCCACCCCTGGCGTCTAGAATGGAATCCAACATTTTACACTGGTCTTCAAAGCCCTTTCTCTGCTGTCTTCTTTCTTCTTTCTTCTCCTTGGGCACACCGGCTCCATGCCGGTCTGGACCCTCTTCTGGAATTACCCTAGCTATTTCTTTGTGCCTGGAAGCCCTACCCAGGCCTTCCCTTGGCTGCCTCTTGGTTTCCCTCAGGTGCCGCCCTTTGAGAGGCCCTCCTAACTCCGCATCTAAAGTTCTCTCCTTTCTCAGTCACTATCACCATCACCCCCACTCCCTCCATCTGCCCGTTGTCCGGGAAGCCTTGTCTGACTTCCCATCCTGGGTTAAATATTGCAATGTGCATAACTGCTCTAGGGTTACACTCTTTATTTTCCACGCAGCACATGTCTCTCTAAAACTCATCCTGTTTATTCGTTAGCTTGCCAATTGTCTCTGCCCACTAGAGAGTGCTTGTCTGCCTTCCTCACTATTTTTTTTTTTTAGAAAATCAGTTTTTGTTTTTTAATTAATTGTTTAAATTTATTCATTTTATTTATTTTTGGCTGCATTGGGTCTTTGTTGCTGCGCATGGGCTTTCTCTAGTTGCACCGAGCGGGGGCTACTCATTCTGGTGGCTTGTTGCAGAGCACAGGCTCTAAGCACGCGGGCTTCAGTAGTTGTGGTGCATGGGCTTAGTTGCTCCGTGGCACGTGGGATCTTCCTGGACCAGGGCTTGAACCCATGTACCCTGCATTGTCAGGCAGATTCTTAACCACTGCACCACCAGGGAAGCCCATGCCTTCCTCACTTTTATACCTGTTGACTAGAAGAATGTTTGGCACTTGAAAGGTACTCCCTCAATAACTAGTACCAGAATGAATGAATAAATGTCACCTCCTGAGGTTTCTTCTGGTCTCCAGTCTTAGAGCACCCCCCGAGTCCTATCCTCTCACAGCACTCTGTTCTTTTCCTTATGGTTTTTCATGTAGTTTTCCATGATCAAGTTACTGACTTACTTGTTCATTGTCTCCCTGTTGGGCCCACTCTTTTCTGTTTTGTTCACCACTGGTCCTCCAGCTCCTAGAACTGTGCCTGACACAAAGCAGGCTTTCAGTAAACATTAGCGGAAGAACAAATAGACAGATGGCTCCTGTCCCCCAAAGCATGGGAGGTGGGGGCTTGCTTGCATATCTGTGACACACAGGCAGGCACCTTCACCTGCTGTGGGCCAGTTGGCACACAGCTGTGACCAAGATTTAGGGGCTGTGGGGTTTAGGCCAGGAAGGAGTCATCATTCCAGAGAGAGGTGTGGAAGCAAGAAGGGGCAGAATGACATAACCTCTTCTTTCCCCAGACCTCCATGAGAACTGAGTTTGCTAAGCACCTGCCATGGCACAGAGTAAGGGTGAAGCCTCCTGCTTGGATGGCCCGGGAAAGGTGGAACTGAAAATGAATTGAGTGTAAAGCTGGGGAGATTTCAATGAACCAAGACCAAAAAAACAGAACAAAGGGGGACAAATTTAACATGTATAATCAAGATGGGGGGAAAGCGTACACAAATAAAACCAGGACTGAAAAGGGACCAATTTGGTACGGCTTTACAAGAATAGATATGAAAAGCTAGATGCAATTAAAATTTTCTTAGAAAATATGAGGGATCAAAACTAGTACAAAAAGAAATGGCAAATCTGAGTATGCCAATAACAAGAGAAGAACCAAGGAGTTAAGATGTATCTTCCCAAAGGCTGATTCAGATCCCGATGATTTTATGGGCAAGATTTGCTGAAGCATGGGGAACAAATATTTGCCATTCTACAGGACCTGCTGCAGAGCCGAAGCAGAGCTGGGAAGCCAAGTAGCAGCTCCTGTGCTGAGAGGCTGTGGGTAGGGCACGTGCTCTGAGGCCCTGTGGAGCGGCAAGCGCACCGTGTATGAGCACATCGCATATTGCATGCTTTGTGGGTGCTGTGGTAGCTCAGCTACTGAAACCTCCTCTGTTCACTCTAGGAAACAGCACAGCCACGTTACTAAAACCAGCAGAGAAAGGACAACTCCAGGCTAATCTCATGTACGGAGATAGATGCCAAAGTCCTGAATCAAATAGTGGCAAATGGCAATGGAGCACTGAGGAGAGGGACGGAGGCTGACAGAAGATGGTAGGGTTGGGCAGAGAGAGAGGTGGAAAAGAGACATGGAGTACATTTCGAAGGAGAAATCCCACCTCTGAATCTCGGGGCGGATTAGAATTCTGAAGCTCACCCTTCCCTACCCAGCAATCTCCTGGCATGGGAAACTCCCTCATTCAGGTGCTGGACAAGGGCAGGAAAGTCACACCTAAGGTTGCCCAGAGATTTGACTTTGTCCCTGGACCGTGAAACTGGGAAACAGATTTGGTGAGCTCAAGCTTGGAGAGGTGGCACAGTTAGTCACCCTCTGTAGACAGAACCTAGAGATGGCAGAAGCTTCTGGGTCTCTGGGTCTGGGAGGTGGTTCTGGGTGGAGCCAAGTGTCCAGGATGTAGGATGGAACCTTGGGTCCTCCAAGGGGAGTGGGCCTTGTCACCCTTGTTTGAGCAAAGTCTGAAAGCATGTGCAGCTTCTCGTCACACCTGGGCACCCACGCATATAACTCTGCTGACCCCACTTGCTCACACCCTACACATTCCTTTGTGCCTGGCCTTTCCACCAGCGAGCCCACCACCACCCCCTCTCCCAGGCTCTCCTCTTGGCACCCAAACCCAAATATCTTTTACCCCTGCACCCAACTGTACCCACCCACTGGCCCCTATCCTTCTGGTCTCAGGCTCCCTCTGAACTAGCTCTACAGACCTACCAACGACAGACCTACCAACCACCCCCTGCCCTTCCCTCTGATGTCCCTCTCCACACCTAGGCCACACTCTCAGCTGTTTCCCTCTCCAACCCTTGCCAATATGTCAACACTTGAGGCTTCAGTTGGGACTTAGGAGGCCTCAGGGGGAGGAGGGCAGGAGGGATGAGCTCCTGGCCCTCAGCCCAGCTTCTGGCTGACAGTCTTTTGCTGCCCTGGGTCTTCAGCCCCTCCCCACGACTGCCTCAACTGGCTTTTCAGGAGACACTGCGTCCTGCCCCTGCTCATGGCAGTCAGCCCCCTGCCCTTGCCCAAGGGCTGGGAGGTAGGACAAGAATGTGATCCTGGCTCCAAAATCTGCAACCCTCAACAAGGGACCTTGTGCTGCTCTGGGGATACAGGCAACCTTCCCTCCAGCACCCTCTGAGACTCAGGCTCAGGCCTGGACTTTCTTCCCCTGGCATCTTCTAATCCATCCATTTGTTCAAATGTTTACTGAACCCCAGGCAATGTTCTTGAAGCTGGGGACGTGACAATGATCAATACAGACAACAGCCCTCTGGAAGTTTACTATCTGATAGGTGAGACAGACAATAAAATAAGATAATTTCAGATTGTGGTAGGAGCTATAAAAACTAAAGGATGATATTACAGAGTGTAGCTGTGGGACGGCCAGGGAAGGGTCTTTTTGGGAAGGTGACATTTGAGCCAAGAAGACAGGAAGAAACCACCTTGTGAAGATCTGACTTCTGCATTCCAGGCAGAGACCACAGCAAGTGCAAAGGCCATGAGGCAGGAATGAGCTTGGTGTGTTTGAGGACCAGGGAGAAGACCCGTGGGGCCGGAGCATAAGAGGTGTGGGCGTTGGGGGTCAACAAGAACAACAAACAACAAGAACAAGGTCTGATGATTCCCTCAACTCCCCGGGGTTGCTCCCCACCCCCTGACTGTGCCTCCCACCTTTCCAAAATCTTGCTGCTGGGGAAACTGGATCCTTAGGTCCCCCGAGAGGAGTGAAGATGCTGAAGAACCAGGCCTGGGTCCCAGGGATGGAGGGTGCCTGAAGGTGCAGTTGGGAGAAAGGAGGCCTGGATAGTGGGTGAGGAATAGAAAGGGGAAGTGATTGGAAGGGCAGACATCTGGGCTCTGGGGTGGAGGGCCTGAGCTGGGCAAGGAGCAAAGATGCCATGTGAGTCTTCTCCATTCATGACTCACCCACTCTTCCTCCTCCTCTTCATTGCTCAACCCCAAATCTCCCTGGGAATTACCTCACTGACTGGAGATCAAGCCAGTGCCTCACAGGGTAATTGAGTCATGAGGGGTGGAGCAGAGGAAAGGAAGCAGAGGATAAATAGTAGCTTTGCCTCCCTGGCCCCTCTCTGCATCCTCCCCACTTCCCCAACAATATGCATCTTGCCAGTTTGCTCAGCTCCTGCTTCCTCTTGCTGCTGTTGGGGCCTTTGCCTGGATGGGCGGCCGGTGCTGACCCCGTTAAGAAGGTCACTGAAGGGATCAGCAAAGGGCTGAGCAATACAGAGAGAGAGGTGGGCAAGGCCCTGGAAGGCATCAATAATGGAATCCCTCAAGCTGGAAGGGAGAAAGATTTTAGTGGGCTCAACAGTGTGGGGAGCCAGGCCGGTAAGGAGCTGGACAAGGGCGTCCAGGGGCTCAACCACAACTTGGACAAGGTAACCCATGGAATCAACAATGTCGCCGGACAAGCAGGAAAGGGAGCAGAGAAGTTTGTCCATGGGGTCAACAGTGCTACTAGACAGGTTGAGAAGGAGGCAAACAAAGTGATTCAGGGGGTCCACGATGGGGTCAACCAGGCAGGAAGTGAGGCAAGTAGGTTTGGCCAGGGGGTCCACCATGCCGGGAAAGAGGGAGAAAAAATAGTCCAGGGGGTCCATCATGGAGTTAATCAGGCTGGAAAGGAGGTGGGAAAGTTTGGTCAGGAGGTCAGCCACGCTGCAGGGCAGGCCGGGAAAGAGGGAGAAAAAATAGTCCAAGGGGGGCATCATGGAGTTAATCAGGCTGGAAAGGAGGCAGAGAAATTTGGCCACGGGGTCAGCCACGCTGCTGGTCAGGCTGGAAAGGAAGTGGAGAAACTTGGCCAAGGTGTCCACCACGCTGCTGGCGAGGCCGGGAAGGAGGAGGACGGGTTGCATCAGACTGTTCATGATGGGACCAACCAAGCCGGCAAGGAAGCCAACCAGCTGCTGAATGTAGGTGAACAGGGGTGGGGAAATGGGGAGAAGGGTGTTGGGGGAAGGAGAGGTTAAACCCTTGGGACATTTGGGGCGCCCAGGTCCCTATCATTTGGTGAAAGAAGCTTGGGCAGCTCTGTAACCGTGTCCTCCTTCTCCCTTACAAAGGAGCTGGTGGTCAGCTGGTCAGAAGGATTAAGCCATCTTATCTGCAAAGCCCTGTATCAGAGAATGGGAATGGGACCCAGCCCCACCTTCAGGGGGCTGCCTCCTAGTTAAGGAGATCTAAAGGGAGGAACATGAAGCCTCTCCTGGGGAACAGGAAGCAGTTACTAAGGCCAAGATCTATTACGGTGCGAAGAGAATGAGTGTTGAGAAAACCCAGAGCATCAGCTTGAGCTTGAGGAATAGTTTTGGGAGAAAAGCCCTATTCTGTTTAATGTTCATAACAAGCTTCTGAGGTAGTCGGGGTGAGGACTCCCTGATTCTCAGGTAAGGAAACGGAGGCTCAGCGAGGTTTAAGGGATTTGCCAAGGTCATGTGGCTAGCACACAGCTCTGGAGAATCACAAGTCGGAGTTCCTTCTCTTCCTCCACACCACCCCACCAGAGGAGGCCTTCTGGAGGATATCTGATCCCCACTTACATAGGGGGAATAGATACTGGAGCCCAGGAGAGGCAAGCAGAAGCACGCACAGCATAACAGGCTCCCAGGAGGAACAGGAGAAGGCTGACTCCCACCTGCCCCAGGTCCCCACTCCCCAGTCTCCACGAGGACTCTTTGGGACACCATCTTGAGGACCGGCCCAGGCCTCAAAGCCCATAGCTACAGGGGCTACCAGCCACGGAACCAGAGATGCGTGGGGTGGGGAGGAAGAAACTATGTAGAAAGTGTGCAGGGTGAAGGAGGGGCTCTGAGTTAGATGCCAGGATTCACCAAATAGAGACCAAGAGAGGGCTGTTTGTTTGGGGATTTGAGGCTGGCAGCAGCAGCACAGCAGGGGAGACACTGCTGAGTGGGGAGAGGATTAAGGACAGGGATCCCCGAGTTAGGGATCAGGTTAGCGTGTGTGTAGAAGGGGGAGCTTTGAAGTCAGGGCTGGGGTTATACTATGGTCCTGGTATTTGCGTGGCTTCTCTGGGTTCCCTTTCCAGTTGGGCCCCTTCTCAGTGACTGAGAACATCTCATTAACTGAAAGAAAAGGGAATTGAGGGAAGACTAACCAGTAGGGGCAGACGTTCTTCCTGGCTTCTCCTCCCATCTCTCACAGAATTCCCACAGCAACATGGGTTTCCTTTGTGGATAGTGAGGGGCAGGGGGTTAGCCTATGCCTTCTGCCCCAGCCCCGGTCGCCCTAGGGGAAGCTGGCCACTGGGGAAAAGGAACTTGGGAGACCCTTAGGGTCTGGGGTGGGGGGTGTAATGACAGCCTGGGCTTCATCCACAGGGCAATCCTCAAGGCAGATTCACTCACCCGAACGGAGGGGCTGCAATCACAACCTTAACATCTGGAGTAAGTCTCGCGAGCACAGGGTGGGTGGGTGGCGGTGGCGTGGAGGCTCTCCTAGGAGGGCTGGTGCGACAGATGCTGGGGACTAACCTTCTTGTCCTTGAATTTCAGGCTTCGGTCAACAAGCCCTTCATTGACCTTTCAGTTCTGTGGAAGGTGAGTGCCCATGTGGTTTCTACTTCCTACTTGGGACATGCTCTTACATCCTCTTCCCGTTGCCTGTTCACTGACAATTGCACTGTGGACAGACACTCAGCCTCTGCAGACACCATCCAACCCATTTTCCAGCTCTGGTTTTCCTTTCCTCACTGCTCTTTGCCCTTCACATCCTGCTTTCATCTTTCGGGCCCTTTCCGTTCCCACTGAGGCACAAAAGTCCTCCAGGGGCCTGTGTACATCTCAGAGCCAGGAAGGGAGGGGCTGCTGAAACCCTCCCCTCTGTGTGCCTGTCCCCTCTCCGCGGCATCTCCCGTCAGACTCCGTCCCTGTTCTGTGCATCCCTCCGCTGCTCTGTCCCTGCTGCCTTGTGGCAACATGCTGGGTGGCGGGAACCTGTAGCTCTGTCCTCTCCCTGGTTGACAGCAACCTACCTGCCCCGCCGGCCCAGGAGAAGGGTTCCTGTGGGATGCTGGTCCTCCCTCTGGGCCCAAAGGAAAGTCCTAGCTCTTCTCTTTGCATTTAGTACATTCAGATGCCTGAGCCTGGGGCAAAAGGGTGAGGGTGTGTAACAGCCCTAAGACTGTGCCAGGAACCCAAAGGCACACCCTTGTTTGTTCCCGGGCTGTGGAGGTGGCAGGGGATCCTCTCAGGCAAAACACACAAGGCTTCTCTGTCCCTACAGAGGCCCCTGGCACCTCTGCCTGGGAGGACTATCTCCCTATTCTTCCTGAATCTAGGTGCCGCCTTCCATATGTTCTTCCCCAGAACGTAAGCAATTCTGGAGCTAGAGTAGTCAGTCTCCCTCCCATCTGTCTAGGGTGCATGAGGGTAGAGCTCTTGCGACTGTGTGCCCTGCATCCACCCCCTCTCTCCTTCTCTCTTCCAGAGCCTCACCAACATCATTCCCTAAACTGATGAACTGGCCTTGTTGAACAGACTGACATTCCTGTTGTCATATCAGCTGAAGTGGCCTGAAGGAGCCGGGGGGAAGTAGGAGGATAGATTTCTGGAGTCCCTTAGGGGGCTGTACTGAGATTTGTGGATAAATACAACACACCGTACTCTCATCATGGTTCACTGTGCTCCCTCAGGAGGGATTCGTGGAGGGGAGGCTTGTCTTTTCTCCTCTTGCTTCTTCACCGGAGAAGCTGGGGGGTCCGATGTACAGGATGGGTTGAGCTGGAGATTTCAGGCTGATCCGATGGAAGAGGGCCATTACAGGGACGAGCCATGCTTCACTAGTGCAAAATTCATGCTCAGCACTGGGAGGAAATTCGTGCAGGGAAAGCCCCTCCAGGCCAGTAGCGGGGGCAGAAGCACCAGGGAAAAAGTGGCAGGAACCTTGGTGAAGCCCGAGGGGGTAGCATCCTCATTCAGGAGTGTGGCACCAAAGGGATATCAATAGTAACTTGCGTGTATTGCGCAATCAAGGCATGCGAGGCTCCCTGCGCTTTACCTGCATGACCTCACTGAATCCTCCCAACCATCCAGTTAGGTAAGAGGTACTGCTATTGCCCCATGTTATAGAAAATCACATGGAGGCTCACGCAAGTTAAGAAACATGACTAAGGACACACAATAAGTGGAGGGAGAAACAGCCTAAGAGCTACCGAGGATATTCTGAAAACGAAGAGGTCTCTCTCCTGTTTAGTATCAGTAAGGAGGAGACTCAGTGAATAGGAGAGAGGAAAGAGGTACATGTGGGAGATCCTCTCTTGGGGACGAGGGCCGAAGGCTCAGGGGGGAAGCCACTCTGATGACAGGAGGCCTCTTTACAAGGACAGGAATAGTGACATAGAAAAGTAATGATAGCAACTACTACATACTGAGCACTTCGTAGCTTCCAGGTACTGTGTGAAGGGCTGTTCATACTCTGTAACCATTTAAGCCTCCCACAACCCAAAGGCAGAAGTTCCCTTATGATCCCCATTGTATGGATGAGGAAACTAAGGCTCAGAGGGGCCAGGGCACTTGCCGGGGGCAACCCAGGAGAAAGCAGCAGGCCTGTCTATTGCCAGAACCTGACCTTGCACAGTCGCCTATAACGTCTCTAGAACACTTGCCAAGCACGGGCCTGAGCGCTGAGACACCTACATTCCAGTCAGAACCGTGTGCCTGTAGGCCGCATCCTGCCCCTCCAGGGGCCACCATTTCCTCCCATATAAAGGGGGGTCGGTGTCTGCAGGAGAGGACTGCAAACATGGCTTCCAGCTCCAAAATTCCATCAACCGTGGGACCAGAAATAAGAGACAGCGTTCTTGCCCTTTGGGGAATTTACAGGCTTCGTGGGGAGATGAGGTATATAAACAGAACATGAAAACAAACACAAAGCGATGCATCAATAAGGACTAAATGACACACCAGGGAGGGGAGGGGCCTGACGTGCACAGTAAAGGTGATGCTCCTGGCACTTTATATTCTCCTTGTTTTTTCCTTATCTGTAGAATACCACCATTTTTTTTTAAGTTTTATTTTTGTTTTTTAATTTATTTTTTACTTTTTTTTTTTTTTCCTTTTTGGCTGCACTGTGTGGCTTGCGGGGTCTTAGTTCCCTGACCAGGGATTGAACCCGTGCCCCCTGCAGTGGAAGCGCTGAGTCCTAACCACTGGACCGCCAGGGAAGTCCCCAGAATGCCACCATTTTAATCACATATGTTGCTTCTCTCCCCTGGCAATATTTTACTGCAAAGATGAAAGAATTTTATAGTGGATACCTGCATACCCGCCACTTAGATTCCACCACTAGCACGTGACTACACTTGCTTTATCGCACTTCCACTCATCACACACCTAGCCATCTAGCCACGTACCGATACATTTTTGATGTATTTCCTAGTAAATCGCAGACCTTTGTTTCATGCATTCCAAAAAACAGAAGTGTTCATTCCTACCACACATTTCCTGAGGGTCTACTCTGTGCCGGACATCTTTTCACCTGGACTGGAGGAATCCCTTCTGAGAAGGGAATTCTGCTTTCAGAAAGTAAAAGCTTTCATTGATTTTATTGTATGCCCATTTTCTTGCTTGGTTGGGGGTCCTGGAAGTGCCAAAGAGATATAGGATAATCAGTATGTGCTGGGGGTCAATCCTGGGAGGCTTCTGGAAGAGAAGAGCTGAGCCAGAACTTAAAGGTGAAAGCGGCATGGCTCAGTCCTGCCTTGAGGCCTGGTGGGCTGCTTCCTCTGCTAAGAGCATCCTCCCTGCCTCTATGCCTCTGTGTGCCCCACCTCCCCGAACCTCACCCAACCTGAACCTAGGGACGCCTCTGTTACTCTCTCATGGCATGCTGATACCGGTCTTCACAGTGCTGTGACAAGCTGTAATTATATACTTACCTGTTTCATGTCCATTCTCCCCCTAGACTAAGAGGTTCCAGAGGAGGGGTCGAGGCCGGGTACACTTGTCTGGCAACTAGTAGAGGGGAGCCTATTGGCCTGAGCGGACTTGGGAAAGGCCTTGGAATGAGGGTGAGCAAGGACCTGGCACTTGGGCCAGACAGGGAGAGCCAGGCGAGGGCATGAGAGAGAGAGGGCAGCTTCTGCAGTTGTGCAAGAACAGGGAGAGGAGTCTGGGTGGGACCCTCACAGCCATCTTTTATTGGGTGTTCACTCTGGGCTAAGCGCTTACGGACATGATTCATTCACCCTCACGACCTCCCTCGAGGTAGGTCCCACGATTACTCCCTCAGACATGGTGAAGCTGAGGCCCAGAGAAGGGAGAGAGTTGAGGGAGACCACCCAGCTAGTAAGCACTGATGGCCAGCTCCTCGTCCAGAGCAACTACCTGCTGGGGACCTCTGCTGGAGGGGCGGCAGGCTTCCCCGTGACCCTGGGGTGGGGGAGGGGCTACTTCAAAATAAGTCCCCTTTACCAAGTTCAATCTGACCCCTTTGCCTGGGTCAGATTCTGACAGCTCCATTTTTTTTTAAACCATTTTTATTTATTTATTTATTTGTTTGTTTTTGGCTGGGTTGGGTCTTTGTTGCTGCGCGCGGGCTTTCTCTAGTTGCGGTGAGCAGGGGCTACTCTTCGCTGCGGTGCGCGGGCTTCTCATTACGGTGGCTTCTCTTGCTGCGGAGCACGGGCTCCAGGCGCGTGGGCTTCAGTAGTTGTGGCACGTGGGCTCAGTAGTTGTGGCTCGCGGGCTCTAGAGCGCAGGCTCAGTAGTTGTGGCGCACGGGCTTAGTTGCTCCACGGCGTGTGGGATCTTCCTGGATCACAGCTCAAACCCATGTCCCCTGCAATGGCAGGCGGATTCTTAACCACTGTGCCACCAGGGAAGCCCTGACAGCTCCATTTTACCATGATCTTGTATATGATTTTGTATGTTTGTTTAACAGCTCTAGGCCTCAGTTACCTTATCTGTAACATGGGAATAATATTTATCTCTCGAGGTTTTAGTGAGGACTACATGAGATCATGCATGTGAAAGCACCTAGTCTTCTGTTTGGTTCACAACAGGTATTTAATAAATATGCCTTAAGACTGATTTGAGGTGACCCCTCAGGTCCAGGGATGTCTGAGGGTAGTTTTTCCCAGAAGGTAGAACATGGGACTGCTGGTGGCATGGGAGAATTTAGGTGGTTCGTGACTATGGCTTTGAATAAGTCTGAATCACACAGTGAGAAATTTACTCTTTTCTTAATTCTCTTTGAAGCTTTCTGATTAGGTAAAGAGGAAGACTCCATTTCTGTGCTGGTGTGCCTGGAACACCTCTCTCATACTTGCTAATCTCCCTTTTTAACAAAGAGGGTACAGGAGCTGCCGCCAGCTATAATGTAATACGATTGTTTGCTTCTCACTTTGTTTTTCTGGTTCTTTCTATTTATGGGCCAGTGAGCCTGGCTTTCCACTTAAGAGTGGTGATATAAAGTATTCTCTTAAAATATACTTAAGAAAGTAAGCTGGCTTAAAGAAAAATATTAGTAACAGAGAAGGGAGAGGGCAGCTCTACACCATGGTAAGGGTGTCCCGCGAAGGAAGTGTGGGAAGGAGTCCTGGAGTCAGTGAGCATGCACACCACCTCCTGCCCTGTGGTCCTGCCCCGCGGGAACGGGAAGCAGCAGGCTCAGGGGGCTGGGATGTCCATCACCAACCCCGGAGGCCTCAGATTTCCTCCTGCTCTCTGCCCCTTACATGGCCCCGGAGCAAAATCCAAACTAATTCTATCCAGAGAAGAATGAGGGCTTCGAAAAGCAGGGGAAGGTCTGAGACACGGAGATGACAGAATACGCTGGAAGCCAGGCTCAGGAATGAGACAGGCTGGGCTTAGCTTTGCCTCTACCGCATACTCACCATGTCCCCTCTGAGCCCCAAGTTCTCTGTCCCTAAATGTGGTGCCTGCTTCTCCACTCCCGGGAACCCCAGGTCCTCCCACTTGGCACTGCCTTGGGTCACTGGGACTCATCACCGAGTCATCCCGTGGAGAGGCAACAGGCTCTGGAGGCAGGGAGGCCGTGGGCCCCGGGGTGGGGGATGCTCTCGCCCGTGGGGTTGAGGAAGCGGCCCACGCTCTTGGAAACGCTGGGAGAGAGGCTGGCAGACAGGCTGAGAATAGGACGGTTCTCCCGGGGCCGTCTGAGCCTTAAGGGGCTTCTTAGTCCAGAGCTGGGCACATAGAAAGCCCTGGGTACGCTGCAGCTACTACTCCCACCACTATGATCATCATTAAAGAGTCGGCGATGGAATAATAAGGAGCTAGGAAGGAGCAGCGGAGGGCAGACAGGGATTGTGTTTACATGGTGAGAGGTGATGGGTGTTACGAGTTGGGGTGGAGAGAGAGACTGACGGAGAGACGCTGAGAAAGGCGTATAGAAACCGGCCCCTCCTAACTCGGCGATGAGTCCCAGCGATACAAGGCAGTGCCAAGTGGGAGGACCTGGGGTTCCTGGGAGTGGAGAAGCAGCCTCGCTCGCTGAGCAGCGATGAGACCTCGGGAGGCTGCCCGAGTTCTGCATCCTGAGCTGGGCCCAGGGGAGAGGGCCACTGGCTGACCCGGGGCTCCTGCCCCTGTGCTGACCCCTCCTCCCTTGCCAGTGCCACTCTGGCCCCTCTGGGAGGGGCTGGGGGCAGCAGTGGGGTGCGCTGGTGTAGTCCCAGCCCTCGCGGCAGGCCTTGAGCTCACACACGTGCCCCCACCAGGCCTGGTAAACAGGATGGGTGCCTGGGTCAGCAGCTCCCTCCCTAGGTCTTCCCCGCCCCCTCATTCCTTGGGGGTGGCCCGCCTGCCCAGCTCCCCAGCTCCACACCCAGCTTTCTCAGCTCAGAGCAGCCGGGATGCTAACTGAGACGCCCCGATGACCCCTCTCAGGGTCGCAGCCACTTCCTTCCCCGACAGATGCCTGGCGTCCCCACTGAGGGCGGTCCTCCGGGTCCCAGGCTCTCTGTGGCTGGAAGGTGTGGAAGTGTGAGGCAGTCACCTTTAGGTGGCAGTATGGGAGGGGACAGAGATGGGAGAGACAAAGGCCGATGGAAACGGAGAGGAAGGCTGAGGAAGGGCACCTGCAGCGGCAGGTGGCGTCCTGCCATTCTGGCGTCCCCGACCCAGGCTGGCTTACACCTAGGGTGGGTCCTATCCCGCTGGGTTCCCTACCCTGGCCCCCCTGATGAGGTCCTGCCTGATTCCTCTCTCCTAAGTCCCCCCCACCCCACCGCCTCTAGGAGATACTACCAGCCTATCACCTCAGATGCGACCCCCTACCCTGCGCCCCAGACTCCTGGGGTTGGGAAATGGGAACACTTTGGCACCGGTCTCATCCCATTTCCCCCTCCCTCCCTGATGCACGGGCTCCCTCTCTGTTTCGACACAGGCTCTCAGACTCACAATTACAGCTCACCTATGGGTGGCTGGGCCTGAGTCACTGGGGGGAGGGACTCTGGGCTGCCCAGCCCTGCCACCTTCTTCCAAGCTACAGTATAAGGAGTAGCGGCGGGGACAAGGGCTCTGGGAAAACAGGGACATCTGGGAAAGGAGAGAGAAGGCTGCAGACCTAGAGGAAGGGAGAACGAGAAGTCAGAAGGAAGGAGAGAAGGGAGGAGGGCACGCAGACGCAGGGAAAGAGAAAGGGCAAGCGAGTAAACTTGGGTGGGAAGAAGACACTCAGGAGAGAAGGACCGAGGCAGAGATGAAGCTACAGGGGTGTCTGGCCTGCCTCCTGCTGGTCCTGTGCCTGGGCAGTGGGGAGGCTGGCCTACTGCTGAGTGGAGGGAGCTCTGGAGCAGGGGCCGTGGAGACCACTGGACACGGGGTGGGAAAGGCCATTGGACAAGAAATGGGAGAGGCCATCAAGCACGGGGTCGGGGAGGCCACTGGCGGAGGGGATGGAGAGGCAGCGGATTCTGGAGTCAAGGAGACCATGGGCCCCGGTGTGGGGGATGCTCTCGCCCGTGGGGTTGAGGAAGCGGCCCACGCTCTTGGAAACACTGGGAGTGAGGCTGGCAGACAGGCTGAGAATGTCATTCAGCACGGAGTGGATGCTGCCCACAGCTCCTGGCAGGGGATGCCTGGCGGCAACGGTGCTTTGGTGAGTGGCTGGAAGCCAGGTGTGGAAATGGGAGGCTGTGGGCAGCTGGGTTGAGAGTCCTGGGAAGCAGTTAATAGGAGGAAGGGCTCCCTTATTGGTGGCTGTCTGGGCCAGTTTCCTTCTATGTTAGGCATCCCTCCCCCACCACCCTGAGGTCTCTCTCCACCTGCTTCTCCCTGTGGCTCCTCTATCTGAGTTGCTCTGCCTGTCCTACCCCATCCCAGAGTGAGATGGCCACACACACTCAGTGTGGCCATGTTGTCCTTGCAGGGAACCAATGGGCAGCCTCCATCTGGAGGCCATGGCACCTCTGGCTCTCCAGGCAATCCTGGAGGTCCAGGGATTCCCTGGGACCATGTGTATTCTGGAGACTCAGGTGGCAGCTTTGGGACCAACTCTCAGGGAGGCTCCTGGGGCCACGAAGGCTATGGAGGGGCATTCAACCTAGGGACCAACACTCAGGTACATCAGGACATCAGGACATCACCCTGGCCCTGATGCCTGCCACCTCCCTCCCTTCAAGCCCACACTTTTGGCGTTTCCCCCGTGTCCTTCCCGATCCCATGCTCAGTCTCACCCTCCCTGCAGGCAGCTGTGGTCCAACCTACTTATGGCTCAAGGAGAAGCAGCGACAACCCAAATGCAGAGGTAAGAGGAAGAGTCTGGAGAAGAAGAGGTGTCTGGATGCGTGTGATAGAAAGTGGGAGAGACGAAGAGGAAAGAAAGATGGGCAGGGGAGGGGTTGAGGGAAGAGGCAGATCGGACAGGGGAGAGATAGGTGTGGGGAGGAGGCTTGGAAGAGTGAGATGGGCATGGAAGAGAGATGCGATGGGAAGGAAAGCCAAGCCAAGAAAGCAGGAGAGCCTGGCCTGTGGGGATGGCTTTGACTGAAGTCTCAAACCTCACCCGTCCCCTTCCCTCTGCAATGCACCAACCGCCCACCATCTGGCTCAGGTAGAAGCTCTAGCAACTCTGGGGTAAGAGGACAGGACAACCTGCGGCATTCTGCAGAAATTCTGCTCCCCTCAGGCTGGGCGGGAAATATTCCTGAGCAAGGGAGGCCGGGGAGGGAGGAAAGCAATCTTGCTGTCCTCATCTTTAGACCTCACTCTGGTCTCTTCCTGACCCTCAGGGAAGCAGCAGTAATGGCAGGAACAGCGGTGGCAGCATCAGTGGTGGCAGAAGCGGCAGCAGCAACAGCAGCAGCGGTGGCAGTTCTGGGCTCCACTGGGTAAGTTCTCCTTTGTTGAAGGCAGAGGTGGGGCCCCTGGTGGTCCCTGCTGAGGAGACCCACTCCGAGGTCTTCCTGAATGCTGCCAGCCCCAGGGTAGGTGGCGTCACCGGAGTTGTCATCCTGGGCTCCCTCAGCTTCTGTTCCCCACCTTCCCAGCCTCACCAGGAAGTGTGGCTTACATGTGCCCTCTAATTCCCAGAAGAGGTGCCCTGCCTACTGTGCTCGCTCTAGCCCCTCGTCATCCACTCCCTGGTGCCGGGGATGCCCTGTCTCCTGTCTGACCTCTAGTTCTGCAGGCGTGTCCACTTGGCGAATTGGACTAGAGCTGGGGTAGTGGATGGAGCAAGAGAGGTGGGCACAGGGAAACATGACACTTGTTTGGGAAGCTCCCAGGAGGATTGGGGCAGAACCGCACGTGGAAACTTAAGGACATTTACAGAGCTGAGGTGTGGATGCTAACAAATACAGTGTCCCTACGTGAGGGGTGAGAGGGCCAGGAGGGGACCACTACCTGGCAGCCGGATTGGGGCAGAACTCCCATCAGGGGTCCTGCTGAGAGGGGGCACAGCTGGCTTCCTTGGGGGTCTGGGAAAGGTCTCAGGCAAGAACAAGCCAAGTGTTAATTTACTGCTCCCTGTAACTACCTGCTTTCCCCCCGCACCTACAACTGACCCTTCGAAAACTCTAGAAATTTTGATCAAGGCGGTTACTCCCAGGTAAGGATTCTAGGGGTCCCTTCCCCTTTCTAGGTTCCAGGAGAGGGTGAGGGGTGAGGAGAGGCAGGAGGAGGGCTGAAGGAGCCCCAGGGTGCCGGGGTCACGGCTCTTATGAAGTTGGCCTCCAGTGGCTTTTCCACCCCTGGCATGAAGTGGAGGTTGGACGGCAGCAGCTCAGAATCCCCCAATTACCCCACATTTCCAAATACACGTGGCCACACCTACCCTTCTCCGTGCCCCGAATAACTTCCCTCCATGACTGACCAGCTGAAGATGGGACAGTGTGGAGCTTGGGCAGGGCGTTAAAATATCATAGCGCCTCTTATGGGATGACTTCCTATTTTGGGAACGATTTGGGCCCTTCCAAGCCCTTTGGAGACCCCACATGGACTCTCGCTTTCCCTTGCTGGGATACAATACCAGCTCCTCCTTGGGTAGCAGGGGTGGAAGTGGTGGGAACAAACCCGAGGTGAGCGCCTGGAGAGGGCTTGTCTGTGCAGATCTGCCCCGAACCGTGGGAAGGAAAACAAGAGGCGTTGAGGGATGGGCGGGGAACGGGCTGACTGCCGCCGGGTCGGCGGACCCGGGCCAGCCACGGAGTTAAAATGCTGCAGTCTGGGGACTGGACTAGGTGTCTTCGTGGGAAATGAGAGTTTCTCTTTCTCTCTCCCACCGTGCGATAATCCACGCAGTGAAGTCCACGTGTCCGGGGAATCTGGGGGTCAGGTGAGAGGCGAACTTGCAGTGACGGCAGCTCATCACGGCAGCTGTGTGCCCTCCTCAATGCAACTCCGCTCCGGTGTCCCCTCCTAAGGCTAGCTCTGGTCCCAAACCCCTCTCTGGGGAATTTACAATCTAGAGGGAAGAAACCAAACACATGCTCCTAAAAAGACTAACCAGCTCCGAAGTAACAATTAATTGCGGATCCTTACATGATATACCTCACTTTATACCACAGATGGGGCTGTGAAAAATCGTATGAAAACCAATCCTTCTAGAAACATGATTGTTTCAAACGTCCTATACCCTGCGGGTAAACAGTATTCAGGTGACTTCTCTGAAGGACTTTGGAAACAGTGTTTCGAGAGCGTACATGGAAACAGTGTTTCGAGAGCGTACATGGAAACAGTGTTTCGAGAGCGTACAATTTCCCTCCTAGTTATTCTCGAAATCTGCCTCTCCTTCAGCAACTGCTATGCTGACAGAGGAAGTGTTGGCTAAGGCTCACAGGAATCACCTAGAGGTCTTGTGAAAATACAGATTCGGATTCAGCAGGGCTGGGCTGGGGCTGAGATTCTGGTTTCTAACAGGCATCCTGGAGAGGCTGCCAGCCCGTGCCCCGGGGGGTTGAGTGGGGCCCACAGGGCGAGGAGCACGCCTAACGGGGAGGAGGAGGCGAGGGGTGGTGGTGCCACCCTGGAAGGCTCTTGGGAGAGCTCCTTGCATATCAGGGATACTAACCTTTCATGGGTAGACAGGTTTTAAGAAACCCTCTCCCAGTTTGTAATTCTATTTCTAGTTTTATACTACCAAAGTCTTCAATATATAGTGAGGTGGAAAAACAGACAAAAATGACAGAATAATCAAGGGGATATTTTTTTAAACCATATTTAAGAAGGCAGGGTTGACAAGTGGAAAGGCAGTGAGCTTTGATTCAGAAGATGGGGGTTCAAACGCCAGCTGTGTTACCTGTCATCTGTGTGTCATCAGGCAAGTCGATTAACCTCTCTGAGCCCAGGCTCCCTCTTGGGTAAAATGGGGACAGCAAAGCCTAACTTGTTCACCCCCCTTGGTTACTGCAGCGCTTTTGCATCATAATCACGTCAAGGTGGCTCAGAGTCCCGACACTGGAGTCTGACACGGAGACAGATGCTGAGAAAAGCTGTTGGACAGCTCTACGTTTCAGTTTCTCCATCTGTAAAGTGGAGGCATCTCCACATGGGAAAGTGGCGGGTGGAGGCGCAGCGCCCCGCGCACAGTGGGACTACATATTGGCTACTAGCAGTGTTTGGGGGGGGGGCAGGGCATGGGGGGGGACACGAATATGGATATGATTCAAGGGACTGGGTGGGGTTATCCTGCTGAGCAAGTAGCGAGTCAGTCCAGGAAGGCTTTCTGGAGGTGGGGCTCTTAGGTGCTGTGTTGAGAAGAGGAGAAGGTGGCTCGACCAGAGGCGGAGAAGGGTGGGCCAGGAGTGGGGTGATAGGTGGCATGCACGACAGGATGTAGAGCCTTGACCATCAGTTCCCTTTTCCCCACCCAGGGGCAAGGGTCTAGCGGGGGAGGGGAAGCTGTCAATAGAAACAACATCTTGGTGAATGAGGAGGTCACTCCTCCTTGGGCTGGGACCGTGGTGTCAAGCAACCCCTGCCTCCGCCCGACACCCATATCTCCTGCCCCTGCCTCGTGCTCACAGCATGGGTTCTTACTCTCATCCCGTTTCTCATCGGTCCCTTAGAACTCTCAGACGTTTCCTGGGCTCTTCAGCTTGGACACTTTCTGGAAGGTGAGTTTGACAAGAGTGCTCTGCTCGCTCTCCTTTGCAAAATCAAACCTCTGTCCCTTGGTCCCACAGGCTGAAGTCTTCTTTCTATAATGACTGTCAGCAGTGGCCCTTGACCTCTCTTGTCCTGGGGCCCTGAGCCAATTACCTTATGACCCAATTTGGTCATTCTCCTTCTTTTTCTCTGCAGAATTTAAAATCCAAGCTGGGTTTCGTGAACTGGGACACCATCAACAAGGTAAGGGCTGGAAGGCCATTCATTCTGATCTTTGTGGGAGAAGGGATATAGAGAAGAAAGCTAAACCCTTGCTTGGTGAGCCAGGGAGCAATGATGATGGTCACGAAGACAGCATTCCAGCCAGTGCTTTAAAAAGAAAAGATGAAAACAAGGAGGAAGGACAGCAGAGACCTGAAAAGAGAGGGGGAACTTGCAAGCAGCTGGGAGTGGGGGGACGAGGAGGGAATGGGCCTCTTTCATGTCTCAACATGCAGACCTGAAGTGGCCTGAACCTCAGTTTCCCCTTTGACACCAGAAGGTTAAGGGGAGAGTCAGTAGGCCTAATCCTCAGGAACCAGAGGCAGAGGTAGGGGACGGACCGAATCATCAGGCAAAGCTAAAAGACCACCTGAGGACTGATGCCCAGAGAGATGGGAAAAGCAAGCGAACATGCCGAGAGCCTGGCGGTGCCATCAGTCCGGGCCCTGCACATATGTAATGTTAGGAGTCGCTTGGGGCCCAGAACCTGCTTCTCCTTCCTCCCCACCCACCCCTTCCTCTTGCAGCGGAAGCCCTGGCCAGGCTGATTTGACACCAGAATAGCAGATGTACCTCCAGAGCAGAGGATGTGGACTGAGAGAGGAGGTGAAGGACAAATAAACAATCCAGATACCAAAGGCAGAAGCTGCAATCTGCGGCCCACCGGCTGTTTGACTCATTTGTAAAGAACAGTACGGCAACACCGGGCCCCTCTTTCGAGAGGTAGCTGCTTCTTGCCGTGGGCACTCGCTCCCCCGTGGTCAGACTCCCACCGCCCACCACAGTTCTTCTAGCCACCCGCCTGGCTCCTGTGGGCAGTGTAGTTTCTGACCCTTCACGTAAAAGAAGGCAGACTAGGACCCCTGCCCTCCAGAACTTGTGAGGGAGGGGGTTGGTGGCAGGCGGGGAGGCAAAGGGACAGCCCTCAGGAACGTCACTTTCTGGCGGTAAGGTGGGGAGTGAAAGACAGGAGATGCAGAAGCTCCCAGCTACAGCGGAGTCCTGTTTTGGATGAACAAAATAGACTGTTTTGTTCTGTTTCGTAAAGAACTGTCTCTGGTAGGGGTGAGACTCCCTACCATGGACCACGGGGAGACCAGGCCCCTGAGCGTGGGGCACTTAGGGTCTGATGGGAGAACCAGGGCACACACAGATACTTCCCAGAGGGCCAGAGGACTGACAGCCAAACGTTTTTGCACATCCAGGGGGGCAGTAAGGGGAGTGCTTGCAGTCAGGTGGCATTCATTTGGGGTGGCTCCCCCGAGGATCGGATCTCCTAGGGAAGGGGCAGCACAGAGGTGGGCAGAGAAGAGGATGGAGCGTCCCCAGCTCCTTCACAGCGGAGGGAGGTGCGACGAGGCAGCCGAGGACTTCAGCCAGGGTGAGGAGCAAGGACGGGGGACCAAACGTTCCTGGCAAGTATGGGGGTGGGGTGGGTTTCAAGCCCAAGCTGGACTCTCTGGATTTGCCCCGATGAAAGCCGTGGGCCAAAAGGTCCCTGCGGATTTCCGGAGCAGGTGTCCAATCTACCCTTGGCTTGGTCCACTAGTCCCTGAATTCCTAGTCATTGACTTCCCCCTTAGAACTTATTTCTTTGCTCAGGACCAGAGGAGTTTTCGCACCCCGTGACCTCCAGATGGATGGGGGCCCCAACCCATTCTCTTTTTTTAAAAAATTTTTATTTACTTCTTATTTTTATTTTTGGCTGCGTTGAGTCTTCGTTGCTGTGCCCGGGCTTTTCTCTAGTTGCGGAGAGCGGGGGCTACTCTTCGTTGCGGTGCGCAGGCTTCTCATTGCGGTAGCTTCTCTTGTTGCAGAGCACGGGCTCTAGTTGCACGGGCTTCAGTAGTTGTGGCACGCGGGCTCAGTAGTTGTGGCTCGTGGGCTCTAGAGCACAGGCTCAGTAGTTGTGGCACACAGGCTTAGTTGCTCCACGGCATGTGGGATCTTCCCGGACCAGGGCTCGAACCCATGTCCCCTGCATTGGCAGGCGGATTCTTAACCACTGCGCCACCAGGGAAGCCCCCCTGACCAGGGAAGCAACTGTCTCCCCACTAATCTCAACCCTTGTCCTTGAAATAAATATCAGCTCTCCCACACTCCTGGTGTCTCCTCCTTTCTTACATCTCCACTGTTGTTCCAGGAGGGGTTAGGAAGGGGAGACTTCAGCCCTACAGCTTTGGGAGATGGGCTGGAGGTGGCATGGCAGGTGAAAAAGTGGGAATGTCAGGGGCAGGTTCTGGTCCTGAGGTTTTGCCACAGCTGTGTTCTGCCTGAGGCTGGGGGGGAAACGGGGCTAGAGAAGAATGGTGTCGTGTGCTGTGTATGTGGCGGAGGGGTGGTTAGTGGCTCCAGAGACCTAGCTTCTCTCTCCTTGTTTCCAGAAACAGTTTTCTGGTGTCCCTAAAGACACCCAGCTCCCCCTGGACCTTAGTCACAGTGAATCCTGTAGGCTGAGGAATGGTGGTCGCAGGAGCAGAGGGGCTTAGGTGAGCAGGGGTCAGACTCCCTGCTCACCTGTTCCCCACTTTTATCCACAGAACCAAGTCCCAAGTCTCAGGACTCGCATCCTCCTCTACTTCAGTCGACTCTGGGAGGTAGGAGAATTCTCCGTCTTTGAAGAACTGAGGATCCTGGTCATCCTGTCCCTTTCCCCTCCCTCCCTCAAGGCAGCTACCCCTCCCTCCAGCCTACCTGTCACAAAATTCCCCCTCTTCTCACTTTTGAGATAGGTAATCTCACCCAAGTCTTATCACCAATGCCATCAGAAATGCTGACACCCTCAGTCTCCTGTAGGCTTATCTTTATCTAACCCCAAACTACACCCAGCGCCAAACTTTCCCAACCAGCTGCCCCCCTCCACCCTTGGAATTCTCTTTCCTCACGGCCCACTCATCTCTCCTTCTCCCTCCAGAAGTTCAAACACAACACTCCTTTCTTGAACTGGAAAGCAATTACTGAGGTAAGGGCAGTGGGACCCCTCATTTCAGGGTCGGGAAGCTCAGCTCTGAGGACGCGGGGTTCTGGGCCCTGGGCAGTGGCTTGCAGGTTCTGTTCCGGTTCCTCCCCATCCCTGCTGAGGGGGGGGGTGCCTCCCTCCCTTCCCACTTTCCTCCCTTTGTGCAACGCCTCACCAGTGGAGGTGGGATGGGAGAGGGAAGCTGTGAGTCACTGAAGAAGGAGCAGAGTGGGAGGTCCTCCCTGGGATAAAAGCCGAGGTCCAGGGTTAGGGCCTCCATAGGCACAAGATCATGAAGCCAGCCACTGTCTCCGCCTGCTGCTGTTCCGGCTGGGCGTGGCCTGGCTTGGGGGAAGCCACAGCTGCTGTGAGCAGGTGGAGGGGACCATGGGGTGGGGAAGAGGGAGGGACCTGGGACTGGGGCCAACTCTCAGGGCTGGAAAGGGGTCACTAGGGAGGAAAGTTGAAGGGCGGCGGGAGGGCAGTGTGCATGGGGGGAGGACGGAGGGTCAAGGTCGAGTGCAGGCAGCTGCAGGGGGTCTGATTATCTGGGTTCTGGGAAGGATGGGCAGGGCCTCTGGGTCCTGTCAAAGGCCACACGTCCATTCTGCATGGCCAGTGGCCTTCGGGAATCAGGACGCTTGGGCACTGAGGCAAGGGCTGCCCACTCACTTGTCCATGTGGGCACGTGAGGCTGGACAGATGGGGCCACATTGTCTGATTTTTCAAGAAAAGCTAGAAATCTGGTTTTCAACTAATTTAATTTAAACATGTGGACCAAGCAAAAAATGTCTGGAGGCCTGCGGTCTACCAGTTTGTGCCCACCGTGTAAGGCCTAACAGTGCGGTTAGAAGTCAGGTATGGATAAGGTAGAGAGTTAAGCCAGGCTTGGGAAGAACATTCTGACCCTGAGAGAGAGAGAGAGAGAGAGAGAGAGAGAGTGTGTGAGTGTGTGTGTGTGTGTGTGTGTGTGTTTCTAGTAGAGAAGTGACAATGGCAGGAACTAAACTTCCCTCCTACTGAGGAGATTTTCCTCTTGCCTCGATCGGGGCAGGGGAGGTGGCCAGCGCATCTGCAGTGCTTCTTAAGGGGGCTCCATCTGCTTTCTTGTATTTCTCCCCTTCCTTTCTCTCCTTTGACCCAGAGCTAACCTAACGTACTCCACTTCGCCTCTATGAATAACAGACCATCCTTCCAAGGACCATATAGAGAACAGCATTTGGGAACAGGGATTAAAAGGCCTATGAGGGGAGCAGGGTTTGCTGCAGGCAGAAGGCGGGCTGGGGCTGAGGTGCCCAGCTCTGCCCCGGGAGCTTGTGCGGGTACCGCTCATTTGTTATTCTAGCTCCGGCTCCAGGTGCCTGGGTGGCGGAGGTGTTGCCAACCCGTTCTCTACCCTGGCTGCCCAATGCTGAGTGTAGAAATCTGTCCTGTGTCTATCTGGGCCATCAGTTTCCTCCAGGCCTTCTCTGTAGGCAGCACTTATCACAGACTACTGAGAGGGGTGGGGTGGGCCAGGCGGGATGCTGGGGCTCTAAAGGGAGGGCAGAGCCTGGGTGGTGGGATGCTGGAGCCTCGAGAGTCCAGCAAGGCCTGAAGCACCACGGAGCCACCCTCACCGTGGTGCCCTCTCCCTTCGCATCCGTGCGTCATCGGACCAGAGGAGGGTAGACGGTGCTGGTCAGGTGAGCCCCTCCCTCAGGAGGCCCTAGAAGGTCCCTGGTTCCTCTCAGCCTTGCTCCCGGGTGTGGCCAATCTGCAGTTCTCTCTCCTCATGCCCCCCGTTCTGTAATTTTCTCAGCCTGGTACAGTATGCCAAGATGCGGCAGCTGTAACTTCTAAGGTAACTGCCACCCGACCACCTGATTCAGACTTCACTTCTTTCCTTGGTCTCCTCGCCTCACCTCCCCAGGGACACTTGAGGAGCTGGGAAAGTTGGAGGGGGACGAGGGAGGCAGGGCCATCTGGGCTGGGACCATAAAGCGAGGTGAGGGTGTGGGCTCTGGCTCAAGGAGATTCTGTAGAAGAAAACACATGACACAAGGAGGGGAGGAGGCAGGGGCTTTGAGAAAGGTCCAGCCAGGGCCGGGATGTGGGAGCAAAATGCCTTCATCCCTTCTCTCCCGCCCCCTGCTTCCTTCCGCAGAACTACGATTATAACCAGCAGACACACTCTACTGCCAGTGGGGGGCAGTACTCAGCCAAGATCCCCCCTAAGGTAAGGCTTGCAACCTTCCTGACTCCCACTGCAGGGGGTCTGCCTGGGGGTGACGGGGGAGGCCTTCACTGCCAAGGTCCTCTGGGTAGGCTAGCTGAGGCCGAATCCTGTTCACTTTGATAGTCATGTCACCCCACCCCTGTGCAGGGGGACTCCAGCTCCCTGAGAGCAGTTTGGAAGAGAAGGGTAGAAGGTTCACACCCACTCACTCAGAAAAGGTTCTAGGGGAGCCGTGGGTACATCACCTGCCATGGAGAAAACTGGGACCCAAGATCCTCTCAGTGAAGAATATAAGGCTCCAAAAAAAAAAAAAAAAATCACACGGCACACGGCAAAACAGACAGACAGCTTTCCTTTGTCTGCTGACCTTTCTTGGGGAGAGGAGGCCAGCCCAGAAACTCTTGGTTGGTGGGAAAATAAATGCTTCCTTTCACAAAGGAGATAACAGGAAAAACAATTTGACGATTTTGTTTTATCCCGGTGCAAAGAAAACAATCTGATAAATTCAGTAAATGAATGTGCTACGTACTAATTAGGCTGCTTAGAAACGAACAAACAAACAGGCAGTGTTATCCCTCCATCTCTCAGAGTAATAAAGCCCCTGCCCTTGGGGAGAGGACTTCTACTGAGAGATCAGAATCTAGCTGCTGACTGAAAGGAGGTGAAGATGCAGTTAACACTACCTGTGGGTACCCACTTCTGCCCATTGCTCGTGGCCAATTTCTATCCCCTAGCAGGCAGAGGGAGACCTACCTTTCCTCTTTTCACTCCCCTTGGTCAGTGTGTGCTCAGGGACCATGTTCAATATCATCTTGGGTAAAATGCACTCAGGGTGAGATATCTGCTGTGGCTGAAGGGCCACAATCAGACCAAAGGACCTT
Organism: Delphinapterus leucas; assembly: GCF_059928025.1. Taxonomy (NCBI): domain Eukaryota; kingdom Metazoa; phylum Chordata; class Mammalia; order Artiodactyla; family Monodontidae; genus Delphinapterus; species Delphinapterus leucas. The sequence goes on from NC_143148.1 coordinate 16,353,103, forward strand.
TGGGGTGATCCTGATCTGAGCCTGTCCCCGCCATGGGCCCTTCCTGAGCCCTAAGGACATGGTCGAGTACAGAGAGGGCACTGAGGTCCTCACCTCACCTCCTCTGATCTTCTCTTTACAGGGGGGAGTCACGATTTCTTCCTCGGTAAGTACTAGGGCAGAGAAAATCCGGCTGGTGAGAGAAGGGGTCTGAGGCCAGAGGGTGTGCCGGGGACGGTGCTCTGTCCACTCAGACATTCTCCTCGTCCTGCAGGCTTCCCGGGCGCGACCTGACCTGCTGCAGTGGGTGAAGTTTTGGTAGGTGAGTGCCAGTGAGCTGTGCAAGGCTGCAGCCAGGAGCTGAGGCGCACCGCCCCGGGGGTGGGCGGGGGGAGGGAGGGCTGGGGGCTTGGCACTCCCTTTGCTCTGGGTGGACACACTAAAGGTATTAAGGAGGAGACCCCAGCATGGGGTGTGGAGAAAGACTCATGAGAAGATGACCTAGAACGCTCGGAACACCCTCTGAGTGCTGGGTGGTGGCCTGACAGAGGCAGGGCCAGAGAACAGCAGCGGGAACAGGATAGGCATTGTGGGGGGGGCGGGGGGGACTGTAGTGAGGTGAGCCTTTCGGGTTTAAAGGCTCAGAGGCAGAAAGACGCGAGTCGCCGGTGGGGAAGAGGTAATGTTTGTTTTAGGGAGGAGTGAAAGTGAGGGGACCGCAGGTGACATAGGCAGGACACGAGGGAACTGTGGGTGCAGAAGCTGGGTGAGAGGATGCCTGATTTCAGCAGCTCTAGGAGTGGCCGTGTTCTACCATTTTCTCTTTTCTTGTCTTCTAGAAAATCACCTCCAACTGCGACTGAAGCCCTGAAAACCATCAGTCATCAAGGGACCTGACTGTGCCCCTCCCCCAGCTCTTGGTATGGGTGCTAACACCTGCTTTTTCTAGGTTGGGTGCCTATCTGTCTGTCCCTTGTTTCCTCCCACCCACTGTGGTGTCTCCTTGACCGTCAGTCTCAGTGGATACACCAGCCATTGCTTCACCTGCTCCATTTTGTGACCTGAAGTTACCATGACAGAAATTCAGGAGGCGCGTCCTACTTTAGAGTTTCTCTGTGGAAATAAAACATGAGTCTTGTTTCCCTAAGGCTTTGGCAAATTTTTTTTTTTTTTTTTTTGTGGTACGCGGGCCTCTCACTTTTGTGGCCTCTCCCCTTGCGGAGCACAAGCTCCGGACGCGCAGGTTCAGCGGCCATGGCTCACGGGCCCAGCCGCTCTGCGGCATGTGGGATCTTCCCGGACCGGGGCACGAACCCGTGTCCCCTGCATCGGCAGGCGGACTCTCAACCACTGCACCACCAGGGAAGCCCAACTTTGGCAAATTTTATTCTTTAATACTACACTGATGGCCTGGATCAGGGAGGAGGGAAGAGGGAGGTTCAGGGGCAGGTAACTCGCCTTCCTCCTGAGAGGGGTATACAGGATGGGCCGAGAGAGAGAAGACTGGGACGTCCTGATGAGAAGTAGCGGATCTCACCGGGCCTGGGTTTCTCCATCTGTGAAAAATCATCTTTGCCCAATTTACATGTGACTAGCAGGCTTACTGCACTTGGAGCAGTCACGGATGTTCCGCTGGCCTGAAAAAGCCACAGGGGAGCTACTGAAATCAGGAGGTGGGAGTTAAGGGACTCTTCCAAGAGAGGAGACCCATCCTGGAGGGTCAGGGCGGGGCAGAAGGAAGAGCGAAGGAAGAGCGCGGGACCGGCAGAGAATACGCCTCAGACTCAGCCTCGTGCACACACCAAGGTGTGGACAAGGGTGAGTCTGGGTTGACATGTTTAGGAAGCTGGGGGGAGTGGCGAGTACCCAGTCCCTTGTCACGTGCCGTAGAGGCTCTCCAGGAGACAGAGGTGTGGTGAAAAACTTCTACTCCATTCATGCACCAAGGAAACAGCCAGAAGCCGGGGCGCAGGCTGAGCCCGGGCTGATCACCAGCCGAGGAGCCCTGGGCACGGGGCGGGGAGTCTGTGCTTAGAGTCTCTGAGCAAAGTCCCGCCAAGCTCACACAGTGAGCCTAAACTAAGGGGCCCCACCGCTCTCTGACACCTCGGAGGTCCTTGACCACCTCTCGTGGACCCAGGAAATGAAAGGAGGACAGGAAGCACCCTGCCAGCTTCAGTGACGCCCTCAGAGATTGCAAGTTCCCCGAGGGCACGACTGCTGCCTGCCTTGATCATTGTTGCGTTCCCAGGGCTTAGCCCAGGGGCTGGCACAGGGTGGGCCTCAGTTGATGAATAAATGAAAGAAGTCGGGCCCCAAAAGGACTTGGGGGAACCAACTTGATGTGCATCCTCTTCTCACTTCTGTCCTTAAACTGCGGCTCCTGCCTTCTATTCATCTTGGGTTTCACCTGGGAAGGGAGGGCCTTGCACTACCTCCTCGCAGCCACAGGGAAGAGAGCACGGTCCTTCCCGGGGGCTGAGGCTCAGTCCTTCCCGCTGACTGACAGCGGGCTTCCTGGGGTGTGGGGTGAGGGCTACAGACTGCTGGACCTCGGGTCGCCACGTGCCAGTCCCTGAGGGACTGAGGGAGAAGCTGAAGTGGTCAGCATTGTTTCTGGACTTGGGGCGTTCCTGGTCCAAAAGGCTGAAAGCCACCCTCTGAAGTTTAAAGCACAGGCTAAGGCCCTCAGGTGTAAAGGACTCTCATAAAACGGCAGGCCTCCCCTTTGTCCTGCCGGAGCCTCTGAAGCAGCTTCATGGCAGAGCCTCCGACTTTCGATTTTCCCCTAACGTCCATTGTCCCACGGCAGCCAGGGAGTTTCCCCTGCTCAGAATCCCCCACAAGCTCCATTAGTTGTAGAATAACATCCCCTCGGCATGGCTCAGCACCGTTTGCCTCTGGTTCCCTGTCCAATGTCAACCTGGACCTGCTGGGAAAGGCTCCCGAGGAACACCGCTGCTACCCGTCCCTGGAACCCGAGATCTTCAGAAGGTTGAAACTTTAACGACTTTTGGTCTAAATTCAAAACCCCAAGCCAGCTTAACCGACGACAACTACCCAATCGCTATCACGTCACCTTGTTTTATTTTCTTCACAGACCTTGTCATGTTCTCGAAATGATCTTGTTTCCTAATTTTTTGTTAGGTTGTAATCTGTCTCTCTTTAACTGGAACGCAAGCTTCACAGGACACGTACCCTGTCCATCTCGAATCCTCAGCACCAGGAGTCAAAATGGCTGTTTAATAAATATTTGGGTTAGAGGATGGAAGGAGAGATCAGAATTAAGTGGGCTCAATCCAAGAGGTCTTCCTGGGAGAAGTTTAAGCAAAGCGTGCACAGGGCAGAGGGTGGGCGGTGAAGGAAGAAACCAGACCTGCTGGGCAGCGTGATTGCTTTCTTGGGTGTGACCCTAACCCTGGCAGAGGGAGGACAGGACGGGACAGGGATGCCCTGGGCTCTGCCCCCCAGTAGCCCACACCCCAGCCCCCTTTCTCTCCAATGATTCTAGGCTTTTCACCTAGATATTCACCAAGACCCTGAGGCCCCAGTGTGCATCCCTTCAAATCCCCCATTCCCTCCCTGAACCCAGGAGGCTGGCTCCCAGCCCCTAGGTGTGTCTGTAATGTAGCAATCAAGGCTGGGCCTGGCCTCCTACCCACACTCAAGTTCTGGCAGATTTGGGGTGGGGTGGGCGAAGGCCTGTGGGAAAACAGGGGTTTATTGGTATTCTCGGAGTGGGAACTAGATCGAGCAGACTTGGAGCTGGGGTGATGCAGAGCCAGGCTCTGTGCCTCTGTCCGACTCCACTAACCCTCTGTGATGCAGCCGACGCTGAATCCCAGGTAGATTCTCCTGCCACCCATTACTCCAACCGCTGGGACCCTCTGCCAGTGAGCATCCCCCTACCCTCTCTTCCCCAGCCTGCCCAACCATTGGACACTGCGCACTCGGGGAACACAAACTCACTGAGGCAGTTTAGGTGGGGGAAGGGGAGGGAACTGGGAGAGAGACACCAGACTCTAGATTAGCATTTACAGCATAAATCATGTAAAGCCAAAATTACCCTTGAAAATGCCAAATGGAGATCGATCATAAGTCTAGCACAGCCAGTTTTTTTCCTCCAGAAAAAGAACAGAATTCCTTTGGTTGTGCACATGAAGTAGTAGGCTTGTATTTAGAGGCATTATATAAAAGAACCCATCTTTAAACACTAAAACTTCAAACACTAGAGCTAGAAGACTGTCTTTTAAACACACACTTGCTGTGACAAGATGCTCATACTATAAGAGGCATCTGGAATCTGAGGCAATCACAGGTTCACCCTGAGACGTATGCTCATTGAGTACCATCAATCTCTCAGTTCTCGGTTTTCATTTGGCAAGAGCATAGTTTAACCCACTGAAACTAATGCATGTCTGCTCAGAGCTGCCACCTATGGCTGTGCAGGCTGCACACCACAAAATGACATCCGGTCGAGAGGACAAAAGGGGGCTACCTGCAGCCTTGCCCCCCGACTCTCAGGGCATGGTCTAATTCATACAGGGCGTTAGGTGGGCTGGCCGAGGCCCTTGGTAGGACACAGTACAGCAAAGGGGCAAGACAGGGGCAGCCTCTGGAACTCTGGGGTTCTAACACTGGCCTTGCCACAACCTGGCTGTGTGACCTAGGGTGAGTTATTTAACCTCTATGTGCTGTGGTTCCCCTGCCTGCAGAATGTGGATAACTGTTAATACCTGTCTCACAGAAGCACTGTGATATTTCAGTGAGATCATGCATTTAGAATACCTAGCACAAGGCCTGCCCCAGAGTACGACATCAATAAATTGGCTAACATTATTATTAGCAGCATTAGCGTGAGGAGGAAAAAGGGAAACAGGGAAATGAATTTGTTGGAAAAGAAAGCTGAAGCCCAGCGGATGACGGTGTTGGGCTCCTCTGTTGCTCTGGAGTTACCCAGGCTGAAGTGCTCCTCCACTAGCAGGTCTGACTGGACTTCATCACTGAATATCAGCTCTCCTTTGTTGACCCTTCATTCTGCTCATTCTTCATTCAACTTCGTTCACAGTTGACGCTATGATGACAGAGGCAGTTAACGGCGGTTAATGAGTTCTTTCAGTCCCTGTTAATGAATTGGTGAGAATTCATTACACATAAAAACTTGTGTCCTCCAGAAAAACCTTTTGGGGAGGCGCTCCACCCATCTGTCATTTTCTCACTCGTCCCCTCTAGGAACACCAGCCTTGCATGACATGGTCATCTGTGCTTAGCGAGTTTTCCTCAAGCACCGCCTCCTCAGGTAGCTCTGCGAAAGGGGAGGTGCCATTAGAAAAACGGAGGAGGCTTCCGGAGGCTCAAGAGGGGTGGGATGTCGGGGACTGGAGAGTAGGGGCAGGAGGAGAATCGAACTGAAGTGCCAGGTTCTGGGGTTCATGAAGACTGTTGGTGGATAAGATCCAGCCCGCTACACCTCCAGGCCTGTTATCTCTGTGTATTGCATCAGGACGGGGTAAAGAGCCCACGCTGAAATGAGGTGTTGCTTTGTCCTGGCAGCACCCGTCTATGTTCCAGCACCTCCCTATTACACCAGGAACCGGTTGGGCCACCTGAGCCTCAGTTGTGGAGAACGCTACTCGATTAGGATGTTCTGTCACTTTGAGGTGATACAACTGTCAAGCTGGGGGAGTCAGGTGGGGAGCAGAATAAGCTCAACGAAATGGTGTGGGTGCTCAAAGTTCAGGACCTAGAGCCCAACTGGGTAGCTCTAAGACCTATTTTTGCTTTTTTGTGTTTCTCTATTCTTTTTTTTTCTTTTTTTAAATTTTTGGCTGCGTTGGGTCTTCATTGATGCATAGGCTTTCTCTAGTTGCGGCACGTGGGCTCAGCAGTTGTGGTTTGGGGGCTCTAGAGCTCAGGCTCAGTAGTTGCGAGGCACGGGCTTAGTTGCTCTGCGGCATGTGGGATCTTCCCTGACCAGGGATCGAACCCGTGTCCCTTGCGTTGGCAGGCGGATTCTTAACCACTGCACCACCAGGGAAGTCCCCGTGTTTCTCTATTCTTTGTCTTCTTAGCTCAAGACAGTTACCTCTCTGAAGACCCAAGAGTATAAGATGGGCAGCTGGATAATGGGTCCGGCCCCAAAGGAAGAAAACGCACAACTTGGTGGAAGGATGCTTGAATTCTAAGATATCCAACCTAGCGTATGTTGAATCCACCTCCACTGCGTAAGGGCATGGTGCTAGGGCATGGTGATGCATAGGTGATTAAGACATAGTTCCTGACCTCAAGAACTTGCTATTCTAAGAGGGAAGAACGCAAGTTACTCTAGGTACAATGCCAGAGAGATACAAATGAATCGCTACGGCAATTACGAGAAGGGAGAAGTTTGGGAAGGGGGATGACAGATGATAGGAGACATCCGGGAAGCTTAATCCAGGATGGATGTTGGGTTCTGAGAACAAGAGATGAGAGAAGGGCATTTTAGGCATGAGGGGTAGCATGGGCAGCTGCTTGGAGGAGGAAAAAGAAGGATATCTTTGGTAAGGAGTCCAGTTTGGCCAGAATGTGAAGTATGTGCAAAGGGAATGAAAGAAGGAAAAGTTAGAAGGGTGGGTTGAGGTCAGAGTATGGAAGGCCTTCAATGCCAGTATAGGGAGTTTAGACAGAACTGGATAGGGTGGGGAAAAGCCTGAATTATAAGAGAGGAACGAAGAGATATAAGGCAAAGTGACAAAGACAAAAGGAGAGGTTGCTTGGGTGCCATGGCCAGTCTCTGGGAGGGACAGGTCCAACCTGTCTCCATCTCAGCTCCATTTGCCTGAAGAACCCCATTGCCAGCCTACCTTCCAAGTGCCCAGGGCAGAATGTGAATTGAGAAATCCAAGGTAAGTGGGAAACAGTCCACACCTCCCCTTCCCAGAGCCCCAGGGGTGGGCGACAGGATCTGGGGGTGAGTCAGTAGGGTGGGGACCCCAGTTCTGTTCAGATCTGCCTCCCTGGGAATATAAAGGGCAAGCCTTGCCTTGCCTCAGAACACCCCAAACTTGACACCATGAAGATCCCAGTTCTTGCTGCTGTGGTTCTTCTCTCTCTCCTGGCGTTCCACTCTGCTCAGGGGGCTGCCCTGGGCAGCTCTGAGGTGAGCACGTCACCTGGGTTCTCCTTCTCTTATACCTGTTAGCTGACTCAATCGGTCACTGGATAAGTGGCTCTTATCTTTGGCTATTACCAGGGGCTGAATGAGAAGCTGGGGCTCTGAGGAAGGGAAGAAAGGAGGAAGGAAGGAGACAAAGCTTTCCTGGGAAGGGGCAGAGAGGCTTATATTTCTGGAAAGGATGGTAAAGTGTGGGGTAGAGGCTGGACATCCTGAGAGGAGACAGGGGCTGAAGTTGGTCGTCTGGGTTCAGCCCCACATCTGTTTTGTTTGTATCCCTGGGAATGGCTCTCAGGTGGCTAGAAGCGCCCTGCTACCTCTGGAGCTTAGGCCATACCAAGAATCCTTAGGAGCCAGTCTCCAGCCAGGAAAAATCCTGAGGTCCCTCTCTCCCCACCTTATCGCACTGTGAGGGGGATGGGGGAATGCGCATGTTGGATTTGCAAGTCTACGATAGGGGTCACAGACTCCACTGCTTAGGATCCCAGCAAGTGGTGTCGGTGCGCAAGAGGGCTGGTGGGGCCTCAGGGGAGGTGGAATGAATTTGCCCAACCTGGAAGGGGATAGTCTCTATGCCATCTGACTGCTGCTAAGTGGGAAAATGTACCCAGTGTGGCCAGAGTTTAAAAATTTTCAAGAGAACCTGGAAATCGGATTTATGAATTCTTACTAATTAAAAACCTTTAATTCAAATTAAAAAACAAACAAACCAAATTGTGATGAGATCTAAACATTTGGGTCTAGGCTGTAGGCTACCTGTTTGTGACCTCTGTTGTGGGAAGGAAGAAATGAGGGGTAATGAGGCTGGGCAGCTAAGGTCGGGATGGCAACAGATTGGAGGCACTGAAGTCCGGGGGTGGGAGGTGGGCTTCCCAGCTGGAGCAGGGAGACGGAGACTCAGCCTTTGGTGGCAATTCAAGTCACAAAGCAAACCAACCTCCAGAAGTAAAGGCAGACAGGGCACCTCAGAAACTTGGCCCCCACCTGCCTTCCAATCTCCCACACCCAGCTCCGTGGGCTGAGCGTGGGTGTCTCGGGAACACCCTGAGTCCACAGCAGAACCGCACTAGCTCGTTTTTCTTGGGAGGAATCCTCTTTCTCCGCCCTCTCTTCCTGCTGCCGACGGTGGATGCGGGCCTGGGCTCCGACTTCTCTGTGTCCCCCGTGCCACTCTCCCATCCCTTCTCGACATGTGCACATCTGTCAGTCATCCGCCACACTGGGACAGAGTGGGTTAACGGAGGCCCCGTGGTGGAGAATGGGACTGGCCTGTGGAGGGAAGCAGAGCTGGCAGAGAGGGTTTGGGGAAGGGGATTTGCCATCGTGTGATCGATCATTTGTCTCCTTTCTCCCCTTCGCTTTCCAGGAAGGAAGCCCCGTTGGTAATAATGTGGCAGGAATCAAGGAGGTAAACCACCTGTTTTCCCACCATCTGACTACGAGTTCGTCCCCCATCTGTTCATGTTCCTAAATAACTTTCTGAACACCCTGCATCTTTGCCTAGACCGCTTATGCCCAGTTTCCAAACATTGAAAAGTCGCGACCTGTAAGTTTAATTCTTTAATTCGGCCCCCATAAATATCCAAATCCTAAAGGAGATTGATGCCTGGGTAGAGAGCTTGCAGAGCTGTCATGGTCCTTCACCTTTCCCAGAGGGCTAGGGGCTAAGCTCTGTCCTTCCCTGGAACTGATTCTCTTCTGGTCTCTTTCTCTCTCTGCAAAGGTTCTTAAGGCTAATGAATTCCTGAACTGGAAGGCCCTCTTCGAGGTAAGCAATTGGGCGCCCTTTTTCTCCTGACGGTTGGTCCGGGTAGAGGCAACGCATTCTAGTCTAGCCCTTTTGGTTCTTTCCTGGGCTCTAGGAGGGAGTAACTGTCCCACTTAGATGCTGCCCAACTGAAGAAAACTTCCTGGGGAGGCTGTCGTGGCCAGACCTTATTTTCCTAACGTGGCCCACAAAGACAATCTCTGAAAAGGAAGAACCTAATCAGTCAAGAGTTTACTCGAATTCCCTCATCCTCCAGGAAGACACTGAGGTTCTAAGTTGGGTGACTTACCCAAGCTTAGAAGGCTAAGTCAGTGGTAGCGCTGGAAATAGAGCCTGTAGTGCGTGACCCGCACATACTCGCTACATGCCCTCTTGCAAATGTCTTAACTTCTCTGAGCCATGGTTTCCTCATCTGTGATGTGGAGACAATGACAGTACCAACATCAAAAGACTGCTGTGGGGCTTCCCTGGTGGCGCAGTGGTTGGGAGTCCGCCTGCCGATGCAGGGGACACGGATTTGCGCCCCGGTCTGGGAAGATCCCACATGCCGCGGAGCGGCTGGGTCCGTGAGCCATGGCCGCTGAGCCTGCGCGTCCGGAGCCTGTGCTCCGCAACAGGAGAGGCCACAACAGTGAGAGGCCCGCGTACCGCAAAAAAAAAAAAAAAAAAAAGACTGCTGTGAAGACCAAATGAAATCATGCCCGTAAAGCAGTCAGTATAAGGCAGGCACAGAAGAAGTGCTCAGGAAATATTAATGCTTACTGTAATTATAAAACAATGACACCGTCACCGCTAGAGAGAGCTCTTCAGCAAGCGCTTACTGATCCATGCTCACCTGACCTGTAACACATCACTCTCATTCTCTTTTTCTCTTTTAGTCTGTCAAAAGGAGACTTCCTTTCTTCAACTGGGATGCTTTTCCTAAGGTAAGAGGCAGTGGGCATTAGGAGAGAAAGGAGGCTGGGGGTGAGGGAAAAAGCAGAGGATCTCAGTGGGAGAGTGGGGAAAGTGAAAGGAGGATAAACCTTCTTCTGATCAAAGCTAAGTAAATCACACAGAGAAAGACAAATATCATATGGTATCACTTACATGTGGGATCTAAAAAGAGGCTACAAGTGAACTTACCTACAAAACAGAAATAGAGTCACAGATGTAGAAAATAAACTTATGGTTACCTGGGGCGGGGGTAAAGGTGCGGAGGGATAAATTGGGAGATTGGGATTGACATATACATACACACTACTATATATAAAATAGATAACTAATACAGACCTACTGTACAGCACAGGGAACTCTACTCGATACTCTGTAATGGCCTATATGGGAAAAGAACCTAAAAAAGAGTGGGTATATGTATATGTATAACAGATTCACTTTGCTGTACACCTGAAACTAACAACATTGTAAATCAACTATACTCCAATAAAGATTAAGAAAAACAAAGCTAAGGGAAATCGCAACTACTATAACTCAGAGGAGAACAGGAACTTAGACTGGGGCAGAGATTCCTTTCCACCAGGGCCCCACCCTATCCTGGGCTTTCTTAGGACTCCGGCTCCCCGGCCCCAAGGGTCTCCAAACTGACCGTACCCTCTCTCCCCACAGCTGAGAGGACTGACGGGTGCAGCTGCCGATGCCCAATGACCAGCCCCTTCGAGACTCAGCACTGCCGATACCACTGAAAGAGGGGGCCAGTGTGGGATCTGATCACCATCCTATCTATGATCACTCTTTCCTGCCTCAGTAACTCCAATAAAATGTTTTCCAAACAAACGGCTCCTGTATCTGCGTCTCTGTCCTTATCCTACTGGGCTCTAGAAAGGAATTAAGATGGAGTGGGCTCCAAGGCTGATAGGCAGAAATCTTGACTTCTGAGAGGGTAGTAAGTAGTGAGACAGGAGAAAGTGGGAAGGGCAGGTATATCAAGCCGGCAAGAGACCCCTTGTGTCTTAGCACCTTAGTACTAGTTGATATCCTTGAGAAGCATGAAGCTGTGAGTGGTTTGGTAACATCCCCAAGGAAGCAATCCTGCCCCCCCACCCCGAACTCCTGGCACCCTCCTGACCTGCCTTCTGGGAACCTGACTCCTTTGATGGTGGCAATTTGGCATAACAGAGCTATCTGGAATCCAAGGCTCAGGACCCAGCTTAAATCATAAGAGCTCATCTGAAATCCTGTTTTTACAATTAAGTAGGTTATAAATAAAGAAAACTGGTGGTGTGACCCTGGGCCTTTCTAAGCCTCCTTTCTTTATCTGTGAAATGAGTGTGGAAATAAACAAGAATGATAATAACTACCTTGAAGTTTTGTTATGAAAGTCAAATGAGATAAGCTATATAAAGCCCTTTGCACAGGGCCAGGCATAGAGCAGGTACTCAACAATTGCTTGTTTTCTCCACTAACCGCTCCCCTCCCCCAGAGCTACCACTCATTATTCACTCACTCACTCACTCACCAATCCATCCATCCATCCATCCATCCATCCATCCATCCATCCATCCATTTACTGAAAAGGTCTAGAAATGTGGAATGGATTCAGTTTCAGTTCCTGCAGGCGTACTCTGTATGGAATCTGTGTGCCTGCTCTGTGTACTTAAAATGTTGAATTAGTTGGGATTATTTCTGGTTTCTCTTGAAAACTGGGAAAATGAGAAAACAAGGGACCCGCGATTGGCTTAAATCCAAGTATAGCTGCCCTCTTTACATAGGACGTGGTCTCCAGATCAGCAAAGTTCCACTTGTCAAGTTTCATTTATTTAATTGTCTTTTGGCTCTTACAAGCAACTGAATTTGCAAATTATGGCCTGTAGCTTACTTGAAGAGGTAGACTACACAGGGAAATTAAACTTGTGTAGGGGGAGGAAAAACTTCCTTCTACCCTCTTAAATTCTGCAGCTGGCCTAATAATTAAACTGACATGAGACAGATTAACAGGAGAAAAGCATACAAATTTAATTTTTTTCTTTTTTTTTACATATACACAGGTGTCTTCACAGAAGGAAAATGAAGACCCAAAGAAGTTGTTAGGCCCAAAAGCCTGTAAGGTACATACCTTTTTACAAAAAGAATGATAAATTGTGGGGATGTGACAAAGCAAAGGTCCTTGGACTAGGGGCAGTAAATCGTGGCTCAGTGACTAGGAAGTATGTGAGGGAAACTAATGAAAGATAAGGGTTATTTTAGTAAGTTTGCTTATACAGACCGGAGTCAACTCCCAGTCTCTGATGATAAGAATGTCCTTCTCTTCCTGGTACAGGGAGGGCACCTTTCTCAAGGAAAAATTTACATCCTGCTCTTAGATAGAAAGGGGGAGAGCCCTTCCTGTATCTGCTGTTTCACAAGTGTCTTCAGCTCAAAATGATCAGTAATCAATAATTAAAGAAGAATATTTTGGGGTGGCATGTTCTGAATCCCTTCACTTGGTTCCAGCTTTCAAGGAGCTTAAAGTTTAGATGAATGCCATGTAAATGTTGTTTATACCCGTCCTTCTAGTTAACTTACAACAAGAGACACACGTACACTAATGAGAAGTAACTTATAAATGAGCTCATTAACAGAAAAGAAAAAAATGGAAAGTGGTCAAATGTCACAATCAATTAAACTATTTTGCAAAGACTGAGTGCTCATAAACTGGGTGATAGGAAATGGAGTAGAGGAAGAAGGAGGGGAAGTCCTTAAGCTACATTTATTGAGTGGCTAGGTTTTAGGGGAGGACACAAGTCATCACAGAGAAGGCAAGAGTACCTTTGAGATAAAGCAGTTCTCAAAGTGTAGTCCTGGCATCAGCAGCAACAGAACCACTGGAGAATTTCCGAGAAGCACAAATTCTTGGGCCCTACCCCAGATCTACTAAATCAGAAACTGGGCACGGGACCCAGCAATCCATGTCTTAACAAGCTCTCTAGGTGAGGCTAACGGCTTGAGAACCACCAAGAAAGGAAAGCAAGAGAATGATTAATGCAAAATTCAGGATAGTGGTTACCTCGTAGGTGGAGAGACCATCATGTGACAGGGAAGGGGCACAGGGAGGTGGATGGAAGTGACAGAAGGCTTCTATTATTAATGTTTTAATTTTTTCCTTAAACATATCAGAGGGGAGGAAAAAATATCTTTTCCTTCTACCCTTCGAGGTTCTTGGCTGGGTCTCTGTGACGAAAGACAGGTTAACAGGAGAAAAGCATACAAATTTATCTAGTATAATTTTTACGTGACATGGGAGCAATCGTAAGTAAGTGAAGACCCGAAGAAGCAGTCAAACCTGTATGTTTTTGTGCTAGTTTTTTTTTTTTTTTTCCGGTACTCGGGCCTCTCACCGCTGTGGCCTCTCCCGTTGCGGAGCACAGGCTCCGGACGCGTGGGCCCAGCCGCTCCGCGGCACGCGGGATCCCCCCCGGACCGGGACACAAACCCACGCCCTCTGAATCGGCAGGCGGACTCCCAACCACTGCGCCACCAGGGAAGCCCTTGTGCTAGGTTTGATGGAGAGTGGGAAGTCATGGGAAAACGTGATAGGACAAAAGGGATATGAGCTCAGTGTAGGAAACTGGGGAAACTTAGCAAGGTGTGTTCACTAAGATTCCTCTTGGGGGATCCCTCTATCTTCGAGACAAGGATGATCCTTTCCCCTGGGTAGAGGGAGGGCACTTCTCACATGAGGGTCTTATGACTTGCTTCTAGGGAACGTCAGTGAGTCCTTCCTGCACCTATTTTCTCGAATTCCTTCAGCTTGAAATATCCAATATGCTAAGGCACCCTATTTTGGGGTAGGGTGTCCTGAACCCCGCCAATACACGTTTTATAATACTTATGTATGCAGCATTCCACACCAATATATGACCAAAACAAGAAAATGTCTTTGAGTAATTTGTGAGTGCTGAGGGGATGCAGAGTAAAGAAACAAGTGGGGTCTAGGAAGACTGGAATCTGGAGGAAAAGAACTTGCAGACATGCTTGTGTAAGTGGGTAATGGATGTACTCTAGATCAAATGAAACTGACAAAATTGTACCAACATGGGTGAGATAACTCAGAGGATTCAAAGAACAGAAGACAAGATACCTGTTCTCTCTGGGGAATGTGTAGGATGAGAAAGAAGCCAAGAAGTAGCCATACTTTACTCTACACTTTGTAAAAACAACCAATGCATTCTGTGTGGACATTATGCCACTCATTAAATAGGATGTAGAGATATATGTTGAAATGTGGAACAATCTCGAAGATATAGTAGAATAAAAAAAAAGGGGCAGAGCTGTGTGAATAGTATATTAGAAAAAAAGATGGTACAAATATATGCTCTCATATGCATAAAGTATCTCTAGAATAAAACTCAGGAAGTAACAGTGATCACCTCTGGGGACTGATGTCCTCGCACTCTGTGCCCTTTTGGATTTTATGAAAAAAATTCTTTTTACCATGTGTACATATTCAAAAGGATAAAGTAAAAAAACAAAACCTTAATAAAACAAACACACCAAAAAACCTTCTACATTTTAAGGTGTCAGGGCCTAGCCCGTGAACTGGTCTTGCGTAGGCACTTCTTACTGAGTGAATGATATGGATTTCCCATACATTTACCACACCCTTCTGCTACTCAGAGTGTGGTCCTTGGACCAGAAGCATTAGCACCACTTGGGCTTGTGAGAAAGCAGAATCTCAGCCCACCCCAGAGCCAATGAATCAGAATATGCATTTTTATTTTTATTTATTTATTTAAAAATTTTTTTTTTGCGGTATGCGGGGCTCTCACTGTTGTGACCTCTCCCATTGTGGAGCACAGGCTCCGGATGCGCAGGCTCGGTGGCCATGGCTCACGGGCCCAACCGCTCCACGGCATGTGGGATCTTCCCGCACCGGGGCACGAACCCGTGTCCCCTGCATCGGCAGGCGGACTCTCAACCACTGCGCCACCAGGGAAGCCCCAGAATATGCATTTTTAACAAGACCCCCCCGCCTGCCCACCCCCATAGGATTCAAATGCACAGTGAAGTTTGAGAAATACTGACTGCCTGAGGCATTATGTTAAATGCTGTGCAGAATGCCTTCAAGGAGCTTCTGATCCAGCTGCAGTTAAAGGAAGTGCATAGGTAGAAAGCGCGGGATACAACTAGAAAAGATGCATTTAGATTCAGCAGAAGGGAGAAATTCTTTTGGAGTCAGGGTAAAAAAAACTAGGGGAGGGACTTCTCTGGCGGTCCAGTGGTGAAGACTCTGCACTTCCACTGCAGGGGGCGTGGGTTCATCCCTGGTCAGGGAACTAAGATCCCACATGCTGTGCTGTGTGGCCAAAAACAAACAAAACCCCTCCAAAAACTAGGAGAAGTAACTTTTGAGCTGGGCATTGAAGAATATTTGAAAAATATTTTTTTTAAAAGTGTGCTTTTGTTCTTTTGGAGCAAGGGGGAGGATGGTGGAGGGTCCCCCCAGCAGGCAGAGCATAAATGCAGAACTGGTAGTGCAGCATACTGAATTGGGGACATTGTAATTCAGCCTGGCTACGGGGTAGGGGCTGAAGGCTGGAAATGCAGGTTGGGTCTGATGATGGAGGGCCATGGATACAAGGCTGAGAAATGTCCACCCCATCCCGCGGTCAGTGAAGAGATTCCTGCGGGTGGTAACAATCACAGCAACAATAGCCACTCTTATTTGGTTCTTATCACAAGCCAGGCTTCATGCCAAGTGCTTTGCATGTATTATCTCAGTTGATCCACATAACAGTGCTATTAGGTTGGCATCAATATCCCCATCTCACAAGTGAAGAAGCTGAATCTCAGAGAGATGAAGTACTTTGTTTAGGCTCACACAGCCTAAACAGAGCCAGAACTAAGCCCGCATGGACCTAGGACATTACCCCCACTTTAACTGGAGTTGTACAACATTCATTTGCTTTATAAACTGGGGTTCTATATAAGATTTTGCTGGACAAAATGCTTCCATTTCATAAAAAAGTTTGGACATCACTGCTGAGAATGCTGGGCAGCTGCTGAAGGCATCTAAGGCATTATAGCCTGGTGGTTAGAACACAAGTTTTCAAATCAGTCGGATCTGGTTTCAAATCCTGTTCCTACCACTTCACTAGCTACGTGACCTCTGGGTGACCACTCTGTTGGGGCCTCAGTTTCATCATCTGTAAAGTGGGAATAATATCAATACTTTATAGGAGTTAAGAAACACTCAATAAATGTTAACCTAACATTCATATTAACAAGGCGTAGCTGTTATTAGTACTCTCTGTAACTCCAGTCAGAGCATGGCCCAGATAGATTCACACTGAGAGAGCTAGTATTCACAACTGCATGCATCTGCTCTCTCCTAACAGATGAGGAAACTGAAGCTCAGACAGGTGAAGTGACTTTCCCAAGGGCATCCGGAGAGGAAGCAGCTGAGCCAGGTTTCGAACCCAGGTTCTGTTAGACTCCAAAGCCTTAGAGCTTTTAATAATTCTAATTTCCTGTCCATAACACACAAAAAGAGCGCCTACCATGTGTAAGATATTGTGTTAGTACTTTACATTTGTGATCTTATTTAATTCTTACAACTTTATGAAGTCAGTACTGTAATCATGTCTGTCTCATACAAAGGAAAATGAAACTCAAAGGGGCAAATCATGGCTCGGTTTAACTTTCTGTCAATGAAGTTTCTCGTCAAATTTCTGAATGATAAAACCAGGACTGAAGTACAGAGCTGTGCATACGTGCACCCCAGCAACTGCCATCCAAGGGATACACTAGAAACTTGCAAAATATGCAAAGAGGCAGGTACCCGGATTCCCACAGCAGCAATGCTTGCAATAGCTCAATGGTGGAAACCACCTGTATGTCCATCAACAAGAGAATGGATAAATAAAATGTGGTATGTCCATCTGGTGGAATGGTAGGTATCCAGCAGTGAAAATGAGATAGAGTTACATGTATCAACCAGGTTGAGGTTAAAAAATGTTAATTGAAAAATGCAAGTTGCAAAATGGTACCTGCAGTGTGAAACCATTAATACGAAGCCTAAAAACATGCAAAGCAATACTATGTGTTTATGGGTACATCTACCTGCCGTAAAAGTGTAAATACCAGTGGGAAGGATTTTCACTAACTTGAGGATTGTGTTCCCTCTGGGAATGGAAAAAAATAGGTTCAAGAAAGGTACAATCAGGCTTCAGCTCTATCTATAACATTTTAGTTCTTAAAACAAGTCTGAAGCAAATAGGTCAAAATGTTAAGATGGATAAAGCTGAGGGATATGTACGCCAGGCTTTGTGAATATGGTTTCCCCTATTTTTATGTATGTTTGAAATATTTCACGTTAAAATATTTTAAAGCAACAACAATAAAGACACCTTAATTTAAACCTGCCCAAAGCCCTTCAGCCATGAAGGGGTTCTGTGGCTGACACCGCACTCCTCACGCCACCTCCTAAGTACAGCGGGTCCTGAGAGCCTGGTTTGCTTCGTTACAAACGCCCACGATACTGGCACTGTGGAGGCAGGCCAAGAACTTCGACAGATGAAATGTCCTCAGATGCTCCTGAGAAGCGAACACAATGTGGCACCCTTGACAACTATCATGCTTAATAGACCTCCCACTGCATTTCCCAACACCCAACAGATAAACCTACAGCAGAATTCCCTAAAGCCAATGACAACCCAAACAAACAAAAAGCCCCCAGTCCTCTCCCACTAACAGGCCCCTCCCATTCCTCATATGAACCTGAGTCTCCCAGACCGGGGACTGGAGTACTGGTCCTCAGTGCCTCCTACTGCAGCTGACCTCTTTCACAACTGCCGTCCCACCAGACCCTCCATCGCCCGTGGATACACAGTCACCTCCCAGGAGCCCTGAAAGCTCCTTCTTCTCCGTTAAATCAGATCTAGCCGTCTTTCCACTCTTGACTCTCCGATGATTTCCCGTTACTTTCAGAATAACCCCTACCAACTTTACGATGGGCCTCTTCTCCTATCTCCCCGACTTCCCTGCTCACTCTGGTCCAGGCACCCAGCCTCTCTGGGGCTCCTCCAACAAGCCCAGCTTGCCCCCTCCCTACATGACTCATTCCCCACTGCCCTTGCTGCCTCCCTTCATTCAGTTCTCTTGAGATGACAGCTCCTCTGAGACCTTTGCAATCTGACCACACTACCTAAAGAATCACCTGCCCTTGTGATCTTCTAATTCTGCTTGATTTCCTGTTATAGCATTTATCACTACCAGAAACATCTCTACTAACTTGTTATCTTTAGGGTCCTCAAGAGCTGTACCCTCCAGTGCAGCTATCCACTGTCCACATGTGGCTATGGAGCAGTTGAAATGGGACTCGTCCTAATTGAGATATGGGGCAACTGTAAAACATGTACGCCGGATTTTAAAGACATTACAAAAAAGAGTATACATATCTCACTAGTATTTTTATATTATATGCTGGAATAACATTTTGGATATATTGGGTTACAGAAAATATATTAAAATTTACGTCACTGGTCTTTTCTTACTTTTTCAAAATCTGGCCATTGGAAACTTTTAAATTACATATACGGCTCACATTCTATATTTTAGATAGAGCTAATCTAGAAGAAGATCAGTGCTATGAAGATAGGAACTCTTTTGCTACCCACTGTATCCCTAGCACACAGTGCCTGGCACACAGTAGGCACTCAATAAACACTTGTGAATTGAATGAAGGACCAATCCCCTCGTCCATGCCTAAGCTTACATGCACAATCAAATACCGTTCTTTCACTCCCTCTCCTACAGGCGAGGAGCCCTACCTTAAAATCCCCCAGCGCCTCTCGTGTGATTCCCTGCATTCCTGATACAATGTGTCCTCACAGGGTCACTGTGATCATCTCAACCAGAAACCCTCCCCCACCACGACAAACCTCACTCCCTACATACAGCACCCTCATCACTCATTCTCAGCGTAACATCAGGAATCAACGTCCATCTAGCATTGGTGACCTGATGCAAAGATCCCTCAAGACTTCTGATGATCACAGATCCCCCTTAAGGCTTATGGCCACGATAGCCCTCCTCACTAATTCCCAACAGAACCTCTGGGGCTCCTCCCCTAAGGAAGCAGGAACCAGAAAACTAACTTTTGACTCCCTAAATTATCTCCAAATCAGATTATTCAGAGTTACAGAGGCAGGCTGACTGGATTGAGAAACCAAGGTCTCATTCACCATACAACTTAAAAATTGTGTCCTGGCAATTCCCTGGCAGTCCAGTGGTTTGGACTCCGCGTTCTCATTGCTGAGGGCCGGGTCGGGGAACTAATATAATCCCACACGCCATGTGGTGTGGCCAAAAAAAAAAAAAAAAATTGTATCCCATTACCAGGCCACCGTGTTATTCTTATAAATCAAACCATCTGCACCATGATATTGCCCTGGATATATTTTTGTATAATTCATTCAGCGTAAACCTTTGCGACATGGCACGATATTTGTAACACGTTTTACCTTGGCTTTGATTCATTTCTCAATACACCTCAGAGAAACCTCCCAAGGTCTCTCCTGAC